>NC_063232.1:12500-1256250 GCF_020740725.1 Corvus hawaiiensis
ACCCTAACCCTAACCTAAACCCTAAACCAATCCTAACCCAACCCTAACCCTAACCCTAAACCTAACCCAACCCTAACCCCTAACCCTAACCCAAATCCTAACCCAAACCCTAACCCTAACCCTAACCCATCCAAATCCTAACCCTAACCCTAACCCTAACCCCAACCCTAACCCTAACCCAAACCCTAACCCAACCCTAACCCAAACCTAACCCTAACACTAACCCTAACACTAAACCTAACCCTAACCCTAAACCCTAGCACTAACCCTAACCCTAAACCCCAACCCAAAACCAAACCATAACACTAACCCGAACCCTAACCCCAACCCTAACGCTAACCCAAACCCTAACCCAACCCTAACCCAATCCTAACCCTAACCCAAACCCAACCCTAATTCCTAACCCTAACCCTAACCCCCAAGCCAAAACCAAACCGTAACACTAACCCAAACCCTAACCCAACCCTAACCCAATCCTAACCCCAACCCAAACCCAACCCTAATTCCTAACACTAACCCTAACCCAAATCCTAACCCAAACCCAAACCCTAACCCTAACCCTAACCCATCCTAATCCTAACCCTAACCCTAACCCCAACCATAACCCTAACCTAAACCCTAAACCAACCCTAACCCAACCCTAACCCTAACCCCTAACCCTAACCCTAACCCTAACCCAAATCCTAACCCAAACCCTAACCGTAACCCTAAACTTAACCCATCCTTATCCTAACCCTAAGCCTGACCCAACCCTAACCCTAACCCTAACCCATAACCCTAACCCTAACCCTAACCCTAATCCTAACCCAACCCTAACCCCTAACCCTACCCCAAATCCTAACCCTAACCCTAACCCTAACCCAAACCCAACCCTAACCCTTCAACCTAACCCTAACCCTAACCCTAACCCCTAACCCTAACCCTAACGCAAACCCTAACCCTAACCCTAACCCTAACCCTAACCCCAACCCTAACCCAATCCTAACCCTAACCCTAACCCCTAACCCAAACCCTAACCCTAACCCACCCTAACCCTAACCCTAACCCTAACCCTAACCCCAACCCTAACGCTAACCCAAACCCTAACCCAACCCTAACCCAATCCTAACCCTAACCCAAACCCAACCCTAATTCCTAACCCTAACCCTAACCCAAATCCTAACCCAAACCCAAACCCTAACCCTAACCCTAACCCATCCTAACCCTAACCCTAACCCTAACCCAAACCCTAACCCTAACCCTAACCCATCCTAATCCTAACCCTAACCCCAACCATAACCCTAACCTAAACCCTAAACCAACCCTGACCCAACCGTAACCCTAACCCCTAACCCTAACCCTAACCCAAATCCTAACCCAAACCCTAACCGTAACCCTAAACTTAACCCATCCTTATCCTAACCCTAAGCCGGACCCAACCCTAACCCTAACCCATAACCCTAACCCTAACCCTAACCCTAACCCTAATCCTAACCCAACCCTAACCCCTAACCCTACCCCAAATCCTAACCCTAACCCTAACCCTAACCCAAACCCAACCCTAACCCTTAAACCCAACCCTAACCCTAACCCTAACCCCAACCCCTAACCCTAACCCTAACGCAAACCCTAACCCTAGCCCAATCCTAACCCTAACCCTAACCCTAGCCCTAACCCTAACCGAATCCTAAGCCTAACCCTAACCATAACCCGAACCCTAACCCAATCCTAACCCTAACCCTAACCCCTAACCCGAACCCTAACCCTAACCCATCCTAATCCTAAACCTAACCCTAACCCCAATCCTAAACCTAACCCAAACCATAACCCAACCCTAACCCAACCCTAACCCTAACCCTAACCCTAACCCTAACACTAAACCTAACCCTAACGCTAAACCCAAACCCTAACCCTAACCCATCCTAAACCTAACCCTAACCCCAACCCTAACCCAAACCCTAACCCAAACCCTAACCCTAACCCTAACCCAAACCCTAACCCGTAACCCAAACCCTAACCCTAACCCTAACCCCTAACCCTAACCCTAACCCCTAACCCTAACCCCAAACCCTAACCCAATCCTAACCCTAACCCTAACCCTAACCCTAACCCTAACTCTAAACCTAACCCTAACCCATCCTAATCCTAACCCTAAACCTAACACCAACCCTAACCCTAACCCAAACCCTAACCCAACCCTAACCCATCCCTAACCCTAACCCTAACACTAAACCTAACCCCAAACCTAAACACTAAACCTAAACCTAACCCGGACCCCCAACCCTAAACCAAACCGTAACTCTAAACATTACCCTAACCCCTAACCCTAACCCTAACCCTAACCCTAACCCGACCCTAACCCCTAACCCTAACCCTAACCCAAATCCTAACCCAAACCCTAACCGTAAAACTAAACCTAACCCATCCTAATCCTAACCCTAACCCAACCGTAACCCTAACCCTAACCCTAACCCCTAACCCTAACCCTAACCCCAACCCTAACCCTAACCTAAACCCTAAACCAACCCTAACCCAACCCTAATCCTAACCCTAAACCTAACCCAACCCTAACCCCTAACCCAAACCCAAATCCTAACCCAAACCCTAACCGTAACCCTAAACCTAACCCATCCTTATCCTAAACTTAAGCCTGACCCAACCCTAACCCTAACCCATAACCCTAACCCTAACCCTAACCCAAACCCTAACCCAACCGTAATCCAAACCTAACCCTAACCCAACTCTAATACCTAACCAGAAACCTAACCCAAATCCTAACCCAAACCCAAACCCTAACCCTAACCCATCCTAAACCTAACCCTAACGCCAACCCTAACCCTAACCCAAACCCTAAACCAACCCTAACCCAACCCTAACCCTAACCCGAATCCTAACCCAACCCTAACCCCTAACCCTAACCCAAATCCTAACCCTAACCCTAACCCTAACCCAAACCCAACCCTAACCCTAATCCAACCGTAACACTAACCCGACCCTAACCCTAATGCAACCCTAACCCCTAACCCTAACCCTAACCCCTTAACCCTAACCCCACACCCTAACCCCTAACCCTAACCCCTAACCCTAACCCTAACCCCCTAAGACTAACCCCAAACCCTAACCCCTAACCCTAACCCCAACCCCTAACCCTAAGCCCCTAACCCTAACCCATGACCCATGACCCTAACCCTAACCCCTGACCCGTGACCCTAACCCTAACCCGTGACCCTATCCCCCGACCTGTGACCCCTAACCCCTGACCCCTAACCCTATCTTGTGACCCTAATCCTGACCGTAACCCATGACCCGTGACCCCTAACCCTAACCTGTGACCCTAACCTGCACCCCTAACCCTGCCTCCTACCCTGCACCTGCACCCCTAATCCTAGCCTGTACTCCTACCTTGCACCTGCACCCTTGGCCTGCGCCCCTAACCTGTGATCCTCCCGTGCACCTGCACCCCCTAGCCCGTGGCCCTCACCTGCACCTGCACCCCTAACCTGTGCTCCTCACCTGTGCCTGCACCCCTAGCATGCACCTGCGCGCCTAACCTGCGCCCCTGGCCCCTACCTGCACTGCTGCCCTGCAACCCTAACCCTGACCTGGATACTGGGCCGTGACCTGTGCCTGGACCCTGACTGGGTGCCTGGGTCCTGACCTGGACCCTATGCCTCAGAAACCCTCAGGAAAACCCACCTGGAAAACCCTAAATGTTCACCTGGCGGGTGCATACGGATTCCTAGAGGTAGGGGGTAGGGTTATGGGAGGGGTGGGGGTGTGGCATGAGGGGAGGGGCCTGAAACCTGACATCTGGCGCTGTCACCTGACCTGAAACCTGACACCTGGCGCTATCACCTGACACCTGTAACCTGACATCTGGCACTGTCACCTGGCACTGTCACCTGATGCCTAGCACTGATCCCTACCTGTGTCACCTGGCCCCTGATACCTGGCACCTACTGCTGACCCCTGACCCCTACTGTGGTCATCTGGCCCCTGCTACCTGGCTTCTACTCCTGATGGTGGTGTGTGGCACCTAACGTGGCACTGGCCCCTGGCCCTGTGCCTCTTTGCTCCCTGCCCCTGTCCCTCTGCCCCCTCCACCCTATGTACTACTGTCCCACTTGGCCCCTGAACCTTACCTGCTGGTCTCTGGCCTGCGTGCGTTGTCCCTTGTGTGGCGAGCTCCTGGCGTGGTCCTGGCATTGTATTGGTATTGGGGCTATAGGGTTAGGGTCAGGGCTAGGGCTAGGGTGTTGGGTTAGGGTTGGGGGTTAGGGGTCATGGTCAGGGCTAGGGGGCTATGGGTTAGGGTTAGGGTTAGGTGGGGAGGGTGCTGGCATTGGCTCGGCATTCGGGATTATTGCCTCCAACTGTGGGGAGGGTGCTGGCATGGGCTCAGCATTTGGGATTATTACCTCCAGCTGTGGGGAGGGTGCTGGCGTTGGCTCAGCATTTGGGATTATTACCTCCAGCTGTGGGGAGGGTGCTGGCGTTGGCTCAGCATTTGGGATTATTACCTCCAGCTGTTGGGAGGGTGCTGGCATGGGCTCAGCATTTGGGATTATTGCCTTCAGCTGTGGGGAGGGTGCTGGCATGGGCTCAGCATTTGGGATTGTTGCCTCCGGCTGTGGGGAGGGCTGCTGCCTGTGGCTGCTTTTGAGGAGAAAGGGGTGTTGTTTGGGGTCCTGGTTAAGGTTAGGTTTAGGGAACAGGGCTTGTGTGTCATACCCCTTGTGTTTGTTGTGTAGTGTGTGATTTTTGAGGCCTTTCTCTTTATTCCCTGGACTCCCCCCGGGCTCATGGCCTTTATTATGTTCTCCTGCTGCCTCCTCCTTGGGCTCTTGGCCTTTATTATGTCCCCTTGGAATGTCCCCCTGGGCTCTCGGCCTTAATTGTGTCCCCCTGGAGCCTCCCTCCTTGGCTGCCACCCTCTGTGTGTTTTTCTAACCTTTTTTTGTATGGGTGTTGTCCTTCCATGGGGGCTGCGGTGTTCTCCTGGTGCTGGGGGGTCTGCCTGCTGCGGCTGGGTGGGCTAAAATGGTGGCCTGAGGGGTGCTGTGGGGTGGTGCATAAATGGCGGGAAGGGGGGGCTTGCGGGGGGGGGGGGCGCCCTGAGGGGAGCCGCAATGGCGGGAAGGGGTGCCGTGAGGCGGCGGGGGCTGCCCTGAGGGGACCCGCGGGCGGCAAGGGGTGGGGGTACCCTGAGGGGAGCCGCAACGGCGGGAAGGGGGGCCGTGAGGCGGGAAGGGGCGGGGGGTACCCTGAGGGGAGCCGCAATGGCGGGAAGGGGCGGGGGGTACCCTGAGGGGAGCCGCAATGGCGGGAAGGGGTGCCGTGAGGCGGCGGGGGCTGCCCTGAGGGGACCCGCGGGCGGCACGGGGCGGGGGATACCTTGAGGGGACCCACAATGGCGGGAGGGGGGAGCGGCGGGCGGCGGGGAGGTGCGGTGGGGCGGTGTGAGGCGGCGGAGCGGTGCGGGACGGGCGGGGGGGGCGGCGGCGGCTCACGGGGGGCTGGCGGGTGGCTGCAGGCGGCGGCGGGTGCCGGACCGGTGGGCTCCGGGTGGCGGCAGGTGCAGGAGCGGCGCGGGACTGGCGGGGGAGTGGTGCCGGGGGCAGGAAGCGACGTGAGGGGAGAGGGGCGGAGCGAGGGGCGGAGCTACATTACGCGCGCGGCGGGGGCGGTGCCGGGGGCGGAGCGGCGTGACGCGCGAGGCGGGGGCGGGGCCGGGGGCGGAGCGGCGTGACGCGCGCGGCGGGGGCGGGGCCGGGGGCGGGACCGTGTGACGCGAGCCAGGGGGGCGGCGACCGGGTGCGGGGGGGCGTGGCACAGGCCAGGGGGGCGTGACGCATGTGTGTGGGGTGGGAGCCTGTGATGAATGGGGGGTAGAGCTTAGGATGAGTGAAAGGTGTGGGTGGTGTGTGTGCGCGCCAAAAAATTGGCTAGTTAACTAATTATCCAATTATCTAATTCAATTAGTGCTCCAGATGGGATATATTAGATTTGACAAGGAAATTCAACTCATTTCCTTGACAGAGAATAGGGCTCACACCAGTGAGCAATGGCTCCTGTACCTGAAGGGAGCCTACAAGAAAGATGAGGAGGGACTGCAAGAGTGGAGTGACAGTGACCCACAAAGACCGTGCTGTACCCGGGCCCGTGCGTGGTCCTGGCACTTTTCCTGCATTCTGATTTTCTGTTCAGAAGTCACTATGTGACCAAATCTCGGTCTGGCTAAACGGTGCTTAGTGCAGAACTGATGTGATGGTCACTCAGAATCGCCCAGAGCAGAAGCCAACTTGCAACTCTGGTGAAACTCAAGTGACACCAGCTGAGGCACACGCTCCAGATAACACACTGTGGGTGTGCCAGGGTCAGGGGCAAATGGTCAGGGCTTACCTTCTCCTGGTTTGAGGCCCGGTTTGGCAGCAACACAACATTCCAGTGGAGGATCAGTGCCAAAGGGAAGGGCTGCACAGATACCCTGAGCCCCAGTCTCTGCATCAGCAGCAGTGGGTGGGTGGACCTCACCTATTTCCAGATTCAAATCCATTTGTTTGTCACTCCTGCTAGTTTCTAGACTCTGAAAGCTCATTTCAGCTGTTCAGTGACAGCACTAGCTGGTCCGTGGATTTAAGGAAGCAGACAGTCTTTGGGAATGTGTGTTGCCATTTGAGACTTGTCCAACAAAAGGGGCACAGGGGGACAGGAGGAGGACAGGTGTTAGGGACCGAGTCCGGAGAGCTGGCCGCATAAACGACACGTACACCGATACGATTAAGCATCCTTCTCCCCTTATTGTTCAACTATGCCAACTTATATCTACTTTTGCAAAGATTCATGCCCAGTCCCTCTAGATGGCCTCTAATCAGAGGGGGAGCCGGGCAGCTGTATACCTTGCCAAGGACTCTCAGGGCTGCCTGCAGTCAGGGGCCTGTTCAGGGGCTTTTCCTCAGCAACCCTGGGTTGTCCAATCTTTCCAAGGGTATCATCTGCCCTTGTTCCATAAGGAATCCCTCTACAGACAGGGAGTTGTCACTGGCCCCGTGCTCATGGGCTGCAGGGCTCCTGCACTGAGGAGGAAATGGAAATGGGAAAGAGGGAAATGCAACCGGATGGGACGCACCTCTGGCACCACACCTCCTCTTGTTCCTGCTGTCCCGGAAAGCCCCAAGTAAATCCAGTCCCTCAGACCTTGCATCCCTGAATGCCAGGAGAGCCGGTGTTTTACCCAGATCCCAGTGCCCTGCACGGCTGCGCTGACACGAGCGCAGGCCGATCGCTCCGCCCAGCACCATCCCTCGTTTGCCTCCCACGGCTCCCCAAGCGGCCCCAAACCACCCCAGCGTGTCTGTGCCGGGCCCAGGGCCTGCCCCGAGCCCGACCAGAGGCTGTCACCCAGCCCTGCACCAGCTCCCACCCCTGGCAGAGCTGGGAATGCACTGAGAGCTCGGCTCCCCAGCACCCAAACCGGTCCTCACACACACAGAAATGCCCAACCTGCCCCTCTGGGCACAGCCAAACACCACAATTCCATCATCCCCAAGGAACTCTGGCACTTGCCTCTTCACCTCTGCCCATTTCCAGTAGCCGGGGCTAGGACCGGCCTGTCAGAAAGAGCATTCCCTAGGCAGTTCATCCCAGCCCAGAGGAGAAGAGGAGCCTGTCCCTGACCCACACCATGGGCAGGACAAGGGGGGCCCTAGCTGGCTTTGCCTACTCCAACACCAAAGCTCTTGGTCCCAAAGATGGGGCAAGTTCAGTGGTTTTTTCCTGTCCTGAAAGAGAGCAGAAAAGGGAAGTTAATCCCACTGTGGAATCCAAGACTCCTGCATTTCCTATTTCTGCTCTGATTGCTCACTGTGCAGTTTTAGCCATGGAAAAAAAAGGAGAATGACACCATATCAAATAAAAAGTGCCCTTTTCCAGCATTTTTATTCCAGGCATTAAAAGGATGCTCATTTCTCTTCTAGCATTGTTTCCCTCATTTTAGGAGAACCGTTTTCATCCCAGACCCCACTCGTCAGTTGTTCAATCCTCTGGCACTGGATTTGGACAAAGGAAGGGACGCACCTGGACTGCAGGAAATCACTGAGAGAAACCCTTCCTTTCTAAAGACTTCTCTGCATCTGGATGCTCCTTTGCTCTTGGCTTTCTTTACAAGAATGCATTTGCTGCTAAACATGTCTCAGACCCTTATTTGATCGGGATAAGGTGGGATGGAGATGAAGACTCCCACAGGGAATAGCCAGGGAGATGCAGGGCCTGGGAACATCAAGGACAGAGAAGAGATGGAACAGGGATTGTTTTTCTTGTTTAGAGCCAGCAGTGCTGTGAGCTTGGAGAACACACGGCACCGCAGGGATCCAGGGCAGGAGCGGGATAACTCCGGGATAAGGGGAATCTGCTCCCACTCCAGGGCTGTGCCAGTGAAGGAGGGGAATTTTTTAGTGCCTTCATTGCACACAAAAACCAAACCCAGCACCACCGAGCTGGACTTCCGTGAGCTGCAACACAAAGCGGCCCCTGGCCTTTGGGGGAACACAACCTCCCCGAGTCACGGAGCCAGGGGATGACACTTGGGAATGATCCTTGCTGCCTGCAGGCAAATCAGATGAGGGAGCCACAGCAGCTCTGGGGTTTCCTGCTCTGCCTGCAACGCCATCGGTCCAGACCAGGAGACCTTTCCTGGAACAGATCTTCCCTGTAAAGGGAGCTACACCAAAGCTCAAGCCCTCATTTAGAGACCCTTGGAAAAGCAAAGGTGAGAGGGGATTACCTGGAGCCCCAGGGGACCGAGGTGAAGGCGATGAAGAAGCAGACAGCAAAGTGCTTCCACTGCTTCTCACTCCAGCAAGGGGAACATCCCTGGAATTTCATGTCCAGCGTCTCTCCCAAGCCCCACAGGTGAACCCACACGTACTCCAAGACTGATCTCCTTCAAACTTCCAGCAGCACAGACCCACTGGGAGGAACTGCAATCCAAGGACACACATCAGCAACCGTCTTCCCGCTTGCCGCTCTCTCCACATTTTCCCTTTCCAGTGGGATGCAGGTGCCACCCCCCAGAGGCAGGAGAACTGCCTTGCAATCCGCTACAAAACCTGCCTGGAAAGCCCAGGATGCCCGGAGCCAGCAGCCGTTTCTCCTGGAGCGCCTGCTGACAGGCATTTGAAGCCTGCTGTGCCTCACAGCTGCTTTTCTGCCAAGGGCATTCCCATCTTTTCTTTTTTAGCCCAAATAAAGGTTTGCAAAGCTGAGTTTTGTGAGAAGTGCTTCATATTTGGATTATTCTTAACTTGGAGTTTCCCTTGGCACCAAAATCAGGGGCTCACCTTTTGCTTGGAGCTTGGCTGAAGTCCTCAGCAATGCCAGGGAATGTGGCCATTGGAGGCTTTGGGCAGATTTGGCTCATCTGCCTTTTTAGGCTTTGTTTCTTTCTCTCAGCCTTCCCACTGCATTTTGGCCTCCGAGGAATACGTAAAATCCCATTCCATTCCTATTCTTTCGGACAATTTTTTGTACCGTTCCTGTACAAAACGAAGCCCCCTATTCGGATGCTTTTCCCCACCGTTCCCCGGCAGTTTTATCTGCCAGTGCATTCCCTGCGTTGCTTGGGCTCTTCCCAGGTCTCTGAGCTCCTTTACAAGGCAGGAGATCGATTTGGCCCAGGAACTAAACCCTCCCGAGGAATTGTCTGATGCCATCTCCGCATTTGACAGCTGATCCTTGTGCTCAAAGGATCCCTCTTTCTTCCCTTCAGCCAATTCCAAGGCTCGCTGCCCCCAGCTGGGATCAGTCCCCAGTCTGATCCCTGCAGTCTTCCCTGCCGGGATCCTGCTCAGGAATCCATGGGCTACAAATGTAAGAATTAAATCTCCCCACCCCTGCCCAGTTCTAATTCCAAAGGATTTGGTGTCTGCCTTACCTGGCTGGAGCCTGCTTCCAACTCTGTTCTTGCTGCTTCTGCTGCTTTCCATTTCCCAGGAATTCCACCGACAGAACAACAGCGTTTTCCAGCTCCTCCAGGATTCCCTCTGTTGCGTTTGGGTGCTGGAAGGATATCAAAACCAGGGTCTCTGGGGCTTTACTATCAGGAAATTACATCCCCGGATTTGTTCATTTCCAAATATTATCTCTTCCCAACAAAGCACTGGGCATCCAAGGAATACAGAAAGTGATGGGCTGACCACTGCTTACTCCTCTGGAATGTCAGAGCTTGGAAAAAAAGAGCAGTTGAGGCTTCTCCTGGTGCTGCCCGTGAGGTGTATTTTACTTAACAGCCCCTTCCCGTGTCTTTCCCTGTATCCACCAAAAATCCACCCGTTCATTCCCCAGCTGCTTGCTTCCTCCCTCTTTTCCTGTATCCAACAGAATTTTAACAGGTGAATATTCCCCTCTGCAAGAGCACCTTTCATTCCAAACCTAAGAACAAATGAATCACTTTCCTTCGACCTTCCTTATTAGGATTACACTGAGAGCAGTGGATGGAAAATGATCCTCTCCTGGTCCCTGCTGGATTCCCGGAGCGGGGATCCTTTCCCTCTTTCCCCCCTCCACGGTGCCCTTTTCAGGCTTTGTTCCACAGCTTTTGCCTCCAGACCTCAGATCCTTTTGTTCTCCAGGAGCTCCCAGCAGCTCCACAGCCTTTCCTCTCCCATCCTGATCACTTCTCTGGGAATGGAGCTCCGCATTTCAATTCCCTTCTCTTTTCTCTGACAATTCCCACTAATCCAGACCTAAAGCTGACACAAGGAACACTCGGTGCCCACAAATCCAAACCCAGATCCAGCCATCCCTAAACCAGCAACTCCCGGACAATTTGCGTTCGTTCCAACCTAACACTGAGGACTCACCCAATCCTTCAAAATTCCCAAGAAATATCCTGTTGCCTTCACAGCTCCCAGGGGATTCTGCTTCGCGCTCACACGGATTTGGGACTTCCCTGAAAAAACCTGTGCAGGGCACGCTGGAATCCCCGATCCCGTGAATCCGGGGAGCGTTAAAAGCTCGGTCCAGCCTGGGCCCCCAGAAATTTTTGCCAAATATCCCCCAAGTCCTCGGGATAACAGAACTCTCTGGTACTGCATTTTTGGCGTTGGAAAGCCTGGAATTACTTTATTCCTAGTGCTGGGCTCTGCATATGGCCAAGAAAATCCCGGCCTCCACACAGACCCAGATTCCAAACTTTTTGATACATTTTAGCAAACCGAGAAATTCACCTTCCCTGCTTCTTCTTAAGGGCATCCTTCTCTTCCCTTACCCGGCGGGCTCTCTCCCACTGGGGGTGGGTTTTCCCCTTCCCGTGCTAATTAGTCCCTACTTCTAGGAGGTTTAGGTACCTTTCTTCCCTGGGAGGGATTTCTTAACACAGCTACCGAGGCTTTGGGAGTCTTCTTTATCTCCTACTTTCTGGAAAAACACCCTGTGATCCACAAATGCCACAATCCAGACGCCCAACTTCAACAAGACATCCTTTTTACCTAAAAACACTCACTCTCAACTCTTAGATCTTTTGAAGTTTTACCCCACAAAATTCCCCTATCTTTCCATCACTGAATTCCTCAGTCCTGCTTCCAAGGATTTCTTGAATACCACGGGGCTTTTCTCAAGATTTACCCCCACGACCTTCCCTACGTGCCCACTGCTCATCACCTCATTTTTCCCTCAATGTCTTCGTTCTCCACCCCAGAGAGTTTGTCAAGTGTTGCCACCAAAATGTTCCCCATTTGTCTACTACTGAGTTCCCCATTTTGCCTCCAAAATATTCATTCTGTCCCCTCCAGATTGCATCCACTTTTACCCCCAACATTTTACTTCCTCTACAATATTGATTAAACCTTTTCCACCCCAAAAATGTGCATTCTCTCCCTTAAACAGCACCTCAGCTTTTCCCTCAAAAATGCCCCAGAGAGAAACTCAGATTCAGCCCCCAAACTCCCATTTTCCTACACAAACAGTTCTTGTGGCCCCTCTCAATTCCCCCAGGCTTTCAGCTAAAGGAAGAACTGGAAGCCTATTCCCTCATCTCCGTCCCTGTTTTGCTTTCCCGGAAAACCTTGCGATCCCACACTTTCTCCAAGAGATCTGCTGGGAGTACTGGAAGGTTTGCTCTCTCAGAGCGCCAGGGGGGTTTACAGCACTTGTTCCTCTGCATCTTCACCCTTTTATCAGGTTTCCCCTGGAACGGTGTTGCGGGAGAAGCTTGGAATTACCAGAAATGGATCAGGTTCACATTTTTGCCCCACCAGTTTTTATCCGGTTTGAAATTCCTGGAATTACCCTCAAATGTGCCCTAGAACACTGCTGTGAAAGGATCAATGAGAAGAACAGCCTGAAAGCAGAAAACCACCTCCAGCAGCAGCCAGAATGATCCCATTTCTGTTCTTACCTGGTCCTGCCAGAGCTCCCAACAGCCATTCCCATTCCGAAACAAGAGCTATGGAAGACATTCCTGCTGTCCGTGAGGGTGAGGTGGCAGTTCTGGATGTTCTTCGCTGTGGAATCAGACAACAAACAGAGTGTAAATGATCTTGGTGGTCCCTTCCAAGACAAACCACCCCGTGATTCCATGCGTGGATCAGCACCTGTCCCAGCTCCATTCCAGAAACCTCCTCCCACTAACCCAGAACTTTCCTTTTGCTGCTCAACATCAGGGATTTGCTGCCGAGTGCCTCGGGCAGGGGACGCCTCAGCCTTCCCTGGGACCGCAGCATTCCCTGCGCTGCCTCAGCACTCCCTGCGCTGCTGTTCCACGCCCATCCCGTGGTCCAGCGCCTGTGCGGGCTGCAGTGCCGGGCTCTCCCCACAAGGCGGCAGCACCGGGAGCGAGCAGCCCCGGCCGGTCCCGCTGGCTCGGGGCAGCTGCGCCTTGAACCCGCCCTGAGCCGGCGGGGCCGTGAACACAACGAGCAAAAACCCCACCGATCCCCTTTATTTCACCCTCAAAGGCACAGGATCGCAGCATTTCCTGGGCTGGAAGGGACCCACAGGGAGCCTCGAGTCCAAATCCTGGCCCTGCACCCCAAGAATCCCACCCTGTGCCCGAGAGCCTTGTCCAGACCCAAACTCTTCCCCCAAGATCCTGAAAGCACAGAGGGGCTGGGAGAAGGATGACCATGGAGGATTTTTTATATAGATCTCCTTGTACGATCGTTATATAATATTATTAGATAGTCCAGGAACCCATCCCTGTGCCTGGACACCCATCCCTGTGCCGGGACACTCATCCCTGGGCCGGAATACCGATCCCCCGCGGCCTCCACCGTCCGCTCGGGGCTGTCCCCGTCCCCCGCTCACCTCCGAGCCCGGAGCACCCGCGCCGGTGCCCCCGGCCCGGCCGCGCTGCTCCCCGGGCTCCCCGCCATTGCCGCTCCTGGCGAAGAAGGGCGGAAGTCACCGGGACCGCACCAATGTGGCGATCGGGTCAGTGGCTATTCGACCTTCTCAAGATGGCAGCCGGAAGGACCCCGCTCCGTCTATTTCACTGCCTGAATGCTCCCGCCACCCCCAGGCGCCGCTGACCCCACAGTCCGTGTCCGCATAGCGGGAAACGCCTCAGAAAATTGCGTGCAAGCGCTGGGCTGGCGTCGGCGTCGCGTTCAGGCAGCCGAATAGACGCAGCTTTGGGGGGGGGGGGGGGGGGGGGGGGGCTTCCCTGCCGCCATATTGAGAAGGTCAGAAAACAGCGTAAACGATCGCCATCTTTAGTGTGGCGGTGACCCACTTCCGCCCATCGCCGCCATCTTGGGTGCTGGCAGAAGCCACTTCCGGTCGAGCCGCCATCTTTAGTGTGGTCCACTTAAGGGCCCCCGCCGCCCCTCACAAGGGTGTCTATTCGGCTGCCTGAATCCGGCCCAGACTCCGACGCCGGCCCCGCGCTTTCCGCGCGATTTTCCGCGGTGCTTCCCGGCGCGAGGACACGGATGGTGGGGTCAGCGGCACCGGAGGCGGGCGACTGCTCCGCGACCGGCGGCAGGCATCGGCAGGGACACCTCTCAAAGGGGCCTAGTGCGTCCGCCATCTTGAGTGTGGCGGAAGTGTAAACCACCCTCTGCAAGGTCCTGGCAGGTTCTAATAAAAACGTCACTTACCGCCATCCCGAGAGCGCGGAACTGCGCCTTCCTTTCCGAGCCGCCCCCTTGAGAGCGGCACGCGGGCGGCTCGATTCCGACCGTGCCCGCCCGGTGCCCCCCGCCCGGGTCGCGCTGCGACCGCGCCTCTGCTGCCCGGCAAAACCGGCCCCGCCCCCCGCCCTGTCATTCCTCGCGGTCGCCGCCCCGCACGGCGCCCACTCCTCTCCATAGCTGTGGCCCCACTCATGCACGGCCGTGTCCCTCGGCGCTCCGAACCGCCCTTCGCCCCTCCCCTCCGCTGACAGACCCAGCCCCGCTCGCTCCCGCTCCTTGCCCTTGCCACGCTCGGCAGCCACCGAGGCCGCCGCCCTCTCGGCTCAGCCGGCACCGGGCGGCAGCAGCGCCGGGGCGCCGTGTCGGGGGCGGCAGTGCCGCGCTCTCGCCACCAGGCGGCAGCAGCGCCGCCCAGCTCAGCCCGGGGGCAGGGACAGAGCAGAGGGAAAAGCCGCCTCTGGGCGCTCTGCAGCTCCTGCAGCCCGAGCGTCTCGGCTCCTGGGGCCAGGCACTTGCTTCTTTCCTTCCTACAGAAAAACGCCGGCTCGTTATTCGCAAAACTTGCTGATCTCTATTCCCAGCTTCTTATATTCCTGTATGCGACAGAGTAGAGAGAGAGGGCTGGCTCATTTCAAAATGAATTTACATCTAAATCAGTAGCACTTGCCTATAGATGTAAAAGTGAAGAACTTAACAGGTTTTAGTATTCTGCACACATCCCTCGCTGGGAGGAATGGTAAAAAGTTAAAAACAAATGAAATTTAAAAAGTAGAAAGTTAGAAACAAAGTTACAACGGCAGAAATTTATAAACAAAGAGGTAAAATACAAGAAACAAACAAATTTCTAAAGGTAGAAAGTTAAAAACAAACAAAGTTAGAAACAAAAAAAAATTAGAAACAAACAAAATTAGAAAGGTAGAAATTTAGAAACAAAGTCAGAAAGGCAAGTGTTGAGCCTTTGACAGGGTAACCTTCCTTCTCGGACCAGGGTGAAAGAGCAGAGGAGGCTGCTGCTCTGCTAAGTTCTTTATTTCACGGTCTCACAGCTGTCTTGAAGGCAGAGTTCGAATGGGGTTACATGATAAAGCCAAGCAGCAGCAGCAGGCAAAACCAGCTTCTTCTATATGCTCCATACACTGTATTTTTTCTTACAGAAGTGTGGATTCTATTTGTTAATTGACCAGTAAGATTAACACACGATTCTAGTTTTCTTTTCCTTAACCCATCCTGGCCTAATTCTAACAGTCGTAAGCCTCACACAAGTGTCATCTGCCCTTGTTCCATAAGGAATCCCTCTACAGACAGGGAGTTGTCACCGGCCCCGTGCTCATGGGCTGCAGGGGACACCTGCACTGAGGAGGAAATGGAAACGGGAAAGAGGGAAATGCAACCGGATGGGACGCACCTCTGGCACCACATTTCCTCTTCTTCCTGCTGTCCTGGAAAGTCCCAAGTAAATCCAGTCCCTCAGACCTTGCATCCCTGAACGCCAGGAGAGCTGGTGTTTTACCCAGATCCCAGTGCCCTGCACGGCTGCGCTGACACGAGCGCAGGCCGATCGCTCCGCCCAGCACCATCCCTCGTTTGCCTCCCACGGCTCCCCAGGCGGCCCCAAACCACCCCAGCGTGTCTGTGCCGGGCCCAGGGCCTGCCCCGAGCCCGACCAGAGGCTGTCACCCAGCCCTGCACCAGCTCCCACCCCTGGCAGAGCTGGGAATGCACTGAGAGCTCGGCTCCCCAGCACCCAAACCGGTCCTCACACACACAGAAATGCCCAACCTGCCCCTCTGGGCACAGCCAAACACCACAATTCCATCATCCCCAAGGAACTCTGGCACTTGCCTCTTCACCTCTGCCCATTTCCAGTAGCCGGGGCTAGGACCGGCCTGTCAGAAAGAGCATTCCCTAGGCAGTTCATCCCAGCCCAGAGGAGAAGAGGAGCCTGTCCCTGACCCACACCATGGGCAGGACAAGGGGGGCCCTAGCTGGCTTTGCCTACTCCAACACCAAAGCTCTTGGTCCCAAAGATGGGGCGAGTTCAGTGGTTTTTCCTGTCCTGAAAGAGAGCAGAAAAGGGAAGTTAATCCCACTGTGGAATCCAAGACTCCTGCATTTCATGTTTCTGCTCTGATTGCTCACCGTGGAGTTTTAGCCATGGAAAAAAAAGGAGAATGATACCATATCAAATAAAAAGTTGATTAATCCACGTAGGGGCTGTGGAGAGAAGGATACAAAGGAACTTTTCCATGATTTTGGGGCTTGAAGAGGGAGTGAATTTCCCTCGAAGCTGGGAAGGGCCTGAGGATAATAAAGCAAAGGAGCAGCTTCATCTCTCCCTGGCAGAGAGCTCTGGGCTCCATTATGGATACAAATCAATCCCAGCAGGATTTCAGAGGGTTTCTTTAGGATGTCAGGTCCCTCTTTATCAGATCCCTGCTGGGATTCAGGGCCTGCCTGGTCACGGGGTGCTTTGATAAGGGCTGGATTTAAATCCCAGATCTGAGAGCAGACATGAAAGTTCCCTGGGTTTCTAAGGGTTGAAAAGCTCGAGCTGGCTTCACTGCAGAGCTGAAAAGTCAGGATAAGAGAGAGCAAGGAGTGGCCAGCAGGCTCAGGCTCCTGATCACGCCCCTGGGATCCATGGGATCCATAGGATCCGTGGCCTCTGGCACGCTGCTCCAGCACCCTGCAGGGTGACTGACAGCCGGGCAGGGGAAGGAGCCACCAGCAGCTCTGCGATGTGCACCATCCTTCACCTTGCACGTGGCCTAAACAGCCACCAAGCACCGATGGACTGACTGAGCCGAAAATATCGGAGAGATCTCAGTTTGCACTCCAAATTCCCTGCAGCCTGTTCCCTTCCTGATCCATCCCTTGAAGCAGCAAGAGTGGAATTCCTCCCGTGGTTGCTCTTCCCCTCCTGTTTTCCACTCAACAAGAAAAAGCAGCCACGTGAACAGGAGTAAAAGCCCCAAACCCACAAAAAAGCACATTCTCAGCATCACTAATCCCTGCCAAATTGCCAGGAACCTTCCAAAACTACATCCAAGCTTGGAAACAGGGATCCAGTTGTTTGTTTAAGCAGCTATTGATCCAGTCTCTTCCAGCTAATTAAACTATTCACTATTTAAACTCATTAAACTGCTCATCCTGCTCCTGGCAGCCAGAGGCAAAGAAGAAATCGTGTCTAGATTAAATGGTGATGGTGAATGTGCCCATGCCAGTCCTTGGAGAGGTTGGAATTGCATCCCTGTTCCTCTGCTCTCTTTTCCTTCCTTTTTCCTGCAGTGATTCCCACCCGGATTCCTCAGCTCCAGCTCTCTGAGCAGCCTCAGGGGGAGCATTTCATCCCCTTGGAGCCAACTCCATTTGTTGCATCCTTCATGCCTCAACCACCCCTAAAAGCAGGGAAGTGCTGATGGGCAGTGCAGCTGCTTCCACTCGGGAATGTTTCCAGTGGAACAGGGAGGGAATTCTGAGAAGCTTCCACCCACTGCACGTTATTGCTGGATAAAAGGTGAGGCAGCAAAGGATCAACAAAGAGAGATTTCAGCAAGACAAAGTCCAGACAGAGAGGCTGCAAGTGTGGCTGGGGCTGCTAAGCTGGGAAAACTGCAAGGTCAGGCTGTGGGAACATGGATTATACTGAGGTCTGGAACCGGTGTTGGGAAGAGAGGGAGAAGGAGAAGGAGAAGGAGAAGGAGAAGGAGAAGGAGAAGGAGAAGGAGAAGGAGAAGGAGAAGGAGGATAAAGGGCCCAAAGTAACTGCACAGCGAATTTCCTTACCATGAGCCAGGCTCATTCCCTGAGCTGACCGATATCTCTGAGCTCCCCTTCATGGCACAGCCCTGCCAGTAAAGAACAGAAGTTCCTGCTGCTCCCACTGGAATTCTGTAGCGTGCCTGGCATTCCATACGTTCTGCTGCCTGAGAATTCCTGCAGCCGTCCTTGGGAAGAGCAGTTCACTGCCACAGGAGGAACAAGAGGAAAGCAGTTGCCACTCTCGGGTTCTGTGCTCTGTAAAAAGTAAAACCAGATAAAGATCAAAGCTCCATAAAGCTGGAACCATCTCCAACCTCGGGACAGCCCTTCTGTGGGAAAAGCGTGGATGGGCAATTAGGAAGGAGATCATCATGCAAATGGGCAAGGGGGGGGAATTAAATTCTGCTGCTTTCTGATTGAGGCCTGCTTCAATTTGCAGCCTTTATAGTATCAGTTTAATGGGACTTTTTGTGCTTTAAAGAGGTTTTTATTAGCTGGGGGTTGTCCCTGCCTGGACTGAGGCACAGCACAATGAGTCTCCTGCCTCCTGAAGCCGTGTCGTTATCCCAGCATCTGAAATTAAAAACCAGCACTCTGGGAAACCTCTCTACTCTGAGGAGAAGTGTGAGGAGTGTTTGGGTCTGTGGAGAGCCTGGAACAGCTCTGAGAGACACCAAACATCCTGTGGATCCCAATGAACAGCAAAACATTCCAGCAGCTCCTTCCAACACCGCCCTTGTAGGGAACTCTGTCACTCCAGTGGGTATTTGTGGGAGTAAGGAAGAAATCCCACTGATGACCTCAGTGTGATCACCTCTGCTTCGTCTGGGGATAAATCTCCTTTATCCTTCTGGGAGAATAAAGGAATCCAATGCTGCCTTAATCCCCTGCTCCTCGGAGTCTGGATTTCCAGAATCCATCTCCTGGCCCAGCATGGGAAGGGTTGTCCAGCGCTGGAACAGCTGCCCAGGGCAGTGGTGGAGTCACCAACCCTGGAAGTGCTCATAAAATACATGGATATGGCACTTGAGTGTTCATAAAATACATGGGTAAATACATGGGTAAATATAGGGATAAATGTATATGGATAAACATATATGGATAATCCATGGATAAATATATGGATAAATATAGGGATAAATATGTATGGATAAATACATGGCACTTGAGGTCATGGGTTGATGTGACCATGGTGGTGGTTGATGTTTGGACTTGATGATGCTAAAGGCCTTTGCCAGCCTCAACAACCCCAGGATTCCATGATTTTCTGCCTTTTTCTCCTGCTCTGGGGCTGAGAAACTCCTTGAGCGGAGCAGCAGTGGGAGCAGGGAGCCACAGGCTGCACATCAGAGCTCTGCAGGCACTTTTAATCCACCCCTCTTCATGTTCATGGAAGATGGCACAGGAAATCTCTCAGCCCCAAAGCATCTCCCCAGCTCTGCACACCCAGGACAAACCCGAGGTGAATGATCCCCTCTAAGCTCCTTCCAGAGCCATTCCAGCGGCAATCAGAGGCAGCAGTTCCTAGAGAAACGGCTCCTATCCTTGGGGAGGAGACATCCATTTCCCCTTCTACCTGTCATTATTCTTCATTTATGGACTCGATAAGGCAGGAAATCTGGCAGGCTTGAAGTAAAAAACGAGCTGTTCACAGCAAAGAGAGCCTCAGCGGGTAAAAAAAAACAACCTCCAAACTGTTGGAATCAAAATGCAGTTAATAGGAGCAAAAATAAATAGAAACAGACCCTAAATGTAAATGAACATTACATCACCACTGGCATTTCAGTTCCTTTTCAAATACAGAAATAGCAGCAGATTTAACTTGCAGAAAGTTGCTGTGTTCACACAGCCAGAGCTGCTTCAGGGGCACAGCCCTGAACCTTTTGCTCCCCAAAACAACTCAAGACTCAAGAAAGGAGAAACAGGGATCAGGCAGAGGGGGAAAATCACAGCTTCCTGGTCAAAAGAGGTTAAGAGAAATACAACTCCATCCCTTAACCCTGCGGAGATGGGATCTGTTGGCGTTTGCCAGCTCCAGAGGAGTTCGCTCCACCTCGGGCAGATCGGAGGTGAAAGCAAATAATTCAACTGCAGCCCCGGAGAAGGCTGGGCTCTTAATTGACAGAGATTCCAGAGAGAGGGAAATAACCTCCAGGGCCATTTGAGCAGCAGGTTTCTCTCCCAGCTGCCACCTCAAATCCTCAAGATCCCCGTTGGCCACCCAAATTCCAGGCACCATTTCCAGCCTGGAAACAAACTCGGAGTGCTCTGAGAGTGAGACCTTAAAGCTGGAGCACCTCAGCCACCACACCTGCTCAATCCCTGCTCTCCCAGGGGCTCAGCCTGGAGAAAAGGAGGCTCCAGAGAGACCTTTTCTCTCTCTGGAATTCCTTGACAGGAGGGGGCAGCTGGGGGGGGTCGGGCTCTGCTCCCAGGGAACAGGGACAGGAGGAGAGGGAACAGCCTCAGGCTGGGCCAAGGGAGGGGGACGGTGGACATTGGGAAAAAATCCTTCATGGAAAGGGCTGTGAAACATTGGAATGGGCTGCAAGGCTCCTGACATGCTCAGGTCCTGGAAAAGTCGAGGGAGAACAGGGAGAATTCTGCAGCCTTCAACACGGTGCCTTCATCCCCAGGTGTTCTGAGTCATTTCAGCGAGTGAAGAGTTACAGGGTAGGAAACAAAGGCAGCTGAAGAAGATCTGAGACGATTTTCCCTTATTCTTACACACCTCAGACATTCAATTTTGCCCAAGTTTGTGTCTCGAATTTAAACCCAACTCCTTCCCTGTGGGAAGGAGGAGATGATCCCGGCCTGCCATGTGCCAGAGCGAGAGTGACAGAGGGAAGGATGTTACTTGGGGAAGGGTGGCACACTGACATTTCATCGTGGCTGATATGGCAGAGAGACTTCATTTTTTTTAACAGCAAAAGCTTCAATATTTCACAAAATCTGTGTTCCCTGTGATTATTTGTAAAGCATTGTGGATGGGCTTGGCACTTCCCTGACAGAAACACTGGCAGGGCTCTGCCTGGAGGGATCTATAACTGGAGATGGGAAGAGTGGATGGGAGGACAGGGATGCAGCAGAGGGAGATCAGGAGGAGAATTAGGAATTCTTTCATTCTTTTCTGGATTTTTTGGGTTCTTTTAATGTGATCCATTTTAAATCCAGGCTTAAGATCTGATTCAACTTCAGATTTTTTTTGCTGCCCAAACTTTCTTCTGTCCCTGGCTGGAGCAGAAAACCAAAATTTCAAAATTCGTCATGAAATAAATAGGAGGGTGGTGTGGGAACAGCCTCACTTTCCCAGGTGGAAGCACTTCCCTCCGGGTTTATCATTCTGGGAACAATTCTGGCCCAAAGAAGGGGAAGCACAGAGTAGCACTGCTAGGGTGTGACACGGCCAGGGCACAAGGAGGCCTTGGGTTCTCCTCCAGGTTTCTTTGTGGAAAGTTTGGGGTGGTTTGGGGTGGCTGAAGGGTTTCTGACAGCATTAATTGGGAGTCAATCCCCCTACGGACCCCCATTCCCAGTTCTCCCAGGAAGCTCCTGCAGTGGTCTCTAAGGGGTTAATGGAATATCTGCTTTTCCCTGCACGGATGACGGGGCCCAAAGCACTTCCCTGGCCCTGCAGGAGCCCCAGCACTGAAAATCCCTGAGCAACACCTTGGAGCTGCCACAGGCACCCAGACAGAAGGGGAAGGTGTCCATTCCCTCAGCTCCTGGCTGCCAAATGGGGGAATATTTTGGGCTTTTGGGAAAAGCGTTGGGTTTCCACCTTTTCCCTGTGTGTGAGGAAGCGTCTGCCACCAGGGAATGTTCCACTGAGCTGGGAGGCCCCGGCATTCCTGGAGAGAAGTCTTTAGGATTAGGTGGGGGATTACACCACCTGCTCCCTTTCCCTGTAGCTGGGGGCACCAGGCCGAGGGCACAGTGGGAGGGATGTGCTGGAGACCCAAATCCCACTGGAACTGCAGCGTTTTCCATCCCCTTGGGTCCAATTCTGGGCAGGAGCAGCACCTGGAGAACAAAGCTGTGCGGCAGCTGAATGCTGGGTGACAAAACCCCTGAAAAACAGGCTTGGGGACGTGGCTGGGTGGAAGGGTGAGCTGAGGGAGGTGCTAATTAGAGCACTGGGGGAAGGTGGTAATTAGAGCACTGGGGGAAGGTGGCAATTAGCTCTGCTGCTCACCATGGCTCAGCCTTCAGCTGTCACTCACCCACTCCTGGAGCCTGTGGAACACGTTCCTGTCCCATCTGCGAGGGAAACGCTTCCCCTTCCCTCTTCCTGCAAAAGCAGAGGAATCCTTGTCCCTGGATGACCAAGGCTGGGCCAGGGGTGGAGACACCATCCCTGCAAGGCTTCAAAAACTGTGGATGTGGCGCTGGAGGACAGGGGTGGCTGGGGAGCGTGCTGGTGGGGCTGGGTTGAGGGTTGGACTTGGCGATCCCAAAGGTCTTTTCCAGATATTCTCCTGCAAATGGAATGTTTTGATTATAAAGCACACAATTTGGAGCTCGTTTAACAGTTACATTTCAGACAAAACTCTGCACATAATCTCTTCATGAGGGGTTTTGAATTCCACCTCCCTTCTGCAGCAGCGATCCCGTGATTCCAACATGGATCTCCAGTCCCCTTTGGCATTTTCTGATTTCCAGGCAACATCTCATGGCCTCCAAAGCCTTGGCAGACTTAATCAAAGCTGGGCTGAGTCTAAAGTGGACTTGAGCACAACGTTCAGGTGCAATGGATGCTGCTGGAATGGGGGCTCTAATCCCGGGTGTCACATCCTCCCAAACTTCCAGCTCCCGGAACTAGAAAGGAGCTTTAATGGATGGAAAAGAAATCCCCAAACCGCGACCTGAGAATGAATTAATGACCTGGAAATCACCGGGAAGGGCAAAGCATGGGGGCTGGAAGTCAAAGGGGTTTGGAGTTGGCCTCCGGTGCTGGCGCAAGGGGGGGGGAGGTTGCACTGGTTCCTCTCCCGAGGCAGCCGATGGCATTCCCCAGTGGGAAATGCAGAGAAAAGAAATCCAAAATTCAGAACTGGCTCAGGAGAGCCAGCAGCTGCCTGAGATCACCAGAGGGAGCAGAGACAAGGAGCAGGACAAGGAGAAGGCAGGAAAGGAGAAGCCACTCGGGCTTCTGAGATGGCTTCCAGGGGAGGGGGAAGGGAGCCCTTCTCATGCCTCAGATTCCGGGAGCACAGGAGCAAAGGGATGTGTGTGACAGGGATGTGCAGGACAGGAGGGCACCGGCTGGAATCTCCCTGGACACAGGTGATGCAGCTCCCTCAGGGCACACCTCACCCCAGCCAGGGTGCAGGGATGGCTCTGCCCAGGCTCAGCTGTGCCTCTGGAAACGCCAAATCCCAGCTCCCCGCCCTGGAGCTGCCCCTTTCCTGCCGGGAAAGGAAAAGCAGGACTGAATTTTCCAGGTCCCCCCCACCTGGTTCTGTCTCAGCTTTGAGCTGGAACTTCCTCAAACCTCCCAAGCCAGTCCCAGCCTTTCCCACCAATTTCCTCTGTGGAACCCAAGCAGCCACACCTCCCTCTCTCTAAATAATCAGAATATTGGCAGGGCTGCTCTCTCCACACTTTAATTCTCTCCACAGTTCAATTCTCTCCTTTCAGAGGTACTAGGAGCTGTTTGCACTTCAGTTTTTTCCGGCTCTGTGCTTTGCTCCTCTGTTCCCAGGCACCAGCTCTCCCTGAGCTGCTCCCTACCTTGTTTAAGAGTTCATTTGTTTGGAGCTCCTTGGAAGCAGCTGCAGGCACTGAGGAGATACCAATTAGTGTCAGGGCAGTTAATTTGGAGGGGGGAGGGGAGGAAGCAGGACTTTAAACTGCTCCAAGGCCTGTTCCTCCTGCACTGGGAAATACAGGGAGCACCTGAGCTGCTCAGCTGGGCTGCTTTAGGGTGCAGAGGTGAATTTGGAGCTGATTTATTTGGGGTGCTCAGCAGATGCTGGCCTGATCTCTGCACGTGCAATCCCAGCTGCTCTGCCAGGATGGAGCCTTCCTTAGCTCCCAGTAAATCTCAAACCACTCCTTAGCTCCTCATAAACCTGAAACCAGAAGGTTGGCACAGCAGCCTCCTGAGAAGTAGCATTTTGACAGGGATTTTTTCTGAACCCTTAACTTTTGTTTGCTGGAGCTTTCCCTGCAAAGCGCTGGATCTGCATCCCAACACGTTCGGGTGGGATTCCTCAGCGCCACGTCTCGTCCCAAAAATACTCTGAAAAAGGAGATTTGTCCTCTCTAGGTACACTCTGGCCTGTAACAGAGAAAGCCTTTGGAAAGGATTGATGCCAGTTTTGTCACATTCATGTATATTTTAATGATGATTATCAGCAGAAGTCATAATTAATGGCAATGGAATATCTCCATATTAACAGCTATCAGGAGCAGCCCACACAATTTCATGGGGGTGACCTCAGTGCTTTTGTGGGAATCTCAGCCCAATTGCCAGCTATCCAAAGGCTCTTTTTGCTGGCACTGATCCCACTTTCAGCAGAACTGTGCAGCTCAGGGATATTAAAGTCAGCAAAACTCTCAAGTATAAACCCATTTCCCAGGTTTTTTCACGAGGGAGTGTTCCTGAGGTCAGCCCTGCACCGTTTGCTGAGGCAGGACTTCAGCCTCCCGTGCTGGCACAGAGCTCCAAGGGAAGCAAAGTGTCCCAGGAAAGCTGTTTTGGACAAATCGCATCAAACTGTGCTGGGGGAGAACAAACACCACAAAAACTGGGATTTGCTGGCACAGGGCCTTGGACATCACACATCCTTCCCTGTTCTTGGGTAACAGAGTTATCAGAGATCTCCTGAGTAGCTACACCAGTGAAAAAGTGACTTTTCCCGCCCAGATGCAGCTGCATAAGCATTCGGAGTGACAAAATGAAAAGAATGTAAAAATCCCACCATGGAGTGAGATGGTGCCGCCTCCTGCACCTGGGCCACCGTGGAACACTCCAGGCTGGGGGAAGAGGGGCTGGAAAACTGGGAAAGGCCCTGGGAGTGCTGGGGACAGCAGCTGGACATGAGCTGGGTGTGCCCAGGTGGGCAAAGCCAAGGGCACCTGGGCTGTGCCAGCTTGGGGTGACAGCAGGGCCGGGGCAGTGCCCGTCCCTGTGCTGGTACTGCTGGGGCACCTCCAGTGCTGGGGGCAGCTCTGGGACAAGAGGGACATGGAGGGGCTGGAGCGAGTCCAGGGAAGGGAACGGAGCTGGGAAGGGGCTGGAGAGTACCTGAGGGAGCTGGGAAGGGACTGGAGAGTTCCTGAGGGAGCTGGGAAAGGAGCTCAGGCTGGAGCAAAGGAGGCTCAGCGGGGACCTTGTGGCTCTGCACAAATCCCTGACAGGAGGGGGCAGCCGGGGGGGTCGGGCTCTGCTCCCAGGGAACAGGGACAGGAGGAGAGGGAACGGCCTCAGGCTGGGCCAGGGGAGGCTCAGGGTGGATATTGGGAAAATTCCTCCACGGAAAGGGCGCTCAGGCCTTGCCACAGCTGCCCAGGGAGGTTTGGAGTGCCCAGCCCTGGGAGTGCTCCAACACCTGTGGCTGTGGCATGGGCGGACGTGGTCAGCGGTGGCCGTGGTGGTGCTGGTTGCACTCAGTGATCTCCGAGGTCTTTTCCAACCTTGATTCCGCTCTCAAGGCAGCCCCACGGAGGAGCAGCACAAAAGGCACCCCCAGGCTGAGAGCGGAGGGTTCAGAACACGCTGTGGCAGCAGGAACGAAGCTCTGCAGGAGGAAACTGAAAAGGGGAGAAATGCCGGGCTCTGTGAAAGGGAACAACTGAGAGAGCCACAAACGAGCCACCAAACTTCTCACAGGGGACACCACCACCAGCACAGGTGTGAAGGGACTTCTTTTTGCCCCAGAACTGTGAATCCACAGCCCAAGCCACGTGTGCACACTGCAGATGTGAAGTGTATTTTTACTGCCAGCAAGCATCTGGGAATAAAAAAACCTCAGCCCCAAAGCTTGATGTCTAAACAGCAACACAGAAGTTCTAAACCAGCTGTCGAGAGAAACAAAACACAGCAAAACACAGCAAAAACAAAGCCGAAAGGGAGCAAAAACTTGTCACGCTGGCCGTGTTTCCGAGGGTGACAGGTTCTGCCGTGCTGGGAATGCAGCACAAAACACAAAAATCCTACTGCAACTCCTGGATCCCACAGCAGGAAGGACATGGAGATTCCCAGTGGGAATTAGGGATGCAGGACTCGGCTGTGCTGCCATCCCTCCCTCAGGAATAGCCAGGTTTAGCTCATTCTGTCTGCCCAGAGAGGGGGGGATTTGCTCCTGGATCCCTTGGAATGTTCCAGGCCAGGCTGGACACTGGGGCTGGGAGCAGCCCGGGACAGTGGGAGGTGTCCCTGCCCGTGGCAGCGCTGGCACTGGATGAGCTTTAAGGTCCTTCCAACCCCAAATCGTTCTGTGAGTCTTAGAGCCCTGAAATTCTCATGACAGAGGTGGAACTGCAAGAGCTTAAGGTCCCTTCCCAAAAAAACCCCATTGCACGACTCTGCAGCTTCTGGAGCCCTGGGTCCATGGAAATGCAGTTTCAGAGGAGCTCCGAGGAAATGGTGTTTTGGGGAGAGCAGAGTGGCTGGAACAGAGGAACAGGATCGGTCTCCTCGAGCAAGCCCTTGTGTCTCAGGGAGCGGGATCGGCTCGCTCCTAACGCACCTGGTGACTCCCAGAGCGGGGGATGGAAATGCAGCCCTGGTCCGAAAGAAACCCTGCCCGGGAAGGCGGGCTGGGATTGGGAGCTGGCTGCGGGAGCTCGCTGCTAAAGGCGATCTTTTGGGTGTAAAGGTGCGCCTTTGTCTCTGTGCGAAGCACCCGGCCGTAGCGCCCTTTGTGCTGCTGTCTCTTGATTTCCTTAAACTTTTATTAAACGGTCCCTTTTCGTCAACTTTCCTTCAAATTCTACAGTGAAGCTCGTTTTGGCAGCTGCGCGTGCGCGGATCCTCGCACATGCGCAGATGGCTGCAGGTGCGCGGATCAGTGCGCATGCGCGGGCGGGGACGCATCACCGCTGATCCCTCCGCGGGCAGGACCGCATCACAAATAGTCCCTCCTGGCGGATCACTCCGCCTGCGCATGCGCACAGCCGCTGATCCCTCCGCGGGCGGGCCGCATCACCGCTGATCCCTCTGTTCTGAACGGGATTGTGATGTTGGCTTTTTGCATGTTCCATCATTGTTAGGAATGGATTGTGATGTTGGTTTTTTCATGTTCCTTAATGTGAGAAAAGCTTTGCCTGGGTTCGGTAATGTAATGCTGTAGAATGTCTGTAGTTTGGGTGCTCAGTTTGGGAAGGATGGGGAGGGGGTCTTCACATTCCTGGAAAATCTTATCAGAAGAAAAGAACCCTAAACCAGATGGAATGGAGCCAAGGAAAAAGATAAGACTGATAAGATGATACTCAGCAACTCCAAAGAATTAATGAATGATGCATGATGGTGATGAATAAAAATAAGCGATGTACTTTTAAAGCCGATCTTTTGGATGTACAGGTGCACCTTTGGCTCTCTGTCGAAGCAGCCAGCCGTACCGCCCTTTTTGCTGTTGTCTCCTAATTGTCCCTTTTCTTAAACTTTCCTTCAAATTTTACAAATAGCGCACCTCGTGTTTCACAATTTTGGTGGCCTGTACGGGGATAAAGGCTCAGCTCTGGGATCTCCCGGGGAACCCAGAGCAGGGGGGGGGCCCCCGCCCGCTTTTGGCGGCCTTGCTTTGTGTTTCCCGGCAGGGTCAGGGGGCTTTGCAGTCAAACACCCGGAGGGCAAGAGAGGAGACAAAGCAACAAGAAAGGAAAGAAAAGGCTCCCTGAGGTACCGCGGTAATTAAACACGTAAAATCTTGTGCACCAAGACTCCGAGAAAGGTGAGTATTGTTTCTTTCCTCTTTTTGGGGGGAGAAGGGCGATGAAAGTGTGTGCATGAGACGCGGGCTGGTTACCCCAGAGCTGCGAAGCGAGTGTGGAGCCTCTGAGGCTGCGGCTCTGCTCTGCCGCGAGGGAAGCAGTCAGTAAAGAGGTGAAGCCAAAGATAAAAGGAGTGAGAGAAGCCCCGGGTTAACTGGGACAGGGTTTCACTGGAAGGATTGGACTCCTTGAAGGAGGGGAGTCAAGAATTTCCTAGTATTGGATCCGAGAAATTTAGGGTTTAAGACTGCCGGATTGAGGGTTCAAAAATTCGAGACACCCGGGATTAATTCTGCTAAATGGAGGGTTAGTTCCGAGACATTTGGGTTTTGAGGCTGATGGATTGAGAGTTAAAAAAAAAATTTCAAGAAATCCAGGCTTAATTCTGCCAAATTGAGGATTACTCCAAGAAACCTGGAATTGTGGGCCCAGGGGTGAATATCTCCCTCAGGTATCTCCCATTCAACAGGCACTAGTAATTCCCATCCACAAAGCAGGGTTACTGTTTCAGCTGTTCTTTGCTCTACCTGGATGGGGTATTCGACACATTCGACATTTGGCATTCGACACTTCATGCAGTGAGAGTGTCGTTTCTGTGAACTACAATAGCAATATTTTATCAGTCTAGACATTTACATTTAACCCAGCCAGCATGTCCAGTACTAGGATGAATTAGACAGGGTATGTGGTATGGCACTGTTGGAGGTAGCAATTCCTCCTCCTTTTTTTGAATAAATCACAGGCTAAGGCCAGAATATGAGAACCCTCAGCCCAAAATAGTCCTGGTCCTCCTGTTTGGAGTGGAAGGATTCCTCCCCAAGGAGAGTATCGGACGTGTCTCAGGACTTGTCCAGGCAACACTTGAAACCACTGATATAAGCTTGGCCTTGTTTCCCAGTCAGGTGTGATTCTTGGTGTACCTCTTGGATCATTTGGGTTTTCCCAGCGCATTAACCCCCAGTTCCCTCTTAAGAGTTACCTTGGTATCCCCAGGCTCAGATGTTCTAGTCCACTCCTTTTCCAGGAATGTGAAGACCCCCCCCGTCCTTCCCAAACTGTCACCCAAACTACAGACATTCTACAGCATTACATTACAGAACCTCAGCAAAGCTTTTCTAACATTAAGGAACATGAAAAAAACCAACGTCACAATCCATTCCTAACAATGATGGAACATGCGAAAAGCCAACACCACAGTACATTTATAACAATCCCAGAATCCCAGGATGGTTTGGGTTGGAAGGACCTTAAAGCCCATCCAGTGCCAGCTCTGCCATGGCAGGGACACCTCCCATTGTCCCAGGCTGCTCCAGCCCCAGTATCCAGCCTGGCCCTGGGCACTGCCAGGGATCCGGGGGCAGCCACAGCTGCTCTGGGCGAACTCTGCCGGGGCCTCCCCCCCCCCCCAGCCAGGAATTTCCAATTCCCAATCTCCCATCCATCGCTGCCCTTTGGCACTGGGAAGCCATTCCCTGTGTCCTGTCCCTCGGAAATCCTCTTTCTCCATCTTTTCCTGCGGCCCCTTCAGGCACTGGGCGGCCCCAGCTGGGTCACCCTGAAGCTGCTCCTCTGCAGGCCGAGCGCTGCCCACTCTGCCAGCCTGTCCCGGTGTGTCCCGGTGTTTCCCAGTGTGTCCCCTGTGACTGAGGTTCAGTGGGAAAAGGATACTGTGTATCCCACTTCCTTGATATACTTAACTGCTCTTTATATCTTAGTGCGTAGACTTACTCAATTCCACAGAAACCAGAGGGCTGAATTAGAGAACCGTACTTTAGATAGTTAAGTTTTTTGAAAGAAAAATACCCTACACGGAGACTGCAGGCTTTTTATCTGTGGGCTTTATTGGTGTTGCTCTTTATTTGAGCCACATCTTTAAAGAATGACAGGAACGCCTTCTGAGAATCAGCGTTCAATAAATTTTGCCCTCTGTCACGAGATCTTCGGGCCCGTGCTTTTCTGTCGCTGTGTCAGTTCATTGTCTTACCTGAGAAAGCCCCGTTGGTAACGACCAAGGGAGCGATTTGGGAGCAAGGCACGCTCCATTGAGTTAAATTCTTCGTCAGCTTTTCCACACCGGCAACAAATTTGCCTTTTCTCTGGGTTTGATGTGAGGTATCGGTAGCGTCCTTGAACTCACAAACGTTTTCACCCGTATAGGCGTGGGGCATGGATTTAATCCCCAAAGGAAGAGGCCAGCTTCCCCACTGACAAGTTGAGTCTCTTCCCCACTGATTGGAGACTCCTCACTGCGGACAGCCCTGCTGAAGAAAGAAAGCTGATTGCTCTCCGTTTGGGATGGTATCCCCTGGGGCCGCGGGACAGACTCCGGGGGTGGCGCTGGAGCTGAGGCAGCTGCACAGGGCAAGTGCGGCCGGGTCGCGCGGTTGGTTTAGCTGTGTTCTTTGGCCGCTTTCTTTGTCTCGTATTGCATTGCACATAATGATTACAGTTATTTTATGGGTCATGGGTCTGGATTAAGAGGCTCTGACCCACCTTGGGAGGTCTTAATGTCCATAGTTCAGTGGGGTTGTATAAAGCGACTGAGTTGTAAAACAAAATACTCGGGGAGGAGATTTTTCTTTTAAAACCAAGTAACTGTCAGTTCCACACAGCTGCTGTGGCTATGGTAACCTTTGCAGGGAGCAAAAGTAGATGGTGCCAGTGTGGAAGCGGCCTTAGGAGCTGCTGTGGAAGGGAGTACTGCTTATTCTGATCCCTGACACACGCTTCTTGACGTCCCTCTGTGCTGTGCCCTGGCTTCAGACAGAGTGCAGGGAATCTAGGTTTGGTAGTATTTAGTTTATGCTGTCTCTTGGACACTGGAAGTGTTTTGCAGGCTCTCGCTTGCTGTCCCTTTAGCTGTCAGTGGCCTATTTCGGTATGGGATGGTCGCGATGGGGCCGTTAAATCCAGTTTTTCCAAGAGCTGTTTCAGTGTATCTTCGGTGTATCTTTCAGCGTATCTCTGTCTTGACTGCCAGATTCCCACAAGACACCCACTCAAGTTTGTTGCACGAGCAAAGGATCCTTCCCACAGAGGCTTTTCTGCGTTCCGTGTTTAGTTAGCATCTCCGCTCTGGAGGGGACCTTTATTCGGAGCCAGTTACTGCCTTTCTTAGAAGAATTGTGACATGGTCAAAGGCCGAGCTTATCCTCAGAAACACAGCATGACTGACAAGGCTATCTGTGGAGCATGTGCCATCTCCAGAGAGGATTCAGTGACAGTTGCTTGGGCTGTAGGGAGATGGTTGGTGACAGCTGGCAAGTTTATCCTTTTATCATCAAGGCTGTCAGTGCTGCCGTTCTTCCTTTAGTTCTGTTTCTGTGCGTGTCAGTTCTGCGGCTGTGCTGATGGAGCGAGGAGGATGAATTTGCTCGCTTGTTATTTCGGTCTCTCATAGATTCTCGTCCCATTGATGGGTCTATCTGGCATCGATGAGTTTGGTTGGGGTTTTCTTGTCTTTTTTTCTCCCCCGCCCCGCCCTTTCGTTATTTGATCAATAGGAGGTAGTTCTTCAACTCGGCCTTCACTCCTGATGCTACAGCGTCACGCTTACTTGGGAAAGCTGCAAGTAATGAACGCGCATTGCGTTCAGCTGTGGGGAGTAGCTTCCCATTGGCCCATGCATGGCACAAAATTAGAAAGCAGTCCTCTCAGCGTGCAACTCTGCCCTGTGTTTCACCCAGGCGAGTTATTCAGTCCACAAGTTGTCTGTTTTGTCATCTTCTCTTCTTCACAGCCAACAAAATACATGTGAAAAAAGACCTGCCTGCAGGCCATAAAAGTGTAGCCTCAAGTAACTATTGAAAGTTGAGCTTCCTGGTCTTTTCCCAGCTTTCTTGCCAAACTTTGGCTTCACTGAATCTCAGTTCAGAGGTAAGCCGAGTGCTGTAGAAAATAATAAGCTACATTGTAAGATGCTGGTGCTTGATGAAGCAGGTGCTAAGGAGGAGATACGATTAAGGAACTGGTTTGGGTGAAGTGGCTGTAGACTTTTTCCACTTCTTCAGTAATAGAGCACTTTGAGACAGGTGCTGACAAAAAATGTCCTATTGCTGAGGCCTTCCCCTTGGCTGGCAGTCTTGTGTACGCTGGAGCTAGCCCAGAGTATCGGGTTGCTTTATGCCATGAAAAGCTAGAACTCTGATCTGGAAAGAATTGGAACTGCCCGCGGAACGCTGTCAGACACACGATCGGATAGTGATTGCTAAGGAGAGGATGACCAGGTCTCAGATACCCGAGATCAGTATTGAGAAAACAAAGTTTGCAACCATGGCAGCGACTGTTGTCGCTCAAATGTTACCCTTTACAGGGCTTGGCATCCTTAGGTGTAACGGAGACCGGTTAGTCCTTCTTGTGGTGAGTGAACGGGGCCAAAGGAGCTGAATACCTTGCACAAATCAGGGAACGGCTGCTCCTATCGCTGCCTTTGGATGTACATGATTGCACGTACGTCTGCAGGCACACGCCTGGTGCGTATGCTCCGTTACCTTCTGCCACCATGAGTTCAATGTTACAATAATTCCCAGCACAAATGAACAGGAAGGACACAGGAAAGTTGCCTGTCAGTTGTAAGAAACAATGGAGGCTTCCTGGCTGTAAGCCCACTTGGAGCGATTGTTATCTTCAGCTGTTTTCAATAAGCTTTGCAAATTAGAACTAATGACCAAAGTAAGTCACTAAGAACATAACTCTTTTATACTTAGAACGTTTATCCTTCCTTAGCTGCCAAAAAATAGTAATTTCACGTGCAGTCAGGCTGTGAAACTTCATCTGAGCAGTGATTGTACCCATGCACTCAACCAATTCCATTTTAGAATGGGCTTCTGATATTTAAACTGTCCAAAATCTTTCTATGCCTAAGACACCTCTTCAAATCCTTGTTGCTCAGGCTCTGGTGGATTGCTTTGCTTTTAGATTGGTACGTTTTAGTAGGTTGTTTTTTTCTCAAGGTCTGAAATGAGTATGCCGTAACACGAATCTAGAAGGAACTTATTATAGGGCGAGGACTTCCCAGCTTGTGCTTCAGCTTCTGAATGCATGCGGGTACACCTACGTATGTTATACGGGCAGACGGTACCGGTCGCACAAAGACACGTGCACGCTCTCGTCAGAGCCTGTAAGGCGTAGCGAATGTCGACCATAATTGCCGTGACATTCTGTTTATTCCATGATGCTCCTGTGATGTAGTTTAGTTTTCTCTTCCTACGTTCCAAGCTCTCCCACCTTCTCACTCCCCCACATCCTCTGCCTGGGAACTCGATGTTGAAACACTACTGGAAGAAGTTGCACGAAAGACAGTCTTCCTATTTATCGGAATGATGAGACCACAGTGGGAAAAATGAGGACCAGTGAGGCCAGAGAAAGGTCACATAAGGTAATAGATAAGAAGGCTCTAGGTGAAAGAAGGGGAGAGGAAAGGCAAACCATGGAAAAATAGTATTTCGCTTTCTCTCATAATGTTTCTTGTGGAGAGATAGGATAGCAACGACAGAGAATGGAAAGCTCAGCTGAAACTTAACAAATTGCCGGATAATTGTGAGGAGAAAGGGAGTCTATGCCCTGCCTCAACTGAGCAGAACAACCCAGAAATCGGTGGGGTGCATCCCCCTACCCTTCCTACGCTGACTTCGCCCATGTACAACTGCACCAGATTTGGAGGAATGCTTTCTCTGGCCAAGGGGAGTGAACAGGCAGAAATCTATTTTCAGGTGTTGCCTAGTGGACAACGTTAGGCGTGATCCCAGGCTTCCCTGCAGAAGTCTTCGTCTTCTAAAGGGTGGAATGTGGAAAGTCCTCTGGTACGTCAACTCATGTTCCACAATGCTTAATTATTGTTGCAGGTGTAAAAGTCATCGACAGTGCTGTCCAGGAAGATCAGTTCACAGAACCCAATAATGTATCCAAGTTAACGAGGAGTAAGAACCAACTTTTTTCTTTATATGATCCTGGCTTTTTAAAGAAGCCTTGTGGCAAATGGAAGTCACATCTACCTCCTATTGCTCCAGATATGGCAGAGGAGTGTAAAAGGCATTTAAGCCTCAGGAGTCCGAGATTTGATAGCTTGCTCTATGATTGTAGGGAAGTCAGTAGCAGAGAGGAAAATCGGAGCCCGGTTGCTAGTGCCTGATCTGACTGATCTGCTAATGTGAATGAAAAGAGACTCGAGGAACTAAAATAGTTTATCAAAGCCTTTGGTGAGCATGCTGGCCTGTCATTTATTTAAAGACAAACTCCAAACTTCTCTCTAGGTAAATTGAGCATATTTTGTTCTGGGCTAAAACGCTTTTGTTTTTTCCTTCTGTTGGTGCCTGGCTGTACCGTTTTTCAATGACACTTTTCCAAGCAGAACCCTACGTTAAGTTAACTAAACTGGATATTGAAGATGGACTGTGGAATCTTACATGTTCTATGGATGCCGGTTTGCTTTTGGGCTAGATTAGATACTCTAGAAATGCCATAAAACTCTTACAGCATACATGTGTGATATTGCTAGAGGAATTGTTCAAATCATTGTATTACTGTAGGCTGTAGTATTGGATCGTTGCTAACAGAATATTGGCAGCCTGGTTTTCATGCATGTTTCTTCTCCCTGCTGGGAGATTTTGACAAATGAGATTTTGAGGGTAATATAGTCCTTGTCTATGTTTCCCACATGCCAAATATTTTCAGTCAGGCTATCCTTCCTCTAGAAATCCCAAATGCAACCACAGCACATTATTAGTATTATTTGTTCGTCCTCCCCGTGACGTCCGGCCAAGCCATGTTGCCAGCTAATTTAGCTGAAATGGTGTGTTTTTCGAGGTTCTAAATTGTGTCAGAAGACATGAAAACCAGGATATCTTTCTTGCTGGCAAAAAAGAATTTATTTTATTGCAGTAAGCAAATGCCGAGTTGCCTTGCGTGGAGAAAGGTAGGGAAGCAAAGAGTTTGTTTTAATGAAGTGACATGTTGCTGCTGTTCTAGGACAGTTTTTCTTTTTCCAGTACTCTGGATTGATTCTAAAAAGCAGTAACTGCAAGTGCTTAGGGAACTATTGAAACACCGTGAACAGAAATGCACCCATTGATCTTGGTCTTTGGGTTGTGGCTCTGACCTGAAAAGAGGTCCTTAACTGCCTGTGCTTCAAAAGAAATCTTATTTCCCGATAGAGTTTTATTGAAGAAGAAAACCCATCAGATATTGAGACAGAGAGCCTAGTGTGATTTGGGCATCAAAATATCCTAAATCTCTCAGTTTAAGCACCGAGAATCTGAGTGTCTTCTTTCCATCTTTGAATCACCGGTTTGGGCTTCACCTGTGCTGTTTACTTCCAATAAATGTTTTGAGGGGCTTTTGGAGACTGACATATTCCCATGCTCTGTCCACCTGCAAGAGCTCAGAAGGAGAAGATTTCAAAGGGAAGAGAAAGGTGGGTGTGGCTTTAGACTATTGAAGTATAAAGCTAATTCCTCATTTGTGACGGGACAGAGACAGAAGGTTTTACTTAAACTTTTTGTGAGAGTAGGAAGTGTGTTAACTGTTGGTATCCTAACTTGTACTGTAAATTGTTCCAAATGCATGAATGAGAGGCAATTTTAAAAATACTAGGGTTTTGCTATTACTCTATGCTTGCTGAGTCTGTAAACAGCAAAACAATTTGATTTGCTTGGCTCTGCTAGACCTTGCCAAGAATAGGTTGGAAATTTTCTTTCGAAACACCTTTTGTCAGGAAACTGAAATTTCTACTAGATAATTAATCTGTGAAAAAGTAAAAGTTTTCTTTAGTAATTAAAGATATTGTAAAAATGGAAATATTTACTCTGCAGGGAAGAGTATTTTCCAAAGAATTACACTGTTAGTACTATTAGCTAATAGCTGTGAGCTGTCAGCTTTAATAACCACACACACACACGTGTATTATTTTTAGATAAGGCTGCATATGTTAAGACATTGCCTGTGAGCTAATGGTAATTGAATTCTGTTATTATTGCTTTGGGGTTTTACACGTACTGACGGGGGCAGAACTCCAACTTTCCCTGCACGTTCTAGATTTACAGTCTTGGCTACTTGCTGCTGCAAGAGAACTACTATTGACAACTGTTAAATGGTACCAAAAAAGGTGTAGCTACCTGACATAAAGTGCCGACATATATAGGCTACCCGATAAGGCAAATTTGCTTTAAATATTTTTCAGATTCCTTTTTTCTGTGAGGCTTTTTTTGTCTTGTGCTGCAGTAAAGAATACACCTGAAAGCGTTCTGCATCGTAGCTCTGGCTAGTTTGACGGAAATGTGTATCTCATCCCCCGTGCACACAGATTGGATCTGCTGGATGACTTGGCAGCTCAATACTAATGCCCATCGAATTGCAGCCTATGGTGGGAAACGCTTAAGTGTGAGCGTGCTGGGTGTAAGTTGCTGCACGTGAAAGCACAGAAACTTTGCGTTTTGTCTAAAGGTGTATGTGCGTGCATTTCTGTCTCTATGCCCTCAAAGACCATTCTCTTCTCCCTTTGCCTCAGCGTTCGCGGAAGAGACAATCCGTGCGTACTTTGACATCATCATCGTCCAAGCAACCCGGGAAGGACCTGGTACTGACCCCTCCTCTCGTCGTTCTGTCTCCCTCCTATTCCTTCCCGACTCACATCTCCCATCTCTTCTTTCCCCCACACCGGCGCTGTCGCCGGCTTCGTGCCGTCCCGCTTCCGCGGCCCCGCCCGCAGCCCATGGCGCCCGGCCCTCTCGGGCCCTAAAGTCCCTGGGCAGCTGTGAACTAGCCCGTGCCCCCGCCCCTTCGCTCTGCTTCTTCCACCACTGCCTCCCGAAATTCAATCTCCCCCTTTGGAGCAGTGTACGCTGAGCGGGACGGCCCGGGCAGCCGCTCCGCCCGCGCTACTTTTGTGCCGCAGCTGCCCCGGGCGCGGCGGGTGCCCCACCGCACTCCTGCGCCACAGGAGAACGAGCCGTGCCCGGGGGGGCCGGGCTTAGGGCCGCGCTGGGGGCCGCCGGGAGGCACAGGCAGTTCTCAAAGGGAAGGAGAGGCGGCGCCGAGAGGAGAGACGATCGGGCGTCTGCGGCTAGCCGTTCCCGAGCCCCCTGCGTCCCTGCCCGCGCAGCCTGCGGTCCGCGGACACCATGGCCGGCGAGATCGAGGATCTGAACAGCCGGGAGGCGCAGACTGTCTGCGACGGCCTGGGACGCTACGAGGACACGCTGCGGGGCGCAGTCCGGGAGATCCATATGGACATCCAGCTGTTCAAGCAGGGGGTAGGCCGGCAGGTGGAGGAGGTGCTGCGCCTCGCCAGCCCCCTGGCACACGCTGTCTCTGAGCTGCAGCAGGAGAACCGGCGCTTGCGGGTGCAGCTGGAGCGCCTGTCTCGGCAGGTGGAGGCCCTGGGCCGGTCGGCGGGGCTGCCGCAGGAGTGGGTGAAGGAGGCGGCGGAGAGCGCTCAGGCCGTGGGGCCCGGCTCGCCGGGGCAAGGCTCGGCCGACGGCACGTTTTCCAGTCATGCCAAGCTAGCGGGCACTGGCCGGAGCCAAGTAAGCGGCCGGGGAGACGGCAGGAGGGAGGGCCAAGGGCGTGCATGAACGGATGCTTCACGGGTGTTGCCAGACCGCGTTGGCGCGGGGTAACGTTTAGGGACCGGGGGTTCCTCTTTTGCAGTGCAGTGTCAGTGGTATTTCGGGAGGTGCTCTGAGAAATGGTCTTGGCCGCGAAACCACCTGGAGATCTACCTGATTATGGCTCTGTTTGGTCAGACTGGGATCTTGGTTAGAGTGGTAGCAACCTGTCAGTTCCCTGTGGTTAGGAGTAAGAGGAGGTGGGGCAGTCTTGGCTATCAATGTGCGTACGTATGTGAATATCTTTGTATCCTTTCTGGACTCGATTCTGGGGGATCTGTGTGCCAGCAATGCTGTTTGCCAGTTGACAAGCTCACAAAGGAGAATAGCTTAGCGTATAGAAGGCAGTAACATTTCCCTCAGATAACATCCCGTGGTGAGCCGATTTTGCTGTCTGACCGCTGACCCTCACTGCTGCAGCTTGTCCCTGAGAGGTCGACACAAGCTGCCATGGTCTCTCTGACCTAAACTTGCACAAATATAATCATTCCTCCCCCTGATAAAACTTCCTGCGGTGTAATGGAGCATTGTAAACTTGATGCATAGAAACCCCAGTTAGTGGGAAGCTCATCTGGTACCGAGATGTTTTTTGTAATCCTTTTTCTCTGTCTCCGAGAGAAGAGTTGAGAGCTCCTGTGCAATGCTTGATGCCAGGAGAGCGCACCCAGACAATACGCTGTGATTAGGTCACATAAAACTGGGGTACCGGAGACTTGGCTTTCACAGATGACAGCCTGTTTCGTGTCCTCTTGGTTAAGCATGTCTTAAGGGAGTTTTAAGACTGTTGAAGCTGAAAAAACTGGTCTGTGGTCTATCCAGGCTTGGGGTTAAAAAAGAAAACTTAGAAATTAAATTCACTAGAATTGCTGGGAATGAACAGAGTCTGTATTGCATTCCAGCTCTCTTCACTCCCACTGACCTGTGAACGGGGGGCATAGGGCTTCCTACCTCTGGGCAAATGAAAAGGTAATGGGGCTGTTTGATACGTTATAGCAACTGCTGCCTTTTCCCCCACGTGACAAAGGTGAGCAGCGCCCGTACAACTTTCAGATTGGTTCCTTTTTGTTCTGTGGAGCTATCCGCACTTGTTTGTATTGCAAGGAATAGAAGTAAGCTGAGCGATATGGAAGGGACAAGGGATTGTGGTCCCTTGCACCATTTCACCCGCTCCATCGCCGCTGTCTACCCTGCGGTGTGTACTTCACAGTCTGTGAAGAGTTTTGCATCAATGTTACGGCGATATCCAGCTTTAGATATCGGTCTGCGTGAAAGCACGGTAAGAGCTTTTGTTTGGATGGGAACCTTCCTGCTTTGCTTTGAGGGTTCAGGGAAGATCGCTTAAGTACTGATCATTCTTCAGCGCCCTCCCAACGATTTAGGTTGGAGAAGTTCCCAAGTTAGCATAGCTGACCGAAAGGGAATTTCAGTACTGAGAACTATGGGAGCTGCAGCTATGGCTGTACACACCAAATTTGTGCAGTGAAAACATGATTTTGTGAGTCAGCTTCTGATGTGGCTGCACACAAATGGTGAAAGAGCAAGCCTCGGTTGCTGTGCCAGTCACCCAGATTCTCTGTAACGAACACTGTTCCTTCGGCCGATTCCGATTTCTGGTTGTATGACCAAAGCATTTGAAACAGAATACCATAAGTGGCACCGCGTATGATTTCAGATAAATTAGTACCTATGATAAAACTGGTGACAGTTCTAGTCTCAGTAAATACTTCAGTAAATATAAGTGCGAGGTACGAGAAGGAAATGATACTGGGCTGGAAATAGCAGCAAATCAAGATGTGCTGGTTTTGGGTCCAGAGAAGATTTATTGGTTGAGTTCCTTTTTGCTGTGTGGTTGATGCAGCATTAATTGGATACTGGAGATTCTGAGCATCTTTGGTATCTGAACCATTATTTTCTAATATTGCTAGATTATTTTTCATGGTAATTTCATTGGGAAAAAATGAATCCGGGGAGTTCCAAGCAGAGTTCAGAAGTAAGGACACAAATCTCCTTTTAATTCTAATCTGGGCGATTTCTGCTATGATGTCCTTGAAAGCTGGTATACAGCAGTCTAAATTTAGGTGGTTTAGGTGGAATTTTAAATGGCCATTAGCCACTCCGATTCAGAGGTGAGCCTTTCTGTTACTTCGATACTGGACTTCAGCTCATCTCTCTTAACCAGGCCAGAATCTTGAGAGCTGCTTTCACAAAGGTGAAAAATAGGGGATGTTGGAAGAATTGGTTTCGAAGATCCGGATCCTGGAGCCATACCTGCGCTACTGAGCATTTACGAAGGAAGAGTTTTGATCTTTGTTTTTTTTTGATCTGATTTTACATTTTGGCAGGAGCTTTATAATTTACGATATTCTCATAGTTTTTGTGATTGAGCAGGGTGGCTTTGTTAAGAGGGAGGACTAAAACTACTTTAAGGGTGTTCTGTTTTAAAACTGTCAGAAGAGTTTCTTTATAATGTGGGCAGACAGCTGCAGAGAATCTACCTGCAGCAGTCAAAGCCACAGAGAGATAGATAGCTGGCTATGACCACCTCTGAAGGTCTAAACAAGTATTACCCATTGGTATCTCTCCCTGGTGACCTGATGGCACCCAACAGTTAGCTGGCCTGTGAGTAACTCTATAAGACATGACTCAGGTGTACGTAATGACCTACGGGCTTCCGACAAAGATGGGCTGAGAGAGCTGGGGTTGTTCAGCCTGGAGAAGAGAAAGCTTCAGGGAGACCTCATTGCAGCCTTCCGTTACTTTAGGGGGCTTACAAAAAGGAGGGTGACGGACTTCTTTTTCTATGGGCAGATAGCAACAGGACAAGAGGCAGTGGTTTAAAACTGAAAGAGGGCAGGTTTAGATTAGATATTGGGAAGAAACTGTTCACTCAGAGGGTGGTGAAGCACGGGTTGCTCAGAGAAGTTGTGGATGCCCCGTCCCTGGCAGTGTTTGATGCCAGGTTGGATGGGCTCCTGAGCAACCTGATCTAATGCGTGGAATCCCTGCACATGGCAAGAGGTCGAAACGAGATGATCCTCCAACCCAAACCATTCTAGGATTCCATAATGACAGGGAGATTACATGATCCAGCAATTACCTGGCATTACACACTCTGTTTCTAAACTATCTCAGCTCCTACATTTGATAAAGGAAGTCTGTTTGTTTAACTTCTTTATTATTCTCTTACACTTCCTGCAAATATCCTTTTGGAATGGTGACATGTCGAGGTTGCCTTGATCCTTAGCTAGATTACTTTTGTTGTTTGTTTTGTTTTAATTCACTTTGACATAGCCACAGGCACCTGCTAAAGCTGCTAAGGGAGAATCGTTCCCTCCTGTCCATTTATATCCAGCCTTACTTCAGAAGAGGTTCTATGAGAAGTACTTCTACATTTTTTCTTCAGTGCAATAGCTTTTCTAATATGTTCATGGTGTTCAAGGCTTTTTCTTCAAGTTGCAGGGTCAGTTACAGATAGAGAATACTTGTGTTGTCTGATGGGCGATGGCTTTCTAGGCGTAGAATTAAGGGGTAAATGTGGTGCACTTCTGCCGGGTTCTAGCAGGCTTGTTTGCATTTCCTCAAAAGTTTGTCATTCCCTGTATCTGATGCATCAATGATCCCTATATATGCGAGGAACAGAGCATCAAACCTTGCCTTTGTGGCAGTGTGGCGATATTACTGTTCATCAAAGTGAAGCATTGATTTCACCTGTCATACCTAAGAAGAAGGGGATGTACTTCTAGATAAACAGCATTCCTAGGGCCAGTGATTTGTATTGTGACCCTTGTGATAGTTGGTGGTTCTACGAAAGACACAAATTTGTATAAATGAGAGAGTAATCTCATTTGTGTCTCTCATTCTTCTAGGCTTTGACCTTGTTGCAGACAAAATCTTGAAGACGTGACAGACACGCACCTTAGAGGTTCAGGAAGGAGATAACAATTGTGTTTCTTTTTTTTCTAATCTTGTGATCTGGCTCTTACTTTTTCTGAATGTGCTGAATTTTCACTACTGGCTTGCGATAATTGCAGCTTCTGGTTATGGCTCTCCAAAGTGTAACTTCTTTGTGGCAAAGGAGGCATTCCAGCAGCCCTACAACTATGGAAAGTATTATCACCCTCCATTACACGGAGACCTCTGAGCTACGGAGAGATTAGTTCTAAAAGCAAGCTTGGATAAGGCATGCAAAATATTAGTGTTAACTTTCTTTTCTTCAGCTCCACCAGTTCTTCATTGTGTCATTTTTACGTGAGTTGTACAAATGAGTACTTCTTAATATTAAGTACAGATATATGTAGCTATCCCTCTGCTATTTATAATCTATGTGACCAGCACTGACAGAAGTAGTATTGCTAAACACATGGGTTTGTCAGAAGCTTGGCATCTCCAAAGTGGATTTTGAAAGTACTTCAGCCTGACACTACTAAAGGCACATCAGAATCTGATCCCAGATCCTCCCACTGTTCTGTCAGCACATGGGCCTTCTTCCCCGTCCTCCAGCCTGGTATCAGTTTCTTCTTTGGCACTATTAGCCAAACTGTAGTAGTCAGACTTGCATAAAATAAGATAATGTAGCTCTTGTCACTGCATCAGAAAGCCGGTTCAGTGTGTAGAATGCTACGTGACCTTTGCAAGGACCATGTCATTTGACGATTTTACTCACCCCCACCTCCCCAGCTTACAAAAGCAGATTCGTGTTTACAGCCTGCACAGGCGTTCTTCAGATTCAGGTCATAATGGCTGACATGAATGGCTAAACAGTTCTAACTGTGTATCATGGGTACATTCTAGGGAGCTGCATTAGCTACGCTTTACATTTCAGTTCTGGATATGGGCAGTAATTGTTGAATGGGATCTCAGTTGCACTAAAGACAGCAATAAAAGTTCTGAACCCCTCATTCTGCGTGGTTTCTATAATTAGTATTTGTTGTAATTTTCTCAGTCCTGACAGCTAGTGATAACTGAGTTTATTCGTGCACAGTATCTTTTTCTCAATAAATACAAAAGTTTCAAAATAATTTTATTTTCAGAAAATAAAACATCTGGATACAGTGACACATCCAGTTTAGTGGCAGTAAGTCAGACTGTGTGTGTGGATGGAAGCATTCTCCATAGGGATGGCAGATGGTATAAAACTGAAAAATATTATTTTAAAAAAGTTGCTCTTTTGGTGATGTATTGAAGTTTGCAGACTAGCTTTGCAAAAAAACCTAGCCTGAGCTAGGTAACTATCAAGAGTTCAGCTTTGTTGTATGTGGGTATCCTACTTTTGGCCAGGACAGGGTTAATTTTTTCAGTTCTGCATGGTGCAACTTCCCCAATCTAGTTACTTTCCTTTCTTTTAAATAACAAATATAGAGGGAAATTAAAACAAAGCAAAATTTTACCTTGTTTGGATTGTGCTTCCACTGTGAACTTCATTGTATCAATCATTGAATCAACATTTCATGTGCAAAACTTGCAGTGTATCTTAAGACATGCTAACCTAGTTGTGGAATGGGCGTTCTAACTCCCAGCTACCTTAGGTGCACCTCAAGCCTTCAGTAGGCATCAGTGGAAATCTGTCAGTCCTGTTAACGGGCCTATGAGCAATATTGTGCTAAAACATGGTGTTATGCGTGATTGGTTGTTTGACTGGCTGTTGTTCAAAAGAACAGAAAAAGAAAAGCAGCTTCTTCTGTGTTTTGGTGGTAAAGAGACAAAGGAATGGCTTGGCTCCTCGTGTAACCTCCACACTCTTATCTAGCAGTGCATGTAAGTGCACATTTAGCCCCTGAAAGATCATTGACTTAGAAACTAGACTAGAGAATTAAGTGAAAGCTCCTAGCTGAGAAAACTTTAAAAGTAATTTTCTGAGAGTACATCTTCCACATTTTCAGGAAGTGTCCAGTCCTCTTCTTAACTCTGTACTGTTCTGTTTGCAAATCATATCCAGGTCACCCTATCTCTTTTCCTCACTTAGCGTAGAAATAAAACGTCATGAGAATCAGACCCCAGGTTAAAAAACAGTGTGCAGTCCAATGTAATAAAGTGCGCCATCTGTGCTGAGCCTTAAATACTGTCATGTAGGTGCAAATTCTGCTATGTACATCTCTGTTCCATTGAAATCAGTTGGAGGCTGACACTAGTATCTAGAAAGATCCGAATCCAGCCCTAGGAGAGTTTTGTGTTTAGGCTGCCTTATTGTAATCTAATAGTAATTAACAAATTCTTAGCAAGATCTCAGACCGTAGTTACCGGAAGTTGACTAGGATATGCATCCAAAGTAATGGAAGTTGTAGTATCTCAAGTACACTCTCCAGCATATAACAAGATAAAACAGTTAAAAAAAAAAAAAAAAATCTACAAAGTGTGTTAATGTTATTGTCTGCTGTTCCTGGTTAATTTTGGATGAATGTAAACAGATGCATGATAAACAGCCGACAAGTTCCAAGAAAATATTTTTATTGATTTGTCTTGATCGTGGGTTTTCTGTATTGTATATGAGATAATTTTAGATAGATATGTATATATTTATATTTGAGAGAATAGTTTGTTATGATCACATCACCGGTTCGCTCCATAATTCCTGTGTATGAAGACCAGAAACAAATTAATTTGTTAGAAGTATACACCCTGTGTCTTTCCTTTTCTGTTACGTTTTGTTGTTTTTATAATTATGTACAGTATAAAATATTTGGTATCTATCTTCAGTCTTTCTGTCAAAAGGAAGCTTGTTTGGATTGAGATTATAAGAATTTTTGATTATATTTATAATGGCACATTACAGATTTTTTTCTTTAGTAATAAATTTTTTGGCCCATCTCATAGGTAGATAACTGTCCAGAATCAATTAAACCGTTTTTGTGGACTGTGTGTTGGGGAATTTCTCTCTACGACTTGTAGCTGCTGCTTCTTGGAAGCTACATTTTTTTTTAGCTGCAGTAAGCGTGTGTCCGTGAAGCATTTTCTTCTTTCTTCAGTCACACAGATGAAAATCACATAGTTCCTCATGGTTTAATGTGCCCTCTCCCCCCCCCCCCAAAAAAAAACCAAATCCAGCCCAACCAGCCAAAAAAACCCAGTCAAACAAACAAAACCCAAAACCTTCTACTAAACCCACAAAAAGGTTCCTGACTGATTTTTCTGGAATTATGTTGACAGGCATTATGAGGAGAATTTATGCTTTTCCCAGAAGAAAGCTATTCTTACGGGGGTTACAGATTATAATACAGCTGTAATGTCCTAGGATTGGATTTACTTTATGTGTTGCTTGAACAATACGTTTTCATAATGGAATTTCTTTCTGCGGCAAATAGAAAAAAAAATGCAGAGCGTTACTCTGCAATCTCAGCCAATTTCTCCACTATTACATGGAGTCTTCTGTTTATCACCATCACACAGTGGATGGTGATACCTTTATCTAACAAAAGATAACACCTCCTAGGTGCTTGGGGCCCATTAAGGGCGAGTGTGTGAAGATTGATGTGAATTCTGCGTTGCCAATGCTTCATTTGCAGGCTTGGCTCTTGGGGTTAGGTAATTGTTCCCTTCTTATATTGGGGTCACTTGCATGAGGAAGGCCTGTTCTTGGCAGGTGTTTCTGGATATTCTTCTCACTTTTGCTGCTGTTTGAATTTTAGTTGTCATGTGTGTTGTCTGTTCTGACAGAGTGTAGACCTGGATGACCACCAGAAACCTGAATTTAGAAGAGTTTTTAGTTCTTCCATCATTGAAAATGGGCATCGATCTTCATCATCAGGTACGAACAGGGCATGAAACGAAGCAGCACTACTTGTAAAATACCTGATCCTGGCAGTCATAGAGCAGGTCTCGCATTTTGGAAGGGTTAGAATCTGCTATAGTTTCAGAATAGATGTTGTCCTGTGGCACCAATACTTTATTTCCTAATTAGGAGTTTAACTTTTAAACTTTGGCTTTACTGTTAAACATGTACTATGCTGTTTCATAAATTAGAGGCTATTACTGTTGCATTAACTTGGGAGACGAGCGATAAGGCCTGCTATGCTGGGTTCCATTGCAGTCTCGCATCCCAAAACATCTTGCAAGTCACCCGTCCACTTCCATCATCCTTTGGTGGAGGAAGGACTTAACATCTCCACTTTAGAGAAAGTCATACAGTGTTTCATAAAACCATGAAAAGAACAAAAATGCCAGGGCAGGAGATTGGAAGTGAGGGCTGCACAGAGGAAGAGAAGCTTACCGAATGCAAATGCTAGTGTATTAATGATCTGAAGACATTGTTCCTGCTGCCATTCACGTAGAGCAAGTGCGATCGCTGTGAGGATCGCTTGCGCTAGGGTTGCTCCTGCTACATAAGTGGTACTGTGATTCACGGGGGAGTAATTCCAATGACTTGTAAAATAAAGTTGTTGCATGGACATTGGTTTGTAACTTTGTTACAAATCTGCAAACAAATTTCCTTCCTCTCTCCTGCTTTTTATTCAGGTCAGGCAAAAGCCGCCCATGAGCTGACCTCTTTTCAGATGTCAGAATCTTCTTCCCCTGAAGCCCATGCCCCTGCAGTCACCTTACAGATGCCCCACCTTCCCGTTACTGCAGTAACCAGGACATCTGAGAAGTTTTCAGGAGAGAACATCTGTTCAACAGGAACAATTAATACATCTTCTTGCCTGCTGGGACAGGGCAAGAGCACAAATACAATGGGAGTAAAACCTTCCAACCAGCCAGGTAAAAGAGACAAAAATAACTTGCTGAAGCTGCATGCCATTTCCTTTCTTCAACTGGTGCTATCAGTATTGTCCCATGACCTAGTGGTAATTATGAAACGTTGCTTCTATGGCTATATATCCCATTGTGGGACACTTCAATTTGGAATATTGTGGGTCCTAGTTGGAACTTTCGGCTGTTATGTCACATCTGCAGAGAATTTTTGCTGCCTAATGTAGTTGAGTTTTTAGTGAAGCATATCTTATAGCACAGTTACTGAATTCAATAAGTTACTGAATCTCTTAAACATGCCCAGCTATTTTAATGAAATTTGTAGACATTTTTACTGCTCTGAGACTGGAGGCCCTGTGAGAAGTTAGGTTGAGTTTAAAAAAAAAGTCATACTGAAGTCATTCATCCTTGGCTGTGATACTTACAAATTGGACTATATATATATACACACACACACAGGTCAGAAATTATAGAAGGAGACCAGATGGGATTGCTAGCAAGAGATAGGGATTATTTGCAGATTCTTTTGATTTTATCTTACTAAAGCTGAGAATGTCACAAACGCTTCCTTTGTCTTTTTTTTTTTGTGCTGATACAGTGAAGGACTGGAATTCAGTTACAATGAGAACAGTGGATTCATCTGCCACTGGAGGTGAGTGTTCCTATCAGCATGCCCTTATGCAACAAAATTGAGAGTGATTCCATGCTCTTTGGGGGATTCAGATCTGAGCACGTAGTTTTGATTTGTAGTACTAAATGGTAATACTAAAATTGCTAACAAGTCTGTATGCAGACTCATAGAATCATGAAAACTTGTTCTATTCCATCAGATTCTCAATCAGTTCAGTGAGGGGTTCTTACCCTTATTTGCCCAGTGATGTACATGTGTACTGTTAGGCAATCTCTGCAGTGGAAACCATAGGTGCCAGAAAAGTGTGGCAGGCAGACAGCTTGAGCAGTGAAGATTTCAGCTGATTGAGTGAAAACTGTGACTATACACAAGGTAGTGGCAATTGGAAAGTGGTGTGCCCACCCATGTGTTTTGAAGCAAATGACTTTGAGTAAGACAGAAGTAAGGAGTCTCCTTTGTAATATGAATGTGTCAAAGGACAAAATGTGTCACTCCACTTTTGTGTTTATAGAGCATAGCTGGAGTCCAGAGCTGAGCTCTAAGAGGCAAAGCACAAAAGGTAGACACTCAGGAACGGAGGAAGGAAGATGCAAAATCGGTTTTAAGCCACATTTGCAACTTGGAGTCTGTTCTAGTTTACAAACTAAAATATCTTTATGGCAGTAATTAGGTCATTTAAATTATGCACTCAGTTATGTTAAACTCCTCAGGGCTTGTCTGCTAGAATGACTTTTGCAGGCACCACTTTTTCTTTTAACTGAAGTGTCTGTGGCAGCGTGCCCTCCTCTGAGGTCTGCACAAGGGCCTGAAGTGATCTGACCTTCCGAGTGCGGTTTTATCAAAGATATCCTCTCAGAGTCCTTTCTGGTATGCTTACACTATCCTTGCTGCAGTGCAACAATTTTACAGAGGAATTGAACTGCTGGGGAAAATCCTTCCCCAGCTTGTTAGCTCATATAGAAGTTAGAGGCCTGTAGCTTTACAGTGTAATGAGTAAAAATCAATGCGTGTCTATCCATCAGGAAAGCACATGAGGAAAGTTTCTATTTGAAAGCACACGAGGAAAGTTTCTGCAGTAATGTGTCTTTTCTGTTTTTATATAGAGAATGCTACTTCTGCCACCAAGTCTGTCTCAACTGTGGACTATGGGCTGCGTAGTGGAACCAAAACTGGTGAAAGGTATGCATTCCTCATGACATTTTGTTAGGCCATTGTGGTCAATATAGTCTCAAGGGACAGGTGTTCTGCTGACTTGGAAAACAGGTGAGTCCCAGATGCTGTATTTTAAGCATTGAATGTATAATTATACATTAATCTAGTTGCCCCATAATCTCTTACATTAACCTAGGGAGTTCATTTAATGTATTTTGGTCCGTCGACATGTAAATGGGCCTATTCCTCTTAACCACGCTTCTACTTTCAGGGTGTAGGTTTCGGGGCGGGTTCGGTCGGGACGGATGGGGACGAGAGATCTCTATAGGCAGGTCTTGGGACACAGCCAGTTTATTGTAAAGGGCGTGGGTATTGGGGCACTGCTCAGAGCTGGTAGACTCAGCTCTGAGCAGGCCCAAGAGAGCAAGAGAGTGAACGGGTGAGAGAGAGAGAGAGAGAGAGAGAGAGTGTAAGAGCAAGAGTGGAAGTAAGAGCAGGAGTGGAAGTGTCTGAAGTCCTGGTTACAATACAATAAATCATCTTCTGTACTGAATATTCTAATTGTCACTAACCAATCTAATACAAGATACAAATCCTATAGCATTTACATACAGCCTATAAGAGTTCTTATATTACCATAGAGTGTTACATCTTAACTTCTAAAAACTACTCTTTGGACCCCTTCTGCTGAGCTAGTAGGGTCTGCTCTGACCCTTGGACCTTCCTGCAAGCAGAGGGTATTGTTCAATCAAGAGGGGATTACCTTCAGTCGGCCATACCATTGTTTTCCAGTTGTTCAGTAACTAAGACTTGGTATTTCAAAAGTGGCTTTCATTTCGATGTTGCCTGTAGTTTTCATATTCCCAAATCTTTTGTCAGGCAATCATATTTATAAGGCTTTCCTGTTTCATCTTCCCCAACATAGGGAATAACCAGTCAATGACTACTGGAATAATCACACCAGCTTTCATAAAACCATCCTAGTGATGTACTGTACATAGTAATTTTTGTTCAACACAGCAGTGCTTGTATACATACCCTGGATATTCTCAGGTGAAACATGCCAGGTTATTTACTGATTGTACTTCTCATGGGAAATCAGCAACCTGCTATATATGTCATGGTAGGTGTCCAGTTTGAGGACCATTCATTCCCCCTAAACCCCCTGCACGACTTGCTCTTTTTGTGCCTCTGATTCCTGTATCAGGGCCGTATCTTGATTAATCCTCACACCTTTCTTTTCACAAGACATCTAGTAGGCTGTGCGTTGACATCACTCCTGTGATTACAGCTTTGGATAGCCTTAGCACATTTGGCTCTTTTTTGGGGGGGAGGCTTCTTCAGGCTGCCCCACCCGTGCACCGAAGAACAAATGAATTGCCAGTGCTATATTTTAAGCCTGTTAAAGGCTGTGAGCTTTCCTCTGGGCTAAGCGGAACAGAGATGAGAAAGGACAAAAATTTTATAGAGCAGTTTCAAGTAGACCTAACTGTGGGTTTCCACATTGTTTTAGTCTTAGTCAGTAAGACTTTCAGTGCCCGATAGTGGAGGATTTTTGTTAGGAGGAGGATGTTATCAAGTCCTTTGAAAACAGTTTTAAAAATACTCATCTGTGTTGAACTTTGGGCTTATTTTTGGAAACTAATATATGATTGCCATCAAATATCCTTAGTTTGACTAGCCTAGAGTTTAATTTCTAGACAAATGCCTTGCTGAGGACTGCTACACATTCTTTATTAATGAGTTGCAGTTGCTTAGTAGAGGACTACATGGTATCACAATTACTCCTGGCATATCCAGACATACTTAGCAGGCAAAATAGCCATCAAGAAAAAAATGGGAGAGAAGAAAGTTTAAACCTCTTAAATTTGGCTTGTATCTGCCTTGAAAACAATCCCAAATTAGGCATTACATTTTTTCTGAGGTAGTTCCAACATCAGCACTCCAATATTTGGGTCATGATACACTAAGCACCCTAGAGAACTTGGTGTCATACCTGACCTCCATCTGTACCAGAAATTAATGTGTGACACTGATGTCATTGTTCTTTGCCTCTTTCCCCATCTCTGTTACAGAGAATACTTCCAAATGCAATGTGTGACTTACTTCATTAATGCTGATGAAGCGGTATATGGCTCAAACAAACACAAATTGGAATATAATCCTATATTCTCAATCAAATTACCAGCTTGCAGTCAGTAAAGCAACGCTGACAGAAGCTCAGAATTCTGTGCGCTATAAGTAAAAATTTCAAAAGTACTTCCTGAATTACTCTTTAAGTTTAATTTTGAAAATGTGACAGCCTCAAGGAACCCTGAACCTTGGCAATGAAAGGGATTTAGTGCTCCTGTGTGACCACAACTTTTTTTCGTGAAGGTTTTTAATTGTATTTCTGCTCAGTGCTACAAAGTGCTTGTGGCTTGTCCAGCTGTGTCTTATTTGTAATAGTACCTTATGGTCTTCTATACTTAAGTGCTGTTGTGTGTCAATAATAATTTTACTTTTATTAAAATTGCTTTTCACTCACGCAGATCCTCTTGAAATGGATCTTTTGGGAGGTTTAGAGACAGCAGTTGAACCTTTATGCTGGCTCTTGTCACTGCAGAGTTACTCTTTTGTTTACTGCATACTTTTTATGTTATGTTTTTCCAGTGCCATTGACAGTTACTGTGATGTGACCGTGACCCCCAGCTCTCACTCGCCTCCTCCTACCGTACATCGCCAAGTTGAAAGGAGGCGAGAACTGGTGCGGTCTCAGACGCTCCCGCGGACTATAGGAACGCAGGCCAGAAAAGCGCTTTTCGAGAAATTTGAACGTGATGATGGAAAGTATGTCACAGTCCTTGTCTCCAGAACGGTTTCTTAAAGGGAAACTAATTTGTCGGTTATTACCAGCAGAGTACAGATGGGTGGGAGAACTCTCTCAGTGTAGGATTCGGCGCTAAGGGACAGTATGAGGTCACTTGAAGTTTCACTGACTTTACAGACCAAGCCTTGGAAGTTCACAGCTACAGATTCCTCTGGCTTTGGAGTTGTTTAGCTGAAGCAGCAGGTGTCTTTTATCAAGAAAGAGTTCTGTGAAAGCTGCCTTCTCCATCATTATAGGAGACTGCGAGTATAGTTGCCATTCATTGAGGATCAAAAGTATGAACTCTCCTTGATGGGAGTATGATTTAAATAAAAGAGGGCTTGGAATTCTGGCTTTAGTGAAATAAAAATTAGTTTTTCTTGCAGGACCAACAAGTTGAGGTTTCAGCAACATGTTTCTCAAATATCACCTGGAGAGGCTGACCTGGGCAAGGTTGCATAGATGTTCCTGACAAGTAGGTTTAAGTTTTTCTAGAATGTAATTTAATCTGATCTCTGTTAATTTTCCAGAGGAAAAGGAGAATCCAGAGCTAAGCTGAAGAGGTCGCTGAGTTTTGGGGTTGCCAGCGCTAGCAGCATTAAACAAATTCTGTTAGACTGGTGTCGCTCAAAAACCATAGGATACAAGGTGAAGATATGCTAGTGCTTCCAGCTCTCTCTTTTTTTTTTTTTCAGGAGAATTTGCCAAAAAACCATGCTCAAAAGGTGAATGTAAAATATGCTAGAGAATAAGTTAACTTCCTCAAGGTCATCAATTTTATTGTGGGTAACACAAACATGGTTTGCACAGGCAGCACTTCAAGACAGTCAGTGATTGCATGAATGAGATTCTGTATGTCTATTAAAGCAACGCATTAGTGTTTTTCTGAAAGCCTACATTTTTGTGCTTATGGATATAAACTTCAGTATACACTCAGACATTTTTTTCTTCGTTGCCGACTGTAATTTTTGCATTCACATGATGTATGACAAGTTCTGAATACATGGAGACTATGGCCATTTTGCTACATGCAGACCAAAGTACTCTGTTGGTATTTGACAAATGAATTTGTAGTAAATGGTTGAGGTTGAATCACACTGTGAGTAAATTTTTATGAGGTAGCATCAGTGGAACTAAAAGAATACAGCAGTTCAGATTTTTTTCATTTTACCTGGCCTTAAACTGCACTTGTCAAAGAAATACGGAATTTTTTTCCTAGGGATTTTTTTTGCATGCGTAGTATGTTTTTCAACATTACTAAATGTGCATAATTATTGCTAAACTGTACATTATAGTACAAATAAGCAGAACTAATTAAAATTACTGTTAATTGCTTACTAGAAAAGCTGGGGCTTGAATTTTATATGATGGGAAAGCAGCATGAGACAAGAGCACAAATACGTTTCTTTTCATTGTGGCAGTTGAAAGTAAATTTGTTTTAAGAATCAGGTTGCGCAGTAGGTATGATTCTTCCTTTATTTCTACCTATCTGTGTGTAAACAGGTATTGAATTAGGCAAAGCAAGAAAGCGTAGTCTTTATCTAGTGTTATTCACAGCCACAGAATGAACTGCTCTTCAATTTTAAATCCTCCATAGGGTGATTATGATTATATATAAGCAGTGTCCTTAGTTTCCACAGATACTGAGCTGGTGCATCGGGCCTGCTCCACAGCTCACTGATGTTGATTAGATTCTTCACAGTATTTTCAGTGGGCTTGGATCAGGGACCTTGACTATGTGTCTGCTTTGCATCTAGGTATTTCAGGCAAAAAGCTTTCATTGCTAAGTGTGCCTTTTTTTCCCCAGAATGTCAACAGTGAAATGGATATACCAAGATGGGAAGAAAAAAATAAAGCCTGTGCTCTTGCTCTTGCTGGTGGGAAAGAAGGATAGAAAACTGCATTGAACAAAAGCAGCTGCTCTTATTTGTTCCCCTGTGCAGCATTAACGTGTGTTTTTTTCATCGTGACAGCACACTGATCTCCAGAACTTCTCCTCAAGCTGGAATGATGGGATGGCATTCTGTGCTCTTGTTCATTCTTTCTTTCCTGAAGCTTTTGATTATAATAAGCTTGACCCGGCTAATCGCAAGCAGAACTTTGAGCTGGCCTTCACAACGGCTGAGTGAGTACATTAGCTCTCTGTGAAGTGCTTCCAGTTCAAGTCTAATGCACCTGGGCAGCAGTGAAGAGTTTAAGGATTATTCTTGTAGATTCTCTATCATTAGCTTGCATGAATTATGCCAAAAAAGATAATAAAGCTCTGTAGAGAGAATGCATAGAACATGTGGGAGACTTCCCCTCTATCTGTATGTTGTTTTGGTTGAAAAAGAATGAAGGTTGAATTCAGTGTAAGTAGAGACCGAGGCTGAGAGCTTCTCAGTATCTCAACCAGGTGACTGCATTTCTGAAATGGCAGAGCTAATACCCTCAATCACATTATCCAGATTCTTCTTTGTGCTGTATAGCAGGCAGTTAAATGCTAACTTGTTTGTTAAAGTCGTCATGAATGTGAACTCGCCGGTCAGAAATAGTAACTTTTTTGAGCTGGTATCAACATGATTCTTACAGTAAGAACTCTCCGTGTGGTATGCAGCTTGGTTTGGTACACTTCTTCCGAATGATAACAGGTGGTAGGAATACATGGCTAATGCAATAACTTAAAGAACTGGATTTTCCACTGGTCATTCAGTAAAAACCTTTCAAAATTCTTCACATAATGTTATTTCTCCTTATTATGGCCTCTAGCAAAGGAATTCATTTGGGAATTACAAGTATTTTTATAAGTACACATATATGTATATATAAAAAAATATTGTTGCTTGTCAGTGAGTTGAAGGAGATTTTGTGATACTTTTAGGTGATTGATCTCTAAAGAAAAACTATCTACAACTCTCAAAGGAAAGCCGCAGTGTTCTTCTACCTCGATTTATGTAAACAGTAAGTTTAGGGGAGAAAAAAAGACACCACGAACACAACACTAAGAAACAGTAGGTGAGAGGTATCTACAGAAATTACTGTTCGTAGCTATGATTGCCTTTCAACTGATTTATTCAAGTGCCAGTAAAAGCTATTTTCTCAGTTACTGCTGTTCACCCCAGTACTAGCTGTGCTGATCAAATTGCTTCCTGCCCTTGTGATTTCTCATCTTAAGCCTCTGCAGATCTGTTCCTTTCTGCTGGTCCACATCATTCACATCTTGAAGATATGGGGGTGCTGGAGAACAAGCAAGTCAACAGCCACATGGGCCTTCATCAGCACATCTCCTCTCTTCCTGAGTTTTTCCATTCTTTTGGAACTCCCTACATATTAACCAAAATCTGAGACGTGGGCAGAGTAGCGTGAGCTTGGACTACGTGCTACAGCTATAAGGAATGTGAATGATAGTGAAAAAAGCCCCAACCCTACAGGGCTTTAGATCAGATTCCAGTATAGAGGAAGAGAGAGAAAGAACAGGAATATTCCATGGTCACAGAAATAATAATGTCCGGCCTGACCCTGCTCAATTAATTGTGAAATGAAATGCTGCCGATAAACCTCAGGATTTCTTAAATGTTTCGATGATGCTCAAATCAGAGCAGTAAATGAATCTTGGAAGCAGCTATGTAACTCTAGATTTGTTGTATCTGTTTTATTATTACTACAGAAAAATGGCTCACTGTGATCGTCTGATAGAAGTGGAAGACATGATGGTGATGGGTCACAAGCCAGATCCCATGTGCGTCTTCACCTACGTCCAGTCCCTATACAGTCATCTACGACATTTTGAATAAAACCATTGACACCTCTCCAGCCAGAAGGGTCAAGTACACCATGCTAATGGGAAGAGTGACATTTTGCAAATGGGACACATTATTATTTCTTGCTTTTTACTGCTTACGTTCAGCTGTGTGGCTGGCTGACTGAAGTATTGCTGAGCAGTGCCCTGAAGTATTGATCACATCACCATGTCACTAATACAGAAATGGGTCTGAAAAGACATTGGCAAAGGCAAATGCTGTCATTTTGGTGCTAGTAGTAGGTTGGATTTTTAGGGCTTTTATGTTTAAAGATCCCAGGAAGCAAATTTCCTTCTCCTATCTCTGTAAGGCTGGGGACAATTTTATGCAGTGATTCTGCTATGAAGGTGTTCCATCTTAAAATGCAGGTAAAACTCCAGAAGATAGCACCTTCAGTTTTACTTCTCTGTTGAGCGTAGTACAAAAGAAATAGGAGATGGACAAGGAAAATTCTGTTTAGCAAGTAATAACCTAGAGTACTCAACCACTCGGGCAATAATGCTTCTCCTCCAACCCTACCCCTCCACTCCGGCATACACACACAGAGATCAAACAGGCATTGTTTTGTTCTCTTAAAGCATAAAGAGAACATAACCTCTTGTCTGATGAGTGTGGGGACAGATTACTATGTTACATAATGGCATTTGTCTGTAATGGTCGAATCTAATGTGATTTGCTGAGAGGCTTGCTTAAAGCCTCTACTGGCAGTGCTGGATTAATTTCTTGATAAGAATAGCAGCAGCTGGGGCTGTTCTGTGTCTGAGATTGTGTGCTTGCATGGTTTATGATTGCAGGAAAGGTGGGAGTACCTGGCACCTGGTATAAAATCCTTTGAATAGTTGTAATAGAAACAAGCCTGTAATGTGCTTTTACCGGGACTCAGGGGAGAGCAGCTCTTCAGTGTGAGAAGGAGTGAACTCTTTACAACTGGTTCAGGTCATATGCTGACTGAGGTAGATGAATAATACACAAAAAATACATGAAAGGTGTGGGAGTTTTGAAATGAGTTGCACTAGTTTCAGTTTTCAGTTAAATTAGCGTTAAAACCACAGTACAGTTAGATTATTCCAGATTTACTAGGCAAAATGCTCGTGTGTCACTCTTTCTGGCTTTCTTTTTGATAAATCAACAGTGTTGTTTTCACAATGAACGTTAAAACCACTAAAAAAATGTACTTAAAAAAAGCCTTCTAAGGCTCATAGAAAGTAAAAATTGAAAGCCACAAGTCCTCTGCTCATGCTAGAGAATGTTTTTTAACCTGCCCCAGTGCTTTTTGTAGATATTTAGAAAGATTAATTTGGTTCTGTATTGATGACCATTTATAATAAAATATATCAAGCATTCTTCAGATTTATTGCATCTTTTTAGAATGATGCGACAGATAACAAAGTAAAATCAGTGAAAACAACACAGAGCTTTTACTTAAAAGATTTTTATTCCAGTCATGACTCTGTGTGCTCTGAATTACAGTTTAAAAAGTACAGAAGTTCAATTGCATTTGGAATATGATTTTAGTTCAGTCTCCCTTTCTAGTCAAGTTTACTTAAGAAACCACGAACGAAGCAACCGCTTTGTTAGCATATAAGTGCCATTGTCTTCAGTTTTTTGCTTTGTCTTGGACGACCATAATTCTAAGGAGTAAGCATGCACCTGTAGCTCCACCAAATGCACTGTAAGGATAAACACATTGTACTTATATTTTGGAGGAGTTTGGATTAAGCATGATGAGAAATCTGTCCACAACTGGCACACAGAATATACCTATTTACATTCTTACAGTAGAATACTTTTTATTGATTAGCAGAGCCAAGTTCCATCGTAACTACCACAAGAGGGGCAATACTGGCTTCATACATTGCGTTCGTTCACAGTCCCGGGTCACGGATGATTTTACTGTGTTATGTGAGTGCTTGGTAAGACACAGGTAAGTGCTTGGCCAATTTAGGCCTAATAGCATATAATTATATAAAGGAAGTTTTAGATTGTAAAGTTATTGCCAATTCACCAGGGTGAATCTACATCCTTTCTGTAATTTAGCCTGTTTTTGCAGCTACCCACAAGGTATTTGCACAGGTTTTCTAAAGTCTTCCCGCTTCAGAGAGGTGATGGTAAAGATACCTGGGACTTACCAGCAACCTGTTTGCAGGGAAGTGGGACTATAAGCTGAGCTGATCTATTGGTGGTTTGTGTGTAAGAAGATGAGGGAGATAGTGCTATGACATACTTTTAGAAAAACTTACAGCTTTGTGCATTAAGAGGTCTGCTCTATATTAATAACATCAACTATTTGATTGTATGATTAAATTTAAATTATATAATGTATGCCCCCAATTAATTTTTTAGTATTTTTATTTTTAAAAAATGCGGAGCATGTGTGTATATATGACAGCGTGTTTAGCATGAGTGATAAAAGAACAATATATTAAGTTGGCATAGTATATATTTTACACAAATGGACTGTTTCTTAACTTTTCTAATGTTTCTGTATTGTATCTAAAAACGTATCTATGGTTGTTTGTTGGCAACTTGATCCTACTTTTAAAGGCTAAAGCAGTTTGTTCTGTGCAGTATTTTCAAGATAATGTCACCAGAGACATCATCTACTTTTTAAGATTATGTTTGCATATAGCTTCCCACAGCAGGAAAGTCCTTCTCTTTTATAGTATAATAACTGGATGAATGTCTTTCATCACTTCTCCCTTTGTGTGATATTTCCAATAAAGTGTTTAATCTAAACATATGCTCAAACCCATGCAAATTCTTGGATATATGTAATTACATATAAAACTATCCCAAAGGTTCAGCCTGTATCATTAATTTAAACCTGACCTGGCTTACATAGGTAGTTTTAAAGTGTCCAAAATAAAAGATGGGATTGCTTTGTGTAAGATGCATTTAAAAGCTCCTTGTGAATTTTGTCTGGATGTAGAAAATGGGTTCATTATTTGTGAAGTGGCCAAGTCCTCAGTCTGGAAAAGTCTCACGTTTTCTGTGGAGAAGTCTAACTAATCAGCATTAATGAGTCTAGATCTAAATTAAGTATGTTGCCATGTTCCTTATTGGGTGCATGAAAAATACCGTAGATAGTCTTATTCTTCAGAGAATCAAACTGTCAGCCAAGCTGCTGCAACTGTGTTGAAGTAGGAGAGTTCTCTAGGTTGAACCAATAGTGCAGCATCATTAACTGCTTTCTTTCAATGCTGCTGAAATTGCAAAGCAGACTAACGTAATAGGTCTGAACTCTGGTGTTCCACTAGTGTCCAAAATAATCTGTGAAGAAAGGCTGAGAGGGCTGGGGCTGTTCAGGCTGCACAAGGCTCAGGGGAGAGCTTCCTGCAGCCTTTCAGTACTTAAAGGAGGCTTGTAAGAAAGATGGGGACAAACTTTTCAGTAGGGCCTGCAGCGATAGAACAAGGGTCAACAGTTTAAACCTAAAAAAGTTGATTTAGACTAGATATAAGGAAGAAATTTTTTACAATGAGGGTGACAAAATACTGGCATCGGTGGCCCAGAGAGCTCCCCATCCCTGGAAAAATTCCGGGTCAGTTTGGCCTTGGCTCTGAGCAATCTGATAAAGCTGAAATCATAGAATCATAGAACGATTTAGGTTAGACATCCTTTGTAAAATCCTTTTTAAAGGCTTTAGAGTGGAATGTGGTAAGCGAGCTGGTGTTAGTTTACCCCTACTGCTGTGCAGAAGAGGACTTACTTTTTCATCCAGCTGTAACTGGGCGCTTACACGTGGTGTGGAAAGGCGGTGCCGCTGCCTGCCCACCCGGCAGAGCCTCCGCAGCACGAGGACTCAGCCCCCCGCCCCTCGGACCCGTTACAGCGGCTGCGAGCGGCGGCCCGGGCGGGGCGGGGCGCGGGGGGAGCGTCCGCTGCGCGCAGCTCCGGCGGCTGCGGAGCCCTTTTCTACCTCTGTAAGTCGGTAGAGAAAACCACCTGAGCTAAAACGAAAGCTTTCTCCTGTCGTATAATTCATATTGCAGGATCAGTTGTAAATTTCGTATTAACGGTTTAAAAGGAAGTTGTGTTTTACGGTAGCAGACACTGAGGAACGGATTTGAGGTTTGTAGCTTTAATTACTTTGTGGCGGTGTCGCTACACTCTGGGACAGGACAGCATGACATACTGGGCTTTCAGAACAAAACGGCATGAAGTCCCACCGTGTTGCCTCTCGGAGGCGTAGCGACCTGGTTCAGGAACGGTACGACGACCACCTCAGGTCGTTCGGGCCATCAGCTCCCAGACACCAATTTGGTGGACGGCAAATGGCGTTTATTCATGGGTTACACAGGGTTAAATAACCTGGGTTTACGGCGTCACTTCCTTCTGGTCAGGTATTACCTGTAGAGAGGAGGGGTTTTACCTGTCCCGCACAACGCGATATCTTCCGAACGCCTGTCCCTAATCTCCTACACCACCGGTCTCAAAATAATGTCGTGGAGAGCCATCACTGGGGGGTTCCTCTGCTTTCAAGGTGACTGAGCACGTTTTCAGAAACATGACATTCATTGTTCTCAACTGCTATTCAGATATCTCAACAATTCATTGTGAATCATTTGGTCATCCCTTTCAAATTTGCCAGTATTTCTAAATGCCTTGGAATGTTACTGGGAATAGAGATGATAAAATTTTGCAGAAGACAACTAATATGCAGCCTGATCCATACTCTGTGACTCATGCGAGCCAAAGTAAACCTCTGTTCAAACCAGCTGTGCGTTCAGATCCACCGAAGCCATTGGAAAATTTTCAGTTATTATGGAAAGGGTTCCAGTTCCTGCTCCACCTGTTCATGTGGGGGGAAAAAAATACTGTTTTTAACTAACGCATTTTACTATGCAATGTAGATAACCTGGTAAAAAATCCATCAGGGAAAAAAAAGTCTACCTAGACCAAGGGGGGCCTGAATGTACAAATCAAGGGACAGTCCATAGAAGCACTGCCCTTTTGTGCAAATAGTTGCAGACTTCATGTGTGCAGTGCCATATAAATTCATCTACAGGTCTGCCTCAGTAGCAGTCTTTGTAATTGATTCTGATCACTGTTCAGCCTAGTCACAGTTTTGCTCTTCCATGTGCATCAGGAGCATGCTGAGTGTCTGTGACTGCAGCTTTCCTACATGCGTTAGCATATATTGCTCATTTTCCTTGCTTACCTTGCACCCCAGTCTCTGTTGCTTCTTGAATCTCTAAGGCCTCCTTCTCTCAGGCTAATGGCTTCAGTTCTAGCGTTAAACCTGTCTTCTGAAGCCTGTATTTTTCTTTGGCTAGCTCTGAAATACCTGCATTTTTCTGTAAGACAGTGTTTCTTCAGCTGAAAGTCCTTTTTTGCCCTTCCAGAATACTTGCGCATTTCTGTTTACATGTCAGCTGGCATGAAAGGCACTGTAGTTACCAGTTTTAATGACCACTGTTTGAAAGAGAAGGAAGATAATTAGCAGCTTTCTAGCTGTCACTGCATTGTTTTCGCAGCTAACAATTGCAGTTGTTTCCCGCTTTTCTGTCCAGGACCAGCTCTGCTTCTTTCTGACCAACGTTGCTTCTTTATCATTTTGTGATCTTTTTGAACGTTGTTGGGTTTCACTCTGAGAAACTCTGCTCTGATCTAAACTATAGCACCATCTGATGTCATGCTTTTTATCTCCTTCATCTCTTCTGTCTGGCTTCCAATATCTTCTCTCCCAGGAAAGAATATTGTTGACACAGAGATGGAGTATACTACTAAGGGTATTTTATGACTGACATTTTAGATAGCTAGGTACTTAACACACTTCTTGTTTGCTTTCACAATCCTTATGCATTTCTACAACAAATCAATTCAGAATTACTGTCAGAAGCTCTGGAAACTATCAAAAAATAATGTACAGAGAACAAGCTCAGTCGAGGAGAAGTATCAGTCGAGAGGTGTGGGAGGAAGAAGGAAGTTGAGTTAAGGGTAGCTGTGCTGAATGGAATGTGGGCAGAGCTGTGTGTTGCTGAGGAGCAGTTGTGGGCATTTGGGCTCAGGAGCTGTCTCGGGAATACTGGATGAGCATACTGCAAGAATAGGAAAATAGATAATCAAACTGCTTTGCAAAAATTCAGGGCATTGGTTTCTCCCTCCATTAAACAAGTGTCCCGGTATGCTTTGTTCTTTGTTCTATTTTAGTCCTTTCCGGACTTTCCCATTTCCTCATTTGCCTGCTGAAGTTCCGCCTTCAGCTTTTCAGGTCCTGTTTTGGTTTGGGGTTTGGTTTTTTTTGGTTTTTTGTTTTCTTTTGTTGTGTTGTGTGGTCGTGGGGTTTTTGGTCAGTTGGGTTGTGTTGGGGTTTTTTTGGTTGTGGTTTTTTTTTTTGTTTTTTTTTTCCTAATCATCATTAGAAAAAAATTGCCTAATCAGGCATTGGAACAGGCTGCCCTAGGAAGTGGTGGAATTTCCATCCCTGGATATGTTCAAAAGGCATGCCGATTTGGCACTTGAGGATATGGTTTAGTGGTGAACACAGCCACGCTGCATTAACAGCTGGACTCAATGATCTTAGTGGCCTTTTCCAACCTTAAGAATTCTATTATTCCATTTCTTTTTACAATCTAGATTTTATCCATCTCTCCAGCCATATTCTTGAAAGGTGTTTACTTCTCCAACATCTGGGAAGCTATTTACCTTTTATATTTGTTCACTTTTTCTCTTGTTTTCTGTGGTTGCTTGTTTAGTTATTCCAGCCTCCTCCACAGGTCTCCTTTCCCTTCTTCCTATTGCATAGTCCATCTTTTCCTGTCAGTTCCACTTCTCTCCTCCTAAACTCCACTCACAAATTCTTCTGTTTCTTCACTCTCCCACTCCAAACACATCAGCACATTCTTCCCTACACATCAGCAAAGACTTGGGGAACTTTGAGCAAGACATCTATTATTTTCATATCAGTGTCATTTTGCAGGTAAAAAGAACAAAATATTTCTCATCCGCATGGACCCGTCTTCTCCCCTTCCTGCTTCTGCAGCTAAATGTAATGCTATTTCTGTTTTCAGGTTCCACATTACAAGAACTAACCTGCATTATATCCAGAAACCTTCCAAATAACAATGGCCAGACTGTTGCAAGATACATCTAAATTTCATCCCTCAGAATGGTACACTGCAAACAGGATGCAGCGTGCCAGTACAGAGTCCCAGAAATCCAGGTCAGAATGTGTGACAGCTGAGAGTTGGAGGCTGGTGGATGAAATCGAAAAGACAACTCAAAAAACCCAAAGCGATGTCAATAAGAAAATAGGTAATCCCATGTCTTCTACAAGGGTCAAGATGCATTATTTGAGCTATATGTTTAAGACAGACTTAACAAACTAGTTGGTAATGAACAGGAGTATGTGTCAATGCCATGCTTGTTGATGTCATGGAAAAATCAAAAATATTTTATACAATATTTTGAGGCAAACTCTTTATTTTTATTACAAAACACACAAAAAGCTATTTTAACCAAACCTCCTGACATGGGGTTGCAAAACTGTTTCCACACAGCCCACAGCACTATAGGCACTCCACTGTAGAATAAGTCTATTTTTAGCCATATCTAAGATCTGAGCTACAGTCCTCTTGCTCATAAAATGGGCCTGTATTAATACGCGTTTGTTATTTTGATTCTACAGAACAGAGACGGGAAGAAATAAAATTCTGGAAGCAAGAACTAGATAACAGGCTAGAACAAATTGTTCATGAGACAGACGTATTGTTGACTTTCAAGAATAGGCTGGAGAGAGCTTTGGAGAGCTGCAAAGAGCCACTTGTCGTTGCCCAAAAGTGTCTCCTGTACAGGTGAGATGATTCAGAAGAAAAGCATTCAAGGAGAGAAAAAAAAAAATCTAGGTAATGAACCTTTAACAAATAAAAAAAAAAAAAGACTGCAAACTAAAGGCCTGACTCTCTTTGCAGTGGAGTCACAGTCTGATTTAGGTGTTCATACACTGGGGAAAGCTGTTAGATGCAAGCATTTGAACAATGTGGTTGATGGTTTTTCCTTTTTTTATTTAGGCAGAGGAGAGTTGGGATTGACTTGGTGCATGATGAAGTGGAACAGGAACTACTGAAGGAAGCTGAAGTCCTCCAGGGGATTATTGCTTTACTTGGACGTACATTGGAACAAACCAATGAGCAAATCAGGTGCAGAGGCAAAGGGCACAATAGAACACTAATTAGATGAAAGTTAAGACAGCCGCAATACTGAGAAGTTGTAGGGTCAGGCTGAGCACAGGTCCTAAATTATCTTCAATGCTAAACAGTTGCAGGAGGCCAATCAGTAATGGTGAGATGCTCTGCATGTAGAATACAAAGTACTTGCACTTGATCCTTGGTCTTCACGTGATTCAGTCCTGTGCCTTTAATTTCAATGTGAATTGTACCATCAATTTATAGAAAGGCAGCTTCATGCTGTAGAGTTTGTGACTTGACAACTAAGAGTTCATACGCTAATATTTCCATAACAGCATTTGAATTACCTAATGCATGTATGCATGCATATTAAGGACACCTGTGAGTGTCTACACTTTGTCTTAAGAGTTTGGTTGTTTCTTCTCCTAGACGAAACCGTTCAGCAAAATACAACCTGGAAATGGATCTGAAGGACAAATTCACAGCTTTGACGATTGATGATTACTGTGCTAGCTTGACAAACGACACTCCTCATATCATATATGCTGACAATGCAATGAAACTGGAAGGAAAGTAAGTGGTTCTTTAGTTCAACAAACATATGATAATTATACAGATAATGTGGGCTGTCCCAGTAACAGCAAGATTAGTTTTGTGTAAAACAGGCTTTATCTTTTCGTCAACTGTTTCTTATACTTCTGTCCATCACTTTTTTGTATCACAATAATTATGCTCCCAGTGAACTCCAGTTTAGTAGAAGTTTTTGAAGTTCGCCATTAGCTAAGGAAGAATTTCACGTATTGTTTAAACACAGAATAGATTTACTGCCCTTAACTTCTTTCCTCTCCCAGAGTGTCCCAGTGGGGAGAATGCTGGACTGGGACACCTGAGGTGTGGAATCAGTTTCTGACTCAGTCATTAACCTGTCAAATGTGCCCCTTCTGCATGGGTTAGTTAGTGTGAAAGGTTTAAATGGAAAAATAGCTACCACAGAAAAATGGGCTGAAAAGAGGAACCATGCTGAGAAAGCAATGTGTGTGAGAGCCTCAGGAAGTCACTCTTGCTATGGAACAACTGGCAAACTTGTAACACAAGACTGACAGCTCTTGCTGCCATCACGTTGGCGTGCATCAACAACAGGTTGTGTAACTCAGACCACACCCAGAATGGTGTTGCCTGCTGTGTGCAAATGACAAGTACAACTTTATATAGCCACCCAATTAAACAAGGAATGAACCCTCTGAGGAACTTTCCAAACACTCACCTGCAAGCCACAGCAAGGATGACCCTCTAATTCTGGAGATACAGTTGGGGCTGGGCTTCTCAACTATAGCTCCAGGCAGGTACTCTAAGTGTCGCACAGGTGAACTGTGTGAGAGAATAAGTGACTGTGTTGTGTAAATAGCTATCTGCTGTGAATAGTAACAGCTTTATTAATGAAAGATGTTCTAAGAAGTACTGGCTATTATGTGTGTTTCCCCCCACAATAACTTAATCCGTCGCCAGGGGAAAAGAAAGTTATAGCAAAGTTGCTCTATGACTCTAGCGAATTTGTTTTCATCTGACTCTCATCTACTTCATTACAAAATTATTGTGACAGAGCCTTTATTTTGTATCTGTAGAATTCCCAGGACAAGTGGCGCTTACTGGGACATGCAGTTAAAAGTACTGCTTTGTTCTTGATTTTGTGGCATAATTACAGATTTATGAAGTCATAGAGGGCCTGCTGCTGTCTGTTGGTGACCTTTTATTTTGAATCTCTTTCAGTTTTGTTAGCCCTGAGGACTGGATAGATTTCTCAAACATAAATGTTGAAAAGGCTGACAAGCAAAGAAACAATTCTTTGGCACTGAAGGCGCTTATCGATAGCATTCTCTCACAGACGGCAAATGACATGTGCAAGCAATGTGAGATGGTGAATGTTGCTTTTAGAAATAGGGTGAAGGAAGTCAAGGATGCCAAGCACAAGCTAGAGACATTTCTTGCAATGGTAAGTCATAGGGGACAGTCAGTGAAAAAGTGGAAGCACTGGGCTTGAGTTATCTACTGGTTTTCCCAGTCCAGTGGGTAGCATTTATCTGCCACGTGTTCCTTTTTGTTCCCTTCTCCCTCCTCCGTAAAAGTCATCTTAGATTTTTTTTTTTTCTTGGTTCTGTGTGCACCACCACAGAGATTCATTTCTGGAGTCACTTATTCAATCTAAATGTTGTTGTAGCCATCAGTAAAGTGAGGATTTTCCTTGTGATTTTTAGTTGCAAGGGGCTCCTATAGCTTTTTCAGGATTGTGATATAAGAGCCTGATAATTGATAAAAGCAGGGTCAATGTGCTCAAAATTTGACACATGAAAACTGAGTATTAATATTAAAAATTAATTGCTGAGCATAAATTTCTGGGTTCACCCAGAACAGTGTCATCTGCTTTCCAATGACAGAATCATACGCCTGGCTAAGTTTTGCAAAATATCGTTTGATGAACTAACAACATAATGAGTGTTACTGTGATTGTTACAACTATTAAAGATGATGATGATGATGATGATGATGATGATGATGATGATGATGATCTCACACATTGTAAGAGGTGGTGTGCAGAATTTCGTTGTTGGATTTGTTAAGGTAATGGATGAGACTGCCTCACAGGAGAAGAACATTGCAGCCTTAAAGAAAGCAATTGCTGATAAAGAAGGACCTGTAAAAGTGGCTCAAACCCGCTTGGAAGCAAGAAACCATCGCCCCAATGTGGAACTGTGCTATGACACAGTGCATTGCAGCCTGATGAATGAAGTTCAAGAGATTACCAAAAATATTCAAAGGTGAGTGGAAATTATGCAAGAGGAAAATCTGTGGTATAGATTACTGGGTTAATTTAATGTGTCAGAGTAACAACGGGTCCCAGCTATTCTCCCTGAAAAGTTGGGAGTTGCTTTTCTCTTAAGGGCAGGACACTTTAAGGGAAGTTGCATGGATATTGTCTCCATGAATCCCTTTCCATCTTTCTTTTTTCTTGCTCAGAATTCCTAACCCATATAAGAAAAAAAAACCTATTCATGTGTTTTCAACTAATGGCTGCCTCTATTTTCCCTATTAGATTAAAGGATGCATTGGCACAGGCTGAGACAGAGCTGAAACGCCTGAGCTGCCGACAGCTTTCCTTGGAGGAAGAGATCAAGGTCAAGGAGAATACACTGTACATTGATGAAGTGCTGTGCATGCAAATGAGAGAGTCTCTTTACATAAACAATTACTGAAGTCATCATACTGGGGGATTGTGCTCCAAAGAACCAGCTCCTGCTGAAATTTTATTTACAAACTTCCAAATTTATTGGCTTGGCTCAATGCTGTCTAGTTGTGCAAGGTAATTAAAACAGACCTAGTACTTACAGCTATCTGTTTCACAGCTATCTATGCTCTAAAACATTTGATGAAATCTTCCACTTGGCAATAAAATTCCAGAATAATGAGAAATGCCTCTTCTTCCATGTTTCTCTCATGTGTAACCAATGATATCTTTTGCTACTGAAATGTGTCAAAAGAGGACTCTGTGGAAGCTAGAGCAGGAATATCCTCATAAATCACTTGTTGGAGAGCTGGGCAAGTGGGAGGGATGTCTCTCAGGACTAGCCATGCTATGTTTTGTTTTTATCTTAGCATCTGCTGCTAAGAACTAGGCAGCATGACAAACTTAATAGGCCTTAACTAGCTTAACTAGCTGATACACTAGATAGTACATCTGTCTGCATCTGAATCAAGATCAAGTCAAGGCTGACTTTGGGAGAATCACTTCCTCACCCCAGGTCTCAGTTTCCCTATTCGTAAAATGGACACAATGAGATAGGCTTCAAGGGTAAAGTGTTTGAAGCTCTACAACGAGAAGTGCTGAAAAAAGAGGAGGGTCTTATTTTCAACAGAGATGCCTGTAAGGGTGCAAAAGGGATCACTGCTTCCTTTGGTTCTGGCAAGGAAAAACAAAGCAAGGGCAAGAATAAATGGTGCTGGAGACAAAGGAGTCCAGTTCCCAAGTCCAACATTTTAATGCATGGAGTTTAAAATCGTCCCTTGCCTCTCTCTTGCTGGAATGATAACTCCCTTTCAGAGGCATTGCTGTCAAGATTCAAATACCTTACCAAAGCCCTCCGAAGGATCCGATAATGCAGATGTCACTGGGTGTTCTTCTCTCCCTGTAGTTTACACCATTGGGTAGGTAATGACAAAATAATTAAGTTCTGAGTCAATCAGGTACTTGAACTTCCTGTAAATATCAGCCAACAGCTGCTCCTCCTCAGTGCTGTCATCTTGGGCTGTATAAATCCTGACCTGTATGCACAAACAGCAGTAATGTCTCTCAGATACAGGGAGCTTGGCCCATTAAAGCTCGTGGCAACAAGAAGCATCTGTGACTAAGAAGGAATCTAGAGAAGCAAAATTCCTTGAATTTGAAGAGAATCTTGAGCTTTACTCTCTTCCCACCCCCAACTGACTGAAAACATCATCTCCTGCCAAAGAATTTTTGGGAGGTGTTGCGAGGAATGGGTTAAATAGTGGAAGACTAGCGAGGAGGATTGTAAATCATTCAGGTGATCTTGCAGATGGGAACAGCCCTTGATAAGACCAGCCAGTGACCCTCTGGCATGGACCGAGTTTAACTGTGCTTACATCTCCACTTGTGTGTGTCCACCTGGGGGCTGCTTTGGGGATCCCTCGGTGAGCAAAGGAAGGGAAACAAATTTACTCTTTGTCTTTTAGCTGTGGTTTTGTGGTTGTCCTGGCTGTCTGCCTGTGCTGACTCAGACAGGAAGAGCAAGGTTCTTTTTACCACCCAGAACTGCTGCATCCCTGGGATCTGCGCAGATCTGTGAGGACCTACTGAACTCAGACTGTAGCACACAAAGTAGCATGTCAGCATGGTTTACACCAGCTACAGTCGTGGCCTGGCCCCAGTTCAACACAGGATCCCTAAAGGGTGTGATGTGCTTACATCTTTTTGCTATTTAGTGGGATTCAGTCCACCTTCCTTGGTTTAAGCACAGACATAAGCACTGAGCCTGAGAGGTGACTGAGAAACCCTAGAAGTGGGAGAGGGCTTGAACTAGAGGTGACAGAGGGAATGCCAGTCTAGGAAGGGCTTCTGGATTTTTTTGGACATCATATTAAACTTCTATAGTATCTATATGTGGCTAAGTAGATTGGAAAGCCCCATTTCTATGAGTGGTTCCCAAGCTCTTTAGTACTAAGGCATAACATAGGGAAGATAGTTATATTAACATTTCTGTAAGTGACCTTTGCCTGGGCACGGAGACCTTTGGGTATAGGAGCAAGAATGGAAATGGGAGTTTTGAAGCACAGTCTTACCTTTATGGTAGTCAAAACGCATTTCCTTTCTGCACGGTTTTGTAGCAGCCTCTCCATAAAGCTGGCACTTAGAAATGCCCAGACTTTCAGAAAAAACAACCTCTTGCATGATAAGATAAGCTGTAGCAGCTCATTGTCCAGCAACTCATGGTCATTGTTCAATTCAAGTGTTAATTTCTTGAAAAAGAATGAACACAGTTAGTACTACTGAACAGATGTTGAGTGCAGTAACTAGAATTCAACAAATAGTTTTCTAAGTTAACCAACAAAAGCAAGTGTCACCAGATCAATTTTGTACCTTGACATTAGCTGAGAATTTGTTTTGCATTATGACAACAATGTATGTGCTACAGTAAATCACTTTCCTGTTAAGATGGGTTGATCCCTTGGGCATTCATTAGAAAATGCTGCACCCACAGTCATGCCATGATCTTATCTGACATCCTGAAAATTATCCCAGAGACAAGAGTAGAGCCAATGATGGTTTCTAGAAAGCTTTACAGATCTCTGGTGTTTACTGGAAACTCGGCAATGCAACAGGACTTACAGAAAGCTGTCAGCAACCATCAGGTGTAAGGCCACGTGTTTCCCTCTGGCATGCAAAGACCTGATGCTCACTTATGTGGGTCAGCTGTGGCAAACCTTTGGTGACACACCCCTTGTGACACCAAAGGGCTTTGACACGGGCACTAGTTAATTTAGATGTGCTGTACGACATTTATGCATTGCCAAAATAGAGCGGCCTGATAGCATCATGGTGGGTTATAAATGGACAAGGATAATTTCATCAACACACTATAGCTGAAACACTGAAACGACTCACTTATGAAAACTGCCCCCTGAACGTAAAACTGAAGCAGTCAGGAACTTCTATTGCTAACTGCTATTATGCAGAAGGCCTACATGATTATTTTGCTTAGCTTTGTGATACTGCAGTAGGGTGTCCCTATTGTTTCCCTTACCTGCAGACCATGCCAGTAAGCTGGGAGAAGGTTGGTGAGGGTAGGTCTCATCGTCCAGTCTGGGTCACTAAAATAACAGCTCCGTAGGCTGATGCTCCTAACTGGGATCTCCACTAGCAGGATCCTAGCTAGGTGATCATGCTTCATGACTCTTTCAAAGAAGAAGTTCACGTTCAGTTTTGGGGCTCTCTTTGCCAGGTTTGCCCATGCCATTCCTGAGACCACTTGCCCATGAGGGTCATGGATATGACACTTAATATTCAAGGTGCACAGGGAATGAGAGCTGTGCTCCCGCAGGATGTCCAGCAGTTCATCAGAGATGCAGTTATAATTGAAAGTCAGGATGGTCAGGCTGTGGAACTTCGACATAGTTTGGTGGAACAAGGCACTGCTGTAGACAGAAAGGTGGAGACTGAAGAAATCCTCAATATTGATTTCAGATATAAAGCTTCTATTTGTCAAGCTGCTCAGAGAATTCAGAAGCTCACAGCCTTCTTCCAAAGTTATTCTTGCTCCTTTTAAGTTAAGATAATCAAGCTGATTGCTCATTCTTTTCAGGAAGGCAGCTAAGTTCTTGATAAACTGAGCCCTAACCACATTTTTCCAGATCAAGCAGTCTAATTCTAGGTACTTGATGCTCAGGGATACTAGGTGACTATTACACTTACCCAGGTGTGAAAGAAGACCTCTCATAATCACTTGAAATTTTTTGATAAAGGGAGTATTGTAAGGATTCGATAACTTAATCTCAAGGTGCTTCAAATACTTGCCAAATTTTTTGGTATACCACAGTGCACTTTGAAACTCCAGTGTGCGTGCCCTTGATGGCTGGCCATAGAAGGTGATGGTTCTGCATCTCCAGAGAGATCCAGAGTACATGGCGCAACTCCATTTTTTACAGACCAAGGCAGCTCGAGATCTGTCCCTGTCATCTAACCAATGGAAGACATGCCTCAGACAGACATCAGGTAGATAGGCCCAGGAGCTTTGTTCGGGTTCACTGTCATCTTCCATTGAGAGGACTTCTCTTCTGGGTCTTGAGTCAAACCTACATGCAGAAAGCTGTGGGTCGATTTCTTGCCAATCCCAACATAATAGGCTTCTAAACAAATGGATGAAAGTTTGCTTCTTCACAATCAAAACAATCTTTTCTTTGCCTCTGTACTCTAGCTGTCAGAGTCAAAGCTCTTGAGTCTAAACTATAGTCTTACCTAAACCAAAAGAAAAAAACAAAGAGTGAAGAACAATCACAGTACAAGCATAGGACACATCTTTTAACTTTTTGGCCTTCACCTTCAGTTTAGCTAAACAGTGATGGGGTATCAACTGCTGCTACAGCAGCCACACTGTAAGAAGCCTTTGGTTAGCATCAGCTGCAGTTAATAGATCATGGTTGGTGCTCTGTTGCCTAGTGTTTAAAAGTACTCAGTTCTTTGTGCTGTATACATTTGAACTGGACCATCAGTGCAAAATTAGCACTAATGACTTTTCCTAGCCTTCTGGGGTACCATTCCATGACAATTAGTACCCTGCCTTAGATTCAGGTAAAATCCCTGTTGAGTATAATAAGCATGGCCATGGAAAGCTAGTGTTTTGCTAGTACCTTTGCAGAGGCTAAAATTCAGGATGTATTTACTGCCCTTCCCTGTAATACACGTGTCTTAATCATGTCTGCTTGAAAAATCATTCCTTGGCTTTTGGGGGTGAAACTGGAAAAACATCAAGTGATACTTTCTAATGGTCTACCCCAGAAATCTAGGCTTCTTGTCTGACAGGACTACAGGAAGAGCCAACTCAAAAGTACAATATGCCAATCTCCAAACAGTCTACCTTTTCTACTTTGCACGTGATATTCTGCTGGATAAAAAAAGTTGAAATGGATGGAAACAAGAAATGCACCATAAGAAGAAGAAAACATGCAGATCCATAAGAGTCTGTTTACAACTACGAAGGCTCAGATATTTCTGCTTTAATTTTATAAATGGGCACGAAAGGTCAGGCTGACAGCCCAGTTCAGCTTCAGTCTGCTGTTTGCCTTTTGGCCTATGGTTCTTATGTCACACAGAATCTCTCTGCCTGTACACACACTCTTTTCAATTAGCACCGTTTCTGTTCTTAGGGATTCCTCTGCCCACTCTTGCCATTCAAAGTGCCAATCCAAATCCCCAGCTATCAAGACAACCCTTAGAAACTGAGCGCGTGGTCTGATTACCACCCGACTCTCTCTCTCTCTCTCGTATTTAGTATCCCCAAGAAGAGCTCTTTGTTTTGCAGAACCATCAGTCATTTAGGAGATCTCTAGATCAATGTCCAAAAATCCAAGCCAAGTCTTCAAATATGGTAGCTGAAGCTCCAGTTTGCTAGCGAGAAGAACCTGAAACTTTTGCTATAGAGATTGAGGGCCGGGAGGACACAGGAGAAGCGGGCTAACACTTCAGCTACCTGGAAGCCCTGAAAGTCAATGGACAGAGGAAAGCAGAACAGCATATAGGGCTGCAATACATAGAAACACATCTGTTAATAAAGGGTGTTTATTACACTATACTCATCATTTTTAGTGTGTGAATACAAAAGGGTACAAACACCATCACGTGGAACTTTTTTAAAACCAGAGCTCTTAGGAATTCGTAAAAAGTATGTTTGTAAGCCAGTGGTGAGATTCAAGAGGTATCCTGCAGCGTTACTGGGTTGGCTTCCTCATCACTTTAAGTCTTAGCTAAGGAGGTGTCTTTAGCTGTCAGCTCTGAGTTTAACTTGGTGGGGGGAAAACAAATCTCTGGAAAAAACCAGATGCTGCTATAGCTCTTTCTAGAGCAATTTTTTTCAGGTAGAAGTCATATAAAGAGAAATGAATGCTTTGCATGTCTTGTTTGCCTCTCGAGTAAGAAAAAAATCCAAATCAAAACAAAATCACCCGCGGCTGAATAAATACATCCGCTACACTTGGCCCTCTTTGCTGCCCGATCTGCTTCAGAGGGCATCCCGGATGGTTTACGGTCCCACAAGGACAGTTACACCAGCTGTCGCCTCCAGCAAGAGCTGCAGAAGCCCGTGGAGTAAAAGCAAACAAACAAAAACCTTCTAAGACTTTGGCCGATAATTACCAGAAGTAACAGGAGCTGCGGCTTGGATACCCAAGTGGGCAACCCAGCCCGAGTCCTTTTACCGCTCAGCTGACGCGGATCTCTGCGCCGAGGTCCGCAAAGGCAGCAGGCCGGCGGGGGGGGCAGCGCAGCCGCTGCGGGCCCGGGACGCGCCCCCTCACCCGCGGCGGCCACGCGCGCGCCAGGCCGAGTAACGGCAGCCGCGCGTGCGCGGGGCCCGGCCAATTGTGGCGGGCGGCGGCGGCGGCGGCGCCAATCCGGGGGCTCGGAGGGGGCGGGGCGGCGTTCGAACGTGGTGGCGGCGCCCACGGCAGCTCCCGGAGGAAGGCGGCAGCTCGGTCCCGCTCCCGCTCCCGCTCCCGCTCCCGCGCCCGCGCCCGCCCGGTGCACTGAGTGAGTACTAACCCGCGCGGCCCGGTCGCGGCCCGCTTGTCCCCAGCCCGTCTCCTCCGGCCTTGGCGGTACTTTTCGCACTTGTTTCTATCATCCCGGTGGGTGCAATAACGGCACTAGCTGGGCCCGCCCGGCGCCACCGTGTCTCGTTACCCCGATGTGGCGGCACGGCGGGTCTGCCGCGGCTGGCGGCGGGGAGCACGGGCAGTGCCAGCAGAGCGGGGTCCCTGCGGCGAGAGCGGCTCGGATCGGATCGGACGAGGCCTGGGCCCGGGCCCGGGCGTGTCCAGGGGCCCGGCCGGGGGCTACCGCAGACAGCTGTGGCTTCCAAAAGAACTAGAGCAGCGCGCTGTCCTGTGCGATACCCGTTTGATCATTGTAACCGCAGGACGGCAGTGGCTCTCTCGGGACGTTTCACCTGAATCATATTTGCTAGCAAGTGAAAATCAAGAATTGAAAGTATATGTGTACATATGTTTGAATTGTCATATGGGATTTAGGTAACTGGCATTTTAGCCCTTCCCACCAAAACCTTCTACCAGTAATAATCCTGTCTGTTTCAGGACTTACGTTTCCACGATCATAACTGTGACTGAAGCAGGAGCCTTCAGCTAGCAAGTACAGCAGGAGACAACAGCAGCTGCGTAAACTTGTCTCGCAGTGGAAGGTTGTTTTTGATAAAGAAGGCAAAAATTTGGGAATACCAGATCTTGATCTGAGACACAAACAAAAAAATTGCACTCATAGAGCATTCTACCTCTCAAATTAGCAGTGGAATTGCAGTACAAGGCTTCTTTATGGATTTGCACAAGCCTAAACAGCTGTAGAAATCAATCCTGTTCTCTTTCAAGCCTCCAAGTAAAAGTCTGCTCAGCTCTGGTTTTCTTGTTTCAGGCAAGTGTAACCAAATATATTGTGCCACAGTTTCCATTTCTCTTTTTTTTACACTGCTTTGTACCTTGTTCTGTCTAAGCTTTGCTTTCATTTTGATTGTTTAGAAATAAGGCTGACCAAGAACTGGAACAAGATGGCATCTGTGCTTCAAAATGTCAAAGCAACAGTGGCCTGGCGGAAACACCAGCTCCTAGCTGACCTCAATGAGAATGAGAGCCCTGTGCCTGACAAATTCAAGAGAAGGGCCTCTCTGAGTTCTCTCAATACCATTCGCATGTCTCTAAGGAAACGGGTACCATTAAAGCGACTAGAGCTGAATTTTCATAAAACCCCAACTAGGGAAAGTCTGGAACCAAGACAGAGATGCCAAACTCTCCAGACTATTAAAAGAACAGCAAAATATGCTTTTGGAACAGTGTCCCAGGTACTTTGCCTTTGCAGTGGAACATGGATAGAGTTTAGTTTTGGCTTCAACTCCAGTACTAAGATTTCTGAAATCTGTACTGAGTGCTGTATGCCAGAGAGTCCATTCCCATGCACTTGCACGACTTAGTAGCTATGAGACAACTACTAACTTTTAAAATCTTTAATATCTTCTCCTAAAGTATAGGCAGGCAAATTATGGATCTAGCTGAACATGGAGCAAGGTGAAAACATTTTATTTTATTATGAAATAAAAGCTTTTCCCCTACTGTATTTAATCATGTATGGCAGAGCAGCCTTCACACGGAGGAAGTTGTAGAGATTGCCATCACTTGCAAAGAATTGTTACTGAGAAACGTGCAGCACTTTGGATTTTTTTTTCTTTTATTTATTCTCCTGTACCCATACTATATACTAGCATGTTCTTCATTATAGTTGATCTAAATTTAGACTGACAAAACCTGCTACAAGGTAGCAGGGTAGCAGATTTGAGATTGCACTTCCCTTTGTTGGAGACCTCAGATTTTTAAATGCATGAGTTCTGTGTTGGGGAGCTTGACTTCTTCCAGCATAAGAGCAGCAGGAGGTTTGTCCCAATGCCTGCTCTGAAGTCCTTGATGAGTGCCAGGCGTTAGGGAAGCAAGTGACTCCTACAATGCAAATGAGTACAGAGGTTGAGATGCATTCATGTTAGTTGAAACCTGATACAAGAATGGAAGCTAGGCATTCAGCCCAAATGTTCCTAGTCTTCCTGGTTCCAAACTCTAGGCTAATTGAGTTCATTTAGCCTAACATGTCTAATGCTTCTTTCAGAAAATACAGAAGTCTTGCCAAAGCCCAGTACGCTCAATGGTGACCTTTCCAGCTGAATCCATCAGCAGAGGCTGTGCGACCAGTTCTACCAAAAAAGGAAGTACTACACCTTGCTGTAAGAGTGTTACTCCAGCAGCCAGTTCCAAAGGCACTCCAAGGTCCAGCAAAAGGGCCTTGCTTGGGCCAACAAGGGTGTCAGAACATAGAGAATGGAGGGATTTCTCATCCTGGCTTGGTAAAAATGCTGTCTCTCTCCGGAGATCAAGAAGAGCAGCAGCACTGAAGAGCCCTTATTCATCACCTGCTCCTTCCAGCAGGAAGATGTAAGTTACATTCTTTTGTAAGTCTTTTTTTTTTTTTTTAATTACTCTGATTAGAATATCTGGTAAAGTGAAAGGCAAGGTGTGCAGTTTACTGTCCTATTCTCCTGAAGGGGTGTGCTGCTCGAATAGTTAAGGAAGTAGTTCCAGCTCCCTGTATAGACAGGGACTGAGCTCTGCATAAAGCTGAAACATAAAAAAGTAATTTTTTGCTGACAGGAACTTTTAAAAAATCACTCTCCCACTGGGTAAGTTTGCACTGTTTCTCAGCACCAGTGCCCATCAGATGCTAGAGACATACCTGAGTTCTTTGCTGGGCAAAGGCAAATGCTCTGTATGTATCTCACTCCTATTTCACTGTATCTTTTCCAAAGCTGCTATTTGTCTTGCGAAGATACCAGGAATTGCTCTGCTTATGCTGAGTTCTTTATAGAACGTAGACAGATTCTTGCCTCAAAGAACAAACACAAATTAGATCAAGGGTTGTGAGCTAGGGAAATACTTAATAATGTGCCCATAGGTTTTTCTTTTGGTAAAAGTCGCAAGAAAGGTTAAAGCTAGAAGTTGAATCCAAGCCTCGTGAATCTGAATCCTGTGTCTGAGTTGGAAGGTAGCTGTCTGGGGGATGAATGGAGATATGAAGCAGTTGGCCAATGGCATTAAGACCCTAACCCTAACCCTGCCACTGCCCTAAACTTCTCTGGGTAAAGTCTAGAGGTAACAAGAGTGGTACTGCAGGGATGGAGGCTTGAGTAGTGTCGCCTAGTCAGCCTGTCCTGTTTGATCTTTAGCAATGACCATTCTGTTTACAGAGAGTTTGACTGCGAGTTGGAACTGGTCTCCTCAGGGATTTGCCAGTTGAAGCGTATCTCCCAAGCACTCGATGACGCCATTGTGAAAGAGGAGAGGTAAATAATGTTAAGTGTCCTTCAACTTTTGGCACAGGTTACCTCCCACCTGAACATAGCCAATTGCAGGCCAAGTAGTCCCTGTAACTCAGGATGAGGAATAGTTGCAGAACTTTTTCAGGTGTAACGTAGTACATCCGTTTTTCCTTCAAGATACCTGGGAAGATTAAATCTGCAGTTGGATTTGCAGCTTCTAAAACCTGTCAAATGCTCTCCTTGTCTTCAGTTTCCTTGTTGTGGAAGTCAGATTTTTAGCAGCAAGAGCCTACCTTTGACCTTGTGTGAGAAGAGTACCTCCCTCACTCTTGTCTAAAAGAGGTGCCAGTCCAGGCTGGGGGAGGAGCTGGGAAAATTCCAGTGTACTGACACAGTCACTGATGTCTGCACATCTATAAGAAAAATCCTTTTATTAGGTAGCATTATGTTAGCAAACAGTCCATGGTACCCAGATGAAGCAGCCTCTTATAAAACACCTTGGTTAATCCATAAGGTGATAGGCTGCTGTATTTGTGAAGGTTATGCCATTCTGAATTAGACATATTAAGAGAGTAAAAATTAAAGGTCAGAAGTCTTGTCACAGGGTGATTCCCTAAACTTCTTCCTCTCTTAGGACACTTCATGTCAAGCATTCAATAACTAAATGTCAAGCACCTCAAACGCTCTAGGGAGTTTAGCATCAAGTACTTTACCTACAAAGAGTTAAGGGCTTAACATCCCAGATAATTGCAAAAATTTTTACCAATGGGACCATGTCTAGATACCTATAGGTTAAAGCTTGTATCAAGTTAATTTTATCATATCCTTTGAAAGTTCACTAAATGTCACTCCTAATATTCTCCCATCTGCTAGCGATATGACAGTTTCTCTCATTCGTAACTGAAGATAGTAGCAACCAGGTAAAGTAGTTGTTCACTTACCTTGTCTATGCCTGCATGCATCTGTGGGGAGAAAACCTGCTGTTTAGAGAGAGAGAGGTTTATCAACTCATGCTGCTTTAAGGCAGTATTATGCCAAACCACAGAATTCTTCCTTCATATTCACTGTGGCTGTCTCTGGTACAGCAGATCATTGTGCAGTTGTAAAACTTCACCTCTACATTGTGGACTAGTGAGTCCTTGTGGGTTCACAATGAATCTCCTATGCAAACATCAGCTTTTCTCACCCCAGACCAGAAAACTACTGGTACTAATGTTTTTGTCATTCAAGTTTAGTTCTCACTGGTTACTAATGATCACAAAGCATGAGAGAATCAACCATTATCCTGAGCTGTCTGATTTTACAGCCTTTTTTTTCCATGCCTTGAATTTTCGTAGCAGTTGAATCCATGCTATCACAATTAACAGCAGCTCATAACTGTATTGGTGACGTTTTTAAACACAGCAATTGTACCCAAATGAATGTGACATTAATATCTTCACCCATTATGTTGGAAGTGTTCTTTTTGTTAAAGGGAAAGGTATGTCCTGAATACTATGTTCTATTTTAGCAATGAAGATGGGTGCAAGACACTTTGCTGTAACTTTTCAAGAAAAATGAGAGCAGTCTCAAATACTCGACTGATGCTTTAAGCTGTGATCTGTACTGCTTCCACTAATTTGGTACAGTTCTCCTGAATATGCAGATACATACAACGTGCTCTGTCACTGCCTAGTTGCCTACTGGAATAGTTGTGAAATGAACTTTTTTGGAGGTGCCTTTAGTCTTGCATGAGATTTTCTGTTCTGGTATCCAATTGCCATGAGTTTTAATGTTAGCGCTCCCTTTTCATTTTTTTCATGATGCAGCAAACCTTGATCTCAAAGGATTGTTTCCAATTCCATGTACTGTTCTAATGTTTTGCATTTTAATGAATTAGGTTATATCACAAGAAATGCTCCTGTTGCTAGTTAAAATATTGCAGTACTTAATTTGTGTACTGCCATTTATGTTCATTGAAGATAACAAAATACTTTCTTGCTAGCGTTTAGAACAGTTACACAGTGAAAGTGTACCAGACGTCTTCCTTTCTCCCATCTGTTTTCCAGCAATTTGTGTGACAACCAGTTGATTAGCTCTACTGACTTCATGCTGCTAATGGCAGTCCTGTTGTTCTTCTGCAGGCAACAAGCAATATCAAACTACTGTCTAATGGCACAAAACTCACACTCTATACATCGATCCCTGAAATCATCTCAAGCTATCAGAAGGCAAGCAAAGAAACTCCATCAAGCACTTGGTACCTAGACAGAGATGGCTGTAGCTATTTTTTCATGTTTCCAAGTTTATGAGCACATATAAAGGAGAGGTCTGTATAGCACCTGAAAGGATGCACTCTATACTCTTAAATGAGCCATTACACTTTATATATTTTTTTTTCATGAAGCAGCTCAGCACTTCCCTTGCTTTCTCTTTTCAAGTAAAGAATCAAAATGGTACCAACTACAGTGTGTTATCTCCCGCTGAGATGAGGGAGATGGTTCATCTTGAAAGTGACTTTCATGAGGCAGTAAGTACTTAGAAACTGATGCTGAACTGGCCAGTAAGAATGGCCAAAGCAAGGGCCACAGACTTATGAAGGGTAATCCTAGGTAATATTAGTATTAGTGTTTTAACTGGTATCCAGTGGCCATGAGTTTTAGCATAAGTACTTTTCATGTGAAAAAGATTGGTCTATTATTTTGAAAGCCTAACTTTTTTTTCTTTTTTTTTTTTTTTTTTTTTTTTTGTTATTAGCACACTAGAAGTTATTCATTGTATTAGCTGGAAGTTAATAAAACAGTAGTGGCTTCTTTGAGTTCTAGGCAGAACTGCCATTCCAAAGCAACGGGCTTCTGTGCAGTCACTCATGCCACAAGAACAGCCATATTAGGACTCTTACTACATGGCCTTAAAGATTAGCCTAACTAATCCTATCTTAGGTAGTTTGGTTCCAGACAAATCAAAGAGCAACTTTGTCATTTCTTACTGCTGCTTTAGATAGCATCTTGGCAGTTGAGTTAAACATTGCTTTTGTGCTAATCTGTCTTTTAGTTACACATAGAAATTTGTTACTACAATTAATGTAACCTCTTGCAACTACTGTTATTAGCTAATATCACAGTGGAAGTATTTTGATTATGTATACTTAGCATTTGATACCTGTATCTTGCTTCTAATGACTTTAAAAAAAAATTAACATTCATTTGACAAGCCATTTTTGGTAGTTCATTCAGTATAACAAAGTTTAGTCTTTCAAACTAAAGCAAAGACATCAAGTTTATAGAATTCAACAGCAGGGCTGTTTTCCATGGTAAGCTTTGTGCAGACTTCTCCGATTATGTTCACTCTAAAATGAACCTTCAAATGAAAGACTGATTTGGGAAACTTTGCTCTACTTGATAATTTTTAAGATGTGCTTGTGACTTAGTAGTTCCAGTGTTACTAAAATTTTAATGGTATCAGGTATAAATATGAAAAGCATTCAGTTATGATTTATGTATAAGTATTGATTTTAAACTTGGTTGCAATTTTTCTTCTTTTTATTGTCAAACTAAACAATTTTAAAACATTGAAACAGTTAATGAGGCCTGGAAACATGAAAGCAACCCTTCCAGCCTGAAAACTTCTAGACTTTCAGAGGACTGAGAATTTTAGCTTATGTTATTTCTTGATGTAGTGTTTGTGTGTGTTTTGTGGGCTGTTTTTTAGGGTTTTTAAACAACTTTTCTATGTGGAACTATAGAAAAGTATAGTTTCTCCAAATTATTCTTTTCATGTCCTGAAACTACTTCTATAAAGCTTTCACAAAAATGTTGTCTCATTAGTGAAATACCTTCTTCTATGACTTTTGAAAAGGAAGGAGGGTTGGAGTTTTGTGAAAAGTTGACCTCCAATCTAAGTATTATTTCAGACAGATCAAATACCCTCTATTTATGTTTCCACCAGCTACTAGGGCATGTACAATGATGATCCAATATTTACCAAATCACTGGTAAGAAAAATCAGTGACACTGTTTGTTTAAAGGCAAGGAAGGTTTTATTTAAGTGGCTAATCTGTTTTAATATTTTAAAAACCAGCTCACATCAAAATCTATAGCAGTTGTAGAAATCTTGCTCCTTATTTCATATTAAGAAATTCATTATTGTACATTTTTGAATCTTTACAAGGCAGCAATAAGAAATATAAACATTTGTCACCAGATAGAACCTTCTCACTGACAATATTTAAAAGTATGCACTTAATAAAACTATAGACTGAAAGAACACCTACAATTTCAAGTTTCTTTGTCTGAATTCAGTTGTAAGGGGACTGCCCCTTTTCTCCCCAACAAATAGAAAAACAAGTTATGCATAACCTGCTTGCCTAAGTTATACATAAGACTTGGGGTTCTGTGAGAGGACTGCCATTCTGGGCTGTATACCAGTCATCCAGGAATAACCCTACCTTTCAAACTTGCTATCTGTAAATCACGTTGCAATCTCTGCTATACCATCTCCCAGCACATCAGCGTAAACCTGCCTCTCTCTTTTCCCCCTCCTAAGTTCTATACATCCATACAAATGACAAATGAACTGTCAAATTTGTTCCATTTTCCCCAACCCCTCAAAATTCCATTCCGTTTCAAGGATAGCTTATTGAGATAAATACAAGTAGAGGGTAAACTGTGCTAATCGTCGTCTGTTGGGCTTGAACTAAAATGAGTGAAAGAGCCAACAACATGACTTCAATTCCAGAGTCCATGGCACAGGATTCTAGCTGTTCCAGGCCTCGTTTCTGAAAAACAGATATTTTCATCCAGAAAAATGTGTTATTACTTCCATTTTTTAGGGGGGTTCTGAATTTAGGCTCATTTGTAGGAACAAATAGTTACCTTGAGCGACTAAACATCAAGGAAGTCTTAATTACCTTGCCAAACCCACAATTTCTGCTTAAGATATGAACACAGACCATGAAGAACCATTGCTCTTAGAGAAGCTGAGAAGGTAGGCTGGAAAGTTTTGTGTTTACAGGAATTCTATCCTGTACCAGCTCCAGAGGAGGATGAAAGTTCCACTTTCTCCCCTGCATGCCTGACATGAACAATTCAATGCAGAGCTCTTGAGTTCAGATGCCACATGTCGATCTCTAATCAGACAAGTTACGAAATTGTGGTGCATAATCTTCATCTCTCCATTATCAAACCAATGAGCCTGTCAAAAAGGTACCCCATCATCTAGTCCTGCGATGATGTACTCACCTTTCTGTGGCCTAGATGGCAAGAGGGGAAAAGAAACCTGGGGAAATCCTATTTGTTCAGTAACAACTGTTGGACCTACAAATTTTGAAATGTAAAATACCTACTGGCTTTGGGTATTATTTAAAATGCTTATAAACAAAGCTTTTAGCAAATTTAAAATAGAAAACGATGCAGAAGGAAAGAAAAAAAAAACCTTTTTTCCCTTTCTAAATTTATTCCATGAAGGACGGGATGATACTATAGATCTAAATATTGAAGATTTGTTAAATACACACATTAGTAGTGTCCTGGCTAAAGAAAGACTGCAATGTATAAACAGGACAACTTATTCACTAGTAATGGCAAACAAAGGCTATTTTGCAGAATAGTGGGGCTTCTGAAAAAAATGTCATTGTCCTGCATAGACCAGGGTGTGTAACTTTTTTTCTCTAGTTTACTAATAGTTCCACTTCTACATAAGCAGTGAAAGTTTTACCTGTTTGGAAGTGACTTCCCTAGGTACTAGAGGAAAAAGTGAAGTAATCTGTATAAATTAAGACTAGTTTAATGTAAACAAATAAAAATGACAGCTCTCATGAACCCCAATGAGTAAGAATTATCAATACTTTGTCATTTTTACACCTAACAAAATTTTATGCTGAATAGATACAAACCATGCCACAAAACTAAACAGGAATACTTTGGTCAAGCAAAAATCTATTCCAAGAGCACTAGTTTATGCAAACAAAAATGTTATTCAAAATTAGCAGATTTGGATTAGCATCACTATTCAATTCTGCAATCTATACAACGATATCTTTTTCCAAACCTACCTAGCTAGACAACAAAACTGAACAGACAGCCATTGTTGCTGTTGAGTTGGCTTTGTTCTTTTTTTTTTTAATGTATATTGGTTACAAATTTGCTGTGAAAGCAGAACCAAAACTTAAATGTCTTCCAGTAGCTATACACACATACATACAAACAAAACCAAAGCACCACAGTTGTGAAGGTGTGTTTTCACAATATCTCAAATAACTTTACCACTGCTATTAACCACAGCCATTTTTTTACAGTAATTTAAAATGGATCCATATCAACAGGACAAAGAAGTAAATGCTTCCAACTGTGGCTTACTTGTATAGTAGCCTTAGCACCCACTGGACTAACAATTTTGCATTTTACAATTTCATTTACGCTTCCTCCATTCAGCATATTAAAAGAATGTGCTTTTCTGTTACACGCTGGGGGCACTAAACAACTGATGGTGCTGAACCAACTGATGAGTCTAATGTGTGTTCTGTGGGCACACCCACCTGACTTCTCTATCCCCTTCCCTTTCGTGTATGCTAAAACACTTTCATAGCCTGTATAGTTTAACTAAGTGCTGGCTGCACAGAAACTGCAGTGATGAGGACTTGCAATTAAGAATAAGATGACTGTAGGATCAAACTTACCCTCAGTAAATGGCCTGCCTAGGGGACTGATTTTCCATGAAAACAAAAGTAAAACTGAAATCCAATTGCAAGCTGAATGCCCATGAATGACTGGATGCAGTTTCATGTGGACAAAGTGTTTAACTAAAATGCCTGTATCACTGTTTTGCTAAAATGCACAGCTGGAGCATGTGATCACAAGATAAACCATTCTCGCCATGAGCAATAAGCAGTGCTGGAATTATGCAAATACTATATAAGCTCTCATATATTGTATGAAAACAAAGTTAGGGAGAATATTTTCAGCTTGATTATAATACCATGTGAAACTTTGAAATTGTTACCACACTAAATCATACACACACACACACACACACACACACACACGTTTTACTGCTATTAGCTCCTAATATTCCTAAGGGAAGCCAACACAGTGACTACTGTAAAGGTGACCCAGCTACTAATAGAAATACACAAAATAGAGTTTTCATGACATGGTACCCTGCAAAATGACATTATGTTTCCAAGAGTAAAAGGCAGCCCTTTATAACCTAGGAGATTTTTCTAACCTCGTATTCAGACACTATTTCCTTCAATACAGTTACAGAATTACACACAGATCCCTCTTTTGAAAGGAAGTAGACCTTTCTACTACAGCAATTTAAAACAAACATAGGTTTTCAAGTCTCTTGGGTGATAGAGGTAGATGGCTAAAGCAACAGTAGCTTTGAACAGGAATAGCAATTACTGTCAGGAGACATGCTACACAACACCCAATGCTTAAAAAGAACTTTTTGATCAGTCAATATTTTAGACCCCTCAGCAAACTTAAAATTTTCCTAGTAAGTTCTCTCACAAGCCTTGGATTCCCATACCTATTTAAAACTAACAAGCAGGAGCATGCTAACAGTAAACTCACTGGAAGGAGATGGAGGCTGGGGCACCTGTGCAACCTCCTCCTAGTGCAGAGCAGAGGAGAAGAAATGCACTATGTGATTAGAATTAATACATGCAGTGGGCTGAGACAGAACATGGAATAACTCCTCCAATTTCACGTATACAAGAACTATGATACTACTGGGAAAGCATTTGTAAATGTAAAGACTGCTTCAATGCAGTTTGCGAATGACTTTCATTTAGCTTTTGTAGCTGGCTGACTTGGCAACAGAGCATAAAACCCCCGCCCCTTGTAATGTATTTACCTGCTCCCAATAAGTGTTTGCTACCAAACTTTTTATATCTTTCCTTAATCTTCAGCAGAGATTACCCCTTCCCTTCAAGTAAGCATTATTAAAAAAACCCAAACCAACTACTGATGTGACAGAGATATTTCAGGAAGTTTGAAATAGGTAACTGACCATCTTGCCAAGTAACGTCTGAAAATATAAATCAAAGATCTCCACTTTTAAGCTATTTTGCTGCCTCTTAGGCAAAAGCTACACTCCTATACCCTTCCAAAAGCACACCGAAACTTCAAGGTTAACAGGGAGTATAGACTTACTTTACTTCTGCACTGTCTAAATAGTTTTCCATTGCATTTCTTGTTTTACATGTTAACTTTCAAAATCATTAACCAACTTGTCGAGAGATTGTTTCTGGTCTAGCAAAACCTGAAAGGGGGATGGAGAGGCACAACACCCTCTCCACCCCAATTCCCTGAAATAAAAAACAAACAACAAACCTGAAAAAGGAATGTCCTGTTGACTTCAAGCTTTCTCAGTGTCAATAGTACGTTTTTAACTCTAAAAAAAAGGTTTTTTATGTGCACTTTTAACTTCATTGCAGGTTTTAAAACATGCATCAGTTCAGTCATTAAAGTTCTCTTGATTAATTTCAATGGAAGTATCTGCATGAAGAATCTGCAAACTGCTACTATGTAAAAGTAACTATAATGCTTTAGAAATATTACTACTTAGGGAAAATGTCACACATTTTACTTCTAGTAAGTCCATTGAAAGATCAGAGAGAAATTTAAATCAGTAGAAAAACGTCTATTTGGCACCTGTATTTTCGCATGTCCACTCTTTGAAGCTCAAATGCTATAATTCTGAATGCCACAGATTGTCTTAATACAGCAGCTGCTGTAAAGCATGAGAAGGTAAACAATTTATCAATTTACTTAATTAACTTTTTTTTCCCCTCCAGTGTAAAGATTCTAGTTAGAATAATTTAAAAAGTGATTGCTCTGAAGTTTGCAGATCCCTTAGTAAAACGGTTCCCTTTAACTTGCCCTCTTAGGATCTGACTCTCAGACTGAGATCATCAGAGCCATCTTCTTTGGAGTAGTCCACACATTTTTGCACAGTCACCAAGTTCCACAAACAATGTGATCTTTGTACAGTTGCACACTACTTTGTTTACAACAACACTAACCGTGTTCAAACTGTGGCAGACACATTTATTTTTAACATGAAGTTTTTATGTTCGATTCACAAGTGAAGTTCTCTCATTTATTTGTCCAGCACCTCACACAAACATGAGTGCCCATGTTGGAGTCTGCTGATCAACACTGTAGGCTGAAAGGAAACCTTGGGTTTAAGGCACCCAGAAAGCATCTTGTTATACAAATCCTAACCACTTGTTATTGTAGCTCCTATAGCTGCTTCCCTTTATCACTTTTATTGAAAAGTGAAGTGGAAACAGACATGACTACTTAATGTTTAAAGTGTAAATCTTCTCTGTAACCTACAGGACCTACCCTTTATGCTGTTTTGGGTGCAGCTAGTTAGCTGATACCACAATCCTTCTGAGTAAAATCAGTATCTTCTCCTCTTATTGCACATATTACGTGTGTTAAAAAACAACCAAAGATATTTCCTGTTGCTATGATGATAAACTTGTGATAATTTTAGATTGTTTTATAGTTTCCCAATAAACATGACAAGAGGAAGAGATTGGGAGTGCCCCACTTGGTGTAAGAAGGCAGATTTCAGAACAGGGAAGACTCCAAGGTACAAATTCCCATCTACTTCTCTTAGTTTGGAGCTGCCTAAATACTATCTTTGAGGCATGCCTACAAGTTTAATGGGGTGCACCCAAGATCTACATTCCCAATCCTCCTAGGGAATAGATTCAAATTTGTGAACTCCACCTCGAACCCAAGCAATGGAAGGCAAATGCCTGTCATGATCTTTGTCTGATTCAGGCTGGCTCTGAGCACGCTCTGGCTTGGGGTTGGAAGAAGGCGGGTCAGGTTGCTGTACAGACATAGTCCTGCGGAGGTGGTTTCTCTTGCGCAAAAACTCAGGTTGCGAGTGGAGGCCAAAGCTGCCTTTTCTCAAGATCATCCGAGAGTTATTCTTTTTGGGTCGTGAATGGAGACTGAACTCCAGCGAGGCCAAGTGGGCTGCATAACCTTCACTGAGGAACTGAAATAGGAAGGAAAGAAAGGGAGTGACAAATTATTGCTGCCTTGACCTATGAGCTCTATGAGGAATTAAGTTTTGATCACTGGCATTCCAGTTAGACACCTACAGAGTGTTAATACTCCTCTCCCCTCACTTTTTTTTCAAGTGACCTGTTCCATTTTGTCATTCAGAAATATGCAATGCATGCACTTGTAGATACAACTTGCAACCACTTGATACTCTTTACTATTCACTCTTCCAGAAAATGCCTCATTTGTAACCCAAACAGCCTTTCTTTGAAATACTGCCGCTGCTTTGTGTGTGTGTGAGTTTGCACATGCATTCATTTGCATGCATTTCCTTGTTTTCCCTAGGACTTCCTGACTGAATAGCAAGAGTTACTTACTTGGCACTGTGCCTGGTATTTCTTTGTGGATCGTCCAACTATGTAGATCTGGGATGGTGACAGAGCCAAGACACTGTACACAGAAATATCCTTCATGGAACCGTATGCGGCACAGATTTTGATGTGGCACTGAAACAAACATTACTTCCAAAGTGAACACACTGTTGAACACCATGCAACTACAAGGCTGGTGCTTGATTTGCAATGAAGCAGCATATGAATTCGTTGTTAACAATTTCAATCTGTAAACCACAGAAAGCTAAGTCGGTCTGCCTGCATATGAGCAAGAACTACAGCTATGCGCACAGGAAAGAACAAGCAGTTCATTTACTTATTTGTCATGATTGGAAGTCCCTTTGGATGTTTTATCAGCTTTCCTTGCTCTTTAAAAAGTGAGAAAAGAAATGAGGAATGGCAAAAAGACTTTGTGATGGCCAGAAAGATTTACTGTTCAGAAAGAAGGGAGATCTCTACTGAATAATGTTCTCTGAAAAGAGGTTTCAAGGCTATAAATAGGTTTCTAGTACCTCTTGCACGAGATTCCGGAGAAAAATGGTCTTTTGTCGCAGTGGGTCATGGACAAGTCCATCTGAGAAGAAGATCATCCCTTGTGGGAAATTGTGTTGGGACAACCATGAAACCACACGCTGTTTTTGCATATCTGGACGGCCGGTGATATAGATAATCAGATATCCCAGGTCCTGCCAATGCCTGTCAGAAGAAGCAGTTAAATTATGTAAGTACAGAAAGAGAAGCAACACTCACAGGTCAGGTCAGCATCTTTTCTCAGATCAGTTAGGAGTCAGATGTTATCCTTCAACAAGTGGAAAGGAGCATGCCTAAGTCTCTGCTCTAATCAAGAAACTAAATAATAATGCCTACACCTTGGGGGAGATGGAGGAAAGCAAGAGACATTCTTATACAAAATATTATCTAAAGTATGAGAGACATTTAAAAATATACTTAAGAATAAACCTTGCAACACATCAGGTATTGTTACTTTTGAAATCTTTAATGAGATTTCCTGCCATTTCAGCTGTAAGGAATGGAAACCCTTGCAAACTGACATTTCTACATTCCCATGTAAGTTCCAAAATGAGAACTGCCTCTACCCATCCAGTGCAAAAATAACAGACCTGCAAGAATGGATTAAAAGGCCTTTTAATTTTTCCTCCAAAAAACATTCTTGCATTCCTGGCACCTGATATTTTTGAAGTACAAATATGTCCTTATTTGAAATTAGTGAAACACAAAATACACATGGGAATCATTATTAATTCACTGCACACACTTCAAGAGCATATTCCCAAGAAGCAACTTTTTATCTTTAGGCAACTTAAACTACAAATTTCAATGTAATCCACAGCATTCTAATATTACTCTGAAATTCAGGCAGACCTGATGTCCAAGAAAATACAGAAATGTATCTGCAAAGACTCTTGGTCCTTAGAAAATTGCTGTCTGTTTAGTATAACAACCCTTTTCCCTCCTACTGTGTTCAAGCAGAAAGTCAGAGATTTGAAGTGTTCAAAGCTCATTTACCTGACAACATCAACGGCCCCTGCTCGGACTTTGGGGTCACTTCCCATAATTGAAACACTTGCTGCAAAGGAACCATCAATGCTGAACACAACACATTCCATTCCTCGGGGCAGTACAGTCAGGTAACTTGCAGCACTGCTCTGGTCTCCTCTGGAGAGTCAAAGCAATAAATTAATTTAAAAAGCAAAATGTCAGAATGTATTTCCTGCACGTTCTAGTTAAGACTTGAAATTAGATCTGTCTGGACCTACAGCTTTAAAAATCACTGTCAAATACGGCTTCTGATTTCAGTCTTACATGGGGCAATTGAAACTTACACTTTTAGGAAATAGTTTTCCAAAGACAAATTTGGAAGCTGACCTTAATAAGAAATCACATGCAAACAAATAACTAAAAGAATTAGAAAAAAAAAAATGCAAACCAGTCTGAAGTACTCAAACTACTACTCAAACTTTCTCCATAAGCTTAACAGTTGGTAATACGAGCATTAGCCACCCTCAATCCTTGCAAATTATGATGGGAATGCCAGTCGAGAAAAGTCAAAAAAAAAAAAAAAGAAAAAAGAAGCCCACCCCAAAACGATGCAGTCATACATCACTCTTTTCATGGAAAGACATGTGAAACACATTTCCTTGTGATGTATTTTCCCCAAGAGAATTGGATGTTAAAAAATGGATAAATGACAAGGAAATCCAAAGCTCTTCCCATCCTACCACCTCATGTTCCCTAAAACCTGTAATCTAAAGACCGCGTTTATGTCTGGTGATGAAGATTCTTACAATATGTGCTCACAGCCTAATGAACAAAGACAGGACAATTTATTTTGTTCCTCTTTGAAACGTACTCCTGCACTCTAAAGCTTCACTTCTGAATACGAGTTTATTTGCGTATCAGTAACTCCATTTTCTTGAATTGATTGCCTTCTTTATTAAAGTGAGGTAAAACATTTTCTCCTCCTCAAATAGCACTACATAGGATTGTAAGCTGACTTTGGACTTTGTTAACTGGTGGATAACAACACATTCTATTGAAGCTAAATTCACCTCATTGATTTAATCTCCCAAGTAGGGATTCAAACGAAGTTTTTACTCAGTTTTGAAGTTCCTTCCTGATCACAACAACCCATCACAGCTTTAGTTCCAGCTTGGAGCTATTACCTGACCACCATTTTGATGGGATACACACCAACTCTCAGTCTCTTCTGTTCAGGTATATTGTAGGATATTCGTCCACTGCTGTTGGATATCTCTGTGTCAAAATACACCCACCTACCCGAAGATGGCTCAGTCATTATGAAGATATCCACCTGTAAAACCAATGAAACAGTAATCTAGTGTGATAGTCAACAAAACACCCCCTAATTACCAGGCCTGCCAAGACCAGATAATATTAGTATCTCCGACCATGACTAGTTGTAAAAGCTTACAAGGAATTTTGAAGGAACTTCATGACTCAGTAAGAACTTCAAAGAGAGTCCTTGCAATAAGCAAATGCTTCCTAACATACAAGAGTTTATTGCCTGCATAATTCACAGTCTTAATAATTTAAAGCCCTGATCTTAGCACTGCACATGTCAAACATAGTTATAGAGGTCAGAAATTTGGCAGGAACCTAAACTAGGAAAAAGACAATTCTATCTTGCATGGCTATTATTACCTTTTTGCACACTAAACCTACAAAATGGAAAATTTCATCTGGTTATTGAGACAAAATCTTTCTCAAATCATAATTTTGCCTACAACCAAAACACTTCAAATTATCAGAAGATTTCATCAATATGGTTTTCTTCAACTGAAATATTTCATAAAAATTAACATAAAGGATATTAAATACTTTGCTGGACCAGAAACAGGCCAAGTGAAGCCTCCATGCTTCAGTTTTTCCCTCAGCTCAGCTGCATTGCTCTCTTAATTTGCGCAGAAAATCTTACAACCTCAGTGAATATGAAAAAATGTGTTCACTTGATGCTTGGCTTTATTAGCTGTAAGCGTGGCTTCTGCAGGCAGCTTTAGGAATGAGAGTTTCAATTGTGTCACATTACTACTGATTTCTAGAACTAATCTTTACACACCCATGTGTAGGCAGCCACCTAACCTCTAGAATGCCTATTCTTTTATCTGGTTGTTTTACCTGGGCAGGATGATACATGATTTTCTTTTAGTGCTTTGTCAACTACTATAAAATTCTTTTTCCTTCTTCCTCGGAAAGTTAATTGTCTCCAGTAGGTGATACAGTTGGATGGTAGGTTCAGAAACCACTGCACAGCACGCTCACCACCAACCAAAGGAGATAGCCATAATCAGGTAAGAGAGATGAGAGCTCAGAAAAAGGTGACCTATCAGGAAAGCCCACTTTACAGCCTATTTTTGCTGAAGTACTAGGGGGTTAGTGACACATTTCCCCTCACTGTAAGGCTTTCTCTGACACTATACATGTGTGCTACATTCCACAACTGTCTCTGTAAAACTAAGAAAATTGATTACTCAGACTTCACCTTTTCACCTGTTAAAGCCACCATGTCCAGAGGTCCATACATAAAGCGCCCAACTAGTACCTGAGGACCATCTTCTGCTGCAATGACATCATTAGCTCGGTGATTAGCAGTCACATTCTGAAATAAGAGCAAAAGATGGGAAGGGTACTGTTTGTTTTTGTCACGAGGCTACTTTCTCTACTATGTTACAAACAGTGACACAGAAACACAGTCCTGGACAGTATGTCTGAGGTATGTCAAGTGCACTGCATTCCCACTTCAGCTGGAGCCTGATTTCCACTAATGGTGGGCTCCTGAATAGACTTTCTAGAGAGAGTGCTCCAGACGACCAAACAAGAGAGAACTTTTAGGGGAAACCCAATTATCCTTCATTTCAAGTGGTGCCATAGATCCACATCATTACATGCAGGGCACATGCATTTTAACTGACATTAATAACTGACTTAGCACCTGAAGAATGGAGGAAATATTTTTGCTTGGCTTATGGATTTGTCTAGCATAAAGAAACTTCTTTGCATAATGGAAACTTAGGGCCTGTCTGTTATTTAAAGAAAGAAATATACTTTCTCTCAACATGTAGTGATAAACCAAGAAGAAATTGCTCCTATTCCCTAACCATTAATCTGCCTGTCTCTGGATTAAGTTAGCCATTTTCAGCTCTTTATTCATATTCAGTTACGTAAACTCTTACTCGGGGAGATTGAACTCCATTTAAATTTCTGCCAAACCCATGTTCCATAGCTGCCATATATATTCAGACTTAAACTTACCCTCAATTTGACATGTGTCCTCTTGCGTAGCCATTTTTCTCGTGGATTGGATGGACTTAGTGTTTCTGGATCCAGGTTGTAATTTTCCTTGAAATTTACATTTTCATACCGCATCACCTGAAATTATATTAATATTTTAATAAATAGTGTATGGCCTGGGGAGTCCCGGTACTTGGCAAAGAAAGAGAAATTACAATGCTGCCCCAGTTGAATGACACTGCAGAGCCAAAAGCACCATGGAAGTAGAGAGAGGTAAAGCCATATGTTCACATTAATTGCACAAATATGAAGACTGACCCTTGGAAGATGCAATTAACAATCCCAAGGTTATCTGTTGCAGAGAGAAGAAAAAAAATTAATTACCTGTCTTAAAATGAAGGCCACGACGTCTGTTGATTCCCAGTAGCTGGCATGAAAGAGATGCGGCAGGGCTACCGTTGGAAAAGCTGTCAGCACATCTGGACAATACAAGGCATAATCTATTCGTTTTGTTCCCCACCACTTTGCAGTAACTACAAAAAATGAAACAAAATATCAATAAATTTCTTGCTGTCTTCATTTTTAAGCTAGATAATGGAATTAAGTCCTCTGCTTTCTTAATCTTGACATTTTGAGTCTGTTAAAGGTATCTATCATTCATGCAAGTACTGTTTTTACTGACTGCATCATCACTTAACTGCCTGCTATCTAAAGAGCTCTTCTGGGTTCAAGTTTTGGGAAGTAGAAATCACCTCAGCATGATTCCCACAGCTTTCTGGTCCACGGAAAATGTGCAGTGAAAGACTAGTACTTTTACGATCATGTTATAGGGTAAGAACTGCAAATGCTTCCCAAACAGTGAAGCAATACTGAGATAGATACATATATATACACACACATGCATGACTATAGTCCATAACAGGACAATATAATGATTTATAGCACTTTTAATTATGAGTAACAAACCACAAACCTTATCTATCTATACTGCTTCATGCCTGGAACATGATCATAAACCCGTTACTGTGAAACTCTTGTGGCTATTTATGAGTGGCACCTTAATGTAAAACTGTGACTTCTTTTCTATTACTTTATCTAATTACAAACAGAACAGGAAGATAACTTGTGTTATGCAAAATTGCAGAAACCTGGGCTATTCTCATTCTCCCCAATTTCCAAGCAGATACCTTTTCTTTTCATAATCAGCTTTTTCACAGAAACAATGTGAAGGGAAAGGCTGTTGCCATGTCCAATAGCACATGGCGTCAGGCTTCACTCACTGTTGGTGAGGCATGCTGATGGCAAGCTTTCAGTTGACCCAGAGTTTTCACTGTTTGTGCTGCCCAAGCTCAACTTTCTTGTTTTCCCTTGCAGTTGATCAGATGTATTTGGAGATCCAGGACTCTCCTGAGAGAAAGGTATGTTCAAAGAGCTATTCTCAAGGAACAGACCACTGTGATTGTGGAGAGCATCACCTGCAGGTTACAAAAATGAAAATAACATTAAAAAAAAAAAAAAGGATGCACACAATGGTTTTGAAACTAGTGTTTGTGTGTATATCTTATTTGTTTATTTATTAATTTATTTTTAAATACAGGGCTAATGAGTGTTTTCCTGAATAATATCACATTTAATGCCCATGGATGAAACTTCCTCCTTCAGAGTGAGAATAGCATGACACAGCATGACTGTATGGAGAAAGCATACCCTACTGCCATGAATGTGCAATGGTACCCTGGTGCTTTTGGTCAGGCTCTTCCAAACTGTGTAGTAATGCTGGGAGGCTATTTTACTTCACACTCAACCCTACTCATTTTAAAGTCATTTTTGGAGAAGAACTACACAGCCCTGGGAGCTTCTCTGGGATACTTCTCTGGTCCTCTTTCTGACGTGAGCAAAATTACTTTAGAAAGAGAATCTTCAGCAAGGCTATCTACTGGTTTGCATTTCCCAAGTGGAACAGAATGGAATAGAATTCTCATTTATTCATGCCATTCTGACAAAGCCAGAGTAATACCTCTACTCAGTGAAATGAAACACAGCCTTCTCTGCGAGGTCTTCTGAAACATGTAAGAACAGACATGCACTTAAATAAAAATTACTGGTATCTTTGCTTGAAGCAGCCACATTCCTCATAGCCAGGAAAGGCAGAACCTCAACTTAGATATAGGTTACACAGCAAAGTACATATCAAAAGCAGCTGACTCCTCAGTGTTACTCCTCAGAGAATAAACCTGTTGGAGATGTAAAAATAGTGAACAAAAAAAAAAAGGAGACCTGGTTCAATGCACATAACACAAAAGAAAGGAGATGGCCCTTGATGTCTTGCTCTATTTTTGAGCATATTTCAGTTCCATTCAGACAAATAATTGCAGTCATGCTGTGCTCATCATTCATGCGGTCTTGGGTTGGGGAACTTTATGATTCTTTATGTGCTGGAGGTCTGAAATAAGTTTCTCTGCAACTTTTCAAGTCTTACCAACTCTCAATGCAATGCATACCTCAATGGTGCACAAAGGAGAACACAATAACATGTTTCTGCTTTCAAGGACACCATTCAAAAAAGAAAACCAAACCACTGGAAGCATGTCTATAGCTTATCAGAGCTGGTAAAACAATTTATCATTAAATGAAAAGGAATAGCAGTATAGCTCCCTAAAATCCCCTCCCTTCCAAAAAGGAGACATGGTCAGAAAGATTCTGGCTTGTTTTGACATAAGCATGAATATCTCAACTGCAAGAAACAATATTGAGATCTGCCCCGCAACTGAATGAGAACAACATTCAGTTCTAACACTTTGTGGTGGGTATGTAGTTTGGACAGAATATGTTCAACTGCAGTTTCCATGGGAACATGTTTTTCATCAAAAAACTGCAGTGTACTGTTCTTTCAAAGAAATCTTGTTGACACGTAGTGTAGCTAAATGTGGCTACAGGATGGAGGTGAAAAGAATGGAAGGATAATTTTGTCTCAGGCAAACTATATAGATCCCAACACAGTCAACTGAAAAGAAAACACAATGCTACTTTGCTATTACTTATCTCGCAAGACAAGGCAGTATTATTATGCTTTTTGTACTGAAAGAAGCAACCTTTCTCATGGCTCTGAGAGTGACCAGAAGTTATTATTTGTCCCACTAATCTAAATTTACCATCATGCTTGATAAGAAATAAATTAAAGAGAGATCTTTTTACAGAGTCTCATCTTGGATAATTATGATAGTCACAGCCAATACAAAGAGACAAAGCAAGCTTCCTCAAAGTCACAGCAACTATCTCCAGACAAAATTAACAATACTTTATTTCATGCATATACAGCTGGAGAAGTACTGAGCTTTCAGATGTTTACTTCTGTCTATCCATAATGAAGCAGACCAGTTGGATCAGCCATAGTCTGGACTGGCACTCCTGCATATTCCTTAAAAAGAAAGCATCTCAAGAGAAGAATTTTGCAATTATTTAAACTGTGTTGCAAAGTTAAATGTGAGGTTGAAGCTCGAACAATAAAGATAATGATTATCTACCTCCTGCTACGCCAAATGTCTAAAAAGTAGGCTATGTTGAAACCAGGTGTTTTGAATTAATATAAAACAATCATGCTTTTAGCCCCCTAGTAGATATAATGTGTCTTGTCATAAGCAGGAAAGCAAAGGAAAGGAATTAAATCACACATGTTAGTAAGTATCAAAAGCAGGAGTGGTAAATGAGAGACCTGTTACAAAGCTAAAGTTAACTTATAACAGCCACAAAAGCACCTCAGTTACAAAATGTCAGTTAGGTAGCAGCTAAGAAAGCTGCTGTTTAATGAAAGGTCAAGACAGTGTGGCTTTCTCTGGGCTGTAACACAACCTGAACTTGTACCTTGCCCTTACAGTGAAGAACCACACCAGTTAATAGATCACACTTTTGTCTGAACCATTACCTCCTGCAATGTCTTCTGTCAGCAATCACCACAGACAAAAGAGGAGGAAGGGAAATGTCTTCCCCACTTGCTCTACATGCCTGGCAGTGCTTTCAATCTGCTTTCAGTCTCCTACTTTTACGGTGGAGTGTCTGTATATCACACTCAAAAAAATGAACTTAAATTATGCCTCAAATAATTTTATATTACTAAGCTATTTCACCAATTGCCTAATATTGGCATCATGTCCGCATTAGGAATCGTAGCAACAGGAGATAGCGTTGCAACTGACCAAGTCATTGACAGAAAGAGGAATAATTCTTTGGGCTAGTCCAGTCTCTGTAAAAGTCAAAACCAAACCCAGTAAGAGTAAGCTTTCATCCTCAGTAAGCACTTAATAGATCAATCCCTCACACACAAAATAATACCACAATTATTACACACTGATTAGTGGCAATTATTGAGGACTACTGGACATAGACAGCAATTGTTTAGATAAACGTGTGTCCTGCTCTTTGTATACCACCATTTAAGTCTTAGATGTTTCCTGAATCTCAAGGGAAAAAGTGAATTTGACAGAATAAAACCTTCAAGATAAACCCTATGCACAGAGCAATCTGGCTTCAAAAGCTTAATTTGATTGACAAGAACAGAAAGACAGCTACAGAAATATCCCTCTACACACCCCTACCCAATTTTCACGTTCTCCAGCCTGCATTATTGCAGAACTGTTCTTATGAATCTTATGGTGAAATTGTCTTCCAGTAGTACATTTTTTGTCAGGCACCTTCCAGATCAGAACTATTTTTTCAGAGAGGAACCAATCAGGAACGTCAGGTAGACAGAAGAGTCACTCTTATTTTAACCAATCATGAGAAATGGAACAAAGAATGGGATCATTTAATGATGTGAAACGTTATCAGAAAAGGCTGATTTGGGCAGTGCATAATAATTAAGGTTTGGCGTAACTAGGTCTCATCGTAACTGATTAGTCAGGTTTTACAGTAAGTCCAAGTCAGAAAGCAAAGCAAGGTATGTATTTCCATTGCAAGAAAATTCAATGAGGAGAAAGCATGCATTCCCAAGTCTGGACTGTTTCTCACCGTAGCTATTCCCTAAATCAATTCATGAGGAACAGCCAGATCTTTACATATTTCAGTGAAGCCAATATCTAGAAACAAGCCTTCAGCAACTCAGTATCAACTGTCACTTTTCAAACTGATTTGCATCCAATGCACACCATATTTGAGCAGGTAAAGGAAAGGAGTTGTGTGTACCCTACTGCACAGAACTGGCTCCCAAATACAATTCTTCTAGCTCCAACAAATAGAAACATTGCCATTTTATTGTATTAGCCTCCAACCTTAAACTCTGAATCCTGAGAAACCTTTCCCAATATCCTGCTGAAGCTTGAATTCATGTCTGCTACAGAGCAAAAAGAATTAATCTAATATGCAAGCATGTACAGATACAGACTGCCGAAGTCCTTTTCTGCATAATGTCACAAGTCAAAGATACTTCATGCCTATATGATTTTACCTTATTTTCTATAAAGTCAAAAAAGCACAATTCCTTCTACTAGCACCTTGCTCATCCACACCTTCCTCTTTCTTCCCCAGAAAACAATCTATTTCTGCTTTTTTTTTCCTGGATTCAAATCTTTATTACCAACAAAATGTTGTTTAGTAGCCCACCTAGGAGAAAAGCAATCAAGACTGCTCAGTGGTCTGATTTGTCCTAGTAGATATCTACAACAAACCAACCACAAGTGACCAAAAGAAACAACATGTGAAGATCTAGGCAAAGGTCAACTGATTGTAAAAATAAATTGTTTAAAAGGATAGTAAAAGACATGAAATTTTTCAAGTGACACTTCAACTAGAACAGTGATACCGCCTTCCAGCTCCTCTTTAAAACAACTAGTATCGCAAACCTCGTGCATAAGAATAATTTTTTTCTTAGTAATCTTCTTCAGTTCCACACTTGCTAAGTATGTCTGTGCTACTCAGTCCCAGATGACTTGTTTTCAGCATGTTAGCACATTGCTATTTCAAATTTTCTTGAGCTGTGTAAGGAGAGAACACTTAACAACAGGCAATGAGACCTACAAAAACAGGCACTGTACCTAACTGGTGAGATCTTCCATCCCCTAGTGGGTATCTCTGGTACCGTGGGACACTGAATGGAGGAAGAAGATGGAATCTTTTCTCCAATAATGGTTCAAGTCTGCAGGCAGAGGGGTCAGCAGAGTGAAAGAAACTGTACACTTGGCTGCAGGCTGGTCGGACCTGGCATACTTGGATGAGAATGAGACAGAGAAAGACAGGGGTCAGTATTGCTGCTTTACAATTTTCAAGGAGTCTGTACAGAAACATAGTTAATATAGTCTTCTGCAAACTCCAGATTAGCACACATCAGGCCAAAAGAAATGTAACTGAATTGTTTCCTGTTTCAGTGAAGAACACTTCACTGCACAGGAATTTACAGAGACATCACAATCTGAGATGCAGGCACATAGGAGATGTGAAGAGCAGCAGAAGAGAAACAGATGGAAGCAAGGAAGGAAAAAGAAATTCAAAATCTTGTAAATATGTTACTGAGCATTACAGCTGTGATGCTCAGCACTTCAAATGTGCTTCAGACCAGCAAAATGGTCTGATGGGCCTGTGACATCCAGAGGACTTAAACCTAGGTGACAGCAGAAGCTTCCCTTATATTTTAAAAATTGATTCTAACAAAACAAATAAATACATCTGAATTTTACTTGTCACATGTTCAGGTAGCTTTCTACCTTTCCTTTCAGTAAAGAGGGCACCTGACTCTTCTCAACTAATTTCCAACTGTCTGCATGATAGGTTTAAATTTGTCTTTTTCCCTCTCAACTGTGTCACAATTATCACTTTAAAACAGGATTCTTTTATCATATGCACTTCTAAAGACTAATTATGCTTCAAGTAGACACTGCTCACCTCAGAATGTGTTTGAAATGCCCATCAGTTGAGCTGCTCTCAAAGCATATTCCTTTGCAGGATACCAGAGGAAGGATAGAAGTGAGAACTAATTCGAAAAAAATAGTTTAAAGTACTAGTAATTAACATGAAAATTTCCTGTCAAAGTGTCTGGAGGGTAGCAGAGCAGAGACTGAGGGAAGGACTACTGGCTAGGAAAAAAAAAACCCTTAGAGTTCTGAATTGTTGTCTCTTCTCATTATTGCAACAGATTTTCTCCCTCACCTGATAAATGAATGCATCATTTCCTATAAAGATGCTGTGCTATCCAAAGCTCATACCATGCAAAGAGACAAAGCATGTGCTGAATAATGAAAAATAAAGTAAGTTTTTAAATGAAAAACTTAAAAAATCCAGATGCATTAGAAATAAAACTAAAAAATCCTTTCTGTGTCTGATCACTAGGCTCTGTTACTAGAGAGGAAGAATGGCTCACAGGCAACACACCCGAGGGCCAAATCCACCCATGAAGCCAGACATGAACAAGAGGCAATGCTGAACCAAGAAGAGATGTTATTTTTGGTATTGTTTTCAAGGACTGATCCTTGGTGAAGTGTGAGCTTCATGTTGTATGACATGGAATATATGATTAACAGCAGAACATAAGACACACTTCTGTAAGTGAGCAGTGAAATCCCTGGAACAATCCTCGTCACCTCAGTACCTACCTACATTAACGTTCCCATCTCTTAAAGGAAGAAACTTACCTCACTCCGTGATCTTTAACCAGGCTCCTTTATTTACCTCCTTTTTGTGTGAGTCTCTTTGTTTACAAAGGTCATTACACAACCTGTATTTTAACCCCAAAAAGAGCTTACCATCCAGACCAGGCAGAACAGTGCTCCTCATGGCCAGCACCAAACCAAGCGGTGATCCAAAAAGGAAGAAATCAGACACCTCAAATTCAAATCGGCCCAGATTTACTTCTGAGAGACTGGAATCCACAGGAGGAAGGTCTGCACCATCTTTCAACACGCTTGAGTGGATACTGAATAAAGAAAATACTGAATCAAAAATAATAAAAAGGGCATTCAGAAAAAAAGAACATTCCCAAAACAGGATGCTTAGAAAGCTCTAGCACTGGCATTTAGATCCAAGCCATACACCTTAAAACTGTAGAATGATTGCAATATAGCAGCCATGATTTTCAGTGCGGCTATTAAGTAAATTTACTACCTTCAACATGCAAGAGTTTCCTACAGTTATTTTATAGAACACTTGGTAAAGTTTTCCCAAAATCATGAATATTCAAGTTTACCTCCCCCCCCTTTTAGCAGTACAAATGTATGCAAGTTCATTCTGAAACTTCTGCTACAAACGTTAACCTACTAAAGTTGTGTAAGGACAATGGTATTAAAAGGTTACAGTCAAAGTATGTAATCTGGGTACATAAAAACCATTGTTGTAATCTGCTCCTTGAGCTATGACCTAGAATTTTATTACTTCTCAACTGTTTTTAACAGATCAAAATCAATGATACTTATAGACAGCTTTTAATCTTTTAAGTGATTTAAAACACATCCATTTACTTTGTATGCATGAGGTAAATACAGATCACTTATTTCTTACTGACAGAAAAAGACTTATCTATCATTTAGTTCTGCTGGAGAATAAATACCTACACTCAGAAGCAGAAAAGTAGCCTATGAACCTGCTGCCCATCCATGAGACAGAACAGAAATAATAACAATGCCTCTGTGCTCTGGTGCTAACAGGCTCCATTCATTGGCAAGCCCATTTCTTTTACTCAGTCATCTACCACTAGCTACCTGGACAGGAATGCATGATGCTGGGTTATAGTGTCACAGTCGTAAGTGGATGAGTCACTCTGTTTCCGAGGCACCAGCTGCCTTTGCTTCTCATCCTCCATGATTCCCGAGATGTCAATATTGCTTTTGCTCAGGTGTTTGCTGTCACCCAGACTGGAGTCCTCTGCTAAGAGTGGATTATCCTTCAGAAAATGAGCAGAGCAAAGGGAAGATTCAGACAGGTAACAAAATATGAAAGAGCTTATATGAAATGCCTGCATTTATATATATGACCTCACTTTATCCAACAAAGGGTGGAAGGCACTAAAAATTTCTCTTTGCAGTAGAAGCAAAGAGATGAAAACTAAATTTCCCTTCAAGATAAATAGCCTAAAAGCTGGAGGGAGAATCAGGAATTTGAGGGTGGAGAGGGGTGTGAGGGGTGGAAAGGAGGAGTAACACAAAAGCTTTATCCCTCATTACTTCATCATTCTTAGAGAACTAAAAATATCATAAGGTAATCAGAAGGGGTCTTACCTGAGTGCACAAAATGCACATTACAACATTAATGGTCCTGCTCATCGTGTTCCATGGATATGGGATCGGCTTTTTTGAGAAAGGGTGGGGCAGGGTGGGAAGGGGAAGGGGAAAGGGAAGGGAAAGGGAAAGGGAAAGGAAAAAGGAAAGGGAAAAGGGAAAGGGAAAGGGAAAGGGAAAGGGAAAGGGAAAGGGAAAGGGAAAGGGAAGGAAAGGAAGGTATTTTGACAAAAATGGCAGCCTGCCAGAGATTTCTGAGCAAGGACGTATTTGCATCTACAGTTAGGGATACAATAAAGAGCACTTGGTAACCCTACTGCAAAGGCTAACAGATAAAGCCTTCACTACTGATTTCTGTATATCATAAACTGAAGCTGACAACTTAATTTTTAACAGCAAATTTTTGATAGACGGGCAGAATCCCACTCTATCATTGCAATTTACCAAATCCTTAAATTTTCTCTGGCTCATATGGAGCTGATTTCCTCCATGGAATGAATCTATAGGGTTTCAGCTGTGTGTATTTTTTTCTCTTCACCTGGATGCTGCTGATGCTTCCTCTCCTGCTACTGTTCCGACTTTCGTAAGCTGTATTAGAATTATAGCAGATGGCATCAAAGCCCAAAATTCCTCCAATGCAGTCACCTATGAGACACACCTGAAAAAAAGATTTTTTTGGGAGATGTAGCAAGTATTTTTAAAAGAGACAAAAAGCATCACAGCACTGCAGAGGAGTTTCTGTCTTACTTCATACCCTTGTTACTCATTTTTATACTTTGGTTTATGTTGCAGTTACTTTCTTCTACTTTCTTTTATCTCCAGAAATATGCCCTACACCAAGAATATCTGTCCCAGGAACTATTTTGATGAGTGGGAGTTCTGCCAAATGGATTAGAACTCTTCCAGCTGCTTGCAGCCAGATTCCAGCTGGAAAAGTCCAGATCACTGGATGACCAGTGTCACAAAGATTTCAAGCCACTTAACATTTCCTTCAGAGTCATACAGAGGAGAGAACTTCAACAGATTGGCACTCCCCTGTCAGAACAAGGGAACAAAACTTTAAAATGAGGTATTAAGCAGAGAAATTCACTCTTGCTTCACATTTAATATAAACATAGAAGCTATCTTCAAGGTATGGATCTGGCAATTAAAAATACATATACTACTAAAATTGAGAATTCTGGAGTAATTTTATGGTACACTAGAATCTCCCTCACAAGCCAATTCCACTGAACCCCTCCCCATCCCACATGAGATGATTCTTTCTCCCTGTTCCCCTGTCCATGTCTGAGCATGAGTAATAGCTTGATAACATGCTTCAGCAAGTCTCTCCTTCCAATCCTCAAACGGAAGCAATTGTCTAATCTGTTGTTCCCAACTCCGATTAGCAAAACAGAAAATATTACAAATCTTTAACTTACTTCTAAACTTAATTCAGCTTGGCTACAACACTAAACTACAAGTTTTGGATATAGCATGTTGTGCATTTTTTCTCTGAAGTGAAGAATGTTAGGAAAAGCGAGTACCTTTCTTGTACTCAACTAAAATTATAAAAAAACACTTTAAAAATAAAACAAAATATCAAAATACATTAAGGTGATATCTATCCTAAGGCATTTCTGGTTCTAAAGTTGTATATAATTGAACAGCATGCCAATTTACTCTCTGATTTTCAAATTCCTATGCTGCACAATGAAGTCCACAAAGAGCCGAAAATCATATGATACAGGTAACCTTAATAAAATTAACAGCACTTTTTGTAGGGAATTGGCAATACCTTCTTCAATTTACCACTGTGTTTCTAATCCTTATTATTATTGGCATTAAGGTAATGGAGTTAATTTTTTCCAGATACTACGTAAAATCAAAAAGGCAACCTCTGATCTAATGAACTTGCAATGTAAATTGACAGAAGAGACAAAAATATGGAAGGAAAGACACACACAGGGTGTGTGTCAGGATATATGATATATATTCGATCAGTACAGGACTTACTCAGAGGCAGACCTGACATTTCTATTTAAGGAGCAAAGCAAAGCACTGTAGAAAGAGAAGTCACTTCCACTTTAACAGTGCTGCTAGTTGATAGTGAAAATTCTGTGGAACATACAGAGGTCTAGCAGACTCTTCCACAGGAAATAATATATATTATTTGTAAACTACAACAGGGAGACTTTTTTGTACCTTTTCCAAAGAAAAAAATCATAACACTAAGTTTCTATTGAGAAAATTTTCATACTATTTTTGTAACTGGTATCACTCTTTACATAATTTCACCTTTCATAATGTTCTGTCACTGCAATTGGGCTGGTTTTATGCTTTAAGCAATAACAGTTTACTATGTGTAGTAAAAATGGCTTCAAACCAAATTTTAGCCTAAAAATACTGATATATCACAGCATAACCTTATTAGTGCCATGGAAAAGAATCTGTTTGTGTAATAAGACACATGCTTCCCTTCAAAGTTTACACTGTACTCTATATTAAATGTATTTTCTTTCTTTTTCTGAAGTGTGGAGGTCACTGTTCTTAAAGGAAATGCATGCTTCTGGCCATTGTAGGTGGCCCCATTACAAAATAATACCAGTAACTCACACAGGGTATCAATATCATTTTTCTATGTGAAGCAGGAGATTTTGAAAACTAAAGATGGTGAAGCAGGAACAGTAATTGACAGTTACTGTCAGTTGGAAGAAACCTGTAGGTGACTTCACTGGTGTGCAGGTCACAACAGAAAATCACATAATTTCCCCAGAGTTAGAGAAGAAATCTGCACCACCACTAGCAGCTGAGTATTTGTCTTCTATGTTTCATTACTGACTATTGCTTTATTAATATAGTGATGGAGGCAAAGAAGAAATAATAGATCGGTATTGGATTTCTTAGGATCTTAAATACGTCCCAATTTTTCCATCAGCTGTGTCTGAAGAACTCATTAACACAGATGATCATTTGTCTCAGGCTGGCATGCTTGTTCACTACATACCCTGCTTAAAGTACCATAGCAAAGCAAGCGGTTAGGAGTCAAAATGCTTGTGGGAGAATGTATATAGTCTTCCACCAGCTGAGTAAATCCACACGAGATAGTGCATGGGATCCCAGAAGTGCCTGTCTTGTGCTGGACACTGAGAGAGCATTTTGTGTAGGTGATCCCATGCTAACATTCATTCATCATATTTGTAGTGTTGTCCCATACTCATAACTCAAACCCCTCAACACAACGGCTTAAAAAGAAATAGCCTCGCTCTGAAGGAATTTTACTTTGATGTAAGAGAAAATAGTCCTACCTGCCCATTAAAACCAGCCCCATCAGTAGATTTGAGAAACTCATTGTAAACTTGATTTGCTCTACTGATCACCATGGCAACTGCATCCTGATACTGAGGAGATGAGACAGCCAGCAAAGGCAAGGCAGCCAGTGGGATGTGGTCTTCACTGCTGCTGAGACAGCTCTCATCATAGCTGTAGGGATTTAGGCTAGAAAAGGACATGTTATCATCAGGAAAACTTCAAGAGGCAGGACACAGCATCAGAGAATGAGCAGTTAGCAACAGAAATGGGTTGGGCTATTGCAGTTCACAATGAGCGAACGTGGGAAGGATCATTTTCTCATCGAATTCAACTGCTTAGAAAAACCAAGGCATTACTGCTTTAGGTGAATGGGATCATACTAGAAGGCATTTCTGCAGTTAAACATACTTGGTGCAATTGCTCTACATACAACTAGACGTAATTTTGAATGGCAATGACATGATTACATTTCAGCTTTTGTTTTCCCCCTGTATAATAACTCCCTACACCGAAGAGCAGGATCCAACCATCACAATGAAACAGTTTCCTAGAACACAGTGTGACAGGTGTATTGTTCAAAAGCATATAAAGATGTTTTTCCCAGTGTCCAATCTTTTCAAAAAAGATGAAACAAAGCTGCACACATTCTGAAATCATAGTAAATATTTGCATAGTAACATCTGGCAAAAAGGAGGCAACTTGATTGAAAAAGCAACATTTTCATGCTTAGAAAAACAGAAATCAAGAAAATCTGATTCTCTCCTCCCCTCACCAGAGTTCAACAGTTAATCCTGGTTTGCACTTGTAGAAGAGTTGAAGCAGTCCCAGGAGTATATGTTTCTTTCTCCTTTCTCTATCGTGCCATTTAAAATATTTATGTCACAGAAAGTAATGTTACTTGAAAACATTCTCTCATTCAATGAGTGAATTTCAAGACTGAAAAAGCAGCTGAGGAAGAGCAGCTACTGAAGTGGATACATCCAATAAAAATGGTTTTTAAAACAAATTCATCCACTTAGGATGAAAGATTGGCGCAAGTCTTGCAGTCAGCAAAAGATTAGAAATGATTAGCAAAATTTCATTATGAAATATATGGGTCACAGAAAGCTATTCAAAACCACAATGCAAAACCAAACACCAGGAAATACAAATCAACTTACCTGGAAACAAGAGAGAAAGCTGCTGAACAGATTGCTGGGCAGGGAACAAGTCTCATTAAGATGTGGCCTGAAGAAGCAGGGAAATGGGCTCGGGTCACTTTCTCAAACACAGAACTGAAGGTGTTGATGTCTGCCAGTTTGCTGTTGTGGTCTCCACTCCCAGTGTCTAATATGTTTCCCCCATGTAGGATCAAAATTAACACGTGAGTTTTGCAGTTCTGGTGTTGAACTCCTTCCTGTGAGAAAAACAGGAAATAAGAAAGGAGGCGGCATTTTTATGGACTTCGTTAGTTTATTTGGTGGCAACATTAGCAGTGATTTTTTTTTTCTCCCACCCCCACTGTGATAATTTTGTGGTATTTGCTTTCACGGGAGTGGGTGGGGGCATGTGTGTGCACGTGTGCACATGCACATGTCCTGTTCCATTTAATTCAAGTACGTCTGAATCATATAGAGCCCACTATGCTCTGACACAAACCCTGTGCAGCACAGATGTAGGTTTCAGATCAACAAAGATTAAGACAGTTTTGTGTACATCAGAAATTACTTTAAATACTCTGAGCCTGGAGAAAAATTCCAACCTCCACAGGCAGCGTAAGCGATCATCTAAGTATCCTAATGATTGCTTCATTTACTGGCAAGGTTCTCATTCAAATCACCACAAGCCCAAAATAGACAAATTTCTCTGCAAATGAAAACATTCAGCAAAAGCAGAAGATACCATTATCTCAGACTTTTGACACTGGCAGCTTCTTATTAAAATGAAAGATGGCGGTAATTCACCCAGACACTTAATGAAAAAGTAAAAAAATGCATCATTGCTGATATCCATAAAACTCACAAACAAATTTATTAATATGTAAATAGGCACATACACAGACAATAATCAGCATGCTTTGCAGATAACAGATATTTCCTACTTGAAACTGGAAAAGCATTTTAAATATCTCACAATTTCACCTTTTTTTTCCTCTTTACCCCTTGAGACTTGTGTGTACTCAAAGAACTCAGTAATACATTAAAAGATTAGATTTTTTGTTGTTAAATCTTGCTGCTATTTTCTTCTTCACTTTGGATGAGATGATTCCTGAAGATTTCTACTTCCTGACCAAATATGAACACACAGCAAAAACAACAGTAATATTTTTTGTCTAAAGATTGTTAAATGCTAGATTGGGTGATTTACTCAGCATCAGGCAATGTTCTGGACACTTTATTTTTAAGTTCTGGAGTGAAGGGAAATGGGAAACTTAAGCACTTGTATAATGGTGACAGAGAAATGGCTGAAAATGAAAGAATTGTAGGTTATTCCACTATCTCTCTTCAGCCCATGAATTTTAGTATCCAGAAGTATTCATTGCGAAGGCATTTTGCTGACCTGACCTGTATCTGCTTAAATACAGGAGAATCATAGAAGCATTTTTCAGGTTCCACTTTTCCATGCACTAATTTACAATTTCCTTCTCCATAAGGTGTCATTCCAGCTTTCATAAGAGAAATTTAATTCCCTTTAGAAGCTAAATGTAGTTCCTTCCATGGACAATGCCTGCTTGTAAATAAGCAGCACTGCTGAGGAGATGATGGAACTGAAAGCTTCAAAAAGCAAAAACTCAAGTGGGTCAATATTGCTGAAGTCACTGGTATGAGAAGTTTCTCAGCTGGATTTAACTGGTATCTTTCACAGGAAGACTCAAAGGGAATAAAATTAATTTGCCTCTCAGCAGTAGCTCAGCCATGACTTAGAGAAGGTGCTCAAGAACAAATCAACTGGACATCTGAAGTCAATCAATGACTGTCACCATTTTCAGGGGGTTGTAGGATTGAGTTCTTCAAAAGTGGTAAAGTAGACATTTCCACTACCTGTCCTACGTGTAGACAGAGGACCTTAATCAGTTTGCTGGAAGGTCTACAATGTGTTGAGATTCTTTCCTGCTTCTAAAACCAGGCAATTCTGTTATTACCAATTTCATGACTGCTGCTTCACAAAACCTGTATTTCCAGTTAATTACTAAGCAGACATAACAATTTCTCTTCAGAAAACGGAGTCCTTTTTCCACCTAAGTATGCAATGTCTAAAAACCTTGTGATGATTTTCAGTGATTGCATGTGCACCTACTAAACTAAACCATCAAATGAGTTTACAATTTCATAATACAATATGACAGTATTTTCACCTGTCTACTTGAAAATCAGCACAGCTTGTTTTAGGAAACAATCTCACCTCATTGTCCTCATGTATTTCAATACTGCCTTGTGCAGGGAACCTTTGTTTTCTTAAAGAGGCTCTATATAATTCACCTGAAAGGAAAAGAGACATATTAGTCATATAAGTATCTGCCTGCTACATCTTTCACAGACATCTATGGAGGTAAGGCACATTTCTAATTTCAAGAGAGAAAGTTCTGTTCACATGAAATCCTGTAGACAAACAGAACAATACACAAAGTTTCTTGCAGGCCTACATATTAGAGGCTCTTCTATTCTTAGCAGCAACATACAGAACAGGATTCAGGTCCTTATACAGAGGCATGTAGTGCCAGTACAGCTGCTGTTGATCATCTGTGCCTTTCTGAAGCAGCAGCAGAAGAGGTCACCTGAGGTCCTGCATCACTCCGCTCATCCCATAAAGGTATCTTAGATACTTTGGTATGTCTTGTAAGCTGAAAAATAGGAAGTGACGTTGCAGAGAAACACACTGCTTTGCCAATACCTTTTCATAACAGGTTCATGCATCCAACATCTTCAATTATAAACACAACAATGAAAGTTTCTGCATTGACTTTGGAGCATGACCAAACAGACTCAAAGACCTACTTGTCTGCTCTTTAGGCAGTCTGGCTGGGCAGCAGCCTGATCTAAGTGGTGAAAAATTCCTGATACCAGCTTTAAGATTAAGAGATTGTCCACTGTCTTGCCTTGGGAAAGAACACTTAAAAAGCTTTTCTTTGCAGAAAGCGTGATCAAACACTGGAACAGGTTTCCTAGAGAGCTGTCAATGCCCCAAGCCTGTTGGTGTTTAAGAAGCATTTAAGACATTGCCCTTAACAACATGCTTTAACTTTTGTTCAGCCATGAAGTGGTCAGGCAGTTGGACTACATGATCATTACAGGTTTCTTCCAACTGAAAATATTCTATTCTGTTCTATTCTATTCTATTCTATTAATTTTACAGCTGGCTGTGAAAAAGCGTGACCTCTGAACAAATCTTCTCTGGCCTTAAGGTCAGAGAAAAAGATGATACAGCACTATCCAGGTTTTTTTTTGCATTGTTTCTTCATTGAAGAAAATTGCTACCAGCTCTTTCTGGTCTCTTCACAATGCAGTATTTTTTTTTTCTACCGTTGCATCTTAGTTACCTGGGAAACAGCTGTAAGATCAAATTTGATTAGCAAATGTTGTGGTTAGCTCTTTGGGGAGGGAAAATGTGCTTTTCCCTCCGACAGTGATGGAATTCCAGACAAGATGTGAATACTAGTCCTGTAACAACTCCTCTTCACTCTTATGGGAGGGGAGGAGGAGGCTTTTAAACCCTCGTGAGTGATGATGCTAGAAATTTGTAATTTAAAATTTCAGCTGATTGAGTTTGCAGTCTTAAAATTCCACTCATCTCATGTTAGCTGTTCCTAGAGAAACTAGGAAGCCTTCCTCCCTCCATGACAGACACAAGTTTTAGGAGTTAAAGAGAGATGATTGTACCAAATAATTACACCAAAATAGATAACAGACAGCTTTCAGGATTTAGACACATTTACCTTCATTTCTTCCAGCATGCCAGAAGAAAATAAATACACCCCATAATGCTATAGTTGGCTCAGTTTACTTTTCCTTGGCATTAGGAGTTCACACCTTCTTTGAGGTTCTATGCCATTTGTCTACAGGCAGTCTGCCAGACCTTAAGAGAGTGGAATGTAATTTTCACCTCACCAAGAACACTGCTTAAGCAGGGTCTGGCCAGGTTATTCTGAAAGCCCTGAATTTAGTCCAAAACACATTTTGAACATTCTACTCTTCTGCATTAGGACTGAGACTGAATTCTACAGCACATTCTACCAATATTATCCCTTACAGCCACTGTAAATTTATTTAGCCCCTGTGTCTACACTTCTCTGTATTTAAAATTGAGGCAATTATTCTTGCCTTTCTGACAGGCAAGGATTTAATGTATCAGTAATTTAATACTTGTATAAAACAAAAGAGTACAACAAAACCCACAACATCAGAAAGCAAACCTAACATCATAAACCCTAAAATTCCACCAAATGCAACTGCTTTCTGAAATTCTCTGCAATGTAATGCTGACCTCATTATTAAACAACTATGTCAACAATAGAAATTTAGAAGTTCCATTTTTGGGGAGATCATCAATTTAAAAACATTTAAATTAAATTAAAGGGATTTAAAACTTAAGTCTTCATTATAAAAAATCAGCAGGAACTATTGAGCACTTTTTGGTCAGGACCATGTATCAGCCCATTGAGAACTACCCTACTAGTTAAATGGCTCTTAGTAACATGTGGTACCAAAACAAACTTAGGTGAGGTAGGTGAATCAAAACAGAAAGTGACACTTGCCTATTGCTTACCAGATACTGAACTATAAGGAAGACAGCACACAGTCCTAAAACAAATGCAACCCCAAGAGAAAAACTGCTTTTCATTCTAGCAGTCAACAGTCAGGAACAGTGGACACCATCTAAACTAACTTATTTAATGAGTGATATACCAAGTATTTCTGCAGACAGAAACATATCCTGCTAACACAGATACCAGTGAGCTAGTGTGTCTGGCAGGGATTGTTTCAGACTCAAATTCCCACTGGAACTGGTATATAAATATACATATATACACATGCATACATGTTCATCAGTGATTTAGAGAGGCACTAAGCAAGTTCTGCATCTCTACTCAGTTACTTTGTCTGAAGTAACTTGTTGCCCTGTCTCTTCACATGGAGTACATCAGATCTCAAGACTGCCACGAGAAGAAAGCCAGGTGAAAGGAAAAACTCTGAGTGATTCAACCCCTCAAAGCAGGCATGAAAGGCAGGGGTTTGATACATGACCAAAAAAATAAGTTATTTCCCTGAATCTAGTAGAAGAGAATTCGTACGATCATTCCCAAACTTCTGAGATCATGAGGTAAAGTTCAAAGCCATACTAAAAATCAAGTGAGGTCCTCTTTTTTCTATGACACAGACCATTTCAAATATCCCTAATATTTTGCCATGTTAATTTAGAGGAGAAAAAAAAATTTGAGGAGAAAAAAAAAGAGAACTTGTGTTGGCTACAAAACATAAAGTGGCAATAGTCCCAAAAGAAAACTGCTATTTCCATTATCACGCCCTCATGAGAAATGATGCCGTTTCTTGCCATCTGCTGCACTATTGCTAGCCCTTTATAATGACAAATCCATCATAAGAAATATGTTCATATGAAGGCTGTGACATATGCTTTCTATTAACAAATGAGAAAGAATACTGTAAATATACTGCAGATGCAGTTTTGCAAACTGCACTGTTTATAGGAAAATAATGGCATGCATCACTGAGCCCAATCGTGCTCTGAAAACCACAACATGAGATAGTTCCTGTGTTAACTTTCACAGTTTCTTCATTGAATGAGTCTTATACATACACATGCTACCAGATCTCATAAATTACTACTATAGAGAACAGAAGAAGAAGAAACACACAGGATTTAGCTGAGGATCTTGACTCAAAATGCTCCACAGCTCCAGTTACCAGACCTGGCCAGATGGGAAAAGTATGATTTCCAAAAAGGAAGGGGTTGGCACCTAGTGACAGCATGTCCTTACAAACAGAGCTGCAGGAATAAAGAACCAACATTTCACTGTGAACTCCAGGAAGGTAACGGACAATGTCCCCAGAGAGAACTGTGATGAAAGAAAACACCCTCATTAACACCATACACTTCTATAAGTCAATTCTCACTCTTTAGCAAGCAATGCAAAACCATAGAAATATCAAAAGCAGAGCCACATGTAAATACACTCCTTGAAGTTGGGCACCAGCAGCAAAGGAACCCTAGCAATGCCAGGCTTGGCACTACTTTTCATTCTTATAGCACTCAGAAATTTTAACAGTAACACTTCTTGCACCTCCCTAAGCAGAGATGGAAGGAGGAAGTCCAGAGCACAAAGCACTGAAGGCTCCTACACTCCAAATTGAGCCATGTTGTACTGCCCTGTGTGAGCTATTGTGTACACCAGCAGCTTCACTCTCCAGTGCTCTACCTCCACCACTCCAGCCAACACTATAAGACAATAATGCATTAAATAATGTCACAGGCACTTTCCTGGTACATTTTAATAATCCATGGTGAAAATAATTAAATTTAAAAGAAAATTTAAAAGAATCATGATCCCTCCACATGCATTTCTCTTCTCAGTGTAACATACCACAAGGCCTGTGCTAGTTAACGACTCTATTACTATCTCTAGTTGTTGAATAGCTTTGGTACAAAGAAAAATTAGAACAACTCACGTTGTTTTTCCTGTAGAAAGCCAGATGAGCAAAATGCAGACTCTTCACCTGCAAAAGAAAGAAACCACAATGTAAACTAAAATTGCTTTACATGAACATCAAGTTCTTTACTTTTTCTCCTGTGTTGCTGTAAATATTTTGCAACTGACTACTACTATGCAGATTTCAAAAACCCCCATTGGCTTCCGTGGGAATAGATCAGCATATGACACACCTGACAACTTCTGGAATCTATTAATCAAAATGGTTATGCTAGAAGCTAGATTTTATTCTTCATTTCAAGAAAGGCATCATAAAAAATGAAACTTGTAGGTAGGTAGGGAGGAATCTATTTGATAGAGAAATGTAGGTAGGAATCTATTTGATCACCTGCAGCACTAGTCACTGAATCTCTTAATAACTAAGAATTGGCATAACTTACCTAGCAATACAAACCAGATTCTTATTACAAATATTTAATTAGCAGTTGTTTAAAGAATATTTTTGTCCTTCCATTCTCTTCCACAGTCTACCCGTCCAAGGAAAGTTGCAAGTACAAAGAGATTTTCTCAGATCTAAATACAAAAACCTAATCTACAGAGACATAAGGATACGGGAATAAAGGCCCTTCCTATAGATAAAGTGCTCTGGCCATTACTACCATGGAGGGTAAACACCTTTGCCATCATTTGTCCATGACAAAACCCAAAGGTATCAGCCTACCTCTACCTACACCTACCATCACAGCTGGAATGAGAACACAGGTCTCTCAATCCCTTCTCTAGGTTCTTTCTTCAGAGGCCCAGGCAACATTTACTTTTTTTTTCCAGAGCCAACCTACCACTTGAGTACATTCACACCTGCAACAGACACAGCACGCTGCTCCTGGAGCACAGCCTGACTCAACAACAGAGGCAACATCCTGTTGCAGGTGTTTGGAATCAAAGAACAGAACGGCAAATGACAAGGACCAGGGACGCCGGTGGCCCTCTACGATACTGTGAATAAAACTGCATGTGCTGCTGTTGCCTCCCCACTGATTTGCTTGCGTTCAATGAAAGCTTCTGCCTAGTGTCTAAGACTTTAGAACTTGTCTGCACGGTTTCTCAATCTCATGAATTAAAAACACTGTTATGCTAAATCCAGCTAGTGTTAATACATAAAGACTAATAATAATGTTTAAGTCCTCTGATGGATGCAGCAGTACTGCAACTATTCTCTATTTTTTCAGGTGCTCCAACTACCACAGTTGACAATTTGGTTTTGAAGGGAATAAAAAGAACAGAAAAAATGTCAGGCTTTTAATATACAGCAAAGAAATCTCCTTTAGTCCACTCTTTGTGCAAGCTGTACTTGCAGTACACTGCTGTACCTCACCTTTGAGGAATGAAAATAATTTGAATTAGCTATTTCCAAACTTCACATATAATCTTTCATTTTCAGTTCCTTTCCAGGACAATTCACAGACTGTTGTTCTGCCAAAGAGGTTGGGTCACAACTGTTACCTGCTTTCAGCTTACCAGAGAAGAAGTATTAACTGCAACAGCTCATAGAGAGAGTCATTGCTGAGGCAAAGCAGCCATCAGTCACTCCCTTGGGAACAACGTGTGAAGTTCTCAGGAATGTGAGAGCTAAAAGCAAAAACCAGACCTCCGTGCCAAGAGCACAGACCAGCTTTCTGAAGTGCTTGTATACACAATCCCACAAATTACAACATGTAAAACAATGGGTTTCATGAATAAAATTCCTTCCTGTGGCGGCTTTGAGTGGCTGTGCAGATAGAAACTCTACCTCGCAAAAGAACAGCTCTCGACAGAAACTGAAGAGACGTCCACTACAGAACTAAAATTAATTTTTATTTGGTAGGTTTAAGAAACAGACAGTTACTTTATTTTTCATCACACAATATATTTAACAGATTCTGAAAAAAATGCCACTTCTCTGTCCCAGAATTGAAGGATGATCTGCAAGTACTCTTACTTGCATGCTACTAAAAAAAATAAAATTAAAAAAAAAATCAGGAAGGTGTTTTTTGGGCAGTGTTGAAACCAGAATAGAAGCCATCTTATTGTCCCACAAAAGATTGGTAAAACCAGTAGAAATAACCTTCTGTATTCTTCAGAGAAAGCAGCTGCAGGTAAAAATAAGAGTCACAAAGTTACCTTTAGTGTCATGCCGTGGTACACCGCCAATACACATACATTAGATTTGTAGCCTGTAGCCATTACACACACATGTGCTCCTGAGATGTCAGAGGGCATTTTGTACAATTCTTGTCTCTTGTTCTGCTCTCACCTGGGATTACATCAATAATGGGTTCAGCGTTAGAGGATAGCACAGCAGAACAGAGTGCCTCAGGACCAAGGAGATACCAGGGGAATTGTTCTCTTCTTTCTTCCCTCACACACCCAGTCCTGCAATACTGGCCAAAAAGGCGCCAGCAAGCTTTATGGTATACATGACTTTCTGTGCTCTAATAATCTGAATTTGTGTAACAACATAACCATACCACTGGAACAAACAACATTGATGCTCCTCTTTAGAACATGACTTTCACCTCAGCAAGAATACTGTGAAAATTAACTTCTGAATAGAAAAATCTGTTTTGTTAATTTTTTTTTAAAAATGCTGTAGCAAATGTAACACCAGTGTGAGCATAGATATGTCAAACTTGGGAAAACAGAGGGAAAGGAAAGGAGGCAATATACCTACAGATGGTATGATCCTCTCCATGGGAATGGCAGCCAGGGAAACTCTAGGCCCAGTGAAAATGATGCAAGAACACATGCTGATTTCAGCATGTGGACCGGATCTTAATACAGATTAAAAAATGAAAAGGGAGAGACTGCAAGGAAAGCAATGCTCTCTGCAGCAGGACTCAGCTCTCAGTAAAAAATATCTTAGCAGGTAGATTAAGCTTCCTTCATTTTGCATGCATCTTCTGTGCTGTATTCTAGAACATACAGCATCACAAAATTAAATGACAGCAGTTGCACAACACTAGTAACCTGCCCTACTGTAAACTGCTAACAGTAGTGATTTGCAGAAGTCCAATCCACTGCTTCTCTCCAAAACCTGCAGCTAGAAGTAAAATCTGGTTTTTATATGAGCAATCTGATGCATTTTGGAATGCTGATGACTATTGCAGTTTCCATATTTCCCTTCTACTGTTCACCAAGCCAAATTTTCTGTTTGCCACTCTTTATATTAATAGGCAGCAGCAGATGCTATTGCAATAAATTTAATAGCAGCATAAGCATCACAGTCAGCTATGTAAAAACACCGTTTAATTAATTATGTGACTCCAGGAGGGCATGACGAGGAGGGGTAGATCACATGCTGCTGGAGGGAAGGAAGAGAGCAGTTTGTTTACACAGAACATTCACTGTGGACAAAATTAGGCAAGGCAGCCCTCAGAGGGGTTAAACACTGTACAGCCTTTATTATTGACCTAAACTGGGATTAATTTTATTTCACAAGAAACCATAGATGGTTTTCAGAAAGCCTACAGTCTTTCTCCTTCCGAAAAAACATCAACCTGAAGAATGATGTAGCTAAACCTTCCTCTTACATGTAAGATTTGTACCTATTGTGCAACAACCCAGTTGAATATTTGATGAAGAAAAATCTCCTGAAGTTGATTAATTACTTCTCTCTCACAGTAATGTTTCTCCATGATACCAGACTAGTTAGACTCTTAATTTGATGGAAAGATAAAGCAATACTGTTCCACAGACAAACTAAAAACTGTTTCTGTCCTACAAAGTAATAAAATAGCAATTACTTTCTCATTTGCTTTCCTATCTCTACCTTCATCTACAGGGCAAGGTCACGGTAAATTTTTGCAGCAGCTGTCAGTATATCTTACCCTTCTGACTGGTATTGTCTTACCTCGTGCATTAATTTGGCCTAACCAGAAATTCAAGAAGTCTGGGACAAGACAAAGGCATTTTCATATATGCTTAATGCTCTGGAATGCCCAATACAATTTCTGGGAGCTTAGTGCACTCTGAAAAGCTACTCCTCGTGCAGTCTGCCCAAAGCAAAACCAAACCTTCTCTAAACAGAAGAATCACTGTCATCGAGTTGTCTTTCTAGCAGCCTTGTGCACATAAGACAACAGAACATACGAATTGCGACCTCCTGCCATGCAGTCATATAGTTTAGCTTTAGGGAGTCCTGTTAGGAGCAGAGAGTTGGACTTGATCCTTATGAGTCCCTTGCAACTTGAGATATTCTATGATTTTATAAATTAGCTTACTCCACAGATGTATATCAAACTTAATCTTAACCAAAAACGTTATTCTAGTCTTTCAGTTCTGTTCACTGCCTTGTGGCTATTATGACAGGAGAACAGAGAGAGCAGTTGAAGGAATCAACAAGAAATTGTTCCTGACACTCCTAGAAACTGGCTGCTGCACAAATAAACCAGCCTTTTTTCCCCCTTACTCTAGATAGGGAAAAAATGAGATCCAAAAGATACTATATTAGAGAACAAAAAAAAAAAAAAAAATCAAACAAACAAAAAAATCACTCAGTGATGCATTTATTGCACTTAAAATCTCAGGAAATATTTTTTTAAAGGGAAGTTACAAAGAGCAGATAGAGTAGTGGGGAGTCATAGTGCATGTCGTGAATTCAACAGCATTTTATAGTCCACTGAGAAACACAAAGCTTGTTACTAAAAAAAAAAAATCAGTAGAAATTGAAAAGCTCAATCCTAGGTGGTGCAGAAAGGGAAAGAATTGCAGGTTTCCAAACACAGACCAAATACAACTTGCACAACAGTAGCATCTCCCAGCTCTATCCACTATCTTGTAGCGGGGTGGATATGAAGAATAAATTTGATCTAAATCAGCAATTCAAATGACTCCCAGAAAGAAAGCAATATTCCTGTCAGCACTACTTTCCAGATAGACAATCAATTTGGTAAAAGATGAAAAGATCTGTGTAACCTACTCTTGTGCAATGGGACCAAGAAAGGCCGTTCACTCACCTGATATGAAAATTTCCAGTTGTGAAAGCTGATCATGTCCATGTATTTTGCTGGTAACCAGTAAAGCAATCCATCAGTCTGTATGTGTGGCATATGAAGCACAGGAAAAGTGAATTTCACAGGCATTTTACAGTCAGTTATGTTTTAAACAACTAAAAATTAAATCGTATTTTGTCAATATACCTGAGAATTCATCCTAATTTGAAGCATTTTAATTCAATTAACTGGACTTGCAGAGTAAAATAGTAGCATGTTGCTGACAAAATTGACTAATGGCTCTTAAAATTTAATTAGGGTGTATTAAATAAATAGTCATCATTTGTGGCAAGCTTTATTACAGAAATTACATTGTTATTTGTTTGCTTGCTTGTTTATTTTCTACAAAAATACCAAATACGGCCTTTTTATTTTTTTTTAAATAAATTAGGTTTTAAAACAAGGAAACAGTCAAGATTCATTAGGGCTTTGCCTGTTTCACTTTTTTTGTGTGTGCATGTGTGGGTTTCTGTAGCGTTTACATTTTGGAAAACACAGGCTGAGCTGGCAAAGAAGATGACCAGCCCGGCTGATCAGAGAGCTTTGGCTTGAACTCAGAGGAAAAAAGAGAGTGCATCACCTTTGAAAGAAGGGGCGAGCAACTGGGGAAGACTACAGGGCTGTTGTGAGGTTACACAGGGAGAAAATTGCAAGGGCAAAAGCTCAACTAGAACTTAGTCTTCAAACTACTGCTATAAAAGACAACATTAAATGCTTTTTACAAATATGTCGGCCATAAAAAGAGGGCCAAGGAGAATCTCCATCCTTTACTGGATGCAGAGGGAAACATTGTGACAAATGTTGTGACCCGGGGCCCAGAGAAAAGGAGCCCACTTCTGGCAGGACTTGTGGCCTTGAATAACAGCCTGGTTGATTTTTCCCTTCAGCAGGCCAGTGGGCATGCAGTGGTAGGACAAGAGAGAATGGCTTTAAACTGAAAGTAGGTTTAGTTTGGACATTAGGAAGAAATTAATGCCTCTGAGGGTGCTGAGGCACTGGCACAGGTTGCCCAGAGAAACTGTAGCTGCCCCATCCCTGGAAATATTCAAGCACATGTTGGATGGGGCTTGAAGCAACCTGGGATAGTGGAAGGTGTTCATGCCCATGGCAAGGAGTTGGAACAAGATGGTCTTTAAGGTCCTTTCCAACGCAAATCACTCTATAATTAAGTACACCTTCTAGTGAAAGACAGAAATTACGTGCTCCTGAGAACCATGAGTTGTGCAAGAATGCACAGTCAAAAAAAAAAAAAAAAAAAGAGATTGTACACACCAAGTTTCAGATGTTATTTAACTTGGTCACATATTACAAAGATGTATATTTCTCTTCCTTAAAAGAAATAACCAAACAAAAACATGCCAATTACCTGTTTTCCCACAACGACACCACAAACTAACATTACTGCAAATATCTTGTTACTGTGATTTTAATACATAATCTAAATCAACCATTTCAACCTTCCTACTCACTCATCCATCTATGTTTCTGAAGATCATCTTCACATCTCTCTAAATTTCTATAGGAAGCTTTTTTATGAAAAAGCTATCCACAGACAAGAAAGATGCACAAGCACTTTCTCTTCACTGCTAGACAAACTTTCCTTCAAGACGTCTCCCACCATCATTAAAGACAAAACCTCTCTTGCTACTCATGTCGAGGACCATAAGCAAACCTGAGATATACAATCCATTCCTATCACACTACTAAGTAATTAAAACTAGTGCGTTGGGGCAAATAGACAAAGGAAATTGATGAAGATCACATTAAGATCTCAAGCTTGGCATTTGCTAAATTCTGAAATCTTGGCTTTGCAAACTTGGTTCTGGGATATTCACCAATTGTAATGAAATAAAACCTGTCCTATAATTTCTGGTAAAATGGCCAAGAATCAGAGCTGTCCAGCAACAGTGGTCGGTTCACTGAGGACAGGCAGAAAACCAAACAGTCACAGAAAAAAACAGAAGCTCAATACAAGAAAAACTTCCAAGCTTGCATATTTTATTAGATGTGACCAAAAAAAGAGGTCTGATGTTGCAATGTAGCTTGCACGAAGTAATACAGTAGTTCTGTCTATGTTAATGACCCAGAAAATGCCAACTGCTTCTGCTCACCAGTTAGCAAGGCAGAAGTAAATAAAATTCCCTAGCGTGGAAGTTACCAGCTCAGGAAGGGCAGTCTGATCTACTAAAGCTGCAACCTTTTTGTTACTGCTGTTCAGTGTAATTAAAGCTGGTTCATGTCCATGGATGTGTGACACTGCTCAGCTGGCAAAGGCAAGGTATCCCGGCCTCGAGCTGCACTGGCCATTCCTTGGCAGCTGCAGTTCTTCTACTCTTTAAAAAAATAAACTGAACTGAGGGAACAGGGGAAAGAGGTGACAAAATGAAGGCTGAAGAGCTGAAAAGTCTGCTGGCCGTATACAGAGATTGAATCATAACAATACAGATAAACTCCAACTGCACTGGCAAGCATTTATTATCTCCCTATGGAGCTCTGTGGTTCTTCATCCACTTGAGACGTTTCTGGATTCTCTCATATTTTAATTTGCATGTGTGAGAGAAAAGAAATAAGATATGGTATGTTCCAGCTCTCAAACCCACATTTACAAAAGACCAGTATAACAAGAGATAGCAACTGAGGGAGAGAGGACAACCCTAATATTCACATGACCTTATTTGAAGTCTTATGCAGGTTTGGTCTCAAACAAATGTGTCTTGACCTCATGGATAATGCATACTCCAGCATTTTTCCTCAGGATTTCACCCTTTAAAATGCTGACATAGGTTTAAGTTTACATGCTTGAATTTAAGATTACTAGCTTGAATTGAATGACATTTTTTTCTGTAAAAAGTATTTGCCTGGTTTGCAAGTTAACATGTACAGTAATCTCATTTCCCACCATAAAAAACTCAAGTAATGCAATATAAAGCATATACTAAATTCAAAGTATACAAAAAGTCTTCCTCACCTTACCTCAACTTACCTTCACTGCACTTGCACTATACAAAAACAAACCAACAATAACTTCGACCTTAGAAACACTAACAATATATATTTAAGGTAAGGATATGATGTCAAGATAGCTGGAGGACTGAAATCCACCAGTCTGAATTTGTTCCTAGTGGTGAGTACATGCATTTCCTTTCATGTAATGGACAGAATACTTTGCACCAGGAGTGAATTTAAATGCATAACTATGATGTGCTTGGGCCTTTACCCTAAGTCCCAGATTCTTACTGGTGTATCAGCGCCCATTTCCCACTCCTTTCATTGGTACATAGTTATATATATATTTATATAAAAATGGCCCCAAATACCTGAAAGTATGCGTCTCCATAGAAATTCCAGATAAAGAGTCGTCGACTTTTAGGAGCAAAATAACCCGGTGACAACAAGAAGTCTCTCACACATTGAATACAAGAAAAAATAAGTTTTAGTCTTGTAATCTATGTCATAGTTGTTCAGCTGAGTCCAACACTGACTTCCCACTGAAGCCAATAAATTTGTATTACCTGGTCTGACAAAGTTTTCTCCTGAAAGAGATCATTGCAATTCATTTCTCAGCACTAAAATGCTACTTAGATATCCATGTTAATCTTTTAACTATGGGATGCTGTAAAATTACATTACTTCTGTAGAGCATTTACATAGTATCTAAAAATGAATTGCTTCGGTAGTCAGATGTTCTTGTTAACTCTAAAGAAATAGGTAATACAAGCTAAACATTACCTTGATTTTCCTCAAGCTTCCCAATTGTTTCTATCTGCTCAACAAGGTCATTTGAGTTCCACTGGCTCATGCCTATGAGAATAGCACTTTTTCCTTCCACCATCTCTTCTGTAACAGGAAAAAGAATAGAATAAATTACTGTGACAAACAAGAGAAAAAAGACAGGGTGAGAACTAGTAATTAAGAGAGAAATAAACACTCATTAGAGCTCCTAATGGGAACAGATAACAGGTTATGCAGGACTGTCCAGGAAAGCTTCTTGCCTACTCATATGATCTACAGAGATCCTATATGTTTCACAGATTATGTGCAGGAAAAACATGGAAAAGAGAGGACTGTCTGAATTTTTTCTCTTGCCTTGAGCAGTCACTGTAAAACAAAGTTGATAATAATCACTTGACTGTTTGAGTGGTTGGTTGGTTTTGGGTTTGTTTTTTTTAATTTTTTTTTTTGTTTGTTTTAAGAACATTCAAAAGGCAGAGCAGAGGGAAGCAAGGACACACAGACCAGTTCAAGACTTTTCAAGAACATTTTTTCCCCTTTTATCAAAGCCGCCTGTGCTACATAAAACTTTACATTTTCATCTAGGGACACAGAGACATAATGGAATGGAACCAAGCTCACAGTACAGAGAACCATCTCTTTTATTGAGATCCCATCCAGGGAGCAGGGTAGGAAAGCACAAAACCCAACCTGCAGATAGATATTCACTCTTTTTTGTAAAAAAACAAACCCAAAACCAAACAGGCCTAGAAGCTGTAGGAAAATATTTTCCTTCAATTTAACAGCTATTTAGCAAGAAGGGTGCATTAATCCTTTCTGAATAAATTTACTAAAAGCACTTCAGTCTGGCTGGATACAGCCCAGAATGGTCTTTGTACCTAGGGTAAGCACACAGGAAAAAAAAAATAAGTAAAATAAGAAATAACAATTCTTTACTTGTTAAGGCAGATTCAGAGAATGGGTCAAATTCTGTCCTCTCTTACAGCCTTTTGTAGAGAGAATGGCTCTAATATGGGAGTAAACACAGAATAATTTAGTCAGGACATTTCTGGCTAAAATAATCATTTTCAAATACCTACCTTTCAGTAGGTCTCTAAATGATATAAAAATTTATGTTCTTTCACATTCTCTCATATGTACCTCTCTCATTTAGAGAGATCTTGGTACTGGAGAAAGATGGATCTGCATAAAGGACTGTATAAATCACTTCATAGTCACCACCATATCTTATCTCTCCGTATGCCATGCCTTTTACAAACAAACAAGGATAAAGGTTATTTATCAGATTTATCAGAGAAGGGAGATCCAGCAAAGCCCCCTGACATCTGATGCAATCTCAGCTGCTCCCTGAGGCAGAGAGAACCAACCACTTAGCACAGGATTTTGCTTAGGTTTTTTGTTACTTTCTCTCAAAGGCTGATTTATTTGAAGTTCTATAAGGAGGAAGGGAAGGAGCCATGGTGGTTTTGGTCTCTTCCCTCCCTCCCTCCACAAGTGGTTTTACAGTCAATCTAACTATGATGGGTATTTTCAGTGATGTTTTGTGCTTGGTCCTTACTGCTGTTCCTCCTGCCAACTGGAAGTAACAAGAAGTGTCTTGCCCCCCTGAGCCTCACACCAGCCCTTCAGTGTAGTTGCACATACAGATGGAAAAGTGTTCAAATTAGCAGCAGCATAGAACAAACACAGCCCTCAAGACCTCCTTAAGGCCTAATGGTGAGTGTCTGGCTGAGAGGTGTAACATTTCATCCATAGATAAAAATGGGCAGTAATGGTTCTCTGCTGGACGTTTTGTTTTCCTGCTTTGTTCTTCTTGAGCGAATTCCAGCGTTGGCACTGGAAGACCAAGCAGCAGCAGCAGCAGCACAGCCGATGGCCCTTTACACTGGCAGGTGTGTACAGCAGGCACGAAGACCAGTGAAAAGAACTGAGAACAACTGAGAGACATGTGCCTCCAGGGCTGTGTTATGGAAGATTTTTTTCTCAGCTTAAAGGCTGTGGGGCAGGCATGTGGGAAGATCTGTATGGGGGTGTTTGCCTGTCTGTTGTGGAAGTCTGATAAAATGGCCAAATGGGAATGTGCAAGCTTCTTTGAGCAGCTTTTCAAATCTGAGGAAAAATGCTAGTTAACTGTGGAATTTCATATTCTGACAATTTTGTGATAATGTACTCAGCTGTAATTTTCATCTTCTGTGATCAGAGGTATGTTGCAGTTAAATTATAAGGTCGTTTCCTGCACCAAATATCATTTTACATGTTGACACTGTAAAATTCCTGTCTAACTTATGGCCTGTCACATGGAAAGCAAGAAACAAAGGAAAGCAAATATAACATATATTTATACTACAATATTAAACAGTAAAATATTACTTCTCCATTTCTGTATGGATTTCACTAAATTAAGCAGTTAGCCATGACAGATGAATCAACAGTCAAAACATGTACAGCTGCTTCATCTCAAACACAGGTGCTTGATTCTCTGTTTACAAGGCTGCGAGCCAGAAACTTCTTTGTTTGAGAAACTGAGATTTGACCCCAGCTGTTTTTCAGAATACAAAAGCAGCTCATTATTGCCATGTTTTAACGGTGCCCACTGCTGTGCCCACTGTTTCCTACTTCAGACTGTCTATGAAGTACAAATTGCACATGGGTAGACGTGGGATAGCTTCCAGATTCTCCCATGAAGAAACTCCACAGTACTCAACTCCAGCTGCACTGTGCAGCTGCCAAGAATATCAAACACTGATGAAGCACCCTGTATAAGTACCAGAGAAATTTTGTAAGAAACACTGCAGAAAATGTTATGCTGGAGACAGAAGAAGGGTAACAAGCTACCTCATTTTTAGGTGGTGAAAGCCACAGTCTCTCTCCTGGACAGGTTTCCCTCACTCCAGCACAAACAAACTCCTCTTGTTTCTTTGGTGCTAAATTTAATCTACTGATAATGCAAATTACTTCAGCCCACACACGTGTTTTCCTCTACCAAAGACACAAGTTCCCTTATGACCAAGGGAGCTTCTGAGTGCAGAAATGCCTTCTGCCTCTTTTGCTAGTATTTATATTTGTGTGTACATTTATTTTCCTGACATTTATACACTTATTTCTGAAAGGCTGTTTGGGAGAAACCAGAGATTTCCTAAATTAGGAGGACTATGGACTGCCTCAAGGGTAGCAAGGCCTTGCAGAGAGATCTGAATAGACCACAGAGCTGGGCAATCACCAGCCATATGAAATTTAGCACGTGCAAGTGCTGGATTCTGCACCTGGGATGGGGTAATCCTGGTTATACCTACAAACTGGGGGAGAAAAGGCTGAAGAGAAGCCCTGCAGAAAGCGATCTGAGGGTTCAGGTCGATGGCAAATTGAATACGAGTCAACAGTGCATCCTGGCAAACAAAAAGGCCACCAGTGTCCTGGGGTGCATCAGGCACAGCAGCCCAGCTGCTGATGGAAGGCGACCGTCCCGCTCTGCTCTGCTGCAGCCTCACCTCGAGTCCTGTGTCCAGTTTTGGGCACCATAATACAAGAAAGATCTAAAGCTGTTAGAGAGCATCTGGAGGAGGACAACCAAGATGCTGAAAGGCCTCAAGACAAGATTAATGAGGAATGATTGAGGTCCTTTGGTTTGTTCAGCTGGGAGAAGAGAAGACTGGGAGGAGACCTCATTGCAGTCTGCAACTTCCTCAGGCTGGGCCATGGACAGGGAGGTGCTGACAGCTCTCTGGTGACCAGTGACAGGACACGAAGAAATGAAAACCTATCTAAACAAAACTTGATTTGAAGAGCATCTTTGCAAGCTAGCTATCAAGTAATCTAAACTTGGAAATACTTGTGCCAACTCAATATGGACTATGTCCAGCAAATTCCAAGTGCATTTCTTGTTCTCAGTCTACAATGCATGCCTCACCAACTCCAAAAATGCAGCCATCAAACTGACCTTTCAAAGCATTATTGAACAATGGATCTTGATGATTCAAAAGAATATTCCATCAAGCAGAGTAAGTGATCATACTCCCAAAGACAGAATCTAATCACATTTTTGATCTATTCACACCAAAGAAAACTACACCATCTAAAATGTCTGACACATCATAATTTTGGTTCTCTTTTTGGAGAAAAAACCTGAAGTATGATTTGGTGCTCAAAGTTACAACTCCAGCTTCACATGGAATTTGGAAACATTACTGAAATCATCATGACAGCTATTTTAAGCATGCAGTAGAACATTGCAAAGCACAAAGGCAGTGTGGAGGAAAATCAGCATAGGCTGTATTTCTTTTCTATTTCCAACTCTTCCACTCACTAAAGCTTAAGATTTAAATGCAGCTTAAACAATCTGAGTATCCTATTCTCATTGAATACCCAGTGGGAACAGATCACCATCTCTCATTCTCTTCATGCTTAGATGTCTCCAATGAACATTTAATTTTAATCCACACAAGTAATTTATCAGGTATTATTATCTCTCACTAAAAGTCTGTTATTAGGGGATTAACAGCTCAGTAACAGATGTTGTTCATTATCTTTACATAGCAGTGACATTTTATTTCAAGTAACCATTATAAAAATGATAGTGACTATCATTACAAGCATTTCAGACTACATAGACTACTTTTGACATTAAAATGTAAGTATTTAAGGAAAGCCTACCATACAATATACTTTACACACAGCATTCTGTGCTCATAAACTATGAGTACCACGACATTTCTCCAAAATACATTTAAGATATAATACATAAAATATTATACATACATAGTGGACAGCATTAGAAATGGAAACATTTTTGAACAGATTTTGTCTTCCTTTTCCCCCAAATCTTTCCAATTCTGATTGTACGTAATTTTCTGTATTCCTCATTTTCAGAGCCTGGGTATGCTGAAAAAATTAGATTTAAGAAATCCCCTTCAAATGACACACCTCAAATTTACAGTACTTAAGCAGTCAAATGCTGACTTTGGTTTTAATTTGATAGGGATTAATTTGATAGGGATGATTAACATGCATGAACTCCAAGAAAAGGATAACTTTCCTCACATTGCTGAAGCATTGTGTTAATCTGGTGCAGTAATAACTTACTGCCTATACATTAGTTTCACCATCTGCACTGAGCAGAACAAGCAACATACCACAATTGCCAGAAGTGACAACACCCACTAAAAACTGAGGCAGCAGAAGACAGATATCTTGACATCAAGACATTCACAAGCTATTTGCAATACAGCCTCTTCTTAAAATTTACATACTTTAGTGAATGAGAGTCAGCATGCTCACACCTTGACAGGTGAGCACAACAGAATTTTACATCACATCCCTTAGAGCACAAACATGCTGAGGAGTGTTTAGACCTCCCAAATTGCCACCTCAGTTCATTGGCAGCATTTCCAAATAATATTCAGGTTGCATAGCAGAGCATTTTAAAATTAAATAAATTAGACAGATCTAATTTCAGGAGAGGAAAGTTCAGCAAATTAAGAACAGCTCTTAATTAGCAGAGAGCTAGCCTAGCCTCCTTTAATGAATAAGAATCTTGAGAAAGAACACACAGAGACTGGCTTGAAATACATACCATGTATTTATTGGCTTCAGCTTTGTATGAACACAGTGATAGAGAAGACAGTGCCATAAGGCTCAAGGTAAGAAGGCAAAACTAATGACAAAAGTTCTTATGCAGGCTAAGCAAACTCAGCTCGGGACAAGGAGACAGCTATATTCCATGCCACCACTTGAATCTTTAGCAAAGGTGTCAAGAGAGCATTTGACTGTAACATCTGCTAGTTAGAAACTTAGGAAGTAAAAAACCCTAACTCTTAACATTCTAAATTAGAAGCCTAATGCACAGATAAAGAAATTATAAAGAAGGTATGTTTCTGATAGGTCAGATTCTCATCTGCTGGACTAGTCTAAATGCAGAGTAACTGCTGAGGTCAGAGATCATTTGAATTTAAAGTAGGTCAGAAGGTGGTGACAGGATCTCCTGTGAACAGCAATACTACCATCTGCATCTTACCACAAACATGGTATCAACTGTTAACTTTGCTTCTTCTGCAGGAGGCCACAAAAAGCCTGAAATCACCTCCAAGGTACTTTAATAATAACAACCATCATCAGCTTCCTCTTAAATTCTACTCTAATTTTCATTCACCTGCCAGAAAAGATTTCTCATAGTTTTAACACTGGAAAAATGAAAATCTAGAAATAAAATTAATAGTTGTATATGACACAAAAAACCAGTGCCCTAAAATAGCCCACATCTACCCACAGTCCACCTGTTTTTTACCCACTACCTAATACTGCCTCTCTAAAGAGTCCAGTGTCCACATGGGACTAGTTCTCTCGGTGAAGAGACTTCCACAGACTGACACGTATTTCAAGGGCACGCATTTTCATGAGAAATTACACCATAAATGGAGATTTTGCGTTTGCCTCCAAAACAAACAAAACAAGCTGCCATTCTTACCGGTAACAAAGCAAACAAAATATGTATCCACACATACATGCCACACACACCTTCTCCCCCAAAATCTCAGTTACACACCCATATCAGTTTTGTAGCTATGACAATTTACATTCCCATAATAATGAAAGATCATCTGAGTACCAGCTGCAGTGTCTGTGCGCCTACCAACTGACAATAAAGATTAAAAGAGACAAATGAGCTTATACACCATCCATATTTCTTTCCTCTATCTGTGCAGACAGCTGGAACATCCTTGTGCTAAAAGTCTCTTTCCGATAAGACAGCTGTTTGGTTCAGAACAAGGAGAAAATAATCAGTGTTCAGCAATGTATCTTCTGAAAAACAGACTCGTGCATGCACACAGGCAGAGCTGAAAGCTCTCAAACCTCTCTTCAAGTAGAGAAGGGCTGCTAAATCTCAGCTCAAAAGAGCAAATTTGAACTGATTTCAGGCTAGGCATGAGCTGGCTTTCTGACACCAGATAACATGTAGTCAGACTTTACGCCTCAGCATCCCTATAAATATTAAAAAAAACCCTAAACAGAACCAAAACCAGAGCCCCAGTCTCCCACTGGAGGAGGGAGATTGCGTATGCACACAACCTACAGATTCTTCTCCCACTTCAAAACTCGGCATGCTACTGATGATGTCAAGATTCAGGGTCTCAGATGATGTAGGGAATGCTTCAGTTACCTCAGCTGGTTAGAGTCACAGGTTTGATCCCCATATGGGCCATTCACTTAGGAGTTGGACTCAATTATCCTTGTGGGTCCCTTCCAAGTCAGAATACCCTGTGATTAAATCCACAAGCATTTGAATATTGTTCCTTGAACAAGCAGAGGTCCCAGTCCCTCCAGTGAAAGTTTTTATAGAGCGGAAAACCTAAGACATTGGTCTTAAAAGCTGGCCATCAGTAACATGGATGCTCATGGCCTTCCTCAGGAACTGCGAACAAGAGCACTCCCATTGTAGTGTCATACACTGTCTGACCTGGGAAGGACCTGGGCCCAAGAGACCCCGTGAGGTCCGCACTGGTGGTGTCTTGCTGCTTCCGACACTAGACTCAGTTCAGGGCAGCTCACTCATCCACCCCAGCACCTCACCAAACTCCTGTAAATTTAGGTCCATCCACAAATCCTGGATAGAAGAACTGATGGATGTTTTGTCTGATGAGGACAATGTTGTCAGTTCATCCACAAAGGAGGTTAGCTACTTGTTTCAAAATTGGGGGAAAGAATGGGGAGGGGAGAACAAAAATGTGTACTTACCTCGTGCATCGAAGAATTCATCATCGGAGCTCTCTACAGAGTCTCTGAGAACATTCTGCATGTGCCGCTGAGCACCACCAAATTGGCACGGGCCAGCTGGAAATACAAGGAGACTCACATTAACACGAGGGAATGCTCACCTCTGCTCCAGAGAAAAACCCCAACCCAACACATTAATGAACAGTTTGCGTATGTGCCTCAGGAGGATGGTCATCATGCACACTTTAATCTCAACTGTCAGCCAGCCAGAGCTCTCAGGATGGCAAAAAAAAAATACTTCCACTTAACCAAAGTGATTAAAACAAGTTCATGTTAAAGATAAGCCTTCATCACTTTCAGCCAATGCAGTGACCTCAAAAGATAAATTCCTTCCTTTGGAATTCATCTGGCTGTTCCATTCCAACACGCAAACTGCACATTGTTTCTAAGACATACAGCAGCATTTCCCCAGGACATGGCAGTAGCTCCCACTTAAATTCAATTTAACTCCTAAAAGAAGTGCCGTCTTATTTGGCTCACAGATTTGCAGACAAGCTACTCAATTCTCACTCAGTGAACTGCTTTCACCAGAGAGCTTTGCTGTGCTGGAGCCTGGGGCTTTTATTTGAAGCTTGCCATTTGAAGACGAAGGCAAAAGCACATTAGAATAAGTACAGTAATAGATATAGTCATGACACCTTAGATGGTCCTTATAGATTATCATACTCAAACTAATTTGTAGTTAGTAAACCAGACTTGTCTAAATATCTGAATTCTCCTTGCATCTGAGCAACCCAACACTAGAAAGCAGTAGTGAAATATATTCCTTATATTAACAACAAAGTCTCCCCACAGTCAGTGGAGAACCAGGGATCAAATCCACCATACCCCTAACAACACTATTGTAGAAAGGACACTCATTACCCACCAGAATAGTGTCCTTCATTTTATTCATTTCTGCAAATGATGACATCAGACCTGATTCTAATATCCTGAGCCCCTGGCCACAAAAGCGTTCTTCTCTCAGTAGTAAAAGAGCAACTCAAACACAGGATGCATCCTTCTGTATTATTCTGGAGAAAACATGCCTCTAGGTCACAGCCTTTTGTTCTTCATTTACTCCACCTATAGCTGAATTAATCAGAAATATAAGTGAAGGGTGGTAAGAAGAAGCAGATTTTAGCTGACCAAGATAAAGTGAGTAAAAATAATAATCAATTAATAGTATTTTAATATGGTTTAAAAAAATGTTTATTAAGGATTCATTACAGTATTCAGTATTCATTACAAGAGTACAGCATGTATTGGGAATCTGTCCAGTGATATCTGGCAGGTGATGGAGTCCGTCCATTCAGATTCATATCTACCCTAAAATGTATTGCTATAGTCACCAAAATAGTGGTAGAAAGAACACTATTCTGAACTTCTAAGGACAAAAAGTCTGCATTGGGTCAATGCTCGGAAGAGAAGGCATTTCAAAATTTCAAAAGCACAAGATGGGAGGCACCACAAAAATACTGGAGTGGTGTATGGAGGGTTGGACAGAGGGAGGAAGGGAGGGAGGGAGAGAGGGAGAACAAAAGGAGGGAGGAGGCTATACAAATAAAAAATTGTAAAAACTTCCAAAGTACTCCAAAGTAAAGAGCAATTCCCTGGAGAAGAACTGCCACTAGCCTGGCTGAAAATCAGTAGAAGTACTCACCCCACAAAAAAAGCTCATGGTTCTAAGGACCTTGGAGTTTGATGTAGAATGTGAAGGGAGGGCAGGGGAAAGAGTCACAAATATCCAGGCATAAATTCTGGCCATGAGAAAAGTTCTTGGGAGCATCAGTTTTATTATATTGCACTGGGAATGCTTCTAGATTTAGAAGCAGCTTAAACATAACCACAGTCAGCAGCACAAATCTGCATAAAGCTCACTGCAACAGCTCTCTACATCTAGATTGATTTGCTGGCTGGACTGCATTGCATTGCCCTCATACATTGGTGCTATTGAGTCTGCTTCCTTCTGTGCCAGCAGATTAGCATTAGGCACCTTCAGAGGACTCTATTAACATTTCTTGATTTTATTAGACACTGGCATTACCTGGACTCACTGACTTGATTTACACTGTCAACTGCTGCATATTTTATTTTATAATTTTGCTTCAGAGAATGAAAAGACCAGCCCTACTTCAGAACACAGGCGAGCTCCTTGGTAATGACACTTTATGCCTCTATGGCAGTGAACCTACTCTTTATAAGATCAGTCAGCTGACTCTTAGCCAGATTTCAGCGATTTTTGCACCCAGGGTAGCAACTTTCATTTCAGTTGTTCAGGATCACAATTTCTGATCATAGAAGGGGAAAGCACGTAGAAATGCTTTGAACACTACATGACCAATTTGCAAGTCATAATAGTTGCACTGGAAGTACATACAGTAGTTCCCCGTAAGCTGTTGGGGCAGCACGACAGACGGACAGTAGGATACAAGGGTAACATTTCCTAGAGGCAGATGGAGAGCCCATAGAAACGCACAGGTGCTTTTCTTCTAGAAGAAGCAGAAGTAAAATTTCCTATCTAACCTGTTCTCTCTGCACAGAACTGCAGGTTGTGACAGTCAACCTGTCACGGAGGGAGCTGGAAGAGACTTTCCCTGAGCACAGAACCACAGTAAAAGCTAGGGAGAAGACAAGAGCAGAGCCATCCTTGCAGCATTATGAACAGAAGCTGAATGCTCTAGTTAGGCTAGCACTAACTGTAATTAATTGTAATTAAGATTGAGTGAACCTCGTTTTTCACAATTACAATCAGGGATTTTCCTCAGTAAAAAAAGTCTTGATTTTTTTCTTCAATGAAGAACAGCTGGAATTTCACTGGTACTTTGCTGCATCAGTGATCTGGGTGACATGAGAGGAGGTGCTGTGATGCATGAGTAAAACGCAATGTTGGAAAGCAATCTCTTAATTTTCCCTGCACTAATTTTGTTCACATTTTAGTTTTTTCTGTGGCTGATGCTATCATATCCACCTGAAGACAACTCTTGTAGGACCTACAGAAAACAGTATTCCCACATGTATACCATTCCATAATACATATACACACGCATCATCAATATACTAGATCTGGGTCTGTGATTCACTATGCTTCACAATATACCCCAACCTCACAGTAGCAGTCACTGTGTAAACGGCTAATTAAAAACAAAATCACTTTTGAATGTTTGTGAAAAGCAATCAGTTAAAGTAATATTTTTAGACTTACAAAATAATAAACATACTCATTAGCCAATTTACTCTTGTTAGATATTGATTTCCTTACCCCTGCAATGTACAACTAAGGATCACAACTGAAACCTATATCCTGCACAACAGCTTCCATAAAGGGGAAGAGCCACAGATACAATCAGCTACAATATCTTGTGATAGGCAGCAAAATAGTCAGGATCTTATTTGACTTAAAAATTGCTACAGAAATAGTTCCATGTTCTATTATGCAACACTCGCACTTCCGGTTGAAGGCAAGTCAGATTGCACCTCTGTACACGTCATCCTAATTCAAATGCGAGGCAAATTTCATCCTTGGTGTTTAGTGACTGTACATAATTCCAGCAAACAGCAGAAGGAACAGTTCCCACTCACATAGCAGCAGCTTCTAATGCTGTCCATTCAGAGAAGGAACAACCCACTAAAATGACGCAATCTCTGATATATTCCACAAATAGACCTAAGGAGCAGAACAGCCATGGAAAATGCCAATTCCACTTTGACCCACAAACACCAGCAGAGCTCATTTTACCATAGTTCTGTAAGAAATCAACAGCAGTTGGAAAGTATACATAAGAGAAGATCAGCTCCAGCTTCCTCTGGTCAGGGGACATAAACCCAAATTCTTTCCAAGGTGCCTCTTTTTTTTTATCAAACTAGCAATGATATGATGTTTGAGCAGTGCATGAGCACATTTCATTCCATGTGATATGAGGGTAATTCTAAAAGAGAAAAAAAAAAGAAAAACACAAGAGGAACTGAAGTGACCCTACTGGTCTGTAGCCAACATTCTCAGGACTAAGGAAATGGAAACAGAAAAACATATAAGAAGGGAAGTAAGGCTGAAGAGGCTCTGAAAAACACTTTAAGAAACAAAGGTTTTCCTCTGAAAACTGCATAGCTAATGCTGTTGATTCCCAACTTCAATCACTTTCCTATAACCTTTAGAAGGCTTGGTATCCAAAACACACTCATCCTTTAAGTCCCAAGCATCCTAAGACAGAACAGCTCACCATTGTCACTCAATAATAAGCACATGATCTGCTACCGGTCCCAAAAATGCTTCTTCAATATTACTTGTTAGGCAAAGATCATATTTAAAATGCATACCACGTCAGGAGAAAGAAAAGGCATGTACTTTCCATTTCCATTCCAGTAACCGGCATCAATTCTGACAGCACAAAGCAACACTGTACACTACAGACCCCAGGTCCTTAGGTGCCAAACACCTGGAGGTTAAACGTGAGGAGCACAGGAGTATCTTCTGGAAAAAGGAAGGAACATTTTCCTGTGGAAATGATGCCCTCTGGTGGAAGCACACTTTGCCAAGACAGGGATTGAATCTGCTACTGGATCTAATGAGCAGAAAATTAATTTTCAAATGCAGCAGGAAGTAAGCCTAGCCCTGCTGTGAAACCACAGCCATGTTACCTTTCGTCACTGGTTCTGCCTTCTCCTCATTTTGAAATAGCTTTTAAAAACACTTACCGCAACAGAAAAACAAAACTATTACTGGAGTCATCATATCACTGTTTACAGAAGCACTTCACGAGCAGGACCAGCACATACACTTTGGGAATGAAAGAGCAGTGATTTCATTCCTAAAACATACTTGTGAGGGCAGAGTAGCAGCACAGTAGGCTCAGTCCAGAAGCATCACCGTAAGAGTCACTCCACATCTCCCTCTTCTCCTTACCAATGCACGTATCACTGGCTACCTTGTCAGGCAAACAGGACAGATGGAAAGTAAGCAGGATGACCCAAATGCCAGTCATACCAGCCCCTTGTGTACTGGCAGCATTACAGGCTGGTTCCAGAGGCCATCCCAGCTCAGGTGTGCTCACACCAGAGCTGCCAGGAAGATGCATTCAAGCAGCTTGGGATAAGAGCAGCAGTTTTCATTGGATGCAATTACAGCAGTGGGCTTTACTGTAAAACTAATTAAATATTATTCACTTCACCGTCATACTATCACAGATTTCAAGCTTTGCAGCAGGCCCAGCCTTTTTCTACATCTTTTGCTTGGTAACAAACATTTCCCAATTTCCAATCAAGCCTAGACATAAGCACATGCCAGAAGACAGGCAATCATAAAAAAACCACTCCTGAATACTACCACGACACCTAGGTGGAGATGAAACAGCACACAGTGTTCTCATAGCTACTGGAAACTCAGTCTTTTACATAGTCAAATATTGAGGGTTGAATTAATCTCAGTTAAAAAATAATAAAAAATAGACTTTATTGCAAAGATTAAAACATTTCCACTTGTCAAAACTTGTTTTAGAAGTGTACCATTTTGAATTCAGGGACAGTTTTCCTAATAAAATCAAAAAGCACAAGTCATTTTTCCATTTGGATAGAGATGCTGGGTAGGAAGAATGACCTTTGCTATTGCTACTGACTGCTGTTGCATAATACTTCTTTCTGTTTTGCCGGTTTCAGATGCTTCTTGCCTACCCATTAAGTGATTTAACTGAGCTACCCACACAGTGTTACCTAGTGACTGTGCAGTTAAGACTCACTGGAGGCCAAGTTCACCCACTATTATTTTCTAGTTATGTTTTATTTCCTATTTGGAAAATGTAAAACTGTTACAAGGATGTGAATTTAACTACTGGAGGCACTCCTAAGACTCAGGAATTCATACAAGACAGAGGGAGATGCTGATCAGAGGAAGTCCTTGCCTACACATTGACCACCAAAAAAGATGGACCATATATGCCATCACTTATAGCAGGGCCACACAGAGCTCATCCAAAATCATGGAATGAATCTGCAGCAGAGACTGGAACTGAAACAAAATCAGTTGAAGCTGAAATGAAACACACTGCAAGTGGAAGGGGCTGACGAAGGAGGCCTACAAAACTGTGAGGCTAAAGGGGGAGAGGGAGAAAAATAACAGTGGGAGGCAAGAGGGAGAGAACAAAAAAGGCCAAAGGGGATGGGGACGAAAAAAGTGGAAGATCAAGTCAAGATGTCAAGTTCTCTTGTCAAAATGCAGAGTGGACAAAGCCAGATATAGTTACAGACAGAAAAAAGTCCACATAAATTGCAGGTTCTCTTGTCAAGAAGTGAAAGACTAACTGATGGAACAGTCCAGATGCCACTGTGGTCAGAAGTGCCCAACACAACCAACTCCTCTCTCCCATTCCTCATTCGGTTTCTATCATCTCACAGCAACTTCACAGTGAGAAATCCCTGGTTGTCTACTCTGTACATCCCTCCACTGCCAGTTGGTAAGGATAGGCATGTATTTGAATATTGAGTACAGGAAACAAATCGAGAAACTAAGCCATGCAGGCCTTTAAGCCCCCATTTTAAGGTACCAGTGACATTTGCAGTCTTGCACTTTACAGGATTACTAGTGAGGTGGACGAAGAGAGAGAAGAAGTTTAACATGACTGTTCAGACTTCAAAACCTAGATCGAACTTTCCTGTAAACATGGTACATCTCCCAGAGCTGTTTCTTGATGTTTCAGATGCCAGCTTCCCCACAGCAGAAATTAACTTCACCCTCCCTCTCAGCAGTGTCATCACCTCCTCCAAACTTACTCCCCAAAACCAGAGAAGATATGAATATTCTCTAACCTTTTCCTGCAAGGACTGTAGGTGGACTGCCTGCAACACATTGAAAGTCTCTACTTTCATAGTGCAGAGATTCTGGGATTTTTGAGTCACTGTGCTCTATTAAAAATGAAGCTGGAGATGAAGAGCAGATACCCTACAACTCCCACAGGGACATGTCAGGTAGTGATCTGCAATTGTCTCTGTGTGGTTTTACAATCTACACTCTTGCAAATGCCCACGCATTTCCGTGCAGGGACTACTTCAAGTGCTTAAGATCTGGAGTTCACTAGGTGAGATCTGGCTACTCAAACGAGTCAAGTGTGGACCATGTCTAAAAGCCCTTTACAAGCACACCTGTCATTCAACAGTGACCAAACCGCACATTTTCACTACAATTTTGGTCTTCCTTTCTATCTGAGGTAAGGCTACAGCACTGGCAGGGGCTGCAAGGTAGGGTAATACAAGCAAAACAGATGCAATTTTTTATAATTGTGCATATTGCAGCTCACATTGATAAACTCGGTAGGCTCAATTTATAAAAGCAACACATTTTCCCTGCACCTAGAGCAGATAGTTTCTTCCAGACCTCCTTTGTGAATGGTCTACTCTTACTTTTCTTTGCAATAAGTAGTGACAACATCACAAAGCTTGTATCAAAATACATAGTTTGTCAGTGAAATCACATCCAAGACAAGTACCATGGTTTAAAATTCCTGTCCAAAACTGTTTGAATATGCAAGCTATGTATGCAGGCTGCGTTACTCATGCATCACAGAAAGCAAAAGCAATGCTCCCTTATTTTCTTATCAAACTTAAAAGGATTGTAAACTAATGCCAGAGAAAAAAAATGAGACTTTTCCCCCACTGGATTACTACTTCATCTTCCAAAGACAGAAAAAAACCATTTAGTTCAATTCTATATTTGCATCCTCTGAAATTATTGATGCTCTCATGTTCCTGAGTATTACATCTCTGGGCTGCCACCAATCCATGCTTACTTTGGGGGAGTAAAAGAAATAAACAGTGCTGGAAAAAAATCCTCTTTTAGGTTTAGCTTTAATATTGCCACGCTGCTGTAAAGCTGTGTCCGGACCTGGCACCGAACACCAGGCGAGTGTCACATACTGACCATTCAGTCATAGCAGTTAGGCCTTCACCTGCAGCAGCAATGGGTTCTGCATGCAACCTATAAGAAAACCACTTCTGCATCAGCAACTGCACTCTCATCTGTTCTGGCCATTGTGCACACAGAATATACGCTACCTCGTTAAGGCTGCACCTGCCGCCGGGCACGGGACATCAGGGTGCTGCTGCTGCTGCTGCTGCTGCTGAGCATCCTCCAGCCCTGGTCTCAGTCCCAGCCAACCGACCTCCAACCTCCACATTGCTCAGGCTCCGGAGGAAGCACGAGTTACAGCACGTGAATGGGCAAGGCGCAGCGCAGGCTTTCGGCAAATTACACCCAACAGCACACCTGTATTGCTCTCCGACCACGGCTGCAGCCTCCCGGTCTGCTCCTCCCGAGTGGGCGGCAGCGAGCACCGGCCCGACCAGGCGGCAGCCAGGGAATTCCCCCGGAGCTAGGAGAGACCCTTCCCGGACCAGCACCGCCGGAGGGCGGGAAGGAAGCCGGGCAGCGGCGACTGGCGCGGGCGCCCGCGATGCTCCGGCAGATCCGCACGGCCGTGCCGCGACCACGACACCGGCAGATGCGGGCGCCGAAGGCAGAGCGGGCCGTGCTCGATAACGACGACGAGGACAAATGTATCCGCGCCTCGTTCACGCGAGTTTGCGTTCACCGCTCCGCGGGGCCGAAGGCGAAGAACGCGGAGACGGGGCTGCCCCGGAGCCGCGGGTGGGCGGGGAGCGCGCCGGAGCCCCATCCCCGCCGTGCCCCTGGGGCCCCGCGCTCCCCTCGGGGCCGCCCCATCGGCCTCGCTCTACCCTAGGGACTGCCCCTCGAGCTCAGCACTTACCTGGGAGTGGAGCTTTCGCCATTTCAGGGCTGCCCGCTCGCAGCTAAGCCGTCCTGAGCCTTATCAGGTGCTCGCCCGCTGGGCGCTCCGGCACCCCGCTCTCCGGCGCCCCATCGGCTTTCAGCAGAGGCCCCGCGCCGCCCCCTTGCCTGCGGCGTTGAGAGACGCGGCCGGGAGACGCCGCCGCCGCCGCCCGGTGCCGCCCGCCCGCCGCTAAAGGCGCAGCCGCCGTCGCTAACGGCGCAGTGAGAGCGGAGAGCGAGGGTCGGGCCGGGCCAGCACGGGGACTTGGCTACGCATAAACGGCCTGGAGAGAGCGGCCGCGAGGTGCGAGCAGCACCCCGCCCTGGAGAAGAGCTCGGCGACGCGTCTCGCCTCGCCTCGCCGCTGCCGGCAAGGACCCCCCGCCCGGAGCTCGCCTCGCCCGCAGCCCACACGACACGCCCCCCGGGGACGGGTCGGGGCTCCCTCGCCGTCTTGGCGCCCCTCGGAGCTGCAGCCGGGCAGAGCAGGAGGGGGCTGAGACCCGCGCCCCACTGCTGCCCCGCACCCAACCTCAGCTGCCCGGGGAGCCCAGTGACGCTGTCCCTGCCCCGGCCCGTGGTGCTGGGGCGCGCACGGCTCGGCTGCTGCTGCGGCACTGCCCCTGCAAGCCGTTCCTGCGACTGGCTGCTCTGGATTTTAACAGCAAAATTCCTCCGGGTGTTGCCAAGCCCCGTGTCAATGCAGTGGCTGAACAACTGCAAAGCTGCATTTTAAGTCAGCCATAGGCAAGTGGCTTAGAGTCTGCTGAAAGCTGAATTAGGGAACTTACAGGGTGAGACTTGGTTCGTCCCTCTTCAAGAGCCTCACTAGCAGCATATCTCTAAAAGCAGAGAAGCCAACTTCTCTAGAACCCCCAATAACTGGGAGAAATTCACCTTAAGGAACGTCTTAAGTCACAGCCCTCCTTGTAGAAACGATGGGAGGAGGCTGGCAGAGAGCTTAGGAGGGACTATATGATACTGCAGTGTGTCAGAACACCACCAAATAAAGGGCAGTGAACAAAAGTTTTGCTCCCAAACCCCTACTATTAAAGAGCCAAGCAAATATAATGCAACCAAGTCCTAAAGCAACTTCTAGGCTCTGTGCCAACACCAACTTGGTAAGTATAATTACATGATTTGCTAGGGGTATTGCTTAGCAGTTCATTCAAGAGCCACAGCAAATACCCCTGAGAACATGGCGAGTTAAGTGGTTTTGCTTGAGCCTTAAGTGGAATAGGTAGCCAGAATGCCCAGCAGTTCCCACCTCCAGAGCCAGCTGCAAGTAAACTATGGTCCACCTTCCCCCAGCTATGGGTGATAGTGCTATGACATGCTGTAAAGTTTGCCCTCGAGCCACATTGCCTCTGCTGTTGGACATAAGTCCTGTTTAAAAGATTTGCCAAGGATTGCTTTCCCAAAGGTGCTACAGTGTCACTAAGCCACCAAAGAAAGCAATCCTAGAGAAAGACCATGGAATCACAAAATATGCTGTGCTGGAAGGGACCCATCAGGATCATCGAGTCCAACTCCTAGCCCTGTGTGGGACACCCCAACAATCCCACCATGTGCCTGAGAGCATTGTCTAAAAACTTCTTGAACTCAGGCATGTTGAACTCCAAAGGCGTATCTGGTTAGGTATCTCATTCTTTCCGTATGGACTTTGTCCTGTCTTGCCCCTCTCCCCCATAATTTACCCCACTGTTAAAGAGTAGCCCAGAATCTCCAATCTATAATATTATTGATATTTGCTCTGCTTTACTGAGTCTGTTCTGATTTTTCCATACAGAAAAGCGGTGATAAAATTTCAGTGTCTCTCCATTTCATGGGATAAGCACAGGGCATCTATTCTTTTCATGTGGAAAAGTCTATCAGTTTCCCAAACTCATTTTGAAAAAGGCAGCCTGTTTTAGAAAAACATTGCTATAGTGGCTTAATGCAGTGCTAGGAAGCCTTCTTCCCAGACCCTGGCTGCTAGTCCATAGCAGAGCAAAATATTAGGAAATATCAGCAGAAGGAAGGACTGTGATAAATGCAAGATTTGTTGATGAGTACCAGCTTGATCCTAAATCAGGCTTTTTTTGTTAAACGAGGGACTGGGTATTAGGAAAAAAAACCCCAACAAAACAAAACCAAAAAAAACCACAACCAAAAACCTGGATACACTCATGAGAACAGAAATTAAATGCTAAGGAAGTAATCAGACAGCACAGCTCTCTGGGAGCTTTAGGCAGCAGGCTATTTTTAGTCATGTTTCCTAACTGGAATGCCGAGGGGAGAGGGAGAAGCCGTGACACCAGGATTTTTTGAAGCATCTGTGGAGCTTTTCTCTTCTACAGTGCAGCAACTGTTTTCAAAGACAGCCTCAGTTTCCATGGGCTTCCTCAGGCACAGATGGACCTCAGCCAGGGCAAATGCTCACCCTGCACTCAGGAGCAACACTGCAAAGTGGCCGAGCTCTGCCAGGGGGACCACAGCTCAGGGCACCCAGCCAGGGTCAGGGATGGCTCGCTGCATGATGGACCTGCGTGGACCTGCTCACTCCAGTCATACCGTGAGCCAGGTAAGGCAGAGGAGCACAAGGAGAGACTGGCTGTACAGCCCACCATGCATAAGCTCCATTCCAAAATCAGGCCTCGATGTAAGGCAGGGAAATGCCATCATTAATGTGTAACGCAGAACAAGTCAGTAATCCACAAATGGGGACAGTCAGAAGAGGCCAGTGCATTCAAAAAATAATGATGATAAATGTCACTCTGCTCCCTCTCAGACTAATAACTTACAGAATATCTTTTCTCAGTAGCACCCATGGCCCTCTTATTCACCAGTACCATATAAGAAAAGAGTGTGGGACCATATATGTAATGCATAGGAAGAAATAATGAGACAAAAATGTGCCATCAAGTTTTGTCAGCAAACAGAAAAGCAAAGTCGCTAGACCTCAAGAGCATGTATTTTAGCACCAGCACTCCCCCCTATTCAGACACAAGGCTAATGAGGGCTGTTGGAGAAGCAAAGGGTGATGTTTCATAAAGGAAACAAATGTGGTACTTCATGACTTCTGGTTTATGGACTGCATCATTCTCTGGGCAGACTTCATCTTATGCTGTTGGTTCTGTTTTGGACAAATTTCAGGACATTGGAAAAGCCAGATCCAGGAGTTGTCTGTATGGAACAGCCCAGCACGATCTCCCCTGAGCATCTCAGTTTGGGTCCATTTGAACAATGCTATTTATGTTTCACCAATACTATGGACGTTTTGTTCTGTGGCAGCTCAAAAAGGGACAGAAATCGCTATAGAAAGTTAAAAAAAAAAAAAAGAGGAAGAAGAAAGAAAAAGAGTCAGCATGTGCATTTTAACAAGTCTATTAATAACTGACACCCATGGTGCCACCTTCTGCGGATATAATCATTGCTAAGCACGTGCTCCTGAGGTGGTTAGAAATCCACACTGAAGTCTTGACCACTCTGTTCTTTTTCCCCTTTGAAGTTTACTTGCTCTCTGTCTCCTTCCAGATCACCCAGTTCTCTTTGGCTGCTTATTCCCTCAGCCTAAATATTCAGACTGGCTGCAGAAACAGAAGACGGAAGCCAGAGTCAGCAGTTGCTGCCTTATGTTTAGTTTAATTGGTACTACTTAGTTCCATATTCAGAACAAGCTTATTTTCTCAATTGAAAGACAAAAGACAATTATAGAGAGTGTAACCTTGCACTTGAATTTCAGCCACATTTAAAAACATCAGAGGCAAATGAAAGTTCCAGTGAAAACACCTGGACAGGGAACTAGCTTTCATTCAGCTGCCTGCACTGGTGTAGGTGCAAAATTATAATACGAAGACCAGTTTCTTTGCAGATTGCCCCAAACTGAAGGCCAAATCCTGACACCTGCTGAGCCTAAACTCCAACTGAAACCTTAAGAGCTTGTCCCTGGCCAAGAATTCAGAACAACTAAAGACCAAATCCCCAGACATGAACTTTCATAACATTGCTATTCTCACATCTGACTCACAGTAGGAAACAAATAGCCAAACGTAAAAATTAGTCAGTGCAATAAATAAACTCAGATCCCTAAAAGAGGTTAAAGCCCACAGAAATTTGGGATTGCTTAATTTCTATGAGGCAGACACAAGTAAGATGTCTCAAACTTTTCTTCTGCACCTTAGTTAAGTTCCTCCAGAAGGACTGAAGAGTGTGAAGTTGGGAATTTTATTTAAAGCCTTCACTCTCCACATATATCTGCTCCCAGAAGGCAGCCAAATGCCACAACGTTCTCATCCGGAATAAAAGTTGATTTTGGCATCCTCAGTCAGAGGATACCCCTCACAAGTGAGAGAAAGTATGCCTTCCTTCACAGATGACCACATTACTTCAAGGTGTATGTAGTCTGACTCTTGTAATGTTGCCAGGTGCTCTCTTGCATGCTGGGTGCTGACTATTCCAAATGGATTCAGAGGGAAGTTATCTTAAATTAAAACTGTGTTCAGTGATAATAAACAAGTGTTGTTTATTAAAAAATAAGACATCCTCAAAATACTTTCAGACGCATATATACACATACATAGAGACACTATTGCTTTAGTATTTTTGACTTATAATCTTAGAAATTAACTGTTTTAAATTACAGAATCGCGTATCAGCAAAGTCATGCTTCAGCAGTAACATTTATTACATTTTATGTAAATTTGAAGATGATTGAAATAGTAAACCAGGCTTCAATAGAAACAAAATTATTTTTAAAATATATGTTCTAATTAGAGGAAATAATCTTAGAAGGTTAAAAATGAATGTGTTATAAGTTGAATAATACTGGAGAAAAAAAAATTGACAAAGGAAACAGACTCATATTGTTCTTCGAGTTACCTCAAGGGATGAATTTGCATTTCCCTAGTATACTACATATGTAATTATTACTCATTGCTCTGACTCCAGACATAACCCAAACTAGTACCTTGATTACTTGAAACAAGTTAATTTAATGTTGCAGAAATGCCAATTGCTCATTTATTTTGTTGTTCTTGATTTCATTGGGATTCTTAAGAGAAAGGAATGTGGGGTTGAATCACTAAATGCTGTTAAAAATGTAACATTTTAGAGTAGTTTAAGAAAAAGAAAGTAAGATCTCTACCATGTGCTTCTATTGAAAGGTCTCATTTTGCCTGTGCATGATGTACTAGAGATACTCAGGAACTCCACTCTGAGGCTGATGGCAAGAGCCCAAGCAAGCCTGCACCTACAGCCAGTGACAAGTGTTTGCATCTATTTGTGCTGTTCCATGAGAATCCTTCACTGGATTGCCACATCCCCAAAGAACTCACCCCAGTGTATGTGCTAAGCATGTGCTAAGGTGATCAGACAACATCAAGTCTGAAAAGGAAACCATTATTATAATGGTTTTATAAAAACCTGAGACGAATCCTTGATGGAGATCCAGTGCAGAAAATCTCACAGACTGTCAGGCTGAGGCTGACGTTGATGGGGCACGTGGGAAAGAATTCAGTGCATTGGCTGCAAAAACTCCGATGTGAACACAGCTTCTGCATAGTCCTCACAAACATCCTGCAACTCTGCTGCCACGTCACACAGGGCTTCTTCTGTCAGTTGCTCTGCAAGACTAAGGGAGAGGGAGGGCAAAATAAAAGAAGGAAAAGGTTCAGAAAGTCAGATTTCAAATTCCAGTCATTCATGCCATTGATATCAATGCTCTGTGCCAACTGATGTTGTGCCACTATTTATGCAGTTCTGAAAGAACAGGGCTAGCAAAGTTCAAATTCAGCCTCTATTTCCATGCTTTCTTTGGGTTGGAATTTGCAAGACCCAAAGGTAGGTTTTGAAATATAAGTTATTATAAATATATAAATATATATATATATAAAAAATATATAAATATATAAATATATAAATTATTATATATTAATATATAAATTATTTCTAGGCATTTGTAGGTAATTACTCAAGAAAAGTGGAAGGAAATTATAACCAATTATGTAATTTAGTTGCTAAACCTTTTACTGAGCAATCAAAACACTTACTCTAGCTTCAGTGCAAAGGTGTGTATTTTGGCTTATGTTGCCCTGCTTGCTTAGTAGACATTCAGCCTGAGAAACAATTTTTCTTTGCCAGGAAGTGAACAGCAGAAAGGCTGTAGTTTACTGTTTCTTCACATCTTCTATTTGTGCTAAGGGATGGATACTCTACTCCAATATCCTTTTGTCTTATCCAAAGACCTTCAAAATCCATGAACGCTGAGTACCAGTGGAGAAATAGTCTGAGAGCCAACTGCTTCTGGCTTTCAGTTTGGAATTGAAATGGTCCCTCCCCCCTCATCTCCTGAGTGAGAATGGAAATACCTGTCAATAGCTGATACATTCACTTCCAAACCACAAAGATAGTTCATATACCTCTCAGCAATCTGCCATGGATCGAAATTGCCCACCACCTCATGGGAAATAAGCTTTAAATGATGCTTGTATCTGCTGTTATAATCCAAGATGCTCTGGAGCACATCGTTTGGCACAGAGAGAGACACAGAATACGCTTTCTGTAGAGAATTCGGAGGCAAGGGCTGCAGAATGTCATCTCCAGTCTGCAATTTCTCCTCTGCTTCTTTGTTTTCATCAATATCACTGGAAATATGAAATAATCATCAAGACAGGACAAAATTTTTAAGTCTCTTTTTGAAGAGTCAGTGTAATGAAGTCACATAGATCTTATGCACCACAGTTTACTGTAGGGCCAAATATTCCACTTACATGCTGTCAAAAGGTTTTTCAAATAAAATGTCTGTTTCTAGCTCTGTGTGTCCAGTTAATTTGGTTATCTGAACTGGATGAGGAGATGTAAGTTTTTTAGCTGTTGATGCCATTTGTTGTTCTAGAAGGAAGAAAATACTATTTTAAATTGGTTTTTTGAAAGAGGAAAAACTACATCTACTGCAGGTTAAGTCCTCACAAAGACTTTTGTTTCTTTTAAGGGGAAGTCCTTCAGGTAAGTAAAGTATTCAAAGTAAGAAAAAACAAATTCAGCTCAGTGTATTAACGATTAGCAATTTAGAAATGCTACCTTTAGTATAAATCATTTGTGCTGCCAGTGGGTAATTCTAGCAGAGGGATAGAAAATGCCACTGTAAAAATAGCACAGTCTATTAAACTTAGTGGTACATCCAAGATATGGAAAAAGAATCCATAGATTTGGGGTAAATCTTCACCAATTTTACTGTGAGATTTTCCAACTTGTGTTAAACAACACAGTTTCAGTAAAGTTGTGTGTGATCCGATACCTTGGAAAATCAATGTAGCTTCACTGTGCTACTCAATCAAACCATAGGATAAAGAAAAGGAATGCTGATAAAGTATTGATTTTAGAATTACATCTTAGAAACTGTCTTCTGAAAGAAGCACCTATGGTAAAAAATGTGTCTGAGTGGTGCTATTTGATCACACGTAATCCAATGACCTTGATTTCAAAACACCTGAATTTAAACCTACAGATTATAGGGAAACCAACCTGTACTAAAGAAGACAATTACCCGTTTTGTCTTCCTGGGCCCAAAACTGGGAGTCACTGTACACAATCTGGGTGACTCTCCTGCGGACAGCCTCCTGGTACATCTGGAGTGGAACACACAACATCAATCAATCACCCATGTATCTGGCAGCTCAGCTGCACTGATTATCACTCAATAGGAAAGCCAGTAATGATCCTCCTTGGGCAAAGCAGGCTTATTTTGGCTGGTAACAAAACATAGAAAAGGGTTGGGTGATTGAAAACACAGATATTTCTCTTATTCAAAATGCCATACTTGAATACAAAACTAACTGCCAGTCCCATGGGAGCTCTTCAGATTTCAGACCAACAGCCCTTAGCCAAACAACTGACGGGCCCTCAAGCTGCTCCTGCCTCACCAACAGTGAATCCAAATGGGTGCTCCAGTGCCTCAGGGACAAGGACACTGCAGGATGTCAGCTTCATACTTCCAACTGATGAACAGATCTCTACAAGTAAATGGCACTAAACTGAGTAGTTCTAAGTCACAATAAATTTCAGAGAACAGGAAGGTCAAAATGGAACTCAAACCAGAAACTATGAAAAAACTGATTGAAGAAAAATTTTTAAGAAAGCAATATATGAGAAAGCGCAAGTCAACTAAACAATAACCTTATGAATATTTATATAGAAAGATGAATAAATACAGGCACAGATAACCATGTATTTGTCTGACGTCTCCATATTGCCCTGTGAAATACTTTGGATTGCCAGAGCGTATTTCCTCAAGATGGTCATGCTACTGGAATACTGAGATTCTATAGTTTAAAACAAGGGAAAAATTCAAATTAATATTCAAATACTTTCCAATCTGCTAGACAATCAACATAATCACCATACTGATTCTCCTATTCACATACAATGATTTAAGCCACAAAGTTTTGAGATGGGATGCAAACTCAGGTCTGCTAACTTTACAGCAACAGATTCATCAAACGCTCTGCTTCTGCTCTTACACTGTGTTTTCTGGAAGCACAAACTCCAGGCCAGGTCTTTGATCTCAGACACTGATCCAGTCAGACCTTGCTTCATTTAAGAATGTAGATACTTATAAATATTATAATTTATGGACAGTAAGTAAGAAATTGGCACTAATGAGACCAACCAAGACAGAAAATCTTACTTCAATTTCTTCCATTCTTTGCAACATTGACTCCAGGCTATGAGTGTCAGCCACAAGCAGGGCCTCGGTCTGGAGTCTCTCATGCTGATCCATGCTCCACAGTTCCTGAGCAGTATCTTCCAAAAGGTCATCCAATAGCTTTTCACTCAGAACATCTGCATTTGTTGCAACCTGCTACTTAAAAAAACAAACCCCAAAAACAAATACCACAGAAAACAAAAAGACACAAAGCCAATAAAGAAAGAAAGAAAAAAAACCCGAACCAAAACAAAAGCAACTTGCATTAAGTTGAAAAAAAACTGTCTGTTGCCCCTTTGTAAATGTTTGACAGCTCTCAAGGCATCATTCACCCCGTGGCAGGACCTTGCCTATACTACCTGTGTCCTGTCTAACGGCGGCTCTGACCACTCCTGTACCTCCTTCCCATCTTTGTCTGCACAATGGGCTGGAGAAACAGTTTGTGACCTGCACAAAGAAGAAGAAATGACAATGCCATTCTGAAACCTAGTATGACAATATTAATTTAAAACACCAACTACATAAATGTATTTTTAGGGGGACTTTTGGGAGTGGGGAGAAGCTCGTATTAGATCTCACACCCATTATGATATTTTTCAAAGTAAGTCATTATCTTAACTTTTCTATTTTTTCCATTTCTCCTCTGCAAAGGTCAGTTAGAACTTTCACTCCTCTAGAATTTTTTGCTTCAAGCCTTGCTAGTCTTCAAAAACAGCGCAGTAGCATAGAGAGTTACAAAATGTACATTCTAACAACCGAAGAATGAAGTAGTGTGATTTCCAGCATCAGTTTGGAAGAGTTACAAGAAACTTTAGAGAAAAAATTAATAGAGTTTAAGACCATATAAGCCAGAAAATTCTGTTGAGAATGAGGGATCTTGAATCATGTTTCTGCTGTTGGCAAACGGGAACTACATGGCTATCCACAAATACTGTCCAGAGAAATGAGCTCCTCATCTTACCATGCACACTGCCTAGTATAGATACAGCATCTGGTTCTCCTGCTTCAAATGCTACAAACACCAGTCCCAAATCAACCTAAATTTGGACACCCCCGTCTCCAAATTAAGTAAATTTGGAGTAAACAAACCTGCACTTTATTATTGTCTGGGACAAATACATGTATCTTGTCCTTCTGGAACAGGGAGATAATATTTTACCTTCTCAAAGCAGTGCTGGGAATACCCACTCCACCTCCTGTGTTTTGTCACTGCCCTGCCTTGCACAGTTTGGCTTTGACTCCCAGGCAGTAACTCAGGCAAAAGACTAAAGCTCTGGCTCTTCCCAGGCTTTAGGGAATGAGGCTGCTCTGGGCCAAATGGGAAAGCAGAGCAGCTCTCTGACAGCAAGCTGTGCTGTGCCACTGGCCCCCCTGGACTGAAGCCAGGCCAACTCTATCCCAGTTGCTAGCACAGATCCAGAAGCATTTCCACTGGGAAGCAGGGTACAGATGGCTGCCAGGGGACTGCAAACATACCGCTTAGGTGAACCAGACCGAGGCGGAGCCTTTGAAGGCATGCAGGGCATTTTGCTCTCCTTAACAGGTCGTTTGTTCTCTTTTAGTTGGAAAGCTATAGTTGGCTCTCGAAATCGGGCACGCTTTCCTGGAGGGTGTACCCGTCTTGACTTTAAAGATTTCAGCATTCCCTTAAAATTAACATGATCACATTGAAAACACATATTCCAGTTGTTGAATTTTTAAAGTCTTTTGCATTCTGCTTCAGACTTTGTCTTGAAATTACACCTGCTAGCTTTGCTGCAGTTGACGTATGTGAAGGTTTTACAAGTGCTTTAAAGGGAAGTACAGCTGTGTCTGAACAGAACATATGCTTAATCCTGCAACTATTATTTTTGCAAACAGTTCCAACTTTTCCAGTGTTGCTCTTCATGGGGAAAAAACTTATTTTTGATTTTTCAGAATTAGACTCTATGCTAACTATTAATAAATCCAAATAGGTTTCCAAGGTAACATTGTATTCAGCCACAAAACAATAATATTCCCACATTTGTATTTGTTACAAGGTCATTTAGACTTGTCCCCTCAATATGAATTATTGAAATGCTTAACCTTCCTGCCCATGATCCTCGCTGATCCACAGGGATAGGAAGCAGTAAAAGTTACATAAGCATACATCTATGTTACTGTGTCAGATTTGATTTTCCTAGTTAAAAGTGATACTCTGAGGAAGGAATAAAAGAAAAATACACTTATTTGCAAAATCTAGCCCTAGTCTTTTAAGAATTGTTTTGTTTGTACTATGGAGCTTCTTTCTGTTTGCAAGGACTTAGCAGAAACCAGAACTTGTATAGTGAAGTTTTATCATTCCTGTTATCAATTAAGTAAGCCTTAGTAACTTATATTCTCCTACTAACATTAGCACATTAGTGCTGAGTGCATTTTTTGTGACAGAGGATGACCATAGGAGGAAAATACTTCAGCTTTAATTTCAAATTGAAAAAAACATGTTAATTTCAAACACGAAACTAGTTTCAGTGAGCATTTTCCTTACTAATTCTGTTGCTGTTTCTAGTTGTATAGTGTATTTCCAAGGAACAGTAAACACTATTTTCGAAAAACATTTGCTAAAATAGTCATAACAACTAGAAATAACAGACAGGGTTTATCCTCCTGTATCTCCTATCTCATAATGGCAATATTGTGAGCAAGTGCAAAGCTTTGACAGTGTCTTATATTATACAACAAATCCCAGAGCACAAGTAGAAGACAGCATAAATGATTTATCACTTCCATACCTGTGGTTTTGCAGGCAGTGACACATCTTTCTTCCTCAAAGCACCACTTTCAAGGACAGACTCTTTTTTTACAGCTCTAGCTCTCACCAGTGCAACTGTGCTTCCTTGCAAAGTGGCATTTCTCTCTGGAATAGGTGGGCCACTTTTTTCTTGGTATTTATTGTGCAATATATGAGCACAACTGTTTGCCTGTTGAACTGCTGAAATATTTGCAACATGTCAGTGTTTATCTGTATCAAAAGTAACACATAAACTTTTAATTGTAAGTTGAAAGGGGCAAGAATTGTCTTTGTTTCTACATTTGATACCTCTGTTATGCTAGGTATACCGAATCATGAACTTTAAGCTCCACCGTAATTTTACAAAAATCAAAGACAAAAAGAAAATTTCTAGCCTTGTATTTCCTGACAAGTATTAAAGAAATTGTCTTTCTTCCATTGTTTTGATGAACAGGAAGGTTTGGGGTTTATGGTCATATACATATTTATATGTATAGAGATATTTGAAAATATACATATATATGCAACTCATGGGAAAGCCTTTTGGTAGCAATTGCCATATGAACTCCAGGCAGTGATAACAAAACATCCCCGTTTAGGCAGCAAGACACATGGAAATCATTAGATGTTTACATACTGTCTCCCAGGACTGCCAGAGATGAATTTGGCATATGGAATTCTTGCTACCTGGGGGTAGTAAAGAATACTTACTGTTCTAGTAAAAACTAGCCTGAGGTATGAGAAAATCACCACAAAGAAGAAAAACAGTTAATATAGACTATATAATAATGTAGGAACTTACAGTGGCTTTCATGAGCTGCCAAAATACTTCAGGTAAATTTATCTCACAACAGGTTGAGAAAGAATAAAGCTCCTTTTCTTTCAAAGTAAAAGAACAATATAGAAAGCCAACTCCAAACAGTTGCATGGCAAGATAGTGGAGAAAACCCCCAAGTCTTCAGCTTAACCATCAGTTAATGTGTCTCTAGGTACAAAACTGTGACTGTTGTGCAAAAGACATTGACAGTAATGAACTGGCCAGGATAAAACAGCCACTGCTCCCAGAAGCAGAGAAATTGTACCAACCAAGGGAATTCTGAGCCAAGGCTACAGAATACCTTTTCAGTGTGAACAGTTAAACAATCACAGCCTGGTTTTTGTTAAGATTGATTTGCTAACATCTGACCAACTTCTGACCAACAATACCATCCTAAAAAATGGAACTGCACATGGCGAGCTAGGTGATAAAAATGTATTTAGTAATTCAAAATACAAACCAGTCAAGAGACTACCAGCACATGGAGGTTTTTTAGACTCTTGTCCAAGCTGTCCCTTTAAGGGGACAGGTTTGTTTTCTCCTTTTGGAGACAGAAGGTGCTTTCTGGCTGGAAATGTCTCAGTCTTCCTTGGAGATTTGGCCTGAGAAGCTGAAATACATTTCTTCACTGTTTTTGGTGTTTGCTTGTTTTCCAACAGTGAATTCAGATCCTGCACCAAATATTTAAGAGTTTTAATTACTCTCTCAGCAAATCTGATGTAATGAAAAGCAAATTCAAGAGAGTCTAAGCAGTTGGAGCTTTTTTGGTCTGGTTTTGTTTTGGTTTTCTTTTTCTGACAGTGATTATTCCTGATAGCTTGTTCATGTAGAAGCTTTTTCATATTATTAACTTAAATCTTACTGAAAAGGCTTACATTTTTGTATTTACAACTGACTCCAGCAAACCATTTGCTTACAGAAGGTTCAAAAAAATTGAACACAAAGGCTACAGACCAACAAAACCCCCATGGTCACATGATTATGGTAATACAGACACTTCTTCCAATGCTATCTTCAAACTTAAACAACTACTTCCTTTCCCATTCCCAGGCAGTTAGCACTATTACTGTTCTCATAAGCAGTTCATAACAGTAAAATTAAAAACACAGCTCTTACAGTTTTAACAGTATTTTAAGGAAAGTATCTTATGGCTCTGGTATTGCTTTTTTTTACTTATGCAGCAGGCAACATGAATCAGAACTTTTCTATGATAACAATGACAATGATGTATAAGCCATCAGATATCACTAAAAACGATATTTGAAGGGCACGGAGCTAACTAAATCTTGTACCCACAACTTTATCTTCTGCCTGGACAATTCTACACCCACCACCATATGAGATCCTCAGGTGCTCATCACTGACACTGATGACTAAAGCATGCATCCAAAGTAATAAACACATAATGCACACCAATTTATAAAATTAATTCTCTCAATCCTGAAAATGACAAATGAATTAGAAACTGATGCTTTGTTACCAGTCCTCATTCTACCAGGACAGCCAAGAAAGATAGGAACAGCAATCAATAAGACCAGCAGCAGGTAGTTTCTGTGTTTAGGATGCACCTCTCTTTTACGCCACCATTACTTAGAAACATTAGAAGTACATTTTTACCTTAGAAAATATGGCCTTTAAAAAAACAAAAACAAAACCAATAATATATTCTGCCATTTCATGAACACAATCTCATATTTCACTACATCTTTCCTGCCTTAGCAAAAACAAATGTTATTTTCCTACCTCAACTTGCAGCAAAATATCTATGATAACGTCAGAAATGGAAGAATCTCCTTCTACTTTGGCAGAGCATAGAGACAGTTGTCGAACGAGACTGCCCAGTTCCTTGTAGTGGGCAGGAATCTGCTCATCTGTTTGATCTGCAAACTGACTGGCAAATGCCTGCAGGGTTCGTACAGCTCCTCTGTGTGCTGCTGCCAACCTGGATGCTGCTCGAGACTGGAGAAATGAAAAACAAATAAACGCTTTAATAACTATAGTTTCTATGAATACAATCAAACCCAGTAATCTAGAAAACTCTGTCAATAAGTCACTTACAGCCTGAAGGATAATTACATCTTACCTTTTTAGTATGTTTGATTGTATGAGGACTCAGTTTTTCTATATCATCTTGAATTTCTTTTACCTGTTTATCAAGAAAGCAGATGGAGAGGAGCGAAATCAGTCAGAATTAATTCCATGTCTATAAATGAACAATAGATTTTCACTGTAGCATCTGAGCGAAAGTCCAGATTTTCCAACACTGATGCTCACCTCTCTGTCCAGCCATGAGGGAAATTAGTCACACCATTCAGATCTAAACTATGGAAGTTCAGAGATAACCTGATTGAATTTCTCTTGTTTCAGTTAGTGTCTGTCAAATTTATCACAACAAACTAAGCTACTACACATCCCAGTTTAAAATGATGGCTCCTACCTGTTGCTGGAGCACATACAGCATCCGAGCTGACCGTGCAGCTTGTTGCTGTCTCCTAATGCAAAGTCGCTGCTTGTTTTCAGGATCAAGTTCTCTATCTCTCCCTAAAAAGCATAGAATATAAAGTTTTATATCTTAATTTAACCCGTGAAAATCCCAATTAAGCCATGACAACAGACATAACTTAGTAATAAGCCTCTTCCATGCAAAACCAAACCACATATTTGTGGGGGTTCCTTTAACAGTAATGCAAGTTAGTTATTATAAACTCTACATTCTGTTTCTGTTTAGAATTTGACGAAACAGTCTCATACAATATAGCTCATTAGTTATTTAAAAAATCATGTGACCCCTTAGTTTTATGACAAAGTTGCAGATAAAGCACTCAAAATTTGGAATGGTTAAACCTCCTGCCCGTTATTACAAAAGAACCAATTGCTTAAGCTGGCTAGCTATTCTATCTTTTATCTATTTTTCAAAAAAACAGATGGTTCTAAAAAATCCAGACATAAATACAAATTCTACCCCAACCCAAAAAATGGGGGGGAAAATCAACAAACTAGTGTACATTTATATAACATAATTACTGTTCCGTCTTACACCTTTTTTAATAATTTCTTCGATTTTCTGGACATAGCTCCTCAATTCTTTCTGCAGACGCTGGACTTCCTGCGTATTTTTATGTTCTTTTTTATTTAAATTTGGCTTGGGGTCTGGTCCTGTGTCATGGGTGGGTGGAGAGTCCAAAACAGCTGGTGATGGCTTTCCCTCCTTAACTACGCAGAGATAAGTGTTTGCATCAGAGCTGGCAGACTCCCCTTGGGAAGGCTGGTCAAGCCTCTGCTGACATCTCAAGCGAGACTGAGACTTCAGAGCATTTTTATTTTCTCGACTTACAAATACTTCAGTCTTCTGCTGTTGTGATTTTTGAGTCCACCATGGTTTACTGACCACATCTCCAAATTCCCGCTGTTTCACTTGTTCTTGGAGACGTCTTTGTTTGATGTCCCTTTTTGCCAGCTGAACAGCTAATTTCAGTCTCTCTTCAGATACCACTGAGAACATCCCAGAGCTTTTCAGGCTGGGGTCCTCACTTCCAACTAGATTGGATGCCTTCAGTTTTTCTATTATAATTGGACGAGGGTGAGAGAATCTGAGAGCCAAGTTCTCTGGAACTGCAGGAACATTTCCATTAAACTGGAGCTGTTCAAAGTGCAAAAAGACCCTGATGTTATACAGAACACTATACACAGATGATGCAACTCTGTCATGATGGCACTGTTTAGGATTTGTGCTGAACACAGTGCTAACAGCACACCAATGTTTTCATTCTTGCTAAGCAGTGCTCACACAGGTGAAGGCCTTTTCTGCTCCTCGCCTGCTCACCAGTGAGTAGCCTGGGGGTGGGCAACAAACTAGAAAGGAAACAACTGGATGGCTGACCCCATCTGACAAAACGGATATTCCACACCCTGTGGCATCATGCGCAGCATAAAAGCTGCAGGGAAGAAGGAGGAAGGGGAGACTGGTGACATTTGTCTTCCTAAGTCACTGTCAACATGTGCTGAAGTCATGGAAATGGCTGAACACCTGCCTGCTGATGGGATGTAGATAATGAATTCCTTATTTTGCTTTGTTTGTGCATAAAAACAGGAAAGCATTTGCTTTCCCTGTTAAACTGCCTTTATTGCAACCCATAACTTTTCATACTTTTTGCTTTCCAGTTCTCTTCCCCTCCCAACTGGGAGAGAGTAAGCAAGTGGCTGCATGCTCAGCTGCCTACAGGGACTGAACCACAACAGACAATTAAGAATAATTATATTTTTTGACCTCTCCCCTTACAAAAGGACGGTGTCAAGATTATGTGTGACAGCATGAGGAAAGCTAGTATGACACTCCCTGCTGGGCTGTCTCACAAAGTGGGTCAGAATCATCTCTCTGTTACAATCACAAAGGAAACCAATACAGCATCGCTGCAGAAGGCGAATGGTACCTGTGCTTGTAAAGCCTTAGCTTCATTCCCGTATCGCTGGGTGCTCAATGCAAACGCATCATCAGGGACTGCTGTCTTGCTCGGCCCCATCGCATTGGCTTGAGAGCAAACCCCGTTGTTGCCCCTTGCTTGTGATCCCAGCTGTGAATGCGAGAACAATAAACAGTTATTTCAGACTTGCAGAAGCAATCCCGGGTCCGATGTGAGTAACAGAGGGAGAACCAGCCCGAGGAGCCGCGGAGAGGAGATAGGGGCAGCCTCTCTGCAACCGCCCAGGGCCCGCGGCTGCTCCCGCCCCGCGCCCCATCGCGTCCCGGACGGTACCGGCACCAGCGGGCCCCGGGTGCTGCCGCAAGGAAGAGAGACGGGAGGAAGGGAGGAAGGAAGGAAGGAAGGAAGGAAGGGCGGCCGGGCCGCGCCGGGACCCGCCGGGACCCGCCAGGCGCCGCTCGAACCCGGTCCCGCCGCCGCCGCCGCCGCGGGGGCTGCCGGGAGCGCGCGGAGCTACGGAGGCCGCGCAGGCTGGGCCGGGCAGGGACTCCGCCGCTGCCGCCATGGGCTGGGAGGAGATGCAGGTCCGCGGGTACCCCGAGTTCGTGCGGACAGCGCAGAGCTACCACGGCCGACCCATCTTCGCGCTTTTCTGCGGCGATAAGGACGCCGAGGGCAGGAGCTGGTGTCCTGACTGCGTGACGGGTGAGGCCCGTGGGGGGAATGCCCTGCCTGCGGCATGGGCCGTGTCGGTGCTGGGGAAGCCGGAGAGGCCCTTTCCGGAGGGTGCCTTTCCGGAACGTGCTGGGCGGTCACAGCAGCCCCGGTCCCAGTGCCGCTCCCAAGCTCTAGGCGCAGTTTCCCCTGGTGAACTGAAGGGGCTGTGCGGGCTGTGAGCCGCAGCTGCCGCGCTGCCCTTTTCGTTACGCCCGTCGAACGGCACGGGCTGTTGGCGAGGACTGGTGCACGGCCCAGCAAACAACCAGACGTGCGTCCTACAGTCGGTTTCACCTATGCTGCTCGTGTCGAGGCGCAGCGGTGTCCTCCCCGCCGGTGTCCGGCAGCAGCAGGTGAAGGCTGTTCTCAGAAATCATCGCACTGAACTGCCTGGGTCGTGCGTGTCTGAGCACGAGTGGAGGTGCGTTATGGAACCGTCACCCTGCAGAAGGGTGAGCGCCGTTCTGGGCTGCCACACCCAGGACAGGACCGAACGAGTGTTTTTCTTCCGTGTTAGAGAAGAAATTGGTCTTTACTCAAACACAAGTCCAGTCAACGTTCGAGCATGTCATAAAGTCTGAAAAACTTGTGGATAGCCAGGTGAAATGAAATACAGATTCCTAACTAAAGCAGACAAAACATTAATCTGCAGCCTTGCTGGTCCAAGTAAATCCATGTGATTCTGTGTCACAAGTATTAAGTACTAACAGATTTTAAAAATTATTTTCTAGCTGAGCCAGTTGTGAGAAAGGAACTTCATAACCTGCCTGATGAGTCAGTTTTCATCTACTGTCTAGTAGGAGATAGAGCCTAGTAAGTAACTTTGACTGCTGACAAGTGGGAACTGTCCTTCTCTGTAAGGAATCAATCATTTTTCGAGGTCTTCACCATCTCTGACATGACCTATCTGCATGCTTGTTTTGAGAAAGGGGTTGGGAGGGTGTGAGGCAAAGCCCTTTGAATAATTTTGAAGCTATTTTAACTTCAAAATGCCCCTCTACAAGCTGTGGTTAACACCTTCTTTCTGAACAGCTGGAAGGATCCCAACAATGAATTCAGGAGGAATCTGAAACTAACAGGAGTGCCCACACTACTTAAATACGGAACAGTAAGTGATTTGTTGTATGTTCTGGATGTACAGGCATTGAGATGGGGACCTGGCAGGAGTTTAGGGCTGTAAATGAGTTAGTGTATTCTCTGAGAACCTTCTCTTGTTCAAGGAGACCAGAGCATTCTGAACAGCTCTTCTGCTCCCTGTTCCTCACTCAAACAGTTCCTCAAGAGAGAACCATTCTGCTTATTGTGTAATGTCTATAATAAACATGCAGTAAAGGGAATATGTACTCTTGGCTCATAGTGCTTGAGGGGTTGAGAAACTTCTTAGCTACATATTGTTAATGTTCCTGATTTGCAGCTCCTCAACTTTTGAAAAATCCAAACGCTGAACTACAGGAGTGAAACCAGTATGCTCGACTCAGACAGCAGCTCAAGTTGTAACTTGTACATGTTAATTAAATTAGCAGTTACTTTCTTAGAAATGCCTCTTCCAAGGTCAGAAAACCCTCAGGAATGTTTCAGTTGTTATTACCTTGTTTGCTCCGCGCCCACTACCTCACTCCCCCGGACAACAGTTGCTGGATGTGGCTAATGTTAGTGTGTTAAGATGGCTCTTGGCTAGAACAGGTTTTTTAATTGCCCCTAAAACATGTGAACTTTTCTTTTCAGCCTCAGAAGCTGGTCGAAGAAGAATGTTTTAAAGCAGAGCTTGTGCGTATGTTGTTTACTGAAGACTAAAGCCCTCCCTAGTCAATCATTGACGAAGATGGTAATCTCAATTACTGCAGTGTCCTTTCAAGGAATCACTGACCTTTATTAAAACTTTCATGATTAATTACTTCGGACTAGTCAAGATAAATGTCATTAAATTCTGGGTCCAAACCCTACACTAAAATCTTACAACAAAAAACTGTATCTTTCCTTTCATGTCCAAATAAACTTGAGTTTGTGAACAACCTGTTTTCAAAGGAGCTGAGCTCATGTTAGAAACTGAGATTAGCCTGCACTTACTGAAGAGTAACTGCTAAGTTACACTCACAGTGAGTAAGGAGGAAGGGGAGAAACAGAAAAACCTCCTTTCTAAGCCTGACCACATAATTACTGAAACTGTTAAGATAAATTTTCAATGCCAAAGGTGTTTAATGGCTTATCTGTTCAGTCCAAGTGTAATAAGGTGGTGGCTGACAGCTGTAGTGTCACTGATCACATGTTAAGAGCTGGGAGTACCTGCTCCTACAACGGCAGGAAATACAACATGAATGCACCAGAAATACAGTCTAAAAATATGAAAATTAAAAACCCTGGCTGCTGCCAAGAGCTATGTTGTTACAATAAAAACTATAAAGGAATAAGTGGCAAGTGCTTCTCCAATACTCCAAGCAATGACATGTTTCCCCACACACACTGTTCTCATGACAGGGAGTGTAAAGAGACTCCAGAGCAGCCACCACTGGACAGGCAGAGGCCAAGATTCAAGGAAGCCGAGTTTAATGGAACAGAGACAGTTACAGCTTGTTTCCCTCTCTATCTGCAGAGTTTATTAGCACCTGTCTCTGCTCCACTTCCCAGTCCTCACCTTGTACACTCAATTTCTATCTGTACTACATGCTATAAGGAAAACTGCAAAACGCCCATCAGCAATGACTGCCAGGGAAACAGAAATGACAAGTAATAGCTCAGCTTGGTTTCAAAAAAAATACTGCACCATTTCAACTTTGTCTATCATCACTTCACCTTTGCTTGTCCCAGAGCTGTAAGTAGCAGGGAGTTCTCAGTGATGCTTTAAGACACATCATTATTCTCCAGGGAAAAAGTTTCCTAAGACCAGCCTTTAGAGCTACACTTTTTTATAGATACTTAGTAAGTAACAAAGCTAGGTTTTGTTTTCAAAATCAAGAGGAATCAATAACTATTGTAGTAAAGCTCTTACAAAACTGTCCATGCTATAAAATAAATTGCAGGTGTTTATTAGTCTTTAAAAGAGTTGATGAAACAAAAACAACCCCAGTCACTCGATAAATTCAAATAAAAGGGACACACATCCAGAGCCAAACTTACACAAGGGTTCATTCCCCTCCTGTAAATACTTCACTAACACAAAGTACACCTTATCACCACTACTGCACGTGCTTTTCATTTTACAGAGGTGTTGTTTTGTTGTTGCTGCTCGGCCAGTGCCTGCTGGAGGCGCATCCTTTTCCGGGAATAGTGCTGCCAGTGGAGGATCTGTTGCTCATCAATAAATTTGGCACACTGAGCATTGACCAGTTCTTTGCGGAAGTGTTCATACTGGAGCAGCTCTAGCATATGCAAACATTGAGGATACCTGGATTAAAAACAAACACACGTTAATACAGGTTTTTACAAGGGACACTAAATCTAGAGTGCCCAATACTTCTGTAGATTATTACTTTAGTTTTGACTTGTATGTGCTTTTCCCAAGTGTGAAACCACTTCCGCCTACACACTGTGACTTGGTACCTGCAGTATCAGGCCGGGAAACAAGGAGTCCAGTTCCATTTATAAATGCACGTTCCTGCTTGCTTAGAGTAGCTTCCCCAATGTCTTGGTTTGATAGACCAAATCCATAGCAATTACAATGCCTGTTTCCAGAGCCCACTTAAAGGAGATGACCAAAACCATTTTCCCAAAAACTGAAGGAATTTGCACACTTGCAAGAACACAAAATCACCTTTTGTCTCATGTAAGCATCAATAACGCAAAATTAATCTTAAAATGCACTTACTGCTTTTGTACCCTAACATTCAATAGTTTGATTTTGAATCAATCAAAAGTGCAGACTAAGGCTTTAAAGGAAGATTCTATGCAAAACTCATGAAATTTTTATAATTTTGCCCATTCCTGCTACATGTGGACTATTGGAAACAGGAAAATCTACGTTGCATATAACCATAATATTGCATAGTCTATGTTGCAGGGAAGACAAAAGTAACATTACAGGCAGAAATGAAACCCTGACATGCTACTGTACAATATGTAAAAAGAGGTCAATGCCAAACCATTAAAATGCAGAAACCTAAGGGAATTTAGCACTTACTTCAGGTATTTTGCATATTCAGGTTCTTTCCAATAAAGTAAATATTTAAGATAATTTACAAAAGCTTTATCTTTGAAGTAGCCTCTTTGTGCAAGAACTGAAATAAAATGACAAATAAGGAATTGTCAGTTACAGATGGGTGAAAAAAATCTGGACACTTGAACAAATTCACAAACTCAAAACTTTCTCATTACAATCAAATTTCAATAATTTGTATTTGGTAAATAAAAAAAACCACAGGGAAAAACAGTATTTTTATGTCAACAAAATAATAGATTAGTCTCATCTCCCTTACAGTTTGTATCTTTCATTGAATGGAACAGCTTTTTGAAACAAGAACTTTTTGACTGTAGCATCAAAATTAGCAGAAAGTTATGTATAGTACCTGAAACTATTCACATTAGTAAAATTCTGTTTTCAGATAAAGGAATGCTGTTAACTTGACATTAATGTTTAATAACAGACTTGAACTTGTTATTTTTTTCTCCATCAAATAAATGCTTTTTTTTTTGCATTCCAACCAACAAAAGACTTTGCATTTTAAAAAATAATAATCCACCTGTTAAACAAATTATTTACAGATTATGCTGTGAAAAACCCTTTGTTTAGCCCTGTCTCTATATTTAACATTACCAGTAACAATAAACATCATTAAACTATATAAACTCCTCAGCGTCCTGGTATTTACTTTAAGTACTCACAGTTGAGGTAATTTGGATTTGCCAGACATTGAACAAACTCCAGTTCCAGCTGGAATCGAAGTCGATTTCCTGTATCATCTGATTCAAGAAAAAAACCAGTAAGAATCGGACCCACACAACAGATTTGAAAGTAATCGCGGTCGATGCGTAACCCGGGACTAAAGAGTCCTGGGGGTGGGCGACGGCCACGGCCGGCGGCAGCGAACCACACAGCGGGGGCCGGCCCGGGCAAGTACGTGAGAGGCCTTCTCGGGGCTGCGGGCTCAGAGGGGCCCCAGAGCCCGTGCGGAGCCTCTCCCGCGCCGCAAGCTCTCGGCCTGCGCGGTCCCGTCAGACCCGGCGCTCCGGGGGCCTGGGAAGCTCCGACAGCGGCTGCGACAGCGGCTGCGACAGCGGCTGCGACAGCGGCCCCACGGGGCTCCTCAGCGTCCCGCACCGGCCCCGTCCCGGCCCCGCACCGGCCCCGTCCCGGCCCCGTCCCGGCCCCGTCCCGGCCCTGCACCGGCCCCGCACCGGCCCCGCACCGGCCCCGCAGCGTCCCGCACCTGCGTCCATGTCCGGGGCGCGGACGGCGGATGGCGGCACGCGCCCCCTCTGCCGGCGGCCCGGCGAAACGCAACGCTAAGCACGCTGGGAACGCAGCGGCCGTTGCCTAGCAACGGCCGCGGGGAGGGGCGGTGCGGAGGCGGGGCTCGGGGGCGGTGCGGAGGCGGTGCGGAGGCGGTGCGGAGGCGGGGCGGAGGCGGTGCGGAGGCGGGGCGGAGGCGGGGCGGTGCGGAGGCGGGGCGGAGGCGGGGCGGTGCGGAGGCGGGGCGGAGGCGGGGCGGAGGCGGGGCGGAGGCGGTGCGGAGGCGGTGCGGAGGCGGGGCGGAGGCGGGGCGGTGCGGAGGCGGTGCGGAGGCGGGGCGGAGGCGGGGCGGAGGCGGTGCGGAGGCGGGGCGGAGGCGGTGCGGAGGCGGGGCGGTGCGGAGGCGGGGCGGTGCGGAGGCGGGGCGGAGGCGGTGCGGAGGCGGGGCGGAGGCGGTGCGGAGGCGGGGCGGTGCGGAGGCGGGGCGGGGCGGAGGCGGTGCGGAGGCGGGGCGGGGCGGAGGCGGGGCGGAGGCGGGGCGGTGCGGAGGCGGGGCGGAGGCGGGGCGCGGAGGCGGTGCGGAGGCGGTGCGGAGGCGGGGCGGTGCGGAGGCGGGGCGGTGCGGAGGCGGGGCGGTGCGGAGGCGGGGCGGAGGCGGGGCGCGGAGGCGGGGCTCTCCTCACGGACGCTGCGGCGGCGCGGAGCGGTCGCTTCGGCGCAGCGTCCCTGCCGCGGAGAAGGTGCGTAGCCGGTGCCGGCCGTGCGCTGACACATCAGTCCTTCGCACTCGTCCCTAGACACTGACACGGCGTCCCTTGAACAAATGCTGGTTATTTTAAGTGTTGGGTTTCCCGGCCCACGAGTCCCGCCAGGAGCCGCGCACTGCCGGGAGCGCTTCCCCCGTACCGGTACCGCAGAGAAGCCTGCAAACACTCGGCTGTTGGGAGCTGAGAACAACTGGCACCATTCCCTCGCTGCCGCGGGTGAGGGAGCAGCTTCTGCTGGGGTACAGCAGCAGGGCACCGAGTAGCTGCTCTTGGAAAGAGTATTCAGAGATCCCAATATCCAAATAAACCCCACACTGAATATGGCACTGTACAAATTCCTTCCTTCTCACGGTGCTCTGCTGCAGCTCACGGCAACCCCCAAAGAACTCAGAAATCATAAAAGTGCAAACCAATGTATTTTTGAACGACCAACTTTCAGTTTTACATCAATCGCTTTGTCCTGACGACGTCACTCACCACCGTCCTGCGGCAGCCTCCAGCCCTTGAAAATTTCACCATCTGAGGGGAAAAAACCCAGTGACACGCGCTGCTTGTGCCAGGGGGACCCAGTGACCCAGTGCGAGTACAGAGTGACATTCCTGGGACTGCAGCTTCTACGACTGTCCCCAAACATGAACATTCCTTCTGACAGGAGCAAGGATAGTGTTTTGTCCGTCTGCCACAGAGGCCAGTCACTCCCAGAGCCATTAGAAGGTGGCTTTGGGGTCAATGTTCTAGGCATGTTATTTCCCCAGATAACCCTTGAGCTGGGAAGGATAAAAAGAAGATGAACTTTTGTTTGTATTTGCAGAACATTCATTGTAGCTTTGTACTAGACAAAGCCACTGTTCATCACTTCCAGAGCAAAAGGAAGTAGAGAGAATCAACCCTAAAATACTGAACTGTATTTAAAGTTTAATGGTAAATAAACTGGTGTATTATTTTCCTTCTGTATACTGGACAAAGTTTGGAGCTTTGGGCTTTGTTTTGTTTATCATAGTAACTTTACAGTCAGCCAAGGAGATTTCTGTCAACCTCTGCGCTGAATTCTTCATTAATTAAAGCACAATTTTCTCAGAGTAAAACCATTAATAAGCAAATACTCTATGAGTGAGCAGCAGCAGCAGTGGAAGCAATCTTTACAAACTTACCCGAAACCCTTCTCATGTCTTCCTTTTTTTGTTGTTTAATTATTTTCTATTTTCATTTGTTGAAGTATTTTTGGCATCCAAGTTAGCAATTTTCTATAATACTATCTTCTCCTATGATTTTTCTCCCTGGGAATTGGATTACAAAAACCATATAAAAAGGATCCGTGCATAGTTTTTCTTAATAAAAAAGGTTGCTTTTTTAGACAACATTTTAGTGGTTGTGGAATACTACTATTACTATATCAAAACACAACAAGTCACTCCCCAGTAAACACAGACTTTAGGCTAAAAGAAGAGATCAAATAGATCCCACGTGTCTGCATTGCTATTCTAGAATGTGATTTTTCTCCCAAGACTGACTTCAGAGGAGAGAATCCTAAAAAAGGATTGGTCACAAAAATAAATTACTATGTATGTTTGCCAGAGTTAAGTCAAACATCTCAATTCTTGTCCATCAAAACTAGGAACAAAATTGAAAATCAGGATTTTAGTATACTAACTGAGAACATTCTCTAGGAAAAGTTTGGATTTTTTTCTGCTTTTAAAAGTCAGGTGAGCCAAACTTGCAGGATATGTGTTAACATAAATATGAGTCTGGAATTTGCCTTATTGTCATAGAACCAGGATGACATCACTGCCTCAGTTTCTCCTTTCATAGAGACTAGACTGCTATCATTGCTGTTGCCTGCCCAGAAATGCGATGGTTTATGACAATAAGTATATCTTAACTTATTAGAACTGGTGTAGAGACACAGCTCTTAAATGGAACCACCTCTGGGACCTGAAGCCGCCAAGGTTTTATGACACAAGAGAAAATAATGTCTTGTTTGTTATGCTGTTAGATCTTGAATGTGAACACTGAAGAAGCGAGATGCTACAAAAGATTCCTCTGTGACACCATAGTGCAATGCATTTGCATCAGAGAGAAAAGAAGGTCCAGCAATTTCATCACTGAAAACGGGTCGAGATGAAACAGTGAAGTTTTTACACCCAGTGCATGAAACCCAAGACATCCCATTTTGTTCACCCATTTACCCACTGCTTTGGAATAGAATGCAAACTGATATTAACATGGGCAACATCTGTCAGGATTTTACCCATAGAATGCAAGACAGCTTCTGTAGACTGGAGAGCATCCTGCTTCAAATATGGTTAAATAACAGAGAACAGAGTATGCATTATGTTATATTTATAACAAGCCAGCACAAAGTCTGCAATTTTTATACTCCAATGCTATAATTGTAATTCAATAGAAACAAGATCATAGTTTTCAGTGGCTAAAACAATTGTCAGAACATGTTTAATTAAAGGCTTAACTCTTCACTGAGTTCTCTTTTTTTGAGGTCAAGAAACTGGCAGGTAATGTGCATTTCAGAAGCCAGCCAATGACAGTCATGGTGGAGCCACTTCATCTGCAGATGCCAAACACCATTCAAGCAAGCTGCAAATTGGATGAGATAGTGTAAAGGGACTGGTTTATTGAAGGCACTGGCACTGGTACTTCTGTGACTATGATACTCCTCTAGCTTCAGACAAACGTTAGAAATCAAAGATAAAGTCAAGATTAAATGTCATGTGTCAGAAAGCATTTTATATTTTTCATTAATAAGTTGGTTAAAAATATGTCAGGCTTCTATTAGGACGCCTGGACGGCAGGTGAATTTGAAGTCAGCCATTTGCCAGGAGCAATATGCATTGACCTGAGAGCAGTGGTCTTTAAGGAACATCTTCCCAAAAAAATACTGCCACTGTTTGGAGCCCTTCCTAAGGTCCTCTAAGGAAAGAATTCTGGAGGGAGCCAGGATACATGGGGCCTGATCTGAAGGAACTCTTATTCTGTTGAACACCAAACAGGCCAGAAACAACTAATTCCCAGTAATGAAGGAATGTAAAACTTCTCAAGGTCAAGATACATAGAAAAGTTTGCAGAACAATAAACGGAATCTTATCTATTTTATAATGATTACAAATATGATTAATTTCACTTATTTTCACGATATTTTAGATTAGCATTATGGTTATGTTATTCTCCAAATAACACTTCCATAATGAGGTAGTTTGAGCCACTTTCTGTGCTATTTCATTTTTAAGCTCTTCTACTGTGGCACTGAGCAGCAGGGCTTAGGGAAAACACCAGAAAGAATTAAGTATAAAACTAAAGGAATCATTGGCATGACTTTGTAATTAATGAAGAATTAATCTCCTTTATTTTGGAATACATTTAGTATGTGTTCAGCAGATAAGAAATAAATAGTTAATGTGGTGCTGAAACTAGTAGGTACACTCATATAGACTAGCACTACAGTCACTTTTATGAAGAAAAGCATAGTCTCCAATAATGGAAATACGATTAGTGAGATTCCTTCTTACTGGCAAGTATAACTAAATATTCTGTCCAGTCATCTACAACCTCACCCACTCAGGATGAAAATAACTTTAATTGTTGGTCATTGCAAAGGTGGTGCACAAATAGTTACAGTTTCACAGATGCCTACATCAATATTTAGCAAGAATATAAACCCTCTCTTTAGTTGCATGCTAGTCAACCTGCCAGTGCTTAGAGCAAGATTATACATCATTTGTGCAAACAAAAGTACTGATTTTCTTTGGAGCAAATCTAAATACATCTCTCATGACAAGGTTCATAACTTTTGAACACCAGGCCCACAGCTGAATATGCTGGAATTATGTCTAACACATAAACTTAGTAACATGAAGTAACCTGGAGCTTTTAAGTACACAACCGTATAAGGCACACCTTGCCATGTTACTTGCATTACATTCCACTTACTTTCTGTATTGCAGTTAAAAATATAATTAAAGTATTTGGAGATTAAATGCCACAAACCTACAGTTTATCTGGGGTGGTTTCTTCAAGCTCTCTTGTTTCCTTGCCCATGCATTACAATAATTAATATCTCTGGGTTTTAGCAGTTTTTCCCAGCTCAGAGAAAACAGCCTTTCAGTTTTTGTATCTACTCCTTTTCCTAGGCCACATTGCTGGGAACCACATTCGAGGATACCATTTTCTTTTGCTGGGAATGCCAATGTCATCTCCATTCCTTGCTCAGAAAGGCTCATTTTAATATTTTGGAAAAGAGAGAAAGATGAAAAAATAATTGCCAAGCTTCTTCCTAAATCACACCATACTTCTGGCAGCTGCTGTGCAAGTTTAACTTATTGGGCAGCCCTCAATCTACTGACAGATCAATTCAAACACAGAGCAGTAGAGTGGAGTCATCCCACACAGGAGAATGACTGCTGACAGATGTTTCATGAAGGACACCTGCACCTAACTCCCAGAGCACTGGTCATCATCAATTTAAGTAATTCCAAAAGAAAACACACAAATAAACAAAACAAAGAGCTGGGCCAAGATCATCCCCAAAACATTAACAATTTATTTGTCTGACCACTTTTCACTCAAGGCTGAAGTTATTCCTCAATACGACGCCGCAAAGGGGTGACTTTAATGGTATTTTTTGTATCCTAGGGTGACATTGCTTTGTATTGATCTGACTTACCTGTGTAAAAAGAAAGAAATGAAAACAGTCGAAGGTGAGCTCCAAAAATGAGGCAAGATAAGACAATTTTGTGTTTGTGGAGGATGTTCCCAGGAAAATTTATGTTGTTTTTTCCCCATTGTTTGTTATTAAAAAAGGAGTTAAAGTGTCCTGTGTTCTGCCCCCCCTGCTCCTTCATTTTCTTCGTCCCCATCCCTTTTTTCAGAGGAAATTCTTTTTTCCAAATTGAAGGATAACTTAGTATTGTGCACAAAAAACCCTCAAAGAAACCAAACCAACCAACCAAACAACAACAAAAAAAAACCCCAATCCCAACCCCCCCCCCCCCCCCAAAACCCCTACATTTCTGATTTCTGACTCTATAGCCAAGGCAAAATATTGAAGTAAAATAGAAACTTCCTCCAGAATAATCATTCCTTAAATGAATGCGTTAACTTCGTTTCTGGTGGAAATTTGATCTTCAGCTGGCTTTCTAAAATATTTGCTAAGACCCAACCCAAGTTATTGTTCTCAAAGAATAGCTCACAAAGGAAACTACAATAAATTAGATTTAGTATCTGGAACACTCAGTTCTTTCAAGAAAATGATTTGTCTATAAAAAAATGTTTTATGAACATTATAATGGGGCTCACACTCTGGCCTGAAACAGCTTATGAAAACTCACTGAAGTGCCATGTGCCAAATAAGACTGGGAAATAATTTTGTGGGGGAAATAAAGCACTAAAGTAAACTGGGGAAGCATAACATCTTTTCTCTGACAGAAGAAACAGTCTCTTTCTTACGGCCAGAATCTACAGCCTTAGATGTAAATCTACATTTACACCATAATGAATGGGCAGCTATTGACTAAGTGCTCCAGAAAAACCTAAATGGGCAAAAAATAGTTTCAGTATAGTCAGCTCTATTTTTAAATAACTGCCAAACCTTGTATTAAGTAGTCCCTGATCACCTCAGGGCAGCATGGTATGCCTGCTTTTACTCTGTGCTGCCAATGGTGAATTTCTCTGCCAAGCAGAGGCAGTTTGCAGCGCATGGCAAATCCTCTCTGTGCCACAGATCCTTCACACAGGGGCCAGCAAAGATACACAAGGGGGAAGGTCTAATCTGATGCAGAGGAGCTGCCACTGAGATGGTTCTTCTGAGCAGAGGGGAATCAGCACCCTGCCACTAAACCATGCAGACAAATGCTGAGCCCAACAAGTCTCTTGCAGCAGACTGCTAGCCTTGTGGTGCAAAGTACAAAAGTGTTGAAGACCTCTCAGTGGCACAATGAGATTGATCAGACTTGTCAAAAGTCACACATTTATTCAACCACACTGGAAAACATCGTGGAAACTCTGTCACTTGATCCAAGTGCTCAGGATTCATTACTACCCACTTGTTCATATATTTAGCATAGACATTTGGGGGGAAGAAAAAGATGTGAAGTATCTGAAAAATGTATATGATATGTCATTACTAAAAAGGAAGAGGTGGTGTGTTAAGGAACCACTGCTGCATTTTGGGTAGGACTGGTTCAGTGCTCTGTTTCTTTTTCTGGGCTGATTTTCACCGACTGCCCAATTCCAACTTTGTCTGCAAATGTTGGGTTTGGCTACAACCAGGTTGTCGTTCTTTCAAATGGTAACACACCTGAGCTGGAAGACAAAGGCTGAATAAGCCAAAGACTGAGTTCAAGTGAGTCAGCTGGAATGCGCTACCCGCTGCTCTGAATTCAGTGGATGACACCAAAAAATCTGAACCACTTTTCAGCTTGGGGACTTCTTCTTGATCATATAGAGAATGCTGAAAGGTTTTTCTTCTCTATTTCACAGATCTAGATATTCAACACATGGGAAGGAAATACCTTTGTTCTCCCTTTATATGTTTTCTTGTAGTTTGGTCATTCATGTGCTCATTTATGATTGTGAGGCCATCCCCAAGCACCAGTACATTGTGGGAACAAGTTGGCACACTGGTACAAGGCCAAGCAGGAGCCCTGTGCAACAGCAGCCCAGATCATGACTCTGCAGGTTTGAGACACTCAATATTTGCAGAAACAGCATTAGCAACTTGCTATTTTGGTAAACTGGTATTTTGAGAGAAGAAAGGAAAAGCCAAGGATCCATAGAGAGTGGGAAGAAAATAAGAAAGCATTGATTTAGCTCCTCAGAGGTGGCACTGCCAGCTGTGCTGCCAGCTGGCCAGCTGACAGACTCACTGACCACGAGGAATCACACTCTGCCCTCGTATGGTAAAATGGGTACTGTTTGCTCGCTCAGCGTGGCCGAATAACCTGCCCTGACAAAACCCACACTGAGGATCCTCCCATGTTTTCTGTGGGTGCTGGGGCTGTGTGTTTTAAAGCGGGGGACAAAGGGATTCTTTTATGCCACTACCTTAGGACTATCACAACTTCTTCATCTAAACCAATAATCCTTTGATGAGCAACAAAATAAATGCCATGCCCAGTAAGTGTCTATCATGATACTTGTCCTGCAGTGCTGAAGGGTCTGTAAACCAGCTCCAATCACAAAGCAATTGTCCTTGCATTGTCCATTGTAAGTAACGTATATTTACTTAGGGCACTGGAACAGGACACCATGCATGCTTGATTCTGAAGAAAAGCTTGTTTGTGCCTGTTATACTGGAAAGTTTGTACAACACTAATTCTTAAAAACTGGTTGTGTTTCTTAGATTCTTATAATCCTTTACTCTGAAATGAATGAGACAGTTAGTAGGGTATGGCACCTGATTTGGTCCCACCTGAGCATCTTCAGAGGTGCAAACTTGAGTTATCACTTAGCTGTTGAAAGAAGAGAAACCACTGATATTCAGGTCTGAAGACACTTAAGAGTGGTGTCCAAATCTCTGCTTTGCATTATTCACTACAGCATGTACCCTCCTGGATCTTACTGGAGCAACACCATGGTACTGCAGAAGCTAATGCAGAAACAAGTGGTCCACTATGGCACACAGGAAACAATCCATGCTGTTTCTAGAAAGTTTTTATTTGCCAGGCTCTAATTGTGCAACCCACCCATTTAAATTAATATGAATCAATCACAGAATGTCATAAAAGCGTCTCAAAAAGAAACTGCTGTTAACAGTACAGAGAGGTGACACATCCAGTAAATCACAGTTACAATAAACCCAACACTCTTTATTACCCCACATGCACACTTCCCTTGCCCCAGCACTCCTGACTATGAATCACCCTGTGTGACTGTTGATGAAAATAGCATTTGCTTCCTTCTTGTCCAGCAACAGAGTGAAGCTCTTCCCTAGCTGAGGTGAGGGCAACTTCTCCCCTTCAAGAAACTTTCAGAACATTCTTTTCGGCAAACAGGACAGTGAAGTGCTGTCCTACAGCTTTTAGCTGGAACCAGTTTTAGAGGAGTTTTGGTTTGCATGAACTGAGATAGCCAAGCTCAGTGTCACCTACCTATGCAAGCTCCCCTGTATCTTACTCGTAAGACAGAGCAGAGCAAGCACCTTGTATCTGGAAGCAATAACCTGCTCCTTCCCACACTGTGAACTCCATCAGAAAGCAGAAAAAGTCCCTTTCTCAAATGCACTTAGATACCTAGAGATGCAAATCAGCATTAAGTGGTGACTGCCAAAGAACAGAAGGTGCTCAGCTGTTCCTGGTTTCACTTTGTTCAAACAAATACTGTTATAAGTTTCAGGTGGTGACAAATATCTGTGAGCAAGCCACTTCTTGGCACTAGAACTGGCCTCTTCCTTAGATAGACCCTGCAAGTGGAAGCGTGCTTATCCACATGCTCCACCATTCCCCAGAAGAAGTATGAGGCTGCACCACATGCAGCCAGCTGGGTAGACAGGGAGCCTTTGGTGGCACTCGGGAACAACATTCAGCAGAGAGTTTATGGTGCTAAGCACCCTGAAAGAGCACAGAAGATAAAGGCACGAAAATCAATTCTTGAAGCAGTTTTCTGCTCAAAAAAGCACCTGGTCATTCTGTGGATAAATATTTCCCTCACTTTTACATAAAAATGTGTTTTTCCAGTTCCATAAAGAACATTCACATTAATAACAGAACTACTGAATAGCCTACACACAATACCATGCTATATGCCAGATCTTCTACACAGAATTCTATGATTCTATAACTTAACACCTTGCACCCATTATCATGAGGTGGAAAATCAGCATGGGTGCAGAATTTGACCCTAATGTCCTCACAACACCTTGGTGAGGTAGATAGGTTCCATAACATCTTCTTTAGGAGGGGAAATAGTCAAAAAGAGGTGAACTGGCTTGCACGGGGGTATACAGCAAGTCTGGGAGCAAAACCCAGGTCATACCCACACATCCTTCTATTCTAAGACACAGCTTTACCTCCCACCCGCCTCCATCCCCAGGGCTGAAGGAAAAGCGTCCATGTACCACTGAGGAAGTACACCCAGCCCTACACCAATCATTCTGTAGACTACTTCTGTAACAGAAATGGCATAAAGAGGTTACAAACTATTACAAACTACTTTTCTCACAAGACATGAATTCCAAAGTACACAAGACAACTCCCACTGCTGTCAGCCAGCACAAGCACTAAAATCTGGATCCCTAAATTTTTTCCAGGTCATCAATTAGAGTCTTTCTCATGTCTTGACTTTGCTCAAAATTCCAGAGTTAATTAATAAGGCACATCAGGGGCTAATCCAGGAACTTCTGCAATAGGTGTGAAGTCCTATGGGCCACTAGTCATCTCCAGGCTGGCACTCAGAAAACACTGGTTGGCATGTGAAATCACACATGTGACTGAGGGAAAGGCTCCCTTCCCTCTAATTGCCACAGTGCGAGAAGCACAGAGCCAGCCTTAATGCATCATTGTCCGAGACATCAGCTGAGTCATGACCAGCATGGAATTATGTTATCTCAACCCTCAATAAAGGCGTCTAAATGCAGTGAGACTTAGGAGTGAAAACAAGCCAAGAGAAAGAGTGCTGGATTTTGACTTGGAAGGATCCCACCACATGGCTGCGGCCCCACTAAAACGTAAGATAGCATAACATCACATACCCCTTCTTCACTAGACCAGTGACAACAGGGATTTCTCTGTACAGTTGCTGACTTGTAGATATAAGGAATAGGTAAGGAATGTTCAGCCCCTGCCTGAGTGCAATGTTCAATGCTAATGATTTACAAGTACATATAGTGATATAATAGTTCAAACCATTTCATCCAACAGCCTCCCCTCTCTTTATTGAAAGTTTGATAAATCCTAATTCTTGACCTTGATTGGAGGAACAATGGATCATTTGATCATACTTATGATCCCGACACATGATCCTTAAGGTTGTATAATTGCAAACACTTTTGGCTCCAGCACAACTGGAGCACGTTTGGGTTGGTTCAACCCTGAACTGATGTGTGACTGCTGGAAGGCAGCAAACACCCAACACTGGATCTAAAGTGGTGATGAGACTCTATACAGGACTTTAGGCAATAGGGAGTAGTAAGGGTCCTTTCCTTGTTTAACACACAAATTCTTCACCGCTCACTGATTTGTTGTGCTGTTTGCCCAGGTTGGGAATGTGTCCAGGTCAAACATAGGTCTTCCCCATGTGTTGATGGCCAGTGTGACACAGAAGACTCCAATGATGTTCATCACTATTCCGGATCTAACCTGTGAGGAAAAAAATCCAACAATAACCAAACACCAGCACAGCAAGTCCAAACCAGCAACACCCAAACACCAGCACAGCAAACTGCAGCGAGGCCTACTTGTACATACACAAGAAAGATGGTCATATAAATCACAGAAATAGCCATTGTATCCACTGCCTTATGCTCTTGCTTAGGTGGAGATACCAGGGAACACACTGTGCAAAGTCTTTGAGCACTTTGCTATGTATATAATGAGTCTAGGAGCTTTAAGGCATGTGTAATAAGTTGTTCTTATTAGTTAGAGAACTGCTTATGCCCTCTTCAAGTGTCCAGTTAGAAAACCAGTAATGTTTGTGTGTTCCGCCCAGAACCTGCCCTGTGTGGTCTGGCAGAAAATCAGAGGACCAGAGCCAAGGGCTACTGATTGCTACCTTCTGCTTTCAGCTCCAATGGAGACAAGGCCTCAGACACTCGCCAAAGCCCCGGAACACTGCAGAGCATGCCCGCACTTTAACCCTTCAGGTTTCAGAGACTTATGATTTGTCAATTTTTCATTTCACTTGGGCCAGTCTGTATGTCTGCCAAAGCCTGTGAGAAAAGTTCTGTTACTTCAGAGACGCAAATTTTTATCACAATATTAACACTGCAGAAGAGAGGGGCATAGGGTGGTAGTTACAGCCTGTAAGAGCTTCCTAGTACTATGGAAACACTCTGCAAAGAAAATTAAGCTCACCATATTTCAGGAAGAAAGCAATGGAGAATTTCAGATAAGAGACAAGGCATCTTACCATATCCAAAACACGGATGTGGCCGTAAGAAAACACTATTGCATTTGGTGGTGTTGCAACAGGTAGCATGAAGGCAAATGAAGCACTGAGAGTACCAGGCAGCATAACATACAAAGGGTGGATCTTGACAGATGCAGCCTGAAATGAAATGGAGAGAATATCACTCTGGAGGTGTTTGAAAAGAAAAGTATAAAGGATCAATCTACCCCAGGCCACTGAGATACATAGGCTTATTTTGTTTCCTTGTATTACATCACCAGAATAATTTACAAACATTTTATTCTAAAATCTGTATGTGCTTAAACATAACTTTGCTGTTGTTTCCTGTCCCATGATACTTAAAAACAAGGTTTGATTCTTTCATGTTGTTTGTTTTGCTCTATGGTATAATTTGGAGTTCTGTTCAAATATATCCAACAATCTTTTCTTTGACCTCAGACCACCCTTTTTCCAGGGAACACAGGAATGGGATTATAATTACTAGGCACATGGAGTGACACTCTAAGACTTTACATAAACTCTGTTGGAATCAAAACTTAAGTGCCAATTTAAGTCACTAATAGCTCAGTACCTTGACTGGGGTAATTTTACTTTGGTGAAATAGTCTAGAACAAAGTGCTTTTCCTTTCCCAAATAAAGAACAAAGTAACCTATTTTTCTCTTTATGCCACAGTTTCGAATCTGCTCAGAAAAGGCAGCAAAACTTACCAGGTTTTCCTCCCTAAGTTTTAAAATTGTTCTGGGTTCCTATGAGAAATGACACATTACTAATAATCAGGCTTGCCACTTTGTGTATTTTAGCACAAAATGTGAAGATGCATCACTCAAAGGCATCATCAGAAAGTGCTGGATTTTGTTTTGGTTTGGGTTTTGTGTGTGTGTGTTTTTCCAGTTCTAAGTGATGGTTCAAAATGACCAAAGTAACTGATGTTTGCTGATCTGTATTGCAAAAGGGACTTCACTTTCTCCAGGGCCAAGGCACACACCTTACAGAAGGCACAACGTGGCTTCCTTTTAAGTGAGGAAACACTGGAGCAACATCCAAGACATTAAATGTAATATTGCTTTGCCACCCAGTTTAACTCTGATCTTCCAGCTGACAGGACAACAGGATGGAAGCAGTCTTACCATGGACGAAAAGACAGGCAGGAAGAGGGTGGCTGTGGCCACATTACTGGTGCACTCAGTGAAGACAGCTATAATAAGGGAGAGCACTGTTGCAATGGCCCATGGCGGGATAGATCCCAGTGGAGTCATTTGATGACCCAGCCAAGCTGAGAGCCCAGAGTTCTGACAAGAAAAAAAGTGAGTTTCAGTGAGGTTTAGAATCCCTGACTCACAAGCAGGGAAGTCATGTTATGTGCAACATTCCTGTCAAATAACGCTAAAGGAGTCCTGAATTATACAAACACCATCCAGGAAAGTACGATTTGTCACAAAAATGGAAAGAAATTCCTTGCCAACTAGACATAATACTGTATCCCACTTTTCTGATTCTTCTGGAAATCAAATACTTGCTCACACTTAGGTTACAAAATTATGGTTTTCTTGCTAAACAGAAAGTGTTATTTCTGAGGCCATTGCAAAAACTTAATGTATGGCCCAGAAACTTCTTCTAGGGTTTCTGAAGGTTATGATTCTGTCTGAATGCTCTGTTGTAGGAACACAGTCAGTAGTTGATACAAACAGGTTACAAAATCTCTGACTTGATGGTTTTTAATGCTCTGGAGCTTTAATAATTTATGTATGATGTATGTAGATGAAAGTAAGCCCCCAGAGCTTTAATTTGCCCCATGGTTTAAACCTAATTAGCCACAAAACTTAGATGTGAACACGACTTTCCCCCAAGTATGGCCCTACTGATATCTAAGGCTTGCTTTGATTTAGATGCATCTTAGCAGCGGTGAAGGAAACAATGTGGTTCACCTCAAGATTCCTTCCTGGTTTGGGAATTTAGCTGCATTTTCTGTGAATTTATGAACACAGCATCAACCCAGGATTTTCTTTCTGAAAGTGGTTTTGGTTTAAGTCTGAAGATGTATAACCTTTAAACAAACCGCAAATGGTTCTGAAAATCTTACAAGTGTTATCTATGCTTCTATTTTTCTAGCCATGGCTGGGATTGGGATGATTACAGAAATAAGAAAGGATGCTTTCCTGGACTGTCCAGACAGTGAAGATCCCAACCTACTTGGCAGTCTCAAAGAGGTAAGATAAATTAAAGAAACTTGGTCAGAGCACAAAAACTCCTAAAAAAGACTCACAAGCGTTCACCTCTCCTCAGTTTTTGCTAATTTAGATCTGCCTCCAGATCTGAACTTCTCTACTGGGTTTGGCTTTGGGTGCATGCCCAGTAATACAGGACTAGATAACAAACCAGGGAAGTTCGCCTTTGAGTCAGAGAAAAACAGATGTCAGGACATACTGCGCTTGCATCAGCCAAAGCAAAACCTCCTCCCAGCAGCAGCACAATGCTCCAGGGCATCTTCCTTTGAACCACATTCCAGTCTAGCAGCGGGGCTGATAAAAATGGCTTTTTAATATCTGAAGTGAGAAATGAAAAGTAGAACATGTTTTAGGAGAGCGAAGACACTTTGTCTCCTGTTCTATAAGATACCAGTGGGCAGAGGCACATAACTGACAAATCTGCACAGGGTGAGGGTAACACACGTGAGCACGGACTGTGCCCCAGCCCTGCCCAACAAGTGAGATAGGTGAGCTGCTCTAAAGAACTGCATGTAAATCCAGTGCATGCTTCTGCCTTGTTAGCTGAGTGGGTTAGCTGTTTCACAATATTACAGTCCCTCTTTTAAATACCTTCTTCAGTCTGTTCAGAGTCAGACATGCTTTGACTCCAGGCTATGAATTTGGGCTTATGAGCAGGAAGGATAAACAGTAGCAGGGCAATAAACACAGCAGGAGCAGAATCAGTGATATACCTAATGAAGAAAAGAGGATATAGGTTAGAAAATGGACATTTTTCTCCTAGAAAAGGGCTGCCTTCCAGCACTCTAGTCACTGCTCTTTGCCATCTGGGGCTTGAGCAAAATGGGTCGTTAGCTCATGTCTGAGGTCTCTCAGACCTGCTATAACATAAACACAGTAATAAAAGAAACAAACTACAATACACATTAATAACCAGAGTCCCGGATGACAACTCATCCCACCTGGAGCAGGGTTCCTTCTCTGTGCTGAAGCCAAGATTCAACAGTTGTATCTCAAAGATGGACGTCTAAAGAAATGGCCTGAATGATAATAAACATGTATTTTATGTTCCTAACATGCCATGCACAAACACTATGCAAAGAAGCCATTCAAAGCACAAAATCAATTTTCCAGTGAGTTCTAAGGTATTAGTTAGAGGCAATATTACCAAATATTCAAATGTCACTGCAACTGATTGGAGCTCATAAAAACAAAATACGAAGGTGTATGTCAGTGTGACTGAGACCAGCATTACAGAATTTTCTCTTCCTTTAGGAGGTTCAGCTTGCTCCATGTCTCAGTCTCCAGCCTTTTCACTGCAGCACAAACTGTCAAATCATAGATAATTGGTGGTGTCATGTACAAGCCATTGGATCAAGCCCAGCAAACATGAAGTCAGGTAAAGTTGGAATTAATGACCCCACACTCAAAATGGAACATATGAGCAAGGGAATCTTTTTAGTAACCAAGAGGGTAAAAGATGGAAAAAACACCTAAGAACTTACTTTTCTCCTTCTGGGAAGAGCCTGGTGGCCCAGCCTTTTACAAAGCCTGGGTGTCTGGAAAACCACAAGAGCACCAGCAATACAAACATAAGGAGGACATTGAATTCAGCGTAAGAGATAGGGCCTAACTTCTTCATTTCTGCCTTCAGCACATTGTATGCAGCTTTTTCTTTGGCAGTTCTCTCTGTCCCACAGCCCCAGCTTTTTTTAAAGCTTTAAGAAAAATGGAGAAAAAAACCCTGTGAGTATGAACATATTAGAGGGATTTAACATCCTTATCACTCTGAAGCTATCACTCTTGGGGACAGACACAGACTACAGCAGAGGCCAGAAATAAAGAAATTACAACAGTGCCAAAGTATTTTGTGGGGACACGCCAGTTCTCACAGAAGAATGGGATCTATCAAAGGATGGCAATTTGGAGTAACCTGGGATGAAAAACTCAGATTTGAATCAATGGCTGCAAACCAGCTTTGCCAGCTCTCCTAGGGCTGAAATTCACAGATGAGAGATTGAAAAATAAAAAGGCAGTTCTGTCTGAAGATTAAGAATGTATAAGGCTTTTGCCTTAGTGTACCCTCATGAACACAAAAGGTTTCCAGACCTCAAAATTTCTGTGAAACGGACCTGCTCTCTGCTACCAAATTAATAACTTGTCAGTGCATTTGTTTTACCCAGATGCCTCAGTAAGCTGATCTGCACTAATTTACTGAGGGGTTTACACAATACTGTGTAGATAAATACTCACTTGAGTCCCATGAAGGAGAACTGTAACCAAAGCCAAGCTAGCACCAACATCAGGATCATGTTTGGGAATGCAAATCCAAACCAGGAAGCAAAATTCACAATATCATTATTGTTGGGGTATAACCTGTAAAGAAATGACTTTCTGTATGAATGTCAAAACATTTAATAATCTACTCTCCCTTTAATATGTGCTAGTGACAATTATACATGTACATCTAGGACAACCATTACAAGCAATCATAGGCAACATCCACAGCCTAACTGAAGTCACGGAGGAAGACAGCCTGATTTCAGAGCAGAACTCAAATGATCCTCAATTTTCCCCGTGTCTTACTTTGATGCATATAGGAGCTTATGTTGATACTTTATGTCTCAGTCAGACAAGTGTGGCTGAAAGATCTCCCATACATCCTAGGTACCTTTCACTTCCAGCACACCTGCTCATTTATCCCAAGACAGGATATTTTTTCTTCCTCCCAATTCATTCTAATAAGAGAGCAAGAAATGTCTTTCCTGAAATTAATACCTGCACTTCTGCTGCCTTCAACAGAAGAAAAAGTTGCTAGTTGGCTTGAAAGAATGAAGATAGTGTTTTAAGAACGGCAATTTTTGTTCTTCCCTGTGTCCACCAATAATGATCGGAGGAAAAATATCAATAGCAAACTTCCAGCTGGGTATTAAAACCAACAGATAATGTAGCAGCTGAGGCTGAAGTCCTTTCAAAACAAGGAAGCAATGTTGAGGGACTGATGTTGAGTCTGCAAAATTTCCACTGTGGATTGGGTGTCATGGAAATCAGTTCCCAAACTCAGTTTAGCAATGAGAGTACAACACAACTGTACAATTTCCACAGGCACAGTATGGAGGAAGAGTATTATAGGAGGGGCCAAGTTCCTTCTGGCGCTCTTCAGTGTGCTTATAAGTAATCTACATTCTTCTGGTGCTCTTTACTGCAGTTCCTCATCTGATGTGCTGTATTTCAGTTGAAAAAGAGGACACACAAGAACCAATATCTCATAATCAACCATTTCCAATTTTCTCAGAAGACCTATAATTCCATCACAAAGCCTCCTTTTAAAAGATGCTGAGGCAAAAAAAATGAGGCCCAACTCTTCATACACATTTCTCACTCTCAGCTCCTCAACTTACTGCTTAAAGTTCGCAACTCAAATTGTCATCTAAGGCCAGTCAACTGGTCACAGAAACAGTATGACAGTATAACTAAAAGAAGCAGCAAAAATGACTTACTGATTCATCTGTCCTTTCAGTACCATGTTTGGTCCTGTTCCAGTAAGTGTTGCAGTTCCTCCAATGCTGGCAGCATAGCATACACAAAGTGTCATTCCCTTGCATATACGCTTCCTCATTTTCTTTTCCTCAGAAGATTTGGGGTCATCAGGGACTTGTCCATTGCTTATGGCTAGACACAAAGAAAATGACTTGCCTCAGGTAAAACTGGAAAGGCAGAGAGTTCAGGATAGGACCTGTAGGCTCAGTGCTTCCAGTTTGTATGTGCCATTTATTTTAATTTAAAAACTCACAGACATGTCCCTAAATACTTTGGACTAATGTTCATGAGGAGCTGAAGAAAGAGGCTGACAGTCTGGGTTTACATGATCCAAGGACGCTCTTGTCCACATCAGTGCCACAGTTCCTCATCAGTAATTTCTTATTTCACAGAGAGGCTTACCACCAGCCAAATATTGTAGTCACTGGAACCATTCCAATCCCACAGTGAGAACCCAACTAGCTTTAACAGATATGAATACAGGCAGAAAAAAACCCCACTGAAACCCAAATCCTTGCTTGGCATAACTTAATCAATATGTTCTGCCAGTTTACAATAACCATGAAACTTTACTGCTGTGTCCACTGTTCTCTGAAGCTAACACTCTAATCTTGAAGTCTGACTGGACTAATGGAGCAGGACAAAGAATTTATGTCAATTACAACCAACTCAACAATATCAAAGGGTATTTTTTGCACACTCTAATTATCTTCACTACACTTGGGATCTGATCTTTAATCATATTTAATAATATAGCCCTCTGTAACAGCACAGCAGAGCAGCGAAATGAGAGGGACTGAGTTTATGCACATATTTCAAATGAAGTAAAACCTACTGCAGAACCACAGTATTGGCAGAGGACCTTGAGGTAAGATCAGGGTAAGATCACACACAAGAGCAGTTTGTCTACTGTGAGTCAAATTACACCAGTTCCTCTTTTCCACGTGGCTTTTAAAGTAGTCCTCTTTCTTCTCCCCACCTCCACATACAATCTGGTCAATAAAGAGATATTTATTACCCTAGAACCAAAATAGATTGTGTTCACATGATTTTTTTCAAATAGCCCTACATGGCTTAGAAGCTGAATCCTCACTGATAATCACAAGATTTAGAAAGTGGGATGCTAGGGGTGTGGATGGTTATTTCCCACAGGATATGCTTTTCACTTCCCTAAACAGGCAGTTAAGTCTGGGGAAACTGTAGGAGGATGACTCCAGCTCAAAGGAAAGAACATAACAACCTGTCTGGGATCTAGCACTAGCATACAAAATGGCAGCCATCAAAATTGGAAGCTATTTTGTAAAACCTAAATGTTATGTATTTAGGGGGTTTCAGTCAGGTTACCATCCTCTTTCCTTGGAAAGGGTACACAGCAATCCTAGGTTGGGGAGCTGCGAGTGTAGCAAGCTCAGTAGCATCAGCTTTTTGGTGAGCAGGCCCTTACCATGCACTGCAGTGGACTCTGATGTGCTCTTTTCTTCCAGCTCAATAACTGTATTTGTTTGCCCAGCTGCTTGTTCCATCATGGTCACATCATACTCCGTGTTGTCCATTTGATCCAGGACAGCCTGGACAATGGGAACCATCATGGCAGTGGTAGCTGTGTTACTTATCCACATGGACAGGAAGGCAGTGACTATCATAAATCCCAGCATGAGGCTGAAAAGAGAGAAAAACGCAGAGGAGAGGGGAAGAGAGTGAACAGATGCTGCTAAGCTTTGTAGTCACTGTAATTTGGAGAGCAGAGCCCAACAGGGATGTGTGCAGCATCCAGTAATACAGAGCAGGATCAGACTCCCTTCTAGGACAGCTCTGCCACCTTCACTGAAGGAATCCCAGTGCATGATTAAGTCTGTCATAATTTTGTCCCCAATGGCAAGCCTCTACAATTTAGTCAGATGCTAGTTTTGGATAAAGGACAAATAAACTATTCCTGTTGCTAGACTTCATTTCTGAGAACTCTGTCCAAGTACAGCTCAATTGGTTCTTGAAGGAACCTTTCTCTGCTGACTGTTAAACGTTATCCCTAGGTCTCTCCTAAACTGAGGTAAGAGGTAAGAAAAAACCAATGGAATACTCTTACAGTGCAGGTTTCACCCCAAGAATCAGAAGGACCCTCAGTGCAATCCTTTTGTGAAGATTCCACTGTTCAACAGAAATTGCAACAATCAGCCCTCCAACGAAGAGCATGTTTGTGTCATTTAGGTACTGCAAGCAAACCTGAAAGACAGAGAAGGTAAGTCGGGCCCAAATGTTGCTTCTTACTTGCTTCACTAGTGCATTTTGCCTACTACCCTCTCAAATCCACGGACTGGACCCAACCCCACCCAACACTGGCAGAAGAGGCAGCTGCTGCCTGAGAGCTCCCTGCAGTTTCCTGAACCCTTGATCACCTGTGTAACTGCTGAATTGCCTGTGCAGGAGCTCTTTGTGCATCATTGTGCAAAATGACACTGGATTCCTAAAACACAGCTGGGGGCTCAAAGTATGGAAGGCACTGGAAATGTCAAGCTCCAAAATGGCTTTCTCAGCACCTTCAACAACCACACCTGCCTTTACCAGCTTGTTGGGCAGTAGTGAAGCTGGGCTACAGAACCTGAATACAGCCTCTGCCTTGGACTAATGCTCCAGTACATTATGTACTGGAGTACATACAGTACTAATGCTACAGTCCAGGATGAGTTCTGGAGAGGACACAGCATACCTGCTGGCACCATGCCATCTATCCTCTTAGAAGTTTGTCCCATACATTTTGAGATCTCCCAGAAGATCTGTCAGCACTACTTTCTCAGAGGTTATGAACACACAGACTGCTGGCACTAGTGGGATGCTCTCCAGCAGGATCCATGCCCAAAACAGACCCTTCCCTCTACCACCTCAAGCCCTCCCCTCTTAACAGTTTGGGCAAATGTGTATGTAGTTCAGCATCTTCCCATATAAGAACCCTGAACACTAATACAGACTTGTTGGCTAAATATTGATGAGGGATCAGAGCACTGGATTTCCCTGTATCAGACCTGGATTGCATGAATGAATTCCTTACTGATTTAGAGCTCTGAACTCCAAGCAGAGGGAAAAATACCACTGGCATGAGGGAGGTGACAGCCAGGGGAATCACTTCAGTGCACCAGTACACAGCCATGATGATGATGATATATGCACATTTGGCCTCCTACAACATAATAGAAAACACATTTAAGCATTAGAAACTGTTTTTAAAGATAAGAAATACATTGGTAGCTCTTACAAGTGGCTCACACACTCCACTGTCTGTAGCTTAACAAATTACATTGAATGAGGACTTAAACTTGTGCTCTTAAATCATGTTCTGAAGTCACTTGTCTAAAAACATCTTTTTGACCAAGAAGACCATAGTGTTTGCTTTAATCCATCCACACAATATAAATGCTGTGAGAAAAACAAATCTTTCACCATGAGGTAAGTGCACAGTTCGCCATGTGCAATTACCTCTTGGTGGTTGAGGTCAGCAGATTTTACATCTAGAAGCCAAGAACAGCAATATAGAGTTAATTTTTCTAAACGGATGACCAAGTTTCCCAGTGTGGATGATTAGCTTGCCTGAAATTCACAAGTCTTTGATGTATGTCCTGTAACACAGCTGAACTCAGAAACTATTTCACTGAATAATTTAAAAGTTCTCTGCTTTTTAAAGTAACTACTAAAGTAAAACTCTTTTATAATTTTTTTTTTTTTTGTGACTAAGCAAATTAGAGGTATTAAACAACTTTCCCAAATCTTATGGTCCCTACCTGCTAAGGGGATTCCCTAGATTAGAATTCTTGCAACCTGTCTTTTTGGGCTGTGGATCAGGCATTTCTGTATCCCAGCCTTCCGTGGTTTGTACTCTAAAAATTGTTGGGAGAAGCAAGCCTTCATTAGCTAACAGTGAACTGTTTGAAAGCTGAAGTCAGTGTTCTGTAGTTCAGTATTTGCTCCTATTTAGGGCATGTGTTTATAGGATTTTACTTTAATACAACAAATATGACTTTATTGCTAAAATAAATGGTGTGACAGTGACATTTAAAAACTGACATCAGGTGATATTTATAAGTAGGGCTGCGTTTTTCTTAACTTTGTTGAGAAGTTTAAGAACCAGGAAACACCTTTCGTAAGTAATTTGAATTTTTTTCCCCTCAGGTACAAGTTTTGAAAAAAAAAATTTCTTCAGAGACTAGAAGATACCAGGCAGATCCTATTGAAGTCTCTTCCCTTTATACATATAAGGTGAGCCCACAATACAATTCATGCTGTACTGCAGTAATGCAGGGCTAGAACTGACTGTGGTTAATCTGTTGCTAGTATGAAAGACAGATAAACAATTCTAAGTGAATAAAATTCAAAACACTGGGTTTAGAGACTAAAGAGTAAATAATTTATGTGGAGTTCAAAAATACAACCAAGCTTATAAATTAACTCCAACCACCATGGCCAATTCAAACGACCAAAGATTTGCAATTAAATATGTATTTGTACGTATATCTATGTTTATCTGTGATTTATGGGAACAGTCACAGAATGTCTCTTTGATGTTTCTGTACAGTTGACACAAAATGCAGTGACCTGCCTCCTGGCTGAGAGATGAAAAAGCAGTCATTGACTGAAGTATTACTTTCCCATTGTGAAATACTGTAATTTCTTAGGTTATACTAATGACACAATATGCCTACAAATAATGGCAAACTGAAGACATATTTAATTTTTTTTTGGAAATTATCTTTCCTAGCTTTGACCAAAGTAGAGCTTAACAGTCAGGAATTCCTCACTATATAAAGCACCACCATTCAACTGAAAGGCCAGGTTGGTATTACTTAGGTAAACCAGAGAGCTGGCAATTTGGTTTATAAGCACAGATCAAATTTTCCTGTACTTTAAAACAGACTGAGCAACACAAGTTGCTCAGAAGAAAGGCTGGTTTTAGCATTAGAATAGTCTCCAAAGCTCTAGTAGGCTAAAATAATGCGAACTGAGCTTTCACACTTGGTCAAGAAGGCTACAAGACAATGAACGCCATACTTCCCTGGGTTATTCCAATTTTATGCTGGTGTAACTCCAGTGAACGCAAAGGAGTTGTGCCATCGCCATCCCTGGAGTAAGATGGATGAATTGGAGGACATGGTATTTGAAATCCTGCCCAATACATACAACACAGCGCCGGCTCCCGACTGCATCAGGATGGAGAATGTCAGCAAGCAACGTGCTGGGAGTAGCAGAGCCTCAGCAGAGAGCTGGGGGACGCACTCCTGCCCTTCAGCCCACTCCAGTCGCTACGACATAATGCGGGACCATTTCAAACGCGCCGGCCAGCTACGCATGGGTTTGTCTTGGCCCAAAATGAATAGCATCTGTTTGGCACGATGGGTTGGGTCCATGGGAGCCACAGGGAGCAGGGCCGGAGACGGGTGGAGTGGGGATCACCTGGGGGGCAGCAGGGCAGGAGCCGGGCTCTGTTCCCGCAGGGGCCCCGCAGGCACTTACCCGCGTGGGCACAGCGAGCGGCAGCGGCAGCAGCAGCAGCGGCGTGAGGAAGAGGATGGCGAAGGAGCGGTACCTCAGCAGGGGCCGCAGGCACGTCGGGGCCATGTTCTGTGGGGTGACACGGTCAGGGCGCGAGTGGGAGCAGCGCGAACCGCCGCCGCTTTAAGTACGGGGCGGGAGGGGACGGGAGGGACACGGCGGGGGGGACACGGCGGGGGGACGGGAGGGGACGGGAGGGACACGGCGGGGGGGACGGGAGGGACGGGGGGCCACACGTCCTGCCCGCCCCGCCGGGGCCGCCCCGGGCGGCGGTGCGGGTGAGGGCCGGCAGCGAACGAGCCTCCCCGAGCGCCCCGGGCCCCGCTCCGAGCCGCCCTCCCTGCCCGGGGCGCCGGGACGCGGCGAGGGGCCGGTCCCGCACTCCCTCCCTTGCGGCCACCTTCGTGCGGGGCTTCTGCAGCCCCTCCATGCCAGGGAAGTTTGCTCAATGGCCGTGTATCAGCTATCACACCAGTCGGGCGAATGTTTTGAGAACGTTCTCCCTGCTCGCAGAGCCCACAGAAAGGTGCCAGCAATCAGAGATTCTCACAGAGCGCATCGCGTGCAGGGACCGAGGTGCTGACACGGCCCCTTTCGGGAGCTGGACTTTCGGGAGGTGCTGGTGACGCCAAGGGAGGATCGTCCCTCGCTCATTCACACAGTGGTGGGGAAGGACTGGGCTCCTTTAGGGAAATGGAGAGTGAAAACCACAGTGGGGGTCTCCCCAAAACAGAGTTCTGTGCAGGCATGCATGGCTGTGTTTTGCTATTATTTTGAGAGGCATTGTGCCTCTGGATCTGGGTTAAAAATAACCCAGGAAGGTTAACTTGAAAGGTTATTTTTAATGTTGTTGAATTCAGTGGCTTCATCTACAGCGCAGCCTTGGAATCCAAAAGGATGATCCTACTGACAGTGGCCAGCACTACTGAGAGGGCAGAAAGGAACAACCAGAGGGACCGGAAACTAGACAGGGGACAAACAAATTGTTGATATTTTAGGTTTTGCTTCTGGGATGGCAACAGCCACCTGAAATGAAGTCAGCAGAAATCATATCTCAACAATTTGATCCTGCAGTCTCTTAATACAGTCTTACCAAGCAGTTACTCACAGAAATAAAGAATTTCAGATTCCACAGCAAGTAATGAGGGAGCTCTGACTACAGCTTGCACTCTTTATCCTCTGCTGACCAGAGGAACTTGAGTGACAGAAGTTCAAAACAAGACACTCCAATGTTACTTTTCATTTATAAAAGCAGTGAATGCCCACTAAGAAAAACAGTAGCCAACCGGATCTGGACAGATTCCAAATCTTCAAACCTTTCGGAGCAGTCCCTCTGGGTAACTTACCAACACAGAGGAAACTTCACACCAGTGCAAAGTCTAGAAGAAAGTGGGGAATCGGCCAAAACTTGCATTCCTGTGGCCTATCTCCAATGAAAAAATGGTTCCTAGTCAAAAAAGAAAAAGGACTACAAGCACTTAAATAAGAAAATGCAAACAGTTAACTCTAATGGAGTTGTTCTAAGGTTAACTCTGATAGACCAGTGCAAATATGATTTGTTGTTTTCTTGTTTCAATAAGATGCAGTGAAGAAAAAAGAAAATAAAGAGGAAGACAACAAATGTGTTGATACCTTTGGATGGACTAATCTTGTGAAAGGAGACTTGCTTGCTGTGCCTGGGGGTGAGACACAGGACTCCACGGGCAATTCAATTAGCTAATTCATGCCTCCGTCCTTTTTTTGTCAATATAGAAAAGGGAATCAGTATTCCTTTATTGTGTGGAATTATTGCAAACTTGCCTTCAGTGTGCCATGCAAAGTCCATTCAACAGTATGGAACAAAACAGAGAAAGAAAGACTCATAGAAAAGAACCAGCACCTGAATAATAGAGAACCAGATTGAAAGGTAGTGGATACTGTCTGCTGCTGCTTATGTAGCATTGGACCAGCAAAGGGTGTACCTTGGGAGGAGAGGGAGAGGCATGCGAGAAACACAATGTTCCCTAGGTTTCTTAGGATCAGCTGACTTTGGACAGGGATGAGAAGACGGTGCAGGCTTCCCAAGAGATTACAGAGCAAAAAGGAAGGAGAAAAGGAGGGAAACAGGGAGGTGTCAGTCAAGACCAGTAAGTTCCTGACCCTTAGAGATAAATACCCACTTCATACTGCTTCTGGCAGAGCTGCTTGGTTGAAAAGTGAGAGATATCTAGGAAAAACATTGAGTGCAGATTTGAAAGAAAGCATGCCTAGATTTCCTTTATTTGAGCATCTTTTTATCTGAGACACTGGTCCTACACTAGGACACTGTAATCTTTTCATGAATCAAGACCAGCACTGATAAGCTGCCTTTAGAAACTTTAAATTTAAGGCATTCCCAGGACTTTGATTAAAGCAGCAGTGGGGAGAAATCTGAAGCGGGACCATGGAAATGTGCAACTTTTACTTCTTTACTTCTTTTGCTAAAGTAGGCTCCTTTTTTAGAGGTTTACTTCAGGAGGAGAGCAGGTTTGTTGGAGTGCATGTGGAATATTTGTTCATGAACAATGTCAGGGCTGACTGCTGAGAAGAAATCAAATTAGTGCCAACTACAGTTCCTGTGGAAGTCTGCTAAGAATTCAGTGAAAATCAAGCAAAGCAGCTGGCTGAGGGAGAGCAGCAAAGCCAAAGTCCTGTACTGAACTGAACCTGTCAACTTGAAAGGTAAATTCTGACCTTGTTACCACCTTGTTCAAGCCATCCTGCCACTGCACACTTCATCACTACTTTATAAACCACAGAAGGTTTGCATGTGTCAATTCATGTTCTATTGTAAGGACCAGGAGGGTGAGAAGTTGACTGAATACAGATGTTAGAAGTACGTCATTGTGTATTATGGCAAGCTGCAACAACATTGGCAAAAAAAAGAATACTGAGAGAGGATGAGAGAAGATGCCTACATTCAGATAAACAGGTGGGAAAGTTGTGCAATGCATAATCAAGGTGGGGAAAAGAGGAATTTACAGTACAGGCTGAGACTCAGCACAGCGCTAAGGGATCAGCACAGAGAAACACAGAGGAACATGTTCCATTTGGCAAATATTGCAGCTGTTCTCCATCTCCCTTACGCTTACGACAAAGGTGCATTTGGCACTGTCTGGACGTGAGGGTGCTACAGGAGTGGCAGCTCTTTCGTAGCATTTGACGATGAGCTTCCTCTTCACTGTGCCAAGGAGAGGACAGACAAAGTTTTGGCTGCTTACTTTACAGAACTGGTTTGACAGCTGGGTAGAGGGAGCTGCAGAGAGCCTAAGCACTTCCAAAACATTCAGGAGGAATTTTAGGTGGTCCAAAGAGCATTCAAACAAAAACCTCCCACAGCCTGAAATTTGGCTCATGCTAATTGAGCACTAATTGCAAACCTTCAAGAAAAAGGAATCCTTTCCTCCAGTCAGTACGGCTCTGAACATAGTAGAGAGCAATGGTTTTAAATACTGCTTTAAAGGCAGTGGGTAAAATTAACTTTTGATTGCAGACATCATTTAGAAGCAGAAGATTGTAGCATCCTTTGGGCCAAATTTGAATAATGTGCTGTTCTTGTTCTTCTTGGTAGTAAGTTTCAAATCAGTTTTCAAAGGAATTCAAATTTTTGTATTACAAAGAGGCTTAGGCACGGGTGGCGACATGAGGTGGAACCAGGAGCTGAATCAGGTCTCTTGTACCTGAAAACCCTTCTGGCTGCAAGACACCACTTCTCCCATTTGCTGTTCTGCCGCCCTAATAAACACAGGTATTTTGAAGCATGTCAAGAATCAAGGGTTTGAGTAACAGAGCCAAGCCCATCACGTGGCTCACCGCCACTAACCTTCCCTGGCCTTTGCGACGTTTTCTCAGCTGGTGGCTCTGGGGCTCATTTGATTTAACTTGACAAAGAAAGCAGAGCATTTTTCTGCTGTTAGTGAGCTGAATAGGTTCAATGAAGTGTTCAGTGAGCACCAGAGCCAGCTCAAGAGACTGGGCCAGTTCTGGCTGGGCAAGGAACAGCTGTGACAGGAACAGCCGCATCTTTCAAGACAGCAAATGCCAAGATGAGCTTGACAGCATTGTCAAACCACATGCAGAGTCTTGCAATCTTTTCTTTTATACTTCAGATACCAGAGGCAATGATGTGAACCATGGCCAAGAGTTGCAGTCAGAAGTGGGACACTGCTGAAGACCAGTTAAGAAAGGCTGACCTATATTGTCTGGTAGAGAAAGGGACTGGAAATCAATCCCACTTAGAAAGTAGGAATTCCAGGGTCAGTCCAGGTGGAAAAATTGAAAAATAAAGATTTTGTTATAGTTTAGTTCATTCCCGAGAAGCTGCTTTTCTGATAAATTGCACTCTCTACAAGGCAATCCTCCCACTTACTCCAGTTATTGGTGGATAGGAATGGTCTGTAAAAAGGTGACTTTACAGGCAGCAGCTGGTTCATTTAATTACAGATAGACATATTTTCTGCTTCTAATTCAAATGCTGCCCAAGCACACAAGTACAGTTTGCTTGTTCTAAAGCAGTCCATTTGACCTAGATAACTGCTACTCTCTCTCGAGACAAAAACTCCTCACATTCTTTTTAAAGTTCTTTCATGTTGCAGGCTCCATGCAACAGCCAGAGGTACAAAAGTTTTAACAAAATAAAATTAAACCAGGATTGTAAGATGTATCATATTTGACACTGAGAAACAAAAATTAAAACAACTGACCCTGCGTCATTCTAGGACTTAGCAGAAAAAGAATGTTTTCTACTTAGGCGTTTGAAAATCACATTTAAAAAATAACCAGCTCAGAACTTACCTCTACGTGATTCTTGCCTTAAAAAGATGCCTAGAAGAGGTCTTGTATGGTAATTTTATGCACTGGAAGGTTTACACTGAATTTAAATAGAAAGAGTTATTACCAGCATTCAGAGAAAACCACTCTTTCATTGCTCTCCATTTTCCCTCCAATCGGTACTTCCCAGCTACTGCCAGTCCACTGTGCTGCTTCAGGAGTAGCTTTCAACTAAGTTCCCAGTGGAGTATCTGATATTTTTCCAAGAAAAGCTCTTGAGACTCTGAACGAACAGTCCTTTCGGCACAATCCCTGTGCCCAACAACTTTCTACATAAAAGCCCTCATTATGAATTTTGAGTCAGTGGGGTTTTCTCAGGCAGTGTATGTCGCTGATCAGTCTTTCTAGACCTAGAACTGGTGTTTCCCATATAGTTAGTGCCCTAAAGCCCATTCAAATGCTGTGCAGGCTAACAACTACAAAAGAAAAAAGATCCAAAAGAAAATCATGTTAAAAATTTGATTCAGAATTGGCAGCTCTGTAACCTCTCCCTTAGCTGCCATCTCATTAACATATTTGTTCAAAAGCCTTTTCTCTGCTTCATTACATAATTTGTGTTACAAAATCCAGATAAACATTCATTATTCCCAGATTTAAATAATGGCTTATTGCGCTTCCTTTTTCTTCTTCCTTCATTTTTCCCAGAGAAAAATGGGGGACAGAAGGGGCTTGTTTAGATGGGAAATGAACCACACCAATTTCTGAGAAACATCTGTGACAGCTGTTGTCTATGGCATTATGATACATTGTGCAAAGTCTAGTGAATAATTATTTCTGATACTCCTGCAAGGTGGAAGAATTAATATTAGTGTCCCTACCTGACAGACGAAGAAGGTCAATTAGTATTTTCTGTATCTCCTGTATCCCATTGTTCCACACTGGGTAGGGTCTGTCACATCAAAGACACTGGTTACATCATATAGCTATAAGGGATCAGTTGTAGCAGCAGGTACACAAATGCTTGACCTTCCTTCCAAAAGGCATTGAAAACATGAAGTTCTGTTCATTTTTCTCTTTAACTTATATTTCTTCTGAAGTTTCCTATGTAAAAATGTATTGCTGAGGTCCAGCAAGAGACAGGACGTGCTGTTCCTGGGGCCTTCGTGCTGTTGGTCCATCCCAACCACAGCAAGGTGTCCCCAGGGAGGAAAGGCAGTGCTGGCTAGTGCAGGTTAGAGATTTCACCTGGCACATATTTGGATACCATGGGTCCAAGGGAAACTGGGGAATTAGTGAGGCCTGGGCATCTGCTGGGGCATGGCTGAGCAGCCCATGCTGTGCACTTGGGGAGGAGAGGCTGGGGACCAATGATGGGTTTTCTCCCCTGTGGTGATGGAGGGAAAACACCTCCCGTGAGCTGGCTGCTTTTTTCCAAGGGAAACAGCATTGCCCCAGGGAGGCCAAGATGGGTTTGTGGGGCCAAATACTACCATGACCAGCCCTCAAGAGGCGAAGTGGATAGCAGCATGCCCCTGCCCTCCTACTCACCACAAGCCAGCCCTGAGGCCCTGCAGCCTGGGAGGGACCTCATGTCGTGCCTCCCTCCTCAGGGTGCCACAGGCTCCCTCAACTCTGGGCCAGAGCATGCCTGGATGCTGGGGGCAGAGGCCAGCCAGACCAGCACCAGCGGGGTGGAGGAACCCTGCCATCTACTGAACCAGCTAATGTAAATCAAACTTACATGGGAAAGAAGCAAACTGAGGCCCCAGAGTTTCTCTAAGGACTAGCGAACTAATCTGTGTGTGGAACTCACACTGAAAACCAAACCCCAATACTTCTCTGGCAATGCTGCTGTTTCTCCTTTAAAGAATTTTTTGGCTAACAGCTGTTTGGGGTGGAGTTACTGCAACACAGCCTTTCAGTTTTTGGGTTTTTTTCCTCTCTGCTCTTAGAAGAAAGGATATCCAGCAGAATAAAAAGAAAAATGTCAGGAGAGAGCAAGTCCTGCAAAAATTGGTAAGAGATCTTCACTCCTACGAAGTGAGGGGGATTTCAAGAGTTCCTAGGATTTTCCTTAGTGTTATCCGGGTCTCCTGTAAGAGAGGGAGCAGAGGAAGAACCACACATCAGGAGTACACTAGCCATTGAGTAGGAAAGAAAAATACTTTGTATGCATCTCAAATTTCCAAGGTGCTGCTCTCTTGCTACTTTGCTGTGCAGAGGTTTCTTTCACATCCTTCTCCCCTGCTGCATGTTCTCTCTTTTCAGAATACCACTGTGGGCAATTTTGCAGTATCTGGCAGAGAGAGGAGTCAGTGCATGGACCATGCCAAACCCAGCAGCTGCCTCAATTTCCCCCCATGACTGGTGGTTCTTTCTGTTGCTATGTTTGCAACTAAGTGATAAAACATTCATTTCTTTGTTCAGGGTAATTGGCCATCTCTCATAGATGGCTGAAAGGGGCCATGAGGATTGCAGAACTTGATGTGTCTTGAATAGTAGCAAGGCCATTGGACAAACTATACAAAAGAAAGATGATTAGCTTTCCCTCTCCCAGAAGAGACTACACTCCACCTCAAGCTCTTAAAGACACTAATTTTTTTTTGATATGCTGGTGACCTGTGACTCTTGCAACATTCTGCTGCCACTTCCAACCCTTCAGAAACATGAGGTGAGAAGTGACACGCTGGACTTGGCTTCCTACCTGCAAAGGGCCATACTTACACAATCACTGCTGATGTCCCCAGTGCCCAGGATCCCAGTGCCCATCTCTGTATTCCAAAGCTTCTTGAACTGTTGGCCACAGGTACACTCTTGTCTGTAAAGTGTGGAATTTGTTAATCCCATAGACTATTTATGCTCACATCCACACAAACAAGATCCATTGCCTATAGTCTGCTTCAGTTTTAGGAAAGTAATAACCATGACTGAAGTAATTAATTTTAAGCTCAAATCCTGGAAAGTCTTCAGCAACTGTACTTATTTGCTGAAGGCTCATGTTGTTCCTGCTAAGCAAATAGTAAGATTATATCCAGTTGCCTCCCTACTGAATATGATGGCTTGTTGAATATAATGTTAAATTCTCCTCTGACATGACTGTTACTTATTTTTCTAGATCAAATGTCTGCATTGGACAACTTTGCAAAATGATAGGATGAAAAAAAATCAAGCCACAGGGAAAAAGGTACTGCAGAATTTCAGAAATTTAGAATAGATTTCCTCATTCAGGATGATTCTAGACTGAGTTAACAGGAACAATGGGATATTTTGCAGAGGAAGTGCATCTTGTAAAGCTAATACTCAGAGTATCACAAAGCTCTTTAGATTCCAACGCACAGGGTGTTCCCATGAGATTGCACTAAAGAAGCATTGCTGCAGAGCCAGTCTGTTTTCACTCTCCTGACTCAGACTAATATGTCTTGTGCCTCACAAATCAATCTACTCTGAACAGTGCAGTACTTTCCCTACTGAAGCAGAGACCAGAATATCCTCCTCTGGTTTTCAGATCCTGGCAGAATCATTTCCTCTTGGTCCAGTTTAATTAAGTGAAACTGAAAGCCGTTGTTCTCAATCTGTCCTTTTTCCACTTTGTTCAGTAAATGATGTATTACTTCTCCCTGTAAAGCTTTCCTTTCTGGGTGAATTAAAGAGAAAAAGCACCAAAGTGAGAAATAGGGGGTATGTCTAGTTTTGAATTACAGGACTCTGGTCTTGAAATGAAAGTGAATACATGGTAATAACATGGATTATTTGAACTGCATTGCGAGTTTTTATATATTGTTCAACTGAGTGATGACATAGGAAGGCTGTAAACCTGAAACTTTAAAACCACTCATAACTGGTCTTTGTTTTCAGAAGACTGTTCCTACAGCATTCGTGACTAAGTCTGGAAATAGAGGCACGTCTCCAGATTGAAGCTTCAGCTCATCTTTAGGAAAAGGCACTGAAAGTATGATAGCTTTATCAGCAAATAAAAGTGTAAACTTGCTACTCTAGATTAAGAACAAAGACTGACTCGGATTTTTTATTCCTTATCAAGAGAAGCATTTAAAGGTTTCACCAGAAAACTGTAAAAGTGATGGGGGCTCAACAGCTGTCATAATTTCAAATATTTCTGTGTAAGCTTGCTTTAGGAATGTAATTTTCCCACCCGCTTCAGCAGGGAGAGCAGTTTATTTTAAAATACTTGTTCTGGGGAAGAGAAGGAAATAAGGAATTCAGAATAGCTTGTCATGTTGAGTGCCACCAATTCCTCTTGTACTCACTGATAGTTGAGAACTTTGTGTTTATCAGGTCATGGCCCAGTGAAAGTAGAAAACATTAAATCCTGCTCTCCATCACTTCAGTGAGCCACTGAACCCAGGACCAGCACAAACATCTTCATCTCAGGAGATGACAGACAGATCCTGGGATAACTGAGGGCATTCGTCTCCTGAAATACAAGTGGAAACTGATAGAGTCCAATGGCAGGAAAATGGATGCTCACGGGACAGCAAATGGGCAGGAACAGGCAGGTAAGGGGATGGTGCACACACCAGCCCTGTTACCCCAAGACCACTGCAGACTGTCTTTGTGCTCTGTCACAGGTTATTGTGAGAGCAAACGGGGTCACACCCCGTACTGCAACACCGGGACCAAAGTTACTGTATCTGGAAAGAGCCACAAAACTACCTCAGATCACAGGGCCGGCTTTAGCCTTCCAGCCTTTCCCTCTGGAGGGGTGGGAAGGCCTGGACTATTGAAGAAGTATTTCCTCCGCGAAGGCTCACAGGGTGTTCGGTGCTCGGTACTGCGGCGGCACCGTGTGGCTGACGGTGGCACCGTGTGGCTGATGGGGGCACCGTGTGGCTGACGGTGGCACCGTGTGGCTGACGGTGGCACCGTGTGGCTGGTGGGGGCACCGTGTGGCTGACGGTGGCACCGTGTGGCTGGTGGGGGCACCGTGTGGCTGGTGGGGGCACCGTGTGGCTGGTGGGGGCACCGTGTGGCTGACGGTGAGACCAGCACCGGCTCACCCGCGCAGGGCCGCGGCTCGGGCTCGGGCTCGGGCTCGGGCTCGGGCTCGGGGAGAGCCGGGAGCAGCCTGGCCAGCCCGGGCGCGGGACCGGTCGGTAAATAATTAATTAATTATTAATAACGTCAGGATCCCAGCTGGGTCAAAGACAACAGCGTCTGGATAAAGAGAGCAGCGAGCCAAGTGTCCATGGCCTGGAGCACTCTGCAGCCTCCCCGGCATGCTCAGGCGTACCAGCTGCCGGGAGTCTGTCTCAATACCAAGAGAGTCTCCAAAACAAAATACCTCTCTGATGGATCTTCAGAATACCTGCAAGCAATCTGTCTCCGGCCTCCCAGCGTGAGGAGATGGCTGTTACGGCCACCTCAAATGTCACTCTGGTGCTGAATGTGCTGCCCAGCGCGGGGAATCTGCTCCCAAGCTCGGTGAGTCCTCGGGGGACAAACCGCGACTCTTCGATTTTGTGAATGGCCTCTGTCTAAACTGCCGGGTCCTGGTGGGAAGGTGAAGGGCCTGTTCATTTGCAGAGCCACGTCACTGTGTGAAAGCTGCAGTTCCCACACGTCTGCAAACCTGAGGCCCGAGGTCCGTAAGGGATGCGGGGAACAGGGTACCACGAGGTACCTCACCCTCTCTCGGGGTGAGAGAGAAGCAGCGCTGTTCGGTTTCCGAATTCCCAGATGTGTTCGGTGTGCCAATGTGCTCGTTTCCGTCACTAGATGGCAATAAAGACCCGACGTGCTCTTCCCTGGACGGCACAGGAGGATTGTAGAGTTCGGCCTGGATTTGCCCCAGGAGATAGGACTGGAAGATACTAGAGAAACCGAGAAAATAAGTGTGCCGTCGTTCTGCTTGGTAATGAGGATTTGTTTAGTTACTGTCTGTTTCTTACAAAAAATAGATCTTTACCAGGCACAAAACTATTATCAGATTAAAAATATATTTCTGTGCAAGAAAAGGAAGCTCAGCCTTCCCAGGACAGGTACTCAGAGGATGTGGCATCATACTCCTGAAGCACTGCTGAGGTTTCAAATACTCTGGGATTTCAGTATTTTACCTTGAGGCTTAATATTTTTATACTTTGGCAGTGGCAGGAGGCAATCCATTTCTGTATGACCCTCCTTCCCCAGTAACCCCTTACCTACATGCCTCTCCATATAGTATTTTTTTAAACAATCCTTTGTCACAGTGACAACTTTAACACCAATCTCTGAGACACCAGAATGAAGGACACCTTGTATTCCTCCATTTCCTAGGTGCTGTGTGCTGGTGGCTGCTCCTCACTATGCTCTGTGTATATTAATTTTGCTCAAAGGTTAATCTCATTTGAAGGGAGGATTTTTGTGTGTACACAAAACATTGCAAAGCCAGCTGGCATATCCTACTCCCAGACACTGTTGTGATTCGAAAGCAGTGTTATGGGAAGCAGAAGGAACTAAATGAGGAAATTAAACTGACAATATACCCTGCAGTGAGCTGATGGGGAGAAGCTAAATGACCTATTTTTGAATTTTCCCACTGCTGCTTCTCAGTGGTTCTGTTGCAAAAGACAATGTGAGATCTCATTGTCTTACTGTTGTCTTCTATGGGTGTGGATTTTCAATAATCCAGAGGGTAAAAGTCATCTGTTGAGCCAACACAAGGCCCCCATACTGCCTCAGCATGTTGAAACAAACAGCATATATTTTATGAACCATACCCAACTATGTAACTTGTGTAGTACCTCATGACTGACATCTCTTCATTTGCTGCTGAAGGGCTTTCTGGGTGTCTTGAGTTGAGTCACATTGGGATAAAATTCGGCAGAAACTTGAGCTCAAGTACTTTTTTGATTATTTAGAAAAAACCCTGCAAAAAGTAAACAAACTATTAGATAGGTGACCAGGACCACCTTCTCCTATGGTATATGAACACATGTCCCTGAAATTCAGAAAGAAATGCAGTAAAAGTGCAAGTAGCCAGTGGGGGAGAGTGAGTGGACTAAGGTAGGCAGAAATGTCTCCAAGTGATGGCAAACCTTGCAGAGGCAGCAGAGCAGAAGGAAATTTCTCCTTGGGCTGTGGAAACTGGTATAGTGCAACTGCATAAATAGTGGGGATTCTGTTCTCTGCCACATTCTAAAATCCAGAACAGAAGTGGCAAATAATAGTTATGTCTGAGTTCCAAATTAGAAGCCTAGGGAATGGAGACATAGCCTAAATCTCCATAAGATTGCTCTGAACTCTTTTTTTTTGTTTTAAATCTACCTACATGAGAGAGAGAGAAAGAAAGAGAGAACAAACTGCAGAAAAATGAGAGCTGGTGCTCATTCTTGGTTTCAGAATCTGACCTAAATGACACTGATCTCTGCAAGCAAACCTGCTTCACAGATACCTGCAAGTGCTGCTGCCACCCTGCACACAGCATTTTACTGTCAGGCAATTATAAGCTACAACTGTGATGCCACTTCAGCTTCAGTGTTTGCCCTTTTAATTTTCTCTGTTGCTATGGCAGCAACAAATGATTGCGATCGCTGCTGTTTATATTGCAGTCCAAGTCACATCAATAGAGATATTGGAAACTAAACACTAAAAATCTGACTTAACTGTATAATGCATGTGTTGTTGTACATAATAGGTTGTTCGCAATAACCAGGATTCTTCGAAAGCTTTTTTTCCTGTAGCATTTGGAAAATTCCTTTAACTGATGGTTGTCAAATGATAATTTACATTTAATACATGCTTATTCAGTGCTCTTCACGTAGCTGGACAAGGTTTCTTTTACACTGTTTCCTATATCCTTGAAAACAAATATTTTAATGGTCTTTCTACTGTTGAAGAAAGGCTACTTTATCTTTTTACACACTGTATTAATCATAGTAGTATATTAGATCTGAAATAATACATCTTTAAAAAGATACTTCAGTACTTTCTCTCACACTGTTTTGTCTATTTAGACTGCACAGGCTGGAGCCTCTGCTGGAGCACTGTTCCTGATCCACCCGAGCATCAGCCAGACAGCAGAGCTTGCAGGGTGCGAGTTCATTTCCTGGGGGAGTGAGGAGTGCCCACCTGCACACACCTGTACCTGCCTGGGTGCCCACCTGCGTCTGCCCTGCAGCTGTCGGATGCCCAGCATAGCTGAGCTGCAGGGCTGAGCCTCACAGGGCTGGGACTCCTTTGCTGGGTTATGTGACTTTTCTTACAGAAAGTTCAGTCTCTACAGGAGAGCCCAGGAAGGCAATTTGCTCTTTAAATGACCCCAATGCACATTGGGTGTATTGAAGAAAAAAGCCATTTCCTAGTGACTAAATCTCATTTAAAAAGCAATTTTCCAATCAATTACAATGCAATTTAGCTGCTAACTGTTTAATTATCAAAAAAGAAGCTATTTTGTTCTCTGTTCCTGTATTTATGAACCATGCTTCAAAATTTAATCTTCAGAGTTTTGTATGGAGGAATGTGGCTGCTCTATTGATGCAATTATAGTAAAATTAAAATTTTCACTTCAATGTATTGTATTAGTTCAAGGAAATATTGTTTGCCCAGAAGCCTTTGAAATAGGAGGTTCATTGATTTCTACAAGAGCTGAACCTTTGTTATCTTCATGCACTATAAAAATTGCATTATCTTATGTAGGTTTTATTAAAGGAGCATAGGAATTATTTTGTTTTTTGTTTACTTTTGTTTTCTTAATCTTGTGTAAGAATTTCAGTCCTGGAAACGTGCTGAAACTAGAGCAAGGTTCCTCTTGAAAAAAGGACTTGTGTCTCTGGAGAGACTGAAGAGGTACATTGCAGGGGTGGTTTATGAGAGCTGGGATGCTGGCGCCTGGTTGTGACGTCTTGTCTTGGGGTGAGCACAGTGGTGGAGCACAGAGGGCTCAGTTCTGAAAACAGGAAAACATTCAAGCAGCAGGGCTGACATGACTTGCCATTTTTATTTGAAGTCTTGCAGTGCTTGGTGTTTCTTCTTAAAGCTCCAGTTCCCAGAGTTATCTGAGAGGAGGAAGGGATCTGAGACATGAGGGGGTGGGAGGGCTCCTCTTTAGGAGATAATTAAATAGGCATTTCTCCAAAATGTCATGGGCATTAAAATGGAGTTTAATGGTGGCAGTGACTGGATGCCTACTTTTTGTTACCCCTTCTCTCACAACTTTTAGATTATTGCAGGAAATTTGTTACATAAAACTCCTACACAGGTCATCACTGCTCCCTGGTGTGTCACGATCACTTTGCTCATGTTTGTGTGCCCGTATACATATCTGGTCAGTTTTAAAATTATAGTGCAGAAGTAATACCAGATATGGTAATTATTAAGCTGCTCTTGGCAAAACAAAGTTTTCAAAAGCCTCTAATTGTTTTAGGAATAAATTATCAGTTCACAGCTCTGTCACTTCACAAATCTCATTATTATACTCTTAGGAAAAAAAGTAGTTTTTGTAAGGAATGTCTGTTTTCCTTCTTTCACATGTCCGTGTGGCTGTTGCTTATTTCCAGCATGTCTACGTCTGGAAGGTTCTGTTTATGAGCACAGTGGTATGGCACAGATAATTATTTATTGAACTAGCTCAAATCTTTAACGATTCAGCTTTAACAGGTCTGTTCTATTACTGTGCATAAAGAGCACTGAAGTAATTAAAACAATTTGATTGCTTTGAGTGAGGTGAGACTTAACACACACACACACACACACACACACGTACGTTGCAGTGTCACCTGAGGATGACACTCATAAAGCCCAGGTGCAGCACAGCCTGTGCACTGAAGGAGCCCTGTGCTGGCTGCAGAGCACTAAGGAAAGGCACATATGGCCTTCAAAGGGAGCTTTGGGACAAGTTCCCTCATGAAACTCCACTGCTGGAGTTTAAATATTGACTGGAAAGACGGAATTACTGGTCACAATCCTGTACAGGCTTATCCTCAGTTTTCCAACTTCAGGGTGTGAGTCTCCTGTTTGTGTGAGTGGGATGAGTCCTGTGGTAGCACCAGGATCGAGTGGCTGCAAGATCCAAGGTGTAGCCATCAGAACGTTTGCCTTGGAGCTGAAAGGCACAGTAGGAGCTGCCCCTGGCTCTGAGTGAGAAGAGAGCTGTGGTTTGCAGGTTCACTCTAGCTGAATGATGAGGACCACCCCCTGAGCCTCTGCTCTGGTAGGGCAGGGCTGGGGCCAGGCAGAAGCCCTGTCCTTCCCCATGGTGCTGGTGGGTGCACAGGGGCCCTTGGCCTCTTCTGCCATCACTATTGGGGAAGCTGTGGTGGGATTGTGGGGTGCTGGGAAGGATGTCGTGCTCCACACCAGCACCAGGCACCAAAGGTGCTTTTTGATTTCATCTCATGCTGTTCCTGCGGAGGGGAAACAAATTTGGAAGGTGAAATGAGTCCAGCAAATGGATTTTTCCTGTGAAATGTGACTTTTATCTTTGCTAAGCCTACCTATTTAGATTATAAAACTGAGGATTGAAATGGTGTGTTCCAGTTCCGCTGCTACCAAATGCCTGTTTAAATAAAAGGTTTGCTAAATAATTCAGATAAATATTATTCAATAATTGATAAACTTTGTAATAAAGATTGAAGCCTAACCCAGTAAAACTCCAAGTACCTTTATGTTCTTTATTAGCTAATTCTGTTGAGGAAAGCACTGTTTTTGCATGGAGGTTTTTGTGTTGGATGTTTGTGGGTTTTTTGTTTGTTGGTTTTTTGTTTATTTGCTTTTTTTTGGTCCCCTTTCAACAGGCCTCACAGGAAGCAGGGATTAGAGATTGGGCATCAGTAACAAGCAAAGCCGTGACTCACAGAGGCACCAGGACGTACCCAGTCTCTGCAGGAGAGCCTTAGCCTCAGCACAGGAACAGCCCAAGGGCCCTATTTGAGACCAACTTCCCTCTAAAACTGCAGGAGTCAGCCCACAGGTGAAGCACCTCTTTGGGCCATTGAATAAAAGAGGCAGAAGTGTTTCTGTCTGCTAGAGGATGTCAGCTCAGCCAAGCCTTGGCTCTGTGGAGTCCTCAAGAGCTCCTCTCCATCTCCTGTCCCACGGCTCTGCAGTGGGGGTCAGAGGGGCTCCTGCTGCAGATCCAATCCCTGCATTGCAGCTGATCTCTGCATCAGTGCTCGGGAAAGCTGAAGCAGGTCCAGCTCAATGTGAGGTCACTATGCATATTTTAAAACACATTAGCTCTCCTGCAGATGTTTCCATTCAAAGATAAATTAGTTTTCATCTGCTATGGAGGAATAAGGAATGACAATTTAAGGCCATTTCTGAATGAGGGCCTTCAAGTAAGCATCTTGTGCATCCATTTCACATTTTTAAAAATTTACATCTGGCTTCCCAGCTGGCCCATTGCTGGCAGTCTTGGGGGTCTAGAGGCACAGCAGTAGCAAGGGGCCTTACCCTCCTAGATTTGAATCTCATTTCCCCACATGTGGATCCTCCTACAAGTTAATGACACATTGGCGTCGCACGGGTGAAACGGGCAAGAGACATTCCTAGATCTGTGTTTTGGCTCTGCTGTGTTTTGGTATTGGTGCTACAGGAAGTTTGTCACAGGTGTTATGACCTCCCTCTTTCTGGCTAGCACACCTGTGACACTTCAGCACCCTGTGAACGCTGCCAAGACAAGCGGTCACTGTGAGACGGAAGGTTTGGGAAGTGGCGTATCAAGTGTGCTGCAGCTGGCTAAAAATAAAAGAGAAATCAATACTGAGTCGTATACGATAATGAAAATCTGCAAATTAATTAAATATTTACCATGCTGAAATATGGCCATGGCAGTGTTTTCCGTGTCAGAGCCTGCTCTGGTGGGAGCAGAGACATCTCCAAGAGCTGCCTTGTTGCTGGGGCAGGGTGTGACTGCTGGGGAAATGTGCTGGGAAACCTGCCCTCCCTGAAACCTTTCAGGTGCCATGCCTGGGTGAGTCGGAGACAGGCTCACTCTCTCCCTCACCAGAAAGGACAAGAACAGTTGAAATCCCCAAACTTCATGGGGATGTTGAGGAGCAGTTCTTGGTGGGCTCCTAAGGGGTTTTTCAGTTGATTTGGCAGAATCAAGATTTCCCAGCGTTCCCAATCTCCATCTGCCAGTAAGTAGGAATGCTAGTTCATTCCCATGTATTGAGTGGGAAGTGGGAGGGAGTTTGCATACTGCTGTGAAGGTGCTTGCAGACTGGTTTTATTTCCACTGAAGTGTAAAGTACCCAGCAGTATGAGAAACAATACTCTGACCTTCAAAACACTGGCTAGGCAAAACAAGCAGACAAACAAGAAATATTTTATTCCTGAAGCACAAAGACTCTAATTCATTTTCCCTTGGCTCTAAAGGTTGTCACTGAAAGCTGCTTTGGAATCTAACCACTTGCAAAAACTGAGGGCAGGGTGGTGGGTGTGAGAAGGGGTCTGGAGCTCTGCAAGAGGCTGGCTGACTAATAGTTTGTGGTTGTAGCTCCAGAGTGGGGTTTTAAACACAAAGGCGTGGAATGAATTTGAAACTGATAGCTTTGAGAAGGAGCAGAGCTTGGTCTGTATCCGTCACTACATTACCCACTGTAGCAGATTGGCATTAGCAAGTAGAGATCAGCTGTTTATCTAGGGAAAGGATCTGTTCTGCTATTAGATGCCAATAATAGAATGTTGTGCTTCCTCAGTGCAATACAGAAATTGAACAGTGAAGGGAACCTTTCCCTCCTAAAACTCCCCACAACTCACCTGTATCTGCTCCTGGTATATCAAAAGCCTGCTCTGCAAGAATGCACAAGCAATTGATTTGGATGATAACTTGGTTTTCCAGTCTGAAGTCATCACTACAAAAGGAAGTCACAGAATAGTTAGGGTTGGAAAATGGGGCTGAAGAGCTGAGGGGAAAGCAAGAGGCAAGGAGGAGAAAGCAGCATGGGCTGGCAGCTTGTGTACAGTGCTCAAAAAAGAGAGCAACTATTTCTGGTTGTTACAATCCTCACCATGGACTGTGCTGCTTGGCGGCACTTTGAACAAAACAAAAGCCAAAAAAAGGTGTAGGGAGTAAATCCTTTCAATCTATAACATTTCATCGGGACAGAACGGAGAGCTGTTGAATTTCCAGGTTTGGTGACGTGCAGGTTTGGTAGGCAGGCGTGTGAGGTGGCAAGTAGAAGTGTGTGTATATAAATAAAACATATCAACGTGCATGTGTTCTTGTGAGTTGAAATGATGGATTTTCAAAACAGTCAATTACTAGCCAAAATTTCACTGAAATGCCTTTCTGCTCAAGTGAGTAATGCAGGAAATATTATTTGCAATAATTATGTACCTGACTGACTTGGATTTACAAAACCACTATTATGTTATATATAATTTGGGATGACTTTGATAAACTTGTTCATTTTGTGCTATCAATTTAGAGAGGACAGGAACCATTTGTTTATGAAAACTTACCATAAATAAACAATGAGACAAGACCTAGATTTATGGCTTAATATTGTAATTGGGTTTTACTGAAGAAAAAGTAGTCTTTTGAAAGCGCGAACTTACAATTATTTGTGTACACAAGGAAGGTGCTGCATATTGCAGATGGCTCATGAACTGCCTGTCAGCTTGTTTGGGTGGGAATTGCGTTCACTGGGAAGATATACATCTTATAATGAAAACATTTTATCAGACTGTCTTTTTGAATCTAATGAATTATTTTTTCGCTTAAGCAAACTGTTCATTAATTGGAACATTAATTGAAACATTAATAATAGGCAGACTTTTAATCTGCGATCAGAACAGAAAAATAAAATTCCCAAGCAAAGATTAATATTTCTTTTTAAGACAATTCGTCAGTGATTAATAACCTGATGAATCTATTACATTTATCACTTTACTGGAGCACGCATTCAAAGACTTCATTGGATAAATAGGTGGGACTGTTTGAAGACAGCTGGGAGAAAAACAGAACTTTTCAGAGGGCCCCTTTGAACTGACCTTGAAGCAACAACTCTGTTGTTACACTCTAGACCAGGGAGAGGAGAGACAGCAAAAGGACTTTAGGAGTGCTCTTTAGAACTGAGGGGAAATCTGCCCAGAACAAATGCCTGAAAAACTTCATAACCTTTCTGGGTGGCTGAACAAAAGCTGTTACCGTCTGGAGTTACTGGATGTCACGGAGGTTATGTCCAAACACTTGGCTGGCACCTGGGGAGAAAATAAAAGCCTTGGGGCTGATTGAGATCCGAGTGCTTCCTCCAGAAGGATGTGTGGCTCTACGTCATGACTACAGCAACTGTCAGGTGCTGTGAGGAAAGGACAAGTATTATTGGGATGATTAAACTGTGAAGGTTAAATGACTAATTTGGGAGGGCTGAGGTGTACTGATATTGGATCTACTGGGGAACACAGAGGGAGGCGATGCCTTTGTGAATTCTCTCTCTTATAAATAGTGTTTTCTTCCCCAAAGAACAGCTGGTTTATACATTTTAGTGCTTTCTTACTCCTCAAAATGAAAACGCTGCACATGTTCCTCTGAAGGCCGACACTACCCATTTGCCCCCATCACAGAGGAAAAGAAATGGTGCCACTTTGACTGAGGTAGTGGTGGGGACAGCACACCCAGGGCCAGATCTCTGAAACATACTTCCACTTTACTTTCCTTGCAGCTTTCCTCAATTGAGTTTCCTCAATTTTTGCTACCATTGTTTGCCTGCATTAGCAACAATGCCAACAATATTTCATTGAAATGTTCCTGATGTTCTTATGCGGTGTATAAGGCTTGTGCATAAATTATATGTCAATGTAGGACTGTCACAGTGTCCCTGATCACAGGAAACACTTCATCTGGGACCTGTTGTGATTTCCCTTTCAAGCTGTTGGGAAATTCCTATTTCCTAAAATGAATTTTTTCTTGTTCTAGGAAGTGCAGAGGGGATCCACAGTCACGGGTTTGTTACAGCTTTTGGGGGAAGGGGTTCCTCTGTGTGTTGAGATTTTGCGTGTTCTGAAGTTCTGGGTGCAAAGAACTTCCCAAGGAAATAGAGTGGGAAGGAAATCCATGCCCGCAAAGACCATGAGGGTGAGCTGTCAGAGCAAGCCCTGCCCCTGGACATCCAGCCCCTTCCATCATCTCCCAGTATTTCCACAGCATACCCACCTCCAGCGCTGTGGGGGGACCCGTGGCAACCTGGAGGCTGCAGTGTTGGGATTCCTGGCTGCTCCAGGAGGCTGCAGAATTCCAATATGTTCTCCCATATGTTTTAACACTTTTGTATTTCTTCCATCTGTTTATGGGAAATTTGAAGGAATTTAATGATCTTTTCTAGGGTTATTAAACCAACAGCTGTTGTCACTAATAGAGGACATTCTTTATGGCAGTGTGCAGATTCCAGTGATAAATCCAGCCCTACCACTCTATATTTCTTTTTATGAATGCAGCATTTGTACTGAAACTGAGGTTATGAATACAGGCAGTTCTTAAACTATTATTTTATGCTATAGCTTTGGCAAAAAAAAATAGGGATTTTTTTTCTTCTCCTCTGATTCCTGAGTGCTTTTACTATGAAGTACATTTTATGCTGGGTGAGACAGAAATTTTTTTGTTCCCATTTTCCTTCCTCCTCCCATTTTTGTTCTCCCTGACAAAAAAGCAAACTGAAAAACTGGGAGAAGATGCTCAGAAGAATGGAACACATCACAACTGAATAACCATTTTTGGTGATGCAGAATGAAATTACATTTTCCTGTTCATTGTAAGGGTTCCTCTGGTACACCAAACTGAAGGTGACTTTTGTTGTATTTGGGCAGGTTATTGCTTCTTGTTTGTCTTACTGTCCTGAAGACTGTAAATATCTGCTTGGATACATGTTATGTCTAATTATACACTATCCTGTTTTTCAATACTTTTACTTAATATTGTATAGTGAAGAGCTTTTTTGCTGCATCACATTTTTTTCCTATTTTTTTTAAATGGTAACATAACCTAAAATAATGATTACAATCTTTAGGTCAGTGAAATACCTGATGTAAGGTAATTATATTTAATGTACTTGCATAGTGGCCCCATATCTAATAATTTCAATATCTTTTCCTGAATATTTACTGTTCCCTTGAAGGCTTTCAGAGTCTCTGGCATCTGTGAATGGCAAGGCACCAAGAAGAACACAGCAGGACCATAGTAGGTTCCCTCTGTCTCGTGGTTTAATGTGTCAGAATGAAAGCAAATAAGAGCAGAAAAACAGTCTGCTAACATCACTCTCAAAGTATTTGAGGTACTTCAACTATTGCAAAAGTTGTATATAATCTGTTAGGAGACTTCTGATGGATATTACTTAGGAGTAATCACTGCATTTGTGTCACTAAAAAACAAAAACAAGAAGGAAATGCTTTTCTGTTGTCTTCTGTGGCTTATTCATCCTGCACCTTAAAAAACAAAGCACAAGACAAAGTAGTTTTTCATCTTGACTGAAACACATTTTAAAATTAATTGGTTTACTGGCTTGAAAGCTTCATAAATTGGATTAGAATCCCATATATATATACTGTCTACAGGTAATGGGTGATCTGGCCTGTTTGTTATCTTATGATTGCTTTTCTCACCTACATTTTAATTAAAATAATCTCTGCACTGACATCATAAGCAGAGATGGCCAGAAGCTGAATGATTCTCTCTGCCCTGGGAGAAGATTTGGGCTCAAATTACCAGCTTAAGAGGGATTTATCAAACTTGTACAAAATGCATATATTGGAACCTGAATTAGTTAGCATGGAAATGAGTGAGCACAGTTAAATACATATGTCTTGTTAGTATTCAGCATTGCTACCATGAGATGAAAGAATAGGAAATGAAAAAGATTGAATGAGTGAGAACAGGAAGCAAAAAACCAGATATTTCTTAATCTGTAGTAGTGATTCATGACAATTTCCTTGTATCATGTCTATGTCCAAGGGCTTCTGTCTATATTAGAGGTAATTAATAAATTATTATGCATCTATCTAAGGGTTTTATGCGGTCACTTAGCACTGCAGTTTGTGCCTTCTTTGGGAAATTGAAGCAATAACTGAAGTTTAGGGGTCTTCACATACTTTGGTATAAATTCTTGTTTACTTTTTTTTTTTGAGCCAAAACTCTGTGTTAAAAGCAGCAATCCTTTCCCTGAAGGGCAGGGGCTTATATATCATGACTGTGACCATCCTGTAACTTCACGGGTGTATGGATAATGGCACAGACGTACAGTGACACAGAGGGATGGATTAAACACTTGGCGTCCACCTGTGTAGAGAAGAATCCTGATCTGGAATATCAAATGAAACTGAAGTAGAATTGAGCTTGTGTAAAGTTTCAGCTCTGTGAGCTTTTAAGAGCAATATTTACTACTCTTTTGACAAGCTGGACTTGTAGCCTCATTCAGTTCAAAGGAGAAGGAAAGCAAAAGGAAAAATGTCTTTAAAGAGCAGCAGGGACTTTGGATCATTTATTCCTTACAGCATTTCTTCTTAAACAGAACTTTTCTGTGGTTGCTTCAGGCTGAGTTTTAAAAATTTGGGGTTTGGGCTTTATTTTCTGCTTCCTAGGGAACTCATTTGGAAGCCTGTTTTCTGGCAAAAGTGGAACCCTTGGGAAGAGGGTAAGAAAGACACTTTTTCCCCAGGAAGTAGGGACCCCTCTTCCCTGCTACTGGTGCCTGTGCCTTCTGCCCCTGGCTGGCAGCATTCCCTACAGAGCCGGCAGAAACATTGCCAGTTTAGTGGGACCCTGAGTTCTGACCTCTCTTTGCAGGACTGAGGGGCATTAATTGCCCCAAACAGCCCGTGGCCAAGAGCCCCTCCTCATAGTCAGGCAAGTGCCTGGTGCTCCTGCCATTCCCCAACATTTTCGTAGTCCTTCCCTCTTTAAAGCTAGTCTTAATCCCCAGTATTGTCACATTTGTGTGGAAAAGTTGCATAAGATTCATTGCATTTCAGAAATGAGGAATCCACCCTGAAAGGGGAGATTGCATTTGAAATACATCTTGTCTTGGTAATGTTTTTTAGGTGTAGTGCTTACAGCATTTTTCACTATCAAGGTGACAGTAATTGAAAGATAGATTCCTGCAAGTTTGGCATTTTTATTTTGGCTCAGAAAAGGTCAAATTCTTCATGGAATCTTGTTTAAACTGGTGGAATGCCATGGAAATGTCACATTGTCTTTCTGATAGTGTCACCAGTGCTTTGATTAACACAAGTTTAACCTGCAATGCAGAATGAAACACAAATCACTTCATAAGAAACTAGTCCAAAGTGCCTGAGATCAGCAGAAAGATTTTCCTTGATTTCACTGGTTTTGGGATCTGGTCTAATTGAAACACCAAGAAAAAGATAAGTTGTTGCAGTTATTAAGAAATGCATTGTTTAGGCTCGAGGAAGGCTCCCCTCCCCCTGGTTCAGGACCCCACAAGCTGGAGGGGAGCGCTCTGTGGGAAGGCACACAGGTGTTCCTGACCCTGTGGCTAATGGGCCAGCTGGACCCAAGCAGCCTCACCTGGGACATGAAATTCCACACCATCCCCACCCCCGTGGCCCTCTTTGAGCTCCACCAACCCTGTTCCCCCTTCCTTGCGGTGCCACAGCCTCACGCCCAGCTCTATCACAGGTACTGCAGCTGTACTACGGGAGGTTTGTCCTGGAACCTGGTGAATCTCTGCGTCTCTTGCTGTTGGTTTTTCCCCTTGGCTAATGCTTGCCCTGGGAGGTCAAATATCACCATAACCTGTAACAACCTCAGTGTGCTTGGAGAGAGCAGGGGTGCCCCCAGCTTGTCCGGGGAGTGTGAGCTCCCTCTGCTTCTTGTGCTGTGGGGGAACTGGCATGTGGAGCCACAAAACCTTCCATGCAAGTGGATTTGGTGTAATATGACGTTTGTTTCCCATAAAGTTCAGGAAGAGCTGGATGATTTGTATTGTATTAGCAGAGTGAATGTCAGCATTGTGAAGGATCAGACTATTGAGTTACTGCTGGGTGTATGAACAAAATACTGTGACAGCCTGGAACAGCCTATGTTGGGAACTGTAGAGTCATCTGGAAGTACTGTCAGGGGAGGCTTCCTGAAGTAGTTGGTTTATATACTATTTTATCAATTGACTTTTCTGAAAGACAATCTCTTGTTGCAATAGTTTATCTTCATCTTTCAATTTTCAGAACAATTGTGAACCAAGTATCACATGTCAGGAACCATTTTTCACTGACTTGAGTGCTGCATGTTTCTATTTATAGATTCACTGTTTGTGTTTATTTCTAACACACTTTGCTATCAAATTTTGTAAATAATTCAGGAAAATATAAATGACAGAAGTTGCTGGGTATGTGAGAAGTATACTGTTAGGGGAAAACACATCCTGGACCTTCCGTCTTGAGGATGGAAGAGTTTTATAAGGAAAATCCCCCTAATGACAGAGTAAGAAAAGCTAAGGTGACATTCTAAGGCTAGAAATTGGTCTCTGTAGAGTTTTGGTCTGCTGTGGAGGCAGGCATGTAGGTGCAATGTACAAAGTGAAGAAATTTTTGTCTGCATCTGCCTGGTCTCTTTTTCAACTGGTGAGTGTGGGGTGAGGTACTTCTCTTGTATTTAGCATTTGGGCATCACAATCTCCATGTTTGTTGTACCATCTGCTTTTTAACAACTTAAGTTGGTTAAGTTAGTTAAAAAACTGCCTTGACAATTACTGTGGACTGAGAAATGCAAAAAATATATGACTCAGAAAGCCCAAGTGCAGAATGGAGGTCCCGAGAAAGGGGCATACTGGGAAAGGATCACTATAAACTTACTACAGCTGGGTTTTTTCTGCTGTGTATCCTGTAACCATCTGCATTGCCAAGTTGCTTGTCATGAGGTTTTTCTGCTTGACTATCTTGGGAGTCAGCAGAATGAACGGATAAGTGCAGATTTGCAGGTCATCACCAGATCAAAAGGACTTTGAGTTACTATTCCTTTTGAACTGAAAGGTCTGAGACTTCCTGCTCTTTTACACTGTAGCAGGTCTATTAACGCTTGACTTCTGTACCTCAAACGTTATTAGAATGATAAATTTCTTGACAGCTGCTTGCTCAGATTTTTAACCATCATGTTCCAGTAAGTTGTTGAGAGGTACTTGATGTGGAATGCATAATGAGACTGCCTCTTGCTGCAGGTGAGCAGGATTGTTCTGTTCCTTTCGTTTGTATAAAATCCATCAGTCTTGTTGGAATCATTTGCATAGACATGGCTTGAATTAGATTTAATATCCCCAAGTTTAATTTGATTTGCTCTGAATTTAAGTCTCTTCAAAGAGCAGAAGCGTGCTTCTTCTACTGAGATGATGCTTCTGACTTTCTAGAAGCCATTTTCTTGTATGAGTGTTTAGCTGTAATTTAAGACATGCATTTGTTTTCAGTAGTAGGGTTAGTGACTTGGAGCATAATCCTGACAGAGTTTAATATTTAGCGTGTCTAAATGCCTCTGAAAATATAAATAAATATAGGGCTCTGAAAAGAGCCCTATAATGTTAATGTTCACTGCTTTTTCCCTCTGTTACATCTGTACCTGATCTCCTTAGTCTGATCTTCTTTAGATTAAATTGTTCTTTCACTTGTTTTTCCTAAGCAATTTTGAGAACTCAGATCATTCCCCTCTGGATTCTCTCCAGTTGATATTTTGCAGCAATGTCACGAGTTGATTCACATTCCATCTATAATCCATGATGATCATAGATGCCGTCCTGCAGAATGCTGCACAGGCAGATGTTTCTTACCCTGTGTGTTTGTCTAGCCTGTTATTCTTGCCTTTTCCCTACTGACTGACTGAGGGCAGCAGGGGAAGCAGAAAAACCCTTGGTGCTGTGCCTCAGTGTTTAGCAACAGTTGAGATATCCCTGTGCTATCAGCACTGCTTTGGCCACAAATCTGGCACAGCACCATTTGGGTTTAGGGTGTCAATTATCCATGCCTCAAAAGGATCCAGAGGGAATAATGGGCAAGACTTTCTGTATCTCTTGTATGCTTCTGCCTGTGACACACTTACTGTGTTAAGCATTGCTACCATGTTCAATTTAGGGGCTCCAGGTAATGAAAAGACATGAATTTGGTTACTTCAGAGGTGTGATGTTCCCAGACACCCTGCTTGTACCATGCAGGATGATGTGACCTCCTGCCTCTTCCTCCTTGTGAACCTCCCTCCTCAGAGGAGGAAGAGTGCTGTTCCCAAAATAGCAGTGGCTGAGCAAGACAGTGGCTTTGATTTGTGATCCTCAAAAGCAAAGAAATACTAGGCAGGGTGTCCTTTGTGTTCAGCATATACGTGCTTGCCAAAGAATTGCTTTCAAGGCTCAACTTTTAGCTGAGGATTTATCTGCAGTGCTGTCATACAAATGTGTTGAAGTTTAAAACTAGATAATGCCAGTATTATCTCAGCATAGGGAAAATAGCTGAATTGACAGGGTATTTGGCAAATGGCTTGCCACATGAAGTTTCCCATGTCTGTATAAACACAGCTGACAACATCTAAGAACTAGTTTTGGAGGGCAAGCCACAGTTGCTCAAGTAAACACAGCTGTTGGAGCACATGGTTTGGCTTTAATTAAAGAGTTCCTGAGCATAGGGACTGGGAGAAGGCAGCCCACGAGTGTTGGTCACACAGGAGTATTTTTTGGAGATTTTTTTTCTCCTTCCACCAGGGACTCTGCTCTGCTGTGGAGATAATGTTCTAGACATGGGACATTGCTCTTCAAATGGCAGAATGGTGTGTGTGCATGTCACATCTGAAACAGCAGTTCCACCAGCATTCTTTAGTTTTCCAAGTATGTATGTGAAGAGGCAATGTTTCCCAGTCTCCTTTTTAGTCTTGGTTTTGTTCTAGAAGGGCTAGGAAAGCTAATTAGTTTTTCCATCCCTCTGATCCTGCCTATGAAAAGGGGAGAGCAGGAGCATGGCATGATGTGCCTTGGGGGTAAGGATTCAGCAGTATTTTGGTAGCCTGAAGAACCCCATTTTTCTGTGCAGTACTGGGAGCAATCAGGAACTCTGACAGCAACTGAAATTTTACTGGCTTTTAGCATAGATGGAAACAGGCCAGTGATGCCTGTCTGTATGAGTTGCACTCTATCAATCATGAGCCCAGTGCCATAAATCCATAGTTCAAACTTAAGACAGCTCCCAAAGTCAGCTCAGTATTGATTCAGCTGCTCACATTATTGCCAAAGGAGTGACAATAATTCTAAAGAACCTTTCGGATGGACTTTCTAAGACTTAAAGGATGAGGTGTTATGAGCAAATATCTTGTCCTTAGGGCCAGTTACTCTAAAAACTGTTTGCAAACGAAGTACATTAAACTTGTTTCAGTAACTTACTGCATGATGGGCAAGAGGATGGTCGTAAATATACCAATTTCCTCCCTTTCTGGACACTGCTGTGCATTGATCAGTCTCATGTACCCCTGATTGTCAGCATTATTTCAGCCCAGGCAACATTATTTCATCTCAAACACTTTCTCTTTCCTTAAAATGCTATAAATGGGGATAAATGGAATAGTGGGCTGTATAATTTAATGAACAATTTCGTTCCTGTTTTGTAAAGCCAAGAAAGAGCAATAACAATAGCCCTGATGATTCGTGGAAGAAATTGGGTTGCCTTTTTGAACATCTTTCTAACTTTTATATCTGTGAGTAGGTCAAGAAATGCATTAAGTGCTTTTGGTTTAATAGGTTAACTAATTGCTCTTTAAATTTGAATGAAGGCAAGTGGTCAAAAAGTTGATTACATTTTATACCTAGAAAATAGTTAATCATGCGTAGTATTCCTACGATAAAAAAATTGTGGGGCTCTAAATTATCTTGTTTTTATCCTAAAACATGCTTTTTTCAGTGTTTTCTCAGAGCTGTTGCTGACTCTAGTGATGTGGTAAGGACAGTGTGAGATGCTGGTGAAAAGAGCAGAAGAGGGCTTGGAGATTTAGATTAAAATTAGCTGCTAAATGAAACTGCCTCATATATTTTTATGCAGTCAAGTCTTCTGAAAGGACCTGCCACAAGCATGAGGCTTTTGGCTAAAAAAGGACTTTGCCACCCCAATTTTTCTTAGCAGTGGCAAAGGCTGCTAAGGCATGAAGAATGGGAGCAAAGAGAGTGTGGCAATGCTTTTACTGACTACTGTGACTAATAATTATTAATGTGATTTTTTTTTCATACTTTTTTCTTGATACTGAAAGTGCCAGAGTTACTGAAATTGTTAATTCTTCTTTTGCTATGATGCAATTTATATCAGCTGAAGAACTGGCCATGATTTCCTGGAATAAGTTTTCCTGAGTTTGGAAATAAGTTAGTAATTTTTGTCAGTTTTGTTTTCTTTGAATTTCATCAATAGTAAATGCTTTGTCTGTAGGGGAAATAAACAAATACTCTGGGTATTTGTTGTTTGTAATGTCTCTGGGTAAGACAGTGTGAGAAGGCTGCACAGACTGTGGTCAATGAGCTGATGCATAATGTCCCTCCTCTTCCTCCCTGGAGTGTTACCAGAGCCTGGCCACTCAGACCGTACTTGGAGTCACTCTCTGAAAGCATTAAGTGTCATCTGGAAAATGGGTCAACAAGTTGCTTTAGGTAGATATTACTCAATATGACATTATTGAAATGTCAAAAAACGTTTGTGTAAGTATGAAACGCAACTTGTAGAGAGCCAGTAAACAGGGGCACAGTAAAAGTTCAGGCTCAGTTTCAGAGCCCAGTTTTCAGTGAGGTGTTTAAACAAGAGATGCTTTCAGAAGTGTGCAATGCCCTCCTACTGTGTTAATTGACTTGAAAATCCGATGGTGTGACTTTGTGCCTAGCTGGGCATTGAGTGGTTCTAAAATTCCAATTTTCCTGTTATCCTTTGAAGCCTTGGGGAACAAAATCACAAAAAGCCCCATGATGATTAACATCTTCCTCCCTGGTTTAATGGCCTTGAGTCACAGTGTGCAGCTGGAGGAAAGACAACCCATGCTGGCACTGACACTGCTTGTGTTCTGATGCTGTCACTAAAGCAGCATCTGTCTGTGACTGAAGTCATGTTAAGAAAGAGCAGAGCTTGTCTTCAACTGGCATGTCTTTGTAAGCAGGAGTTGCTGGTGTTCACATTTGCTTTTAGACAATACAAGCCACAACACCAGCTGCAGGCTGCTGTGTGCTTGGAGATGAGCCCTCCCTGGGGGTGTGGTGAAGTGCTGAGATGGTTCCATCCTTTCCATGGATTTCTGGTGATTTGAGGGTGCCAAAAATCAGCCAATTTGTCAGCGTAAGCAAAAAGTATCTGAATTTGTCTTGGATACTAATGTTTGCAGTAAATTGCAAAATTTATCAAAGCAGCTGTGGCTCAGTTTCTGTGCCTTCTTGCCCTTACCCAAGGCAGGCAGGGCCCAGTTTCTGGGATGGAACCAGTACTTCAGAAGTTGTATGGAGTGACATGGAAATGAACATCTTGGTAAAGTCCAGTGAGGTCATTGGACTTACATTATTTTCACTGGCCTTTGATTCAAACTTTTAAAATTTGAAGGAATAAAGGTTGCCTCTATCTGCTGCCTCCCACTGGCCACTTGGCTGATCCTTGGGTGTGATCCTCGTTTGCATGAACTAAAATCGATCTCTTGCTGAACTCACCACAGCCTGCAGATGGTCTGTGTTTGCATTTGAACATTTATATCAAAGTGTGACACTTTTTCTGAGACTGGTTTTGCAGGGAATTTTTGTTAGGCTTTTTTTTTTGTCACTGAGATGATTCAATGATGCCACTGAATTTGCCCAAGGGAATAAGTAGCTCTTTCCACTAACAGCCATCTGTGTTTTGTATCCTTGCATCCATTAAAATTCTTCATTCTTTCTGTTTTTCTGGCATTGGAATAATCTATGAAATGCTGCCTGTCATTAGGTGAAACTGAGTAAGGAATAGTTCCTGCAACTACATCTTGTTTTCCAGAAAGCTCAATGACACAGAAGATATGTTAGTGCATATTCCAAGCAAGAGGTGCCTCCTCCAGCCATAGCATGAGTTAAAAACATAAGGCAGAGCAATAAATCCTGCACTTGGAGCAGTCAGGAAGTACAGGGACACACATACCAATTTTGTTTCACATATTGAAAATCTTAGCAGAGTCACCGGGCTTATACCTGCTCACTTGATCATTATGTCCTTTTTATTATCGGAAAAAGGATCTACAATGTAGGTATTATCATCACATATTGCCATTATGAGATTTAGATGGTCACTGTGGGATAATAATTCACACCTTGCTGGGACTTGAAGCTGAAGTCTAATATGCAAGTTTCTTCTGTGAGATTTAGAGATTGATGGCACATTGAGCTCATGTGTTTGCTGAGTGGGTTATGAGGCGGGGGCTGTACTCCAGTAGGACACCTTGAGTGAGGTGCTTCACCACTGTAAGCCCATCACGCGGCCCTTGTGCTTGCTGAACATGGGACAAGAGGCAGGGTGGTCATTAGGAGACACTGGGGGGGAAGCTGATCTCCAGGGGATGCCAACTGGATGTGGCACCATTCACCACCACTCTCTGGGCCTGGCCATCTAGCTACTTCAACCCAGTGAAGGGTGTACCTGTCCAAGCTGTGAGCTGCCAGCTTGTCCAGGAGAATGGTTATGAAGTAAGGACTGCTATTAATGCTTTCCTACTGATGCAGTTTTCCACAGTGGGGTGCCAAGCTCTGACCCAGAAAGGTTATTTACTCCAAGGGCTTCCTGCAAGACGCTGTGCTCTGCTGGGGGCAGGTTCTGAGCAAGCCCCCTGGTTGCCTCATGCTGTGGCTCTCAGGAAGCTCCTGTGACAGGTGCAAGGCTGCTCATGACAGGGATTTAGAACATTCCAATAGAAGATGGTTTTGATTTGCTCAAATTCTTCTGCTCTCACCTGCAGATTATATTTTTAGTGGTGTCAGCAATGTTGTGAGTTGGGCCAGCAAACACATGGGTATCAAGTATCCTGTTTCCTGCAAGTTGGCATTTTTTCAAGATATAAGGTTAGGACAGAGTTTATAAACTTATAAACATATGTTTCATTCTGACTGAGCAATCAAATTAGGATGACTCATGTTCTTGACCTCAGCTAAAGATTAGGCTTTTGCTGTGTATTGTCTCAAAAGTGTCAGCCTTGGATGCTTCAGCCCAGAGATGTCTGCTCAGTATCCTGTTGGAGCAGTGAGATAATGCATATTACACTGTTATCAGGTAAATCTTGAATTTGCTTCTGGTAAACACGATTGACAGTTAATTTTCACCTTAATTAATAACAAAGGATTTTGTTTGCAGAAGTGATTCTAATTATCCTTTTTTTTGTAATTGCCTATCCCTGAGACAATTAGTGCCATTGATTGTAACCTTAGATGCAATTATTTCAGAGACTTCATTAGCATTGTAATTCCAAACTGCTATATAGCATTCAACTTTTGCTTTCATTAGAGTATGGACTTCAGTTTTAGTAGCTGCTAGTGGCTGGGGAAGCTGAAAGAGGAAGGACAGAATTACCTAGTTTTCAGAAAGACTGTAAGAAGGGATGTTTGCCATGAATTTGTGTTGAAGGCTGGAGGAGAACAAAACCAAGAAGGTTTATTTCAGCAGGACTGCTGACTCTGGGAAAAGTAGAAAACACCCCCACGTGTTGTGTAAAGGCATTGGCTCAAGGTCAGTGATGTAAAACAGAACACTCTGATAAATGAGAATTAACTCTTAAAGCCAGCCTCTTATACCTTTATTTAAGCTGAATCTCTTGTTGCTTGGTAGTGGATCTCAGTGATGAGCCTGAGAAAGCAAAGTGCACTTCATGCAAGGTCCCTTAGAAGCTCCTAGGTCATGTGGTTGGCACATAAAGGAACTTACAAAACCTTTTTCCTGATCTTTCCATCTTGATTTTTCTGACTGTGTTTTTTAGCTGCATGAACATCTGTGCCTAGAGTGTCTCGCGTAGCTTTCTGGAAAAAGTGAGTTCCTTTTTCTGTGTTTGGTGTCATTCTTGCTCATTTTTCTACTGTGGACTCTGACACCAGAGTGAGGAGACATTAATGTGCCATCCTTTTGTTTGATACTGTCCCTTCTTGAAGGTTCAGAGGGGGAGAAGCCTTTGAGTAGTCTCTCCGCAAACAGCGGGCAGGTGATACGGCAGCCCAGAATCAAGGAACGTTCCCCAGTTCTTGTGATGATCATTTGGGGTTAATTTTGAGGGTAGGTTTTTGTGTCACTTGAAGAGATATTGAAGAGGTTCATAGCAATTGCTCTGTGCTGCTATCAACAATGGCTCCCAGCAAAACATGGACAAGCTCCAGCAGAGATGGGGCATCAGCAGTTGCTTCTGGGAGTGCTTTGGCTTTTAACATTTTTTTCTGGCATAAATGAAGAGCATAAAGGAACATGGTTTAAGCAGAAGGTAGCTTTCACCAGATGTGTGAATGCAGTAGTAGCAATTCTTTTCAAGTGGACGCTTGCTCCAGTTTTCACCTTGCCTTTTTTTTTGTTTTGTTTTGTGAAGGGGTGGGGTATTTGGCTTCCCCCACTGGTTTCAGCCACTGTGAGAAGGTCATTTTACTGGAGTAACTTCCCACACCCACCATGTGGTCTGTCTGGTTTTCAGTTCTTCTGCTTCTCTCAGGAACAGAGCATTAATGTGTTTTCAGGTGCCATGTCTTCAGAAGATAATGCAAGTGTAGTTAATGCTTTTATAAGATAAGTAGTGGTGCTCTTTTATTTTGCTCTAGTTGAACGAGTTCTTTATGTGAAAACTGTTCTCTGTGTGAAAACTGGATTTATGCTGAGCAGCTGCTGTGGAACTCTTGTAAGAGATGTTTTAAAATACTACATCGAGGGGGAGATGTGAGATGGCAGGATTTACAGGGGGAAACAGTGATCTGAGGAGTGCAGCTGCCAAGAGCTGCTGTTTGTTGGCTGCATGGTGACTGGCAGAGCTGCTTGAGGTGGATCCCAAACCTGCAAACTCTCAGCATGTCAAGGGGAGATGTGCCCATGCCAAGACTCTGCAGCCCTCCACAGGCTTTCAAAGCCTAATAAATTCAATGAGACCATGCACATTAAATTTAAATGTATGGCTACCTTGGTTTTTTTCAGTCCCTTGTAATCAGAGATAATTCTTTTAAGACAAGATTTTTTGGTGCTGCAGAAGGGCACGGTGTTATTTTGCAGTGTAATTGGTTTTAATTTCCATGTTGATTCGCATGTGAAGTTCAGGCACTTAATTATAGCCTAAAGGTTTCTAAAGTCATTGATCTACAAATTCTGAAAAATGTGTAAAAAAATTTCCACAGAGGGGTTGCCTTGTCCCACAGTCCTGTGGAAAATTTTGCAAGGGAAGTTGTGGTGAGGCTTGGCTGTGTCTCGCTGCCCCAGTCCCACGCAGGGAGTGGGTGTGTGTGGGGCCAGCTGTCCCCAGGGGCCTCCTGGCCCTTTGACTACAGGGCTGTTGGAACTACAGTGGTACAATGAATAAATCCTACGCCAAAAAACAATTTTAAAAGGAGTCAAATTGCAAATAACAAATGACATTGTAATAAAAACCAGTGTGAATTGTGAGACGTCTCACTCTGCTCCCCACAAGGAAACTATATAACAATATTACATGGGTCCTTTTAATTCCATTTTGTTGAAGAGCTGTGGCATAATGATAAATCAATTATGAGCTAAATGAATTCCATTTCTGATTAAGTCTGCCACAGGGAAGCACTGCTGACTGTGTGTGTGGCAGAGGAAGTGTTGTTCAGGGCTTAATTTTTTTGTAAAGGTTCAGGAGTTATTAAAATACATTCTAATTAGCTGTGGTTAAAAAAAAAAATCAGTCAAAATTATGTATTCAGTAAATCTTTTCTCCTGAAAAGTTTATTTCATGGAAACATCCCTCTTCATTTTGCCTTTTTTTTTTCTTTTAACTCTTTAGGAGAAGCTTAGCCCTGTTGGGGGTCTTCTGGATGCAGACAGTTTGCTGGGGCAACTGAGCTCTGAGGTGTTTAATCCCTCTCATTGTAAAATCAAACAACAAAAATCCTCAAAACTAAGACCTAAACCTAACAGGTCAGTGATACGATTTTGACTTTTGCTTTCGAGGCAGAATGATCTCTGTGGAAAGAACAATTTTGGAAAAGTAAATGAATGTCTGAATTACAGCGACAGCAAATTACGGCCTAATTTATGGTTTTGAAGAATTGTTGGATGAATGCTTTATGACAGGATCATGCGTTTTCCTTTCAGAGGAGTTAATGTACCTCGGGGCCACTAATTTACGTTGCTTACCTTGCTGTGAATACCATAGGGAGAAAACAAAGCTCAGCACCAGAGCCTTGGCAATCAATCAATCATTTTCTCACCACGCTGAAGTGAGGTCGCACTGCATGGCCCTGCAAGTCAAGGCTCTGTTGAACTCAGCAGCCAACAGATCTTGTATCTGCTGGAAGACATTAAGCGAATTGTTGAAATTGTCATTCTTGCTAATCCTTTATATAACTTTTCTCTTTTTTCACTGAAGTAAGCAAGACCTCTATTACAGGGGGAGGAGAGCTTAATGGCCTGACTCTCAGTTGTATTTAGAGGGAAACTGGGGACTTTTCCAGTTTTGATATACACTATGCATATAATATTTTTACACTGGTGTGCAAGTTGTCATGGATTTAAATAGGAAAAAAATTGGAGGGGGAACAATCCCTTTCATTGCATTGGGTTTACATGTGGAAGAAGCTGTCACAATCTCTTTGACTCCTGTGGCTGCTACTTATACCTGTTAAAGACATGTTGAAATTGGTTCTGATTTTGCTGGCTGACTCACTTTTTGGTGAATATGCTCTCAGCTGTCGTGCATTTATTTAATTTTGGTTTTAATGGCTTTCAAGGCTCCCTCAAACAAAACAGAGAAAATAACTGTCTCTGATTTTGTGTTCTGTTAATTGTGGTAACAAAGTGGCACGAGTCTGCTGTTCTACCTTGTTTCAACATGTTGTGTCTGCTGAGAATCTTTTGTCCTCTGAATTATAATTTTACATTTCTTCCTCTTTCCTTTAGCTTGATCAAGTCAGTGCATAACATTTAACAAAGTCACTGATAAAAGAACTGAATTCACTTGACCAATCTTCAGTATTGGGCTGGGTCATTTACAGAATAAATTTTAGTTGTTGCCCTCCTCTGAAAGAGCAGTTTGGTTATTTAATATTTATTGGTGGTCAAAGCAATGCCAGAGCAAACAACCTATAATAATCCTCCAGGCCAGAGACCTAAACCTGGGGAAATGTAGCCAGTTCCTTTTAATTCCTGTGTGTATCCTGCTGTGAACAAAAGTGCCATCTGTGTGGACATAAAAGCAGCATTTTCTCATTACCTCTGTGAGCTGGGCAAAGCTGCTGAGACTGACAGGCTTACTGATCTGTGGGCTCAGGCCTGGAGAAATAGGACTTGGTGGGAAAGCTTTCAGATCATCCCTTGAAGGCACCCTGCCAGCAGGCAGGAGGTATGGAAGAACAATACAATGACTGTCCAGGCCCCATGCTGAAAGAAAACAAATCCCTATCTGATATTCATAAAAATGCAAAGATGGCTTTGGATCTACCTTGCCTAATTTTACTTTAAGTAGTCAGAAGAGGTAGAAAAGTACTTCTGAGGGTGACTTAGCCCTCCCTTCTGACACCCTGTGATTTTTGGGAAGGGTCTGACCCATTCATTGCAGAGGGAGCATGGGGCAGCTTGTTCAGGTACCCTGAATTTAGATGTCTTGCAATAGCTTACCATGAACATCCCAAAGTGTTTTGAAACTGTTCCAAAGCGTGTGATTACAGAAGAATATCAAGTCCGTATTTAAGAGCACCTTTCTTGTTGACTTATTGTAGAGAAACTGATTCAAGTCACAATCTGGGGCTCAGTTGCAAAATGAAATAGAAACAGAAATGCTTTTTATTGTCCTTGTGGTCTTGCTGCTCATTGTCTCCAAGCCTCTACCTGAGCTCTGAGCTGCGGAACAGCAATGGAACATCCCAACTTCAACTCACGGTGTGGTGTTTGGGAGGGTCTTTCCTACAGCTGCAGTGGGAGCAAGCCTGGCAAGAGTCTCCCCTGCTTAGATCTAGGAGACCCAGAAGATTGGTTCTGTTCTGTACATCAGGCAAAGAAAAAGCCTAAATATTTTGCCTTGCCTTGTTTGGCATAAATGATCATTTTCCTCACTGCCTTTTCCCAGAAGTTATCCACAGAGCCAGAGCAGCTGAGCAATTTGCATTTTCTTCTGTCTTATTCTTTTGCTCTTTTCCTAACTTTCCCCCCATTTTTTTTCTTTGTGTAACAAGACTGCAAGTACTTCTGGCATATTTATCAAGTATGTCTTTTACTAAGATTTGTCTGTCAGCTTGCCAGACAACCCAGTTGGAGACACAGAAGCAATTTAAGGATGAATATTTCAGTCTAAGAATAGCACCAAGGAAAGAATGTTCCTGGTTTCTGCTGTCCTGAAAAGTCCCATTCCCTAGAGCTGTTCTTTCCACAGAAGTGCTCAGAGCAAGGCAGAACTGCAGCCTAGGACCTGCGGTCAGAGGTTTGGACAGGTAACCTCAGAACTGATAGCTGAGATAAGGTATTCCAGAAAGACAGCTGAAGCATTCATCAATTTTTCTGCTGCCTTTTGGCAGCCTGGCCTTCTGGCTGACGATTACAGCTATGGAGAGTTTTCTGATGGGACACTTTTCCTTTGGAAATCGCTACTTCATTAATACTGAAAATGGGGGTGTATTGATATATCAAGGAAATAGTCAGGGACAAACAAAACATTGTCAAAATACACCTTTTGAGAGTTAAGTAATGCATCTTCATATTTCATACAGAAGTTTACTTGCAGTTTGTAGTGTAATGGATTGAAATGCTATAAAATATCATTGTGTTAAAAAGAAAAGTAATTTCTGACTTGGAATTAGTTGTAGTCCAAAACTGTCCAACATTGAGAAATGGAAATTCTCATCCCTGCAGAGCTTTATTAGTTTTACAGCTTAGGTTCTATTTTCAGGTTTTTTAATTGTAATTGTTTCACGTACTGACTCTGGTTGTACCATTTGGTGAACTACTTAGATGTTCTTTTTTATCAGGTATGAGTTGCCTTGGGTTGGTTGAGCTCATGAATAAATTATTCCCCTCAACTGTTGACATAGGGAGCAAAATCCCACTTCTTGTTTTCCTTTGTATTGCATATAATGCCACTGATGTGATTAGAACCAGATGCCAGGGGAGCTGCTTGTAGCTCTGGATTGCACAAAGCAAGGAGACTATCTCTAAATCACAGGTGGGAGTGGCACAGCTGGGTGTCTGTGTGGGTGTTAGATGGTGGAGCTGGGGGCACTTGGTTGTGCAATCCCCAAAATTTAGATAGGTTTAGGGGGGGGGGGGGGAAATGTCTCAGCTCTTAACTCTGCTCCCCTCTATGCACTTGTGGATATAGGAAGGGTCCCAGAAAGCAATGATGGAATGTAAATACCTGCACAGGCTATTGTCAGAAAAATGCCCAATTGAAATTTTTCTTCTGCTTTCCTTTATGTGAGGACACCCTCTGCATAATGCACTGATTGAGGCATTCCCAACAGGAGGAGTAAATAGTATCAGGATGATACTATTGGAAGACTCACAGAAGGGCATGATTTTAGGTAAGACTTTGCTTCATGTTTTGCCAGCACTTGCCTCTCTTTTATTCATTTTGGTTCTGTTCATAGTCATTAGGCTTTCCTCTGGAGTTGCTTGTGCACTCCAAGGGCTGAGTTTGGAATTTAATTCCCTGCCTGTAATGCTAACGAGGCTTCATAGTGCATAGAAATGGGAGTGTGCTGAAACATCAGGCTGCAGACAGCAAGAAGAGCATGGGAACAAGATGCAATCTAGAGATGCTATGAAAGATCCAGGTTATTTGGTTATCAAAGCAGAGCAGGTTGCCAAATGTGATTTATATTGGATTGAATGTTTTTGCAAAGTTTTTCAAGCATTTACATTTAGTGAACAAGTGGTTCCTGATTCACAACAAAGCTATAGTAAGTACAGTGGAACAATATTTGGGAGATGAAGTGGAAGATACCAACCAGTGAATGATTTCCATGTTGAGTGAGTTCATGTGATACTTGTAATTAGCCTTCATTTCTGGCATGCTGAGCACTTTTCTCCCTCAGCACATCTGGGTGATGGGTTCTGCATCACAAATTTGTGCCTATGGCACAAGATATAAAAATGGCTCCACTTGTAATTCTGTTGGTAGTTCCTCAGATGATCGATGTACAAAGTTCCTATTTAAGGACAGCTGAGAGAATATTTGTGCAGCTCTCATTGCATTAAAGGGATCATTTTCCAAGACATCAAACTGTTTTAACCTGCTAAGAGAATCCTTTTCTGTAATTGTTTTTATAGGATCTGCTTGGGGATGAATGACTGTAACTCCAGTGTCAAAGATCTACTTCTGTGAACAATGCAGCAGCATCTCTTGTGAACTGTCAGTAGGATGTAATCTGTTTACTCTGTATTACTACTAGACTTAATGTTACACTGTATTTAAACCCTCCTTTATTAGGGGTATGAATTTGGCAATCAGTTGAAATGGGTCCCTTCTTTTTGCTGTGAATCTGCAGGGGAGGTGTATCAATGCTAACACTAACTTCAGGTTTTCTACATCTTGCTGAAGGAAATGCAAGTCAAATGGTAAAGGATCAAGAGATAATATATTAATTTTGCATTCCAGTCATAACCCTGAAGAGGATACAGCTGTCAGAATTCATCATTGTAATTCTAACATAATTATTATAAATTCAATCTCTTTAGTGCCCCAGGACATTTGTCCTGATGGGCAGTGAAGTGGCCCTATGGACACGCTGGAGACAGCATTTTTGTGCCACTCTATTTCAGATGTTGTTTTACAAAATCAAGGTGCCTGTCATTCAAAGCCATGCTTCTGGGAAGGTACTAAGAGTATCATTTATATAAATTAAACTGCAGCTTTTGTACCCATTAATAGGAAAAACAATCTTTCTGTGTTCTGAAGGCCCAGTTGATCATCTTGAATGGATGCATGCCACTGCCTTGGCTCCATGGAGAAGCTTCTGTGTAAAGCTGTGATCACAGTGACACATTTACTAGCAGGTTTTTATGAACAGACTGTGATCTGTTTTCAGACAGCACATGATAGCATTTTTAATTATTGCCAAAAAATGAAGTGCTTAAGATGATACTGGAAAAATCGTCACACAGGAAATACAAGAAAACTTAGAGCTATGGTCTATATTTAGTTGAAATATTATTGGTACCATTGATTTTCAATTAATATTCAGTATTGACCATTACCATAAAGAAGACAGCAACATACTGCAGGAGACTTATGGATTTTTTTACAAGTCATTGATTTTTTTTTCTTGCTATGCAGCTGTTTGCATTAATAAGCCACACATGGAAATACTCCATAAGAATCTGTCTCCCCAGTTCAAGGAGACAGTGTGTGAGAATCTGTTTTCTCTGGAGGTGTCCCCTGCAGTACGTGGCTATTTGTCACCTTTTCATTAAGGGTGGAACAGCTGGGCTCTCCAGTCTGAGGTGCTTTCAGGCTGCTGGGGGCATCTGGGTATAATGAGAATTTGGGCTTCCTTTTGGCCATTGCCTTCTGGTGCGTAGTCCTCTGTCTGGAGGAAATCCTCATTATTTATGTGTGAAATTAAGAAAAGGCTTATTGTCAGAGGTTAAATGACCTAAATCTGCCAGCTATAGATGGAAGGAAACTTCATGTGCTGCTCAAAGAAGAAATGGCTTCTGAGCAAGTCTTGTAGGGCTCTGCTTTGTGGAAGAAAACAGAATTTGAGATATCACATTTTTTCTCCTAAGACTATGATTGGTTCTACTGGTTTAGGTTATTAGTAGGCATTTGTCAATCCATTTTCAGTAGCTGACAGTCTAGAGGGAATTGAAGTAATCCCATATACATGTATCAATAGTCACCTTCAAACATGGGTAGAGCTGTCAGGACACATCAGAAGTCCCTCCTGAGTAGAAGAACAAAGCTAACCCTGAAACTAATAACAAGCATTGATCTGAGAAATGAATACATATCATAAGATTCTTAGTCAGGATACCCTACAATAGGCAGAAACCAGACCCTATCTTAATCACGCTTCAAGGGACGGGGTCATTCTGTCCTTTATTACAGAAAAGACCAGTGTAATAGAACGGAAGATGTCAGTTCTAGCTGTCTCTGGTGTGCCCATGCTGTAGGAGCTTTTCCCTGCCCCACCAGCCTGTGCTGCTGCTTGGCACTGCCTGCCCCAGTTCCAGTGTGTGTCCAAGCCAAAGCCTGTCACTTATGGAGATGGTGGAAGAGGCCTGGACCCTCTTGGGCAGCCCTTCCACCTCCCTTATGTGAACAGAAGGGAGGGTACATGAACGTTCAGGTTGCTGTCAGTGTTAACACTGTGTACGCATTCAGAAGCCAGCAAGGTTTCTTCGGAGTAAGATCATACACACCCATGTACAATGAAGAAAAGACTTTATTGAACATGGTACTTTAAATGTTATTACAGGAACAGCTCTGGCAATGGCAAATCAGCACTTAGAGTTTATTGCTAAATGTTCTGGGCCCCACAGTGCTATGTTACAAAAATACTGTATTAAATGTATTTGCAGTATGTGACTTTTACAAAGCCCAAGACTAATTCTGGGAAAAGCAGACTTGTTCTGTCCCCATAGAGATCACAGTTTATGACATTAGAACTGCAATTTTACAGTGAGGGGGTTCAATCACACTGTTTATCTTCATCATGTTTGGTTATTCTGTAGTATTCAGGCTGACCAAAGCAACAGAGTTAGAAATGTGCAATGTAAAATTATGGCCACTTCTGTACTTCCCACTGTGGATCCCAGTTGGAGGTTCTTTATTTCTGTACTTCCCTGTTCTTGGAAACAGCCTGTAGGAACTCATCTTCAGTGATGGACCACACACTCTGTATGGCATTGCTGCAGCGATGTCAGTAGACTTGCTTTGATTTGCTTTAGCTTAATATCTGCTTTGGTCGTGTCTGTCCTGAAGGCATTATAGTTTTGTTCCATTTCATTCACTGTCCTTGAATTCTACAACTAAGTTTTAAAAAGACTAATTCACTCCTGCATTAGACAGGCTTTTTACAGTAATTTCTGTCTGTTGATCTCATGGCTAGAACTTTAAAATATTTTTGATCTGGAAAGGATCTTGCTCTGGGTCTGTGCTGATGATTAACAGAAGCCATGCAAACGGACATGGGTACAGAAAATAAATTGTCTAGTTATTGTGTCTTTCACTGTAAGATACACTTGCCTTGTTTCGTCCCTGTCACGCTGTGGATGCATCTTTTGAGCTGACATCTTGATTAGTTGTGTTTAATTACACAAATGAACCTTTTTGGCTTCTTTGGGTCTTTTTTTGGCATCTTACTGTTTCTACAACTGGCAGATGTAATCTGTGTAGTGGGGATACTCAGTGTAGCATTTCCATCCAGCCAAGTCATAGCATTAGTTTTGCCTTAATGCAAAACATCCAGACTAAATCTATCTTCTGTTTTGTGGCTGTCTGGCATTAGAGACAAGTCCCCAGAGTGGTGTAAGAGTTGCACAGCACCCAGGTGACATGATACTAGATACTAAGAACTCCTCAATTTCATGCTAGGGCTGCATACCCAGGTGGCTGCTTCTCACTTCTAATGTAAGAAGTGAGCAGTTCAGCAGCCAAAAGTCATAGCTAAATAAGCAAATATAGCTAAATACCCAGTGGAGCCAAAGTCCACTGCTAGTGTTAAGAAACTGCTTTCAGGACCATGCTGTAATTCACTGGAATGGAATAGTGCCTGCTTCACATCACTCACTGCTGCTCTGCTGTGAAGGAATTTATGAGGTGACACAATATTGGCAGAAAAGTTCACCTATTTTCTCTATGAAAACTACATGGGAAGGCTTAGACTGTATTTGCTTCCTTTAATGGGTGCCCAGCATGGAATAGTACACTGAAATGTTTTTGTGCACTAACTTCTAAAAGGCAGATCAAACTTTGAAGCTGTCACCAGTAATGGGCTGGGAACGATCTGTGTGGCCTGTGCCATGAGCTGGCAGCTGATGGCTCCGTTCCTGGGCTTCCTCTCCAGTGTTACTCTCAAGTGTGTTGAAAGAAGCAGTAATATTAGAGGGGAGACTAATTCACCATCATCTCATTTTCTTTTGGAAACATGGCACTTCATTGGAGTCTGAAGCCTTTTGCCCTATACTACTGACCTTTGGATACATTTCTCTGAAATCCAGAGCCCATGTGTGAGGAGCACAGCCAGTTGTGTGAGGAGCACAGCCAGTTGTGTGTGGTGCCAGTGCTCTGTGTGTGGGTAGGGGCTGGCCTTTACTGGAGTCAGGAAAGCCAGAAGATGTTGACTCTGCTTTCCCAAAGCCAGTTTCCCAGGGAAGCTTGCTGGGAAAGCACTGTGTCTTCAGAATTACTGAGCTGGCACTTTGGGGTCCTCTCCATTATATGAGGCTGTAAATGCATTTTAAGAGATTGCCTATTAATGTTGCAATAGATTATCTATATTTTACCACATTACTGTAGCGTTAACTGTTCCTAAAATGTGGGGAATAATTTCCTAATTTTTATTAACTAAAGAAATGCAGAAAGTGTTTTGACAGGCCATGTGAGTGTTGCTGCTGTGCATTGCATTCACTGCCCTTGGCATGCTCTCATCCTCCACACAGAGGTGTGTGCTAGGCTCACAGCATTGACCTCGCAACACTTCTATTAACCTGAAATAACCAATTCTGCTAGAAGCTTAAAAAGCACTTCTAGGCTGGGCTGTAATTTGGGAAGTATTCAAGCATTTTTCTTATGAAGTGATGAAGTTGAGGCAGAAATACAATGTGCTTTGTCAGGTTTAAATTTAGCATGCAACAATTACTGAGGAAAAGAAACCATATATTATCACTGCACTATCAGCCCCATTCACTCTGATTCGTATTGTCTGTGTGCAGCAGAACCTCGGGCTCTAAGAAGGGCACTGTGGCTTATCAGCTGTCCCTAAAGGTTGGGGCCGGAGAGGAGGCAGAGCCTGTTGTCCTGGGTCAGGGACGTTCAGCCTCCCTGGCCCTGGGGCTGCTCTGTCTTGCCGGGGCTCTGCCCGTGGCTGGGAAGCTCTGGAGGGTGCTGAAACCACTCTGCATTCCCTGTTCTTCTCTCCTGCAGGAAGCACTGCCAAGAACAAGGCATGTGCCTAATGAGCTGGACACCGTGCCGGGGGATTGGGAACAACCTCCCGGAGCAGATAAAAGCTGAGGATGTTGGAAAAGGCAGCATTTTGCTGTTTGAGGACACCTGTGGAAAGGCTTTTTATTTTTCCCCATCTGTGGATGGAAAAAAGACCCTTTATGAAAAGACATTTCTGCTTTATTTATAGCTCACAATAATTTAATAACTATCTTTGCAGCTCATTGAGAGCAAAAAGCTTTTTCAGGCACTGCCCGTCACTTACAATGTGTGCCCAGCACCAAACACGACTGATCCATCAAGGTGCCTGAGCCCTTGCTCTCCAGAAGTAATGCCTGGGAGTGTAATTTACAGGGGTGTCTTTTCTCACCTGAAGTTTTGCATGTATCAAAGTGAGCCCTCTCAGCAGACATGCTGCAAAGCCAACAGGAACAGGGATGATGGTGCTAGGGAGGCCCTTTCCTTGCAGGCTTAGCTCTGGCTCATTGGCAGGTCGACGTGGTGATTGGCCCTCTGCAAAAGTTATTCTCAGGTATGCAAACCTTGGGCTTGACAAAAGCAGTGCGGGTCATTGCAAAAATCATTGTAATGAAGAAAATTTGAAGTGTTTTTAAACTTGAAGATGACCACGTTATTGGTGGTACTAGAGTAGGCAAGGAGTTTGAGGGTCAAAGTCTCCTGCCATGATTTCCATGGAGCAGCAGTGCCATGTCAGCTCTCTGTCGGTGAATTGGTCATCAGCCTCAGGTGCTGGGACCTGCTGGTGCCTCACCAGTGTTGGCTGAAAAACATCTTGTCTTTGGAGGGAGCACAGCAGTGGGAGGTTTGGTACTTGATGCTGTGAATTAGACAGTGTTTGTAACTCCCCCAATTATGTTTGATTTCTTTATGCTGTTTGGTAGTTCTGTGCTGTGATGACAGCATTGTTCTTTCCCCCATGATGATGATGGTATCTCCTGTTCCCTCAGTTCTAACACATGCAATGTCTGGCCTTAAATGGAGCTGGCGTCTTCCAGCTGATGTGTATTTGTGTCAGTCAGGAGGGTGAGGAGCTCAGCTCATGTTTATGGTCCATTACGCACCCCTGCACTGTAGGAAGGAAAGTCACTTCCTTCTGTGCTTTTCTCTGGGCAACTGTAATTCCACAGCTCAATAGCTTTGAATTTATTCAGCCTAGCTGGATATTATCAGGGGTTTTTTTATATATGTGGAGAGAGACAGACAAGGAGAGAAAGGGAGGAGGAAGAACCCTATCGCTTTTGTAGGGCTTACAATGGGATTTACACTGAAGCATGAAATTCTTCATATAAATATTTCAGGACTCTTATCTCTGCAGAGATTAACTTTGGAAATAACTCCTGGGGAAACAAGGGCGACTTGTTCTCAGCTCTTCCTCATCCCCCCTTGCTGCATAAACGGCTGCTGGGGGGGGTCTGTGGCTCTGGTTGCATCTCTGGAGGCTTTTGCCCTCCAGGCAGAGGTGGGCTGAGCATGGACCAGAGCCAAACCTGGATCACAGCAGCTGAGTGCTGCCCACAGCAGCTGAATCCTGCTGGCCAGGCAGGGGGTCCTGGGTTTACTGCACAGAGGGTCCCAGTCTGTGGCTCGGCTCAAGCCAGTAGAGATTGTGGTGTTGGGCTCCTGAGGTGTGACTGGGGCAGTACGGATGTTTTAACAGACATGTTACCCCCAGGACATGAAATACAGTGCTGGAGTTTCAGGTTTTAAAGAGGGCCTTGGAAAGCACCTTTGCATGGAAATTCCACATCAGGGTTGTTGATGGGTTCTGATTTATTCATGAGTTGAATAATACTGTCTGGGTTGTGCAATCCACACAGTCACACTTCCAAGAATTCATGGTTCATGGTTGTCTTCTTTAACACTTTAGAAGAGGAGAAAAATGAGCCATGTGATGGGGAAATCAGAAATAATATTAGAAATTTTTCAAGGATTTAGTGAGCATTCAGAGCTTCAGCCCTTTGTACCCTCCCTGTATAATTACCAACCTGGAGCAAAGAAATTTGGCAGTCAGGTACTTCATTCTTTTTGCAAACAAAAGAAAAAAAACTAAGACTAAAAGGATAAACAGTGAAAACCAATTTAGCATAACTGCAGCGTGAGGATCTGATGCAGGTGTTTTTATGCAGGATTGCAACTTAGTAAGCAGCTTGGTAGGAAATTATTTTCTCACAGGGGTGCACTGAGTGCATTTACAAGCCCGGGGGTCCCAACTATGGCATCAGATCTGATTTATGTACTGTTTTGCTCAATTTCACACAGCTCACCCCCATGAATGTGCCAGAGATTAACATAAAGGTCAATGCAGAGTAGTGCCTGTAGTGATTCTGGTGCGTGAATGACTTGAAAATGTCATTTGTTTGGTGTGGCTGGAAAAATGCTCCAGCAGGTACAGGCACCAGGAAAAGGTATTGATGGAAATCTGGGGTGAGCTCAAATCTCCTGTACTGCTGTTCAACCTCAGGACTTCAGAGCCTTATCTAGTATATGTTATTTCCTGTTCTAGCAAGGTTTGTCAAAAGTGAAGGTGTGTTAAGTTGCTGTTACTCCTAGGAGGAGCTAATCTGTGCCTTGTGCAAGGTGGTCATCTCCTGGGTGATTTGACCCTTGGTAGACTATGGAGCTGAGCAGTGTTGATGGGTGTTTGGCATAAGGAAGCTGTGGAGATGCCAGGACAGTGCTGTTAGTGAAATCCTAATCATCAGTCACAGCATTTCCAAGGGAGAATCATTCATCTGGCTACATTTGTCATTTTTTTGTGGGCTTGAGTAAGCTGGCTAGGCTGAGTCAGCTCACAGCACTCATTTTGCTAACCAGAAGGCAAACAAAACCCCAACCAAACACAGGAAGCAAGTATTTAATAAATACGGTGTTATTTCTAAACACCAGCTGCTTAGAGAGGTAAACATCACAATGCAGATATTGAGGATTAGCACAGTTTAAGGACACACTCTGAAAACACAGATGTTTGGAGAAGTTGAGAGCTGCTTAAGGCAAAAGTTTACACGACCTCTTTTCCTTGTTCCTCACAAAACCACACTCTTAATTATTATATTTGTAAAACACCTTTAGCCCTGGCCCACTTTACTCCACCATTTGCAACAGTCTGTCTTCGTTTTTAGCTCACACACAGGAGAGCAAACTCCTTTTAAACAGCCGTTTTTGCAAAACATGAATATCACATAAGAGCAAAATTGATTGCTGAAATAAAAGGTGATAGCTGCAATATTTTATATTTATACACTACTTCCAAGAGATCTGGAGATGAAGTCACAAAATCTGAAAAGCATGTGCAGTTTACCGAAAGATGGATCGTCTTTCAGCGTTTGCAGCACTATTATTTATTTATGATGTTTTTCATCCATTACATTGAGCATTTGCTTATTGAAAGCTGCTTGCTGTCTGGAGAGTGGAGCCACTCGTGCAATGGAATGAGCTGAGGCTACAGCAAAGAAATCTTCTTGCAGAACAAACAGGGAGAAGTGTTTGATTGGAAAAAACAATCTTAACCTCCCCCAGAATAAAATTACTGGAAAAAGCACTTTCTCCCTGGGAAGCTGTAATGTATGAAAGGAAGTGTTAAAGGACAGTGTTTCCTACACCTGAGCAGTCATTTGATCCTGTGGTTTAAGCTAATCAGCTGTCAGATTTGTGATCACAGTGGGACTACTTGACTTGTTCAGGTTGGATGTCTGGGTTTGAGAAGTGCTGCTGGCATACACCAGGATGCAGGAACAAGCTTCCTCTGCTATTAATGCTCACTCTTTAAATCCGTATGCTGTATCCTAGTCTAAGTTCATTGGAAAGCACTGCATGACAAATAATCTTATACATCAGCTTGTCAAGAAGACTTCTAAGTAATTTTAAGAGTTATTCATTTGGAAAGTCAGATGTTTCTTCCCCTGGGGCATATCAGCACACAGCACAGCTTGTTATTAACTGTGATGCAGTGCTGGTAATAGAGAGGTAAACACATGAGCTGGGCAGACTGTAGCACAGAGGACAGGCACCTTCTGGCAGTGTGGTGACAGGGCAAGTGCCCTGTGCAGTGGCCTGCTTGCCTCACTGTCCATCTGGGCTTAATCACAGTTCTATCAACCACAAGTAGTGAGCAAGAGAAAAGAAGAAAGAATAAAAGGAGATAAATTAATATACAGGAAAATTGAGACATGGATAGGAGGAGTTCATAATTCCACTCTGAACAGATGGTGTGTTGTTTGTGTTTAAAGACTACAAAAAGATAGATATCCTATTGGCAAATATCATTCACTCTTGTTGTCATGTTTTGGGAAGAACTTCATGGATTTTCAAATTTTTACTGAAATTGAAGACATTCATTAAAGTTGGGAATGAAACGAAAAATGGTTGTTTCTTTCACAAGTCTACAAACTCTGCTTGGGAAATGGCCTGGCCCTTGCTTAGTATGAGGCTTCAAGATGCTGTTTACTGCAGTCTGTTGCAGTGGAGCAGGCAGTTCTGTGCAATGATCAAGCAACTCCAGTTTGCTGACATGGGAACGCAGAGGAACATTTGAAATACTGGGACCTTAGCTCACCCTGAGGCTGGAATCCTTCCTTTCCAGCTTTCTTCTGGAAGCGCTCTTTATGCCATGTTCACAGCAGGTTGCAAGCCAGCTTCCCGTGTCCCCCAGTGCCACTGTGGCAGCAGTGGGAGCGTTGATTTTGGCTGACAACTTGTGAGATGAGAATGACCATGTTTTAGTACATAATTTCTCATGGCAGTAGTAATGCTGTTGGATTTGTTTCTATGCTTTGATAAGCAATTAGGATTTGACAGCTAATGGAAAATACCTTTCCCCTTTCTCTCTGCAAAACTGGATGCTTCTTTTAATCAGGTTATCTGTAATAGCAAACTGGAACCCCTCCTGTGCTGGTTGGAATGGCCAAGGGAGTGGACACGGTTCCTCAGAATTCAGCAAGGTTCCTCACCCAGGAATGGGTATTTTCTCTTGTGGTGATCCATGGTAATCCATAGGCTCCTCTAGTTTTAGATGGCCATTGCAGTTCTCTGTGAATCACCTCAAAAGGCACTCATTCTGCCTGTACTGGTTTTCAGTGATGTAAAGACTTCACAACACTCGAAAGGAGCATAAAAACAGGAATAAACGCCACTTACATCCATTATTACTCACAGGATAAATCAGAGTTCTGTGCATAAGATCAAGTTAAGCTAGTAGATATTTTGCCCCATAATTTTTTTAGGAAGGGAGATAGCCATATTTCTCCAGAGATGTGAAACTTCCAGTCATCTGAAGTGCCTGTGGCACACACTGCTGGTAGTGACCACGGTTGGTAAGCACTGCAGGTCACACAAATAAATATCAAGTAGAAAGCTTGAATTAAGACAAAGATTCTTCAACATTTAACATCTGTTGTTGTATGAAGCCAACAGGGTTATTTCATACTTACCACCAAACTCTTAAAATGTGTAATTTTCTATGTAAGAAGGTAACTGTGAAAATCTTAGTGATGAATGACTTCATAATGATCCAGATGAGCCATTCTGCCCTGCAGAAGCCAAATGCAGCAGGTGGAAAACATTTTTCCACTTTCATTGTGCTATTTATCATTATAACAACACTCTGCATCAAGAGTTAATTAAAACTTGTATCTGTGCTGTCTGAGCAGGTGATCAAGAGCCAGGCATTTGCTCACATGTTTTGGGCTGGAGCAGTTTTTGTTATCTGTGGCACTCCACGGAAGGGTAAATCCTCTGAAAAAATTCCGACCTCTTTTCTGTTTGTTGCATGCTGTTGCCTCAGTTCCTCCTGTGGTTTGCTGCTGCTGCAGCAGTAGGGCTGCACAGGCAGCCCCCTCTGATGGGCTGGGGTGGTGCAGGTCCCTGCACAGCTGTGACCCACATGTTTCCTTGCCCCGTTGTTCCCTCCCCAACAGCACAGAGTGCTAGCAATGGCTTTACTGAATTGCACTGTGTGTCAGCAGGCATTTGATGTTAACAGAAAGGATTATTACCACATCCTTTGGACTTTTCTGCTCTACTAATTTTGCTGCATCTTCTATTTTGGTCATTTGTCCTACATTTTAAAAAGCAAATTATTGTCCCATATTTCATCTCCGTTGGGTTGAAAGGGTCTCTGCTGCTGCTTTCTAGTGCTTCCACTGCAGGCATTTTACATTGCTCTGCTCTATTAGGTTGCTAGACCAAAGGTCAGACAATACCTACATGAGGCTAGAATTCTATTCACGTCCATTTACATTTGTTAATTATTATTTACATCTAGTAAATCTCCTGAGTAATTCTGCCAGCACCCAAGATACATAGGGCACTGCTACTGCAGTCAGAGGCAATTTTAACTTTGGTCCTAACCCCATCAGATCCTGTTCCGTAACTGCTTTTCTTTCCTTTCTTTTTCAGTAACTTTCTTTTTCTTTCCTCTGGAAACAGCAGCTGGGGAAGTTTGTCCTGAAGAACATGTCTGACAGTGACAGAAAAGGGGTTAATACACTATGAACTGTAATTCCCTTTTCACACAGTAACCCCGGGGGGAAAAGCCTGTGATTGTTTACCCTAGGCCCAGGACCCATTTGTGCACCACACTAACATCCTGAAGCTGAGACTCTCATTCACTGATTGCTGTGTCTGGTGATACAGTGTCTGTTTAAACTAACATGCATTTTTTCTAAAGAAATCTGATCTTCAAAGAGTCAAATGATGAAAAATTAACCATGTCCCCTGCTTATCTGTTGCTATATTTAATTATTTCACTGCTTACAATTGAGCACATCTATTCTTTTATACATTAATAATGATGTTCTACATAAATTCTCTGTGAAGAAAACAGGAGTATTACATATTTATTTGTTTCCATAAGGATCACAAGAATGAGGAGGTTTGAGTGTGGAAAGATGGGAGACTGCTGTGAGCAGCTGGATTGTGTCTTGAGGAGGTATTTGAGCATGTTCATCCATAAATGTCAGTCTCTGGCAGCATATTAAAATGGCCTCTATTCTTGGCTTACAAAGAAATGTACAAGGTACCATGTAGCTCCTTCTGATAACTGCTAAAACACTGTGTGTCTTACTATTTTTCTTTTCAGCTAAACAAAAAAAGAAGAGTGTGTCTCTTTCCTAGAAAGGGTGCTCCTGTGTTGCTGAGCTGTCAAAGGATGTGTGGCAGTAGGATGGTAAAGTTTTGGTTATGAGATGTCTCAGACACTTGTCAGTGTTCTCAGCCACTTCATGGTATGGAATATCCCTTGGGCCCAAGGGATTTCCCTCGTGTTCCTTCCTCATTCCTCGTGCACCCCCTGCCTTCTCACTGTGGGGTGGGGTGAGGAGCAGAGAACAGTGTCAGCACTGCTCAGCAGTAACAAAAACAGCTCTGGGTTACAGACCTTGTTTTTAGCACAAATCTAAAACACAGCCCCATATCAGATACTAGGGAGAAAATTAACTCCGTCCCAGCCAAAAACAGCACTCAGTGAGCAAAAAAATTACAGATTTGTACGGCTCCACTGTGTTGCTCTCTGTGAGGAATTCCAATCTCACAGAAATAATGGGATCAGTGAAAAACAGCCTTTTTGTGGCATGCATTGTTATTTTTTGCCATCTTCACCGGCCTGGATTTCTACTGATTCAATTTCACCACCACTTTTTCCTTGTTTGAGCCTGAACTGGTGTTCTGGGGGGTGGCTGTGAACATCCTGGGGATGAGTGTCCCAAGGGGCCCAGCACCCAGAGCTTGCTGGTCCCCCAAGATCTCCTGGTGCCTCTGTGGGAGTCCTGCTTCATCTGAAATTGGACACTCGCCTGCATTCATCAGTTTCCCATGGTCGTTATCTATCAGGGCTTCAGAAAGTGTTACATACTAGTTTAATGGTGTCTCTCTAAGAAATAATTACTTCACTGTGCCCATAATCCAGTTTGTATTTGATATGTCACTTCTAATAACCTGCAGAATTTTTCACTCAGGAGGGTTTATTTGTCATGCTTCCAACAAAGACCTCATCTCTTTTCATTAAAAACGGGTTTTTCAACTCAGAGACTTAAAAATAGGAAATAAAATAAGGAAAAGAACAGAATCTGTGCTGATGGCTCTGTTCAGTATGGGCGAGCAGAGCACGGAGGGAAGCAACAGCAGCACCCAATTTCTGACAATGTGCAGAACTGCAGTGATACCACACAGACAGGGGACTAGGCAGAGAGGGCATAAATGCAGCATAACCACATCCAGTTCTACTTGATTCTGCACCTAGGGGAACGAGCCAGTGCTCAGACTGTGTTATTTCTGTGTTATTGGCTCGTGCCAATGGCTTTCGCACGGCGAAGGGAATGCTGTGTAATCACTTCTCATTGTGTATATATTCCTAGTGGAGTAGCTAATCCTTTGGTTTTGACATCATAATTAGTAAGAGAGAAATTATTATGTCCCCAAAGCAAAGGCAATTTCAGAAGAGAGGAAAAAAACCCTCCACAAAACCTCAGCTAGAACTGTTAAACTTTGAATGTAGAAATCCAGTTTTTATGCAAATGACCTAATTAAAGAAAGAGCAAGACACAGCATCTGCAGAGCATAAATGCTTTCCAAGCAGGATTGTTTTCAGATGGACCAGTGTTTTTCTGGGCTCTCCTGGTGGTACCAGTGGATCCAGGCTGTCATGCCCAAGATTTCATTCTTGTCCTTTTAAATGACTGTTCAGTGCTCATCCTTTTCCTCTTCCGTTTCCAATGAAACTAAAGATCTGATTTGAAGTGGAAAAGGAGGAATTGCTTTAAAGCCTATGACATTGAGAAAGACCAAAGGTGCTGCCATTCAATTTTTGTCATTCTGACACCTTAGCAGGTGTTGCAGTGCAGAGCACGGAGGGGCTGGTACCCTGGGGCTTGCAAGAGGCTGTCAGTGGGCAGTGGCACAGGAGACTGCAGGGGGAAACAGAGCTGCAGCAAACAACTCCAAAAAAAGCACTGAGCAGCCCTATTTATGATCTTTCCCCTCCTCCCCCCCCACTTCAGTGAATAATCCGTTGCTCCTCTCAGTTGCATGTCTCAACTTCACAAATTCTGAGCTCACCCAGAGACAGGAACTTATTTTGTTCCCCCCAGGCTTGGCCATGGGGCTGCCCTCCTTGTCCCTTCTGTGTAGACACCTGCAGACACCTGCAGCATCCCTGACCTGCCCTAATCCTGACCTCACGGCTTCTGCACTCTTTGTCCAAGTGGTTTCGGATGAGGGTGGCAAATCTGTGGGCTCAGATGATTGGATCAGGGGATGCAGCATGTTCTTTGCATCAAACCCTCCATCTCACTGTGCTCTCTCTGAAGGCCCTGTAAGATCTGGGGGGAAACTGGGAGTGCTTTGTTTTTTATCATGTGTTGGGATGAGCTTTAAAGATCAAATGCAGACTGGCTGCTGTCTGCATTTGATTTCTCCATCTTGAGTGTTTAAGTCCAGTTTCTCCCTGTGCATATCAGCCTGACATAAATTTTTCCCTTCCAAGTGACAGTAACTGGCAGCATTTCAGGATATGACCTGCATTTATGGGCCCTGCTGACCTTCTTCTGAGTGTGGATATGTTTATTTAAATTATTTGTCTGCTGATAAACGGCAGCTCAGTGAAATGAGTTGTTGGCACATTAACCTCTCAAGCACTTAAGTCCAGTTTAAGTGATTATTAGATCAACTTTGACAGGATATTGGCTATTATCACAGTTTATTTTACATCTACTGTAATACAGCATTTGAGGTTTTTCCTCCAACATTCTGGCATTTCCATGAAATCTCCCATCTTCTCCCTCTGGTTTTAGAAATTTCAGTCTCAAAGCAGTGCTATTACCAGACTGCCGCCTATACGTGAGTTTAGAGCTTCCCAGCTCTGGCAGACAGGTGAACCCAAATCTTTGTTCCAGCTCCCAAACCCACAGGCACTGCCCTCCTGTGCCTGCTGCTGGTGCCCGCTGTCCCCAGAGCCCCGGGCAGCCCCAGGCCCGCGTGGGCAGCAGGCGTGGCAGTGTCTGGCACAGCGATGTGCGCGGCTGCTGCAGGATTTCTCTCTGGCACTGGTGACGTGCCAGGGCGGGTCACCCCAGCAGCACCCCTTGCCCTGGCTACGTGCCTGGCTGGTGCATGCTGCAGAGCATGGTGGCTGTTTTCTCTGCTAGATTAAAAGCCATTTAGTCCCATGTACTTTTCTCCCTGTGAACCTATGAATACCATGTAATCAAGCCACCTTTCACCTTCTTTTTAGTAAACTAAACAAATTGAGCTCTTTAATCACTCACTGTAGAGCATTTCCCACAGATCTTAATAATTTGTTCAAGTCCTTTCTGAGTTCCCTGAGCCTTTAAAAATATCTGAGTATCATCTTTAAGCCTCACTCACATTTCATGAACTGTGCCTAGTGTTTAAGGGATGAAAAAATAAGAGAGAAAAAGAAATGGAACTCCACACTTGTACATGGATAGCATTAGCTAAGACATCTGGATGAATAGCATTGCTTGAAGTGATGTTCATACTATTGCTCCTGGTATCTGAGGAGCAAATAGCCTCCCATTTAATTTATACTGTAATAAAATCTCATATTGATTTTAATAAAATTGAAGACAATAATTTTGAATGAAATCCCTGAGGCAGCTTCTCCATAAAAACTGACTCTTATTTTCTTTGCACATGTACGTTGCAATTCACATCTGATAACAGTGAGCTGGGGCACTGTTTTATGAACAGCTGGGAATAGTTTTAAGTACGGTGAGAAGAAACCCTCCTTTAGAAAAGAGGTGTTCGGAGAGCTCAACACAAAGCCCAGCCCTGCCATTGTGCAAGTGCTGTACAGCTCACAGTGAGGCAGTGCTCTTCCTCCTGCCCCCATCTTCCTCTTCCTTGAGGTGACAGCATGTGGTTGGCAAAAGGTGATGAAGGCTCAAGCAGACATTAGGATGCCCTGGAGAACTCTGGGGAGTTAGTAGCTGTTGGTGTTTACTAAACTGCTGTGGAATTTGCATTTTACAAATCTTTACTCTTTGCTGCCCACCCTGCACATACAAATCTCGTCAATGTTATTTTTCTGTTCAGCCCTGGCAGTAAGTTTACTTGTGCATGAGAATTTGCAGAAATTAGATGTAGAAATGAGATCTGCTGAGGAAAAAGCCAACTGCAACATAATGAATATTCACCTTGATGTTCAAGTCTCACTTTGAAATGTGTTGCCCTGAGGAACTGCTAAGGAGAATTAGGATTTCACTGTTGGATGAATATTCAGTATGCTTTTAGTGCTGCTTCCTTCTACTCCCTGAAACTAAAGTCTCCAGTGAGACATCTCTAATCATTTTTGTTTCTCAAGTGCTAAATAGCAAGGGAAAAATGCAATGCAACAGGCGGTAAATGCTGAAAAAGAAATGCAGCCCCCAGGCTGCACGATTTGTTGTTGTTGAAGCCGAGTCTGGGGGAGATAGAAGTCATGATTTGGAATGCAATGCCTCTTTCTCTGCCCAGGGGCCCTTCTAGCTTTGACTGCCTGCAGAGAGGAACCTCCAAAAGAACAAACCACAATAATAATCACCACTCCCATACTTGAGCACCCCATAACCTTTTTTAGGAAACCTGCACAGTTGCTGGGGAGCCTTTTGTCTCTAAATAATAAAGTGTAAGATGCTGAGAATTAGTGAGATGCTTCATAACCTGACCCTGGGAAATGCCTGTGTGTGGGGCTGAAACTGGGGAGAGGGAAGAGCCAGTGCTGGCCGTGGTGCTGTGGCTGTGCTGGAATCGGCCGACGTGGCTGGGGACTGAGCATGGGAGCTGAGAGGACTGAAGTCTCTGGGCCACTTCAGTGGATTTTAGTGAGTCTGAGAAAACCCTCCTCACCTCCATCTTCTGCCCTCTCTGTGTCTCCACTCTTCCTCTATGTTATAAACGACCCAGATCTGATATGGAAATGAATTATTAAAATTTACCGAGAACTCAATAAAAACGGCAAAGCAAAAGGGGACAGCGCGGGAACCGCGGCTGGGTGCCAGAGGCTCGCCCACAGAATGGCCATCCTGCTTTTTATACCCTTGTGGTTACATCAGCCTGATGCATATTTATTTATGGTTTTGCGTGTCAATCTTTTGGGAGCCCGTGCTTTTCTGGTGCTGTGGCCCTCAGGGTCCTCTCTGGTTGGAGTCCCATTCCTTTTGTGGTGGTGCCTTCAAAGTCTGGCTGGCAGCAGTCCGGCCCTTGGCAAACCCCACAGAACTGCTATTTTAGCGCACAGATCATCCAGCCCCTGTAAAAACCAACCTCACAACCAAACCACCCCAACAACGGTTAAACAGTTCTTAACATGTAACATTATAACTCATAATTCATAATCCATACAACATACGGAAAAAGGTAACTCTCAATAATTCATCTATAACACTCTATGACTTACTGCACTTCTGAAACAGGTTTGAGCATGTAGTAAACAACAGTCAGAGTGTGTTGAAACTGGCTGGTGTTCTCCCCCTTCCTCCTTCCTCCCCTGCTTTCCTGGTGGAGCCGTGCTGGTCTGCTCGACCCTGGCAGGGACTGCCCATGCAGGGGCTGTGGCATCCCCTGGACCTGTCAGGGCAGAGCCAGGGGCTGATGCTGGGGGCCAGCAGTGCCCCATGCTCCAGATGAGCCTTGTGCTGGCCTTGACCAAAGGAGGAGACTGACTCCTGAATAATATTTGAATTTTGGAGCAGGAGATCCAGGAACAACATTGGTGGATTGGAGCAAACAGGCTGAATTCCAAACATGCCGTTCCTACTGCTCGTTGTTGCGGGGCTGAGTGGACACATGGCCCTGGTGGAGGAATGAGCCGGGATGCAGGGAGGGGAGTGCACAGCACTGGGAGGCACTGCCAGCTCCTCACCTAGCAGAGAAGACACAGAGGGAATGCCAGGCCAAAATGAAAGGTGTCAGGGCTCCACACTGCAAAGAGCCCATTCCCTCTACTGGGAGACACAAAGGGCTCATGCATGTGCAATCAAAGGGAGGTTGTTTTTTTCTGCCCATGGACTTCATTCACAGCATGTTTTCTGAAGCAGGGCTTATTTGGGGTAGATGGAGAGTGGTTCTCTCTGCAGGTGATGTGAAACCAAGCACTCCCAGTGGTTGGATTGCTCCGTTACAGCAAGTCCCGTGGGCAGAGCCAGTGTCTCTGCGTCGCAATCTGAGCACATCAAGCACTCCAAAATTTATCTTTCAGTTTTGCGACTGGAGTGGATACAAATGGAAATGCTGAACATCACATTTAACATCAGAAAAAGCTTCTTTGCTGTGAGGATGATGAGATCCTGGGATGGGCTGGAGAGAGGGAGAGCGACTTCTGTCCTGGGAGATACCCAAGCCCAGCTGCTGGTCGTCCTGGGCAGTGTGCTCTGGGTGATGTCCTTGAGTGGAGGTGAAGCTTTTTACTGGAAATCACATATGTGACAATCCTTTTATCCTTCCCACCTCCAAAACTGCCTCAGTCACTTCTGAAAACAATACTGAGAGTTGCCTCAGTTGCAGGGAAGCCCTTTTAAGCCAAGTGTTTTCCTGACTTTGGAAGATACACCTTCCTGAGCAAACAATGAGATCAGCTGTGCTGAGCCTGAGAGCTCTCAGATGCTCTAATTAGGCTGATCTGGCTTCATGCTTCCCAGCAGGGTGCTTCCGTAACAGTCGGTAACTTATGCAGTCAAGCTGTTCCTACAGCAGGGTGCATCCTCCTTACGGTTCCCAAGACTGGGACATTTCAGGGTAATAATGGGAAGTCTGCTGGGGCTCCCAGGCTCAGCCCTGCTGGGTAGCCCACCTGTCCCATGTGCTTTGTGTCTCTCACTCCTTCAACACCTCTGCACCAATTTAACCCTGCACTGAGCTTGGTGGAGCTGCCCCTCTGCTCCCTGCGAAGTGAGTCCTGCCTGGAAGGAGGCCACAGAGAGACCCTCAAGGAGAGATCAGCGCTGCCTGGAAATGCACCTCTGTTAGCAGCAGCATTGGGGATGAGCAAGCAGCAGGCTTATTTGGGGTGAAACTTGTCAGAACTTGGGTAGCTCAGAAGCCTTGAAGATTTTGCCATATTCCTTAGAAGAGAGAAAAAAAAAGGATAAAATACAAAAGGATAAAACATATTGAAAGAAGAAGGGGTTGTGATGAAAGATGAGGAGGAGAGCTGTAAGGTGACCCCCTGACCAGCGCAGTTAAAGAAGGTGATTTTCCTGATTTTCTCAGGAACTCAAGCCAAAAAGTTGTATGGTTGAGAGTCTGAACTTTCCTCTCACATCCACTGAACCCAGTGAGGCTGCAGCACCTGGGTCTGAGCACCCTCCTCAGCCAAACCCGCCACTGGGGGTGAGGCCCTTGCCATTCTGGTCTGGGCAGCAAGTAAATAGCTTCTGCTAATGAAGCCTTGGCTTTCTGAGGCAGGTTTTAGTTCCTTGGCAATGCAGTATTGGGTTGTTTGTCAGCATGCTGAATGCTGAACAGACAAGGTGATCACGTCCCTGTTCTCTGGCCTGCCGTGTAAATCAGGAGGTGGCACGTTCCCAGTCTCTGGAGAGGTGCAGCAGGAACAGAAATAGGAATTAACAGCTTCAAACCCCACACACATGATTGCAGGGAGAAAGGGAATGTGAAATTCTGGGCAAAAGACTCTTTTATTTTTTTAGCCCACTCAAGCAGCAGCTGCATCCATGGAAACTGCCTGCGTGAGATCTTCCCGTTTGTTTTTCACCAGGATTTCTGTGCTGGCAGTGTTGTCATCAGACACTGCGTAACCAGTTAAAATTCACTGCTCAGGTACATTCTCTGCTGTGGGAGACACGGGACCAGCCACAGGGGCAGATGGGCAGAGCAGGGACAGAGGGTGCCCAGGGCAGCAGCCGTGCCCCTGCTCCTGGGGAGGGCCGTGCTATCCTCCAGGGCTGTGGTGCAGAGACTGGCAGGGAGGCAGAATCTTTCAGCTGATTTTCCCTCTTGAGTCAGTGAAGTTGTGCCAGTCAAACCCCTAAATAATGCCCCAAGTGTGAGCTTCCATCTCATGGGAAAGAGTATTTATGGGGGTAAATAACATGTGTGGAGAGAAAGAGAAACAGAGTGATGAAACAGAAACAGAGTGGCAGAGCGATGGACGGGGCAGATAATTAAAAAGAGACAATTCTGCTGCAGGAATAAACAGCATGCCTGACAGCGTGCTGCCTTGGCCATGCCGCTCAGGTTCCCTGTGCTGTGGCTGTCTGCAAGGAAAGGAGGCTTGCAGGGAAGCAGGACTGATAACAGAACTGCTCACAGAAGATGCTCTGGAGCTGAGAGCTGACATTTTCCAGTGGAAGAGTGGCTGCTGGGCTGTAGCCACAACCAGCTGTAGCCCTGCTGGGCTGTAGCCACAGCCGGGTCCTGCTCTGCAAGCAGCAGTGGTGCTGCAGCCAGCTGCAAGTGGCTCTGTGCTGGAGGTGGAGCAGGGGATGGGACAGCGTGTCCCCTCTGTGGGTGCTTCCCAGGTATCACCCCTCTGTCTGGAGAAGAGACACAGAGTACCTATCTAAAATGAATATGAGTGAAGATGGTTTCTTTCTCATCCAGCACCATGGATTTTTCAGTTTATTGATGTATTTATTTATTGGAGAGAATTTTTCAGAAGAATGAGTGAGCTATTTTGAATGTGTCTTGCTGGTGTGTGACCCTAATGGGGATTCAGGTGAAAACCAGAGACACCCAGACTCCTTTCCATTTGTCTCATTCATGAAAACAAATTTCCTTCCCTTGCTTTATGTAATTGTCTTGTCCTCAATCTGATATTCCAGGTTTATGAGGAACAACAAATCAATACCCTCTTTTTTGAAAACTGCCGATTAATTAATTGCTGGTGTCTGCCTGCATGCTGCAATTGTATTAGATGTCAGCAGGAATTAATTTTTAAAGGAAATAGTTCTTGCTGAATTTTGAACACCAGCTCAGATCCCATTTTTTCCACATGTTCATCTGAAGGGATGTCAGGCTGTTCCCCACAGGGGTATGTTCCTGACCAATGGGGTGAATAGCAGGTGCAGCTCACGGGAAAAGTGGACAGTGACATATCTGCACCGCAGCTCTTTGGGCATTCTCACCGTATTTTTGCATTAAATATATTACTTTGGCTTATAAGAAAGTGAAAATACATGCAGAAAGTAGAGGGAAAAAAAATATACGGCTTTTGAAAAAGAATAACCATCTTTACTAATGTAGAAAAAAAAATACCTGGAAGGTCTCCTTCTGCTGTTGAACAGACACAGTGGCTGTTATATCATATAGACTTAGAAGGAACATCAAACCTCAGCTTTTCTTCTGGAATACAAATTATCCTTGTTAAAAATCAAACTATACCAAACTCTCATTGTAAGTTTTTAGAGAGACTAAAGGATAAGCAGGAAGGAAACTGCCACGAAATGCTTTTGAGGTGGCCTCTTTATATGGATCTTCTGAAGTCCCCTGGCTGTAAGCAGTGGGAAAGAGAAGAATACCTCTTGTCAACTCATCAGTATGCTTTAAAAACAGCCCTAAAAACTCTGGCGAAACCTTGGCTCTCAGGTTTTTCAGTGGCTTCTTAATTTAAATAGTTTCTTAATCCAATGGCTTTCCCCTCTCCCTTTACATGTTGCCTCGGGGTTATTTTTACAGAATCACTTGAATTTCTTGTAACGTGAACAGATTCCAATGCCAGCAGCATTGATTTGCATTGTACTGAGAATTAAGGGGTTGTTTTCCAGTACTGTTGCCTATAGTCAGAATCTGTTCCTATCCCAGTCTGTCCTCTGAGGGCTGAGCTTTGATTTGCAGCCTGCAATAGATGGGGAAGGCAGGGGCAGTGCTGGGTGTGAGGGGGATGTAGTACTGGCTTCCTGCTTGTTTAACTGTCCTTGCTTTTTGTCTCCTTTCCCCCACACTGACCTCTATGTGTTTTTAGCAGCATCTTCCACTCCCAGGAGGTGAGGAGGTGTCATCTGGCAGGAGCATCACCTCAGGTTCTAGACACAGGTGCTGTTGGGGCAGGCACAGGAAATATGTGAACTATCTTTCACCAAAGCTGCTTTGGACAGAGGAGGAGCATAGAGCCATGAAAACTCTTCTGACCTCTTTTTTAAAAACATCTGGAACTGCAGCATTCAAACAGTCTGGCAGAATATTTTTCAATAAATCTTGAATGTGGCAGTTACATTTTCTGTACTGTGCTGGAAAAAGGATTACAGTATACTTACTGCGGAGACAGGAAGATTGATTCTCACTTGGAAAATCTGCCAGATTTCTTGATTTAGAGAGCTGATGATTGGTGGAGTGTTTAGGCTTGATTTATATCAAGTTTTCTTTCTCGCTTGCTTGCTTTCTCACTTTTTTTCCCCTGCATGTTGTTTTAATGTTAATGTGAGTTACTCTTATTCTGAATGATTCTTTAACAACTATTGGGGGGTTTTGGATGTTTTTGATATTCAAGTCAAAACTCTCTTTTCTAATTCCTGTTTGCTCAGAGTAACGTGACTAAATTTCACTTGCATGAGGTCTAAATAAAGTCTCTGTACTTTATGGCGACAGATATTGGAATCCACCCCTTTACTCTAAAGAGTGGATAGATGCTTATTCCCTGTGGAAAAGTTTTCCTGCCTCAGAGAGCTCTGCAACAGATAGTCTAGACCTTTAAAGATCAAGTTACTGTTTTCTTAGCCTAGCCATGGGAAGGAAAGGGGATCACATCCATATTTCCTCCAGGCCCTGGTCTTGCTGTCAGGACTCTGAGTGACGTCTGGCTCACATCTAACAGTGTCTGATAACCCTGACTGCTGCAAATGAACACATGCATGTAAAGTGAATAAAGATGGTCCTCCCAAAAATACCCATTAGAATTTAACATTTACACTGTATTTTTAAGGGAAGTGTTTTGTTTTATATTCTCCTGTTCAAACACCATGTGGCTGAGCAGGGCAGTCAGCGAGTCATAGCTGTATGTGCATAACCTTGGTCTGATTTGTTTGGTATTGAATTGCCGGTAGAGCATTAAATTGATTTTTAAAAAAAATCTTTGCAAGTATCTGGTATTGATGAAAAGGTCCTTATGCATTTGCAGTGAAGTTGTGTCTGTGCAGTGAGGTCAGCTCAGGACCAGCTCAGTCCTCGTGCCACCAGGGACGGGCGGAAGCCAAATCTGGCATTGACCAAACACCACCCGGTGCAGGTGGGAATTTTACCCTTCATACTTCATGCAGCTTTCAGCTGACTAACACACATCTGGATTCATCTCTTACTAAATCTTTAGTGCACTTTTAACAATAAATGGATATATAATTAACATGGGCAATCTTACTAAATCCATATTAGGGTGCTTGTTTGAGACCATTGACACTTGTAATTGGAGGTGTTGTTAAGTGCTTCTCCTTCTACAACAGCAGTTGTGGCTCCTCCCTGAAAGCATCAGGCCTGAGGCAGATACATCCATCAGGAGGCTTCTCAGCTCGTGGTGAGCTCAGAAACTGAACGAATAATTCAGGCCCACTCATCATGGTTCTAGTGGCCATGTGTGGTTGTGTCTCTTGGTGCACTGGGTGTTTGAAGGCGATTTCAGGTTCGCACCCCAGTTCACAGATGGCTCTCAGAGCGTGCCTCTCTGTCATTAATCATCCCTCCCTTAAGGAAGCAGGGGCTATTTGGATGTGTTCTGGGCATAGCCAAATCATAGGCAAAACACACTGTTCAAACCCTGCCTCTCACAAGCAAGGCCAGACCCTCAGCTGCTATAGCACCCTTTTCATTATACATGTTCCCCAAAATTCATCTGGCTTCCTTCACTTGCATCTAGAAACCTAGAATTATAATCAGCACTAAGTTGTAGCTGGGATTGTATTACATGATTGCTTAGATCATTGGTGCTGTTTCCGAATTTTCTTTTTCTACTCTTTTCTGAGGATGTGATAAGTAGTTATATATATACCCTATAGCTGTAGGGGGAATAGCACCTTCTCAAATACAGTTTAATGGTACTTTCTTTCCTTTTGTACTCCCATGGGAATAGGAGTTGGGCTGGATAAGATCACACATGACTGTTACCATAGTTTTGCTCTGTGTCAGATGTGATCTCATCAGAGCTTGACAGTATCACTAATTTGAGAAAAGGGCACAAGCATTAGAGCTGAGATACGCACCCTTTAGCAATCCCTCAGTTTCTGGGGAAGCTCTCTGGGATGTAAATCATTGGGCATTATGTTCTGAAACGTTCCAATAACTTTTGAACCACAAAATTATGTGACTGTCAGAATTGAGGTCACTTCTACCCCTCCTCCTCACCCTGCTCCCCTGTACCTGAATACAAATCTGAAAGATGTAGGCTATTAGTATTCCAATGGATTTCCTTTTCCATATGAAAAACGAAGGCTTCTTTTAAAAAGCAATTTTAGTGTTAAGTTACCTATTTATGGTGGGTCCTGCACTCAGCTTGCATGAAGCAGATGTATAAATATTCTTTCTAACCAAGGGCTAAATCTTGGTCCTGGCTCTGAGATGGTGTACAGGGTATAGGCCTATGTGACTGGATAAAATTCCAACAGAGGAATTGTTTCTCTGTTTTGTTGGGTCCCTGGGGGTATGCAAATTCTGACAACTTTGGGAACTGAGATGTAGAGCATTACATAGCAGTCCCTGGTACAATGTCTCCAGCTGGACACCTAAAAGCCCAGGGATTTGAAATTGCACCTCATTTTTAGACAATGTAGGGCATAAAATAATTTATTTAGCAGCTTCAGCTTACTGGATAAATCCCTCTTTGGCTGAGGTAGTTGCTGGCAACACAGAGTTCTGCATCTCTGGCCTGTGCTCTGGCTCCTGTTGTTTGTTCCACAGTGGCCCTCTTAGGCATCTCTCCCAGCTTCCATTCAGGCCAAAGGAGGCTTCAGCCTTTCCCTGAAGGGCTCCAGCACTACCCTTAGCTTCACTGGAAGCAATGCTCCTGCCACAGCTGCTCCTCCTGGATGGGAGATGTTTGCCCTCAAGCTCTGCAGGGTCCCACTTGTTCCCCTACTGGGCCAGCCACATTGGTCATATCCCTCCTGGGTAATAAACCAGGATTTGCAGAAGTGCCACAAGAACTTAGGATCCCGAATCCTACTGAATTGTATGGGGGATTTCCAGCACTGGTTTCCTGGGCATTTGAAAGCCCCTGATGTTTGTTCCATGGGAGGCAGGTACCCCATCATAGCTCTGGATTATCTACCTCCTGGTCCTGCCCAAAAGGGTGGGAAGGCCTTTCTGTTTCCCTCTCTCCACAGGGAAATCAGCACTATAGAATTATTAATAGAGTTTATGGAAGTGGCTAAGCATGATTGAAAGGATGCTTATAAATGCGGGTAGAACTTGTCAGTGCCTCTTTAAAAGTGAGTAATACCATTTTAATTGTCGTCCTTACTGCTATAGATCACAATAAGGTTATGTTGATGGAACCATCAAGCAGAGTAAATGCTCGAAGTACAATATGTTAGTACTAATTATAGAGTAATTTAACAACAATGTATATGGAGAGGGCAATTTTGCATGCCAATTCACCATGGCAAATTTAATTGTATGGAAGAAGGGGAAAGCAAAATATTTTCAATAAAGAGTAAAATGATAGACACTGTGTGGCTTTTCCAGTGCTGGTGGCAGTCCTGACTCCTTTTGAAAGAGTTGCTGCCACCTCATCCCACTGAGCATCCCTCTGGTACATGAATATTCCCAGGGCACAGGAAATCTTGGACAGACTGCTGGCAACAGCTCTGAGTCTCCTTAGCCAAAGCAGAAGTGTTATTCCTCATCGAGGCAGGTAAGCTGCAAGTGGAAGAGATGTGAAATGGTAATGGAGTCATTTCCTGGGTCATTTCCTTTTCATCAGGTTGCAAGAAGTCAGAAGCTGTTACTCACGGAAATAAATCATCTATCAGCATTAGGCTTCCCCCCGGCCCCCCTTCAATTATTGCAATTTACAGAGCTGCAAAAGGACTGAATTTAAGAGGTGTTTAATTGTTTTGGGTGAAATAAGTTCTCTTGCTCTTTGCCTCAAAGATATTTCTTTTATTAATATTGTAGTTGCCTTTCACTGTTCTGGACCCACAAACAGATGTGTGAGAGTATTTCTTTCTCCAGAATGGTTACAAATTCTTCTTCCTGAAGTCTGGGAGTTGTCTTGGCAGTTACAATATTGTTACTCTCAACAGAGGTAGAAGTCTATGGATATTGACAGACCTTAGTTTTAACATCTGAGGCTTTTCCATGTTAAACTTCATTCTTGTTTTTGCCAACCTTTTGGTAACCCTGCTCCAGTGTGAGGCTGACAGTGCAGCTTCTGCTGATGGGAAAAAGCAGCTAAGGACTGTGACACTGCATTTCTCTTGCTAATCTCATTATCATGAAAACTTGAAATCTGTGCTACTTCAGGGCAGCATTTTCCCCTCTATTTGTCCTTTTGTATCGAAAACAAAATCACTTGATGACTCCCTTGTCTGTTTTACTGCAGAAACAGCAATAGGCATCTATTCAGACTTGCAACTTGCACTTAGAAATTGCTTTTAATGTTTCCTTGCACGGACTGTTTATCAGTTGTAATAAGTTTTTTAAACAACCTTTTTATTACCTTGAAATGGCTGAAGGAGATGATCCTCAGCAACTGATAAACCAAAAGAAGTCTGTTTGAAGTCAGTAGAATGATGCTAACTTCTACTAGCTAAAGCAATGGTTCTTGACAGGCCTAGAACAGCAGGATGACTGACTCCTGAACCGTGTAACTGCCTGGCGAAGCTCAGGTAAATTCAGTGGGGGGTTATCTCAGAGGATGAGCTGTGCCATTTGCTTCCCTGTAGGTGATACTATAACATGGTTTATGAGATTCACTCCCAGAGCCAGAAGAAAACCCCCCACTTTTTGGCCTGCAGAGATTTTTGATTAAGATCTAGTGCTGTCTGCCCCTTCAGGGATCCCTGGATTGTCACGGAGATGACAGCTCCCTTGCAGGGAAAGCAAAGTACTGCCAAAGCAATGACACGTTCCAGGGGCTGGGATTTGCCCCCACTGCTGTCCCACGGACTGCCCAGCTGGGGCTGCGAGTCAATCACTGCCTGGGCACTTCTGCCTCGGAGGCTGCTTCTCTCTGCCTGTGGTCACCGGCAATTTGGCAGGAGTTTCCTGAAGGAGGGCTACAGGCAGAGCTGTGGCTCAGTGCTTGTGTGGAGCGGGCTGTTGGTGACTCTCACTGAATGTGTAACACTAGAGGTGGGCCTTCCAACACCCCAGCAAGGGCTGGGTCTGCTTCAGGCTGGACGCTGTGGAGGGCAGGGAGTCTGGGGGGATGCGGGAGCCTCTGTGCCAGCCCTGCTTCCTAGCACACTTGGCTCCTGGGGCTGAAAAACCTGCTGAAGCACCAGCTGGTAGAACCCAGGTTCAGAGGGTGGGTTCTGGGAAAGGCTGGACTGAGTCACACTCGAGCATAGTGAAAAAACTGTCCAGGGTTAACTAATCTCAGGTGTAAATGCTTAGAGCTGTGGGTGCCCTGGGTCATCTTTGCAAGCATCTGGAACTTGTCTGTAGACTTACTTCAAATTAAACAATAAGCATTTGCATCTGTAAGCAAACAGTTGTTAAATTTGCACAAATAATCAATTTGTTCCATCCCAAGGATTTCCAATAAATATTGCATTCCAACAGAGACATAATGTAATAAGCCATTATTAGAATAATGTTGTGCTTGTTTGTTGATGCTCACAACTGACAGCAAATCTTTATTTTAATTAATTCTTAGATTAGTTAAATAAAAGCCATTCCAATTTTTCATTCTGCTCTTTTTATAAAAATAGTTTTATTGTGGTCCTAGTACAGATAAAATTGGCAGGATTGACCAGAAATGGATGTAACTTTTATTTCTCCACACTAGGGATGCAGGCCTGCTTTTATATTTGGAAGTGATTTACAAATAGCAATATGAGTTTTTGTAAAATGCTGTGGAAACAAGTTGTTTTGGAAGTTCCCTTCTGCATGGTTCTGATTAAAGGTGTTTTGCATATATGCAAATGCTTTAGCAATTTTCAACTTGGATGTATTTACACTTAGCATATGTCTGGCAGTGAGTGATTTAAATGAAGGATTTTGGCTTTTCTGACTTGAGAGAAGTGAGCTGCTCCTGGGTAAGGGGTGTTCTGTAAAACAAGAATCTTCCTCACACAGCTCTGGAGAATGACAGTCAATGCATAGTTTGCATTTTCTTGTCTAATTATAATCAGCCGTATATTTGCAGCAATAAGAAATAAAACATCACTAACAAACCTTGGTGAAATAATGCAGAAAGTACATTGAAAATAATTTTGTTGTGCCTCTCATGGAGAGTGGGCAGAGGTGGATTAAGTATTTGTAACAAACCTCTATGTTTGCAGAAGCTCAGAACTTAATTTTGATGCTGCTGTAGATGTGAGCAGAAGATTTTGTTTCCTGTCCCAGAAGACATTTGAAATTTCCATGTATTTACCCTTTTTACTCTCTCATATTGCTGCCACATAAGAGAGGTGAAGAGACAACATGGGGGTGCATGAATGTAATTAGTCTGAGAAATAAAACAGGAAGGATGTTGATTTACCTTCAGTCACTCAAAAACAACCAACCATGAACTGGGTTTGTAAAGCTGAGGTAGTCTGACCTAAACCAAATCTTTTTCAATGAATGCTGCTTTGGCAGGTGCAATTTTTGTGGTTGTTTTTTCCAAGTTTATTTTCTTAACTTGGGACACTTTGAACATGGCCTTTTTCCATAAGCAGTTTTTGACAGAGCAGGAAGAGGATGCAGGGTGCTCTTGTTGGCATCCAACAGTCGGTCCTGCACCACTCCCCCAGTGTGCCTGAGTGACCTGAATTGAGAACTGAGGAGTCCATGAAATGTATTGATCTTTCTCAGCAATGTAAATAACTGGAGAGGTGCTTAGGTACTAGTTATGGGCATCAACACAAAACTGGAAGACAGACTGAACAAAGCAATAGATAATAACCTAGAAGCCCGGAGGAGTATCCTGTGCTATCAAAGAGATAGGCTGGATAGCCTAACAGGATTTCTGTCCCTGGCAATTAGGATTAATCCTGTTTGAACCTGGGAAGGAGTTGTCACAGGCAGAAGTTGTTGTCTCTCCCTTTCTGAATGAATATCAGAAGAAGTGAACACTTGCTTAAAGCCCAGGCCTGCTTCATCCTTCAATAAGGAAATTTAGTCATGACAGTGCTGGGTGAAATGATATTTTTGGCATTGCCCAAGGAGCACAGAATTTGCATCTCTGGGTTATCCAGCTATACAAAAGTTCTGCTGTGGGGAGGGCGTAGGCTTAAATTATCCCACACAGCGTGTACAGGTACACTCTAGGTGCATCCTGTTTATTGTTGTAGTAATCAAATACAACCCTTAATTTATCTTCCATTTGTGACTACATGGTCATGATTACTCCTGAAAACTGAAAGAATACCACTATTTGATCCCCCAAGACTGTTACTACGCTAGAAAATTCCTTGCAAATACACATTTTGACAGACCTCATTCTTAGCCAAGACAAACTGGCAGCTACAGTTTTATGCAAAATTAAAATGCTTAGTTCTTCCCTCCTTTTTGGAAGACCTTAGGTATGCTTGTAGTCTGTCAGTTTCCTGAGCAATGTGTAGATGTTCCATACTGATGAGAAAGGTACATGCTTGTTTTAGGTCACTTTCTTCCCTTATCTGCTGTTTAATATTAATGATGTAAGTTGCTGTGTCAAAATATTAAATAATTGTAACCTGTGCAGGAAAGGAGTTTTATTTTAACCTTTGAAAACTGTATTTACATGTTTTAGTATATATGAATAATGCATAAAGTTAGGCGCTAAGGTTATTTTCAAAGTCAGTCATTTTGGGATCAAGCTGTAGAAAACAATAAAAGAGTTGTTTCTTTCCTCTTGCTCTCCCCCCTTTCTTTAATTCCCCAGGATTCAGGCAATAGCATTGAAGTCGAATGCCATTAGGATTTCTCACTAAACTTCAAAGCTTAATTTAGTCTCTGCTGGAATAAAGCGAGGCATAAAACAGGCACAGTGGAATCCATTTAAATGAGTGACTGTGGAAAAAAGACAGTTTCTAAGAAAACAAATGTTCTGCACATTCTTTTAACAGAAATCCTCCATCAGAGCACAGTGTCCCCCGGGGTGGTGGGTGCTGTCCCAGCTCTGGCCTCCCTGCTGCGGGGTGGGGGTCCCAGCCCCGTGCACCCCAAGGCCTTTCAGAGGCTCCAGGGGACTCCATGCAGGGACAGGCCTGGTCCCAGTGTGGAGGATGTGGGACCAACTGCCCATGCAATCACACATGCGTGTATTTGTGTGTATTTGACAATTTTCCAGAACATCATTGTAATGGGGTAAGTCAGCATGGAAGATTTGGTTTATTTTCCAGCATATTTGATGCTTCATGAAGGATGCAGTTGTACTGCAGACTGCTCCTTTATAACCTCACTCGTCAAAGAAATGTTCTTGTCATTAGCAAGGTGTTGCCTTTAAATCACTTCCCTCTCTGTGTTTTTATTCATTGTGACTTGAATTTTCTCCTATGAAATGAGCTGTGTAATTTTGCTAAGGTGGTACTAAGTGCTTTATTTCATTTATTATAAGTTAATGCAGCTTCTGACATATCTAGAAATCCAAAGGCTGTGATTGTCTATCTTGCCTTCAGGATAAGTGCTCATAATCCAGTCACTGCGTGTCTGCAGCATCTGCTCCAGATAACGCAGCGTGCCTCTGACCCTCCCCACTGTTGAAGAACAGACCTGGAAAGGTCTCTCCTGTGGTCCATGGAAGGAAATTATTTTTGTTTTCAGTACTTGTAAGAGCCTGCGATTCCATAGCATCTCCTGCCCACAAACCTTGGAGCTTCCCATTTGGCACGCTGAAAGGCGACAGCGGCAATAGCACTGGGGCAGGACCTGAAGGAGCTGTAGCCAAGGTTTTGGTGAGCCTTGAACTGCAGAAGAATCCTGCCTGGCATCTCCAGCATGAGCAGGAGGCAAGTTGGTAACTGCAGACCACCCTCCCGTAGGCAGGGAGGTGACAAGCAGGCTCCAAGAGCAGGGGCGAGACACAACTCTACAGTACGAGGGCAGGGAGAGACTGGATTGATAAAACCACATTTCCTCAGTTAGAGCTGATTTCATTTTAAAATCTTTGGGCCTTTCACATCATCTGAACTATTGCATAAAACATTTAATAATGCACTTCAATTGTATTCCTCTTCATTTGAGGGATTGCTTGACACTGCTTCATGTAACTAAGAGTCGTAACAAGATGCATGTGACTAATTCATTCTCCTCTTTGCTGCTCTTTCAGGTAGCTTGGTCAAAACCATGCAGCCATTGGTGGTGGTCATGCCCCATGTCTAGAAATGATACACTTCCTGATAAGGTTTTTGCATTTTCTTGGACATACTCCTGTAAATCCCTCTATTTGTAACAGAAACAGCACGATGGTGCAACCTGAGGGGCCTGCAGACTGAAGGACTAGGGTGTTGGGATGGTAGGTGGAGTCCTGCGATGGGAAAAGCTCCTGATCTGGGAACCAGTGACTGAAGATAAATAGGTGCTGTGCAGAAAGAGCTGAGAGAAAGATGTGTTTGCTGGTCTGAGTATGCAGAAGGCTAAAAAATGCAACATTGTGGTTCAAAGAGGGAGAGCTGATTTACAGCCCATTGTAACTGTACATCAGGAAATTTGTTAGACTAATTAAACACTAATATAAAAGGGAGATTCAAAGGGATGGCTTCCTTAAAGATTGCTCTCAACCACCCAAGGTCAAAAGCAAAGTGTAAGTAATGCAGTTGAGAAGTCAGATCTTTCTGATTTGAATAATTGTCACAATTGACAAAAGCAGTGACTCAACTTTTTTTATTTGAACATCTCATTATATTGCAGGCCATTGGAAGACACATGAGGTTCCAGAGAGGTGTCATGTAAGGTGTCATGCTGATAATCCATCCTTTAATTAATTCATGGAGGTTAATATTGCTGTAGTAGTATAGTAGCTTGGTCTTAGCAGCGAGTAATGGGTTTTAAAAGAAATGGGTTTAATGGAAGATTCATAAAGCAGTGCAGAAAGACAGAACTGCTGGTGATGACATTCATGCTTTTTTAGGATTGCTTTAAAGGCTTTATTTTGAAGTTGGTTTCTAGGAAGAAAAACCATTTTCTCTCCTTTTATGTCCTCTCTTCTGGTATGGTTTACCTGCTTTTTAGCTGCAGTTCAACAGAATCTGGATTCCACCTTGTATAGTGTGACTGTTGTTCACTTTAAAAATCTCAAGTGTTAAACTCTTCCTTTTCAAATGTAGCATTTCTGTTTTGTTCCGGTTGCCTGCTTATGACTCATGACTTCCTGAGGAAAACTGGAAGCTTGAGGGAATTGCATGCATATTTATTCAATTTCTAATATTTTGAATACAAAAATAAGAAGGCAAGTCTACATGGAGTGAACATCAGCATGGCTTTCAGTGGCATGATAGCTCCTTTTTTATTTATTTATTTTTTAACTGAGACATTCTGGTTAATTAAAGCTAAATGCGATAAGCACAGAGATGGTTAAGAGGAAAACCTGCCTTGCAGGGAAATTGGGTGAAGTGCCACAGGATATTTGCCCCTGCAAGATGGAGCTTGAGAGAGGATGTGATCAATACCTGTGAACACATCTCAAGGTAAAGGCGAAGAGCTACTTCAGCTAAAAGACAACACGGACCAAAAAAGATGTGGCAGGGAAGGACAGTGTGAGCTATGCTCTGTTCAGGCTGTTGGTCTGGAGAGGTTTCCTGACCAGTAGAGGAAAACATTCTGCACCCTTTTCTCTAGGAGAGAAAGGGGTAAAAATACTGCAGGTTTTTTTAAGGCAGAAGTCAGCTTGTTTTGGTGGGTGACTTACATGTGGTGGTGCAGGCTCTGGTGGGGATTGTGTGGAATGGCCCATGAAGTCCTTCACTATTCCTACGATCCTAAAAGAACCCCAGCAGAACACATGCAAGTGACACGTTCTTGTGTCTGTACACACAGATGTATAAAGTATACAGTGTGTACACATATTTTGTACAAAAGGTATAAAAATAAAGAGGCAGCCCCTGTACCTCAGCTATTAAGAAATGGTTAGCTACAATTTCTTTTCTTTTTAAATGAGCTGATTTTTGGCATTACAGAGCTAATGCATATTCATAATTTTTGCCAGCTCTAATTTTAGCCACCTAGAGTCTTCATTACAGGACATATGCATAATTAAATTGCCTTCTTGAGAGTTTACAACCTGTCCTTGCTCATCATTTACAGGTTTGAAATGATCAAAATATTTTTTAAATGATCCTGTAATGCTATACAAAGCTGGAAAGGCTATATAATAAAATGTCATTCTCATAATCTTCATGTTTTGTGGTGGGCCCAAATCCTGGTTTGTGGTCTCAGGCAACAAGCCCCATACCAGCCAGGTGGCACAGAGATGAGCCATGTGTGGAGTGTAAACAGGGAGAGACTCAGGTTGAAGTGTACTCAACCTGTATGACCTGCATGTTTTTTAAAGCACCAATGATACACAGCCAGAGCAAGTTCAGCTCCCTTTATATAAACTTGTTTTATTAAAATTAGTATTTTCACTCAAATTTTTAAGAAATCCTTTATTTCCCATGAACAGAAGCATCTCGCAGCAGGGCAGCCCCTTTGGCCGCAGGGTTTAACCACCTCCAAGCTGGCCAGTGGCCCAGGATCATGGGCCAGCTGCCCTGCCAGCCCCGTGTGCCCCTGTTCCCTCCCCACTACACAAGGGCCCCGTGCAGGGTCAAACAAACCTTGGGGAACTGCAGGAGTTAGAAATCAAACCTGCATGGCTGCTGGAGGTGGGTCCAGAGGGCAGCCCTAAGGAGCCATGGTTTTTCAGGTTGGACTGTCTTGGAGTTCCTGCAGGGATGAGGTAGGAGGTGGGATCCTACCTCTGCTGGGGCTGGAAGGGCTGGGGTTCATCCCCTTTGCCCCTGTTCTCCAGGTGGTCCAGGCTGATGTCAGTACGGGCTGGCTGTGGCCGTTTCTAGAACCAGGAGCACTGACTGTGGTGACATTCGTCCCTGGTGTCCCCCTAGACCCACCGTGATTCTCCAGGTGAAGAGATGGAGGTGCAAAAACCTGTGTCAAGCCCCTAGCACAGGTGGCACTCCCTTCTCTGCCACTCCTCTGGGGTCTCCTCCATGCCCCTGGAGCCAGGTTTGGGGCTGATAAAACCCAGGGATTCCCAACTGGCCCTGCTTAATGTCTGTATTCTCCTACAGGTCCCCAGCTGTGTGCCTCATTGTGGGGGATGCTGCGGCCACCCCCTTCTCCCAAGAGTGGAGAGAATTTGCACTGCTCAGCAGCCTCCACAAGTATCTTTGCCATAACTGCTAGAGAGGTCTGGTCTTCTTTTTTTTCCTTTTTTTTTTTTTGCTTTTCTTGTTTGTTTGTTTGTGGGGTTTTTTGTTTGTTTGGGTTTTTTGTTTTTTTAAGAAAAAAAACTTCATTTTGAACCACAGCAGCGTGATACCAGCCTATCATCTTGGCACATACTCTCTGGGCAGCCCTGAGAAGTTTCTTCCCCTTAGGGCTTCATCCACTGTCAGGATGTATCTGTTGATAAGATCTTTCATTTCCTGGGTAAATGGCTCAAAATTCTTTTGCTTAGCACCAGACCGCTTGAAATTCCCGTCCCTGTTGTTCTCCACACAGAGCAGCCGATCCTCTGTCACTGTCACGTTCAGAAACTCCACCATCTCCTTCAGCTTGGGGATGAGGCTCTGCTTCAGGTCCTCGTAGTGGACAATGAGCAGGCGCTTCCCATACTTCAGCCACTCCAGGACGTGGGAGGCCCACCAGGAGGCATAGCTGTTCACAAAGTCGGGCCACTCTGGATGACCAGGAAGCCAGGAAAATGAGACACTGTTAGCCATGCTGCATGTCAGCAATTTTCCTTTGCCTCAGGCATTAATGATACCTTGATCTCTATTTGCTGTCTACAATAATTTAATTTCCTGAAGTCAAGACAGACCTAGTGAAAGCTTTTGGGCTGGACAAAGAGCATTTGTGGCTGAAATGTAACAATTTGCAGTTTGCACTATAGGAAAGCCACTCCCAGCAAACTTTTTTCTGGGGGGCTATTTTGTCAGTTTTTGATGAATAGGTCTTGAGTTGTGACTGATGAAAGGTGATACATGAACTTGGGAAAGAAATGTGTAGTGACACAGGATACTTCCTCCCCAACCCTCTCCCAAGCCACAGCTGTAATGCCTAAAATACGTACAAGGAGAAATGGAAGCCAAATGGCTTTTCTGCTGCAGTCTGAATGCAGCAGTGTACCCAACGGGGAAATTGCAGTCACCAGCCAGCTTGCCAGTCAAACATGTGAAGTGTGGCAAGCAGGTTCTGAAGTCTTGTCGTGTGTTCAGGGGACACTGAATCTCAAGCCCACTTATTGCTATTATCCTTATTTTTCTGCAGTGCAGTAGCACCTGTGCAGTGCTGTAAAATTTCCTTCATGAAGTGTCATGCTCCATTGGATCCTCCAAATCTTAAATTATATTTCTCATGGCTATTACATGCTGCAGGGGCAAATTTTCTTCACCTCAGTCTGGCAAATGGGCTGTGCACAGGAGCACTGCACATGGACGTGTTTTCTATGCCCAGCATTGCAGTGGCAGAGACGCTCCCGTGTGCCTGTGGCATTGGTTCTGTGCTCACCCTCCTCTGGGGGTGGGCATATGGCAAGACCACAACCGCTCCCACAGTGCAGGTGTCAGAGGTTTTGGGACTGATCCCTACTGCAGTGGGACTCAAGTCCCACTGAATTTGTTTGTGGTGCTCACTCAGGTCCTAGCATGTCCCCCCTTCCCAGCATACTGAGGAGATGGGTTGAATGCTTACCTTTGCTTTTCCAGTTGCGGTCAGTGGCATAGCCCAGGTGCCCGGCGTATTTTCTGTTGAACTCTGCCATCAGTGATTTGTACGGGTTCCTTATCAACAGGATGGCCGAGTCGAACATTTCAATCTCTGTCTTGCCACTTTCATGTGTTTTCACACAGATGGTCCTTCTACTTCTCCAGTGGTCTTTTTCTCCTTTAAAACCTGTTTTACAAGACAGGATTATTGACTTTTTTGCCAGACTATGTGTCTGTGCCTTTTCCCACTAAATCATTCCCTACAGTGGTGTAGGGCTGGTGGGACAGTACCAGTCAGCTAAACCCATGGCTGGAGCCCCAGCCACCAAGCTGGGCACGCACTGGCAGCCAGGCTATCCCTCTGCTGGAGAAGGCATCCTCAGCCCCACACTGCAGTGAGGCAGCTTTTCACAGGGCCAATGCTTGGTACCTGCTGCATCTCTGCCCACTCAGGATACTGTCCTCCCAGAGTAATTAGGAACATTTGAAAATTTAACCTACTTGTTTACTGAAGGGTCTCACCCGCAGCATTTAGGTAACTGGTCTTTTGGAGCAGCCTGTCAGATGGGAGCTGCACATGTACGTGTGCACAGGGCACCAGTGCGGGCAATGTGCACATCTGCAAATGGAGAGCCTGGCTGTTGTCTGTGAGGGCAGCTGCCTGTCAGGAGCAGCGTGCTACTGGAGCTGTCCCTGCTGCCATCTGCACTGCGGGAGGCTGCTTGGTCCAGGTGTGTGTTTGAATTGTACCAAACGTGCTGACAGCGACAGACATTGCTGGCTCAGGCAGAAGGCCGACAGAGCAGTAAGTAAAGCTCTGTGCTTTGGAAGGGCTGCACGTGTCCCATCTCTTGGGCCCCGGTACCTTTGTTGTAGAGGGCTCCATCAAAGTAATAACTTCCTGTGTAGTATCCCGTGGCATGCTCTATCAGATGGCGTGCCCACGTATTCCCAGCCCCAGGAAAGCTTGACAAAGCAACAAACACTTTGGATTTGGTGCTTAAGAATTTCCTGTCTGTGCAGCGGGTGTCTGTGAGTAGAGAAGATATTTCATTGTTAGCACTGTGGCTTTTTAATAATTCCACTGACAGCTCTTGATTACAGAGTTTATTGCTTCCTCCTTCTCTCTTTTACAAATATAGGGTATCAATTTGGTCTGGTTGTGAGTCAGCTACTTCCTAAAATTCATTCAGCTGTATGAGGCCAGAGATTATCCTCAGAGAGATTTCTGCTGGTTTTGTGTTAGGCGATGCTTTTTTGATAAAGCTGCAACAAACCATTTTACTTGCCAGCAAGTTGTCTTAAAAGCCTCTCAAAGCCTGTTTGTTACCAGCTATTTGCCTGTCAAGGTTGGGTCTTCAATGGAACTCTAAATGTGCCACTACACCGGGAAATTGGGAGTTTTTTAACACAGGAAAAAAACCCTCCTAATGAAATCAGCTGTCTTTAGTTTAACATCTGCACTGCCATTTCTCTCTGAAGGCCCAGGCAGTGGCGAGCCCTCCAAACGTGGAGTCAGACACCTGGTTTCATACATGCTTCTGTAAATCCTCACCTTGCTTCTTAGCATGCCATTGAAAGCAAGGATAGGATAAGAACTAATCTTGACCCTATGTGATGATTCATCAAGAAGCCAGGAAATAAATTGTCAATTACTCTCTTCATTCTTCAGAGCAAGCTCTAGATGAAGCCATGGCTAGAAAGTGCCCGCACAGCCCAGAGAAAGCACTGGTCTCCACAGACCTGGGAAGTACTAGCAATTTCATGGAAACAAGCATTCTTCTTGCAAGTTCTTCTTTCGTGCTGTGGTCTGCAGTCTACCTCTGAACTGGGAGATGGAGGAAAAAAAGAAAAGGGTGTTGGGGGATAAAAAAAAGCCCATCACCAATCCAGGAAAGCACTTAATTTGTTAATTTTAAGGTTGTGAGAAGTTTCATTGAACTCAGTGTAAACCACTGCATGGAAAAAGTTGCTAGAACCACCTAAATGGTTTTCTAGACTGGAGCCTTACTCTCTGCCTTTTTTTCTGGCCTTCAACATGTATGCAGATGAATATTTTAGAGGAAGATGAGTAAAGCAGACTTAGGGTCTGCAGATCTGCCTCAGTGGCTTCCTAACATGAGGGCTACGTGGTGGAGAAATGCCTTCCCAGGCTCTCCCTCAACTCTCTCCATCTGCAGAATAATGATGTTTTTTCTGTGTTGGAGGGAGACAATGCTGAGCAATGAGAGAATGGAAAGATGCATCTTCATGTGCATGATTGCAAGGGGGGAATTTAGAGAGAGACTGTTTCCTAAATTCCTGCCCGTACGGTGATACCCACTACTGTGGCTCAGACTGCTGCCAACGAGATCCCTTTTACCCGCTGCAGAAGGGGCACAGGGGCTGTTTCCAGCAGTGGTGGCCCTGGCCCTGGCACAGCGAGGCTGGAGCTTGTACCTTGCACAGGTGTCTGATAGACCAGGCAGTAGTTCCCCTCGGCAGTGCTGCTGGCATTGCGGGTCCCGCTGCAGCGCAGCCCGTCCGCGCTGTCGCGCACTGGGAAGCGCCCGGTGGGGTATCCACAGTAGCATTCCTGCCCTCGGATCATTGCCAATGGAAACTCCTGCAAAAGAGAGAAAACGGATCAGTGTGTAAATGCCATGGCATCAACAGCCTTCAGGGAATGCTGCTGCCATGCAAAGAAAATAAATCTCCACAAGGCCACTGTCAAGATCACAGCACTGTTTGATATGTCATTCTAAAGCTCGTGCTGCTTTACTGTTACTGTCCTCATATTTGTGTTACCTTGCTTCTACATAGGAGACTTCCTAAGGTATGCAATCATGAGGAAGTTAGTGTTGTTTGCAAGGAATTCCTAAGGAAAATTCTTGTCTGTAAGACGTGTTTTCTAATGGACTTGATGCAGAGTAATTCAGGTTTTGGTGTACCAATCTCACCCAGGAAGGGTAACAGGCTGCAAAGCTGTGTAGTGGTGGGGCAGTGAAGCCCAGCTGCTGGGTTAATAGTGGTAAGAACTAAAACAAATGTGAGGGAAATGTGCTGAATATTTGCCGAAGAAATTAGCAATTGCTTACTGGCCCAAAAATTCAGGTTTTCTTCTGTTTACCAGAGACTTGGGTTGCCTCAGTGCCCTGTGGGCTCTCTTGGTGGCACGAGTCTGTGTGGGCGGGCAGAAGGCTGAAGGAAGTTCAGGGAGCATTTGAGTGCAGAACGTTCAAGTCCATCTATTTTATATCAACACTTTTTGCCTTTTAAAAATCTTTTGGAGTCTGGGAGCATGTGACAGGACTGCTGAGCAGCTTATCTCTTGCTCTTTCCCATGCATTCATCCTCTGATAAGGAGTCAAATGCAACACGTGTGCTGTGTGTGCCCAACAGCCAACATTTACTTAGCGAATGAGATATGACATTGTCAAAAACTATTTACAGATTTGATCCAAAGGCAAAACAGTTCTGGGTTTGCCTGCAAACACAAATTTTTCCTTTACAATGAAGCAGTGTTTCTCAGTTTGAGAAATTAGTAAGCATCCCTGCCCTCAAACACAGCCTAGAATAAAAATGCTCCTTGTGCCTCAAGCCAAGTGGCCCCTGCAAGTGATGGACTGTTCTGGAAGGCTGGAGGTTCTGTGAGGCAACAAAACAACTGCTCCTCTGTACTCCTGCATCTGCAGAAGGTGGTCGGTGCAGTGGTGCTCTGCAGCCCCTCAGCACTCGGTGCAGGGTGCCGGTGGTGCAGTGCCTGGCCTCAGGGCAGGCAGCGTGGGCAGGCTGACCCTCCTCTGCACAACCTTCCCGCATCTTGGGCAGCATATGAGTGGGGAAGGAGAGAAAACTGGAGTGGGCTTTGCATGAGGAATCTCAAAATTTTCTCAATATCCAATCTAAACCTCCCGTGGTGACTCTTGAGGGCACTTCCTTATGCCCTGGTGCTTATTCCTTGGGAGAGGAGATTGCGCTGAGGCCATGGGTCCTGGTCAAAGCACTGTAATCAGCCAGCTAATAGTTGTAATCAATTTTGTGATGCTGCAAAAAGTAATTGAACGTTGAGTTGAGTGCATGAAACTGAATGGGGCTGCAGGCAAAATCTGACCACACAGTGAACCCTGTGTAGCAAAACCAGCCCCATCAGAGTGGGGAGGAAGGCAAGGGAACCAACAGCCACTAAAGCAGAGGGTGCCCTGCCCATGCCCTGTGCATGGCTCCCTGAGTGGAGCCAGCTCCCTTGGAGGGCACTAGAGTCACGTTTCGGATGCTGCCAGTCCACATCCACCCTCCGGCAGCATGTCTCCCCATGAGCTGCAGCCACCGCCCCCGGGGTCAGATATGGCTCGGGGCTTGATTGGAATGTTACATGGAAACGGTATTGATTTCCTCATGGTTGATACTCATCACTTAGAACAACTTGCCTGTGTATCATGTCTAGTGGCACCGCTCTGATGAGTTTCCCTCCCGCCATCCCCACTCCAGCAGCTGGACCAGATGCATCAGTGGGTATTTACTCTGATGAGTTTTGTCCTTTAGAAACTCATTTACAAATTCAAAGCTCTAAGGCACTAATCTCTCCCCATCCCTTAATAGATTAGAATTTAAAATAACAAAAAAGAAGAAAGGATGTGAAACAAGAACTGTTCTTACTTTCTTGGAGCAAAATTCAGAGCACATCTCCACCGTCAAATTGGGCTGTATCAAAGAGGCTGGAAAGGTGTCTGTTAAATTTTCTGGAGCTCTAAAACATCCTCGATAGATAACATTCCTCCCTGCGGGGAGATGAAATAGGTTTCTCTTAAGAAAATGATGTCCATAGTATCCTGCCTCTCTCACAAAGAACAATATTAGGCTCAGAAGGCAAAAATAATAAAATAAATTTTATATTACAAAGGCTGCAGAAATAAGAGAAACTATGATATACACTAGAAAAATGTGTTGCAAATCCTGTGGTATTGAAAGGAGCACATGCCTTTAGCTTTGTACAAACCATAAAAAGCAGGGCTGCAGCACCGACTTTGAGTTAAATTCCACCAGTGGAGGGCATTGCTATTGTTTGCAGGTTCCAGTTTCCTCTGAAGACCTGCTTTCCCCTAAACGAGTTAAAAGCCCTGATAAAAATCTACAAAGCTTCTGCACCAGAAAAGGAAAGGAATGTAAATGACTCCTGAAAACCCCCTCACCAGACCAACCTTCCTCTTCAGCTGCCCCTCTGCTCCCACAACTTTTCAGGCCAAGGGAGATTGCTGCAGCCTTTCAGACCCTAAACCAGGCTTTTGTCAGCTGCTAAGGCAGATCAGCTTCCATGGTGTCTTCAGCACTAGCCTCTGATTTCACCTGCTTGTGCAGAAACACCACAGAGTGTGGCAGTATTGCAGTTGCTCCCTTGAACGCTATTGCCAGAACTGATGTGGGACGCGAGTTGAATGACAGGAGAGATGTGGTGTAGTTACGAAGAAAAAAAATTGGTTCTGCATGAATTTCCTCGCAGAAAAGCCCAGGCTCTCTAGCAAGAGCCAAGAGCAATCTGAGGAGAAGCCGCTTAAATTTTGTTTTTGTAACTATTCAAACCATTTACTAGAAGCAGAGCTGGATCTCAGGGATCACTCACGTGATGTAAAAATAAAATAACCCCAACCAAGCTGAAAGGAACAGGAGTCTACCTAGGACCAGGTCCCTTTGCGCACAGCACCAAAGAATAAAACAACAGGAGTGTTTGGACTTCTCAGAATGTTCTTGAAAGTTCTACTAAATCTCGCACTGACATTTAACTCCTGAAACAAAATGTTTACAAACATGTTTAGAGTTTTCTTAGCGGTCAGGAAGAAAGCTTGACCTGCCTACACCAGCATCGGGAGGGAGCAGGATTCATGGAGAACCCATGGATTACTCTGCAGACGGCTGGGTTTTTGTGGTCTGCCTGCTTTCTTTCACTGAAGGACACCCTGAGGCAAGCGGGACTCTGTGCCACAGCCACCCCTGGCTGCCACAGCTGCGTGCTCTGCGCCTCGGGATTTGGGGCACGAGTCGGGGTGTCTGGGGAACCACGGTGGGAAGAGGGAGGTGAGGGATGGAGAGGGGAGACAGCAAGCCCTGTCTGGGAAGGTTTAAATGGAGATGTCACTGAATCTGCTCCGTGTAAGGAGAAGACTTACGCGAGGTCTGTGCTCTATAGTATGCAGCATAAATCATGGCGGCCTTTACAGTCTCAGAGTTACCTTCTAACATACTTGTTCATTGTGATTAATACTTCTGTTGGCCCCTCAAATGGCTTGTGTCAGGGGGATTCTTCAAACAGACAAATATCAGGTATTACTAAGGGCAAAATAATTACAACTCTAGCTTCAGGCTAGACTAATTTGAGGAGTAATTCATTAATACTTAAAAAAAAAAATTAAATGCTGTCTTTTCCTGAGGAATATGTATTTTATGCTGGAGGTTGAAACAGTGATGCATGTCCTGGGAAACCTGCCAACGTGCCTGTCAGCCTGACAGTGGCAATTTAGGTCTATGTACCTTTGATATATAATTTATATGTAGCTGGTTAGATTATTGTACAAACCTTGACTTGTCTTTAAGAAGAAATGAAGTACCATCAATACTGGCACAACCTAAGGTCTTGGTGCTTCTTCTCAGCAAATAACATCCACGAGGTCTTGTGAGCTTGCCAATTGCAAAGAGTGATCAGATGTTTAGATCTGTTATGTGCTTTGTGTTTGCCTAAAGGTTTATCCATTGTGTTCCCCATGGCAGCTAACTGAATGATGAGTAGAGTTTCATCTAAAGATGAAACAAAAATCCCAACTGCCACTGGAACAGAACTCCTTGGAAAAGCACAACTCTGGTCTCGTTTCTCTCAGGAAAGGGATTAAGGTGGCTCTCTCTCTGGCCTCTACTTATCCTCTGCAGTCACAGATCACTCACGTTGTCTCGGGTCATCTGAGCATAGGGTGGCCTTGATCTGAGTGATTTTCTGCCCTCCTGTTATAGGGCACCTCTTCCAAGGCTATTTCTTAAACACACATGGGTTTGTACGCCTGCAGTGGATACCAAAGGGAGTGGTTTTTTTCAGCTGAAATTCTGCTTCTGTTGCAGTCCCTCTGCACTGTGTTGAATTTCCTCCCTGGTGACACAAACCTCCTCTGTGGCAGCCCAAGGCGGCATGCCAGGCACATCTCCCCGCTCCGAGGTGGTGAGCAGCACTGCTATTTTGGGGAGGAGCCAGGGACCAGACCAGCAGCAAATGGACATTGTGCCCTGCAGGCACCTTTGTCCTTTGCTGCTTCAAACTCTGGTGACAAATGGAGTGAGACAAGCAGCAGGGACAGCCCCTGTGCTCAGCCTGGCCGTGACATCTCTCCCTTGTGGGGTGAGCAGCTTCCCCTGTCCGGTCCCTGCCCACTTACGTCGCCTCGCTCCTGCCCGCAGCTCTTCCACCCTGTAGACCGAGAGCCGGTTCACCCCTCCGCACACAGAGCCCTTCTCCCCCTTGCACTCGCTGTTGCACTCCTCGGGCTTCGAGGCAGCAGCTGGGAGTGTGTTCCCACAGTAGCACTCTGCTCCGTACGCCAGGCCCGCATAGCTGTAAGCCCTGCAAAGAGAAGTACCAGTCATGTCATAGAGGTGCCTGTCTGCTCCCCAGTTTGTACCTGGGGAAGGTGGGAACCTGTCCCCAGCTTCTGCTGCCTTGCTCTGGAGCAGAGTCTGTCCTGGGGACAGCGTGGCCTCCTCAGCAGGGGCAGCCACCTCAACAAGATTTGGGCTAGAGACCAATACCTATCAAAAGATAAATATCTTATGAAAACTATTTAACCAAACACTAATTTTTGTCAAGGTCAATAGAAAATATATTGTAAGTAGCCATGCTGCCATAGAGAATAGGCAGCAGTGCAGCAGTCTGCTTCAAGCAGGGTAGCAGAGCTACGCGGTGCCTGAAGGTGAGATAATCACTGTTTTCATAGATGCTCTATGTTTAACATAGGAATGCTTTTCCCTTTTCAAATTCAGTTCCACTTGTTATCAGAAAAGAGAAAATTTGCAGTGAAAAAATACCAACTCACCTCTCAGCACAAGCTTCCTGACAGTGAGCTACTGTCATTTTTCTTAAGTCATAAAAGACAGCTCCCTTCAGTGTCCTCTCCCTCGAATCATGAGTGAAGCAGCCCATGTAGGTGCCTGTGTGCATGCAAGACCAGGGTTAGGCAATGCATATGGGATGGAAGGGAAAAACCCATCCCAGTTATGGGTTATCCAGTGCAAGCAGCGCTGTGTTTGGTCAAGTCCCAACCTGTCTGGGGTCCCACACACTCTGCAGACCTCTCCACTGGTACTGAACCTTGGTAAGGGTATTGAAGGGGTCGGCACGACTGCCCCATGGAAATGGGCAAAAAGGAAATGAGACTTTCCCAGGTTCCTTTCAGCAGACCTGCCTTTGCATACCCAGAGTCTGTGACCCACCCAGGACCACGGCTCCTGCATGCAGCTGCTGTCTGCTCGACTCCCTCCTTTGCATGATAAAACAAGGCCCTTCTCTAAAGTAAAGGAGAATGTAGCCTTCAAAATGCTAAAAACTTCCAGAAATCCTGTTGGATTTCTCCCAAGTGTTCTTTAAAATCTCTAGCTGATAATGAGATGGTGCAAGAGAAATATTAAGAAAATCAATTTTCTTTGGATATAGAGAGTTATATTAAAGCTGTAATGGAAAGATAAATTCACTCTTAACTAGGCAGCACAATGTAGCTATCGTACTGAGCTATCTCCTCTCTGGTGCAAAGGAATCTCTTCAAATATGTCTTGCTTTACTTAGCATAGAAAAGATAAATGTTTCTCTTAGACTGCATTCAGTGCTCAGCCTAATTTTTGTTGTCATGAACAAAATACTGTAAAAATCCAGCCCATTATTTAATATACAATTGGAAGGATGATGTGGAATCCCACTATTATACAGCAATTGTGTCTATAAGTACATTTTATTATTAAAATATGAAGGAAAAAAGGAAATTTGATTTTAGAAATAGCAACACTGAGATGATAACACAGGGAAATTAAATAATGTGAGCTGTGGACAGGAAAAAAATATATGGTGAAAAATGAAACTAAAAAGCATTATGTTAAATAATCCACGAGAAAAAGGAAGTTTGAGTTACTCCATGAGGGATTTTGGAGCCAGGAATAATACATTTAAATATTACAAACAGAACAGTAGATCAAAGACCTGCACACAGTAAATTGCCAACGTGCAATTGGAAAATTCACAAGCTGTGAATACACACCCCCAGCACACCATTAACAAGGTGGGAGTCACGCACCTGCAACAAAGATGCTCCACATTTTACTGGAGACTTTTGATTGGGATACTGTGACTCAAACCTGTAGCAGCAGAGAACTGAGGATGTGGGGCCAAAGAGCCTGACTGGGGGTCCTGGGCAGGCCAGCCAACGTCTGCCCTCCTCCCTGTGTCCCTTCCAAGCCACCGCCAGTCTGGCAGCAATTTCTCATTCACATCCTCCCATGAATGAGGTACAGAGAGATTCCACGGCCTCAGAGTAGCATGTCATGTCACGTCAGCGATGCAGTCCCTGTCACCTCTGCATCCCATTCAATGGCAGAACCAGGCCAGGGGAAACTGGAAAACTCCATTTGCTGGGAGAAATCTTAATAGAAAACTCTCATTGTTGTACTAAGAGTATTTGCCAGTGTCCCTGTCAGGAAAAGTGTGGTCCCTACCCTGAGGCACTTACAATGTCAACAGGTGAGATAGCCTGACCTGGAGAAAAAAAGGACTTGGATTTTCTCACCCAAGGCCACATGATCCTGGATGGAGACAGAGCAAGGCAAAGTGAGCTGGGAGGTTCACAACAGGCTGGGGCCAATGCCATCGTTTTTGGCTTGGGTCAAGGGTCTGCCTGGGGAAGCCTTTGAAGGGCCGGCCAGCAGCCCCCGGGCAAGCAGGGGCAGAGCTGCACCGCCTCAGAGCCATGGCCTTATTAGGATGACACCCATGAGGAGTGCACAAGCCCAGCCTCCATGGTCAGGCAATGCTACTCTACTAAGCAGGAACCACGGGGCATCACTGAAGCTTTATTAAGCATTATAAGCACAGAGGAGTTCATTAGGTCTCGGAAGGGATCCATAATGAAATAACAAGCCTCTAAGTTTACTAGAAGTGAATTGGAGAAGATAACTTGCTCTATGTAAGTAGTTAAGTTTTAATTAATTACCTTCAAAGGCATTGCAGTGCTTGTTAACTATATTGTTATTAATAACGTCACTTCATATTCAATCAGATATTCAAACGATGCATATTTGAATCTACAGTTCAATATGGTGAGATGCACAAATAAATAGTCCTTCTGGCCCCTCTCATCAGTAGTTAGAACCTAAGCAAGTCCCTGGCTGAGCAGCTCTCAGTCTCTCCTCTGCCACCAAAACCTGCCACCAACAGGGTGTTCTGAAGCAGCTCCAGTCTGGTGCTTCAGGTAACTGCAGCAGTTCAGTTTGCCTGACTCACGCTGTATGACTCATCTCCCACCACTATCGCCTTCTCATTCCCATTCCTGACAATTGCTTCAGTAAGTATCATGATGTGGCACCCATTTTGTGCGATTTTGTGCCCTTTTGTTTGGACAAATTTATTCAACAAACTAAAAAGCAGTTCCAAAATGTGGTGTCTAGTCATCCAGATCCCATTCCTGTTTTATTATCAGTGAAACACCTCCAAGAACAACTAGTTCTTCTAAAAGGCACTGATGTGCTGTGCCCATGCAGCAGCAGGAATTCTCCTTGTGTTTCCTTGGCCTGTTGCACGTTCCCAGCATGCCCACCAAACCCCAGGAGGTTGTTTCTGGCTGGGGGGTTGATGGCCCAAAGGGGCAATGCATTTGCAGAGATGCTCACAGAGGGCAGGTCAGGAACAATCAGTGTGTTTGCAATAGCATATTTTGGTATACACTAGAAAGCTTTAGCAGGAAGGAGGCACTTCTAGACTTAAGGTACTGTATGGTTTTGGATAGTTAATTTGATAAAGTTCACTTTTTTAATTTGCCCTTCTGAGAAAGAAAATTAAAGTGGTCATCTCTGCCTGCTTGAAGAGAAAATAATTTAAATTAGAGAAGCATACTTCATTTCTGGGCTTCCATTCAATCAATAAAATTACTTCTGGAGGAAGTTACAGCTCAGCATGATCAGGATGGGTAGGTTTGTACTTTGGCCTGTGCATATGCCTCAGAATTATTTTGAAAGTGGCAATGAGTGAGGAGGAAGGCAGACCTGCAGGGGCATGGGATGCTCGCCTGTGTCTGCCTGAGATCAGCAAAGTGCAATCTGCGTGTGTGCCAGAAAACGGGCAGGGGACATCCCTTACCTTTGTGTTCAGTAGTGTGCTTCATTGCTTTGAGTCCTGCTGTCTGCAGGGGCTCCTGGTCACTGGTGAACCGGTGAAACCACCTTCTCCTCAGCTGCCTGAGCTCTGAGTTACGGGACATGAGCCAGTGCGGGCTGTGCTGCTGGTCCAGGGCCGGCTCCTGCAGCGCATCCATGCCCACCAGCAGCCTGGGACCGGGGCGGGGGCTCTGCAGAGTCCTGGGGTCTACGATCCCAACCCTGGTCATCTCGTCCAGCACGGGCACGGCCTGATTAGCGGGGGTCCCACGCGAACCTTGCTGGATAACCAAGCGGGTCCGCTGCAGCAGCAAGAGGCTGCCAGCCATCAGGTAAGCTGCTGTGAGGAAGAAGAGCAGAAACTGGGTCCGACGGAGAAACTTCTGTAGCCTGAAGAAAGCTTTGGCCATGCCCTTACTGAAACTGGCCCTTCACGCTTCCCAATGGGCCCCTGAATCTTCACCTGGCCAGACACTCGTTCCTCCCATAAGTTCAGCCCATCACTTTGGTTCCTTCTCCTGCTGAAAAGCTTCTTCCCATGTGGCTACAGCAGAGACCAGCGTGGTGTGGCACTGCTGCCAGCCTCAGGCGCCTGGTTGGCCCAGGGACTCCATGGGCTCCTGGGGTGATGCCTTCATCGTGCCCTGCTGAGCTGCCAGCCAGCCAATGCTGAAACCTGAAACACCAAGGGGAGTAAGGCTGGTTCACATCCAAACTGAAAACATCTACCATCAGGGTGACTTTCCTCCACCCACCCCTTTTGGCTTTATCTGAGCATTTCTCCATCTGTTGTTTATAATTATGCATGTTAAGAACTATAATCCAATGATGAGAATGATTGATTGAGCTCAAGCGAGTTTCAGATCTTCAGACTTTTTTCTTTTATTTCTTTTAACTCTGAATGCACAAGAAATACCTTAATGATGAGGTTATTTCTCTTGGGATGTTTGGAAAAGAAGTTCTTTATTTTCTTTTGTTGGTAGCCAACATCTCCATCCTTTGTCACTGGATGAACAAGCAGCCACAGTACAGGCATCTTTTTAGGGAGGTATTACCAAATTCCTTCCTTTCAGCTGAACAGTAGCTCAGCTATAAATGCAGATCAGAAGGAAACAGTAGTGTGGGTGTGTGGGAGGAAAAAAGAAATTGCATCAACTCACAATAGATAAGGTAATAATTATTCATCTCCGTGCAGCACAAAGAAGTTGGGCTTTATGCTGGAAGGATATTTGGAGGTTCTGTGTGTGTTGCTTTAACAGAAACCAGAAATCCTGCTATATCTTTTTTAGTGGATTTATATTGCCAACTATCGCTGTGGGGATGTGTGCGGAGAAAAACTAGTAAATGTTTGAAAAAATTTCATCTCAAGTTCAGCAGATCTCTCTTGACTGCTGCTGAGCTTTGCAGCTTTAGTTGTGCTGATGTGTACCACGATGGGATTGTCTGGGCAAGAAAAGCTCCTTTGTGCTCTAGGGAACCTTTAACCTCCCGTGGCAAATAAAAGCTGGCATCTCCCCATAAGTTCCTGTTTTCCCAGTCTATCCGTTCTCTGTGGAGCCAGGCAAGTGTTGAGAAAAGATGCAGTGTTTTCCAGAAAAGAAAATATTATGGCTTTTGCTTAGCTTGCAGTTGAGGCACACTCCTGAAATACGCAGTCCTGGCAACAAACATCTGTTCACTGTATTTCTTGTTTCAGTAGTTGATCGAAAGTTTTGTGGATGTTCGCTTATGCCACTTTATTAAATAAATGTTACCAATTAAGTTTCCACCCATTCCCTTTTTCATTTGGTTGTGCAAATTCTTTCTGTCTTAAATAGCAACCAAACTAAAGATCTAAAGCTTCCAGGACAAAAATAAATTAAGGCTCAGTTAAATCTGAGCCCGAATTCCTGATTTAGGTACTTTTGTTAAGTGGGTTTTTTTTAAAGTACATGTATGCTGATTTTAATTGTAGAGGACTGAGTAATATCCAAAAATATTCAATGTGGTGATTGCTACTCTTTCTTCAAGGGCTGGTGAGCACGAGCAGGTGCGAAGCACTGCCAGGCTGTAGCATCTTCAGTGAATTCTGACTGCACTCTCTACAGTAGAAGTTACACACCTCCCTTCGGATCAGCTCCAAAGCCAAAGAAAATGCATTGATTTACACCAGCTAAAGAGCTGACCCTTAGAGTTAAATTATTGAAAATCTCTGATCAATGTTGTGAGTGCTCAAGAATTGCAGTAAAAGGGTCAGAAGTATCAAGACAAATGAATGGAAAATTAGCCATAATTAGATCCTGCAGGTTGTTACTGCACTAATTCATCTGAAGAAATACTGTCTATGAGCATAGGTGGGATTTGATTCACTAGTTGTTTCTGCCATGGGGCAACTGTAAACTTGAGCTGTTCCCAGTGGAGGCTGTCTGATCTGAAAGCAAGTGGTGTGCATGTATCAGCCACTGGAGATTCAGACTGGGATTCTCCTGCTCCGTGCTGTACTTCCAGGTCGGGCTGGGTCAGCAGGGCAGGTGCCCACGTGCCTTGGCTTCCGGGCACACCACACTGCTCGAGGTGGCCCCACGCAGTGAAACACTGCTGCGAACCCTCAGTGGTGAGATGGCAATGGCTGCAGTCACACAGGAGTTCAAAAGGTTTAGGATTTTTTTTCCCCCCTACCAGCACAATAAGGCTAGATATATTGATCGGATTTGCAGTCATTTCTGCCCAGCTGCAACTCAGGGTTTCACAGCTCTTTTGGTTTATTCACCAAGGGAGAGGTGCTTCAAGCCCAAGTTCTCAGACGCGTCTCAGTCGCTGGTGCTGGAGAGGCCATGCTGGGGCAGCCGGAGCTTTCTGGCTCATCAAGCAGTGCCAACAGCTTGGCTGGAGAAGGGCATCAAGACCATGTAGCAGAGGTCAGGCATGTTTTGCTTGAAACTGCATCACTGGCCCAATTTAGTCCCTTTTAATGCCTCCTGTGTTCTTGGTCAGTTGATTTGGGTAGAGTTTCTCCATGTTTGCAGTGATGTAAAGTGGAACAGCTGGAGGCTGCATTATCGCCAGGATGAGAGGATGTGCCACTTGCCTGGGCAGCACGTGGCAATGTCTCCTGGAGCCAAGGGAGACTAGTCTGGCCAATGCCTGCCTAAACAGCACCTGGGTAGGGCATAAATGTTCTGCCTCCACATGAGCAGGATGGAAAACTTGCTGTGCATCAGCAGAACTGCAGAAAACACCCAGGGTATCGGACCTAATTTAACTGTGCAGCAGGCTCTGCATCCAAGCATCAAGAAATGTTTGGCATTGCTCCTATTGCTCTGCCAAGTTTGTTTATTTATTTGTTTATTTATTTAGTAAGGAGAAGATGCTTCTGAGTCTCAAAGGGGTAACTTTGCCCTTGCCCAGTGGTTGAAAGTTTAAATGGTACAAGGCAATTTTGCTGCATTCAACATGATGTGTACAAGTTACCTCCAGATGCACTCGCCCTTAGAGCAGTTGCCATGACAGTACATTGTAGTAAAACCCAATGAAATAAATAAGCAGACTCTCCGCCCACAACAACTGCTGCAAATGTGCAACTCAAAAATTAAATGTTGCTTTTCAGTGGGGAAATAGCAAAGTGCTGCTGACATAAAAACTGTCATTTGATTTTTCCATAAACTGCATATTGCCATATCATCAAAGTATGCCTAAAAGAGTTGAAGTGCATCACTTCTGATGATGATATTTAAAAGGAAAGACTAAGGAGGAAAGAACTAGTATCTGGTAATAGAAAATGCGTCATTTGTCTTTTTCATGCACGTTTCACCTAAAATGAATAAAGTGAAGTGGAAGAAAACAAGTCTTCTATCCCGGTTTACCAGTTCTCACAGCCAAAGGGGGATTAGGACCATATTAATTTGGAGTTGTTAGTAAAATATAAAATTATAATTGAAAGGACAATGATGGATAATTGATGATGATGATGATGGATAATTGATGATGATGATGATGGATAAATGATGGAGGAGAACTGTTAAATGCCAGAGGAAACCTCTAGGTGAAGAGAGCAATGAAGGGGTTAACACTGCACTGAAAAAACGGCAGTAGTTAGCACTGGCAAGTATCGGCTTTGGGCATGGTGAGTGGAAGCACAGATCTACAAAGCGCTGGGACTTCAGCAGGGAAAGGATCCCTTGTCACCAAAAAAGTTGCTGTAAGGAAAAGCAGGTCAGTATCTTGCTTCCAAAATGAACTTGCAAAGTGTGACAGAGGATGTTACATTAGGCAGCTGCATTAATGTATTTGTAAAGAGAAATAAAAGCAATATGGTTCTACTCCCTAGCTGAAGGAGCATTTACAGGATTTTTAAGGGAAGACTGAATATTTTCAGTGATACCATGATGCTGGTAAAGGCTGAAGACACTGAGAAACAGCCCCAGACTTGCAGGTGAAGAGTTGCCTAACTGAGGACTGTCCCTTAATATGTGCTCAGTGCAGAAGCTCAGGTCAATGCTGCACTGAGAGCTGCAGGTCATCAAGAGTTGGTCCTTGTCTAAAGAGCAGCAGGATTTTGCAAATTCAGAGCTCTTGGCAAGGAAGCAAGATGATGTTTTCCATTGTAAACTGAAGGGAATTGGACTCATGATTACTATTTTTAGAAAAATCCATCCCTCTTCCATGCCTTTCCTTTCTTTTGTCAGCTTTCTTTGAGAACAAACGCAGTCAGGCCTGAGCTGAAGGATTCTGGCTTGCAGCCTTTTCCTTGGATACACAGTGCCATTTTCTCATGGCGTTTTGGAAAGTCGAGACAAATATCATATTGTGTGAATGCACATAGGAAGTAAAACTCTTAAGAAGCTGCAAATTTGGTGTTGGGACCCTGTCAAGTATTTGCAGTTCCCTTTATTCCAATAGCTAAAATCATTCTGAGAAACTTCAAGCATTTCTTACAACTTACAAAGTTTTCCTTGCTAGAGGATGTGTCTGTGCTGACCCCACATGTCTCCCTGTCAGGTCTGCCAACAAGTTGGAAATTAGGTAGAGGCACCCAAATTTCTCCATGTGCTGTGGTGACAAGCATTGCAGCTTGAGAGGACTTTCCAGTGAGTTTACCACTGCTTGCTACACGTGGGCTTGCTACAAGATGTAATCAGATTGCAAAGTTATCTTTGATGGTGTGATTGTGTTAAAACCTTTAAATAACACTGAACTGTGATAAATAAAAAAAAATCTTTATGCGGAGTTAGCAGAACGACAGAGAAAAACTTTATAGTCCATAAACTGGTCAAATCAAGTTGAAAATAACCTAAATTAAAAATATATATTATACTCTGTGTATTCAATACAGGAGGCATTTTACAGTGACAGACAGTTCAGCTTTGGAGGGGAAAGGCAATGTCACAGAGCAGAGCTGCAGCCTGAGGTGGAGAGTCAGCACTAACTTGCAGGAATTCTGTCCCAGTGGCTCTTTCACCAGATATTAAACTTGTTAAGACCAATTTTTTAGCATAGACAGGTATAAATCCAGACAATAATGTTGTTGGTGAGCCTGAGGTGAGGGAGGCAGAGGAGTCTGCGGGTGGCAGGTGGTCCAGCAAGACTTGTTGTGAGAGTGCTGACTTGGAAAGTGCTCAGGGACAGCTTGAGCAGAGATCACACCATGGTATTGCTCCATTAATCCCACACTTTTTACCTAGCTCAAGTCATAATGCAGTAATCAGCAGGACTGACTCCATGCCAGTGTGGAAAAGATGCATGCAGACATATGCATACTCACATTTCAGGTGCACATGTGCATACACATACGTGTGTGTGCCTTCTGTACTCAGAGGGATACGTGCTCCAGAGGGAACACACAGTCTGCTGTCACCATTCTCTGATAAACTGAAAGCTTACAGCAAACTGGTACTGAATCTCAAATGTATTTTACTAACAATAAAACATTCATGCATGATGTACGTCCTTAGATATTAAGAGTTCAAGCACCCAGCAAATGATGCTCTATCTGCAGTTTCCAAAAGCCCCTATATGGTCTGTGGCTGGAGTTTTGAACAAGAATGTTGTAACAAATGTACCATGTATTTATGTTTGCCTTAGCCCACAGGAACTACAGATGAGATCTTTCCTTGTGTGCAAGGAAATCTACTGAAATTAAAATAACACACAGCTCTGTAATTGAATCATAGGTGTTTTAAAAGTGTCTTTTATAAACCCTTCAATATGTGAATTCCTGCAACATTCACCTACTAAACGTTGTTAGCCTATTTGTTCAGCACAGTGATGCTCCAGAAACTGTTTGGAGAAGCTGAGCATTCCAGCCTGCCTCACCATGCTGTGACACAAACACACTTGCAGTATCCATTGCTGAGTTTTCAAGTATAATGTTCCGTGGATGCTTGGGGAAGAGCATCTCGAGAGCAACCTGCAGTCTTTGTAAATAATGCTGCTAAGCCCTTTACTTAGATGCTGTGGATGAATTTAGTAAAACAGTCATTGAGACTGAAATGAATGCTGATACCTCAGCCTCTGCAAAAAGTTGTCCGGTTATTGCTCGTGCCCAGGCCAGCTGGCGCAGGGCTCGCAGAGGCAGATACTGAACGGTGTAAGAAAAAGAGGAAAAACCTCACCTTTCTTTTGTAGCTGAGGAACCCCTGTTGTAGCCAGGCAAAGTCCTGTACAATCCAGTGAAATATTACAAAAGGCCGTAATGCATATCTGAAAAGCTGATAAATCCTGCTCCCTCTGCCCTTCCCTACTAATCCTTCTCCCGCTCCCGCTCCCAGCGCGCAGAGCCGTAAATCCTGCGCGCACCCCGCGGTGCCGTGCGGGGCTGCGGCGCTCCGCTCCCTCCCGCTGCCCCCGCCAGGAGCTCCCCCAGCCCCGCTCCGCGCCCCGCTCACCGCTGCCGCCGTGTCCCTCGCGGGTCCCTGCGGCTGCCCGGGGTCCCTGCGGCTGCCCGGGGTCCCTGCGGCTGCCCGGGGTCCCTGCGGCTCAGCGGGCCGGGGCGCCGGGGTCCTGCGCCCTGCGGGAGCCGGCGGGAGGGAGCCGCTCCATGGCCTCCTGCGCCAACAGGCAGGGTGGAAGCAGCCTCCGCGCCGCGCTGCCAAAATCCTCAAGCACGGCCAGTGCGCTCGCGTTTCATAACGCTCCCCTGCCCGGCGAAACAGCCTCTCCTCTAAGGCTGCTTCACAGCAGAGCTCTGCAGCCTTCTGCAGCTGCCGACGTTTCCAGACCTACCCATTCCCTCTGCCTGGATGTTTGTCCAAACGCACGGATGGCTGCATCGGCAGAGAGCTGAGTGGCGGCAGCAGCAGCGAGAAGCCCTAACGCGATCAGCTGAACGGATGCTCCCTGTTTGTTTCTCGTGCCTCTTCCCACTAGGGGCAGATCCCTCCAGAGCTGCCCCTCTGGAGACCTGGACCCCTTCCCAACAGGTCGAGAGGGTCCCGGGAAAGCGAGTCCCTGACAGCCTCCCGGCACCAGCGTGGAGATTTCAGGCAGAAAAATTGTTATTCTGGGCACAGGTGGCTGGAAATAAATTATTTATGAATGTGCGAGCTGAAAGGCAGTTGCTGGTGTCCTCAGGACTGCCTGTGCTGCCACCTTCCCTGCATGTTCCAGCTCGGTTCTGCTGCTGCTTCACATGGAGATTGAGGAATTTTAAATTATTCTTAAAGCATCTGCATTTAAATGGGGGCAGGCTGCACCCCTGCCTGGGGTTTTGAAACACCCCACGGTCTACACATATTTAATGAAATCTGTGGAGATCCATCCCTTTTTGACTCCAACTCTGTGGTCAAAACAGAATGTGGTTATGGGACCCACCTTTGGTTCCTCCCTGTGCCTGAGAGTGTGGATCAGAAACATCAGACCAAGCACCTGCCTGGCTGTGGGAAAGCAGCACTCAGGGGGCTTCTTGGATGTGGGAGGAAAGAGGGAATTGGGATGCCACGTGGAGGCTGATCCTGTTTCCTCTCTGTATGCTGCACAGTGCTTCATGCTCTGACCAGTCCCATGGGCTTGAGTGATGCAGGTGTGGGGATCTCTCCATGCAGCGCACCCCAGGAGTGGGGTCTGAACCCCACAACGGGGTGCTGACGCTACTTGAATGACACTTGGCTTTCCCATCTCTACACGACTTTGGAGAAGAGGAACCTGGTTGGTCAGCTCAACATGAACGACTAAAGTGCTTTTGCTCTTAACAAATGTTCTCTGGGACCTGATGGACTGATAGGGCTGCAATCCTAGAGTGATCCTAGAGTAATTTTGATTAATGGAAAACCCTGAGGCTTAGTAGTGTAACATTCAAATTTTAAAATGCTGATGGGTGGAGGTCTATTCTAAACCCCAGGAAGTTGTGCATCTATTAGATTGCAACCCATCCAACCTTTATGTGGGCTTACGGCTTCAAGGCTGTAAAATTGTGAAATTAATTCCGTTTTACTGAAATTAAATTAATCAAATGTTAAATGCAATGACATTTTTAAATGTGCTGGGTTGGGGCCTAAATCAATAGAATTGCAGGACTGTGCCCAGGTGAAGCAGTGGCAGAAAATTCAGTCAGCATTCTCAGGGAGAAAAACTATGCTGAAAATGTACCAAACTCCTGACCACAGTGTGTGCCCCACAGTGTGTGTGTGGGCAGCACAGGTGTATGGAGGTGTGTGTGGGCAGGTATGGCCGCTCAGGACCTTTGCTGCAGGAGGGACAGCTGGCTGGGTCTGCAGCCACCTGGCACACTCAGCACCGGAGAGACCTGCTTGGTGTGAGGAGCATCCCAGGGAGATGCTGTCACTTTGACATATGAGCTGTTTGCACAGATTTGACATGAAAACAAGCACTGTTTTTTGGGGGTCTCACAGCTGCTGTGCCTCAATTTCTAAACACAGGTGAAGCCCAGACAAACTGCCAGGGTTTATAAAACAAAAGCCCCGCTGCTTTGAGCCCTCTCTAATGCCAGTTTGTTTCCAGGACTTTGTGTACAAAATACCACGTGGGGAACTGCAAGACCCACTACATCCCTGGGCAAGAGTCCTGCTGCCACAAGGTGACCTGGCTGAGGGGTTACGGGCTGCAAACAGCACTGTCAAGCCACTACCCAAGACTCAAACCAGCCCCATTTAGGGGAAATTAGCAAGAAAAGAGAAAAGGGGCAAAACTTGGGGAAAAAAGCCTGTGTGAATTATGGTCATGTTGTGAAATCAGTCAGTGATGGGAGGAGTGGTAGCTGGAGGCAATCAGTGTCTCGGTAAAACCCTGGGCACTTTCTTTCTCTGCTTGATGGTTCTGCATGGTTGTTGCACAAAATACAGCAAAGAAATTTGGAATGAGTGGCATTACTTTTAGAATCCTGTTGTGGGAACTGTTCTTGTGCTAAATGACTCAAACTTTCAGTCACTTCAGAAAATAGGCTCAATTGTAACAGAAAGGATCAGTTCAGGAAAGTGACAGGTTTTGCCAATGCGGTTTCAAGAAGAAATATCTAAAAGACTGTGTGGTTTCATAAAGGAATGTAATGTAGCAAATAGTTTTCTTGTCCTTTTCATCTAATAATCCTGAAATACTCAGGGATTAGGCATTCCATGTAATGCCTACCTACAATGTTCAGTTATTTCATGAAAGAACTGAGCAAAACAGCTGTTTAGTGACAACATCACTCTCTTTTCACAATGACTGTGTTTATAACATACATGCCATATTGGATGTAATGTAGGGAAAACTGTGAAGTCTAATATGATTGTTGGCAAACCTTCCCATGATCTCAGAGCACCCAATAAATATGCCAAGGGCCATGCACAGAACACTTGCTGAAGATTGTGCAGATCAGCAAGGGATTTTACACTCCTAAGATACCTCCCAGAGTTGGCTTTGGCTGTTGGAGTAGAGGCAGATGCTGCAGTGGCAGTGCCATGTGCTCTGCATGGGTGACGCTGCAGCACGGGGGCTTACGCTGCTGCATCTGGTTCAGGGGCTGGTGGAGGGTGGCTCAAAATGGTGGAAAGAGGTGCTGGGAGGTGCTGCCCAAATCCCATCTTTGGTATTGGCATCCTCAGCTGTCTCAAACAACGTTTAATCACAGCCTTTCCGATAAAGCTTTGAGCCAAAAGGTTTGAACCCAGCCCTCAGCATCAGGCAGCTCAGGGCATTTTGTGGACAGAGGCTGCCAGGAGTACATTTGGAACAGTGCGAGGTTGTGAAGTTTTGGGGCCAGTTCTCTTCACCAAATGGGGGGAATAAAACACCTCAGCTCTTTGTACAGCTTGGATGTAAGCTTAGATTTTTTGCCAGCTCAACTCATAGCCTAAATTAAGCACACGTTGTGCCTAATTCTCATTTAGAACAGTAATGGAGGTAACAAAACAGCTCTTGATTAGAAAAGTGTAATGATATCCTTGTGTGGAGTTAATGGAATGAAAGCTCTGGTGAAGCTCTGGACCCAGGCAGAGTTGTGGGTTTTTCAGCCTGGAAAGGTTGGGTCCCAGGGCATCTATTTTCTTCTTCCCATTGTTAGATCCCTGGGCTATAGAAAATCCTCCAAAGCACTACAGTGTATCCAATGTGTATGAGAACTGTGAATGTTAATTTAGAATTTTGTTTGCTGTTGCCTTAATTTTAGTAATATACATCAAATTATGCTTATAGTTGCGCCTACATAAACCCAGAGCTCTTCTGCTGCAGCTACTGGGCTGATTTCAGATTTTCCTCTTCTTGTTCCTCCATCCTCTGTCAGTGCAATGCCTCCATTGTTTTGCCATCGTCACTACTTCCAAAGGCCCAGCTAGCTCTGGAGGCCACTCTGGGTGGGGGGTCCTGGCTCCACACACCGTGGTGTGCCAGCTGTCCACACTGCCCAGCTGCACTCGCTGTCCTGGGAGGGCAGAGCCACGGGCTTTGCCTCCCCCGAATTCGGAGGCACTGCTGGCAACAGAGCAGGTTGCTTGGTAACTGCAGCCACATTTCAAAAATGTACCCTTTTACAGCCAGCTTCCCAAACTAATGTCTTTGAAAGGAAGAGTTGTTCTTTCAGGATCGTTTTAATTTTGTTCTTTCTTAAAAAAGGGGGGAAAAAAAAAAAAAAGAAAAGAAAAAGATCCTTTCAGCTCCAGCTTTGCTTTTCTTCTCTCCTCTCTTTCCTCGCATCTGGTCCCACAAAGGGGAGCAGTGTCACATGCCCAGGAGCGAAACCCTTTCATCCTCCTCTCCTTAGGGTTCAGCCGTTATCATTTCTGACTTTCAGGCTGAATGGAAGGAAATGTTGAGCACTTCCCATAACGTCTGCATTTAGCATCTTCTCTTTCCTCTTCTAAGAGTTCTATCTTTCACCCTCCCCATGATTGACAGGTCAGTGTGGAAGGCGGGACTGGTGTCACAGAGGAGTTTGGTGTCTGTTCTCTTGTGGTGGTTTGTTGGACACGCCATGTGGTCCTCAGGCCTTTCTGTCCCTGTCCCCAGAGCAGCCTGGTGACCTGGTGCCGTGCCCCGTGCCCTGCGAGCAGCCAGGCTTCAGGCAGCTCAGCCAGGGCATTTCCATCCCAGCGTGGGGTGAGGCTGTCAGATCCAGCTGGGGCTGCACCTGTAAGAGTTGCATCCATGGTACAGCACAGGCAACCAAAACCCTTAACTGCCCTGAGAGCAAACTGCTGCTGTTCAGCTAATGGCAGCTGTCTGTTCCTCATTAGCCTAATGAGCAGTCAGCTCATCCCCACAGGATGTGGCTGGGAGTCACTGCAGCATCCACTGAGGTCAGCAGGCATGAGCAGTGGCCTTGGCTCTAATTTCCATTTTCCTGCCTGGGGAGCATCTCTACCATGAACGGTGCAAGGGCTTCGATTCAGTGGGAAGCTGAACAATCACTGTATGTCACTCACATTGCAATTATTCCCAAAGACACCGTATGGAATTGGCCTTAGAAATTAATTTCTAGACAATCTTAAGTTTTTGTGTGGCATCAGTACTGGGACATCTTCCATGTAATTGCTCTTACAGTGCTGATAGTAAATTCCAGGAAGATGATCCCTCTGTCCTGATCCCTTGATTAGCAAGTTAGAAACTTTCCAAATTGTACACACAAGGGTACAAAATCTGACATCTTTTAAATTGCTGGGGATGGAGAAGTGGTTCTGCAAAATAATCATAGTTCACTGGTGTAATGAAATATAAACCTTTATCATTAGAGCAGTGAGAAAGTGTGTTTGGTGTTTTGATGCCAAGGCAGGTTTTTCAGGTTTTAATGATAGTTCCACAAGCTGTAATGTTCCTTGGCTGCCCAAATGGCATTCTTCCTACCTCTGAAAACATCAAAGGCTGTTGTTTTGAATTTCAGTCCAGCCTTCAGTAGAGGTGGTCACAGAGCAGGGAGCAGCAGTTCCAGTGTCAGTGCTGTGCTGAGAGGGCTCCTGAGCAGAGATGCACAACCCCTGTGCAGCAGTACCCCAATCTCTGACTGATGGCCAGTGGAGGTAGTAGGACAAGTTAGATCATCCCTTGTGCTTTGAAGGACAGTGCCATGTCTTGGGCTCAGAGGTCAGTTCCGCCGTCGTGCTGAAGCTGTTTAGTGTGTCTGAAGAGCTGCCTTCAATTCGTGCTGGCTCTGTTTGAAAATTGAAATGACAGCGTCATAACAACACTCGATGTAGGCTGTCACTTTTTATTCACCACTGCTGCCCCATCACGTAGAAACACAAACAATTGGAAAGGAAGTGCAACATCCAGAGAAACAGGGTGCTGGCACAATGGGAGTACAGGACACAGACAGAGCCTGAGAACACGAGCTGGGCCTGCTGGGCATGACGGGCACTGTGCTAGCTGGGCAGAGAAACGGGAAAGCTGTGGTGATGAACGCGGTGTGAAAACAGAGCTGGCAGAAATCATGAGGAAAGGAGTGAGTGCTGATAAATACTGCATTAATAACAAGAAAGGATGACTCACAGCTCAAGCTGACTGTATGCTCATCTCAGCTTTCCCAGCAAGTTCGGAACCACGCACTCGTTACCGGGCTTTGTTCTGCCTGTTTGCTTTTAATTTCTGATTCTCTGTTCTGGATGGCTACAGTCATCTGAACCTTTGGATGCATTAATATTTAAGCAGGATGGGCAACAGAAGGCAGTGAAATGTCAGTTGTGTCTGAAAATCAAAAGGGATTTGGAAGTAGATGATGGGTAGGTGGCTGTCTTAATTCAGCAGTGTAACAGCAGAGCTAACACAGACTCCTTCCTCTCTCTCCTCCCCTCCCACATGCACTCACTGAAAGGAAAATAAAAGACATTTGCGTTTGTTGGCAGCTGGTGATGCATTCAAAAGGATCTTTATTGAGCAGATAAACAGTCATGTCTCTCTCCCCTTCCCCACATTCTGGGTTGATGACTAGCTTCCCTTTGTTTCTTGGATGGATAAGGTTCTTCAAAACATGAGCACTGATGTAATAAATCAGAGAAAGGAAAAAAGTGCACACTCATACTTCTGTATCTCATGATTTGCTCAGGGCTGAAGAGCTGAAGTCAAATGGCAGCTGCTCAGAGCTGGCATTTTCAGAAACCTGGAGTCAGACCTTCCAAGTCCACTGTTAGTGTCCTTTTAAGAGCTGTTCATTTATCAGGGTATTTCATATAATCTGACAGGAAATTATATTTACGATGCTTTTAGCTCCATTTGGGACATTTTTTTAACACTACTTCTGGGATGTAAATTATTTAAAAATCATCAATTTAGTTATTCACTTGAAGAGATGAAAGCTTAACTAAAAAGCTTTCTTGTTCATGGCAGTCTTAAATTCTCCAGCAGATCTCTGGATTTTTGCTTAATTGAACACCTAAAGAATAAAAAGAGCTTGGCCTCATAGCACTTTTAGTAGAAGTAAATTTTAGATTTATTTAGCCCCATTGACTTTTGAAATACAACCACTAACAGCATCTGTTTAAGCACCGTCCTTCAGAACGGATAAAGGGTTTATCACCAGGCATTAAATTCACCGCTGGAGCACTTTATGTACCCCTCTGCCCCTTGCACAGCTCTCGTGGCTGCCCCCGCCTGCAATTCCCAAGGGATGGGTAAAGCCACGGGGAGGTGTCTGTGGCTGCTCTGGCCCATGACGGGGTGGCCACGGACCCCAACCCCTTTCTTAGACAGCTGGGCACACCAGAGCTTAGTGTCCCCAGCTCATGTTTCTGGCTGCAGCCCAGGGCTGTGCTTTGTGCCACCCCTGGGCAGGATGCCAGCAGGGCTTGTCCTCTGGTCCAGCCTGCTGCTCACAACTCCTCCTCAGGTGACACTTGTGGCTGTGTGTGATTCCTTTGTCTTGACAATACTTTCAAAGAACTAAGGTGAGCAATGACTAGGAAATACTTGAACTCCTGACAAATGTATTTCAGATGTAAACAACCTCAAAGCCCAAAGATAAATGTAAATGAAATGAAAATTGAAAATAAAAGATGTCTGTATGGATGCCATTTTCCTCCCTGAACAGTTCCAGCCCTAAACCAGTCCTCAGGAAGATGCAGGATGAGGCCACAAAACCAACTGCTCCCAGAAAAGGGGCCACTCTAATCTCACAAGGGAACTGCAGTGAATGGTTTTGACATTCTTTTAAAACCAAAATACATCTGTCTTGCATAGGAGTGTGGAAACTTGCTAAATATTCATGAATCTGGGATTCCTTTGTTCCAGTTATGCCTGGGGAGTATGGGATGTTTCCCCCCTACCAATTACTGGCTGTTTGATCCCTGTCAGTGCAAATCTGAGGCAGAGGGACACGTTTCACTTCAAGGTGCTGTGCCTGATGCTAACCTTAAAATCAATATGTGAAAAGTTGGTGGTTGCAGGTGAGTGACACTACAGATGCAGTGGAGACACTGGGATTCCCTGTCGTAATTAGCATCAATTCCCCTCTGGTTTGGGAGCTTTGTTGTCTGTGAACTCATTAAATTGTGACCTGCATGTAGGACTTGCATTTCTTCCCTGGAGAAGTCAGTGGATTTGCTATTGGTTATTACACTCCTGAGGCTGCAGTTGTTTAAATGCATGTGATGAGAGGACTGTTGAGAAATATTTCAAGTAAGAACTATAAAAGCAGGTTCCAAGGGTACTTTTTTTACAGCCAGAATCTGTTCTCTTGCCTAAATGTGACACACTAAAAAAGCAGCACTCTGTTTATCAAACCAGTGTGGAATTTCAATGCCTGCAGTCATTGTTCCTGATGAATAGAGGGTGGCAACAGCACTGGTGGAGCTTACTTGGAGGCTGATTTGGCTCAGTTCTTGCTTTCTGTAGGAGGACTTGACTCTTTTTTTGTCCTGTTTTGACTTCCGAGTGAAGCTGGAAACCCCAGGTCCAGCAGGAGGTGCAACACATCAGCGGGGCTCTGCGAGATGCTTTCCCTCAACTTCTAGAAAAGAAACAGCCTTTGTAGAAGACTAAGTTATACAGTTCCCCAGCATTCCTGATATACAAAAACTGGACTGTTTTAGTCTTGAGTTTAAACACTCAATCACCATGGCTGGTTTGATGCTGAGGCCACTGGAGTTTGCCTGCCAATCACCGTGTGGTAGCTCCAGACTGACTGAACAGACAGAGCTCTTACCAGACCTGGTGCTCCCAGCTCTCTCCATGTGCTCATGTGCACGTCAGTGTTTTGTTCTGAGTTTGGGGACTTTTTTCACTGTTGGATTCAAAGCAGAAATTTCACACAGTAAGGCCATTTATTGTCCCCATGCTTAGGCCAGTATTCACCAGGGGGCCAATTAAAATAGTGCCGTGCTTGTTAATAATAATTCAAAGTGACTTTTCGGTTCGGTTTTGGTTTATTTCAGGATGCACGCTGGGACACAGCCAGCACTCTTCAAAGGACTGAGCATACAGACCTGGTGCAGGTCAGGATCTCCACTCCTTTAACCATGACTTATCAGGGCAGCTGAAGGTCAGTTTTACTGACTCTCAGTGGGAATACTGATAATTTAAGGAGAAATTAGCACAAAGTTTATATATTGTTTGTGTTCCACTTGACTCCTGAGCGCTGAAGCGGAATTTCAGTTAAAAACCAGTGTTCTGGTTCTTTGCAGCTCTGATGGACAGAGTCTCGGTATTAGTCAATATACCACCTAATAAAACCCTGGCATGATTTACGTACTTTAGGCAGTAAATGGACACCCATCTGTAGGTCTCATAAACTAGTGAAGCTCCAGTGACTTTACTCCTACAGTTAATGAGTTGCTGGAATTAATTACAAATTTGGTTGATGATATTCATCTATATGTAGCTCTATTTAAAACTCTCCCCTCCAAAAAGTAAGCATGCACTTGCATTACTTGTCCTCAAGAAAACTTTGATGTGTGTTTTAATTTAGAGTACTGATTAAATCTCAGTGATCTCAGTGGGGTCCTTTATTGAGAAGAGGTGGCATTGTCTTAAATGTGGATGAATCTGTACTTTTGAAGTAACTGTGTCAGATCAGAAACTAAAGAGAATTTGAAGATTTAAACATTTTTCCTTTAGGCCTACTGATACAGCTGGCAAAGGCAGATGGCTTTGGGGTGCTCCAGGCCCCTCTGACCTGGAGCAGGAGCCCAAGGCACATGCTGTGTAAGTGCTGAGAAAAGGCTCTGCTGAGGCTGCCCTGCAGATTGATCAGTCTCACGGGGCTGGGGCTCGTTGGTGGCCCAGGTGGGAGCACCTGGAGCCTGGGAGGGGCTTGGCTGAGATCTGCTGTGCAGTGGAAATGGCACCTCCAGAAGGCAGCAAGCAGCACGTTTCCAAAGCTGGAGTTAGTGAGACATTTGGATGAAGTGTCAGCTTTTTGCTTCCCTGGGAACACAACCTCCCTCAGGGCTGTGACCTGGACCCCTCGGAGTCCTGTGTCCATAAGGTTTATGTGACATTTGCTCTGTGAGCTGGTGTTTAGTTACTCCGCAAGGGCACATCATAAGCTGCACCATTTTGGTACACTGATAATTTTCTTTAAAAAGTGTCTCTAAGTGTGAATTTAATCTACTTTTTTTTGATGTCCAGTGAAGCTTTAGACAGCAATTTAATCATTGTTATTGGTATTGTACAGCTGCTCCCTGGAGGTGCTTAAACCGTGTCAAAAAGGGAACCAACATAATGAGACTGACAGAATTTCAGAGGGAGAGATTAGATTTAGGATAATGAGTTCTGCTGCATTTTTAATGTTATTGTAACAATTCACACCACTGCATCCTGTTCATCTCTGGACTCAAAACTGAAATGTGCAAATGGGAATTGGGCTGTGCAGATATGTCCTTTTTCAAGTCTTTTCCTCTTATAAAAATTAAAAACAAGACAAAAGGAACACTACATCTCTTGTGAGATGGGGTGGAATAAATTCTGTCTGCGTAGGAGCTGGAGCAGCCTCTTCTTGCTTCCCTGAACCAGATACCAACACACAGATTAACTTGAGCTTGTGAACTCCTACCTGTGGATTTTTGAAGCTCAGTGGTGACTTCAGAGCCCGGGTTGCAGCACTGGGGTGGCAGTGGAAGGTGCGTGCGCTCACACAGCACGGAGGCAGGGGTGCCAGGGGAGCTGGCTCCTCCCACTGGGATGAGGGTGTTTGTCTATAGCCAGAGCTCCAAGCAGAGTTTGGGGCTCAGAAGAGCTGACAAAAGTCGCCTTTTACTGGTGGAGTGTTACTTCTGGAATTTTTATCCCTCACCCCTTTCTCCTGACAGGAGCAGCATCATTGTTTGGTATTGAGAACAATAATTCCCTTATCTTGGGAGTTTAAAAATGTGATATAGTTAATAGAAGTAATGACAATTTATTCACTGAATACCAGTTAGTGTTCAGCTTTCTAGGGGAATGGAGATTGGGAATGGAAAACAGGTTGGATGATACCAGATAAAGAAACAATTTCTTTGATGTAAAAGACATTAAGAAGGTGTTTCATCCCCAACAGGATGAAAAATGAAGCAAGTTTTGTGGCAACTGTGAATATTTTCATCTGTCAGTGTTCACTGTTGAATGGACACACGAGCACAGCCCCACACAAGCACCTCAGTGCCCACTCTCTCAGGGTGGGCTCTGCTCTGGGGATGCCATCACTGGAACTGGATTTCTTCTGTTGAAAAAGATGCCCTGGTGACAGAATGGAGAAAGCACAAACCAACTCAAGTCTATTATGATAAAACAGAACAAGTAGCCCCAAATTACGTTGTTAGTTCAGTTTAATCAGCCCACCCCGCTGCTCCTGCCCTCACAGAACAGCAGTCACTGAACCCATCTGTGAAATGTGGCATTGGAGCTGCACTGGCTGAGAATGCATGACACAGCTAATGGTTGCTTCATCTGATGTGTATGTTTTTATGGTGTGCTGAAATGCCAGGGTGGAATCTGGAATGCCTCATTTATTAGCTCAGTATTAGGAAGAATAAGGATGCAATTAGGGTTTGAAAAAATTAAGTTAAATACCCATTTCCTGATACAGAGAGATTAAGGCTCCTCCTGTTTCATATTAGGCTCCAAACTGGAGGGCAGGCTGGACAGCAGCCCTATAATGGGTGCAAATAGCACAGGATGTGCTTGGAAGCACCTCAGGAGTTCGGCTTCAGCTCATCTGACTCCTGGAGAGTTGTAGTTGCACATCCTCAAGCTTTCACTACATTCTGGATTGCTTTGTCCTCTCTTCTGTTGTCTAAGTCCCATTTACAGTTCAGGTCTCTCCAGCTTCTTGTCAAAAGGGTTCCTGACAAATCTCGACTGCTGCCTGTCCTGCTCCTCTGGTTCTTCTCCATCCCTTTTCCCAGTCCCTCGCTTATCCCTCAGAGGTGTTCCTGTTTGTTCTCCAATGCTCTGGCACATGAAAGGAACTCGGTGCTGTTATGAGAGGTGGCATGCTGCCCCCCCTGCAGAACCATGAAACGGCTTCCAGGAGTCAGCAGCCATCACTTTGCAACAAAAAAACCATCCTCTGTGAATCTCCATCGTATTTCCTCTGAAATACTGATGAGTTGGCACAGCACTGCTGCACTGATGAAGTTTCACAGTTATTTGGTCCCCAGGTAATTGGACTTCACAGTAGGACAAAGCCTTTGTCCCAGACAGCACTTTTAGAAAATATTTTTTTTCTTGAAACTACAACTATAAAAATATCCCTACTTTTCACTGTGTCCCCTGGCAAATGGAGCATGATGTTTAATGGCTCTTTGGAAAGCATTCCTGGGATAAGATCATTAGTATATAAAAATGGTTTCTTAACAGAGGCAGCTTTTGTTGAAAAACCTTCGTTGGTGGTAGATCAGGAGTAATGTTATGTTCTGCTAAATGCAAGTGGTGGAGGTTCTACACCGAAGTGGAAAAATCAAATGAAAATGAGAAATAACCTTTCCAGTGATTTATACAGAAAGTGAATCTCCAGTGCTGGTTTGACTCCAGCCATACAGTGGCATCCCAGGGGACAGGCAGTCCTGTGGTGACTTTTGAAACCTCTTAGAGACACACAAAGATCAGAAGTTAAATTTCATGTCTCTTCTATGGCTGCTTTATAATTAATTTCTCTGAACAAGTTTGTTTTTCTGCTGCCAAACACTTCAATGATTATATGTAAATTATCAGCCGTCTTTCCTTAGAAAGAATACAAGGCAATCATCAGATAAAAGTCATTACATATTCACAGCTATTCTGCTCCACTGATAATAAAACATTCTTAGGCGAAGGTGACCTTTTTACAATAGATTTATTAATGTCAGGACTTCAGAATTGTCTTTTCTCATTACAAGCCTTACCAAAAACATTAAAAAGAGTGAAGTTTATGATCTTAAAGATGTGTCAAAGCACAGCCATTAAGGACATTTTCACAGAATGTTATTTATGTAACTCGTTTTTTGTATTTTATGTGGGAAATATTGAGAGAATACAGACATTCTTGACAGAACTCTGCGTTCATGACTTCTTTGGACTTCTGATCATATTCTAGAGATTTCAGATAAGATTTCTAGCACCCATGTTTATGGCCTTGGAAATCTCCCTGGCTCCAAGAAAAAGGTATTCCCATACACATGAGAACATCAGCTCCTTTGAATGCAGAAATATTTTTGTGTTGTCCTGAGTTTGTGCTCCCAGTGGAGGGCAGCTCCATTAAAATCTAAACTATCCAAGAATTTCCATCTGCTTTTCCCGGTCTCAGTCCCACCCTGCACAGTCGGTGATGCTCATCCTCCAGCTGCTATGCCAGCAGGATTCAGCCCCATGTGCCTTCACTTTGGTATCTTTCCAAAATCAATATTTTAAAGAAACTTATATTATTCCTCCTACAGGAATCATGATTCACGCAATGATAGCATCAATATTAATACAATAATCGAATTTTAAAGTCGGCTGCTAAGCAACCTGTCATGCCCACAGAGCAAACTGGACTCAAACCAGAACAACTGGAACTGGAGAAATCTTAACGTCAAAAAAAAAATATTAAAGGAAGAAAACGTCAGTCAAGTATCAGATTTTGCAGAGCCACCCTCTGGGCTCGGCTGGAGACTGAGAGCTGCTCAGTCTCATCCTGGATGATGTTCTCATCCTGTACCGTGTCCAGTGTGGAGCTCAGCCCCAGCACTGCAGGCTCTGGGCCGGCCCCGCTCCCCACACGCGGCAGTGCCAGAGCCGCTCTTGGGAAGGGCTGCATCCACTCTGCTCATGTTCTCTGGAAACAGAGAATCAAGAGGTGATCGTTAAAGAAAAAAATCTTATCCTCTTGCTTTTTTCTTCCCGCACACTTCTGAAGACCCATTCTGTGTTTTCCTTCTGGCAAACTCTTTAGTCAGAGCAACCGCAGAGGCCTCTGTTTCTGCCCTGTGGAGGTTATCTAATGGCTTTCAGTATGGCCAGTTTAGGATGTGTCTTGATGTGCAGGGAGCTGGGATTAACAGAATAGAGGGAAATTACTTATTCCAAAAGCTTCCCAAATAAAAAAGCAAGTTCATTTGAGAGAGGAAAGCCCATGCAAAGTGTTTCCATTATGCTGGTTTTTTCATTATCTTGAGAAGCCTGAAGAAGTCTCTGGGAAATGAGATTCTGTTTTGGTAGAAGATGCAAGTGGAGGTTGGGAAAGGGTATCAGAGCCAGCTGGTGCAGAAGGAAAAGAGAAAAGAGGTCATTCATTATGATTTTTTCCCCATGGTTGCCAGCAAAACACAGGAAGAAACAAGTCCTCTGGGATATCCCAGATGGCAAGAACATCCTTAAAGGCTGAATTCCAACCACACCAGCAAACAGAAAAAAAAAAAATTTAAAAATCCTGGAGACCTACATATTTGTGGATTCACCAGTGTATTGGCGAGCACCCTGGTTGTTTTAATCTCAAGAGTTCCATGGTGATGTAAAGTGGAAAAAGATAGGAGCTCAGCTCTAGGAACAGACCCAAATTGCTGTTGCTTTTGCATTTCAGGACTAAGCAGTGTTTCTTTGCCTTTTCTTTCTCCTTTGCTGTGCTTTCCTCCTCCTAAAAAACCCTTCTACCTGTTGGCCCCGCACAGTCCCTGCACTGAGCACAGCTGTGGCCATGGAGGGACGCCTGGCAGGTCTGGCATGGGCAGAAGGATGTTTTTTTCCTTTCTCAGACATCAACTACCTCACTTTCCACTGACTGTAATTTCCTTCTTGTCTCTTTAATTAGCTCACCTAATGCATTGGCTGCAAACAGTGACCCAGGCTGCTCTTTCTTCTTTTTACATATCGATACATCATCTGCTGTGACTGATAATTTATGCAGCCCCAGCTGTCCCACTCCCTTGTCTTTCCACTTGCTCCCCGAGGTTTGGAACTGCTGGATGGAAGCTGCCTGGCAGCAGGGCTGTCAGCTCGTGCTCAGCACCAAACACACGCTGAGCTGGACCTCAAACTGTACAAGTCCATTTCTGGGTCAATAGTTGCCAAAGGGCAAGAACTGTCTCTGGCACCTGTGTGTACAAAAAGCAGTTCAGGCAAGTCTCTGTCACTCCTGTGAGTCTACTGGTGCTCCTGCAGAATTGCATTAAATGGTCTTCAGTTAGTCATTGCTTGGAAACCTCAGCCTCACCGGGATGAGAGGTCAGTGTTCACCCAGATTTATTGCCACTGCAAACAAATGAGATGCTGTGGAACCCTTCCTCTCTGCCATGCTGCCACAGCTGGTGAGCATTATGGGTGGCTGTCAAATCAATGTGGATGTTTTTGTGCTAATCACCATCAGATCTCATTTTTTCTGCATGTTTTTGGTCTGCTCACAAACTGTGGGTGTTGGCAGAGGTGCTCAGTGCCATCCCCTGAGTCCGACAGGAGGTCCCACAGCATGTGTGAGCCTGCCATCAAGTGAGAGCCCAGGGACCTTTCTCAGGGATATTCTCCTTCAGAGCAACCCTGGTAGGCTCCATTCTTACCTCTGCGCTCCTCAGAGGTTTCCCTGCTCTGCTGTGATTTAGTGTCTCCATGGCTCTGCCACAGCTGGAGCTCACAGGTCTCATTTCTAATCTGTATTTCTCCTTAAAGATGTGATTATGTGTTTTATCACTGCCAGCACCAGGTCCTCAGGAGCCACTTCAAGCCCACTGCCACCCTCAGGTGGCTGGCTACTGTCGTGTCTGATTTTGTCTGAGTGCTGGTTCTTGAAAATCCTAGTCCTGTTTGTGAGTTTTGGTCCAAAGAAATGAGAGGGGGCTTGCAGAAATTTATTTGATTTGGAAAAAAAATAATTTTAATGTCTTAAAGTCCTGGAATTCAAATTGAAGAAGGAAGGGGATTAGATTCACTTTGTCTGGGGAGTATCCTACTAGTTCTGGTTTGGTTTTTTTCACTCGATTTGGTAATTTTTCTTTCAAAGCACAGTTCAGGAGCATTGAAGTCAGTGAAAATTCTGTTGTTGACTTCAGCCAGGGCAACATGATGCCCTTGATACAAGTTTTGGTTACTCGGGGCTGGAAACAGGGCTGCTGCAGAGAACAGGAAGGAAGGGGGAGGAAGCGTCTCACCTGTGTGCAGGTGTGGGTCTTTGGGCAGATGGACAGATCCTCTCCCTGTCAGAGAGGAGCACTGCTGCAGTCGGCGCTGCTGAGGGAGAATCCAGCCTCTGCTCCTGCTTCATGCCCAGGACTGGAGCATCCCGGCTGTCCGTGCCGGAGGGTCCCCGTCCCGCTGTGAGCGGTGCCGCTCGCCGCGGTGATGTGGCTGCGGTCAGTCCTCCCTCGCTGCGGTCAGTCCTCCCTCGCTGCGGTGCCGGGCAGTGGTGGCTGGTGATGGAGCGAGGGCAGAGCTCTGTCTGCAGCAGCCCCCGCTGAGCCACGGCGAGTTTCCTTCGTGCCCCGTGCCCCGCCCGGAGCCGCAGCCTCACGCTGCTCCCGGGGAGGGTGCGGGTCCCAGCGCCCCTCGAGACCCTGTGTGACCCTAAGCTGTGTGCTTAGAACTGATCCAGCGTCCTGCACACCAGGCTGCTGGAGGTGTAGGAGGCAGCGAGGGCAAAGGCAGAAATTGCTATGAAGCACACAGATTTTGCTGACTTTCAATGGGTGTCAGGTCCTCCAGTGCCTCTTGTGCTTTCCCAAAAATAAAGGGTTTTGATTAAAGCAAGCACAAGAAGAGTAAGCCAGGGTTTTGTAATTGCAGGGAATCTTGACATGGTCTTCTGAACATTGAGGGCCATCCATGGGAAATAACTTTGATTGCTGCCTCCATTATTTGGCCTTAATCCTAACTTGGTACCTTCAGATAGGTAACAAATTCTCCCATTGCAAACAAATGGTAATTTTTTTTTACCTCTCACTGCTGAGGGGTTGGGTTGTTCTTGCCAATAAGATTTTTGGAAGTGGTCTTCTCCACCTTTTCTGTCAAACAGTGTATTTTTCATGGTTCCAGTTTTTCTGCAGCTATTTATTTTTCCTTTGATGGAAGGAGAAAAAATACCTAAATAATCACTTTGATTTTTATTTGAGGCAGCTGTGCTGGGACAGAACCTATTGTTCAGATCCGTTACCTTTTACACAACACAGATAAATTAATTACAGGGCTTTCCCCTGACATCCAGGCTCTTGCCTGCAAATGTTCACGTAAAAGACGAATGACAATGAGGTTCTCATTACAGCTTGATGAATTAGCCTTTTCACTTCAGTTCCAGGAAAGTCTACTTCATGGTCAACACTCTTGTTTAGGCCCTGCCATGTATTTTCTCTCACTGAATTCAAATTGTGCAGCTGCTGTCAAATCACCTTTGTTGGAGCAATCCATTATTTTGCACTGCCCTTTAGAATTCTTCAATTTCCCAGGGAATTTGCCACATTGGTTTGCCAGGTACTCAGCAACAGCATCTTCCTAATTTTGCTTTGTGCACATCACGGACCTGGGGCCGCTGGAAGAAGTGTCAGCTTTCTGTAAAACAGTGAAAGGACCAGGAGAGCATCACCTCCTCAGTCCAGGGCATGATCCTTGTGTTCAGGGTAAGCCAAGCTGCTTCCCCACACTTCGGTGTCTCCACAGGCAAGGCAGGTGGCATGGGTGGGAGGGGGATGACTGGGTGTGCCTGTGGTTGTTGCTGGCCCTGACACCTGGGGCCGTGTCTCTGGTGTGCTTGGGCTGTCATCTTAATACTGTGCATCTCTTGCCTTCCCGAAATGTGTTTGGGAATCACCCCTCTCTGGCTTCAGGACCCAATGTCTCTTTTGTGCTCCCCACCTTTGTTCCTGCACAGTGATGTTCTCTGCCTACTGCTACCTTTTTTTTCTTCCTTTTTTTTTTTTTTTTGAGTAGCAGAAGCTTAAAATACCATAAATATTTGATTTGTCTGGGATGGATGCTTTCGTACAAACTAGGCATGTCCACACAATGATCTTGTTGGCATGTAATGCACAGTTTAATTAAAACTGGAATATATGGGACAGGAGGGAAATGTGCAGAGGTGTTTGCTAGGAGTTGCACACACGTGGATTCATTTCCAGTTTGTGAGAGGGTGGGACAAATGATGATGAAGCTCCCCTGTGTCCCCCACGTCTTGCGATGCCCAGAGCAGGGACACCCTGTGTTCAAGGGCACGAGGGCTATTTTGCCAACCCGTTCTGCTCTGAGAGGCCAAATGGATTACCTGGGTAATTTGAAAGCTGTTGTCTACATGAAGCAAAGTCGAAAGACCCATCCCTGCCAGGTGTTATTTCACAAAGAAAGAACATTGTGTTTCTTGCTCGCAGTCCTTGGCAGTTTATCATGTTCCTTTGCTTGTATCTTTAAGTGTCAACACCTTGATCAATTTTATTACGCCTGCCTGCGGTCAGAATATTACTAATGGTGGCTCTGGTTGGTGTCTGGGGACAGGAATAAGTTATTTCTAATGACTGTAAGTGAAAACATCAAAATATTGGTAGAAGAATAGTTGCAGTAGCGTGAAGCTATTGTTATTGAGGTAGCAACATTTACCCTTACATCTTTTCCTAAAGATTCCCAGACCACACTGACTCTTCTGGCTTCTCCCAGCTTTAAGAGGTTTGGGTGCTTTTGGAAGTGCTATCTGAACAGGATTGCAAGGCAGAGGGATGGACATGGTCACCCAGTGACTTCTGCATTGGGTGGCAGTGCCTGTTCTGACTGCGCCGCTCCCTCACTTGAGCAGGAGGGGAGGTGAGTGTCAGCAGCACTTCTTTGAGGAATTGTCCTCAGCTCCTGCACAATTCTGTGTCCTGGTATGCCACTGCTGCTCCAGAGCCCTCTCATCCGCAAGAGCCCAGCAGGAACTCTTCTCCTTGCAGTTTGCTGCTAGAACAGGAAAATACCATGGGAATTTTGTCTGCTCTGCCTGCCAGCTCTTCAAGGAAAACTCTGATCTCTCCAACCATGAAATAAAATTGAGCAAAATATCACTGAGCCATATGGACACCAAGCAGCATAACGCCCTGGTGGAAAGTCCTCCTGCTGTCTCTGGTGCCAATTATCAATGCAGCTTAGAGCAAAGCTGAGATTTTTAATGCCCCAAGCGTGATGCACTCCCCTGACCTTGGAAATTATTTTTATTGCTATTTTGGTTGGCTCTGTCCTTGGCAGGTTGCTGGACTATAAGCAGGTGCAACAGAAATGGTGGAGACAGCTAATTTCAAAGGTACACAGAGTCCTTTCATAGCACACAGGAAACATGTTTAATGTTTGGAAATCTCCTTCTTGTAGCATAGGTTAAATTTGGAACTGCAAATGGTACAGCAGGAATTCCTTCAGTCATCAGTTCTGACAGAAATTATACTAATGTCTCTATTTACATTGTTCTGTGGTACCCATGTTCCTGCTGCCTGGGCTTCTCTATGGGTTTTTTCCCCAGTAGTGGTGATGGACAGAGTGTTTTGGCCAGGGGAGCACACAGCTGAGCTGGGGCTGCTTGACCTGGAACGCTTGCTCCCTGGGCTGCAGAAGCTCCAGGCCCTTACACTTCTTTATTTCCTCTTAAATAGATGTTTTCCCCAAAGACAATCTTTTTAAAGCAGTTCAGACAGGTTTTCAAATACTTTTCATCACATTAGTCTTCTGTTCTAAAAATCTCAATCTCAACATCACGTCCATTTCGAGAACTTGGGAAAGAGATTTTTTCTTCCTGTTCTATTTTTGTAAGATGAGCATTTGAACAGAGAGCTTTCCTTTCTCCTCTCTCCGCTTAGAAAACCTCAGTGAATTACTCAAAAAGAGGCCCAGTCTCTCTGCTCTAATAACAAGATGCTCTTAACTCTCCCAGTTCATGCTCTGGGTCCTTGCTGACAAATGACCTCATGTGAGAGAAGACTCAAACATTTAGGGTTAGGAAAATATTTAAATACAGGGACTTCAGAGAGGTGCCTCACATGGAGCAGGTCCTAAACCCGTGCTTATGCGGAGTTGTATCCCAGACCACATTTAAGCAGGTTTTCTGAAATCAAGGCTCACAGAGCAGGTGTGGCCCAGACGTGCGTTAATGCTTGGGTATCTGCCAGGCTGTGAGGTGGGATAATAACTTATATCCCATTGTTTTAAATCCTGAAACAATCTAGGAGTAAAGCACATTACTGAATAGTCATTAAATTTGGGACTCTATTGTGGTTGTTTACTTGCAAGTCCTATAGAATTGAGTTTCAGTGGTACCAGTGTTAATTAGAGGTCAGCTCTGGCAATTGCTCCAGAAGTGTTGCTATTCCCGTCCAGACATGGAATGAAATCAACTCCATGTCACTCCAACAGCCAGTCTTGACGAAGTAATCGCCATTCTCATGCAGAATATTCAAATAATTCCCTGGAGTGCCATGTAAAGAAAAAAAAACAAAATAAAAAGAAAATTGTTATTTGCTGTTGGACTTCTCACAAATTGGAAGCTGAGCTGCTCTTCACACCCCTGTTTTGATGTGCAAGCCTTGCCCTCATGAGGGTGCAGACACTGGTGCAGTGCAGCTGTAAGAAAGAGCCCCTTGTTCAGGCACATGCCAGAGGCCGCAAGCCCCTGGGCCAGGAGCTCACTGGGGGTCACTGACCGAAGGACACATCCCCCCTACGTCCTCACCCTGTTTTCTGAAACTTGTTACATGGTTAATATTTGCAAAGCTTCTGATTTCATTGTTTAATATAATTTTATTCAGTAAAACTGCCTCATTGCATAAAGGTCTTGGTATTTAATATTTAATAGCATAAATCCCACGTGAGTCCCAGGCAGAGGATAAAAATTACATTTTAAATTAATGTGCACTCAATGCCTGCTGCTCTTTCTGCATTTAAATGCCAACGGCCATTTCAAGCCCAGCACCAACTTCCAGGGGCAATGCCTGTGTTCTCTGCCAAAATGGCCAGTCACCATCACAGGATGTGTAGCAGTAGCTCTTTAAATGCTGAAACAGGGTGAGTGGGAGGTTTCTGGTGGCGTTGGTGGTGTGTGGGCAGGCACTTTTTTTCTCCTTTATGGGTGCTGTCAGTTGCCTTCAGCTGGGAGCCTGTGCTCCACAGTCATTTCAGCGTGGACACCTGGGATCCATCCACACAATCTTTTGTCACTCCTTCAGTCTGGCAGCTTGTGACAAAGGACACTGGAGCAGTGTCCACAGCAGAGACCTCCTGCATGGCCTCAGGTCTCCGTGGTGCTCAGCTCACTGGCACCAGTGCAGGACAACCTGGGACACACAGGGTTCAAACAACGTATACCCCACATGTGTGGCAGTAATCATCAGGCCCTGGGTTCTGCAGTAAAGGGGTTTTGGCCAGCTAGTGCAAGGATTCAGCATGTAGCACATACCTGGAATTCCACACTTGTTTACGTGTTCGGCTCTTTATGCTGCTGCTTTCGCAGGAGCTGGACTCGGCAGGGATAATTTCTTACTTTTTCTCTGATGACTTTTAACTTTCCTTTCTCCTTCTGCTGGGAGAAGGTTTGAGATGGAAATCTGCACCTAAATTTTTTGTTCTTGAGACATAGCAGCCAAAAACATGTTCAACTTGCACGTGGTTTGTAGACCGACCCTCCAGCCAGCAATACACATTGTCCCTGAGATGTAATGTCCTGTTGCCTCAGTGAAATTGATATATAAATATATAGACATATATAACATTTCAGATTATATAATGCCACCATCTGCTGCTTTACATAAACAGTGCTCAGCTTCCACCTCTGCTGCTTTATGCAACTGTGTCCCCAGCCAAGCCACTGGGGCAGAGGACGGAGGAGGGACTGTACTGTTTGTTCTCCTCTAACTAAATACCTCTCCCTTCACCTAGGGCAGAGGTGGGGAACTTGCAGCCGTAAACACCCCCTATTGCAGCAATGCCCATTGTTTCCCACTCACTGTCCTTACTCTTCCATATGCAAACCAGGCAGCTTGTGTTTACTTTGATAGGCAAAGTTACTGCAGGGTCAAGTGGAAAGAGAAGATTGGCAGGAAAGGAGCAAATCCTCCTTAAACAAAACTGTCTGCAACAACTACAAATGCTGCAAGAATGACCTGATGAACAAGCAAAAGGTAAGAAGGGAAAGGTAAGCTTCAGGGCAATTAATTAAGATGGTAAATGAAAAGCAACCTGAAATTTCTGCAAGCCTTTAGCAGATGGGAGGGTATACTGGGAGCATGGTATTTATCCAAGCAGTGAGAAAAAGCTGGAAATACAGGGATTCAGGACCATTTTTAAAGAAAGTAATTTGTTTTCCAGGAACAAGCCTCAAGGAAAGCAAGGCAACATTTGATTTCTTTGCCTGCGTTTGTATTTTTGCTGTTCAGGGAGTCCAAAGAAATGGAAGTTCCTTTGCAAAACTGAGCACCCACACCCAGCTCTGCTCTTCTAGTGCAAGTGCCAAAACAATGCTTTAATTAACCTGCAGTGCAGCACACCTGAACTGATGGGTTTGGGATGTAACCTGTATCCTGCTGTGGAGCTGAGCCCTATTGCCTGTTCACTCTTTGGGGGGTCCCTTCCTGCCCACCCGCAGCCCCAGAAGGAGCCAAGTGCTTGTGCTGGTGCCTGAGTTCCCTCTGTAACACAGAAATGTGAGAATGGGCCAAGCCCCAAACCCTCAGATGGGCTCAGTCATCCTCCACACCTGTCAGAGTGTGGAGGATGTCAGAGACACTCCAGGAGGGGAGGGATTAGTGGGTGGATAAATGCAGGGAGGTGACTCCCCCTCTTCCTTTGTCCCTTTCTGTCCTGAAGTGATGTAGCAGGCTGAGACTACACAAGAGATTGGGGTAACTGGAATCTGGCTGGTGAAGGGGGGCTGGGCTGACACCATCATCATCTAAAGTTCTTCTGAGGACTCTTAAAAAACTCACCTCTAAACTGTCTCCAGAGCTTTCTTGCTCCTAACCCTGGGAGAAGTCTTGCTTTAATGACTATATCATCACCCCAGTTTATGTTCTTTTCATGACTGAAGCACGTTTGACTCTTTGGAGTGGGCAGCTTTGCAATAGTTATTGTTAAGGAGTGTGGGGGGAAAGGGATGGGGATTGCTCCATACAGGCAGGGCTGCCTTCTGTATTTCAGTTTTGGGTGGGTTTATTTTTGATGAAGAGCAAGGGAGTGATGTATGTTATGAGGAAGTGATCAATTACCTGGCATGTCTGGAGCACTGAGGATTTTATCACATCACGATGATGGTGATTGTTTTGTTGGTTTTTTTTTAGATCTGCAGCAGAGCAATCTCTGGATGCCTGATTGCAGCCGACAGGTAAACTGTGGAGCCAGCTCACCAGTAACTGTGACAAGCCTCCCTATCTCCTGTCCCCGCTTCTTTTCAGACTGTAATGGCTTGATGAAGACATGCTGTCAGGGTGATAGAGACCCAGAGATTATTAAATGAGGACACCTTCGACTTGCAGAATTATTTTAATCTTGCAGGAGGCTCTATTAGCTCCTACTGGCCCCCCTTTGAAGGGGTTAGAGAAGAAAGCAAAGGAGGCAGGCTGCAAAACTGCAGCAGTGTTTGTTCTCCAGAAAAGTTATGGCAGAGCCCAGGAAGAAAAGTGGGAATTGCACCTGGCTTTGTCTGTGTTGCTGGTACCATGCTGGGCAGAGGATTGATTTAATTTATCCCAGCAGGTATTGGGTTATTGGCTTTGGGGGGTTGTGAAGCACAGCACATTTGGTGTCTTGTCCCTCACTGGTCTTGGAAATGATGGAGAAATTATTCTGTATCGGGCTGCTCTTCCCTGTACCCGGTTGTGTGGGCTCCACCCTGCTCCAAGGGAGGAGAGGGCTGTGGCATAGGGGCTGGAGTTTGTATCCAAAGCTTGAGTAGCTGTTTCTCTGAAAACAAGGCTGCAGTTGCAATTTGTATAAAACCACTCTTTGCCAAAAGGGATGATGGAGCTGGTTTGGACTAATCACAGAGCTGTTCCACTATCGTTGCTGTGACAGCGTGACGTGAAATCCTGTGTGCTCTGTTTGTGATCACCTGTAGGGTGAAGAGGGAAAGAGGCACAAAATAGCAAAGGGAGCCCAAATTAGGCAGGAAGGCACTGATAGAGGAATGAAGCCAAACAGAAGAAGGGAAAAGGTCTGTTTGAGGTGCAACCAATGCAGAAATGCTGCTATCCTCAGATGACACTCACTATGGATGGGAAGGATGTACCTGCATACCCAAAGTGAAGCACGCAGTAGTCTGTGAGTGGTCAGTGAATTGTTACATTAGTTGGCTGCTTGCTGAATTAAGTTCTGTTGGTTGGATGTCACCACAGAAAGGGCAGTGGTCAGAGCTGTCATTGGACTGTGGATGTCCAAGACGTGGTTGCTCCACTCTACACTGAAGAAGTGTGCTGGAGGAGAGAAACTTCTCCTTGCCAGGTGGGACTGGCCATACAGACCGTTCACTCAGAAATGGTCCCAGCTCCCGAGACCCCTGAGTGTTTTAGGGTAAATGCTTTCTGGTGAGTGAACTTCTCAGTGTGGGTTAAAAGTGGCAGCTGAACTGAAAGAAATATTACATGTGGTTCAATCTCCCTTCCTCTTCCCTAGTGTCTATACAATTAAAAAAGCCCTAAACAAACAACCAAAAAAACCCCAAACAAACAAAACACCTACACACCACTGAATAGCCTCTGACAAGACTGGAGTTAACAAAGCTGAATTTTTAAAGAAGATCTTTGCAATGAAATGAGCTGATTGCCAGTAGGGAGAAACTTAGTTTATTATCTGATTTTTAAAAGCTTGAATAATTTTAGCCATTGGCTTTATCATCAGGTAAAAGAACTATTTCAATTATTATCTTTAATAACTTTGGAGGAAATCTTTTAAGTTCTTTTCCATGAATCCTACTTCAAATGCACCTGCAGAGATAAAAGCAGCAAACTTAACCCAATGAATAACTGATAAACCAGAAATATCACTGCCTTGCCTCAGAACATCGCAGCTCCAAGCTCAGCCCGTGCATGCAATCAGTGTCTGTGCTCTCATTGGCCTCTATTGGCGGCAAAGCTCTTTTATGATATTCTGTCATTTATGACAGCTCCTCCAGAGAGTTCATTAGGGTGAACATTAATGTGGCTGAATCCAGGAAACTGCTTTTCCTGACATAATGCCAACATCTATTACAATGCTGTGCAGTGCAGGGGGGAGCTTTATGGTTGTTTAATGTGCGTGTGTGTTGCAAATGGCATCACTTTTTAACTCTCTCCGTAAAGCAGTGTCTGTTTTCTGGATTGCCACCACTATAAATACATGTAATGGGGAGCCTGAGCAGCTGTTGTGTTCAGCAGTTGTCTGTGATGATTATGAATTCATGGATTGTGGTTCCCAGTACTAGAGAGACACAATTAATCTATACCATGCTGCAGACCATCAACGTGAGTGCTTGTGTTTCCCTTCTCTATTGGTATTTCTTAGAGTTCCATGTACATAAAATCTGTATTAGGAATTGAGGCAAAAAAAAAAGCAGCAATGGCAAAGAAACACCCAAGGGCTTTCCCTTCTTCCATCTATCTCCACGCAGCTGTGTTGTGCAGGAGCAGCCACTCACAGTCTGAAGTTGGATCAGTCGTTTCAAGCATAGGCATGGTGGAGTGTGGAGGGCTGGTAGGATGGATGCTATGGACTTGCTGCTTCCGTGCAGAGCAGACCTTGGTGTGCTTGGTTTTAAAGGAAAAACAAGAAAAAGAAAAACTGAAACCCCCAAGTCCCCAGAAGAAAACAGTGCTTATGACAGCAGGAGAAACATCGGGCTGAGGATTATCATTCCTTGCATGCCTGGCTCAGATGGAGAACACTGGAGCTGTAAACTACCTCATGCTTTTTCCCACAGCCTTATTCTAATCTTCTTTCTGGGTCAATTCCCAGGTAAGAGAGCTATGCCATTCCATTTTTAATTGTTTTCAGCTCAGTCTCCTGACTGCCAGCGTGGGGCTGGCAGAGCTGCCAGGACAGGCTGTAACGCATCGTGTACAAGCATCTTATCTGCTCAGAGCTGCCGTGGCTACTGTGCTGAGGAGGCTGCCACGGATACGGGCATTCATCTTAGTCAGCTGTAATGAGCCACGGCTGCTGGGGGGAGAGGACAGCTGCAGTGGATCCAAATTGGCTCCGTCTGTTGGCTGCCTGCCCTGTGGGCTGGGATGGAGGGGTCTGAGTGGGACGCTGGGCTGACAGGCAGGAGTATGACTTCGGGGAAGGAATTCAGGGCTGTGAATTGCTGCACTCAACATGAGATGAGCTTGGGAGTCTTAGTAGCCTTGTGGGATGCTGGGAACCCCAGGAATGTCCATTTGTGGTTTATCAAGTTCAGATCAAAGAAGCAGCGCATTAGGAACTGCTGATGGCTGCTGAGGAGCTGGGGCCCTGATACTTGTGTGTGCGTCGGAGACTGAGCACAGCAGGTCATGTAGGATCGCCCAGGAGATGGGACTGGGAGAGAAAGCCTGTGAATCCTGCTGCAAGATGTGAACCCGGAGCAGGATCGTCCCAGGGAGCACACAGCTTGTATGGACAACCCCTGCTTTGAAGGGGCTGTGGCTTCAAGGGAGGCGGAGCAGCTGGGAAATGGGAATGGCAACAGATGGGGAAGTGAAATCTCAAAGGAGCATGAGAAAGTCCTGTGCCTGTACCTGGGCCATGATAGTGCCCAGCAGGAACCATTTCGGCCACTGCTGCCGAGAACTGGGCTGGGGGCACAGCCAGGTGTGTCCACTGTGTTGGACTGGAAAGGAAGACCAAGCTTGGTTTTCTAACTGCCCTCTGCAGCGCTTCCAATTTTATCAAATGGATTTTATTTCCTCTTTCAAGTCTAATGATGTCAGGAAGAGGCAGCCAGGTTATAGCTCTATCTTTGATAATTAGGAAGATTGGTGCAGGACTGTGGAGAGGTTTTCAATAGCTAGTTATTTCTTTAAACAGTCTGGATTAGTATCCCATATAGCTGATGAATATACTGGAGTGACAGGATTGATTGATAGTAATTTCAGGATGTGACTGGGAGTTCAATTATCTCTTAAAAAATGATGAAACAAACAGCTTAACCTGAGTTGGTTTTACGGGGCTTCAGCAGCCTTGAGATTTTTTTCTCCATCCTGGAACAAAACAACAAAACCCTCAGATTTACTGGGCTATTAATGTTTTAAAATGATTTTGCTTTGCTGCAGAAAAATAATTTCTGTTCAGCTAAATCAATGCTTCAGTCATTTGTATTTTACATGAATATTGATATCTGCCCAGCACAGGGGTCTGGCTTGAACCTTGTGTTCTCTGGTGGTTTGAGTGATAACTAACAGCACAGTTGCCTTCAAAATAAGAAATGCTTCAAAGCCAGCCCCCTCCAAATCTCCTCTCCAATGTAATCCAAACAGAACCATTTGACAGGTTCCAGGTACTGTATTTTGAGGGTTTTTTTCTGGACAGGTGTGTTTTAACCAGCACTATCGGGAGCGCTGCTGGGTGGCTCGTGGCCCTCGCGCTTGGCAGCAGCAGCACCGGGGGGTTCTGGGGATGCACACACGAGGTGTGATGGATTCACACGCTGTCAGGGCCAGCTGCCAGGCTGGGGAGGAGGAAAGGCACAGCCCCACATGTCCCGGTGCCAGCGCTCCCACTCGGGACGCAAGCGGAGCCTGCGCTCCCCGCCCTGCTGTCCTGGAGAGCTGGGGAGAGGCAGAGAGGACAAATACCAAAATAAAGAAACACGATCAGTTAATTGGTGAAATCCTCTTTCTCTGGTTTACTGTGTTCATTCTGACAGGAGCCTCTCCTCTTTCTCTGGAGTGCTCTGGCAAGTGAGACTCTTGCAAATAAAGCAAAGGATCCGCTGAATGCACAGCCATGCATAATTTAGGATTGCTGGAGCCTTCTGCGCGTCTCATCACAAAATGGCATTCAGTAAGTGCTAACACAACTCCTTTGTGGATAGGCGTTTCTGTGAATTTCTTGTTTTTCAGTAGGATTTGGACATCAGACACCTGCCAGGAATTAAAAATTGACCATCAGGAAGTACTGTAAGCAGGGCTAACACTTAACTGGGACATTTGTTCATGTGTGCCCACAGTACAAATAAAGAAATGATTGTGGATTCTTGGGTGGGTTGGCTTTGAAGAATAGTATGAATAAATGATGGAAGACTACATTTTCCTTGAATTCACACTTTTCACCCATAAGTCATAAAAACGAATTTGATGCTAGAGAAAATAGCTGGAAGGGGGAGACAAGGACACGTCTTTCATTCTAAGGGTGTGGAGGGAAAGTGTTTTATGCCTCTGGACCAGGTGTGTGAGAGCAAAGAGCCATAGCTCTTTAACTTTTGTATCTGTTCCCATCAGGTAGATGTTTCATGCAGGGAGAAAGACCAAAAAAAAAATTAAAACTGGTGTTGATATTTACTTGCACTAATAGAATGCTGTGCAACATCACCTGAATGAAAATCAAGTTTGTGATTAGTAGGTGGTTCATCCTGGTCTAACAATACAGAATGATTAATTCTTCTTTTTCATGCCACAAATAGTAATTAAAGAGAAATATTACATAGCTGCACCTGGTTTTCATGATACAGTGTGTAAACCAAATCTTTTATTGATGAGAAGAGCCATAAGTTTGAAAACTGAGTGAAGAGCATGAAAACCCCTCTGAGGCTCCCTAGAGACATGTGAGAAATCTGAAATCATTAAAACATATGGTGGCACATACTGAATACTGACAGCTCCTGCTGTGGCTGTGAGCCCTCATTTCTCTTTGACTTCCAGTTTTTCTAAGGATCCTCAGCTTGGTTGGTTATTCCCCTTCCTTTGGTAAATCTGCTCTGACAGGGAAGCTCTGCCCTGTGCCATGGACAAGTGTGGCCCAGCTGATGGACTGTCCTGCTGCAGGGACAGTTTGCTGGTGTCCATTCAGTAGCGTGCCCTAAGCCCCATCCCTGCTGGGCAATGGGCAGTTTAAAGTCCCACTTACCTGCCCAGTCCCCTGAGTCACAAGGCTTTATTCTACTGCAGCTTTAAAAAACCACTGTTGTGTATCTGATATTAAAGCTGAGTGTTTACACCTGGTATTTGGGCCCCAGGGAGGGAGGGAGTATATTTGTGTATCTGGTTGGTATATTTCTACTGTTTGCCAAGTCCCTGTGTGCAAGAACGTTCACCACCACTCATTGGCCATCATCTACTGCTGTTCTCTCTTTATGCACACATATATATTTATTGATGCTGATTAATATTTATTTCTCATAAATAACAGATCACTGCGATTTTGTGTGTGCCGTTGCAAACAGTGCAGGAATATACAAAGGTAATGAATGTGGTGGTAAAGCTGCTCCATCTGGCTCCTGCCCTCACATTAGCGGCCCTGCCCACCTAGTTCTGGGTTCCAACGCAGCCGAGCAGATCCTGCTGGTGTCTGAGCCCTGCTGCTGCCTGCTTTAGGAGGAAAAACTCTTTCCTCTGCCCCAGCTAGAACCAGCCAGGAGGGAACGTGGCAGCAGCTCACTACATCAGCTGCAGGTGGCTGGTGCCAGGCTGCAGGGACACCAGGGATGGAGTTCTGTCACTCGCACAGGCATGAGCTGGGTGCTGCCGTCCTGGTGCCTCAGTAGTGCCATGCCCTGCTGGCACACGGGAGCCAGGGCTGGAAGCATGGTGCTAACAACTACTGCTTCTCTGAACAACTCGAGTTTTTCACGTCAGTACCTTATTGCCCAGCAAAATGGGAAGATTCTCCCCAGATCTCGCAGCCCCATTGTGCCAACTGCAGCATGAGTAAACACGATAAAAGCTGAGCCCTGGGAGAGCCCCTGGGCCCAGGTTCAGTCAGCTCTGACGGGAGGGAAGGAGGGAAACAACATTAAGAGGTGAGGGCATCAGCAGCTCCTCCACTGGGAAAAGTAGGTTATTTTGAAGCAACAAACAGCAGAAACATAAAATGAACAAACAAAAGAAGGAGAAAAAGAGATGGGATTTGGACAGAGAGTGGTTTATCAAATTCCAGCTGAACAGTGATACCAATTCTGGGAGAGCTCTGCAGTGCGTTTGGCACTGTCCCTGTGCTGGGATAGGGACCAGCCCCACTCTCCCCAGTGAGTAGCTATGTGTGCCCAGCTAGGAAATTCTGGAGAAAACTGGCTGTTCCCAATGGAATTTCAGGGGCTCACAGCTGAATCCTGGGCATCCCTGGAAGTCCTCATCTGAGTGATTACTTGCCAGAAAACCCCAGTCAGTTAAGTGCAGCCCAGTCCTCTACCCTGGTGGTTGCCATTGCTGTGCAAACTTTGGTATTTGTTGGAAAAGGCTGATGGTTTGCTTTAGGAAAAAAAACACCTCGATAAATGGCACTGTTCTGCTTTGTGTAACACGGTAGGGCTGGGGGCACAGCTGGAGCCTCTTATCGTAGCAGGGGGAAGGCTGACCTTGCTGTAGCAGAGCAGCCTTGCTGGCAGATTCTTTTTTTCCTCCCCTTTCCATTGGTGAGGATACAAAAGGATGGAGGGTTCTGTGCCAAAGCCAGGATGCTGAGCACTGGGGAGTTCTGGTTTGGCCCCTGCCCTAATCCTGCTGATCTGTTCTTAAGCGTGTGCTTTGATGATCAAAAGGCAGTTCCGATATCAAACAGCACTTTGCTGCTCCAGGTCTCCAAATGCTTTTTAAAGAGGACAGGAACATGTGTGATGCTTATGGCATGGGTTCAGGGAGCTGGTTGGTGTGGGAAGTCACTGTGCAGACCTGAGGCAGGATGGGCACTGAGGGTGTCTTTACTGCAAATGCACGAGAATGCCTTCTGCATAGCCAGGAACGTGTTTTACAAAACAGAGTGGTTCTTCCAGGCACAACCTGGGGGTTGTTAGTACATGGTTATATGCAATAAACACAGAGGACTCTATGTCCCTGCTTTTGGAAACTTGTGTAGTCTCTTTTCTTGGAAGCACCTATAAAGTCAATTATGTTACTGACAGTCACTGCCTGGTTTGTCACGTGGAGTTATCTGCCACCCCAAAGGGGCTGGGAGTTGCTTTTGCAATGATTTTCGCTGCTCCATCAAAGTTCCTGGATCTAAATCAGTTTGTATCAGCTGAATATCATCTTTTACAGATGATTTTCAGCAGAGACTGGTTTTTGCAAAACAACTATTTCAATAAAATCCATCATTTCCTCCCTTCTGGTACCGCTTTGGTCAGCCCCAGAGCTGCTGTCCCTTTATCAGACAGAGCACTTACCCCCTTCCCATACCACCCAGGCTTTCTCTTGGTCATGGACAATGGGCCCTGGATTTCTACTTAATTTAGCGCCCACTGCTTTTCTGGGTTTGTCCTTGTACATTTGTCTTATTTTTACACTTGTCCTTAGTAACCTGACCCAGTTTCCACTCTCGTGTATTTACTCCCTACGGCAAACCCCAGAGTCCCCAAGACATCAAAGATGGTACGTATCCTCTTCCAAATCTGTTGTGAAATGATTGTCTGGAGGCAAATGATAATTTCCTAAGACTGCAAAAGATTGAGAAAAGCCCTGTTTCAGATGGCAGCAGCCTCAGCTCTGCAGTAATTGCTGTCTTTGGCCACTCTGCGTAAGCTCCCGATGGTTTCTGCTGCCTTTGTTTTTCTGAACCACTGGCTAATAGTTGCAGCTTTGGCAGGTACTGTGTGATGCTCCAGCTTTGTCCCTGCCCCATGGCCACAGAGAGGTCTTCTAGGAGAGGTGACACAGAGCCCTTGGTGCTGCCTTGCCCAACGTGAAGAGAGTTTTAAGGGCTGGGTCCACAGGGGCAATGTTAAGAGTCAAATGAGTAAAAGGAGATTTTACACCAGTGGGAGTTTCTTATGTATCTGATGTTATTTAGAAAAAAATGCAGAGAGATTCTCTATCTTTAAATAGAGTTGCATATTTTATCTATCAAGTGAGCAAATCTGGTGTGTCAGAATATGTAAATATGTTGGGTAGCTCTGAGGCTGGCAAAAGAGCCAATATTTAAAAAAAAAAACAGATTTGAATCTCTGGCTGCCTCATATCCTCTGCTGCAGATGCCTGCCTCCTTAGGAAATAAAAGATTTTGTTTAACACACTCTGAGCTGTCACAGTTAAGTTCAATACCTCCACTGTCTAGTGCTCCTGGGTGTAACTGGGATGCTGTACATTTTCCTAGTCATTACTTGGGAATGATACTCTACAAAGTCAAGCTGAAAATCAGTTGGAGAGCTGACTTCTTGCAACTTCCACAGCTTCTTTTCTTTTCTTGGTAGTTGAAGTATTTTCCTGCAAGAAAATTGCATTGACTGAATCACTGTGCTTCCCTGTTATGTCTTGCTTTCTGAGTTCATAGCTGCTCTATCTTATCAGAGTGGAGATTTCATTAGGGAACTTTTGAGGGTTTTTCTTTTAATTAAAGGAGGTATCATACTTCCTTGGTCAAACTACAGCTGCTAATTCCCAGCTGTCCTTGCGGCATTTGTTTAATTAAGAACAAAATTATCTACATGACTGGAGAACCATGAGACATGAGACAGATTTTTGAGCATTTACAGGGTGGGAGTTGTTGCTGGGGTAAATCAGCTCCATTTCAGGTCCATGGAAAAAGAGCACCTTCTACTGACTAGGGACAGACTGGAGTAGCAGGAGAGGGGAAGACAATCCCACGTCTTCCTTGGCTCTGAGCTGAGTGTTGGGCATTGCTAACAATGCTGGTACAGATGCCTTCCCAGAGACCTCTTCCAGTCCAAGATGCGCCCTTCCCTTGCTCCCATTCTTCAAGGCAAAATTTTTGAAGGAAGAAATCCCCCCAAAAAACCCCACTGGTGGATGGGTGGGTGCTGCAGGGCTGCTGGGGGATGGGGGCAGGCAGCCTGGAGATGGCCCAGCTCTCCCCTGCCTCCAGCAGCTCTTCATGTTCATGGGATTCATTTGGGCACAGGCAGGACTGGCAGGTGAAGCTGGATGAAATGGGACACCAGGAGAGTCTGAGGTGTTCCTCACAGCTGTGCTAAATGGGAAATTCCTGAGTGACCCGAGGTGATGATTTCTCATAACCTTCCTCTTTTTTTTTTTTTTTTTCTTTTTACTGGATAGACAGAAAGGAAAATTGATGAGTGCAAACCACACTTTTATCCTGCTTCTGAGCAGACTGCTGAATCCACTTGATCATAGAGTTGATGTATTGAGTTTGCCCAGACCTTCATTCTCTGCTGTCAGAGTGTCTGGTTTGACTTGAAACCATCTCCAATAAATTCAAGGCTGTAAAACTATAATAGGACCCCACAGCAACCTCCAGTTCCTTGAAGTAAAAGATGTTTTAGAGATTTTTGGAAGGTATTGATCCTCAGTGTGCTTAATGATCATTATTAACCTCAGAATTATGTATGGTAAAATGAGAAACAGAAGGAAGGAGGGAGAGAGAGAGAATGTTTGCACTGCTGAATGAGAAGACTGTTCTGGGAAGAGGCTCCTGTCATCTGCTACCCCATCATGTGTGGGTGTGGGGCCAGAGGGTGCAGGGACAGTGACACAGCCATGGGGCTTCTGCTGTGAGTCCCCTTGGCTGCCCTTCACTCTCTGAGGAATCATGTCCCATGTAGGGGCACAGGAATTTGGGCATAATTCTGCTTTGTGAGAGCCATTGGGATGAAAACAGCACAGCAGTGAGAGCTGGGGCGCTTGGAGGGCTGTCTCCTCCTCGCTTGAGGTGTTTTTAAAGCCTGGAAAGGTATCAACCCATTAAAAATCTCATAACAAAAGGTGAAAAATTCAGAGAAAATTTGACCTGTTAATAAAGGATTTAGCTAAATGTTTGTGTAAATATTTATACTGCTCTACACCATTAGCTTTTCCACTTAATCTGCTTTCTGTGCTAAGGGCTCTGAGTAAAATATGTTCCCAGAGTAGTGTACAATAAAAATTAGTGCTGTATCTGGCCTATTACTCTTATTCTATAAAAGATTAAAAAAAGATAGATGCAAAAGTCTATTTCTGAGGGGCCTTCCCCCCCTCCCCAACCACTGATCATTTTCCTCTCTTATGGAAAATAAAACCACTAAAAGGCAGTGGAAAGGATCCGTTTCTGGGAAGCCTGCTTGGTTTGCTTGTCATTTTGCAAGGCAACTTCTATTTGCAAATGGAAAATTCTTAAGAATTTAAAATGTCACTTAGAGCATCTGCAATTGCCCTGTAGAAGAGTTTGTTCACCTGTCAGCCTTTATAAGCATATGAACATGAATTTCTTTTACTCCTGGGAAATCTTGTCCAATTCTAGCACTTTTCGGTGTGGTTGGTGAGGGGGTAGCCTGAAGTTAAACACAGGAATATATTAATGCATTTGACACTTTTCACAAACGTTGTGCTTAGTGTATTCTGAATATTGAATGTGGAGGACAGGACTTCAGCCCATGGATAAACCTGGTTCATGCCAGGAGTCCAGTTAGGACCAGCAGAGCAGCTTCTGGGTGAGAGGCTGCTGAGGACCAGCTCTGGGCTTCTGCCCCAGAATGGTGAGATGCTGACTCACTTGCATGAGAAGAGTTGAGCACTGGCCCCTTTGCTTCTCTCTTGCTCTGTGCTCAGCTCATGAAGCAGATACCGACGGCTCTTCTGGTGTTACAGGGCTGGGTCACAGCACCACTGAAGATTAAACCTACCAGGGCCCATGTAAAACCCTTTTGTTTTCCAGATTCTGCTCAGTCAGTCACAATTACTGGTTGAACAGGAGTATATATTTTTAGAAATGCTAAGACTTATAAAAATCCTGTGTCACAAAATCACCCAGGGATCACTGGGAAGACTTTCTTATGGCCACAGAAGCATGGGAGGTGAGTGCAGCCAAGGTGGATGGGGTGGTAGAACACATCCACGTGAGAAAGAGCACCAAGGGATCCCAAAACAAGGCATGAAGACATTTCCCCCTCCCTTGTCAGCTGGAGGGGCCGCCACTACAGACACCATAGCACTGTACAGACATGGTTGAAAGCAAAAGGTCCTGCTCAGTCTGCCTGGAGCAGGAGTGTCTGGGGAAAGGGACAAGCAGGGAAGAATAAAGGCAAGGAATTTGTGGCCCCTCAGACTTGAAATGCTCAATTTTGAAGTATCAAAGTATTCTTATAAGTGATGCCATGGCTGCAACCACAGCCCTTTGGTATCGCGGGCTCCCTTGGCATTGATTGTGCTGTTGCAGCTGAGCCTTGATTTTCCCCCCTCCGGGCCCCCAAAGACAGAAAGTGGCTCCCAATTACACCTGTCTGTACTTCCGAGGCTCAGCCTGCAGACCCTAACAGCAAGAACATGAACTGAAAACAAATGCTCAGCTTGAGTCATCACTGAAAGCAAACACTGCAGCTGCACCTGCAAGAGGCACCCTGCGTTCGTTCGGTGCTGGAGGGATCTGTGTGGGGCTGGATAAACACGTAACTTAGCAACAAGGAGCAAACTGTGCGGTTGTGCAGGGAAATGTCAGAGCACAGGGTTTACATCAACTCACACCTGTGTGAGGAGATCCCTCGCTCTGCCACGGCATCCCCGCATCTGCCCCGTGCCAGAGGCTGCCCTGTGCAGGGCTCTGACTTAGCTGGCTGCTGTTTTCCTGGGCTTATTCGGTCCCTTCCACTTTTCCACGGGTCAAATAAAAAGTGATTATGTCCATTTCCTGTCAAAAGGACCCGTCATGAACAAAATCCTCCGTGTCTTTATCCACCTCTTTCTCAAAGTAATGAACAGCCCATTGAGCCAACAGCTTTGCACCATGTGTCTGCAGGAACTCTTGTAACAGATGTGCTGAGGCTTGGAAAAACTTATTTTAGATAAGCCAAATAATCTTTTCAATTATCTTTTGCTGAAAATATTGTATTTTTGTAGGCATTCAAGAGTGTTATGGCATAAAATACCGGCCTAATTATCATTATCTTCTCTATTATGTTTGCTGAAATATTTTTTGGAGTTGTCAAATATGCAGCTATTTTGTTATTTGGGAAGGAGGCTTTAGCAGCTGGATAGTTTATTTCTCGATTGTGTAATTTGAGCTACATATTTCATTTCAAGAAGATGTTATCTAAAAGGATAGCAGCAGCAGCTCATACTCGTTTATTAGGATTGTTCCACCACGGCAGGAACAGCTTCCTCAGAGGGGTCCTGCAGTTCCCAGGGCTGGCAGGCCGGGTGCTGGGGGGCCAGGGCAGTGTTACCCCTCCCTGGCACCCTGCTCAACCTCCCTGGCTGGTGACGCCACAGGCGGGTCCAACACGGATCTGGGCTCTGCTTGGAGCCAAGCCCAGAATGAGGGAGCAAGGCTGTGTCCTTGCTTCACAGTGCATGTGCACATCTCAGACTCCCTGAGCTCCTACCCAGCTCCTGGCGCACTGAGCTCCTCATGCTGAAAAACAGGTTTTTCCCACAAATTTGGTCATGATGTGCAAGGCTGATGGAAAATCCCTCCAGCTGCTGTTGCAAAACACCATTCCCCTGAAATGAAGTTTTATTGCACCACAGAGCCAGCAGAGGGGATGCATTTACAATTCATCCTGGTTCCTCCAGGAAATTCTATTTGGCTCTGGCGTGTCAGAGCTGTGACCGCTCTGGGGCTACTGAGACCTGTGAGAGAGGTACTGCGTGTGTGGGTTCACAGGCAAGACGGGGGGTGAAGCACTGTGCTTCGAGCACTGGTGTAGCCATTTACTTAAATTATCGCTAAACCTAATGTCACCCCATCTCCTCCATTGCCTGTTATTGAGTGCTCCAGCTGGGTAATCTCATTAGAATTTGTCTCATTCTCACCTCCGGCAGCAGCCATGTACACAGCCTCGCAAAAGGTTATTCACACAATATTGTGTGACCTTGATGAAAGGCTAATTTGATAAGAATTCAATTTAAAATTCCATTTGTACTGACAAACCAGGATTTTATTGATGTCACAAATTTTCAGCAGTGGAAGTGACATTAGGAGCGAGACTGCCTTGTTTGCAGGCCTGGAGGTGGACAAGGCGGAGGATTTATATCAAAGGGTCAACGTACCTTGCAGCAGTTTAGTCTAAACGCTTCAGTAAACTGTTCTTAAGTTTTCTTTCCTTTATTATCCTATTTTTCTTTCCCGTTTACTTAAAGAGATCTTTGCAGTGGCAGAGATGAAGCAGCTGCTGATAAGGAAGGCTGTTTCCCCGTGCATTTCAAAGCTCATTTCCTACTTGCCCTTTCATCCTTCGGTCTCTACCAGGTTGAGCCAACAGACAGAATAAATAACCAGCCCGATCTGCTCTCTGAGCGGGGGTGTTGATGCTGTGGGTACAGGCGGTCCCTGCGCTGGCAGGAGCCGCGGGGTGGCTGCGGGTACACGGGGCTGAGGCGGGCGCGGCGGAGCGCGGGCACCGGTGTCTGTCCTGTCCTACGAGCGGATGGGGAGCCCCCTGTCCAGCCAGTGACACAGTCCCTCAGCTGCTGCCGTCCGCCAGCTTCGTCTGGTGTTGAGAACCATGTTTAATGCTTCCCACGTGTGATCAGCAGCTGCTGATCCTGCCCGCCCTCCCGCGTCCGTCACACTGCCTGCATCCCTCGTTAACCTTTCTTGACGAGAAGGCTGCGTGAGGCATGGCAGAGTGAAGGTGGTGCTGTGGTGGCCCACTGCCAGGGGCACAGGGACGGCTGTGCCCAGAGATGGGAAGGAGGGGCGCAGAGAAGACAACAGCAGGCTGCCAGGGGCTGTGGGAGTCAGCGAATGCAGAAGCAAACAGCGATTGAAGTCGCAGCAGCCGTGACTGTGCTCCAGACCCAGCACGGCTCAGCCGCGTGGCTGTCTGGTGTTTGTATGGTGTCAGTGCGAGGCAGGGCGGGAGAGCCTGGCAGAGGCAGCTGGAAACAGCAGTGCTCCAGCACAGCCGAGACGCCTGGAGAGGAGCGGGGCCGGCACCTGGCAGGGGCTCCTCGGTCTGCGCCTCCAGCCCGGCCGGGTCAGTCCTCGGGGACAGGACACCGCTCTGTGCCGCAGCTCCAGGCGGCAGGAGGTGGCACAGAGCAGGACACAGCATGGGACTCCCACCCCAGAATGACAAGTCCTGTCACCTGCTGCCATAAGCTGCGCATCAGCACATGCTGCAGTCACAGCATCTGGAGAGTCACAGCTCTACAGCAGATCCAGTATTATAATTACTCGGAGTTAGTACCTTGGAAAACTCAAATGTGCTGTGAAAGAAACGATATCCTCAGAAAAAAAACCCATGCAAAGTAAAAAGCCAGCCTTATCTGACTTAATTTCCTTTTGCTTTGATAGATCTTGCAATAAATTACTTATTTAATGGATAGCATGAAACATCACACAGTGATATTTCAAACATTCAGATGCCTTGATCATTTAATACTATTTTCCCTTCTTTATTATGCCATAGGCAGAATTTTAATTATAATATTTATGCAAATTATGTTTGTATAATCATATTTGAAAGACTGTGTGGATCAAATTTTCCAGCCAATTTATCTAAATACAAGCCTTAAACTTTCCCTTTATCACTGTCACAAACACTCTTCCTCCTAATTTGTCATTTTAGGCACTTCCTATTACACTATCACAGAAGGCTCAGTGTCATTTGTGGCCTCCAAAAAAATAAGAACTCGGGAATCATAGTCAGAAAACCCGAGCCCATATTTGGGTATGTGGGGGAGTAGAAGATCTGAGCTCTGTACACAAAATTACTTCATTTTGAACCACTTGGTTTTCCCTTTCCCTGCTCGCTATCTGAAAAAGCTCACTGCCCATAACAATGATATCTTTCCCCTTCTAAATCTGCTCAGTGCACCATGTAAATCCTCCCCTTGGTGTTAGTGGGTGACGGTGTTTGTCAGCAAGTGACTGTCTAAATGAGAAAAGCAATTAGGCAGATTTGTGAAGGACAAAACTTGTATCGATTAATGTAATGATGACACATGCAGAATAATTTTGGACTCAAACAGAAAGTAAAGATCAAAAGGATGGGAAAAAAAATAGGTGTCTTCCCATTAGGGCATAAATCAACAATTAGGAGCTTTCTCTGACTGCCTTTTGAAACTCCTGGCATTAATCACTGCTGCTCTGTGCATAACACTCCAAAGAAAGGAAGCAACCAATATTTTCACATAATTAAAGGAAATTATATATCCAATACCTTTTAATGTGATTAACAACGATAGGATGCAACTGTTTAAGAGCAGCAGTTAAGAGGCGTATTAGCTGCCATTATGGCTGAGCTGAATATTCAAGGTTTTATCTACCCAGCTGTGAATTTGGAAGGTTTGCCTGGGAGGTAAGATAAAACTCATTGCTCAGATAATGAAGCAAGTAGTACCTGGGAAAGATCATAATTGGTGCTGTGAAACAGGGCCATGGTGGTATTCAGTTACCAGCTTTCCCTGGGGTGAGCAGTGAATGTGCACAAAATGTCAGTACATCACAAAGATGCCAATATATAAACCAGACAAGTTATTCTGCAATAAAAAATAGATCCACTTCTACATGCATTATGCAAAAGAGAGAAATGAATGTAGGACTGAACTGTTCACTTGGTCACAGCCCAGTGCTCTGCCCTGGTTTCTGAAAGTGTGTGGAATCGACAGAGAAACCAGCCCAGCAAGGGTTTTTCCCAGAGCTATTTTGGGGAGGGGCTGCTGCCCTGGGGAGGCACACCAGGGTATGCCTGAAAGCCACTGTCAGGGCACAGAGGGCTGGCGGGGAGAGAGGGCTGGTGGGTGCACAGACAGACCACCTGGACTGGGTGTCCTGTGCTTGTGCTCCTCTCTCATGACCTGTGCTCCAGGCAAGGAGTGGCCCTGCCCTGGCACCTCTGGGCTCTGCAGGCCCTGGGAATGAGAGAGGCTCACCTGTGCCCTGTGGAGCCCATGAGTCTGTGGGGGCCCTGCTGAGGGAAGCTGAGCCAGAAGAACAGGGCACTGTGAGTCCTTATTCCAGTGGCTGCCAGCAGCTCTCCTCCCTGCGGAGAGCCAGAGCATCGCCCTCTGCCCTCGGCATCTGACCCTGTGCTAAATCCCATCACCACTGCTGTCCTTGGCAGGCAGGAGAGAAAGCATGTCACTGGGTGAAAGTGGACTTCTGGATAGTACACTTATATTTTCTTCTTAACTGTCTGTATGAAGACACATCACAGAGAGGGACAGAACATGAGAATTTCTGTTGCTGTGGAGCGCACGACAGCACACACATAGATGGGTTTTCATGGGTGGGTCTATCAAATGAAACAGTTACATCCCGGCACCAGCTCAGTTTTCTGGAGGCATAATTTGTTGTATGAATGTGAGGACCTGTTAAATTAACTAAGACCCAGTAGATGAATTATAAATTAAGAACTCTTAAGTGCCCTCCTGTTCTCTGTCTCTGAGAAGGCACCAGTGACCTCACACAGAGAAGTGCTCCCTTAGAGCTTGTTGTGCTTCAGTGAGGCAAGAGGACGAGAGCGCTGGTAAATCCGGGTTGGAAGATAATTGTGTTCCTGTCTCCAGTGCTCAGCAGTGTTATCAAAATCCTGGGTAATGAGCTGTTCCTTGAGTGACCGGTGTGGAGAGTGTTACAGCTCGGTCTTTGGTGCCCTAAAGGGCTCAGTGAGGAGGATTCTGTCAGCTTGCAGCAGCACTGGGTAAAGCCATTAACCCCAGCCCTGGCAGGTGGGCGAGCACCTCGGCCGTGAGTTAGGAACACAGGCATGGGGCCGGGGAGGAAAGAGCAGCAGAGAGCTGCTTCATGCAGAAATGTCTGGTCATGCTGGATCCTAATGACAGCAGCCTAAATACCAGTCTTTAGTCATTTCCTGGTTTAATTTAGCAGAACCAGACAGCTGATGATTTTTATTTTAATTCAAGCAGAAATCCTTCCCCCATGCCTGAATTAATGCCAGCCCAGCGGCTGGTCGCACAGATGCTGGAGTGCTGGTTTGTTTATCTGGACACAAAGCCTCCACAGACTGGGTGTGGATGATTAGTGACTGCAAATCTTTGTTCTGAAAAATCTGCTGTGTAGTTTCCTGTTGTCCCCAGAAGTCTCTGAGTCGAGGACCAGAGTGGACAGCACTTCTGTCCGCCAGCACATGCTCCACTGGGCACTGAGCTGAGCACTGCCCCAGCAGTGTGAGCGGGGATGTACAAACTTTCTCCCTCATGCTGATGACAGGCATAAGGGAGGCAAATGCTGATGCTGCCAGGACAGTCCAATGTGACTGACAGTGTGCTCTCCAGGGCTGGAGCAGGTGCAGATGTGTCCCCGAGGTGACACTGCAGTTACAGGTTGCACCCGCAGCAATTAGGAGCAACCCTGTGGAGACCTGCTCGGCCTGGGGACAGCCCTGCACCAGGCTGCTGTAGCTCAGGGTTCCACAAAGGTCCCCAGGGTCACTGGGAGCCCCTTTTCACTTCTCAGTCTAAAATATCCTGATTGTGTGTCCTTCCAGGATCCACACCAAAAGGCAGGTGGGGAAGAGCAGGGCTGCCTTAAACCTGGAGGCTTCAAGCACCCCGAGTTTTTCTCATGTATTTTAAAACACTCTGTCACCTTAATGATGTTTTGATATGTGCCACTAAATTACCTTTGCAAACCCTCCACTAAAATTTGGTCTAAAAACATGGAAATCAATTCCTGGATAGTGAAATTTGCCCAGTCCTCTTCTTCTAAGCAGTTAAATGACTGAGTAATAGATCCATAAATGAACACCTTACTAGCCTAATCCTGAATGGAAGAATACACAAATCAGCCATTTGTTCAGTGGATATCATTTAAACTTGCCATCCATCTTAGTCAGAGGAGGTGCCGAGTTTAATTTATCAGTGCCTGGCCAAGAGCTCCTAGAGAGGGAAGGGGGGAATAGCAGCGTCCCACTGGTGCTCTCCTGCTGTGGATTAGCGTGCCTGTTGTTTAATTGCAACACACTGAAATGCAGGGTTTCCAGCAGCTGTGAGCTGTCCTGCTTCCATGGGAGGAGCAGTGGGGTAAGCAGGAATATCCAGTTGTCAAAGGGCTGGGCTTGTGCTGTGAGGGCAGCCAGGAAAGAGGAGCAAGCCCTGTTTGAGCAGGGTGAGCACAGTGGTGAATTCAGGTGGCAGAGGTGTGGGACAGAAGCTGCTCCAGACCCAGCACTCCTTCACCACCTCCCAAGGAGCAGCTTGCCTAGACTCTGTGGTGTCCTTGACAAAGCCTGAAGCTGAACAAGAGACTTGTGCTCTCTTTAAAATTGACTGATTGAGACATCATTTGGATGCAAATTTGTCATCAGTATTAATGTCCTCAGTCTCAGATAGCTTTTACTGAGCCAGATTTGAAATGATCGGAAATCGGAAAGCGGCAGGTTCTGAGCCAAGACTTAGGAGGTCAGGCTGGACTTTGCAGAGGTCTCTGCCCAAGAGAGCCAGAGCCTGGCCATGCAGAGGATTTGTGGGTTTGTGGGTTTTTATTAAGCTATGTGGTTAATGAAAGAAGAAGCAGTTGTACAAAAGGGATGGGACGATCACCTTTGGCCAGTGTTGGTAACTCTGAGTAAAGTGTGCAGTTTTTCTCCAGAATCAGTATTTCATCAGGCGTGATTTAAATATCTCTGGTTGCAGTAAGCCCAGAACCGTGGCACAAAGCACCCCCTTGTCTCGTGACTACGGAGCCAATGTGTCTCTGCTGTGCATGAGGGCAGAGTCTGTATTGGTGGTTCCAGACAAGATCCGTGGTTCCTGCTCCTTGCACTGAGGCAGGAACAGGGCAGAGAGCCCATGGTGCTCACAGGCATCCCAGGTGGAAGAGACCAGCCCCTCCACCAGGCGCTGCTACCAGGGCTCGATTGCAAGGCACGTTCTGGACACAACGGCTTCCATCCAGGGCAGGCAATTCTGTGACATGTGACAGGACCTGTCACCAGACTATTCCTCTGCAGCCTGCAACCTCCCTGCACCCTCCAGACCCACACATTCCTTAGCATAAACCCATTTTAAGTGTTGGAAGCTCATGACACAAGGATGTGCTCATTCCCCAAACTCACAGCATTCTACTGGGACTCTACTGAAAACAGAGCTCTGGTGTGGTTTTAAAAATACCTCTGGAGTTGGACAGTGCTGGTTGGGTTTGTTGCCCCAACAACAGGTTTTGTTAAAACCTGAGTGAGAGGAACCTGACAGCTGCGGTTTGAGGAAGAAAGCTCAACTCTCATGTGTGCAGTCTGCTGCTCTCAAACAGCCTGAATGGTTTCAGTTGTTGAAAACCGGATAAAATCCTGCCTTGGGCTGCGTGTGCTGGGATCAGAGCTGGAGCCGCAGTGTGGTTGCTGGGCTCCTGGCAAGGCCCTGCCAGCGCCGCTGGGCTTCCCTCGGTTCTCGAGTGGGTTTATCCAGATATAACTCAAATCATAAAGCAGCTCCTTAATGTTGCTAACTGTGTGATTTAGGCTTTTGATCAGCAGAATAGAGTGATCCCGAACACTTTTAATGAACTATATATTTATCTGGGGAGTCGTACCACTTTCATCCTCCACACAGCTAATAACCATAGCTCAAAAGAGCCCGCTGGCTCTGCATCTCATTTTCAATTCGTGCCTTTTTAAAGGAGATAATCACACAAAGAAAAATGCAGGAGTTTGGGGAAATGGCTGTGCTGTGTCCATTAGTGGGAGAGGTGGGCAGGAGGTGGTGAGAGCTGGCTGGATCCTCTGCAAACCCCACGTGGGTCTCTGCAGCCTCAGAACAGGAAGGGACAGTGGAGGCAGAGCGTGGGGGCTGCAGGTGATTGTCTGTGACTCTCCAGTTGTTCCAGGTCTGTGTGAGCCGTGGAGGGCATCAGCAGGAAAACGAACAGAGAACCAGGGGCAGTTAATTTCCAGGTCTGAATGCTGCCAGGAGCTGCCCAAGCAGGAGGCTCCATCCTCCCCCTGCTTTCAATACCACAGTTTTCTTTTAACTTTTCCTTTCTCCATAAAATATTTTTTAGTGCAAGTTAGAAGTTGTTCAAACCAGGCCAAGAGTTTTAAACCATAATATCAGAATCACAAAGAGGCATGGAATTACTCTCATCATTATTTTCATTCCAATACATTGTGGTGCCCAAACCCTCTGTGGAATCAGGGTAGTTCTTGGCCTCCATTTGTGACAGAGACATGACTTCATGGCAGTGCCACAGGCAGAGTGGGCTGAAATTCCTCCCCGTCCTGAGCAGCCCTGTCCCAGTGATGGTGGCACAGGTGGCTGCTGGCCACTGGCCTCCTGCAGCCCCTCTAGTCTTTCAGAATGGAACAAGAGGTCCAGAGGTGGGGGAGGCAATTGCTGCCTCAAGACCATGTCACAGAATGCTTCAGTTCTTTATGTATTAAGCTTATTTGAACAATGTGCTTTGTTCATAAATCACTGGTGACAGAAAATGTACAACAATGTGTATCACATGCTACAGAGGGTGATAAACAGGAGGTCTTAAGTATCTGAGGAAATTTCATTCCTCTGGCTGGTATTTGGGACCATTTTAAAAATTGTTCTTTGCCAGTAAGAGCTGCAAAGAAATTACCATCAATCTAAAGCATCTGGGGCCCAAGCTCAGGCTGGGGTTAGTGGCTATTTTGCATTATATTGACCTGGTAAAATGCCAGTTGGTTTTTCTGAAATAAAAACAGCAATAGCCAATAATTAATGTTCCCATAGTTAATTAAATTGGTCCAGCTGGTAAAGTGAAGCCATACACTCTGGCCTCAGAGATTTGCTGCTGTGGGTCATGTCCACCCACATGCCTCTGAGGGCTGTGTGAGTGCTCAGGCCATGCGTGAGGTGCCCTGCTCAGCCCTTGCCATAGCAGCTCCAGTAACACCAGTGACATCCTCCAGACCACCCTGGCAACTTGCTGCTTTCCCTTTCTGGAGCAGCTGAGCATCACTGACCTCTCCCCCTCCTGTGCCAATTCATCACTCATTTGTGGGTTTATTAGCTGTTTATGAACCTGCTCTAATGTTTTAGGGAACAAAGCTGACCTTGGCTATGTGCGATTACCCTGGCTCAGTGCTGTGTGTGACAGTGCAGAGGGATGTGTGCACCTCAGGGACATGTCCCCTCCCCTCGGGGGCAGGAGGTCTTGACCAAAAGAGATAGAAGAAATAATGACAGTAAGTTTAATGGGATGATGCTAGTAGTACATGAGTGGCTCAGCAGTTCCCTTAAAGCCCCTGTTTAAGTGCAGCAGGACAACTTCTGTTCTGGCAACAGCCTGGTGCCACTGGATTACAGTTTGGGCCATTTCTGTTTGGGTTTTAGCTTTAAATCTGTTGCATTTATTTTCTTCTTGCTGCTCATCAGGGCTATGTTCTTGTGCTGTAAGAATGGGACTTCACAGAGCCACTACAAGGCTTTCAGTTCATCAGTTTTTAATTAAATTTGAATTGAAGATTCTTTTTCCTCTAGGCTAATTTTCAAGTGACAAACAAAATCCCCTTAAGTGCCTTTTCTTTTCTGCCATAAACTAGTAAAGATGCTGTCAAATTCCCTCGGAAACCCAACTTCTCCAGCCCCATAAGAGTGCAGATTATTGTTCCATTAGAAACAGAAGAGAGCAGTTGTGCCTTTCTGTCAGGGTTGTTGGAGGGATGCAAGTCTCTTATCCAAACATCTCAAGTCCCATTTAGACACCTTTTGTGATTCTGAGTTCCCAAATAACTGCAAAACATGGTCCTGGAACTGTGGTGGGTAGCTCTGGCAGGGAGCCAAAGGATGTCAGCAGCAGAGTTCTCTGCTGGGGCTTGGCCAGGTGTCCATCCCTCTGTCCACACCCCAAGGAACTGGGAAGCTGCATCTGCCCACAGCTGCAGGGCTTTGCTGCTTATGTGTAGCTCAAATCTAAATACAGTGCTGGTATAATGATGTATTTTTACATCATTATTGTGGAATTAATCAGTGCTCTGAGTCCTCAAAGTGAGTTCATGCCATGGTCACGTCCCTCCTCAGGGGCTTTGATTCTTCTGCATCAAACACTATTTCCCCACAATAAACAAGGCAAACTGTAAGTACTCTCTTTCTTGGAATTACAATCACCTTGCAAAAAGAGGTAGAGAAGGGGGCATTTGCTCTCATTAATCCCCCCCAAAAGGTGTCAGTGAGAGGTATCGTGTCACTGGAACTCCATTTTAGTTTGCCTCTCAAATAACTTCATTTCCTATAATCTATCAAATGACCCAGAAAGTTAATCTGCAGCCCAAAAATGGAGATCATTTGTCACAGGATGTCACACAACCTCCCGATCCATCAAGGAGACAATGGTGCTGTACATCATGTTCTGGTGCCATCCTGTCTTACGGTCCATCTCAATGTCAAAAGAAGGATTTACAAAATATTTTGGGATATAATTCATGTGCTGACTCAGACTTGACATTCCCTGTTAGATTAATCAGCACAAGTAGGAGTTACAACTGAGGGCTCCTAGAATTTTGCTGTATAAGTCCCCACCCTGCTTTCTAAACCCCCTCTGCTCTAGAGCTTGTTCTTTGTGGATGCTTTCCTTTTCCCCCCAGAATTATGCTTAAACACATGGATCTCCTGGATTCTTAAGCAAAAACTGCTTTTTATTCTAAAATTGACTTGTCTGGTCACCTTTTATCTGTATCCAGGAGTTTCTAGCAGCTATGTGCATCACTTCTCCAAAACACTGGCCTTCAAGCACTGCTGTATGGATCCTGTGAGAGATAAAAAGTTTGGTTTGGATTACAAACCATGTTTGGTACCTCCTGTACCTCCTACCCACTGATGCTCAATGTTACAGCATTGATGCATCTGGTACAGTTGTGTTAAAATTGCCGATAATTACCTCCATCTCATTGTGTTTCAGTTCTCGATAACAATGAGCAACAGCTCCGTGACATTTCCTTTCTTCCCAGTACACACCAATCTGCTGGATTCATCTTTCCAGAAATACAAGCTGAAGATGATAAGGATAATTGATGATTCCCTTCTGGACCAGGGTCATTATTAATAGCTGTGCTCACTTTGGCTGTCAGCTAATCTCTGCTGCGAAGGGCTTATCTTCATGCCCGTGTGCAGAGCACGCGCTGCTTGCTGCGCTCTCTGCTGGGTGTTGGAGTGTCCAGGGGAAATGTGTGCTGTGCACAAATGACATAAATTCTTAAGCTCCCATTTGGTTATTCAAATTTGAAATTTTTGCTTCAGCCAGACAAACCCAAACTCTCAAACTCATCCCACCAGCATAGCTGGAGCTCCCGGCAGTTTCCATGCCAGAGTCCGTATTTGTTGGTTTTTATGGTGCTCGAATAACCCATGTTCCCATGGCATCCCAGTACCTCCTAGTCCTTACTCTGACACCCTTCCCAGAGTGTTGGAAGGCAGGACAACTTTGTCCCAGGTGATGCTTTTGTCCTTGAACCAACTGTAGCAACTGAGGCAGAACCAGGGTCTCTGGGGTGGGCTCCCCCCTTCAGCACCTGCCCCGTGCACCCACAGAACATGAACACCCTTCAGTTGTGTTCATGGCTGAGGGGCAGCAGTTCCAGATTTTTCACCACCCACCGTGACAAATCTCCTTCCCTCCCTCCCCTTGCACCTGCAAGAGGTTGTTCTTTTTATTTGTGAAATAGAAAAGTGATTTTTAAAAGGTGAAAGAGTATTTCTGACTTTGATAGCATGATTAGCTGGGCTCAGAATATTGTTATGGCTTATCTTGCTCTTCTGTGATAACTCAGAAAAACAATAAATGTCTTCTTACAGCAGACTGACATTCAGTATTGAAATTGGTCTCCTAATCTTTATGTGATTGCTTTCTCTGTGATAGAAATATTGCCTCTTGTAGGGTATTTATTGTCTAGTTCTTTTCAAAGTATTGACTTTATGTAACAGTTTGATATACATCAAATCTCTTAGAGATTTAATAAACTCTTCTGGTCAGTCTTCTGTTGTAAACACATTGAGATTTATGGTCATCTCAGTGGAAAGCCCTTTTTCGCTGAAATTCTCTACTTCCAGATATCAAAAGATACGAATGGGAGCATAGATCACTGTGGGAATCTTAACTCCCAGCTGTTGCATGCTAGTCAGGAGCTGTTGTTGGTTAAAGGCTGAAGTGTGTGTGTCAGATGATGGTGCAGCTTCCAGGGCTGGGGTAGGGGCTCCAGGACCCTCCTTTGCTCCCTGAGGGGGTGGCCTGGGGCTGCAGGCCAGCTGGGCTCATCTGTCCCTGGCACAGCTTGGCTCCAGCAGCATTCCCATGGAAGAGCAGAGGGAAAGTAAAAATTCACGGTTATCCAGTTACACATAGAGTTAATGTATTGGTGCTATGCTGCAGCACTGGGAATTGAAAAGAATGGAAAACTGTGAAAAGAAACATAGAAGCCACATGTGTGTCATCTCCCTGCCAGGTTCCTTGTGCTTTCCCACCCTCCCACTCTCCGGAGCCACTATTTCTTATTCTGAAACCAGACCAGAGGTATTTCAGTGTGATACTTAAATAAGTGTCCTTTGCTTTGGGATTGGAGAGGGGAGGAACACACTTGTTTTTAAGAAGAAACTTTTCTCCATACAGGGATCAGCTTTCCAGGGACAGCCTGCAAGAATCCAGCCGAGCTCTTCAAATTCACTCATTAAATGCAAATACTCTCTTTTTCCTCTTACATTAACCTCCCTTTAATGGTGTGAAAATGTCTTTTCATTTCACAGCTCAGCATTAAAAGACTATATGGTGAGAGGTTTCTGAAGTGTTATAAATCAATAGCAGCTAGAGAACAGAGCAGGTTCCTGCTTTGCTTGCACAGGGGAGGAGCTGCCATTCCTAAAATGTCCAAATCAATCCCCTTAGGCTGGCAATGCATCCAAACCCTGCTCCTACCAGCTGCTGGAGATTGGGGACTGGGGTCTGGCTCTAGAAAGTAAGTTCTGGATTGAGGCTTTCCTCTTATTTTGGTGATATTCAATTTCAATTTGCCTTCTGATGATGCAATTTAATGGAAAAATACAGTTTGCAGACACCTCTCAGCGGACTTTGCATTTCCTGTTGTTGTTGTTGTTGTGTTCCTGCCCTTTGTCTCCTCTCCCGGGCAGGAATGAGGGGCAGCAGTGAAGATAAAATGTTTTTTCCCACCTGCCTGTCACAGAAGGTGCCTGTAGTGCTCCTCTGGCTGCTTCATGGCTTGGGGACAGGTAATTAGCTGGGGCGGTGATGAAACCCCAGATAAATGGTGTGCTTCCATGGCTTCTCTGCTGATGGGAACACTTAATGGGAAACTTACTGGGAATGATAAAGTGATGTATTTAAACAAGCTGAAAGGAGAATTTGGGTGATGTTTTGAGGCAGCATGAAAACCACAGCTCTCTGGCAGCTCAATATTTCCCACTCTGCAAACCCAAACCTGGAACTGAAGGCTGGTGTGCACATCACCGTGCCGGGGGCTGGACCTTGGCAACAGCAGGGAGGGGGCTGTTCTTGTCCCTCATTTGTGCCCAATATTGCAAGGCTGGAATCTCCCTCAGAACTAATTTTGAGAACAACTCCCAGGGTACTGCCAGGAACCCAGTTTGCTCTTTTGCTCACCAGGTTGTTGCCAGTGGAGCAGCAAGCAGAGCATTCATTCGGAGCTGAAACCTTGCAGTGTTATTTCATCTCCATTATTTTTCCCTCCTGATCTATTGAGATATAACCACTTTCAAAGACAGGGACAGATTATGGTCATGGAGATGGCTTAGTTGGGACACAGCTAGTCATTTTTCCTTGCTGATATTTTATTAATATATGTTATTAACCTTGATTCTCCTTCCCCAAAGAGCTTTATCATCTGAACTAATTAATTCTTCTTGCAAGATGTACAGGGAAGGGATGGGCATGTAAATGAGATGCATCTCCAAGTGGCAATACATGGCACCAGCTGAGGAGGGGACCTGGCACCCAGCAAACAGAACCCGAATACATGTACCTGTAGATTGGCTGAATTCGTCCTGTCCCTTTTAACAGGCACAAACGCTGACAGAGATGATACCTGAAGGAATAACAAAGCTGGTTTTCTGGTTTTTTCATGAACATGAGATATCCAGGAAAAATAAACAGTTTATTTGGTTGGTCGCTCCCAGCCAGCACCGTATGAGGATGTGCAGCACTGACTGGTCCTCTAGATCCCACTGTCCCCTCTCCGCTGTCCCCGAGCTGCTGTGGGTGATGCTCACCCCCAGCTCACCCCCGGAGGGCACAGCAGGATGTGAAGGGGGCTGTGGCAGAGGGTCCCCACTCCCTGTGGCCACGGGGCTCTGCCCCTCGCACCACGGTGCTGCCGGAGACTCCAGCCCCAGGAACTCACCAGCGACTCTGTGCTCCCAACAGCTGCTATTAACACTTTTCTTCATTTTCTTTCAATTTTTTCTCCCATTTCTTGTTTTATTCTTTCCTTCTCTCACACCTCCCTGCTCCAGGGCTGACATTTGATAATAGCAGCACGTTCGTGAGAGAAGCAGTGAAAGTCTGAACGAAACTTTGTGCCTGCTATAGCCTGGCAGGGTAAACGTAATCCTGTTAGCAAGATGAAAATACCATATGCCAGGGAGAGATGGAAGGAGATCAGAAAGGATGACTGTGCTTATAGAGGGCAAAAGAAAATACGTACACAAATTCATTCTAAACTAAATAAAAATTGACTGGATTTGTAAACAATCTTAATGTCCTGAAAATGGCTCATCTGATTCATCTCACCAAGAGATCTCATTGCACTGAGTGACCTCTGTGTTCCCAGCCTGGCTTTACTGCTCTTTATCTGCAAGCTCCCTGGTGCTGGTGAGAAATGGCATTTCCAAAACGATGCATTTGCTCCTGAGCCACAGCAGGGCTGTGGTACCGGGGAGAGTCATGTGTCCTACGGTCTGAGGGGCTGTTTTTCCATTCCTGCTGGGAAATTCAGAATCTCTAAATGCTGAAGGGGAGAGAAGATTCCAGGGAGACCTTCCTGAGGCTTTTGATACTTCTTTATATTCAGCAACAAAGTCCTCACTCGGATAAGCCAATGCCATCAGTTCCGCCCATCGCTGTCCGTGCATCCCGGCCAGGGATGGGAATGCCCACGTGCCGTCACAAGCTGATGTGGTTGGGAAGAGGGAGCAGGAGCACATTGTCCTTGATGCCAGGAGAGATCTGAAATCCAAATGTTGTTTCAGGGAGAGCATCTCCGAGAGCAGCCTGCAGTGTTTTACAGGCATTTGAGTGTTCTTCCCTTTGAACTAAGCTGCAATTTGTCTTTGTAGATGTCTCTAATACATTAATACAAATGGTGTAGTAGTGGAAATGCATTATAATACTGCGCAGTGTTGCTCTTAGTAATTCTCCTCCTTCAGCAAGTGAACACTTCCTCGCTCATTTGTATTCATTGTTTTGATGCTTAACTTGAAAAATGTATATTATACAACAGGCTGAAACCCATGACGAATAAAAGAAAAGAACCCAAGGGGATAATAAGCATCTCAGCACTGCTGTGATGTCTCCTGCTGCTACCATCAAAGCAACCAAAGGCATCACTGCTGTGTGCAGAGGACAGGGTGCATTCCCTGGAGTTCCATCTCACCATAGGGACGGGGACCCCGACACCAGGGAGAGCAGGGAGCACCACCAGGCCCACCACTCGCAGGGGCTGGTCCTTCCTGTCCCGCTGTCACCGCAGCTGGGTCACGGCCCTGCGGCTCCTGTGCTCTGAGCCGAGACTGCTGCCTTCCAGACAGCCACACTCTAGTCCTGGGCTTGTCCCAGCAGGACCTGGCTCTGTCCCCCACCGTGCCTGACACTGTGCCCTGCCCCTCAGCCTGGCTGTGGCCATGGGAGCTCATTGTTTGCTCTGAGTGATCTGGGCTTCGGTGCTCTCGAGGAGCAACTCTCCATGAAATCTCTGATATTTAAGGGAAGGTTTGGGCTATTCCATATATTGTTGTCTCCAGTAACCTCGTCCACATCCTGCCTTGTAATTCAGAACATGGAATCCTGGATTTAGTTTTGGGGTATTGCTGTCATGCATTTTTACCCTGTGAGTGTACCTGTAAATCCATTAATATTTAAATAACTTCACTAAATAAGCAACTATGCCAGAGTAGTTATTTATTACTATTTATGATGAGACTTACCTTACTGATTTCTCCAGCACATTTCTCCAGAGGAAATTAGATACATTGCTTAGTTAAAGCTGTGCCAGGGAGAAAATGCTTCTATAAATACTTACCAACTCATCTGGAGAGATGATAAGTGCTGGTGTGTCCTTCACAATGTCATGTTAGTTGCTGAGTCTGGTTTAAAATTCAGTTGTTTATGTTCTCTGGAGAAAGAAAACCTGATGGTTCTAAAGTGAGGAACAAAGTGTATGCACAAAAAGCAGTCCTGAGCTCTGAAACCTTGAATCTAAGGACTTTTTGCTTCTTTTTTTTGTCTCTTCTGACAGAGTTGGTGGGGAATAAATTGCCAGACGGGCTAAGGCATTCTGCTTGCTTACCTGGCACTGGAGGACAAAGTGACATTGGTGCCACCAGTGCAGTGATGAGAGCAGTGTCTGTGCCCAGCAATGGGATGCCCTGTATCCCGTGCCCCTCTCTGAGGGTCTGCACAGGGACCATCCCAGGTGCAGCACGGGATCAGGAGCTCAGCGGGAGGAGGCACCGTCCTGCCCATGGGACTGCAGAACCCTGACAACAGGTGAGTGGGAAATTCCACTTCAGTTACACTGAAAGTTATGTTACAAAAAAGGAAGTTCAGTTGTGAATCAGGCTGAGGTGCCCCAGACCAGCTGATGGTCTCCTGCAGGTCCCCATGCTCCTCATGGACACGTCTTTGATTTACTTATTTTTTTGAGTATCTTTCCTACTGATTTGTAAAGACTCAAATATGGACACTGCTTTGCTGCTGGCTCTGAGGTAATGGGGGTTTTTTGGCAGTTACCTTGTTATGCAACCTCAAATGTCAAGAAAACCACCTACCAGCCTGTCTCTGCCTTAATAGCTCTATTACCAGCTCTGGCTAGTTTCAGAATAGACTCTAAAACTATGGCTAAACACATACATTGCATCTAGCTGCAGCAGTTAAACAAGCTAATTCCCCTTCCTGTTTGGAAAATTGTTCACTCGACAGCTCTTCGGACGTGTCAGGTTATTTTTAGCCACAGTTAACACACCAACATCCAATGCCGTAGCACCCCTTCTGTTAACTGATGTGCCAGCACCTTTTTATTCAGTAAACTATAAAAAGTTTTTAATTTTTAGTATTTAAAGCCTTGAAGGAGAAACCCCCCCTAGTATTGATGCCTGATGACATTTAGTCAATGAATTAAGAAAAAAAGAGCAGTGGTGGTTCTGTCTGTCTCCCAGCTCTTCCTAGCACTAAATTACAGAATTAATAGGCTTTTAGAAGAGACTGACACACAGGTACTGTGATAAAGACAATTAAAAGTGGAAAGCCACTTTTCTCACCACATTTATTTTTAACTGGAGGCTTTGAGACTCAGTAAATATTTTTCTTGTTTCATTCTCACATTTTCCACAGGTATTCAAGTCTTTAAGGAAAGTTCCTGCTATAAACAACCCCGTTTTTTCTTTCCCTGGATCTTTTGCTTTTCTCTTTTTTCCCTTCCTCAATAAAGAGTCGAGGTGCTTTCCCATCACCAGCATGTTACTTTCTTTAGAATTGCTATTACTAAGATGTGGCTCAGGTTTTATGAAAATGCAGTAGGGCAGAGAGTCCCAGTCCCTTCTGGGATTTTTCTGGCAAATCCAACTAGGGGGGAAAAAAGCAGATGAAGCCACTTGTCTGTAGGAATGTCTCAGGGCAGTGGAACTGGGGTGTAGAAGATTTTTGGTTTTTTTAAGGAAACAACAGCATCACGAAAATGCAAATTTTTGTGACAGTTTTGGAAACAGACTCAGAAAATCTTTCTATTCCAGGAGCTTGGGCTTAATTAGCCTTTCCTTAAGCTAATGGTATGGAATAGAAATTTCAGGTTTGTTTAAAAACGTTTTTCTAAGAAACACTTCTTAAAGAAGTTGCTGAGAATGGATTTATCCAGCCTCAGTGGCTGTTCAGAGGAAGCTGCAATGATTCAGCGTTTCCCCCACGCGATGGCTCTCCGCAGGGTTTATTGGCACAGCCTATTCCAATGCCTCTTGGAAAGCTGTTGGCACAGCACACCGTAAGTCTCTTCACTTGCCAAAAATTGTTTTAGGCTCTTGTTCAATATCAAGGTCGTATTGTGACCTTGAGTGGATCTTGCTGCCTGTTCCGAGCTTCCCCTCCCCAAGACTCTTGCCTCTGCCATGTGTTCTGAACCCCTTTATTCCAAGCGCGGGCAAAACCAAATGTAACCCAAACTCTTTAGCAGTGTGTGACTGGCCACTCACCCCGGGTCCGCCCCCAGTCCTCCCCTTTCCCCTTCTCCGAATAAAAAAAGGGCCCAAGAGGGGGCCCGCCCGCTTTGGCTTTGCAATCCTTCTGCAAACATCTGTGTGTTTCTGTTTCTGTTTGAAAGCTTCTAATTGCGGGAATTAGGCAAGCTCAAGGCTATATTTCTCCCACTTTGCTTCTGCTGGTGGTATCAGCTTTGCAGCTACTATTGGCCTCTTTTAGAGCTACTGAAATGCCAGATTGCCTGTGCTACCTCTCTAGGCTGCCCGAGGCTTTCTAAGGCATTGAACTACGAGCCTAGCTGGTAAAAAGCTGTGAGTATCTCCACAAGTGGAAGCACCAGGAGGCATGGTGGTGCTGCTTCTGGACCAGGCAGTACCAAATAGATAAGGCAATTTTTTGGGGGGAGGTCAGTCATGAGTCAGCCACAGCTCCTGGTCTCATGGCATCCTGGTCCTCCTTGATCAGATACAGAGAGTCCACACTCTGTGACCAGTCTGAGGGGTGCAGAGCTCAGCACAGGGATGTTGATGGAGATACCCCTATGTTTAGCAGTTTGAACAGAAGTTCATTCTGATGGCAGCTTTGGTAGAGGAACCAGCACTGGAAGGCAGGAGAGCTTTAACTCCTGCCCTGCTCTGGTCCTTCTGACAGGCCTCTCTTGGCAGGACCATCATAACTTGTCTTCCATCTTCCCCAACTCCCTGCCACTGCAGGTCTGCCCTGAGCTGATTCAGAGCAGCTTCCCTCGCAGTGCAGAGGCAGCAGCATTAATGTCAGGTGACATTTATACCTCCCTCCCCACTGACTTGGCCTCGTGCGAGTGGTTCAATGTCTCCACACAGATTGATGGAGCAAATTACCCTTCCGAAGGACCTGTGTCTCTCTGACTGTAGGGATCGGGCTGACTAATTTCAGCCTGACACTTCCCTTGCCAATGGCAGCAGCACTGAGACGTGTCCTGGCCATGCCCCCATTGCTGCTTCCCAGTTGACTGGTTGATGAATGGCCTGGCCTTGGCACTGGCAGGAGTGGTGATGGATGCACTCCCCGGCCCTCCGGCTGTGCCTGGCCAGGATCTGGCACAGCATGCTCTGCCTGCTGCTGCCAGCTGCTCCCCGGCCACCTCACCACGCTCAGAGCAGTCCCACATCCCTCTAGGGATCTTGTCAGGAGGCACCAGTGGCCGAGGGGTTAAAGGAGCTCCTCAGCCAGGGCCTGCAGCCGTGTGGCTCACGGTCTCCACTGTGCTATAACCAACCCCAGTATGATACTGTCAATGAGGGTGAAATGAACTTGCAGTAGCTGAAAGCAAGATAGGTTAATTAAAAACCTTGATCAAAGCATCATAAATGACATAAAAGGTTCCATCTTTTAATTATTTTCAAATGGTCTCTCAGGCAGGATGGCCAAAAAGAAGTCCCTGTTCCCAGGGCCCATGAGCTGTGAAATTGTGTCATCATGTCAGATCCAGTTATCACTTGCTGTCCAAACGAGAGAAAGGCAAAGCCCGGGACAGTCCCCTTGTTCAGGATGAAAATGAGGAATTGGTGATGACTTATTAGTGCTCCTGTGACCAGGGTCAGACCGGGGAGCTGCACATCCTCCCCAGCCGGTGGGCAGGAGCAGTGCTTGGGGCGTGCCTGGCCAAGCTGGCCTTGCAGCCTGTCAGTGTCTCGAGCTCCCAATCTCACACTTTAGGAATAAGGTTTCAGCACCTGCTGGATGTTTTTGTTCTCACAAGCACTTTCTGCTGTAGAGGGAAATCAAACCAGTCAGCCCAGCAGCTGAGTGTCCGAAGCTCCCTGTTCAACTCCCACCAGCTCCCTGTGCTTCCCAGACACATTCACTCATTCAGCAGGGAGGTGTGACCTGCTCCGGGGCTCGATGAAAGCACTGACTTCAGCGAGGGCAGAGGGGCAGAGGGCACAGAAATTATTATCCAGGGAAGATTTCAGCGGGAATTTTAGGCTACAAATGATAATTCTGCACTCTTTGTAGGATAGCTGGGAGGTGCAAATTCAAGTCCTCCCCACCACAGCATGGTATCCAAGCACAGGTATCATGGATGTCAGATCAGGGATGTGCTGTAGCAAGAACAGCAAAGATTCTTCCAAATCCCTCCTCCTAGCATGTGAAATGGGACCAGAGCAGCATGTGCTTCCTCCTGCCCTTTGGCTTTTGTACCTTTCTGTGCTGTCAGAGGCATGTATTTACCAAACATTATATACTTAGAAAATGACAGGTCTGTAATGCTGACCGAAGGCAGCTATATGGTGGTGTGAATACAAGTAAGTAGCATTTCCAGTGCAATACTGGGATAGTCTGGGCTCTCTTGGGTAGGGTACTGCAATTGCAAAGACTTCCTTTCTTATGTTGGTTTTGGATTTCATGCAATCATTATCTCTATCCTATTATTTAGCGCCTGGGATAGGATTTTTGGAGTACAATGATTTCTTGTATAACAGCCTTTCATCCCAGGTTTGAATCCAGCAGTGCTCCTTTCCTTCCTATGTTTTTGCTGTGAGAGGGGGAAGAACTGCTGGAGAAAAGAGCAACACAAGCGCACACACACAGCTAATGAGAGCAGGGTGTGAAAACGTCCTGTCTCTCCTTCCCACCCAGCAGTGATGGACTCCACAGTGAACTGCAGCACGGTGAAACGTGGGAGGTGCCACACATGGTTTATTCATCACCCCATTTATGGCAGAAACAGCTGATCACATCTCCCTGGAACAAAAGAGAAGGACAAGTTGACCTCGGATAGAGGATTTGCGCGGCCTTGGTGACCCTGGGCTGGAGCAGTGGCCACTGTGCCTCTGGGGCCAGCCAGCAGGGCTGGGGAGGCCAGGAGCATCACAGCCCCCTGGGGCAGCCCAGGACCATCAGAGCCCCACGAGGGGCCAGGGGTTGCAGCCACCCCGCTCGTGGCGCAGCTCCAAGAGCGCCCACCAGCTCACAGCTCAGCTGGGTTTGTGAGAACCCGCCCTGTGCTCTGCAGTGAGCAAGGGGGGCTGTTCACAGCATCCTGCCATGAACTGGCTTCGAGTGGCCCCTTGAGCTCTCTCAATTAATTAGTTTGATGAGGAGCTGGGTTAGTTACCAAGCACATGAGCCTCAGAAGCCAAGTTACAGAGCAGCTGTGAACTGGTTTGTGCTCCTAGGCCAGCACAAATAGGGCTGCTCTGCATCTCCCACATGCTTCAACACAGCCTCATGCCCTTTTGCCTTTCATTCCTATCAAATCCCATTCCATGGGCTGCTCTCCCTCCTCCTCCAGTGCTGCAGAGGACAGCTTTTCCCACTTCCAGTATGGATCTGCACTCACCTCAGTGTCAGTACGATCTGTATTATAGAGACATCAAAGCACAGCATCCTCTGGGAAAAGGAGAGATAAAGGGAGGAGAAAATATTCCAGAAGCACCGACAAGCAAAAGTTGTGTTTAGCCCCTTTCTGGAACAATAATCTCCCCGAAGGTGTGCTGAGCACTCCAGCAACACGCAGCGGGAGCTGCCAGGGCTCTATGCACAGTGTAATATGATCATGCCCTGTTTGGATAAGAAACACGGCTTCATGCTTTTCACCTTCTAGGAAAGAGATTTATTATGAAAAGCAGGTCTCTGCCTCAGAACACATCAACAACAGTTGGCTTCATAACCCTGGGAAAAAAAGATAAATAAAGAAATCCCATGAGACATGTGTGAGAACTGAGGAAGTATTAAAACATATGTTGGAGCATATTGATCCCCGAAAGCCTCCTGCAGCAGACATGAATCTTTTTCATTTCCAGCCCCACTGATACTTTAATGAGGATGGTGTGTGCTGCTCACCTGGATCAATCATTTATGCAGATTCCTGCCAAGCCCCCACCACAGGCCCTGTCTCAACCAGGCAGAGAAGACAGTGCCATGCTTCAGCTGAGCGATACCAAACCTCTGCAGGGAGCACAGCTGCAGCCCTGGCCAGGCATCGAGGGCTCAGGCTCCAAGGGCTGCCACCTTTGTCAGGTCAGAGCGATGTCCGAGGACCTGCAATCTGCCCTGTGGATCAGCATCCCTCCTGCTAGTTCCTATGTAATGTCCCAGTAATGACACCTGGCTTGGTGTGAGCAGAGTGCCTGAAACTGACCCTTTTATTCCTATTTCAAGTACACCAGATTTTTCCTTTTTCTCCTCCCAAAGTGTATGTGCAATAAATATATCACAGGCCTGGGAGGATGAAAAGATGAATCACAGCTATGAAAATATTTGACTATATTTTAAGCAGGACTCCCAGCAGGTACAACCGTAGCCATCTACCACTGACGTGCTTCAGAGGCGTCAAAAGACTGGTTTTTCCACCACTGAGTTATCATTAATTATTCTTAAAATAAAGTGCTACCATGCAGCATTAATTCAGAAGAAACTGTAAGTTCCTTGCTATTCTCTACAGCTTGTTTTCACAATGAATTAATGGGAGTTAATTTAGCACCTCACAATAAACAGGACCACTGCAGGAATACAAACTAGGTGTTGCTTCCTGAATTCTTCCTCTCTCTTGTTAGAGCCCCTCTGACTATTATTAGATGTAGTACAAAAGGTCTTAGTCTGGCAGAGAGTAAATTTGCTGGGAAAGCAGAAATCAGGAAAAAATAATGCATGATTTCCTCCTCTTGTGAATATTAACAGTTTGGCACAGATACATTGCTCTCACAGTGGAAAAGAATGGTAAAAAAGGGCTCTAATTTTTTGTAGTATGTTAATATTAGTATCTGTGAACAGTGTATTGTCATGTCTATGTAGCATGTCCTTCATCCAAGAGTGATCCCAGTTTTCTGGAGCAAGCACCATTTCAGCCCACAGGTGGCACTTTGACTGTCGATCACTTTCTCTAAAAATGCAAGAGATTTTAGTCCTCACTGAGATGGAAAACTAAAATAAGCAATTTGGAAAGCATTCTGTATCTTGGAGAGGCTTTCTATAATTTATTCAAACTCAGCTTGAAATAGAGAAATGGTTTTACCCCCAGAAGCATCCAAAAATACGTTGTGTCAGCATGTGCATTGTGTAGGAAAATCACCAAATCTTCAAAAGCTGGGGAACAAGGTCCCCTGTGCTACCAAAGGGCTCACTCACAGCTGCAGCTCCTGTGGGTGCCTGTGGAAGACACAGGCTCGGCAAGCACTGGGGTCCAGCTGGTGTGTGACCAAAAGGCTCTTCAAGAGTAATGTCCACACAGCCAGATATGAATCTCGGGGTCCCCCTCAGCCAGTCCAGAAGCTGTAGGGGTGCACAGAGGTTCCTTGGGCATTCCAGGAGTGTGGGGTGCTCCTGTCTCCTGACTCAGGCTCCTTCCTCCGTGGTGCCAGAGATGGGAGCTAATTTTTACTGCAGTGGGCATCCTCTCTAGATGGTCACAAGGGATGAGAGGAAGTAGCCCCAAGCTGTGTCAGGGGAGGTTTAGATTGAATACTGGGGAAAATTTCTTCATGGAAAGGGTGTCCAGCCCTGGAACAGGCTGCCCAGAGCAGTGGTGGAGTCCCCATTCCTGGATGGATTTAAAAGACCTGCAGGTGTGGTACTTCAGGAGAGGGTTCAGCAGTGGCCTTGGCAGTGCTGGGGAGCAGTTGGGCTCGGGGGTCTTAAGTGTCTTTCCAGCCTCATTGATTCTGTGATTCCATAAAGCTGTTGCTTGCTTGCTTGCTTGCTTTGAAGGTGCTTCTGGGAGACCATGGGTAGAGCAAGTTGGGGTTTCATTTGCATCAGGAACAAAGCAAATCAGGCCTGGAAATGCTGCCTTGTGTGGTTTTAAAGATCTGTAGCAGCAGTTGTGGAGAGAGGGGGTGGGGAAGCACGGGAGAGGAGAATGGCACACAGAGAAATTTTCATTCAAGCAATTAAGGAATCACCACACTTTTATGATTAACTTCTTGTTCCCAGGTTGAATGCAGAAACTGTTATTAGGGGCATTGCTATTCCATACCTGACACGAACAATGGGAATATTTGTTCTGCCTGTGAGGATTACACCTTCCATTAATCTAAGTTTTATTGAAAGTTTAAATAACAGACAGACAAAATTTGATCAATTAGCAGTGTAATTCCAAGGAGATGTCACAGTGAAATTAAATCTCAGGCATTTTTAATGCAAAGAAGCCTTGGAGCTCCCTCCAGTTTTCTTTCTCAGTACAGTGTTTAGATTTTAATTGAAAGTTTATTCTGCTTTGTGCATCTTCTACTAAATTTTGATTTCAGACTGTAATGAGAACAGTTTTATATTACAGTGTTTGTAGCACTTCACAGATAGATCAAAGATACCTCATAAATGAAGGAAACAAACAGGTTTGTGTAGGATCCACTAGTCATGGAAATCTCTGGGAGAAAAGAGATGTTAATAAAACGTGGGGAAAATGAGAGGGAACTGGTGCTGTGATGAGGAAGGATGCAGGGGGGGGAACCAGGCAGCTGTGATTATTGTACCCACGTGCTCAGACCCTGGGGGCTCACTCAGGGGCTCCTCCAGGTCCCCCCCAGTGCCAGACAGCTGGGGCTGTTCTCTTGCTCATTCCATCCCAGACAAAAGCTGCTCCCTGAGCCCACCTCGGCACTGCTGCTCCTCTGCTTCCCAGCTGCCACGGTCCCCTTCCTGCCATCCCACCATTTCAGCTTTCATTACTTTATATAATTTCTTTGTCCCCAGTGGAGTGTTATTGCCATCGTTACTGCTCCACGTCTTCCATTTTTCTTATCACAAATGTCATTCTCATACAGCAAATACCAGAAGCGCCACAACCTTCCTGTGAATCTGTCTCAGTGCTATCTTTGGAGACATACCTCATCTGAAAAGGAGAAATACTGAAAAAAGCTGTATATTTTTGGGTGTATATTTTTGTCTGGATGGATGTCAGGGATCAGCTTATCGGGCAGCTGAAGCAATGCAAATGCCCAGTGTGCACAGTTCTAGTTTTGTTACACAATAAGAGTTTCTGGTCAAACCTGGGCCTTGATACCCTTACAAAAAGCTTCCCAAAAGTGACAAAGACTCCTAGTTTAGCAGAAAATACTGGTGAGGAAAGGTTTCTTAGCGATAGTGGCAGCACAGAACACAGCAGCAGGGACTGAGCTGCTGGGTGTGCAGCACACGGGCTTTGATGGCAAATCACTCCAGACTGTTCCCCTGTCACCATCAGATGAGCAAATAACAGGAGGAACTGGTGCTTGTGAAAATTAACAGATGTGGCTGCACATACCCAGGCTCTGTTATCTGTAACTGTACCTACCACCCTGATCTGTTTGTGAATCCTGGGGCACCGGGCAGCCGGTGCCCTGGCTGGGGCACACCAGCTCTCTGTGGCATAATCCTGCCTGGGAGGTGACGATTTGGGGTTTCTCAAGAAGTCATTTTTCTTAGTAAAGGCAGTGATTAACCTTGCTTCAGTCACGAGCAGCAGTATTTAAAACAACCAAAAAAAAAAAAGGCAGCTGAGAGCTGCCTGCAGCTTGGCTCAGGCAGCCGCTCCTCCATATGGCGTGTGAAATGCCAGCACATGAAATTAACTCTCATAAATAAGTAATAAGGGCTGATTTGCCCAGATCTGGATGGGCTGACTTCCTGTGGAACACAGCCCTTAACTGTGGCATCATTGTAACTGCAGGTGTTTGAGGCCGCAGAGTTCCAACAAAACATGTATTCTGGGGAGAACCTGGAAGGAAAAAAAATGCTTTGGGAAGGGGGCAGCGTTCCAGCCTCATTCCAGGGTGCTCAAGGAGGAATGCCTGTTCGTGTTTTCAGAATTTAATGTTTCAGTTTTCTGACACTTTCCACAAGTCAGGCTCAAGGAAAACTATATTTTGTTCAAACAGAGCCTTTGAAGTAACCAAAATTTTCCCTCTTCCAAAGGACTCCTTGTATGGGAATTCTTTTTCATCTCCAGAACATGAGAAAATTGAAATCATGAAACTTCCTCTGAAAAATCAGAAAGATTTTTCCCACATCACACATCTCATGTCATCTTTCACTGACACTGCAGGGGCTTCAGACTGAAAGTCCTGTTCCTGCTAGAACAGAAATTCGATATGCAAGAAGGTGGCAAGATTTTAAGTAGAACTCTAAGACTTAGAGTTGCCCATCTCTGATAAAAATGATTAAACACAAATAGTCAAATTCTCACAGACCCTGAGGACCTGAGACAGCAGTTTTTCAGCTCATCTGCAGGAAGCCTTCCCAAGTTCCTGGTGTCCACTTGCAGCAGGAGTTGGTTCAGGTATTGACCCAGCGGAAAGGGCCAAGCACCAATGTCTGAATCCCCATTTCCGGCAGCACCATGGGTTCCTGGAGGCCTGATCCTGCTTTGGGAATGACTGGGAAGCCACAAAAACAACGGAATTTTTCTTCAGTCACCCTGAGTGTACAGGAAGTGGTGTCACTGGGAGTCACAGGGACTGATGGATGGTCCCCAAAGTGCAGCGGTACCATCTGTCAGAGCTGGGGTTAATGGGGGGGAATGGAAATAGCCTGAGCCTGGACAGCTGACATCATCTGCTAAATTAACTGAAAACCAAGGCACACTGTACTCCTGCTCCTCACTTGGCTGTCATTAACCCCAGTGACAGCTGCAGCTCGGCAGTGCCCGAATCGACACGGAGCCTTGGGCAGCTGGTGGGGGCCAGTGAGCTGGGCTGGCATGGCCGGGCTCTGCTTGGACATCGCCCTGAGCACTGCTGTGGCACAGGGTGACCCCCCCTCATTTCAGTGGGACACCAGGCTTGGCTTCAGTTTGTCCCCAGCCACTCTTAGGGCACAGAGAGGGACTCACAAAGAAGGGGAAAATTCCACTCAGAATTCATTCCCATGTGTGGCACAGAGCATCTCACGGGCGAGACTGTGCATCCCTGTCACTTCTCCAGGGTCTGGTTCCTGCTCACAGCTGGTATCTCTGGTACCAGCTGGTGGCCTTCAGAACCAAGCTCGCTCTGCTGCCAACTGAGAAATGTTCCAAATGCATTTGGTGCTCGACTGCAGAGTGCCGCCTGTGCTGGAGACCAAATTAACCCACACCTGAAAACGTGGAAAACCAGGCATTTAATTTTTTAATGGCTTCAAATACTTTACTTCTTAATTCCCATTTGTGGCATAAATACTGAAGGAAATTAAGTTATTTAAGAGCAAAAACAGATCCTAATTTCTGTTTGATGTCTTGTTCTCACCTTACAGGAAGAAAGGTACATTCAGAGGCTGGTTTTGGCTTGGAAGGCACCACCCGGCAATGAGAGGCTCCAGCTCTTCCTATGGGTGTGATAATTCACAGTTTTAATAAGTTTTTTCCTGTCCTGAAGGTAAAATACAACACTGAAACTGCCAGGAGCAGTTTTCTTGGTTTGTGGTTCCAGCATGGCCTTTTCTGACCTTTGGACATATGCCATGAATGCTTTAATCCCAGCAAGGGTTTTATCTTAAGCAGATACGAGGAAGGATCTGAGAAGTAGGTCAGGAGACATTAGAGGCTGTTTGATTAATTGTGAACCATGTGCACAGCACGGCTTTTAAGCCTGAAATACCATTACTTGGATGCATTGAAGCTGCTGTTTTGTTTTAGAAAATAGCCAAATGGACAGCTAGTAAGAGAAAGGAGAGAGGAAGGACTGGGTTTCTGGGGACCAAACACCATTTCAAGCAGGAAACCACCCCCACAAGCAGTTCCTTGTGTTTTGAGGTGGCAGCAGCCCCAGCTGTGGCTGCAGCAGCTCTGAGGGTCCAGCAGCAGGGACCGGCAGCACCCGAAGGGCGCAGGGCGAGGCTCGGGGGTGGCGATGGTGTTATGGACAGGGGAAGAGGAGAGCTCCAGCTGTCTCCTCTGCTAGCAAAACAGTGCTTTGGGGACACTCCTTAGATCCTTTCCTAAGTATTGACAACACTTTTTTTCCCCCCTCACAGTGCTTTCCCAGCCTGTGTCTGTCCAGGGTGCAGAGTTTTCATTTCTTTTAATGGTTCTCAAGAAATTATTGAGAAATCAAAATACATTTCAAAGTTATCTTCAAGGCTTACTGTGGTTCAAATGGTTTCTTGAAATCCACAGTGCAGATCCTATTTTTCAAAGCTTTACTGGTCCCCAAATGATTGTAATGGTGTATTGACTGGCTTTACTGGGGTCTTGGGAGTTTAGAAAGGAAAAAAGTAACTTAGCAAGTGAAAACCCTTTAAATATATATACATGAAAGTTTTTGAAGTTCATCTAATCTGTCTCTAGTTTGGGTATTTATAAACCAGACACTGTCATTGAGGTTAACAGCACCTTCCCGTTCCCAGGAATGTTACAGCAGTCAGTTGACTGCAGCTCCTTCATGCCTCAAGGAAGAGAAACCCACCCATCTTCCAGGCTGGTGCGCCCCTCATGCTTCCGAAACTGCTGCCAGGAGTGACAGCTTGGTCTCACAGCACTTCCCTGCAATTTCTGGAGAGCCCAGGATCCTGAAATGTCCACGTAACAGCATTAAAACAAGATGAATATAGCTCCATACCCTGGATCTGTTTAACCTGATAAATAGTTTCAGTTAATGGACAGCAAAAGGAATGATGCTCAGTAAATTTGATTTTATGAGCCTTTCACTTATTTGCTGTACCCATTAGGTCGGAAGTTAGGTAATGGTAAGTGTCCATTAGTGCATTAGCTCAGTGATGAGGGAGCTGAGTTGGAAAAAAAAGAAAATGGTGGAAAACCCCCTGAAGCCATGTGCATTTATTAAGCCTGTTCGTTAGTGACGGTAATGGACACTGAGCTGGAGAGACGTCGGAGTTTGGTTCAGGTGGAAAGTACAGCAACCCCTGAATCCCCTTCTTCTTCCCCACAGCATCTGGTCCGTGTTCCTCCTGCCATGGGGAGCCTGGGAGAGCCACAGGGGCTGTAAGGCAGGGATGGGGCTGCTCGTGTTCTCCTGGGAAAGTCTCTGTGCAGTGCTGGTGGCAACCTGGGACTGCTCCTTCCAATCATGAATACATGACCCAGCTCGTAACAACCAAAATAACCATTTCATTGATAACCCTTTCTTTTACTCACTTCGTTTGAATTTTTTTCTCTGCCCAGGCAAATTAGTTTTTAAAATCTCTTTTCTCAATTTTTTTGCTACCCTGGGATTATTTACACACCCCACAAAAAGCTGTTTACTCTTCTGGGTAATTCAATGAACATTCACTTGCTTTGAATTAATATGCAGCGTTGTTCCAAGCGCAGGCAATTTACTGGTAATTGGAACATCTCCTTACCCTGGAAAAAACATCCAGCCTCCCAAGTTAGTTTTCACAAGTGGCATTAATGCAGCAAGAGAGCCAAATTCCCTTGTTTATGTGCTAGCAAGGAAAAATGGGGCTTGTTAGCAATTAGAAGGTAAATTTTCTTCCCCTCCCTTCCTGATGGTGCCTCCCCTGTAGCTGTGAGGGCTGTTCAGGGTGACTGGAGTCTGTGTCCCCCCATTGCCAGGGCTGGGTGAATTCCTGCTGTGGTGTTTAAGCAGTTTGCCCGTGATGTGTTGCAGGTGCTGGAAGGAGTTTGGTGGGTAAAAGGGGTTTGCAGCAGTGTGTGGAGGAGCAGGGTGCAAAGAACCTTTTCAGCAGCAGTTGATCTCACCTGGATGCACATCAGAGGTATGGGCTTTGAGCTATTTGTAAACCAGGTGACCACTGCAGAGAGCTTTGCTTGCAGGATGTAGTAGGAATGTGTCTGGCTGGTGCCCAGTGGATTGCACTGTCCCTCGCTCAGCTGGTGATTGAGAGTTAAATCCAAGAGCAGTGTCAGGCTCAGCAGCAGACATGTTTCCATCTCAGTCTGCTGGGTGCACTCTGACCACAGACAGGCCACGCCGGGATAGAGACCTGTCTGTGAAGCTAATGGAACCTGATAGATAGAAAATGAAATCTGTTTTCTCTGCTCTGTTGTCTGCTCACTTCCCTAATTTGGTTCCACTTACAAGGGCTACTTACAATGCTAACGCTTCTCCAGGGGTTTCCCCGATAATGAAAACAACTTTGTTAGGGACTGAGGACAGGGAAAAAGACAATAAGTTACATTTGTTTGACACAGTTTTGAGGTCCCAGTGGGAGCACTTTGAATCTATGCAGTCCAAAGCGAGGCTTCCTGTGCCTTTCAGAGCCTTTTTTTCCCCTTAAACTTTCCACCCCGTGTATAACCTCCTGCCCAGGCAGGACACGGGGCTCAGCCAGAAGGGAAGACAAAATGTTCTGGGGTTAGTTAAACTCCCAGGTGGGGTTTGCTGCTGGATGTCGCTGTGAGAGAAGCTCCCCTGTGGAACGACAAGAGTCTCGGAGCAGCAGGGCCCTCCAACAGCCTCTCTTGCTCTCAAGACATTCTTTCCCTCATCACATTTACTGTAGAACTGGGAATCTTCATTATACAAATATTTTTGTTGATTTTTATGCTTTGCTTTTGACCTGTGAAAATGTGTTTACAACAGAGTTTGTGTTAACACCCTGAAAATAAACAAGTGTGAATATGGCACCGATCATGTTAGGACAAAAATTAATGTTGCATATGCAACATTAAATATTGCTAAAGAATTTAATTTAATTAGGGAATCAGTCCTTATGAAAGCCAGCAAGCCGATGGCCCAGAGAGCTGAAATCTTCTGGCTGTGGCAAGAGCTGAGCACACACGATCTCGCTGGGAGTATCCCCTGTTGGCTGTTGCACGGGGCACACCTGGCCCTGCTGGCAGCGGGACAGAGCAGGGCTCCTGTGCTGCCAGCTGTGTCCTTATCTGCATGAGCAGGGACCAGAGTTACAGGAACCATCTTTAAGGACCCAGTCTGGGACAATATTCAACTTCACTTCACAAAATCTCTGGGTGGAAATAGCTTCCAGTCACTAGAACCAACCTGGGGACAATATAAACCCACAATTGAGAGAAGAAATCCTTCACAGCCAATTAGAGGTCTCTTGAGCTAACAAGCGCACTTCAGACTCCTTGACACCTGCTCATAGAGGCAGCAGAGCTCAGGGGCTGCACAAAAAGGTCTTCTCCATCCCCTCCTGCTCTTCACAGACCCTCTGCAAGCCCTCCAGGGGGCTCGTGGCCCGTCTGCAGCCCCCGTGCTGCTGAGACACCGGCTCTCCTGCCCGTTTGGTACCTGGCACAGGTGGCATCCCCTCAGACGTGGCAGCGGAGGGTGCCGCAGCCTTGGCTTCAGCCATGGAGAAGATGTGGGCTTGTGGACAGTCCCCACACAGCTCAGATTGGGAGCGACGTCTTCCTCACACCCAGTGCAGACCTTACTCCCCAAGGCCGTGCACTCACAAAGGGTGATTAATGTGCTGCTTGGGAGAGGACATTAACTGAGACATCCTATTTACAAAGAGCTTCCTAGCGGTGTCCTCAGGAGAACAGGGATCCAGACAGCAGAGTGTGTGTTGTTAGTAATGTAAAAGGACACTGTTATCTGTATTGCATCACTGAACTCCATTATGTCTTTTATTCACCTTGTTTGCAGGACAAATGCAGTTCCCTGTGAAGCCATCACCAATCGGCACCTATTGGCAGGTCACCAGTTCAGGTTTTGTGCCACGAAGGAAACAGATGCTGCTGTATCCTGACAATACATGGCTTACAGAGCCACTGACTCAGCAGGAACCAAATCCTCAGCTCCCACAGCACCCCTGGCTCCTGGCTGGCCACCCTGGGCACTGCCAGCAAAGCCACCTGAGCAGGCAAGGACGGGAATGCCCAATGATGGGGCCATTGGCAGGACTTTATCCTCATGCCAAGGTCTTTTTCCTCTGCCAGTTCTCAGTGGAGCTTTCCCTGCACACCCCCTTGCCCGCTTGTTGTTAGAGCTTGACACAAGCACGGGCGTCTCAGTTGGTCACTTGGTCCCTGTCTCCTCCCAGAGCAGGTCCTGGCTGTGGGACCACTGCCAGTGGCAGGGCTGGGACCAGCTCACACGCATTCCTTGCAGGTCTGAGGTCCCTTGGCAGAGCTCTGCAAGCAGCTGCTTCCCTCTCTCTCTGCATTAAGATTAATGTTTGAACAGCACTTGTCCCATCCATCTCTCTGGGAGCTTTCCTCCAAACAAATAGCAGGAGGAGGCGGCATCTATTTGAGAATGACAGGGCTTCAATCTATTTATTCCACAGGTAACCGCTCTCTCCTGAAATGTCAGATTGACTCTTCATCTTCCATGGGCTGCGGTGCGAGTGCACCGTGGCGGGTACGGGCCCGCCTCCCTTCATTTGCAAGGAAAAAGAGTCACTGAGATTGATTGCACAATTGAATATGCAGCATGGTAAACAGTTATTTGGAAATTATTGTTTGTGTTTAATTATGACATACAGAAGTTTAACAGTCATAAATTTTTCATTGGAGTTGGAATGCAAATGAAAGCATTAACATGCATCAACGAAAGACACAAATCAGCATTTCCCACAGCGAATCACAGGATCTGGGGCTGGCAGCCCCACGCTGTTCATGAGCATCCCCCTCCTCAGCATCATGAGCCAGAGCTTTCAGTGAGCTGAGAGTGGCTTAGAAACCAGGAATTAGTTGTTTCTGCTTGGTTTGTTCTCTGTATAAAGTCCTTAAGGCAGAGCAGTGGCTATAACAGGCAGCGAGGGCTTAACTCCCCCTTAGACTTTTGGGGTGCAGCCAGGGTGGAGAAGGGACTGTGGGTGTAACCTCCATCCTGGCAAAATAGGAAAACTTTCTGGTTTCATGAAAGTGCCTTGTCAGCACTTTTGCTGGTCTTTCCAACAATTGTCAGATGAATTTTCCCCATCTTTTCTCTCTTTTTATTCTTTTCTTATCTCTTTCTTCTCCTTCCCACAGCACATGCACATGGACACATGCTGTGGCTCTTGGCAATTGAAGAAAATGAAAAATAGATGTGTAGAGGGAAAAAAGTTTAATAGCAAGAAAAGATGTGCTAGAAAAGAGGGCGGTAATAAAAGAATCTAATTAAAATGGAAAATTTCCATGGGAAAAGGAAAAGGTGTTGGGGGAGGCAGAGGTAGAACATTGTTTCCATCCAGCCTACTCATCTGGGGGAAGAAGCAGCATTTCCCAGCTGATTAAAAACTGGTATGATAATGAAAGATGAGTATTTTTCTGTCTTTGTATTTCTGAAGCAAATCTCTCATGGGACAAAACATATCACTCAGTGAGTTGCATAATGTTTAATTCTGTATTAGGCAAAGATCAAACTGTGTCTGTGTTGTACAATTCACATGTGAGCAGAAAGGTGAGCGCACGTTTTCTGAGCACCCACCTATGCCACCAGAGACAACAGTTTTGGGGAGGATTTTAGGGGGAGACAGGAGCCCAAAGGGTCTTGTGACAGTGTTTCAGGGATGAGCAAATGGGGTATGGAGATCTCAAAACAGATGTGCAGAAAGGGCTGACCTGTAGCTGAAGGATGTGTTTGAGCAGAGCTGACCTCGTCATCAAAGCCTGAGATGAAATATCTCCCCAGATGAGTTCTGTTTATGATGTTCTCAGGCTATTTTAACAGCGAGATTGTACCAGTGGAGCTGTGATTTACTCCACAACGGCAGAAGTGTCCTCGGTGCCCCTGCAGACTCGTCACCCTCTGCAGGGGGAGAGCAAGGGGTCACAGCACTGGGGACATGTCCTGCGGCCAGTTTATGGCCACTTTGGTTCTGATGTCTGACCTGTGGGCAATAAGGGACTCACTTCACCTTCAACACAGAGTGGCCCAGACACATCACACCGGGGCAGGGAGTGCTGAGAAGGTGGAAAAATGGCACTTGGGTGTTTGTATTTCTGCATATTGTGGCTCTGTGTAGCTGTCAGATGACCCACAGTTAATCTCACAGATTTAGGCATTTCTTTGTTCCTTGATTGAGAAGGGTGATAGGGGAACCTGTGCCCATTGGGACACAATGAATCAGTTCTGGGAAAACAAATTCTCCAAAGAGGAAACCGGCTGTGGGAAGGGGCGATGTGGGATGTGGGATGTGGGATGTGGGATGTGGGATGTGGGATGTGGGATGTGGGATGGGGGTGCTAAACCAGAGATGTGACAGTGGCAATGGCTTTCCTGGGCTTTGCCTTAAGATTATTCCTTGCTGTCTGTCACTTCTTGGTCTTCTTCCCATGTTCTGGTTTGAAGGACACCTTTGAAATGAGGTATGAGCCATAATGAGAAAAGAAACGCAAATTAGTCAAAGGTGACACTAGAAATTATGTGAAACATAATTTCTTTGGCACAGAGTTCTAACATCAGGGAGTCTGTGCGTGTGTGTACATAGACACGTGGACATGTCACTGTTCATCGTTATAACACTCATAAAAAAACTATACAAATATGAACACTAATAGCTCCCACACAGAGGTGTGGGTGACCTTCACGTGGGGCTCTGGAGCTGGATTCAGAAGCCATTGGTTTGCTTGCTGTCAATTTTCCTTTGTGGTTTCAGGTACAATCATCAGTGACAGCAATAGCAGGGCCCCACTGAGCAGCAGAGCCTGAGGACCAGGAGGGTAATGGTGAGATAGACCTGAGGTGGGCTGGGGGCAAAGGGAAGAAGGGGGTAAATTTAATACTACTCTTGTCTTTTTGTCATTCTGGGAGCCAAGGCAAAGGGACATCGCTGTGCTGAGCCACTGGCACCACTGAGGTCAGTCCTGCCTTTACAGCACAAGGGGCAAGGAAGCTTTACACAATGCCTCATGCTTTGTAGTAAAACTCCATGTCACCCTGAGGTCTGCCAGAGCTCAGCACCAATTGTGGCCAGCAGCAGTGTCAGAGACTGCTGCTCCCTGGCAGAGGACAGATACTGATATTTCCCTGGTGAAGCACCCAGCAAACCTCATGTCCTGGAGGTGGTTTGCAGCTCCTGTGGGCAGCCAGGGAGGGGCTGCTCCGGCAGCAGGTGGCAGTGGCAGAGATTGGAATGGAAATCCCTTGTAGCTGGGGAGTCTCAATCTGTCTTCAGAAATAAGGTGGTGATTTGTTCCTGTGCTGTGAAATTAGAAAATATTGCTATTTATGAAGCACATTTATAAAAATCAATCTTTAAAGAGTTGGCTTAAGGGTATTTGCTGCAAATCATGTTTGTGAAACAGCCTACTTGTAGCTGCACTACAAACCCAGCTTTGATTCAAAACAGGTTTGAGAAGTAATGTGGTACTCAGGCTGTATAGCTCCAGTGGAAGGGAACTGTATCTGTTAAAGAACTGGGTGTGGTTCTAAAAACACAGACTGGGGGTATTTTAGCCTGAAATGCAAATGCATTCCCATAAAATCTTTCACTGGCATGATGCTGGCTGTGGAGGTGAGCACTAGAGACCTTCTGCCCTTTGCAAAATTTGGTCAGCTTGTGAGTGAGTGAATAACCACGCAAGATCATGTGTTCTTTGATGAGTGTTCATGCTCGACCTGTGTCCTGATAGGAAATCAGTGTTTGGGTCACAGGACAGGACAGGGCAGCGGGAACCTCAAATCCCACAGGAAATAAAAATGAAAGAAGCAGTGAGTATTGAGAACTTCCCCAGTCAGAGGTGGTGTATCACAGTTGTTCTGTGTCACAAACACCACTTTGAGCTCTTGCATGCCCAGTAAAGTAAAATGAAGACACTGTAATGGGTTAGAAAACGTTGAACAAGCCAGCTCCATCCAGCGTGAGTCTGCAACATGTCAGAACTGGCAAAATATTTCACTGTGCAAGGTATTAGAAATGAAGAAATTGTGTACAGTGTAAGGTGTGATGGGGATTGATTGTGTGTGCTCAGAGCTCCGCTGGGCCAGCCCGAGCCACGGCATTAAACACGCGGTGACACGGCAGGAACCGCGGCGATCGCTAACACGCTCAAAACTGTTTTCGCTCCTCTGCTAAAATAAATACCTCAGTTCTGCCAAAACATAGGTAAAATGAGTCACCACTAAGGCAAACTGAAAGAAAATCCCCTTGAAGGAAGCAAACACAAACATAACTAAAAGCAGTAGTTTAAAGATTGAAATATAAAGTTCAACTACAGATGACAGACAAACTTTTTCTTAGTGATTTTCCAGAGGAAAAGCATTTTTCCTGCCTTTTTTCACTGTGCACTCTGCCTTCCCCTTGCAGCACCACACACTGCCCTGGCAGCCTGAACCCTGAGAGCTCTGAGCCATTATTTGCCCACGCTCAATCCCCACGTCCTGCAGGGTGCGGTGGCAGCTGTGTCGTGCTTTGTGCTTCTGGAGTACGTTTGTATCTTGTCAGCGTTTTGCAAACATTAATTAAACCTCTCAGAAGAGCAAGCAGCAGCATTCCCTCCTGTGGGACGATTTCCTTGCTATTTAAGGCAAGTCTGAAGCTGGGAGCAGGGAGTGGCCGGTGTTGGGCAGTGTCCCATGGCTTAGTGTGGCCAGTATTGCTACCAGAAATGGCTTTTGTGTTTTCCTGTAATCATTAGTTTTCGGCAGGGGGTGAAAACCCCCACTCCACACAGCCACCGTTTAATTTCCATAGCTAATGAAGAAATTACTTTTGTTTGTATTTTAAAACTGCTCAAAGAATTATGTGTGTATTTACAACTCTGTGGCTTAAAAGCCCTTATCTACTGGGGTTTTTTCTGTACTCATTCTAAAATGTGCTGCCCATAGCAATTGACGACTACAATTTCCCCAGGCAGATGTTCATCACACTGCACCGCTCACATTGTTACGATATATGCAGCAAAATGACTCCAATACAATTAGCAAGATCCTGTTCCTGCAGGAGCCCCACACTCTGCCCAGGCAAAGGGCAGCCAGGGGGGCCATTTAAAATAAAAGGAAGTAAATCTCTGAGGAATCAGTGCCTTTCCCATAATATTTACTCCTTGGCAGTGCTGATCTCAAATGTTTAAAAAACACACGTTGGGCTTCAAAATATAATCATGAGATTTCCTTGATAACAAGGGGAGTTGGAAGAACAGAGCCCTCTGCTTCCAGGGACTTGGGCTGATTGTATCCATAAAACTGTACCCAGAACCATGTCAAATGTGTGCGTGTCTCTAGAACAGTTATATGCATCTATATAGATATGCATATATATTTTTGGCTATATATATGCACATTGCATACAGTGGTGCCTCTCTGCAGTCAGAGGAGGTGCAGGATGTGCACGCACGGACCCTCTGCTCCTGGGGTCATGGGCAGGGATGGCACTGTCACCAGCTGCCATGGCACCAGCACCAGCTGCCAAACCCGCTGCTCCTGGCAGCACAGCCCCAGGCTCCAGCTCGTTAATGCCATGCTGGCAGAGCAGCTCCGGGTGCTGAGTCACTCCTTTCTGGGTAAATATCAGGGTAAAAAGACATGACATTTTCTGGGCCGTTCTTCTGTATTAATAAGATTCCAGCTATAGGGTGACCTTTCCACAAAGGATTTGTAAATGCCAAAAGCTGCATAAAAATCTCTCTTTCTCAGGCAGACAGAGGCATCATAACTTTGTGTTTATTTTTTTAAATGGTGTTTTCCTGTCTTTCCTCTTCTGATCATCTCTTTCCCCTGAATGGATGTAGTGACATCTGTACCTCCAATAAAAGCTGCGAAAAGGAATGGGAGAAAAACGGTGATTGAATCATTGCCTACTCAGGGGCTGATTCTGCTCAGGGGGCTCAATGAATGAAAACAGAACAGGGATGATGTCCCAGCAGGGAGGGATCAGCCTCTGCAGAACAGGGACCACAGGGCTTGGGCATGGGGGAGCGCTGGGTGCCAGTCTGTGTGCAACAAGGGCTTACGCTGCTTCTTACCACTGAACCACATACACACACAGAGAACAGGAAAATCGGCACCAACCAACCACCCGGGGCTTTTACGTTACATTGCGTGTAGGATATTTGATCCATCCCTGCCTTTGCAGCAGGCTTTACACCCTCGTTGGGTGTATTTCCAACAGGCCATAGGAAAAGAATAACAGCCAAACAAAAACCCAACAGAGCAAAAGGTTTGTAACTTTAACAATGGAAAGCTGAGGCTTCATGCAAGAGCAGGGCACTGGTATCCACCACCACCACCCCCATTGTGTCCAAGGCCCCAGGGCATGGACCTTGCCTGACCTCTTCAGCCAGCCTTTGAGTGAAAATCACTACATTGCCTTTATTAACACATCGTGTAAGGAAGATCTTGTGCCTTTTTGTTTCAACTCCATGGTTACCTTTTTCCTTTGTCCTCTTTCTGCATTTCTCATGTCTTTTCACCACCAAGTAACATCATTTAATTCCTTCTCCCTTTTGCAATATAGTCCAGTGCCTGCACTTGTCACTGGCAAGGGTTCAGCTTTCCTAAACTGCGGCTTAAAAAGGAAAAATTGAGGCTGGATCTGAGTCAAATGCAAGTTTCATATTTTAATGTTTTATCACCTCAAAATATCATCCTCTGTTTAATTTCCTGAGTGGTCCTTGTGCCCAGCTCAGCAAATGCTAATACATTCCCCCTGATTCCCACTCAGGTTCCTCCCAGGTTTTCTCCTTTTCCCTCCCATTTCCATGAGAAGTGTATGATCAGAAGGAGCAACAAACTGTAGGTGGGTACCTAAGGTGTCACTTCAAATATTGAGGATTGATACAAGAACAGGAAAAATATCCATGGTTGAATAGGAATATATGCCAGGAAGACATGAAAACAGCAAAAAATTATCCCTTGTACTGGTGAATTACCTGGAGTCTGCATGTCAGTTGTCTGAACTCCAGCAGGTTCTTCGGTCAAGGCCAGCACAAACATCTTCCCCTGATGATTCCTTCTGCGGTGTTACCCTCAGAACTTTCCCACCACAATCCAGGTTTCCCTTCCACAGCACACAGCTTTACTTCTTGTTCCGCTCGCACTGACTAATGAGAGTAATTGGTCTCTGTCCTCTTCATAATGTCCCCCTAAGTATTTGTAAAGAGTTATCATGGTTCCCTCCAGTCCTCTTTTCTCTTCACATAAAGATTCTCAATTCATTTTAATTTGTCCTCCCTGACCCTTCCTTGCACTCCCACTTTATATATCAAATAGTGGAGCCAAATTACTTTGCAGACATACCACATTCAGATGAGAGAATGAAGGCGGGGACAGCAAAGTGCACTGCAAATACGGTTGTGAATTCTCAAGTGACCAGCAGCTTTCACTGTGGGCAAAGCACTGCTCAGGCTCAGCAGCTCAGGTTTGGATTTGGGTGTAGGAGCTCTGCAGCAGTTCCACATTTTTCTCAGGTCCCACCACAGCAGCAGCTGAAGCCACGCCGGCACTGCTGGGCACTGCTGGGCACTGCTGGGCACTGCTGGGCCACGCCAGGACACACAGCACTGGGGATGCAGAGACAAGAGCAGAGGCCCAGAATCCCCTCCTGCACTCCGTAACATTAAGACGAGGGTTAATTTGGATTAACAAAATGGAAATGTCAAGCTTCATTTATATTCTGGTACCCAGTGTTAATTACCTTTCCCTTTTTTTAGTAACCATTCTTGTGTTCTGTTTCCTCACTTGAAGCTGATAATAAGCTGTCCATCCATGTAACCATTCTGCTGACACAAATCATGATGGATATGAAAAGAAATAAAATGCAAATCTAATGAGACATTGCTCAGAATGAGACAAAAAAATTGAACCACATTCTTTAATCATCAATGTGCAAAGCCAACCAGAATGAATTTGTTTCAAGGAGGCCTCGTTTCTATTTAAATGTAAAATACATTGAAATGTTTTAAGAACCACAGAAAACTATGGATTTCTGATAAAAGGCTAAGTATTAGCTTTGTAGTCCCAGCCAAAAAAAAAGCCCCATACCAACCAACAAACAAATTCAGCCCCCTGGGGCTGCAAAGAGGCCAAGGGCTTCTCTTGCTAAGACTTCCCAGAGGGAAAAGCAGAACTCTTTAGACACAAGGTCACTGAAAACTTTAATCACTCGTTTGCTCTGTAGTACAAAGACTCATCAAATTGCCAGCATCATCATAAAACTGGTAGAAAAAGCCTAATTCTGACCTGAGGCTGTTATAAATAGGAATATCATTGCATAAAGCCAATAAGAGGTCATGAGCAGTTTGAAAGGTTCACTCCTCTAACCTTCCTCCTCCTTCCTTCCCCCTCCCCATTATCGTATTTTCCCTCATTTCTGTTTGAAGCTGCATTTCTAATCACATCCAGTGTAGAGTAAGACACACTGCCTGGCTACAGCACCCACTTCACTGCCATGATCCGAGTGTTTCAGAGCATATTCCAAATGCTGTGATCCTGAGGTGAGCCCTGTATCAGGAAGAGTTAGTAAATTTAGAGTAATAAAGCCAATCTTTGAGAACAGAGAGGGTTTTTGTTTACCTTCTAAACAGAGGTTTCAGAACATACTTGGACCTCATCCCTCTTATTTGGGCATATAAAAGAAGAAAAAATTTAAAACTCATTAAGAAAAGGAAACCAGACTCCCCATCCTGTCTCCTCAGAAAATGAGGCTTTAATAAGCGTCAGATGTTGTGGAAACCCGCAGTGAGATTTGTATAAGTGGTGTGAAGAAGGTGAGACTCTGGATGTCTGTTCCTTATGCTCAGTACAATGGGAAGGGGCGCCTCTGAAGTCCCCAGGCACTGTGTAATTAAATGGTGAGATGAGTGACGGCCAGAAGGATAAATAGGTTCAAAAAGAGATCCAATTAATTCAGAGGAGAAACCGATCTGTGGCTGTTAAGCCCCTTGTTCCCAACACAACTCATGGCTCAGGAAGGCTGTAATCTGCTAATTACTAGAAACTGAGAGCCTGATTTGTAGGCACAGATCTGTCCAGCTTCTGCTGGAAACAAGGTACTGGCTGGGGGATTTTAGATGCTCCAATGTAACAGGTCTTTTGTTTGGGTCTTTTAAAATCATCTTACCAGAACCTTCATGGTGCCCTTCTTGTGTCCGCTCCCCCCAGGCTCTGTCACTGTGCTACCTCAGCCCTGTCCCTCAGTACCCTGTCACAGACCCAGGAAGGCTCCAGAAGATCCCAGCATTATTTTGTTTCCATTTCATGTTCATCTGCCGTTTAGGTTTTTGAGCGGTATTTTTTCCTTCGTGTTTCTTCAGTTATTTGGATGATATTTTATTACTGCAATAAAGTAATTGCACTGGCACAAGATGAACATTAACATTTGCAGTGTGGGTTGAGAAAAAAACACCATCTTTAAGCCTCCACAGCAAAAATGCTCCTCAGCAACAAATGAATTTGCCACAGCCCAAGTTTCCCTACAGCAGAAATCCCTACAGCTCCTCCAGGACTTTGAACACCTCCACCACCAGCAGCACTAACAAACAGCAAAGTCAAATATTTTTTTCTCAAGCAGACACCCAGTCCTTGTGATTTCAGATGTGATTTTGTTCCCTGATTTTATCTGCATGAGCAGTTTGAATGGTTTTATAATTTGCCTGTGCTTCCATTTTATCACATCTGCATCCTATCTGTTATTTTTATGGTTTACATTCCCATTCTCCTCTCCTAATGCCGGCAGCTTGCCTGTAAAGCTGATGTCACATCCTGAAACTTATCACCTCTCTCAAAAAAACGTGTCTTGTGCAGGATGGCATAAGAAGCACCTGGAGAAGGATAGGTGGATCTATTATTGATTTTCCTCAGCAAGAGCCCACACAACCACTGTACTTGGTGCAGGTACATGTTCTCTTCTCACTGCACCTTGCAAAAGTACCCCTGAATGAACAGAGACCAAATGTAAACAAAAACTTAGCGATACAAGGGTGTTCGTCTGTTAGATCCCACTGCACTGGGAACAAAGCAGGAACAGAGTGAGCACTCCAGGGCTCCAAGCTCCTCCCCAAGGCTTATCCCAAAAGGCAGGGGTGGGCTGGAGCAGAAAGCTGGTCCCCAGGGATGTTCCATGAGCTGCCCATGGCTGCAGAAGGGAGGGGGCAATGAAAAGCCAGCCTCTGGACCCCCAGGCTGAGCAGCTCCCTGTCACACTCAAAAGATAACAGCAATTTGGTCACTGTATCATGACAGCATCCTCCCCCTGAGCATTGCAGTGCATCATCAGCCAGGGATCCTTCCACAAAACACTTTTGAATCAATGTTAATTCACTGCAGCTCTCACAATGTGACCTCAGGTCATGCTGGGCAGGTGGCTCTGGTCCACAGATCCCACGTGAGGAATGTGAAAGGGGCTGCAGGACTTGTGCACTGATGCCAGCTTGGCATCAGGTGGAAGAATCCATAATGTGCAAAATAAATATAGGTTTCTGTAATATTGTCTCCAGTAATCAACACTCAACCTCAGATAAACAACAGATGAGTCACGCACGTGTCACAGGTTTGGGACAGTTAAAATTTTCACTTATTTGTGGCAACACAGACTTTTTCTCCTTCTTTTATAATTTTCCAAGCAGAAGTATAATTGGCTCTGGCCTGCTACCAAGAGGTTTATTAGAGTGGCAAGGGATGAAACTAATGATTGTTAAGAAAATCTAATTCCAAGGATACCAAGTTGTTGATTACACATTTATGGCTGCTAACCAGCAGCTCTCGAATAAGGGCCTGTGGAGTTGTTTACCTTGCCAAGGCACTAAGATGCAGCCAGTCACTAAAATTCAGAGGCTGAGGCAGAAATCAATACAGAGCTGCTGAACACCCTCCTGTGCAGCTGGGAGAGACTAACTGCTGATGAACCTATGAGTCCAATAAAAATGTGCATAATTTAAATTGTATTAAAACCATAAGCTGCTAAAGCATCAATTTTTAAACACCATCCCACCATCCCCTGCAGTGTGACCAGGGATCCTACAGGAGGAACAAATACTGCTGAACATAAAAGCAACAAAGGCACAAGAATTGCCTGAAATATTTCTTTCACCAAATTCCGGATGTGGATTTGAATAAAAGTGTCTCATGGAAAAATCTGGCCCCAGGTGTCCTTCCTCTTGGTGCTAAGAACGGCTGCCAAATAGGTTTCCAGTCCCCGAGCAGGTGAAGTGGAAGCCAGACAAACGCAGAGCTGATTCTAACACAGAGCAGCTCCACAGGGAGCAGGTGTTGCTGCTGCATGGGCAGCACTCCCACCTGTGATTTAGGGTGAGGGAGACGCATTTGCAAAGGTTTGCTTGCAAAGACAGACATCTGTGGCTGGCAGAGGACTGAAATCCCCTGCTTAAAACTGCCAGCTCCAAAAACCCAGCCATGGACATGACCTGCTCGACAGCTTCCACAACACCATGCCACAAAGTTCTTCCCTGTCCTCGCCCAGCTGAGAACTGACCCTTCGACAGCAAGGTCCCATTCCCAGTCTCTTGACCATCCTGGCCAAAGCACCCACACACCAAAAATCTGCACTGTGCTGGCTAATTTGCCCATTAACTAGCTGGCTTTTTAGGAGATCCTTGCACCACTCAATCCAGAGCTCACCTGCTGAGGATAATGCATTTATCACTAAGAAAATACCCGTCTGTGCTGTGCAAGGTGTGCACGTGGCAAACCTCCATCATTTTCTCAGACACTCTGGGATATATACCATGAAATTTAACAAGGTGTGTCCTATCCAGGGCTGTAACACTGCAGCTGTGTGGACTAATTAGATAACACTCATTATTGTTCATTCAATTTGCATTTGCAGAGGCGGTGCCAGCGCTGGCTGCGCTCCGGCCCTGATTGATTGCTTCCACTTTGCATTCATTAGGAAGGTGGCCTCAGCACAGTGGTTTTACAGCGTGTTTGCTACCACTTAACGGGATATGCCAGTCAAATGCCTTGAACTGTGTCTCTTGATTAACAATATTTTGCAAATACAGTGCAGACTGTTTGAGCAACCTGACAGGCGATCGTGGGGCTGGGCGAGCACTGCTCCCACTCCCTGCAGAGCCCTCACCTTCCTGCAGGCCAGGCAGGAGAAACACCACTGTGACAGGAAGGGCTGGTGACAGCTCACCAGTACCTCAGGGTCATCAGTGACCGTGTCCATTGCTCATCTCCTCCACTCAGATGTGATTTACAGAAATAAATGGGCCTGTCAGAGGGTTTGACTTTGTCAGGCGATACCAAGCCCATGAAACTGGGGCACATATAGGTTGCAGTGACCTCTGTGATTTTTCCTTCATGTCCCCTCACAGCTGCAGAGTGGGGTTTGCTCTGGTCCATCTCATCTCCCCCTCCAGTCCAGGCAGCCACCTCAGGAGATCGGTGGAGCCAGGGACACATCTCTTGCCTGGGTTGCTGTAAGAGCAAACAACAGCCCAGAAGCGCCCATTGCCCCAGCCCAGGGGCATTGAGACCCCCTGGTCGCAGAGCCCCCCACCCTCCTGTCCTCCCCACCTCAGCCCTTTGCCACCAGTCCCTCAGGCTGTCAGAAGGAGGATGCTGGGCTTGCAGGGAACCTCCTCTCGGCACCTCCCCATGACATGGCACAGCTGCTTCCCTGCCAGAGCAAGGGCACTGCATGGCAAGATGATGCCATTCAGTGCTGGACTGATTTCGGGGGATTTTTTTCATCACTCTCAGTGTTGCTAGGCTGCTGACACACGGCGGCTCCACAGCCAGCATGTTCGGCAGATGAACTGTCCCTTCAGCTCATTCCAGGGTGAAACACTGTCACTTTTCCCTTTTGCATATGCAGCACGCACTGGGGAGTTCAGGTCTGTGCACAACAGATTTATTCAACAGTAATCGTTTCATTTCTGCAAAGGAAATATGTTCCACTGTTCCTGCAGCTGACAGGCTCTGGCATCAGTTGGAGGCTGAGGCTACAAAAGGAGGGGGAATATGTTTATGGGATGAACCACAGCTGTTTGCAGTACTCCTCTGCCCTAGCAATTATTTTAATAGAAAGAATTCCTGGAGGGTTATTTGGCTTCACACGGTGCACGTCGTGTTCACAGCCACTAGTTCAGGTATCAGGGGAAAGCACCTCTGAAGACAGTTCTGGTCCTGTAAAACACTTTTTTAAAAGGCAGCAGGTTGAATGCTGCAGCCCGCTCACACACCAGAAGATACTTGTTCCCATGGGTAGCACAAGAAATGATAGGAAAACTGGTACATTTACATAATCTGCATTATCATAAAGTTGTTTACCAGCATTGCTGAGCTGCCCAGCACTCCCAGGGTGTTAGAAGAGGTGCTGCCCAATGCAGCCAATGCTGTCTAACTTGGAGATACTGAAAAGGTGAGCAAGACCTTTTCCTGCAGAAAAGGTGAATCACCTGGCTCCATACATTTTTCCCTGAGGGAGAAGAGGTAGGACCTCCCCAGCTTGTTCAGGGTGCAGTAGTTTGCATGGGTGCCTTTTCTGCCCCTGTAGGGCAGTTCCTGGAGGGAGAGTCTCAGGCCAGGCTGGCTGTAGGAGTGCAAAAGGAAGTACTTGCTCCAGTGCTGTATTTCCACGATAAACTGGAGTCTATTTGAAATTCAGCAGCATCGTGTGAATGTGTTGCTGCTTTGCCTCAAAAATAATCAGTCAAGACAGTCCTCAGACACTGCTGCTCATTAAATAAAACACTCAGATTCCTCCCTGAAGGGGGAGGCTCCTCAGGGACTGGCACTATTTTAGCCTGCTTGCCATCTGAGGGCTTTAAAATACTTCAGAAGCATTAATTAAGTCTCAGGACATGCCTATAAGATGGAAGTTTAGCGTTTACTCAGCAGTGAGCAACACTGGGGCTGCAGGCTGGGGATGCTCCAGGACTGTGGAAGTCTGGATCAGGTACTGTGAATCTCGGAGCATCAGCTGGTGCCAGCACAAGGGGAAGGAGAGTTCCCAAGCTGCAGCTCCTGCCCTGACCCGCTCGTGGGGCCAGGCTGGCCTTGCAGAGGAAGGTGTGTTCCCAGGTGGGGATGCTCTGCTCGGGAGTGCCAGCTCAGGATGGCTGCCCTGCTGCTCAGCCACAGCTGCCAGTGTGGCATTCCCAAGCCTGCACTGTTTTGATTAGCACTGGCAAACACCCGTGTCCCTCACTGAAAGCATCTCACACAGACATTGGGATCAGGTGGCTTAATGAGAAAATGAGTAAATCCCTTCCTGGATTTTTACATTCAAACCAGCTGTCCAAAACATGAGATATCTGAATTCCTTATAGCTTTGGGATGTTAGACTCTGTTTTGTCTCTGAAAATGCCCATCTTTCAGTGCACAGGAGAGCTCTAGCTGTTCATCCCACCATCCATCAACAGGACTTTAGTCACTCACTTATGAATGTATAAATGGAAGTTAAATGCTTTAATACTTCTGTGGAAGTAGCTTTAAGAGAGTATATAAGAGAGTATATGAGTAAATAAAATATGCCAGGTGATGCTTCAGAAAGTTGTCCAAAAAAAAAAGAAAAACTGAACAAATATCCTGTAACTCAAAGGGGAAACAGGTAAGGATTTGTGTCACCAAACAGTGCTGTTCACATACAGAAATGCCATTTCTTACCTGGAGAATTAGATGAGAAGTTCAGTGATTTTTGTCAGTGCCTTTCATTTCTCTGCAGAGAATATTAGCACACTGCTACTGACAGAACGTCAATAATGGGGGATGTAAACACTTCTGAAGCGTTAATTCTCTCAGCATTGTGAGATCCAACATATGCATCATCACTGTATGTCAGCAAGGGATAATGTGAGCAGGCACCACAGACTAAAATACAACAGTGGAATCTGCTTCTGAAAGAGATTTCCATGTGAGAACAGACAAGGTTTCAGCAGTTTCCCGTAACAACACCATGGCCTGACACAGCTCCTCGTGCTGGAATCTGCCTTTGTCACAAACAGCTTTGCAATAAATGCACGTGGTGTGGATGGGCACAGCCCTGTGGGTCAAGCGGTCAGTGGCCATGGGAAGGGAAAAGGCAAATGGGGAAGTCAGTGTCATTTAACTGTCACAAACTATGCAAACTCACCCAGAGCAGCACTGGAGGCAGCTTTCCCTGACTCTCCAGGGCAGGCTTGGTTTTGACCTGTAGTCTGGATGCCCCAATCATTTGGGCCTTATGAATACTTAATTCCCCACTTAATTGCTTCAGTGGCAAGCAGCTTTCCCTTACTGCACTTCTTTCACCCCAGAATGAGGTTAAAGAAGGAAAAAATGGTCTCCTGGATCATCCTCTGGCCACAGAACACAGGCTTCTGTTTGGTATCGTACAGTGATCTCTGACTCTCTAACAAGAGCTGGGTAAGAGGGTGAACAATGTGTCTCTATCTGCCTTCCATGTGTTTATCCAGGACATGACTAGATCTGGGCAAATGATTATGCACAAACGTTTCTTTTTTTTTTTTTTTTTTTTTTTTGAGTCTTGACCATTTTCTCACTCCTTTTGCCTGAGGTTTTAACTCCCATAACTTTATTTTACCAGCTCCGTTTACTATCAGAGAATTCACTGAAGCAGCAAATTATACATTATTGGAGATTATTCACCGAGAGTGAAGTGATAAATGAATAATTAATTATCATTGTTAGCACTGTCGCCCTGTGGGTCTCTGTGAAATCAGGACCCTATTGCTTTAGGTACTGTACTAACAAATACAGTTCTTTCTCCCAAAGGGCTCAGCCTGGAGAGGTGACACAGCTCAGGGGAAAGGGTAAAGAGATGTGTGTTGGGCTGAGGCAGCACTTCAAAGCCCGGTGGATTCTGCCCTGAAATGCCCAGAGGTTCCCTCATTTCCTTTGTGTGTTGGGTTGGAAGGATGCTTCCCACTCTCCTGGTGAGCTCATCCTCACATTCCTGTGACGACAAACACCAACCCTCTTACTCTCCTGTCACTAACTAGCACCTCTTGCAACACTACTGATTTTTCTGTGGCCATGTCATTTCTTGGGCCTATTCTGATCTTTGGCTCAGAGGTTTTTTGAGCCTCAGCTCCGACTTCTAAGTCAGGAAGGTGAAACACAGGTGCTGAAGCTGCTAGGGAGAAGGCAGGAAGGAGCAAAAACTCCCCAGTTTCCTCCCTCCTGCCAGGGCTGCAGTTTGCAGAAGGTGATCAGTATGATGTATAACTGTGGAACTCCCCCAAAGCACACACAAATAAAACAGGGAACGGGCTGTAAAATACGTTGGAGCTGGAAAATGAATGATCTCTGTCAACTATTTAAAAGCAATCCAGTAATGTGAACAATCAGAAGTGAAGGAAAATCAATACACTTTTCATGGCACAGAAATGGAAAATAAGTGGGATTTTACTCCTGCAAAATCCATGCAAACAAAACCCAACAAATTAATTCTGCTTTTCAATGAATGTGGTCGTGTCTTCAGCAGCAGAACCACCTCCCAGAGTGCTTTCTTCAGCCCCAGCAGTGTGCCAGTGATGTGGCAGAAATCCCCACTGGTGTCAGTGGTACATGACAGAGAATTGTGAACAATCGTGTGCTATTCCCAACACATTTAATTTGTTGAACAAATAATTCCTCTAGGAAAGCTTCAATGAAAGCAAGCAGAGAGACAATAGAGCACAGCAGATACAGCCCAGTCCCTACTTCTGCACCCAAAATTCAGACAAAGCAGCAGAGCAAAGCAAAGCATCGCGGTCCCTGTCGGACAAGTGGAGGCGTGATTAGAGTGTCCCGAGGTGGCCATTCCTACGCTCCAAATTTCAGCCAGCTTCTGACTTCAGGTAACAGAGGGGAAGTGGCCTTGAGGGTAAAGGAAGAATTTCCTGTAGCAGCTCTTTAAAATGGCAGCATTTGGCAAAGTTGTAAAGGAAACATTGGTGGCACTATGAACACAAACGCCTTTTGCAGCAGCTGCTCCAGCCCTAAGCAGCAGCTACTGTGGGACATGAATCTGAGGTCTCCCGCAGCATCTCCGACATTGCAAAGAAAGAAAGATTTTTTTCCCATTTAGTCAAGCTTGTAAGCTCTAAGCTCCTACGACTGTTTGTTTATTTTTAGGTTACCTTCAGCGCCGGTGCTCCGTAGGCTCGGGTTTGTGTCTCCGCCGAGGCGATGCCGCCGCTCTGCGGTCCCGCGCGGAGCCGACACATCCCGGGGCTCCGGGGCCGCGTCCAGCGAAGCACGTCCCGTTCAACCCCTTTGCATCTCTCCTGCTGCCCACAGAGCTCAGATCAGCCGAAAGAGCCCTTCCTCCTGCTACTGGTGAGCTGGACTCAGGTCCCGCACTTTCGCCGGAGGGGCTGAGACGATCGCGCATCGAGGGACCTGCACAGTGAGGAGACGGCTCTTGGTGGCTTGGCCAGGGACACGAGTGCACCCAGCAGCTCGCTCCTCGGAAAGGAGACAGCGCTGGTCAGCTCTCAGTGTTAAGGACTGTGTCTCACTATCCTGACAATTCAGATCAGACCCCATTTCATCTGTGGGGCTCAGACATTTTAGGTGTGTTCTGCGGTAACTGCGTCACCTGGTAAATCAGCCCACAGCAAGAGGCAGAACGGGACCTCATGGACTGCGAGAGAGGGAGCACTCCTGTTGCCAGGTGTTCTAACAAGGTGTTACCCAGACACAAGCCTGTTTGTAAAGGCAAGCAGATGATTACACTTCATTCCTGTATTTCCAGTGCCACCTTCTGTACAAAAGAGGAAACCTCTGAGCTCAGCAGCTCTGAGGAGTGAAACTGGAAAATTCTTCCCCCACCCACGTGGAGACTCAGTCACTATTGAAATTAAACACTGAAGGATTTACATTTTCAGTAGCTCAACAGAACACTGAGTTGTGTGCTCGAGACACCCACAGGTGCCAAACCCTTCTAATTTTACAAAGAAAGTACATCAGCCTCACTTTGTCATAAATTCGTGCAGTTTCTGAGATGGGATATAGTGGGTTAGAGAAATAAACATCCACTATTATAAAAAAAAGTAAAGCATACGTCTGGCTATAAATATCAAAACCTCATGTCAAATAAATTCACAAGGCCATGATTAAAGTATGTGATCGGGGATAGTTGTTTTTCTTCTCTGAGTCATCCTGAGCCTTTCCCAGAGATTTTCAGTCTGAGACTGCTGTGGGGTTGCAGCATCCTGGCTGTGCCATGGAACACTCACCTCATCCTTGAAGACTACGCTGCATCCAACCACAAATAACTGCAGTAAACATCTACTCTGAATAGTTTTTTTATATTGTATCAAGCGCTTGCAGGCCTAAAAAAAAAACAAAACCAAAGCCAAAACCAAGTTGGATTTTCTTGTCCCTAAGTCCAATTTCAAATACTAAGACCAAACCTGGTTTTTATCAGTTGATGCCTTGCTTGGGTAAGCCACACAGAGCCATTGTCAAAGCTGGGTCCAGACCAGTAGCTTTGCAGAGCTGCATCCCTGGAAGTGTTCAAGGCCAGACTGGATGCAGCTTTGAGCACCCGAGTCTAGTGGAAGATGTCCCTGCCCTATCAGGGGGTGAATAGGTGATCTTTAAACTTCCCTCCTAACCCAAAGTATTCTGTGATTTCATTCTTCCTTCTACTTTCCTACTGTGCCTAGAAAATAACTTGATTACTTGATTAATTTCATTCAGGAGGTTTTCCACTAAGCACTATTCAGCATGATTATCTGGTACCTCCAGACTTTCATTAAAGAGACAGACAAGGTCTTATCATCTTCTCTAATAGCTGCCCCATGCTGCCCTGCCAGATCTGATAAGCTCCGAAGATGATTTGGAACAGCCTTAGAACCTCCAACCATTTTTAATTGGGGTCAGTGTCTTCACGTCTGCAGATGCTCCTGTGACTGAATGATCAAATTACTGTGGGATCAGGATGAGCAGTCCGTGGCACAGTGAGCATCCCTGCAGGAGACAGAGAAGGTGCTCAGACAGCAAAGTCATCCTCCTGACCACTGGCAGGTGAGCACTGGGCAGCACCCCTGAGTCCTCAGTTCTGGCTCTGGTCACACCTGCAATTCGCTGGCAGAATCAGCCAGGGACTCTGCTCTGAAGGCTGTGGAAAGCTGGAACTGAGGAGCTGGAGAGATAAAAACCCAGTTTCCTTGTTAGCTTACCCGGGATGTCCAGAGGCAGTGGCGATGCCGGAGCCTGATGGCCTGAGGGAAGGTCAGCTGGTGTGGACAGAAGGAATTGTTGATGGAACTGTGCTCCAATATTCCTCTGCTTCCACTGCCGCAGAGTTTGACTTCATGTGAGCTCTCCCAGGCTCCCACTGCCATGGCTCAGCCTGGTTCCATGCCCCTCACCTGGTTTTCAAAGGAATGTTCCCAAAAAGCTCCTCTAAAGCTGTCACTACATGGCCACACACAGAGAGTACATATATGGACACAAAATATGTTATTTATTGTGAATTTTGCAAAGACACATTTAAGCAACAAAATATACATTTGTGAACCTTTAGTTTTATACATAACAATCTGCTACCATAGCAATAAATTAAATATACATTATTTACAACAGACATAGGTCACCAGAAACTACAAAGCACCGCCTCTCTACATCAAAAATAAACTTTGTCAGATACATTTCTTCAAGATTTATTTTCACTCTATAAACTCTCTTCACATTCTCTGATATAAATCCAGCATTTCCCTTTGCAGGACATACGCAGTGCTACATTCATTGAACACGATGAAAGCATGCTGGGGGCTGGGGGCAGGGGCTGGAGCGTCAGCGGAGCAGCGAGAGCGCAGGTGGGACCTGCAGAGGGGCCGGGCTCTGCCCTGGCTTTGGGAGTGGTGCCGGCACTGAGCACCTCCCGCAGCCAAGAGATCCCAGCCCCAGGCACAGCCCATTTGTGGCAGCAACATCTCTTGGCCCCTGACCTGCCATTCCTGAAGACCCTCAAAACGCTGGAAAGAAACTGAGCTTGTGCTTAGGATCCCCTGCTTCCCTCAGAAAAAAGCACTTCTGTGTTGTGCTTAGGTGTAACCACCCTGTGCTTGGCTCTGTGGGGTTTCAAGAAGATGCAAGTACGTGCCAAGTGCTTTCCTGAATGGAAGCCCAGCCAGAGCAGCAGCTCACTGCCAGCCCTTGGCAGCTGCACACCAGCCCCTGATGGAGGGGATGCTGGTGGAGGGGATGCTGGTGGAGGGGAAAGGGTCCCAGTCCGCTCTGCACGACGACTCAGAGCCAGCGGCACCAGTGCTGGAGATGTGGACCTGCACCCGACCTGCCACTGCCTCTCACCAAGCCCATGGGCTGGTCTGAGCCAAGGGGCAGCTGGGGTGCAGCAGGAACAAGTGGGGGACCGAAACCCTGGCAGGAAGGGGAGCAGCCCCTTGCAAGAGAGACCTTCCCACACAGCGGGGGCTTCCCCATCATCTCCCCAAGGCGTTTCTGAGCCCCTTCTGCTCCCTCTGCAATGTCACTTCTGAGTATGGCAGAAGTTGTGTGTATGGGAACAGCGGAATCAGAAAGGAAAATGCACTGCCCAATAATTCTAGTGTCAGTTAAGGATCCTTTCTTTTATATATATAAATATATATATGTTATATATATATATATATCCATATATATCTCCCTTTTATGTATGTATAAATGTGTAAGTGTCACTTATAAGCACAAAACACTTTGCAAAATATATACAGGAACACCTTCACCCACTGCTGGAAGTGCAGAAGTGCCCGGGCTGTACCACAAGCACTGCTCAGTCCCAGAACCGGCACGGGACAATCGGGACCCTGCGGGATGGGAGGCGCGGGCCAGCACCGGCAGCTGCGGGGCAGCAGGGGCGGCGCTGGAGCCCGGCCGGGACCGGGGCACCCAAACCGCAGCTGCTGGTAAGGATGTACAGCAGGTTTTAGGCCTTTGGTGAGGAGTGAGTGCTGCTGGATTTGTCCCCCAGAAGCCAAACCTCGTGCCAGACCCGAGGGGGTCCCGGCCCCACAGCCGCTCCAGCGGGCTGGCGCAGGAGAGACAAGTCCAGCGCACTGCAACTCTCCCTGAGGCTTCACACTGCTCTGTTAGTCCCATTTGAATAATTCCCAAATCAATCTAGGTCAAAAAAGGAAAGTCACAGTTTCAAGTGAAAAAAAAAGCAACAAAACAACCAAAAATGGCAAACCAGCTGACAGTAGCCACTGCATCGTCTGCTGAAAGATCTCACGGAGATCAACACCCACGGGAATGACAACATCTACAGAACCGAGTGACTTCTCAGAGGAAAAAGCAAACCCAGAGCAGACCCTGGGAGCAAGTCATTGCACCAGTCAGCGTTTCACCGTGCAGCCTCAGGAAATCAGACCAAAGCTTCTAAGAGGAGGATTGGGGGTGGGTTTGAAAGTGCTACTGAAGCATCATCAGACAAGTGCTGAACAGCAAACTGTGTGATCCTGAGACACCTACAGCTACAGGCTGGGCTGAGCACACTGCAGGCTCCTCTTCCAAAGGAAACTCAAGGCTTAAACTCTATTGAAATGCAACTGGCTGGGAGCAGGAGGGATTGTCCCCATGGGAGTTATTGGTATTTACTAGTCCTACACAGCACTTAGGGCCAGTGAAACCGTTCCCTGCCTTTTCACAATGTGTTCTCCTTATTTAACCTGGTTCCCCTCCCATCAGAGCTACAGCCTTTCCACATGGATTAATTACAGCACGAGCGGAGCACCTATGTGAACCAGATTGTAAGGCTCTCGGAGAGCACCTCCCTGCAGGACCAAGGTGAGCAGAGCAAGTTCTGCTTGGCTTGGCTCGTCTCTGGCCTGGGGAGATGACAGGGAGAAAGGGAGGTGATGGTTGAATCCTATAAGCACTTGCCCCAGAGAGAGGGGAGCAGGAGCAGCCACAGCCACGGCGGCTGCCCAGGGCTGCTCCAGGAGCACAGTTCTGCACCCACCTGCCGAAACAGGCTGTCAGGTACTTTGTGCCTCTTGGAGCACCCGCTGTGTGAAGGTGACTTTGGCACTCAAAGTCCTGTTTTCAGTAGGAATCACAAACTCGAAGAACTGTGTTCACTTGAGACTGAGAACCTGATTTCATGAGGGTTTCCAAAGGTCACAGGCTGGGGGGGGTGGGCAGGGGGAATATCTCTGCAGCATCACAGCCTGTCTTCCAGAAAATGGGTAAGGGAAATCTATGAGCAATGTGAAATTTGTGGACAGGCTTCAGGGAACTTCACACAAAGTTCCATAAAAGAGCAAAAGGATTTCTTGGCATGTTGAGAGAGGTATTTTCTGGGAAAGGGCATTATGGAAAAGTTACCTTGCAGAATCTATAATCCTTTCAGAATAACAAGAGCTTGCTCAAAAGCAGCAGGACAGACTCTGCAAGGGCTGGAGCAGCCTAATGCCTCCCAAATCACTGGAGTTTTATGCATTTGCTTGCCTGGTGATTCAAGCCATAGGGCAAAGCAGAGCCCACCGGGTAAATCCCCTCTAGTTCCAGTCCTAGTACTCAGAAAAACTAAAGCTGTGATACACCACAGCTTTAGCTTTGGGTCGCCTTTCCCAGGCCTGTGCTCAGTGTCAGGCAGGGACAAAGCAGGGAAGCTGCCAAGGGAGGATGAGCTGGCTGCGGTCCCCAGCTCCACCCCCTGGGCCAAGTCACTGACCTGCCTCTTGTGCAAGAAACTGAACAAGTTTGGAGTAAGGGGCTGCCTCTGCCCCAAGAGTTTTGGGGTGTGGGTAGGAGCTGGGGGATGGCTGGAGAGACACTGCAGACCCCACTCCAGGGAGAGCTGCCCAGGACCCCCCCGGGGAGGTTTTGCCCCACTGCCCCCAGAGAAGAGCAACAGCAAACGAAGGTGGAGGGCAAACTGCCCCAGAGCCACTAACACCTAACTTTGGCCTGACCCCCCACCCTTCAGAAAACAAACATAAACCCCTGTTTCCCCACTGATAACTGCAAATAAAGCATGGAGGGACCTAAACTGTGCAGGGGTCTCTCCTGCTGCCCCTCTGCCCAAACAGAGCTGGCAGGCAACCCAGGGATGGGGGGAATGTACGGTGCCCACCAGCTGCAGCACGTGTGGGCAACCACAGGGTGACCCAGCACAGCACCACAAGGGGACATGACCCTGGTGTGTGCAGCACAGTCAGAGACACGTCCCCCCCTGCACACAGAGCAGGGGCGCAGGGTGTGTGCTGGACAGGGGGACACCAGGTGAGAAGGTGGCTGGTCCCTGTCAGGACAGGACTGTAGCAAGGTGAGAGCTCTTTTCCGGTGTAGCGGGCAGCCGGCAGGTGAGGGCACCTCGCTGCCCACGGCTGGGGCGTGCGTGGTCCCATGGGGTGTTGAAGATTTTTCCCTTTGTCAAAACAAGAATTCTCTGCAAAGAAGAAAAGGATAAAAGTGTCAGGAGAGTGGAAGGAGAATATGCTATGAAGCACCTGTCCCAGGGAGGGAACTGAAGCCACAGCAGTGCCCTTCCCCAAAGCACCAGGCCAGGGTGGGAGAAGGAAACTCAGTGATGAGGTGAAAATCCCAGCTTTTTGAGATCCGTGCTTTCAGAAATGTAAATTTCTCTCATTTCAAGTTCTGTGGGCTCTTCTGCTCAGCTTGGATCTTCCTAATGACACCCTTAATTTCACGGAACAGAAGGAACCCAGGCAAATCCCACTGAGTTCCCTTCACCTCTGCCCATGAAATCCACCTCCTGAATCTTCCGTCTCCCCTTGGGTTTTTGGAATGGGTAAGGGCCTGCACTGCCTTTCCACCCCTGTGCCCAGAGCACAACGCAGTAAACCTGGAGATGGGCACCAGTGTTTGACAAAGATTAACTGGGGAAAATGCAACCTGCTGGGCAGGGGCCCCTCACCCTGGGAGCAGGTGCAGGAGTATGGTGCTCCAGAAAGGAACAGGTAAAGCTACGCAGCAGCACTGGTGGGTGCAGACCTGTCATTTACCCCTGCCCTTTCCCTCCCTCACCTACAGCAGTGTTTACGATGCTCTAAGGTGCAGTATGGATCCCATAAGCAGTAACAAGCAGTGTGAGCAGCTGCGGTTGGCTGAACACAGCTGGCCCCCAAACAGCCTTTTTGCACAAAACAAAACATACCAACACTCACCTGTGACAAGTTCATGACTTCCTCCTGCTAGTGGCTCTATGTGGAAGAACAGAACATGGAGTGGGTTGCAAACAAAGGGGCAAGAAGTCACAAAATCCCTTCCCTTCTCTCCCTCATGGTCCTCAGAGCCACCCCTAGAGCCCAGACCCCCCACGCCAGGCACGGCTGCACAGCAACCCACCAGCAAGAGCCGTGGCACCTACCATGCTGGAGCTGCCATGGCTGAGCTTGTCGAAGCGAAACTTCAGGTTGGACCTTGGAGAGTTTCTGTTCTTTAGATCTGCTGGAGGGAAGGACAAACAAAGAACAAAAATAATAAACTGTGAACAAAAATATTTGCTGTAGTGCCGGCTGCACTCACCCAGCTAGGCACTTTAATAGACTGTCAGGAGTGCTACCAATGTTTAGTCTGCCTTGGCTGAATGTTTGGCAAAAGCTGTACATTAAGTGTTTGCAATGGAACAAATTGAGGCTTAATTACATTTCACAGTCTTTCTCCTGGAAATGCCACTGAAAAGGCTACAAGGAATGACTGATCCATATAATGTATGGGTGGATTTTTATGTTCTTGGCAGGAAAAATACAAAACAAACACTTCAAGCATTAAAAGGGGTTGGTTTAAGGGTTCAGAAAATCACTAATGAAATAAGGAGGAGGGCCTGTGGGGTGCTGAGAGACAAAAAGCCTGCCTGCACTCCATGGTCCCACTTTGCCAGCAACATTCCCAGTTACAGAGCCGTTTGGGTCTGTTTGTGCTTCCTGGCTGTTTCAAAAACAGCTCCTCAGCTGACAGTGTGTTTCCACGTGGATGGTGGTGCCTTGTGGCAGGCTCTCTGTGGCTCAAGGAATCAGAGCCATGGGGATTTGTGGGAGAGGAGTGGCTGCGGCCATCCCCATCTCACTGCACCATCACCACAGGATGCACCAGCAAAGAGCTTTTCTTGCCTGTTTTGCCCTTTTGAATTGCACCTCACTGTGCAAATCATCCGACTGAAATGGATGGAGTTGGTGAGCGGGTTGGCAGGAGAGGAATGGAGCCAAGACCACGGGAAGCTGCTTGTTGATTAAATAATTGTGAGTCATGGCTCGGCCTCTGGAGACAGAGTTTCCACAACTACTGCACATGCCTGTCAGGGGAGACAGAGGGAACAAAGCCACAGCAAGAGCCACCTCTGCGCTCTAATTGAGAAAGGAAACAAATTCCCCATGGAAGTATAGAACTACAGCACATGGGGCCATCCCTCCAGAGCAGCCCTGTCAGGATGGGGCTGCCCCGCACCCCGCGGGTGCCTGTCCCGCCAGGGCGAGCACAGCTGCTGCTTCACCCTGGGACCTGGACAAGGCTGGGAGGGGGCTCCTCCATCCCAGAGCCACAGACCCCATTCCAACCCACCGTTACAGGAACCCAGGGGCTTCGGGTGGCTCCAGGAGTGAAGGTAGAGCCGGTGCCCTCTGCCAGTCTGCCTGCCACCCACCTGTGGGGCTCCTGCTCATGATGACAGGGGTGGCCGTGGCCCCCACGCTGGGGCTCTCACTGCCGGGCGAAGCACTGTAGACAAACACGTCCTGCTTGAACGGCGACGCGGTGGAGGGCTGGCTTCCCTGCTCACAGAGACAGGACATGGCCTTTCCTGCAGTCAGGTCTTCCCCCACGCCCTGCTGATGCCCCACTGCACCCGTGCCCACTGGAGCCCTACCACCAGTTGCTGGTAGGAGAGCTTGTCCTGACGGAGCACCCTACTGGCCTGGGCAGACCGAGCAGTGCCCAGGGCATCCCAAGGCTCGCTGGGGTGTCACAGAATCACAGAATGGTTTGGGTTGGAACAGACCTTAAAGACCACCTAACCAGACCCTCCCTGCCATGGGCAGTGATGCCTTCCACTAGACCAGGCTGCTCCAAGCCCTGTCCAACCTGGCCTTAGACACCTCCAGGGATGGGGCAGCCACAACACCTCCGTGTCCCACCAGGCACTCCAACCCTCCTCCTCCCCACACCCAGAGATGGGCTTAAGCCTCTCCCTGTCAGCAGTGAGGAGGCACCTGGGGGCTGGTGGGCACTTCCCCCCACAGAGCCCAGGGGTCCGGAGGCAGCAGGGAGCTGAGGGGCGTGTGGAATGTCCCGCGGGGAGCGTTCGGTGCCTACCACGCTGTCGTACTCCTCCAGGGTCTCGCTCTCCCCCGCTGTGCTGCTGAAGCTGCTGGTGCTGGAGGAGGAACGGGAGATGTTCGACCGCCCGTTCTCTTTCAGCTTGATAAAAGGCCTAGGGAGAGGCGGAACGGAAGGAAGGGCGCGTGGCTGTCACCAGGGAACTGTGTCCCTTGGACTGTGACAGCGGGACAGACCCTCCTGCACACCCCCGGCGCAAAGTGCTGCCGTAGGAATGAACCTTTTGGGGTGCTGCAGTACATGACCACTTCCAAAGGCGTGGGATAAGGCACTGGGTGGGTGCCCCAGCAGGGAGCCCTAGATCCAGCTGACTTCACCTTGGCAGGGAGGAACAGGCACAGCAGCCTTCTATGCCCTGGGGATGTGGGCAACCTCGGTCAAACGCTGCTTTTTGCTCTTCTTTGTAAAGACCAAAAAGTAGCTGTGCTCATGAATCACCAGACTCTTTTCTCCCTTACTATCAAACTTATGTACAGTACAATTTAGATATGGTTTTGTTTCCTTGATGCCTGTTGAGCTGTGGTGGAAGGAGGACAGGCTCCTTCTGGCTCACCTGTCTTTGTTGGGGCATATTTCAGGGGAGCTGGGGTTGGATGAGGTTTCAGATTTCATCTCTTGGGAAGAATGTCCCAAATCTGGTGTCTTCTGGGCTCCAGAAACACTGTCGCTGAGGGCACAAAGAGACCGGTTGCATGAGTTATACAAGAGTCTTAAAAGGATGGTCAAACTGTACTACCTAACACCAAATATAAACTGTGCGAGAGGCAGATGCTCTACGGGTACCACCACTTTGATGACAAACTTACCACCTTGTCCTGCTCTCGGCCTGGCTCTCCGATGTCGTGTGCAGGCGAGGGAACAGCCCTGACCGGCGCTTGATGGGGCTCCTGGACTGGTTCTTGGCAGCAGCAGCTGGGACAGGGGGCTGAAAACAGAGAACAATCTGGGTTCGAGAGCACAGCTCTCTCCTGGGAGTTCAGATGCTAAACATCCCGCAAGGAACTGTGCTGCCTGCGCATCTGAAAACCACATAATGCCAGAACTTCTTTTCTATCTCCTTTTATTTTGGGGCCAAAACCCCAGGAAGCTTGTTTTCGGTTCTTCCACAAAACGAGCCCAGCTTGAACAAAGCACCCAAACTCACAGCCTGCTCAAGTCTCCACCTCGCCCTTACCCTTGCTCCCCATGCAGGGGACAGCCAGGCTGCATCAGTGGAACACAGTGCCCCACCGGGCTGTAGAGGGGTGGGCACAGGAAGGAACAGTGGGACAGAGGGACAGTGGGACAGAGGGACATGTGGACATGCTCACCGAGAAGGTGGTCTTGGTCACCTCGCCACTGTTGTGTGCAATGCCCCCACTGAGGCTGCCTGGGATGCCACTGCCGTGGTGCTTCTTCTGGCTGCCCACCATCGTCTCCATGGAGTGGCTGCGCACCCGGATGGCTCTCTGTGGCAGAGGGGACAGGGGACAGCAGGTCATCACCACCCCGCGGGGTGCTGTCCCCAGAACTTCTCCCCAGCTTCAGGTCTTTCCCAGGCACATGGGAGAGCAACCTGCCTATGCCTCCCCAAGAGCAAGCACACCCCAATAACAGCATGACTGGTGACATCAGCCCTGGCAGGTGTAGCTGAGCATGGGCTGTCCTTGGGGAGCCCCACAGCCACCACAGGATCAGATTTTCCCCCCACTGGTCTGTGATATCGAGGACTACAGCTACAGGACCAGGAGATACAGACACGAGCCCCAAGCCCTGCCTCCTCCCTGGCCAACCTCACAGACCCCTCGGCAGGAGTGGGGACCACAGCCACGCCATAAGACATGGCACACCTTCCATAATTCTCCCTGGACTCAGGGAGGACAGATCATGTGGAGCCTCCTGCCTTTCTTGCACCTCTCCTGCACCTCTCCAGCCTGCCCCGAAACAGCCCCTGAGCTGGAGGCTTCACAGCCACATAAAAGTGCTTCTGTTCTTCAGCAAACTACTGCTTGAGAATACATTTAGCCTGAACTGCTGCTTCTGGTTTGGTCAATCCACTTCTGGAAGGGACTGGAGGTGAGCTGTGCAGCACTGGCCCCACGACAGGCGCGGACTCTCCTTGCTCCCTTCAATCTTCCTTTCTCCCTGTCAAGCAGCCTCCTTCTCTCACTCCTCACATCAGCTACATTCCCCATTCTCTTCTCAGCTATTCCCTCAGCCATGGCTGCTGCTCCTACAGCCCCTGAATCCCAGCCCAGGCTAAAGAGTAAATGAGTCATGGCAGGTCAAATTCCTGGAGGTGCCAGCACTGCATCTGCAGCATACAGGCTGTTTGCTGCTGGCTGCGGGGTCATGGAGCCACAGGTGGACCCACACCAGGGTAAGAGGAAGCTGCAGCCCTGAGCTCTCACCAAGCCTCCAGTGCTGAAGACCACAGCCCCAACAGCCCCTCCTGCCCATCCAATAACAAACATCAAGCAAGAGTCCATCAGACTGGATTTATTGGGGTCAGCAGCAATTCATACACAATTTGACGTTGTTCGTAGGTAAAAGTGACCAGTTGCTTTGCTGCAAAGCAGCACCCACAGGCACTCACACTCTGCAGGCTCCTGCCCTGGGCTGTGGAACTCTGCAAGGTTCCCCAACACCCCAGCCCACCTCTCAGAGAGAGGTGCCTTTGTTTGTCACTCACTCAGAGCCCAGCAGAACTGAGCTCTGCTCGCCTCTGAGAACTGGTCCCCCGGTCACCTGGCCAAGGGGCTGGGTCTGTAGGCCGGGTCGCAGGTGCAAGGCAGCAGGCAAAAAGATACCGTGGGGACCAGGTCTCAGCCCTTCCAGCCCTCCTTTACCGTCTGTCCCCCCGGTCACTCCGACAGCACACGGTGCAGGACGTAAGCCAGCAGGCAGCCCAGCAGCGCGGGCCCCAGGCGTCCGGGCAGGCGCAGCCTCACACCGACCACGGGCCTCACCTCCCACCCCAGCACTGCCTGCAATGCCAAGAGAGCACAGTCTGTCTCCTGGCACACACAAAGTGTGCCAAAACGTGACTGTTTAACCTCATTGTCGAGACCCTGACGTGAATGCTGTGATGTATGACTGACTGCACAGCAGTTCCATTCCTACACGTCTCACACTGGAACAGGACACATCTGAGCTTCTGCAGCGGGGCCTGGGGAGCTGTGCACCCCTCCTCCATGGCCCCATCCTCCAGGTACAGGATGAGGTGACTCATCCACCAGTGCTCACTTCTCCATGCTATAGGAATAACCGTGCCTGAAATAACTGCAGGAGCTGTCCCAGTACAGTCGCAGGCTGAGCAGGCAGTGGTGGCAGCAGCCCCCACCTCCTCTTGCCACCCTACCCTCAGGGGACTCCTCTTGTCCCCCAACATGTTCCTTGCCAGCCCCAGGTGCATTTTAGCTCTGCTGTTGGCAAGGGCAGGGCTTTACCTTGAAAGACTCCAGAAAGCCTCCATGACCCCCATTCTCCAGCTTGTCCTCCTCGGGCCCCAGCCCCAGCATGGTCTGTGTGTGCCCATGGAGCTCATCATGAAGGTTGTCCAACAAGGCTGCCCGTGTCCGGTCCTGCAGGAGAAACAAGGCACTCAGCCAGGGGCTCCAAGGGAGGAGCAGTGGCACCGGTCCACGTGACAGCCAGCTCATCCATCCTCGAGGGCAGTGCTTGCCCCGTGGTCACCATGCTCTCTCGTCCCTGCCAGCACTGACCCAGTTCAACAGGGAAAGGTGGCTTTGAGGAGGAATAGGAGAGCTCCCCAAACCTGCCGCTGCTCCAGGCAGGGACACGTGGGCAGCGTTACCTCCAGCTTCGCAAACTTGTCGGACTTGCAGCAGGCGTTCTCGGCATTGATGAGCTTGGTCAGCAGGAACTCCCGGAACTCAGGGCTCTGCAGGGAGACAACCAAGGTGGAAAACACACCATTTTTGTAAGACTCTCTGTATCTCTGGTACCACAGCTGTACCAATCCAAAACCCAAGCTCACAGCACCCGGCAGCCCCTACAGGTGTGGAAGCATTGGTGGAAAACCCCAGATGGGTTTGAGGCGCCCTCCTGCACCAACACAGGTGCCTCAGCACCAGAGCCACTGCTGCCGCCTGGCACAAGTAATACCATGCAGTGGTGTATGGCCACTCACCCTACCATAAACACCAGGGGCCTCATTGGAAACCAAAATCAATGCAGATCAATCCCAGAAGTCCTGTTTTCCCCAAGCTGGTGTGCTTGGAAACATCTCGGACATGCACATCTACTTTTTTTACAGCTTGGAACATGCCTCCCTCTTCAGCTCCTACCTTCTGGAACACCGGCGGGCTCGGCAGGGGTGGGCCAAAGGAGGGAACGTCTTCCCGGGCTGTGACTGATACCTGAGGAGTCAAGAGACACGTTATTCCCACGGGTGCAGCAGGATAACAGGGTTTATGCTACCCAGGTGATACATCAGACAGGCGTGAACTGTTCCAAGGCACATTCAAACACTGAGGACCACCAAAACTCATTAACAAATGAGCTGTTATACAAACATGTACTTTATGCACTGATGTCTGTATGCACACAAGGTGTGTAACAGTGCACACGTAATACACCTGTGTGCGCACGTGTGTGTGTTCAGCACTCAGATACGAGTCCCCACGAGGCCTAACACTGACTGCATCACTGAGCACAGGGTGGGTGCTGGGCAGCTGCCTCCAGACCTCGGTCTGGGATCGTCAAATTACGGAATGGTTTGGGTTGGATGGGACATTAAGGGTCATTCAGTCACACCACTCTTGCCATAGGCAGGGACACCTCCCACTATCCCAGACTGCTCCAAGCCCTGCCCAACCTGGCCTTGAACACTTCCAGGGACCCAGGGGCAGCCACAGCTTCTCTGGGCAACCTGTGCCAGGGCCTCACCACCCTCACAGGGAAGAACTTCCTCCTAATCTCTAATCTAACCCTTCCTGGTGGGAAGTCATTCCCCCTTGTCCTGTCACTCCATGCCCTTGTCAAAAGATGCTGAAGCAAAAATGGGTACGTGCACATTGGGGCTGCCCTCACCTTGTACGCCGTATTATCTGCCTCGGGGTTTTCCACCTGCACCACAATGTAGGCATGCAGGAAGTTGGAGGCAATCATGTCAGGGACAAATGGTGTGTTCTCCTCTTGGAAGATAATTGCCACAATGTCATTGCCAATGTGCCTCTTCCTCTGGAGCTAAGCGGAAAGGGAGAACACTGGTCAGTAAAACCAGGCAGTTCTGCTCCTGCAGCAAGCGTCAGTCCCAGGCTGGGGAGCCAAGCAGCCACTTCCCACGGTGCCAGGACTTGGCAGTGCCCATGGCATCAGGCAGGGCAGTGTCAGTGCATCCCCACTCAGACCCTTCTGTGCAAGCAACTTCATCTCTCTTACTTGTTGTGTGTCTCCTTCAGTAAAAGGCAGCTTTGTAGAGACATGAAACATTATCTCCCTGTCCCTGAACACCGTGTACACAGACTCCGCTCCCGTCTGCCCATGGCTGACATCCAGGCCTCCTCGAAAACTGGAGATCAAGGGAAAGGCGGAGAGAAACGAAGAGATATTAATTGAAAGCTTCACAGAGAGCACCAGCAGCTGTCAGGGGACAGGCTGATAGAACAGCCCAGTTCATTTATCCTTATCTAGAAGCAAGCAAATGGGAAAGAACAAACCATGCGTCATGTGTTGTAACCAACTATTGCTGCCACCAGCCTGAAATATAGGGTGCACATAAAGCAGAGCTGGTCAGCCAGGGCTGACCACAGCCGTGGGCACTGGCCATGGCCTCATCGTCCCTCACCAGCAGTGGGGGTCTCCCCCCACACTGTGGCCACTGCAGCGACCACCCCGGAGGCACCCGCGGCTGAGCCACGACACCGGGCACAGCACATTTCCACAGACTTCCTTCCATCTATGGCTGAATATAGCCAGATTTTATCACAACCTCAAATCTGCAGAAAAAGAAGTTTTTCTCTCTTGGCAGCTCTGCTTTTTTTTTTTTAACTCCCCCAGCCTTGAAAAACAAGCCAAAGCTATATTTGCTTCTGCTCTGCACATCCCGCTCATGAGCGAGATGACTTCTGTTCTCGCACGTAGATATTTTTACATATGACATGGTCTCTTGTTAATGTATTTGTAAAATCATCCTTTTTATCTAACTTACCCTTTGAAGTCCTGGAGAGTTATGGTGTCTCCCAGAAAACTTAGGAAGTTCTTGAAGGCAGTGCTCTCTTCATTATTGCCAAACAGCTCCTCCTCTTGGGTCTGCAAAACACAGGGTGCATCTGCTGACAGCCCCAATTTTCCCTGCCTGTCCAATCCCCTGCCACCCCCAGCTCCATCCATGGAGTCCCTGGGGTCTGACCAGCACCTTGTTCCATGGTGTCCTGCACAGCCTCAGGCTGCTCCCCACCTCTGCTCCCCACCTCTGTTCCCCAGCTGGCACCACCACACCCGCCACCAGCACCATCCATGGGCTGTCACAGCCCGCTCAGCCCGCAGGACAGCCCAGGGTAAAGCTGCTGAGAGCCACTTCTGAGCCCCAGCAAGGGCCTAAGGATATTATCCAGGAAATACCAAATCAGAAGTGAATCCTCTATTGGAAAATCCAAGCCCTAATCATCCCCTGCTTTCTGTATTTCAAAACAATGAGACCCTAATTACGGCCTTGCATGAGTCACTCAATCCAACCCAAAATGCAATATGTAAGATAATTAAAGTGCCTGTCAGAATAATTCTCAGTGAGTTCTGAGGCTGAGCTCTGCACTCCCCATCCGGAGTCCCCGGCTAATGACAGCATTTTCAGCAAGTGCCTGTCTTCAGAGCCCACAGTCCCTCCAGACAAACGTAGCTGTTTTGCTGTCTAAACATATATCTGATTAAAATACCACGCCTGCTAAAATCCATTTTCACATCCGCTTTTCCCTACAGCAGCTTGTGGGCTGATTTCCATACTGAGATTTTTCAGTCATATCATTTTTTAATGAGTGGGGAAAACATCTGAGCAATGAGAAACACAGTCAGTGAGGACACCCAGTGACATGAGGTGCTGCACATGGCAAAATTAACATCAGAGTTGAGTCTGTGCTCATGAACGTGGATCTCTGGTGCACAGGGACATGCTCCATGAAAGCAGCATGGGGACAACTCACCTGCCTGAACTTCTGATAGATCACACCAAACTTGAACGTGTTGTTGACCTCATGTTCATCATAAGACACTATCATCTGGGATGCCTGCAGGAAAGCAAAATGCCAATTGTTTCATCTGGTAGTTCAAAATGTGATGGCCAAAAGATCCATGGTGAGGGGTGAGGAGAGCCCACCGGAGCTGCAGCAGGGTGCAACAACAACTGGGCAGCACCAAGGGAGCGGAAGGGGGAAAGAAGCCAAATTTCCACATAATTAGGCTAAAAGTTTTCAACAGTGGCCCTGGGTGTGGTTCTCAGCATCGTTGCAGAACACACAACCAACTTGGGCAGGTTACCTCACCTTGGGGTAGAGAACCGGGTTAAACTTTAGCCCGGAGGCATCGTCACAGAAGGCCTGTGGGCAAGGGGAAAGAGCAGTCAGTGCCAGGTCCTTGGCCAAAACTTCAGGCTGTGAATGTCTTATAAAGAAGCCAAATACAGCGTCCGATTGCAGGAGCTCCCACTTCGCATCCTCTCATTGGGATGCCCCATGGCCGGGCTGGCACCCGACTGAGGATGCAGCAAGCCAAGTCCCAGGTCTCTCCATGTCAAATGAGTGCCATTTTCTCTCCCTGCCTGGGATCAGCAGGGAACCAACAGCAGGGCCAGCACACAGCACCATCTAAGTGCCCCTTGACCTGAGAGCCCAGGCACTCATTGTAAAATTGAAACTGCTGCCCAACACTGTCCAATGCTGCACTACACATCCCAGTGATGCCCAACGCCACCCAGCACTGCCAAACACTGCCCAACACATTCTGACACCACCCAACACTTCCCAACACTGCCTGATGTGCACTGGCACAGGCTTTGCTGCATGTGTTCCAGCCAAGCCAGGCAATTCACCTTTGCAATCTGGGGGATGCTTGGGAGTTTGCTGAATCCTGCCAATGGAATCCTTTCATGCAATGTCTTCACTTTGGACCTAGCAAAGAAACAACAACGAGCAGACAGACGTCAGAGAGTGTCTACAGCAAAGAGGCACCCTCTGTTGGGAAACACTGTTGTGCTGCATTTGTTGGGCCTGGTTAGCGAGCAAAGGCTCGATTTGTCTTCTCATCTCTGCAGCTCTTAAAATATTCATAGTTTGGAGGGAGATGACACAATGGTTCAGACATGCTGGGTCCTGTCAGCTTATGGAGGGATGGCGAGAGAAGTGACTGGTGTTATCCCAGGGAGGATTAAACACGCAGAGGTTTACATTCAGTTCCAGCGGGTTTAGCAACAGATCAAAGTCTCACATTCATTATCAGGTTTAGGCAGTCCCAGCACAGAAACACAAGGATGCTGCCACTGCCTCCCATCCCACCCAGACCCCCTCCACGTGCTGCCAGTCCAGCTTGAGCACTTGCTGTAGAAACAGAACCAGGGACTCCCAAAGAGAGAATATTTTGTTAAACAAAGCTTTTTTTCTTCCATACCTGAGTATAATCCTTAAATATTCTGTGCCATCTGTCTCCTCACATTTAACAGAAAGGATCAGATTTCCAAGGCTGCTGGCTGTACAGTAAAAATTTAAATGATCCTAAAAATAGAAAACAGCACATTAGCAGCCGGGAAGCCACTTGCCGATGGCAAGGACACTGCCTGGACACTCACCTGCCACCCCAACACCCTCCCATTACTCACACACTTGCACTCCCTTGCCAGGACCAGGGCTGTAAACCCTCTGCCCATGGACTTTAGCACCCAGGTCTCGGTGTGTTCAGAGGGCCAAAGAGGATTACGGGGCTGTGAGCAAGAGGGCAGGGGCTGCCACGCAGGCCCCCATGCCTCGCATGAGCCCTGGGTCCCCAGGGACAGAAGGCTCAGAGCCGATGTCCCCACCGGTGTCACAGGAGACCTGTGGCTGTGGGACTGGGGCAAAGGCTGCACGTGTGGCCTTCACTGCTACACTGGGAACCCACCAGCGCCTCCATTCCTTGCAAAGAGGGAAATTGTAAAATTTGCCCACTTCGCTCACAATTGGAGAGTTTTTCTTGGGCAAGGGTGTGCAACTTTGAGCCCCCTGGGGCGGAGGAACCCACCTTCCCCAGGAAATGCTTGCGGTAGGCTCTGGCCTCTCCCTTGCACTCCAGCTTGTAGCCGTAGGTGCTGGGGCTGAGGTTTTCCTCCTCCTCTTCGCAGATGCTGCTGTCAGATGAGGTGGGCGTGCCAAGGTTTTCTGGGTCTTCTATCCAGTACCCCCCAAACTGGGGCAGGATGATCAGCGGGTATGGGCTACCCTTCTCTAGGATCTGCAGAGACATGTGCCATGAGGGGTCAGGCAGGACAGGGGTGTGGATGTGGGATGCAGAGCTCATTGCCCCATAATTTGCCCTCCCTACTGCAGCAGACCCCAGCCCTGGTGCCGGGGAGGATGAGTCCAGCCCCTCTCTAAAACTTCTGTCACATAAGAGGGCACATGGTACTGAGGAAAAGCCGAAAACCACAAAGGTAGGGAGGGGAAACATGCTTTATGCAGCTCCTCTCAGAATCTCCACCAATTCCCCCGCCATCAGCAATTTTGGAAACGTGTTCACCGGAGGGTGTTCAGGGGAGTTCAGGGCACCCACCTCATCGATGCTGGGGTATGGGATGTAGTCTTCCTGGAAAAAGGAACCAAAACACCATCTATGACCATCTGTTCCCCACCAGCTGTCCCTTAACACCCCAGCCCTGTACACCCAACCCAGGGAGTGCCTCCAACACCTGCTGGTCCCTTGCAGGAAGGCATCAATGCAGGCTAAGTCCTGCCTAAAGGGAGTTCCTCTATTGGTGCAACTTCCCAGTACCGTGGCAAACCCCAACCCTTTTGCACAGCTGGAAGCTGAAATGCACCAGTCTGGACATAAAGCTGGATTAGGGATTTACAGGCACCATGCTCCCATCTCTGCAATTCAATCAGTGCCTTGTTTTTAGATCTAAATCCTTTCCAGCCCTTTGAGTGACTGTGACGATCACATTAAACCTCTGAGATGAGGGTGGGACACTTGAAGAGATCCCCTCAAGAAACAAAAATCAACCAACCTTGTGTTTTTGGCTTCCAGACTTCTGTTCTTCCAGTTTTGGTGCCTGTTTGGAACAAAATGAATGCATCAAATTATGTACATGCTTTCACCAACACAGGGGGTCGGTCCACCAACACCAGGGTATTTTGCTACAGGGAGGTCACTCCAACCCAAGCGGCTGGAAGGTGGGGTCTGTTCCTGGGACAGGCCTCCCAGCACAGTAACAAAGGAGGTGCTGTGGGGCCTCTGCCCTCAGGGGCTCTGCTGGGGGAAACATCCCGCGTTACTGGCATGCACACTGCTGCTCACCTGCATTTTTTCCAGCATTTCGAAGAATTCTGCCGACTGAAAAGAAAAGAAGGAAATCTCCTGTTCGATAAAAGCAGACACAAGGCAAGCCAGTCCAAGCCACATCATGGCAGGGACACTGGACCCCCACCCTGGAGCACTTGTCCTGCTCCCTGAATATGAGCAGGCAGCTGTGACACCAGGAGCTGCCATCCAGCCCAACTCGGAGCTCAGCATCACTGCTGCAGCTCTCCTTGCCAGAAGCCCTCGACCCCCACAAATGCCCAGCGTTGTGTGGAGTTTGATCAGGGATCTTGAGTAATTTCTTTTCTTAACCACAGCAGCATTGCTGAAGCTGCTGCCAGTGGTGCTGGACTGCCCAGCGCAGGGTTAATCCCCACTTGCCAAAGGAACTGAAGAGATTACTGAGCTGCTCCAATTAGAAACCCTGTTTCTGCTGCCTGGCTCAAGGGCCAGGGCGCCCTGCCCAGCCCGTGCCGGGGACAGGACCTGCAGCCATCGCGCACACAGGGGCCCTGCACCCTCGGCGACACAGAGTGAGAGGGCTCAGGGACAAGACCCCCACCAGAGCGGGCACAGGCCACCATCACCTCAGCGGGAGAGCTGCCAAGACCACGCTGATCGCTCTCCCTCGGCGACGGGAACTCCAGGTAACCGTGTTCCCACCCTGATCTACCTGCGCTGCCCGGCAGAGCCCCGGTCCTGGTGGCAGCCTGTGCTCCGTGGAGCTGCTCTGAAGCTGCTCCCTTTAGCACAGCACCCGCAGAAGCTGGACTTGCTGGACAGTCCTGATCCCTCTCCCAGCTTTTCCTGCTGTCAGGTACACACAAATAAATTACCCAGCCAAACTACGGCTGTAAATGCGGCACTCCCAGTAAGTGGCTTTTCTGGAGGCGTGGCACACCCGCCCCGTCCCTTCTCCCAGCCCTCCTTTCCTCTAGCCCAGGTTTGCTCCAGCCGCAGCTCCCAGCGCACACCGAGGAGCGGCTGGGCCACGGCAGATGCTGCCAGCCCGGGTGGAGAGTGAAAAGCGGGATCAGCAGCTCCCATCCTACCGCCTGTCGGAAACGGCTTGCGGGAGAGACATGCGTGATTTGGGGCAAAAAAAGGGGTCATGGTAACAAGGGGAAGGGCACGGGGGATGATTTTTAGTGAGCTCTTAGAACAAGACTGAATTTCTCAAAACACAAAAAAATAGAGGAAAAAAACAGAGGAGGGGATGAAGAAATGAAAATCAAAGGACAAAGGAAAATCTGAGAGAGATTTTTTTTCCTTTAATACCTGTGGTGTTCAAAGGTCGGATTTACAGCACGAGCAGTCTACGGCTGCCAGCACAGGTGGGGCAGCTGTGGCTTGGACACAGCCCTGGCTGTGTTTCCAGCTTTAGACTACGCCTGGTCCTTACCCACCACCCCTGCAGGAGTCAAAAAGAACCCGAGGCTCAGACAGCTCTATGCCCACAGCTGGACACTCATTAAAAAGTCTTTTCCTCAGTTTGAGATTGGTTTGGATTCTGTTTATCTCCAGATACAAATGTTCTTGGATAGTTTCAGGTCCTGCTCTACCAGCAGCCAGAGCCAAGACCTGACCCCACCATGGCATGGGACCCACCTGATACAGCGAGTCCCACAGAAAATGCCCACACGTACTGAACAAAGCATGCAGCAGCCTGAGCCCTTCAGAGGGATGTGCACACTCAGAGACAGCTTTACTGGGCCACAAACATTCTGGTAATTACAGTATGTGTATAATGTACACGTTCGTGGCACTGGCAGAAAGTCGTGTCACCCACCAAGGGCACGGCCAGCAAGAGGGGTGACAGTCACTTCATGGGTGCTCAGGCTTTTGCTCCAAGCCAAACTTGCACTGGCATCTGCATCAGGGTACTCCACCAAAGGCAACCCAGAGCGAGCAGCACTGCCCTGCCATCTCTGCAGGACAAACCTTGTCCTGGGCAGTGTGTTTGGTGGCCGGTCTCCATGGACAGGGAGCACTTGGAGAAGTTTCAGCATGGCCAGTAAGTGCCTGCTTCAGAGGTTTACAAAGGAAGTGACCAGAAAGAAAACCCTGCACCAGGCGGGAGCTGCCACAAATGGAGGGCAGCAAGCAGAGCTGTGCCAGCGCCCCTCCCCAGCACTCTTCCCCACATGTCACAGCACTCACCAGCAAGCCCCAGAAGAAATCCATTACTTCCTTGGCATCACTCCCCACCTGCATCAGCCACACAGCCAGACCTCCTCACAGGCACCCACCAAGAGCAGCTGAGCACCAGCCCAGCCATCCCTGCCCAGCCCCACACCTCCCTTGGTCAATGTTTCCTCAAGCCAGAGGCACAGCAGGACAGCTGTCTTGTTATTTCAAGGGGTGGCTCCCCTGGGAGGCAAAGTGTCCGGAACAGGTTGGGCAGGAAGCAGGTGAGGGTTTGCAGGGGACAGGCAGGTGCCTGCTGGGATGCACAGCTTCGCGGGCAAGATGTAAAGCCTCACGACAGGATGTCCAGCCCCATGGCAGGACTCATGCCCCTGCAGTGGGGTGCACTGTGCCCCTCAGGTGGGCACTCTCCTAAGAGAGCTGCAGCAGAAACTGGGTGCTGGGCAGGAGATAGAAAATCCCTCTCCAGCTGGAAATCTGTATGCACAAAAAAGCCACAGCCCTTCCAAAGAAGCTGAACAAATCCCAATTGTAAATCCTCTTGGAGTCATGCTCAGGACAACCCAAGCTGCTGGCTCAGGAGCTGCAGAATGGGCACGAGCACCAAGAGGGCCTTCCTGTCCCAGCAGTGCCAGGGGGAGGCAGGACACGCCTCCCTTGGCCAGAACACCTGCACAGCTCTGACGAAGCACAGGCCAGGGACTTGCTCCCGTGTCTGTTCCAATGCCCATGCCTGATCCCTGACATCCCCTGTCCCAGGCAGCTTGAAGTTCATCTCTTCAATGTCAGCAGATACATCCCAGCCTCTACCTGTCCCAAGCCGATGGCAGCAATATCAAAGTGGCAGTGGGGCCACTGGGAACCTCCAAACAAGGAAACACAAACAAATCCAGAGGCTCACAGGCAAATTTCAGCTCGGAAGATGCATGGATTTAGTTTCGTTTGATACCTCTGGAATTGCCCATGCCTGGCACAGCCTGGCAGTGGCCAAGTTTCCCTGGCATGAGGGAACAGTAGGTCGGCCCCTGCATCAGTGCCCACCTGCCAGGGACACGGTGTCTGCCTCATGCTAACACAGAGCCACCACGGTGCTGGGGGAGGGTTACTGGAAGGAAAGCAGCACCGGGACTCAGCACCCTGCTTGGCATCACTGCTCGTGATTGCATAATGTGAGTGCCAGAGCGGGACAGGCCGCCGGCACGCAGGCCCCGCCACCACGGATGGAGAGATGGATGGCGTTGGAACAGGCTGCCAGCTGAATTCCAGAAACCACCTCCTGCTGCTCCTGTGGGAACAGCCCTGATCCGTGCAGCCGCTGTGTTGGAAGTGCCGCTCCCACCAACTTGGCTTTCCAAACCCGGGCCCTTGGCCCGGCCCAGTGCCCGCACACTCACCTTCATGGTCGGCGGGGCCGTGAGGGGGGGTGACAGGGGCCGCTCCGGGACGGTCACATCCGTGCTGTTCAGCAGCTCCTGCTTCCTGGAAAACCAAACACAGGCATGTCAGCTCCCCCCGCCCGAGCCAGCACACGAGGCAGGAGATGAGGGTTATCTCCCTTGGCAAAGCCGTGCCGTGCAGCTGCCTGTACAGTAATATCTGGAATCTGAGAAAAAACCCAACCGACAGTGTGAGAAGGTGATAAAAGTCATCAGAGGAGCCCGTGCCCAGTGTGGGCTGCTAGTCCTCATGTGTGGTGTTGGTGCTGCAAGGACAGCAGAGCTGGGTTCCTATGACAGCCCATCCCCATGGGTGCCCTCCCTCTGGCATCCTCCTCACCAGAGCAGGACCTGCGGCTGAGCAGCCTTCTGGCAGCAAAGGAGGCTCGGGAACACCCAGGGACACCCCAGCATGGGTCTGGAGTGACCCAGCCGAGGGCCCCTTTGCCAACACAGCACCTGGCACAGGCACTGGATTTAGAAGTACCAAGAGCCATCATGAAGATGCAGGGCCCCAGGAAAGCAGAAAGCAGCCCCTGTACCACGGAGCTGCCAAGACAGCCCCCCACAAAAGTCCCCTAAGCTTTGGAAAAGTACGGCCTCAGCCCTCCACTGAACAAAATTCCCATCCCTCTCGCCCGGCGGTTCCTGGGCAGGCAGCCATGCCGTCACGCAGCAGCACTGCCAGATGCTCCTCCGGGAGTCAGAAAATCTGAGATTTAATTTAGTTTCCTCTTGTCCCTGCCAGGTTAGTCCTGCAGAAACCGGGCCAAAATGTCCAACTGTTTATCTCGCCGTAACGAGGTTTGGTTCCCATGGCAGCGCGCCCCGGGATGGCTCCACACAGCGCAGCGTGCAGGCAACGGGCACCGATGCCGCCGGGGCCCTCTCCAGAACACAGCTCCTGCTAGAAGGGGCACACTGACCTCTGGAAACACCTGCCCTCACCACAGCCCCACCACCCCAGGCCCTGCTCTCCCACCCACGCTGCCCCCTCCTCCCAAGCCCCAGTATTTGTGACAGCAGGTGACAATCACTTGCCGGTCACGGGAAAGCTCGGTGCCTGCAGCCCCTCCTCAGCAGGACCTGCGCCATGGAGATGCTGAGGGGATGAAGTGGGAGGCACCAAGGAGACAGCGGGGGGGCAGCAGGGAGGCTGGGAAGGCAAAGTGGGACCAGCAGCATCATCCCACTCACAGCCAGGGGAGGCACGGCACCACCTGGGCTGTGCCAGCAACATGGACGTAGTCAGAGGCACTGGGGGAAATGCCCATTGCATTGTGTCCAAAAATTAATCCAGACCAAGAACTGACATTTCACATTACATTAAACCAAAATAAATCTTCTCTCTTTTTCATATCAGAGCAAGGTTAAATTTACATTGTTACACCTCATTTGAGCTCCTGGTATCTTCCAGTTTTTCAATGCAAGAAATGAATTGGAGCAATGTGGGGCAATAGCAGAATTCCTGTCCTGCCCACCCATACTGTTTATCAAGCTCCTTCCCTCTCTGCTCTCCACAACCTCACCATGTCTCTACTGCTCAAAAATGCCGAGGATGACAGATTTTCCTTGTTTGCTCTTTGACTTTCTAGGACACTAAAGCACAGCCTGATCTGGAGCAAACTACTCATCCTCTGCTCTCCTTGCTTTGAACCCTGAGCTCTGCCTGATTGCACTCAGCTGCACAGTGGCCTCAAAGGCATAAAACAGATACGACTTTGAAAAGATTAAAGTTACAGGGATGCGCACAAATAATTTGATTTGATCTGGGATTTGTAGTGGGTTGCCATAGCATCATATTCTAAGTATTATAAAATCACCCAACTTAACAACATGTTCCTCTGTCACATGCTGGCTGCTTCTTTGGGGCCAAACTGCTGGAACTGCTCCTGCAGTTCCGGGAGAGCAAAACAAGCCCATCCCCAACGACTGCTTGGAACGGGTCTCTGCGTTGGGAATCTGTTATGTTGAAGTCCAGCCACAGACGCCAATGATTCAGTTCGCCATCAGCGCTGGGGTCAAGGGCCAGCGGCCCATTTCCCAAACTGATGACCCTCAAGGGATGATAAATGAACCATGAGGCAGATTAGCACATCTTTGTCTGTGCACTGGGGTGCAGCCCTCAGGGATTCCCCTGAAGCGACCCCAGAGCCTGCGGGGGCTCACAGCAGCCCAACACCGTGACCCAGTCCCCAGCTGACACTGAGGGTACAAGTCTCTGCAGAGTCTAAAGCACAGCAGAGGTGGCAGTGCCCACACCAGCGAGGATGGGCACTGGGGATGCTGGGCAGCTCCCCACGCACTCGCCTCTCCCTGGCACCACAGGAGTCACGCAGCTCCAGCACCAACAACGTAACCAAAGGTCCCAGTGCTGTGTTCGCTCCCTGAGGGGGCACCTGGCAGGTGCCAGGGGGGTCTGTCTGCCCCTAATGCCTGTGTGCCCACCCTGGCCACGGCTACAGCCAGGCACCAGCGCACAGAATGGGCCAGAGCATCCTCCGGAGCTGCGCGGCCAGACACCAGCCTCTCCAGAAGGAAACACGGGCATCAGCTTTGTAATTTTATTTTGTTGTTTTTCTCATTAGGCAAATTAAGAGAGAAGGAAAAGAGAGAATTAGAATCCTGCATACTTAGTAAATGTAATTAAGGAAATACCTTAATGTGGTTATGGCAGGGCCGACTGCAGCGTTTCTGAATGGAGACTGAGATCACCCCTGCCATCCCAGCCCCCTCCTGGGACTGTGCTCGGGGGCACCTGTTGCCAGCTCCCAGGGAGGCAGAGCCCACCAAGTAAGGGCTGCTCTCCTGGCTCCTTCCAAAGGAGGAGAAAATAGGGATTTTTTTCCCCCCATTTTGGGTACATGGGCACTGGTGAGCTCCCAACGCAGCAAGGGCAGGTGAGGTCTTTCTCTTTAAAGCGTCCCTGATCACAATCCTAAAGCACCTTCAAATATATATCCTGCATTCGGTAAACCCCACCAACATACTGAAATTCTGATTAAAAAGTCCTGTTCAGCACAGAGCCAAGGCTGCATGGACCCCCCGATTGTTCCCATCTGGACCCTGACTCCGAATGCACACTTCTCTCATGCTCTCTCAACCCAAAGCCTAATGAAAAACCCCTAATGCATCGCACCTCCTCATTTTCTCCATCTGATTTATTTCCCAGACAGGCTCTAAGTCAACACAGTACATTCAGATAAATCACAGCTGGGGAGGGGAGATGTCAACATATTACCTGAAACGGTGAAGTGCTCCACAACACATGGTTGGCTCTACATCTGTCACCATGTGCAAATGAGATAGGAGCATCCCAGGTTACCCATATGCCTGTGCTTAACTCCACAGATCAAACCTGGCCTAAGGAGGCACCAAACTCCTGCAGCAACAAGTTCTGCCTGTCAGATGCTGCATCCCTGAGAAGGTCAGCAATGACTCTCCTGTAAATTAACAGCCTCTATTTTTGGACTCATCATTTTTTATCCGTGATGGGCATCACCTTGCCAGCTGCTTCCTTTTTAGTTTATTTAATATGCCATGCCCAGTCTCGTAAGTTTTCAGAGGGGACTGTGCTTCCATATCACTTTCCATCCTCCCCCTGCCCGGGCTCAGCCCTGGCCATGGCGGGTGGTGGGAGCGGGGCACAGGCTGCTCGTCCTCCCTCTGGGGGGGCTCCTCTCCATCCCCCACACAGCTGGGTCTGACCGCTGGCTCCAGGGACACAAGCACCTGCTGACACACCAGGCAGAGCAGCAGTGGCCAGGAGCCCTTGGCAGCTGCTCACAAGTTGCAAAAAAAAACCTCAACCAAAAGTGTGGGTTTTTTGCAACACAGACAAGGGTACCTTGCTGTGAGTTTACACCTGGAAATCTGCAGTGAGTGCCTGAATGAAGCACCTTGCCCTGACTTTGAGCAGCTCTCCACCCAATCCCAGGATGCCAGGCAAGCAAGATCTCGCTGCATCATCACTCATCCCAGGGAGGACATCAGCAGAGGACACGCACTGCTGCAGGCTCCCACTGATGTCAGACAGCCGTGGGGCTCCAGAATCCCCCCCAGACGTGGGGTCCAGCCCAGGTATTCAACACTGCAGAGCTTCCAGACCCCTGGGCAGAGCCCCTGCCATGGAACATCTTCCCTAAAAACTGATTTACCTTGTTATGTCCTGGCTCAGCCTAGCCCTACCCAGCAATGTTACCCTTCTCACATCTCACATTGCCTGAGACAGCAAAAAAGAAAGTGCAGCATTTTCTCATCTACATTTCTTGCAATAAATTACGTATTTGCAAACTGCCAGCCTGCACCTGCACACACACAGCGTCCCCGGCGCACTGTCCTCGGAGCGGGACCGCAGCCCTGCTCAGAGCAAGGTGACATTTAACTGCCAGTGGGGCTGGCTCTAATTGCCCCTCTGAACAGGGAATAACCATTGTTGAACAGTTCAGAGCGTCCCGCACTTGAGCAGGCAGGATCCCAGCTGCCTGCGCTGGCCGTGGGGTCCCTGCTGTGCCACACATTGCCCATCCTGCCTGGGGAGGGGAGGCCAGCGAGAAGCTGACTCCTGCTTTGCCTACACCTCTACAGATGCTGGAATCTTTCCAACTGGCCAAGGGCTTTCCACTGGGCCAGGCCGGGACAGTGAGGCTCAATATGCAAGTAATGGTGAGAAGAAGTTTTTATCTTTTACAAAATGTGCTGCCTGCTCTCCCTTGCAGGAACAGAGAAAGTGGTAATTTCCTGCAGATCTGGGTAAATCAGCCAAGGCACTTGCAGACATTTTCAGACCAGAAGGCTTGTCTGATCCTATTCCTGCCAAACCCGAGCCAGGAGCCTCGGGCAGCCGTTTCTGAGCTGATTCAGTAATTTGCAAATTGCAGAGAACAGCTCCCAGAAACCTGCATCCCCAAAGGCCATGGGACTGATGCCAAAGGGCAAGGGGAGGCTGTGAGTGGAGAGGTGCCCCACACCAAGGCACGCACCCACCCACCAGCTCTCCCCTGTGAGAGGAGAGCCACCACCACATCACCTCACTTGCATGTGGGACATTCAGGAAAATTCATTTAGATAGAAATACAGCTCCAAATGCCAGGCTTTCAGAGCAAAACAGGAGCAAGGAGGAGCCCCCAGCAGCAGCCACCCCCCAGGCCTCCCCGCTCCTCCCCTCCAGCTCAGGTGCGCAGGGGAGGCACAGGTGAGAAGGCTGCAGGTGGAGGGGCAGGTAAGCATCACCCAGCTCTGCAAGGGAGCCTGCTGTGTTGCACTGCACTTTGCTGCGTTGCTAACAAGGAAGGGACATGGGCCACCACAGACTCTGCAGCTGCCACTGATCTTGCCAGGCTTGCATATGGCTCATGGAAGCAAAATTCAATTGCAAATGCAGAACAAAGACCGAATGTAGGAGGGAAAAAAGCAAATAGGAGCAGGTGGAGGAACAGAGTCCCTTTTGACGATGCCGCTAGCAGTCCCTTCCTTTTCCTGCAGATTATGTCACTTTGATGGCCCTGGCAGCTTGCATAAGATGAAACAACCACCGTAAAGCACTGCTTGAATTCTTGCAATCACTCCCATGGAGGCTCCTCAGTCCACGGCAGACAGAAAAAAACCTCCTCAGGGTCTTGTTCTCCCCTTGAGCTGTCTGTGTGACTCTTGTTGTACTCAGTAAACCCCGCAGCAAGAGGCACACTGAGACGTTTTGTGCACAACAAGATGCTGGGGAAAAAAATAAAACCAGACTCACACATCACGGGGCAGATTCCTGTGCAAGTTCAGAGCCAGTTTTTTTCTAAGCACTCCAGTGTCATGCTGGGCTCACTTATAGAAACCCGGTACCTGGGGGAAAGAAAACTCTTTGGCAAAGTCTTGCTTGGTGTGACTAGTAAAGCACTCCCTGCCCTTGAGGCAAATGCAGGATTGGCCAATGAGTTTCAGTGGGTACAACATCCCGAGGATCACCTGGGCCCCCACCAGCATCCCTCTGCACTTGGATAGTTCCCACACATGGGGGGTCCTCTACCACAGGTGAAAGCAGGAGAAGAGACTTCAGGTCACCCCCCCCAGCCAGCCAGCCCCTCCAACACTTGCTAGCCAGTGTCTGAAGCTCATGGTCCAAGGGCAGAGCTATGGCTGGAATGGGCCTGGGCTAAACAAGACAAAATCCAAGGAGCAACAGCAGGGGCAGGAACAGCCAAGCCCACCTGGGAGCCCCAGTTCAGACCCCACACCCGGCATTCCAGCCAGGGAGTGTGGTACAGGGCACCCAGCCATGGCTCAGCTCAGGTGAGCATCCGTTACTCATTCGGGACCTGGGGGCTGGTTTTTCCAACTGTTCTACTTTGATGATCTACCTAATACCCCAGCAAGGGAGAAGAAAATATCCCAAAACAACAACGGTGACATATGAACTCCCCAGGAACGCCAGTGTTCAGTCTTTAGCGCATCACTGAAATCCTGCTCTCAATGGCACCAGCTGTCCAAGGCAAAGTCCCTATGCCAGCAGCACCGAAAAATGGGGTACAAACCCACAATCCACAACTGGTGGTGGACAAAAAGCTTCATTCTCAGTCACCTCACTCTGATTTTTTCATGCTTACAGATTAGGGAGTGGGAGAATATTTTACAATAAAGATTCCAAATAACCAATTCTTCATTCATTTGAGTTTGGTACAAAGTCACAACCTGAACCAAGAAAAAAGAAACAAAAAACCCCTCAGTCTGCAGCAGTGCCCATATTCCTTCCACCTTGAACCAGAGGTACACACACTGTGAGGTTCGGATGCATATTTCTGAATATTTTTAACACCGAAGTTGCCAGAGCAGCAGAGTTCTGGAGGAGAAAACTCCCTGCCCGGGGCAGCCCGCATAGATCAGCGCGGGGTCAACCTCTGAAGCCAAGAGCAACTCCTGTGCGGAGCGGGGGGAGCGGCGCCCGCGGAGCAGATGCCAGCTCGCACAGCACTGCAAACAGGCCATCTCCTACGGCACAAAGTTGAACACGAAGTACAGCCCGTGGTTTCGGCAATGAAAGATGAAACCATTTGTCAGCTGTTCCCGGCGCAGACAAAGCTGCGGAGCCAAGTTACAGCGGTTCTGCCTGCACGGGAGCCCGAGGGGGCCCTGAGAATCGCGCTGGTCCCGCCGGCTCTGCAGCAGCCGCGGCGTCGGGGCTCACCTGGCCCGGGGAGCGCGGCCCCTGCACACACGGGCACCGACACGCGCTCTGAGCGGTCGCGGTCACTCCGGTGCCCGGCTCCCGGCAGCGCTGCCAGCGCACAGCGCTCAGCGCAAGCGGGTCACGGTTATGCCGGTGCCTGCTGCCTGGTCCCCGGTACCGCTGCCGGCACACAGCGCGCACCGCGAGCGGGTCACGATTATCCCGGTGCCTATTTTCCAGCTTCCGGTACCGCCGCCGGCACCCGCCGCCCAGTAATTCCATCCGCCGCTCCCGCCGCTGGCCCCGAGTCCCCCCCGCAGCCCCCGGGCTCTGCCCAGCCGACGGTACCGAGCGCTACCCGGCTCCCCGCGGCGTCACCTTCTCTCGCTGCTCTGCCGGGAGCGGTGCAGGAGCCCGATCAGCACCACGGCCGCCCGCACCCCTGCGCGCCGGGACCGCGTCCTGCCGCCCGCCCGGGACATCGCCGCTGCCGCCGCCACGGAGCGCCGGCACCGGCGGGGGCGGCGGCGCGTCCACGGCCGCGACCGCCCCCGCCCCGCACCGCCCCGCGCGCGCCCCGCGCGCTCCCCGCGCCGCCGGTAACGAGCGCGGGGCCGGTAACGAGCGCGGGGCCGGTAACGGAGTCCCGCGGGAGCGGCCGCGGAATGGCGGCAGCTCTGCCCCCCTTCCCCTCCGGCCGGGGAGGCGTGGGTGTGTCCGCAGACCCCCGAACACCCCCGGGCCGGCTCTGCGGGCGGGCGGGGCTCTGAGCACGTCAAGGCCCCGGGGACCCGACTGTCCGCGGCAGAGCGCCCGGGTCACCCCGGTACGGAGGCTTTCCCGGCAGCCACGGCCCGGGCTCCTTAAGGGGCGAAGTGCCAGCACAGACCCTTCAACCCCGCAGAGGGAGGACTCGCTCCTGCCCCACAGACCGGCTCCTTCCCGCAGCAAACCCCCGCGGGACCTCCCAGCTGGTCCCAGCCTGGCCCTGCCATCCCTCTGCCAGGCCCGAGCATCCCTCCCCCCTGAGCCCAGGCTGCAGCAGCGGGACAGCACGAGGCCTCGAGCCTGTCCCTCACACCGGGAGCTGACACACAGCTCCCTCCAGGAAATAAGAGTACTTTTTTTTATTAAGTAAACTGTAAATTATCTACTTCTCACCTCAGCACCTTTCCCTGGAAATCCTTGTTGCCGTGGTGATAAAACACCCAGGTCCCTGTGCCCCCCTTATCTCACCTTTCTCCTCTGCCAGTTTAATTTTCACAGGAATTAGACACAGGACAAGCTACAGCACTTTGAGCAACTTCCTAGTCCGAGGGATGAAAGCACCATCCATGCTGCCTGCAGGTGTGGGAACATATATGAGAACATCCACCCAGCACAGGACACTGGCACCTGCCCACAGCCTACTGGTTCTCTGTATCCCTGTAGGCATTAGGAACAGTCAAAACAACCCTCCTGCATCTGGTCAAGCCCACTGCCCTGGGTGGGTTTAACCAGCCTGACCTTAGAGCAGGGAGGGCAGAACCCCTCTGGCAGTGGGTTGCAGGGCCCCTGGAGCAGCTGCTCCACAAAGTGTCACAGCCAGGTCAGGGTTTTGGGGGGACCCTGCCACAAACAGGAATCTGCTGGGGGGCACACACAGGCTGCAGGCAACCACATGCACCGTGCACTCAAGTGGGACCTGAGCAACTCCCAGGGAAAGATGGAGAGAAACGCCCCCTGCTCCCCAGCCACAGAGCAAGAGCCCAGCATGGAACAAGAGCTGCCTGGAAACCCCCGGCTGGAGCAGTCAATCATTAACAATGCATGGGGCTCCCCTGGCAAAGTCTGTAATAAATGTGTTTGCTCAGGAGAAACAGCTTGCAGAGGCCACAGACCACATCTGGCAGGGAACAGCCGCTCCTGCAGCCTCGTCCTGCCTGTCACCCTCCTGCTTCACCCACTTCCCCTGCCTGTCACCCTCTTGTCTACCATCCTTAAGGAAATCAACATAACCTCAGTTCTGGCCTTCTCTATCTAAATGTTTCAGCAGAATCTCTAATCAGATGGATTCTTTAAATTCAACAACAACAAAACCCCTATCATTGCTGTAATCTCTTTCTGTATCCTACTGTAAGTCAGATAAAACCAGGCGTGATGTTACTTTTGTCAACACACCACATGAATTCACCCCAGATGAACCAGACAGCGTTTCGGTGTCACCACAGCACCCATCCCGACCTACACCGTGCACATGGATCACTCCAGAGAGTCAAGACCCAAACTTAAACCCAAGATCAGTATTTTTGTATTTCGCCAGATCTCGAGGTCCCTGGGGAGACTGAGGCAGCAGCAATTCCAGCAGACAAGTGTCGAGGTACCCACTTCCCCACAGGAAAAAGCCCAACTCATTCTCCAAAAATACTGAAATGCATTTGTGCCTCCTCAAAACATCAGATGATGCCAAACTCTGAATGGTAGTGAGTGAATGTAAGTGGGTAAGAGGAACTAATCCTGCAAAACCTGGGTGCTACCTGCACTGCCAAGCCTTTCAATAAAGTTTTTGGTGGATCAACAGAGCTCCTCCTGCAGAAAATACCTGTCTGCTTTCCTTCAAGCTGAAGCTATGAGTCTGGCAAATTTCTCAGGCATAGGAAACAAACAAACAAACAAACAAACAAAAAAGGAGAAAGAGAAAGAAATTAGATCCTGTTTCTGTGCCAAATTACACTAATTCTCCAGCACCTCAGTAGTTTCCAGTTAATGGAGGGGGAGGGGAGTTAATTTTAAATCTTTTACCTCTCGCATTAAACAGGCAGATTCGAATTTCATTGAGTCTCCTTCTCTGGAGACATTTTCCACATCTCCCCTCCCCTTTTCCAGACAAGTTAAGTATTAATCTCCTCTTGGTTTATGCCGAAGCGGCTTTGTATTGATTTTTAAAGATGTTCAATTCTCTCCTATTTGGAAATAAACCAACACTTTGAGCAGAAACTCAGTCAGGTTCCCTCTCCACCCAAACATGGCCCAGCCCACAATGGAAGTAACTGCTTCTGGACTCATTGCAACTGATTTGTAATTTATAGGCTGAGGGCAAGATAATAGATGGTGAGGGGCTGGCGGGCTACGGGTTCTCCTAGGAGGGCTGGATCCTCACACAGCTAAAAGAAACCAGGACCTCCTGCTCCACAGGACATCACCTGTGGCTGTGACGGGCCCTGCAGAACCTGCCCTGTATTTCTTAGGTTCTGCTGTCTGGTATCTGCTTCAGGATGGACCGGGGCAGGATGACAGGGATGCCTAGGGAGGCAAACAAGGTGGCAGGGCTGGTGCATCTGAAAGCTCCTGCCCCTGCCTGTTTTCCCCATGCTGTGCCCCCTCCAGCTCCATCCAACCTCCTGTTCTTGCAGTGATGCCACCAAAGCACCCATCACCTTCGTGAATGTTTGCAATAGGGATGCACTGTCAGGGTCAGCACCCCCAGAAGCTCTCCAGATGTCCCAAAGGGCATCTCCTAAGACAGAACGCTGCAGTTCGAGACTCCAAGTCTCCATCCTTCCTTTAAAACCTCACTATCACCCCTTCAGTGACTAAATTACCTCCAGGGTAAGCAGCTGCCCCTGTTTTATGAAGAAATAAATATCTCTTGAAAAATGCCCTGACATTTTTGCTTCAGAGAAAGCAGCTGGCAAGGAACTAGGAAGCCCGAGGGGCTGGAGGGAGCACACGACAGGTCAGGACAATTACACGCTGTGATCAATACATCACCTGGAGGCCGTCTGGACACTCTGCTAAGAAAGAGGATCTGAAAACACCAGACTGGGACAAGACTAAGCCTTTATCCCTAGGAGTGCTGAAACTGCCATGAATAAATGACACTATTAATATTATTATGAATCCATTAATTTATGTAGTAACTTTGGCTTTTGTATTGATGCTGCAATGGGATGAAACCCCCCACGGGTGAGAGCCCATCAATCTTCCTCAGCCACCTTTCCACCTCAGGCCTTTCCACCTGCAGAGGACCCAACCCCATGCTCACACCTGAGCTGCAAGCACAGCTGAGCCCAGCTCCAGTGACTCAGGGCCTCTCCGGCCAGAGCCGTGGTGCTGCCGCATCAGGCAGTGCAGGACATGTCCCTGTCACCCTCAGTGCCTCCCAAGGCAGGAGATATTTCTGGTTCCCTCACTCATGAGGGACAGCGCCAGAAATACACGAGCTATGCCAGGCATTTGCCACAGCCGGGCTGGAGGAACGGCCAGCCCATCCCTGCGGCACCGTGCCGGGGCTGCAGCAGCTGACGGGGAGCCCAGAGATCCACCCGGGGCCCGTCCCCACCACCTTGGGACCCTTCACCACTGCCCTCTGGGCACTGCTTCCCACCTGAGCACAGGCATCTGCACTGCCCAGGAGGGAGAGCTGGGATGGGGCAGCTGTGCCAGCACCGGGAACTGGGAGCCAGAGAGGAACAAAAGGAGACAATGCAACACGGCCCGAAACCCAAAAATAGTAACTGTTTCCCTGCAAAGGAGCAGTCACATCCCAATTTCCCTGGCATGGCAGAAACGGATTTGGGAGCTTGCAAACCAGGGAGAAAGCGATTACAGTATTTCAATTGGTGCTGCAGGAAGAGGATAAGAGGGCATCCACTTTTAGAGAAGTATCACAAGAAATAGGGCTTTAGATTACATTACATCCAGCCCCAAGTAATCTGATTAGAAATTTATTTTATGGCTTCAGTTAGAAAGACATGAAGGAAATCCCAGGAAAGCACAGAGCCAGCTATTCCATGCAGGCAATAGGAGACAGAGCACAGTGAGATTATCTCCCCAGAAATGGTGCGAGACGGGTGTGACACACCACCAGCCACCCCGACACCACGTCAGTGCTGAGAGACTGGATCAATGTGTGCCAAGGCATGGGGCAGCCCCAGCTCCCCAGCTCCCACCCCACATGCTGTCAAGGCTCCCCCAGCACAGCAGTGCCCCAGCCCTGAGGGCTCCCTGTGCCCCGGCACTGTGGCTCTGGTACAGAGCAACAGGGTTGAAGTGCAAGAAAAGAGCAATTTACCTGCTGAGCTCAAGCAGGAGCACACAGGCTGCGGGCTTGCCCTGTCCAGAGCCCATCCCTGTGATAAGTGCAGCCAAGCATCGACCTTCTGCCTGTGGCCAAGCAGGGCCTGTGATGGTCCATCTCCCCAGCACAGTTTCCAGCCCTCCCCAGCAATATGCAGGGACAGTGGTCAAAGCCACAATGAAAGAACAAAAACGAAAGAACTCTCACTGCAGAAAGAAGCTGAGGTCAGGTGGGTCTTGTCACCCTCCCCTGGGCAGAGAGGATGCTGAGGAGCACAGCTAAGGAAGGTGCTGGAAGCAGCTCCTCCCTGTGCAGCCCAGGCTGCCCCTGCTCGAGGGCACACGGCCTGTGGAGCATCCCAGTGAAATGGCCCGTGGCTGCAGCGTGTGCAGGTGATGCCAAGCACCACACATGACAGACACACTCAACCAGACCAGCTCCAAAGGAGGTAAGGCCTGAGCCGTAGCCAGGCCAAGAACTTCAAGAAAGCCACCAAGGAGCGGTGGCCACCACAAGAGCATCAGTGACAGGAGCCTGGAATGCTGACCATGCAATCAACACATGAATAGAGAGTGGTTTTCCAAGACTCATTTATCAAGGAACAAAGCAAGCCCTGGGTACAAGGAGTCTCTTGCACACCTCTCCCATCCATTGTGTGCCATCTGGCTATGAGCCAAACACGATGCTGTCATTGGCAGCCCAAGTGAGTCACCTTTGGGCTCTCCCTGCCCAGCAGCGTGGCTGTGTGGTGGCATTGGGGGCAGCATCAGCCGCAGCACGGCTGACACAGAACAAGGTAGTTGTGGCCACGACAGCAGCACAATTACATGGAAATTGTATTCCTGATAATTTGGGGTATTTCTCCCTGTGAACACAGGCCTCCTGAAGAGATGAGCTCCAAGATTTCAGCATCCAATTAAATTAGATCAAATCAACAGAGGAAATTAGTCTTTACAGCATGAACAGATTCTCTGAATTTCACTAGCAAATCAGTGAGCTAAATGTCACCATTCATCAGTAACATCACTAATAAAGCCAGATTTGGAATGTACAGCCACTAACATGTGTCACTTACCCAACGCTTCCACCACCACCAGCACCCTGCTCAGCCCCTGGTCCTTCCTCCACTGCCCATATAGAGCAAAGGCCATCCCTGAAGCCATTATGCCAATCAATCACTACTGGAATCCAGCTGGGAAGCTCAGGATTAGGCCCAAACTTTAACCTCAATGGAGCAATGCCCTTCCTGAGGATGCTGCAAGGGATGTGGGAGAAGGGGGTGACCCTAGGCAGAGGCGGGGAGGAGCAGGGTGTGCCTGGGCAGGAGGCTCAGAAGGTACTGCTTGCTGAGCCCAGTGTTCCAGGGAGAGCTGCCCCTCACCCTGCACAGGTTCTTAGTGGCCATGGGCAGGGGGATGCCAGGAGAGGTGCAGGGCCAGCAGCTGCAGGAGATGCTGACCCGTGTCTCCAAGCCCCACTGCTGGGGAAAGGCACCACTGCAGCCCCACCTCTGCAGCAGCGAGTCTCAGAATAAACATCCCAAAGCACTCAGTGACAGCACTGGATGCAGCACAGCGGCAGCAGTCCCACACTGCCCAGCCAAAACCCAGGCTCGCATTTTGCTAACCCAGCCCCAGGGGCCGTGGCACTGAGGGGCAGGTGGGTGCTGCGCAGGGCTCCAGCACGGGTGGGCTGCCCCAGGCTGGGAGCAGCTCCTCGCCTGCGCAGAGCAAGCAGGAGAGCTGGTGGCTGCAAAGGCAGGTCCTGGTGGCAATGCTGGACACACAGCTGGCTCCAGAGGGCTGCTCCTGCTCCAGAGAAGCGCTAATCCCATGTGCAGAGGAGCTCAGCCAAGTGGAGCGCGTGCCTGGGCCTCTCTAAGCCCCCTCCCCGGTGGCTCCACTGTCGCTCCCTCCCCTGAGCCCCCGCTGCTGCAGTGGCACACCCAGCCCACCGCAGATGGAGCACCTTCTACCGCCAGAAACCCCCGAGGGACCACTGCCCCAGGGCTGCGCTCATCGGCGGTGGGCAGCGAGGGGGTCATGGAACAGGTCCCGGTGCCACAGGGGGTGGCAGCAGAGCAGCAGCGCCTGGGCCCCAGCTGCTCTCCCGGAGATGACACCGTCTCAATTACCCACCTCCCTCACACACCTTGTTTGATGTGAAAGCATTAAAAGACATATAATTTGTGGAGCTAAAACACAGGTATTATCTCTGACACATCCATACTACAGGGAACGTGCTGAAGTCAATCACATCCAGAGGTTTCTCTTGCTCTACAGCTTTTAACTTGCCTCTTGCTCCAAATAACAAAAGATGGAAAATGAAGCAGCTTTTAGTTGCAGATCCACCATCTTCCTCTTCAAATCACCACACACTGTGCAACCTCATCAATGATCAGGAACAAGAGACCCAGATCAGCTTGTCAGGGCTTTAGAAAGCAGACTCTGCATTCTGAACTGGAAAGGATTAACACTATACTGCTTGTAGGAGAAAGGAGCTGTTGTGGTCCCTGGTGTGACACCAGTACCATGAGAGGATCGAGGCAGGACAGTGCCTGAAAGGACTGACCTTTGAGACTTCACAGAGACTCAAAATATAGCTCTGACCTATTCAACTACCTGTCAAGCCTCTTCACGTCTCTTCCGGGCGGGAGCCTGAGATGAGCCATGTTTTCACAACAGGCTTTGGAAGATGTGAGTTCCTTGGATATTGTATGGGCCACTGAGTGCAAACCCAGCATCACAAGCCCCAGTGGAAATAAAATAGCAGAGATGGAGAGAGCCATTTCCAGTCTAGGACCATGGCCCTGCTAGCATCGAGCCTTCCCATGGCACGGGAATGCCGCTGGGTGCCAGTGGCTGCCCATCCCTGCCAGACCGTGGGGCTTGCCGGCGCCGGCCGGCAGCAGGAGGCCAGGACCCTGCCAGCTCGCAGGAAAGGCAACAGCCGGCGGGAGCGGTACAGTAATTAACAAAATTATCATCAGGAACAAACCACAGGCTTTGGCAGAATGCCCACACTGCCACGCCGGCACTGCCTACCCTGCTCCGGGCTCCTTGGCTTGGCAGAGATGGGGCTGCTCATGGTCCCCAAATCACACCCACCTTGGCGGCGAGTGGGCACATGTCCACGGCCGAGGGGAGGCCAGTGGGCACATGGCCAGGGCCGAGGGGAAGCCAGCAGTCACGCCGAGTGGGGCAAGAGTCCCTCCAGACCCTGACTGGGTGATCCCTGTGACTCCTGCAGACAGCGAGCGAACCCACAGGCAGATGGTGCCTCCATCACCGCAGCCATCATGGCTCCCTCCACCCATCACGACAATATTTGCTCTCAGAAGGTGGCTGTTCTCCGAACAACCGCCCTCCGACTGCAAACAGCCCCCAGCCTGACAGGCTATAAATATGGCAGGAGGAAAAACCAGCACAGTTTATTAGTTCTGAGACAGAGCTAAAAATAGACCCACGTGGGGCTGCTCAGTCCTCTGGGCAGATGTAATTGTGGATAATCTAGCTTTAAATAGGGGAAGGCTGTCTGACAGCAACAACAACATTTTAACACATGGACGGGGCGGCACTCACGAGGACGCGCCGCTGTGCCACCTCCAACGTCACCGCCAGGTCCCAGCCCACCTCTTCCGCTCCATGGCCGGGCTTTCTGCAGGAATAAACCCTCACATAAACCCAAATATCTACAGCAGGCCACTAAGAGGAAAGCATAGAGTCAACTACTGAGGGGGAGCGTGAGCGGAGCTGTGCCAGTACCCATTCCCCCACTCTGAAATCTTATATAGCTGAGGCTTACCAGATTAAATGGCTGAAACACTCCAAGTCCTCAGAGCTGACAGCACCTTCCTCCTCCTGTGAAAGCTTCCTCTGTCCCAGGCAGGCTGTGAGACGTGCTGGGAGGATGCTGTGTGGGTGCAGGGCTGGGTGTGGGCAGGCGGCCAGGGCGATAACTGCCCTTCCACGAAGAGGGAAGCACTCCTGCCTGCTTGCCAGAGATAGCAGGGAGACGTTGGGACAGGCTGGATTTTGTAAATCTCCCACCAGTCCTCGGGCTGGCTGGGGAAGGACAGACCACGGCCCTGCCACCATCCTGGCAGGCAACTCAAGCAGCTGATGGCGAGCAGGGACGGCAGCAGCCACCACCCGCGGCAGCAACAGGGACCTGTCACCATCCCTGGGCACACACCTGCAGTTCCCTGGCACTGCAAGGGGCTTCGTCCCAGCAGGAACCCAGCACAAGACCCGCTGCCAACACAAGGACTCATTTTGCCTGGCATGCCATGCCCAGCCATGACTCTCTGACCTGCCATGGCCCTGCACCGCTGGGTGCACAACTACACCCATCCAGCACTGACCCACTGAGAGACTCAGCCTGGCCTCACTCTGACCCTCCAGCCCAGCACTGGTTTTAACTGAATTTAAAGTTTTCTGCAAGTCCAGGGCATTCCTTGCACCCTGGCCCTGCACACTCAGTCCTTCCCAGTCATTTCTGCACCAGAGCCAGAATAACCATCCCCAGGCATACTGGTGGAAAGGGGTCACTGCCAGGGGTTCTGCCAGGCTCCAGAATCGGGATAACTATCCCAGGCATGTTGGCTGGTGGGGGTCATTGCTGGGGTTACACTGGGCAGGCTCCAGGCTTGGCAGCTATGGAGAGGAGCAGTTCCAAGGCACGGGAGATGGGAAGCCTCCCTGTGCGCTGCAGCTGGCTGCTTTGCAGTAGTTTTGACAGCATTTCCTTTGCATGTGCTTCTCTGGCTAAATATAATTGCAAAACATACATTTGCATGCAATTATCCATTTATGAAGTGCTAATAAGTCAAAGGAATTTACTTAGATGCAATCTGCTTGACAGACCTTGTCCTCACAGAACCCAAGCACAAACCTCCAAGGATAGTGCAATAGTCAGTGCAGCCATCTCCAAGACACTAAATCATTCCCACATCTTCCCATTAACTCAGCTCCAGCCCATCAAATATTAAAGAGCCTCAAGCCTGGACACAGCTCTTTTTACAAAGGTCGAGTAAATCTTTCATCTTTTCCCACCTTCATCCTCCTGCTGCCATCGGCAGAGGAGCATCACATGCTCTTTCATGTGAGTTCTGGCTGCACACACACTGACTCCCAGTAATTGCTGTACATGGCTCCTCCATTCCACAGAGACACGATAATTTTGGTGCTATTTCTGCTTCATAAGGCTAAAAGAAGAGGTGACTCTGCCTAAAGGAGGAGCTTTTTTTACTGGTTTTTTTGTTGTTGTTGTTTAATATTCTGTGGTTTCTCAGTACACCCCATCAATACCAATGAGCAAATAACCAGAGCACAAAGGCTGAGGAGCTGTCAGTAGGTAAAGGGCTGGTGAACCCCCCGTGGGACACCACCCTACCAGTTTGTTCCAGAGAGGAGGAGGAAGGGCCCCATGAATTCATCCTCATGAGAGGAAAGTCCCCATCCCACTTTTCCACCTCCAGCATCCCCAGTACAAGGACTTCACAAGGCCAAGGGGGCTCAAGGGTGTCTCTGCCTGTTTTCTTGGGGACCCCTGTGTTTGCTGGGCTGTGAGAGGCAGATAAACCCAGGTTGCTGGCTCACCCGGCCAGAACTGCCGTTTGACATGCAAAGACCTTTTGCAGGCCGATGTTTTCCTCCAGGCTGACCTTCCCACTTGGGAAGCGGCTCAGCTGCCATCTGGCTCAGGTCTTCCCAAACTCGCCAGAGCTTCCTGGGCCTTCACAGAGGCCGAGCAGCAAGTGTGGCTGTTTGACAGCAGCTGCCCAGGAATGCTCGAGTCCTGTGCAACACCCTTCCTGCCCACCTGCAGCCCTCGCACCTTTGCCAGCACCTGTCACCAGAGGGGTCAGCTGAGCCCTGCCCGTGATGCCAGGGCTCCCCACCCATCACGTCTCCCAATACTCCCACTCTGCAGTGCCTCCTCATGCTCTCCAGTCCCTCAGACACATTCGTGGTTACCATAGGAACTAATGAAACCCGAACTGAAGAAGAAAAAGGAGAGACAGGGAGAGGGAAAACTGCTTTGATGCCCCAGTGCCACCTGCGTGGGTGAGTTTATCCTGACCCTGTGTGGGCGAGTTTATCCCCGGGGAGGACAGGCAGGGACTGCCCTGCATCACTCAGCCCTCCCACTGCCACGCTCCATCCCTCCAAACGCCAGCTCTGAGGGGCCACATCCACCACCGTGTGCTGCTGCTCCCCTGCCAGGGTTCTGCAAGTCAGAGCTGATGTCTGCAGCAGCACGAGGCTCCCTGAGGTGCTCCAGGACATGCGGAGAGCAGCTCAGATTTTCGGTAATAACTTACACAGGGAAAGAAAGCTTCCAGTGCCTGGTGCCTCTGTGCCGCGGGTTAAACCAGGACACTCAGAAGCTGCAGCAGTAACAAGAGGGCGCTAAAACCCCAAAAGTTTGGGTTTGTCGTATTTTTATAATTTTAAAAGCTTTTACAAACACGAAACGTGGGTCTGGCTGAGCCCCAATTATAGAACCACTTAATGAAGCAGCCTACCCACAGACCAGAAGCACCACAGGGCTGTGGGAAGCATTAGCTGCAAACAGCAGTGGATGTTCATCAAAAGCTCCAAGGAAACTCCCTCCTCTGGCCAGTGCAGGAGGGGGAGAGAGAGAGAGATGGGGAAACGTGGCCCCAGACCCTCACCCTACCCAGGCAGGAGCACGGCAGCGTGCCCACAGCACTGGCACGGCACTCCAAGCACGGCGTTAGTTGCCTGGCACGGGGGAGAGAGGAGGGTGCAGGGGACTGCTGCTGCACCAGCCTTAGAAAAACATCAGAGCACAGTGTAGGCAGAATACAAGGAGCAGCTCAGTCCTTCTCGGCTTCACGGGAAAAGGAAAGTCTGCAGAGAATTCCCTCCGCTCCCCAAAGTGGTAAACATTGATTTAAACTTCTCATTAGTTCAGCACAACCTGAGCAATGAGCGTAGCACCGGCGATTGTGCTGTGCCACTTACAGCGGGCATTTGCCGGCTCGTCCAGGCAGCAGCTCCCCCAGGCTTTCCGGATACTTTTCCATTAATGAATAATTTGCACAGCGATTATAGAGGGAAACCGAAAGAGCCATCACCCTGTGCACTGCCTGGAGCCCAGGGAAGGCCTGGCCAGAGTATTTCTGTATCAGCACAGGGGGTAGCTGATGGTGCTGGAGCTGTGTGCTCACAATGGGGAACCCCCGACCCGGGGAGCTTATCTGGGATGCAGGAGAGGGGAGGACGCACCACAGTGGGAGAGAAGAGATCAGTACCCAGGATGTCCAGCCAGGAGGACAAAGCTGGTGGGAACAGGAGGCAGGTCCCAGACAGCCACGAGTGCTGGGGGAGCAAGAGAGCATCGGTGCCACCACTGACAGACCTTCACCACCTTCTCTTCCCCATCAGCCAAGGACATATCCCAGCAGGGGTGGTGTCCTCACACAACTCGCTCCATCACAGCATGGGACGTGGCCCAGCAACCACCTTGCCAGAGCCACACAACCCACACCACCCAGCAGTGTCCAGCAAGTCTGTGGCAAATCCAAGATGGACCCACCGAGCAACACTGCCAGTCCACAGACCCTCCGGGGCCCCAGTAGCATCTTCACCCCTTCCAGAGCAGTGCCCAGGGCCCCTCAGCAGCACAGGAGAGGAGCTGGGTCACAGGCACCCACTGTCCCACTGACACTCACCACCTCTCCAGACTGCAAGACTGACAAACAAAATACAAAACCTCCAGACTTCACTGGATTTACACACAGAATCTCAGCGCCAGCCTGGCCTGCTGATTCTCACCCCCGTTACCCCCAAGGCAGAGCTGGTGCCCTGTGAGTTGCCCCATGCACACCTCAGCCCCCTGATCTCACAGCGAGCGCGTCACCGTGTTTGTTGTGATCTCCCAGTGCCTGATTCACTTGAGGCTTTCAGGAGAACAGACTGTGGGACACGCACAAACGCACGTCCTGCAGTGGGTGGACATGGCTGCACTCCACTGCACCAGCTGGAGCCCAGCTCCCAGGAAAGCATCCTCCCCACACAGAGCCAGCTCCCAGCACCATGCAGCCCACGGCAAATCACTACATGAGAGAAGAGCCAGGTACTCACTTGATCTTCAGGCTAGCCAGCATTGTCTTGTCGATCCTGGGGAGAGAGCAGAGGAGGGTGTTACTGCAGGGGCTCCAGATGTAGCTGGCAGGGGGTTGGGTACTGGGGGCTGCTGCCAAACACGACCTCAGTATATCCTCTGGAGGTGCCAGCGCTCCAGCTGACACAACAATCACCACAGAAAGACTTCATCGGAAAACAAAATCAATCAAGATTTAACCCAAAATGAAGCCTGGCAGCAAGTAAGAAAAAATCCCCCTAGTTCTTTCCTGGTAGTGACCAGAGCAGAACTGCTGCCTCCCAGTCTGGAATGCCAGAGGTGAGCTGGGCAGGAGAGGAGGGCATCACCTGTGTCCCAGCTCTCTCCAAAGCACAGCTTCCACAAAACATTTACAGATAATGGACCTGTGTCAGCCCTGATGTGCTGGGAAGATCCCATCAAACCCTACAAATGCAACCCGGCCCCAGGCAGACAAAACACAGAGCAGTCCCGTCGCTCCCAGCCCCAGCTGGCTCATGTGGGACCGGCAGCCCCAGTTGCTTCACTCATTTCCCTGGCACTGATAATGAGTGTTCATCTCCTCAGAATCATTGTGGTTACAGTCATATTAATATTAATTAATGAAAATCATAGTAATGTCTCAAAATGCAAAACAATATCTTTTGGCAGAAAATGCTCTGTTATCTGCCACATGGAATCAATTTCACATCTCAAAAAAAGACCAAACAGCAGAATAATACCCCCAACGCCCTCTTGTTTTGCACTGTGATCGCAGAGGACACGGCATGGCCACAGAAGTACAGCTTCCCCCCCACTTGCAGCTTTACCTTCTCCACTCCCCGGCTGGGCTCTGCTGGCACGGGGTGGCTGCACCCGCGGGCGGTGCAGCGGGGCCGGGCCCCTGCGCTCCGTGCCACGGGCTGAGCCTGGCAGGCACTGAGGCAGAGGCACCATTACCTTCCCCAGGGTCCCGCTCTTGCAGCAACATCACACTCATAGAACCCCATGGCCAGGGGAGCTCTGTTCCAGGCATTTCCTCAAACATCAGCTTCCATGCTCTGCTCTAGAGAGTCAGCCCACTGCTGCTCCTAAAAATAAACCTAGGGCACCTGCTATTGTGACTTAATACCTTACAAGCCTGCCCAGACCTTGTTGATCATTAAATGACGTTGAACATCAGAGCATGCTGGGGAGCAGAGTTGTTTCCAAACTCAGTGACAGAGGCAAAGCAGCTCAGGGACAATGGGTGGCTGGGGCAGCTCCCGAGGGACCTGTCCCTGAGTAGAGGCTGTACACGTGGCTCCATCCAGAACCACGGGAAGAAAAAACAGTTGTTGTTATTTGGCCTCTTAAGAGTGAGAAGGGGGAAAAAAGAAACAAACGAAAAAAACCACACAGGAAAGAAACTCCCATGTTTGGGAAACCGCAGTTGCAGTGTGACTATGAGAGCCGTTTGTCGGCCCTGCCCTGCTCTGCTCCGCTCCGGAGAAGGCAAAATGAAACACCCCACAGCCCTGGGGCTCTCCGGCCCTGGGCAGCACCAGCTCCGGGGGCAGCACTCACCATGTGCATCCCCACAGCCAAACTGGGGGCACCACATCTGCCCCCCAAGGTGAACACACTGCTCCGGGACCTCGCTGGCAGCAGATGCAGCTGGTAGAGAGGGAAATAATAGCAATTTCCAGCCCAGCAGAGGCTGGAAATAGCGAGTGCAGCCACAGCAGGAGGCGGCTGGGTGTGCCCAGGCACCTCACACGCAGCCCCACAGGAAGGGTGGGTCGGCCGGGACCGTGAGAAAATGCAGGTGCAGGTACGGGGCTGTGGCAGGTCCCTTCTTTTGCAGTAAACGCCCAGGGCAGGCTCTCCTGGCAGCGCGCAGGGCTTTCCAGGCAGCGTCTTCCCCAGGGACCCGGGGAAAGTGCACGGACCCCTGGGGAGCAACCCCCACAGCTCACGGAGAACGGGGCTCCCCCCGCAGCTCTCACCGTGCAGATACTGACACGGTGTCTAAAGCCCATGTCTTGTTCCCCCAGCCCCAGCTGCAACGGTGGCACAGCCCCCCAAAAGCCAGCAGAGCCACCAGCAGCCGGCACAGCCCCCCCAGCCAGTGCAGCCCCCATTTTCCTGAGTGACTCTCCGGCTCGTGGTTTTCTTTCCCCTGCAACTGCCAAAGCACAGCAAGAAAAAAGCAGAGCAAAGCCCAGCTGGCCCTGAGTGCCCCTGCCAAGGAGGGTCACGGCTCTGCTCCACCGCAGCGGGAAGCCCCTGGGATGCCCCCGGGCAGTCAGGGCCCCAGTGCCACTGCTCACAACTGCGACTGTGGGGCAGACCTGTCCTAGAGCTGCCGTTTGGCCACCACAAAATGAGCCCACATATCATAAAACTTATTTGTACAGAAGTCTATCCACGTGCTCCCTTCCCCTTTCTATGTAAAGAGAACGCAATCCAGCCAAGGCAGCTCTCTTGGCTTCAGCGAGGCGTGCGCTCCATCCCAGGGGACCCTGCCGAAAGCCTCGGCACGCCAGCTGCCCTCCTACAGCCCTCACAGTTACTCAGCATTTCCCCCAGCCAGTCTCAAGCAGCTCCAAGTCCACAGCACCACATTCCCCTCAAAGCCCGGGGGCTGCCATTGTCCAGTCCCAGCCCCCACAGCCACTGTGGAACGAGGAGGGGGCAGAGCAACCTTCGGCCCCAAACACCCAACACCAGCACAGCATCACAGCCCTACAGCACAGACTTGGAACAGGTATAAAACACCTCGGGGAGGAGACCTGAGGGGAGGGCAGAGGGAGAACGGTGTCGTTTTCTTAAGCTGTTTCCCTATAGATTAACACCTGTCAGAGGAAAGGGACAGGAGCAAACAGTCCCGCTGAACTCGGGGTGCAGGCAGCAGCCGTGGTGCTCTGCTGAGGACAAAGCAGGGGTGACTCATGGAGGTGCCAGTGGTGCTGGGAACCTGCCCTGGACCAGGAGGGAGCTTGCTGCACCCCAAGGTGCCAAAGGTGGCTGTAAGCATCGCTGTCTGAGTGCAAGAGGAGCAGGCAGCAGGGCCTCAGCAGCGATAGAAAGGGGCAGGGACAGACACTCTCGCAGGTAATGTGCCCACAGGAGCCCACCAGGAGCCCCCAGGGAGGTCCCCTCGCTGCCCATCACCTGCGGGGCTCACGAGGTTTCGCTGGGCTGAAGTTGTGCCAGGCTTCCTGCGGGCACAGGGGCAAGAAGGTCGTTCCCGACACGCGCATGCTGCGGCTGGCACGGTGGGAAGGGCTCTGCCGGGAGGGCACCGCGCCACAGCGCGGGTGATTCCGGCTCTGAGCCGCGGAGGGAAGGAAAGCTCCTCACACGGCAGCGAGGGAGGGAGGGAAGGGGAAGGCACCCACCAGCCGTAGCCGCCGAAGGAGACGCTGCGCTTCCTCTGGAACATGTTGGTGGCTCGGGGCTGCCAGGGGGCAGCGGCGGTGAGACAGCGGCAGCCGTGTGGGGACGGCCACGGCGGCGCTTCCTGCCGGCGTCGGGCGCTGTGCCGGGGCGGGGGGACCCCAGCAGCTCCCGGTCAGCCGCCCCCGGCGCAGCAGCGCATGCACACGCGTGCACGCAAACACCACTAAAAAAGTCATTTCCTTTTCTTTTCGTGGCCACAGGCTTTTCGCAACCTCACGCTGCAAATATCGTATTTCTCCTAATGGCAGGACCACCGGCAGTGCCGCATGGGCAGCGGGGCTGAGCCATGGACACGGTGTCGCCCACAAACATCGTGGCCTGCGGCTGCCCAGCCACTAAGGCCCGATCCCGAGGGTCACTGGTGGCAGCGTGGTGCTCTGCTTCTTCTTCTCTGTCCCCGAAATGGTAGCGCTGCAGCCACAGCACCAGGCTGGCCCCCTGGTAGGGGAACCTCCACCCACCCCTCCAGTGCCCCTCAGGGGACATCCCACTAAAGGCATCAACCCTCAGCAAGCAAAAACCCCATCACTTCATCTTTCATGGCAAACAGATCCCACCATCCCAGAGCCCAGCAAGGCATCTCACACTAGCTCCCATGCAGCTTGCCTGTGGCACACGGGTTTTCCATCCTCTGGTTCCCCAGCAGCTCTGTAATGCATCTGCAGCCTGACCACCACCCAAACGCCCCCGTCCTTTAACAGCCAGACTTCAGAAATCCCATGGAAATGGAAATGCTGACCTCTAGCTGGGTATGAGCTCCCATCCATCACAAATGCCAAGAAAGCAGATGCTGTTCCGTGCACCATGCTTTGGGCATTGTAGGGCACAGCAGAGCCGTGGGGAGGTGAGCCCGGTTGCAGGAGTGGGCACGGTGCCCAGAGGCTGAGTGTGGTGCCCAGGGGCTGCGCCTGGTGCCCAGGTACCCTCACACCTTTCACCTCCCCAAACCAACCACCTGCACCCACCTGCACCCGCTCAGAGGTGGGCTACACCAGGGGATCACTTCTGCCGGTCCAAGTGAGGAGGAAGGGTGGGAACGCCGAGCACCTCTCGGCAGTGGGGAGGCAGGAGGAGCTGTGCTGTGCTGGGGCCACAGCGCGACACCAGAGCGGAGCCGTGCGCCGCAGCCAGGACGGGAGGAGCTGCCCAGCCACGCGTCCTTTGCCGTGTCCACGGGCTCCAGGAGCCCCCGTCCCAGAGCCACTGCAGTTCAAAGGCCAGAAAAAGCCTCTGACTGCCAAGGTCCGACCAGATTGGCTACAGAACACTCACCTCCTACCCCAGGGATCCAAGCCAACGCCTGCTGCAGATGCACAGCATCTCCTCGCCCTGGCACTCTAGGCAGTGCTGGCTCCTGGGTCAGAGGCAGCTCTAGCCCAGAGTTCTCATCCAAGCACCCAAAAGCTTTAAATTGAGAGACATTTTAATTCTGTCTGATGCATGAAAGAAAGAGGTGGGGGGAGAGAGGGTATAGGGAGCTGGAGACAGAAATCACCCAACTCCAGGGAAAAAACTTGGACTGAAATCCAGCTATTTCAACTCCTACTTTTCTGCCCACAGCCTTAAAGGGATGAAACGATGGAAATTCTTTGAATTTTAGAGCTCTTAAGGACATTATTTAAAAAAAAACCCCACATGCTCCAGGCTTTGAAGCCATAATTCAGGTGCTACAAAATATCTGGAGCAGACATTTGCTTGGAGCACATTTGTTCTGGCCTGCACGATCCATGTCAAAGCTCTGCATCAACAGCAGTGTGACGTTATCTTCTCGCTTCATCTTCCCCCAGGCCATGTCTTCCTTACACTCCTCCCAGCTGATTTCTGCCCAGCTCTGCTGAGCTGCTCACAATTAACATGTCTGAAAATAAAAGCTTCAGGTATGGCCAGGCTCTGCTGCACATTTGGAATGAGACCCAGTGCGGCTGCTCCTGCACAGCCCTGCCTGCAGAGCTGTGGGACAGGGAGGGATAGTGGCTGTGGGAAGCACTGGCCTTAGCTGGTACTATGTCAGGAAAAACTTGGAGACCCCAGAGAAATGGCCAGCTTTGGACCTTTCCCCTTGCAGCACCATCTACTGCATCTTGTTCTGCTGCTTCGGCCCTGCATGAACTCGCAGCTGCCGAAGGTGACACGGAAGCAGGAAGGGTGATGGGGACACGCACAGCACAGCAGGACCTGACTGCCCTTTGCTGGGTGGTCACCCCAGTCAGTAGGTCATAACCACTCCCGCAGCTCTTCCTCATGTCCTGTCCGTGCTAAAGCACAGGGTAGCCCCACACATGCCCCAGGATTTCAGAGCACAAGAGGGCAGGACCCTGGGATGGCCATAGGGAAACATCTCCATTTCCTGCTGCCCAGGAGCGTGCGGGGCAGCCCCCACACAAGCCCACCTCACCCTGCACCAGCACCTGGGGATACCCGTGGCTGGCAGTGGTGGAAGTGGAGTTCTTCCTGCTCCCCATCCCCACACATCTGGCAGCCCCCCAGGGCCACACCAGCCACCACAGATACAGGTGACAAACTGCATTTGAGCCAGGCAAAGGTTAAAAATACACCAAGGACCAACACCAGCTGCCCCGAGGCCACCAGCCGCCCTCGCTCCCGGGTACCACACCACGCCTGCCCAGCACCATCTCACCCGCAAGGGAGTGCCTCCAGAAATAGTCTCTGCAATGACATTTTCTCACTTCCCCTCTTCCCTCCGAAGTATTTCACACAGGCTCAAAAACAAAAGGGAAAAAAAACCCTCCTCTTTCCAGAGCAGGCACAGGCAAATCATAACTGAGCAGCCAAAATTAGGGAACAACACCCTGGGGGAGGACGACTCCTCAGTACCATCTGCACCAGTCTAAATTAACATCTCCCAGGGGCCTCAGCCAGAACCAGGATCCCATTGCTCCGACCCAACCTGGTGAGCAGCCCCTGCTACTGGGAACAGAGCAGCCGCACTGCTGGTGACACCTCAGAGCAGGATTGTGCCCAGCAAGGGCAGCATAATTCTTCCCTTTCTTACTGGGGTAAGAGACTGATTGCATCATTAGTGCTTTAATATTGCCTGCGGCACTCTGAGGGCATTCAGCTTCCTATTATGATTCTAAAGAAGGTTGTGGGCACAGAAATATTAGATTTTGTCCTGGCAGGAAGAACATGCCGTGCACATCATCAGCTTGACCTACAGAGCAAAGGAAAACAGTGTCCAAATTACCTCTGACTCAGTTCGTGGAATATTTTAAACACTGTTTTCTCCCCTTTATGGTACTGCTGAAGTGAAGAGAGAAACTCGATGTCTTAAATGCAGCTTCCCACAAACCCCAGCTTGCTCTCAGGGGTGGCTCTTTACTGCTCAACAGCCTCAGGCCAGAAGGACTGAGAGGGCTCCCTCAGCCACCACGCTGGGGAGGGGAGGCTGTGTCACCCAAGAGGAGAGCTTCAGACAAAGGACAGCAGTGACAGAGACCTTCCCAAGACCAAGGCCATGCACAGCTCAAGCTGCAAACCACGCTGCAGCTCCTCTTCCACGTTGTCGAGGAACCACTGATGGCTCATGGACTCATCCCTATGTCCAAAGTGCTCTGATCACTCCAGCTCATTTCTGTGGAAATGGCTGAAAAACAGATCCTGGAGGAAGCCACCACACGACCTGCAAAACATCACCTCTCAGGTAGTGGTACAGAGGGATACTTACACCCAGATTTGGCAGCACCAGCTTTCCCAACAGCCCAGGAAGCACCCAGCACAGAGGAGGTCCCCACGCCCTGGAGACCACAGCGCAGAGGAGAGAAACCCAGGAAACCAACAGGTGCTGGCTGACAGCCTGGCCCCCGTGCTGGCCAGGTGCCTGTGTCCCCCAAAGCCCCACTGGTCTCCCACCATCACATGAACCAGCTCTTTGCTGCAGGGAGCACAGATCATGTCTCATCACAGCCCTGTATGCAGAAACTCATCACATGGGCTTCCAGGCTCACTGAATTCTTCTCAGCCAACTATGAATTTAAGGTACAGAATTGCTTGTCTTCTCAAGTCCACACATTTTAGAGACCTACCTTGCTAGCAAGGGCATGAAATTCCCCGAAGAGGCTCTCTCTAGGAAAAGCCTGTTCAAGCACACAGATTTTCTGTGCCTGTTTTCTCCACCTTTTCCAACCACCCCCTTCCCATGCAAGTGGAGCCTGAGGGAGGATGCTTCAGGAAAGCAGCAGAGGCTCACATCCACATGCACTCTGCCTCCCCAGGATCCAGCAGGAAGGTTGCTCTGTGCATCCATACAGTGCCCACGTGGGTGCCTTGCACAGGATGCTCCAGAGACAGGGCAGGCATCTCTGCCCCCACCGTGCTCCCCTCTCTGCCTGGTGACATCCCTGCTGCAGGCAGGCGAGCAGCTGCCATGCCAGCACCAGGTCCCTGGGCACTGTCACCATGGCTACCTGCTCATCCACTGCACATCCCACACCGCGGTTCCCAGTCCCCGCTGCATGGACAAGCAGGAGCTCATCGCCCGTTTGCCCAGGCAATGCAGGGGCTGGTGGAGGGAGGATGCACTGGGGCAAACCTCCCACAGAAACCTGTTCCCAGTGGCAGGCTGGCACTGGCAGCTGCGCCAGGAACTGGAGAGCGCTTGGCCCAATTCACACAACAAACACACGGCGGGGGGCGACTGCAGCCAATGAAGAAATTGTGGAGAGACAGAAAAAGAACAGCTTAAACTGAAAAACCAGGGCTGGGAAAATGTGGGGGCGGGATGAAAGCATGGGAATGAGAGAGACCTGAACATGCTTTGGCTGGAAATTAGGATGTTTCTAATCTTCAATACAATCAATCTCTGGAACAGTTTCCTAATAACTGAAATAAAGGAACCAAAAAAAATCCCCAGCCCCTAACTGAGGCTCAGAACATTTGTGAAGATGTTACACAAGATGGTAAAGTCTAGTGGAAGGTGTCCCTGTCCATAGGAGGGGCTTTGGAACTGGATGACCTTTACAGTCCCTCCAACCCAAACCATTCTGTGGTTCTGTGATTCTGTGATGCCCGCAGCAGCAGGGTGCTGGGCTCGCTGACCCAGCAGGTGTCCTTGCCCCTTCCCCTGGTTCCTCCCAGACCCCTTGCCCTGCAGCCCGGCCTCAGCAGCAGACAGGGAATCGGTGGCCGCCCAAGGCTGAGCTGCGCTGGCACAAGGTCAGACCTCAGGGCTCAGGTTTGAAGCCAAACCTGTGCATGGACCTTCTGAATGCTGCAAACAAGGCACACAGGGCTTGGACTTGAGCTTTTCCAAATCTTGCTACCTCTTGCCAGCATCACCTGTATTTTTCAACCATTTTGGGCGGGTTTTGCAAGAGCCGGGCTAAAATCAAATCAGTGAAGAAACAGTCTTTCTGGCATCCAACTTGGAGGCAGATGTTAACTCCAAGCAGGGATTCATCTACCCCCACAAAACTGCAAAACTGTCTGTGGACAACGAGCTGTTTTTAGCTCCTGGAAAAAATGTCTCTCCTCCTGTTGCTGCTGAAGTCCTGTTCCTATTTCCACAGCAGCAGCTAACAACCACCAGAGCATCTGACCAGGTACACAACAGGCAGCAGCAGCAGAGGGCCTCTTTGAGCAGCCCTCAGCACCCTGCTACCATACAGATATGCTTAGGGATGAAGGGAAGGAAGGATGATAAAACAAACAAGCAAGCAAAGAAAAAGACATTTTTGCTGCTATGGTTATCATCCCTAGTGGGAAGAACCAGCAGCAGAGAGAGAACGCAGTATCTGTGAAACGTGGTGTGTGCGAGCGCGAGCCTGCTGCCTGCAATCACACTGCGTGTTGGATCTGAATTTAAACTCTTTGGCATGATTCCAACCCTCAATAAATCGTGCCTTGTGGACAGGTATTATGTCTCTTCTGCTACTAAAACAACAAGCAGTCTTAAACAAAACAGCAGAGCCTAGAGCGTGCAGAAAACGGCAGAACCTGGCAGGATCCATCTCACACCCTGCATTCGCCAGGGATGCAGGCGACATCTCACACAGCCCTCACAGGCTCTGTGGAGCTCCACACCAGGCACACCGGTGCTCTGCCTGTGGGAACGAGCAGGATGAAGGGAAAGGCTCAGCCTGGTGAGCAGACATTGCGCTGCTTCCCTGTCAGGGATGAGCTGCAGCCTCGCACAGGGACAGTGGTGGGGAGGATCACCCCAGTAGACTGGCGTGGGGCAGGCTCAGATGTCCCTTTTCTGTGCAAACACCTGGGGCTCCCCAGCCAAGGAGGGACAAGCAGGACAAAGCCCCTCGCATCCCACCGGGACCCACCACCCCGACCCCCGGGAACAGCAGGCAGAGCCCCGCACGGACTGCTGGAAATCGCCTCCTTGAATGGTCAATATTTAAGAGCGGTGCTGGAGACCTCTTCACCGTCCTCCCATACACGGGTCCCGGTCCACGGGTCCCTAGCCCTAAGCCCCGTACAGCCCCCGGTTCCCGGTCCCGGCCCCAAGCCCCTGGCCCGGCACCGCGGCTCCGAGCGCAGACGGAGGAGCCGAGAGCCGTGGAGGCGCCTCCGCTGCGGGTCCGCCCGCGCTCGGCCGAGTCCCCGCGGGGCTCCCCAGCCAGGAGCACGTACGTACCGAGGATGGAGCCCGCAGCCCCGCGCCGTGCCCGCCGCTCGCCGCCTGCGGATCCCGCCGCGGTGGCGGAGCCGGCCCCGCGCGGGGCGGTGCGGGGCGGTGCGGGGCGGAGTGGGAAAGTGCGGAGCCGTGCGGGGCGGTGCGAGGAGGTGGAGAGCGGTGCGGGGCGGTGCGGGGAGGTGCGGGGCGGTGCGGGGCGGTGCGGGGAGGTGCGAGGCTGTGCGGGGAGGTGCGGGGCTGTGCGGGGAGGTGCGGGGCGGTGCGGGGAGGTGCGGGGCTGTGCGAAGAGGTGCGGGGAGGTGCGAGGCTGTGCGAAGAGGTGCGGGGCGGTGCGGGGAGGTGCGGGGCGGTGCGGGGAGGTGCGGGGCGGTGCGGGGCTGTGCGAAGAGGTGCGGGGAGGTGCGGGGAGGTGCGGGGCTGTGCGGGGAGGTGCGGGGCGGTGCGCACCGGTCCCGCGGCCCCGGGGGCTCCTGCCGCCCTGCCCTGCCCGCAGCCGTGCCCTGCCTGCAGGGGCCTAAAGGCGGTAACACGCCCTCGCCGTGGCTCTCTCCTCATTCCCGTCCCACCGAGCAGGAGCTGGAGCAGCGGCCCGGCCCTCAGCAGCGCCCCGCGGCTGCTCTTGCCCAGAGTTTGCACTTGGGCTGCCTTGGGAGACAAACATTTCATCCCAATAAGAGAGATACAGACACTGCTCATAACTGGCCGCTGGTGTCCCACAGACTCTCCAGACGGCTCCAGGTAACTTCCCAGGGGGAAACTTCCAGGTAACTTTCCCTCTGGAAAATCAAACGAACCCAGTGAAATTACCCCCTCGGGAAATCAAATTAATCTAGTGAAATTAACCCCAACAGCACTTAACATTAATTATAAATGATGTTACACGCATTTCAGCTGCATGTGCCAAATGAAGCATGTGCATCAGGGGTGAGGCTAACACAACCTCTGAAAGCAATTTGCAAAAATTAGTTAAAATCAATAAACAGCACAGTCATTCCAGTTTCTGGAAAGCCTCTCCAGCGGCAGGCAGAGGAATTCCTATCGCAGGAAGCAGATGGCAGCAGTAAGCATGTATGCCATGGCTCCTGCTGAGAACAGCTGGCACCTCCCTCACACTCCTAGAAGTCTCTTCCAGGTGTGAATGTCACCTCCCTCCATCCCCATCCTGCTTGCCCTGCATGAAGAGTACCCACAGCCCTTCCTGTCCCTGGAAATCCAAGTCTTTTGGGCACCCCCTTCCTCTGCAGCCACCCTCCCACTGTTCTCATCTATGCAATTCCAGGCAGGTAAATACTTCGGGACTTTAAGGGCTCTTGGAGCAAAACTGCTCCTGAAATGGAGAGGGAAAAGCTTTTAGTGTCACAGCCACTCAGGGACCCAGCATGTTCCAGAGCTCTTCGCAGGCCGGGGAACAGATGCTGCGCTCTGTGTGTCTGGAGGCCCACGGGGCTTTCATGTTAATGGTGTTTTATCATCAAACACGGGATGGGAACTGACAGCAATGCATATGCATCAGCAGGGAGAGCCCCGGCACATGCCTGGGATGTGGCTCCCAAGGGGAGAGTTTAAGCACCGAACAAAATCGGGGGATCAGAACAGATATTTTCCAATGATCACTGATGGCTGGGGGAAACACAGCCCCTGGCTCCCATCTGGTTTTTAAGTAAATCTCAAGTGTGCTGCACACATAAAGCAGATCCTCAACCAAAAGCACGGGGGGGATTACCAGAAAAGTTTGGGCAGGCAGGTGGTAATTTGTCCTTTCCACTGCTTTAAACTAAACAGCATTTAATGTGGTGTTTGCAGCCCCTGGTGCAACCACTGTGCCTGGAACTTTATTTTAAAGCAAAGCCCAAAATGTTCATGTATCACAGAGCTCCCAGACAGGCTAGGGCTCAGGAGGCCTGTGTCAAAATCATGAGGGCTTGTGAAAGAGCAAGCAGCAGGGGATGTGCCAGTGCTGCCCACAGTCCCCAGCCCTGCGCCCAGCAGCCCCCCTTACCTGCTGGGGGAGCCCAGGTCTGCACGGCTGACGATGCGGTGCTGGTGGGGCGAGTAGAGCCACTGGAAAGCCGTCAGCGTCCTCTCCTCAATGCGAAAGCGGCCTTCTCGCACGTACCTAAAAATAACATCAAGAGAGACTGAAATATTCATCAGCACTGGATTGCGGGGAGGGAGCAGCAGGATGCAGGCAGCGGCTGGCTCGGCAGTGCCGCTCAGAGCCGCACATCCTACACCACCACGTTCCTCGGTGGGAGCAGAAAATTACTTTACAGCCCATCTGCCTGCATCCCTGTGCCACCCCCGTCCCTCAGTGCTCACCAGCCGCTGAGCCCACGGGCACACGGCCATGCCTGGGACAGGGCATCCCTTGAGATCGACCCCCAGAGACAGTCCCTGCACCCTCCGGATGGGTACCTGTGGGGCTACTGCCAGCTGCAGCCCCCGTACAGCCCCCGGCCCACGCAGGGCCCTCAGACCAGACCCACGGGCACCCGTAAGCACCATGTGAAGGAAAGCAAAGAACAAACGTTTCCAAAGCAGCACAGGACATTCCCCTGTAAAGCCCCAGGGGACACAGGTACAGCAGCCCCTGCTCAGCACCAGCATCTTGGAGTACAGCCTGCCCCCAACACCCCCCCACCCCCATCTCAGCCCTGTCCTCAGGCTATCAGTGGCTCCAAGGCCAAGCTAATGCCTTTCTAGCATCACTTCAAATGTCAGGCCAGAGGTTGAGGCTTCTCAAGTAATATTCAAGTGAATTGATGGTTATGAATTTGATTAGAAGAGTATGGGTTCCCTGTTAAGTGAGCAAATTTCTGGTAACTGCAGTTGTTTCCATCTTTTGGAACAAAATCCTGCTGCCTGCTTCCATCCCAGCAGCCAGCTGCACTTCACACACACTCTTCTGAACATGAAATTTCATCAGCAAGTAATTAATAAGTTAAAGCCCCTGTGGTACTGAAGACACACGCACACACAGCTGCAGCATCCATGAACCTCAGCCACGGCTGGGGAGAGCTCATGTCCCTTCCTCTGCATATGGATGCTCCAGGAGGTTCATTCTCAACATGAACTGCAGGGGTCTGCCCACACTGCCTGGATGGGGCCAAGGGCATGTACCACAGTGCCATGAGCTCCCCGCTTGCTGCTGCTGGGCTTTGCCACCTGCCAGAACCCACTCAGCCCAGCACAGCACGGTGGGGTCCTGTGGAGCTGGGGGCAGTGGCGGTGCAGGAACTGTGACTTCCCCCTGCAGCTAAAGGAAACCTGAAAGGCTCCCTGAGCATCCCCAGCACAGAGTGACCTGCCAATTTTCTAGTTAAAAGTAACCAAGCATGGTGCAATGCCAATGCTCCCTGCAGCTCTGGTATACGATAACCCTGCACAGAGCAGAGGCAGGGAAGCCAGCATGACGCTTGGGAAGTGGGGAGTGAGCCAGTGGGGACACAGAACAGCCAGGCCAAGCTGTTCAGGCCAAGCTATAACAGTTTGGGTCTAAGTATGTGAGGGAAAAAAGTGTCCTTGGCTGCAAGGAAGGGGGGAAAGGGAGGGAAAGAGGAAACGAAAAAGCTTCAGTGACTCCCACTCTGCCTACTTGCCCGGGTTTGTGGGGTTCCCTCCCACAGCTGGGGCTCTGGCACCCAGCACCGGCCTGGCTCGGGCTCTGCTCCTGCCCAGGGGCTGCCAGGGCCAGCCCGGGCCCCGTCCCAGCGCTTCCATCTGCATCCCCACGGAGTCATCCAGCCCCAGCCTGGCATCGCCGCAGCGCCCTGCTCAAAAGTCACAAGCTTCGGACGTCACAAACTGCACAATTCAACATAAAAGAAGACAGACAAAGCTTGTTCCCAATGTCAGCCCGTCCCGGCTACTCCGGGCACAGACAGTGGCCTCTTCCAAGCCCCGTCCCCGCACGCCACAGATCGGAGAAGCCTCAGCACTCCACGCGTGCCGCGGGGACTCCCCCGGAGTGAGGGGACCCCGGCATCCCCGGCACGCTGCCGCTCCCACGCTTCCTCCTAAGCGGGCAGGACCCTTTCCCAAGCGCAAAAAGTCTTGGGGATCCGACTCTTCCACCTCTGCCAGCGATGCCCCCTCCCAGCACGGACCCGCCCCCTTCCTGCACCCCCGTGTGTCCCCCTGGCTGGAGCAGCCGCCCCGCCGGGAGCCCCCAGCCGGAACCCCCGCTCCAGCCCGGACCTCGGAGCGCCCCTCGGAGCGCCCCGCAGCGTCCCGGATCCAGGGCGAGCTCCCGTGTCCCCTCAGCCCTACCCGGGGTCCCCCAGCCCGGATTGTCCTCCTCTCCCGGGCTGGGACCATCCCCCACGCCAGAGTCCAGACCCCCTCGCAAGCCGAGCCTCTGCCGGTCTCCCGCTCGGGTCCCCCTTCCCGAGAAAGCCGGGACCCCCCGGACCTGCCGCACTCACCAGCGCACCAGCTCCCACCGCCGCTCCCCCGCCGCCTTGCCCGAGGCCATCCCGGGGGTCCCGCCGGGCGGGGGGGCCGCAGACCCCGCTCGGAGCCGGCGGCGGCTCCTCGGCTGCGGCCGCGGGGCTGGGGCGGCTGCGCCGGTTCTGCGCTCCCGCCCCCTCCGGCGCCCGGGGGGACCCGGCGGGGGCCTGGCCCGGGCAGGTGCGGGGGGGCCGCACCGCTCTGCCCGCTTATGTAAAGCGTTATGCAATGCCCCCACCGGGGCAGCCCCGAGGGGCACACAACGCCCCCGGTACCCCTCCGCGGACCCCGAGTCTCCCACCAACCAGCTGGATCCCATCCCGGGCTCCGGGGAAATGCGCGTTTTCCAGCCTTTTAAACACTTCGAGCGAGTCCGCGGGGAGCATCCCAAAGTGCCTCGGGAACAGCCACCGGGGGAAAGGAACCCCGAAACGGGGCCCTGACATCCTGGCCCCCCCAAGGCCCCCACTCACCCAATCCCTCACAAGTGCACAGAGGTGAAGTGGAGGCCACACCTGCACAGTCTGGGGGCTGGACACCCCCCCCCCCCCGGTTCTGTCACGGTCCTTGCTCGCTCTAAGAGCATCCACCCAACCCACCTGGCAGAACTGTTCTCCTATAAATTCACAGTAAAACCTGCCTGAGCCGGAGCTTCCCTCCCAGAGCCCCTGGGCACTGCAGGGGGCACAGGAAGCAAACCAGACGTGCAGCCCGGTGTTACTTCAAGGAGCTTTAGACCACACTGAAAGCTCTTTTCAAAAAGTGGTGTTCTGGCCCTAAATTCTCACTTCTCTGATCTTTGAGAACTTAATTTCACAGCTCAGCAAACCCAAGTTCTGCATCCACAATCCAACAACTTTTTAAAAGCAAATAGCATTAATTACTCGAGTAAATTCCTATTATTGGTAATTCTGAAGTCCTGCTGTTGTTGGGTGCAAACACATCTGAAGGGCTTTGGTGCTTCCTCGCAGCTGGGGAGCAGAGGTTGCTTAGCCATGCTAGCTGGAGAGGCTGGGGAATTCAGACAAGGATCTCCCAAATCTGGGCAGTGACCTGCCCTCCAGAGGAGCTCTCATCTCCTACAAGTTATGGGCTGAAGGCTGGAAAGAACAACCTGCCCAGAGAGAACCTGTCCACGTGCCAGGTGGGCAGCTGGCAGATGGGATCCCCCCCACGGCAGCCCAGCAGCTTGGCCCTCAGCTGGGTGTGTCTGCTGAAACGGTGGCCAGGAAATCCCTGGTACATTGTATTGGATGGTCAGGCAGCGGCGGGCTCAGAGAGGCCCCGCTCCGCAGAGCCTGACAGCCGCAGTGAAAGGACAGAGAGCTCACGGGGACAGCCGAGCTGGTGCCGCTGCTCCCACCACTCACACTGCCCTGAGCAGAGCGTGGCTGACCCTTCACTGGCACTCACCCCAGCCTTAGCTTCTCTCCAGCCCCTGCACCTGCTGCAGGAGGTCACGGGCAGGGAAGCAGTGATGGGATGGACTTGTGGGATGAGAGAGGGGCCAAGGAGGGGGCATGGAAGAGGCCAAAACTCGGCCTCCTCCCCCTGGAGCCCAGGAGCTGACCCACTCCTGCTTCAGCACAACAATTTTTACAGACCTGGGAGATTTAAAAAAAAAAAAGCAACTTTCATTGAAAAAAAGTTTTAAAACCATGAGAAAAATTAAAAATTGGACTGTTCACATATCACATAAACACTAATGCAGAGGAACAAGTTGCATTGCTTAGCTCAAACAAATATCCCTATGAGTAGATATTTTCCAATCCCAGTGGAAATATTAAGCTAATGTGAAATTTATTAAAACCCTCCAGCTTTTAGTCTTTAGACTTTAAGGAGCTTCTTATTAGGTTCTTCAAAGCAATTAGAAGACACACATACACTACAATTAGGTTGAAAAATAATATCTGAGGCAAAGTTAAACTCATTTTAAAATTAAATGCAAAAATCCCCCTAATAGTTAACTCGGGGGTGGGGGAGGAAAGCTCTGGTCTCAAAGCACTCCCGTAGCCACCCTGGAATGGCACAGAATTCAGATTAACTCCAGTGCACATGGGATGCAGCTCCCATTGGGAATCGGCTGTTTGGTCCAGGAATCTGTCACCACTGAAGGGATCTGGTCTTACCGAGCACAGACCCTTGGCCACATCCAGACCTGCAGGCAGAGGCTCCATCCCTCACTCCTCTGGCAGCCCCAGGAAGGAGGGATGCGTGGGCAGATGCAGCCCCAGGTGCTGCTCGGGGCCTGTCTCTGCCCACTGACTGTGGCACGGTGTGGGATGTCCTCACCTGCCCTCCCGGGACGGGGATCTCGGCTAAGACGGGATCAACCAGACCTGAGCGTCAGAGCGAGACTCGGCGACCTCTGAGGGCAGAACGAGGCCATGGTGCACAGCACACCTTCCCCCCGCAGCAGGGCAGCACGGCCCTGGCCCTGCCCAGCCCTCCCTCAGCCGCGTCCCGCCCGCCCAGCACCGGGTGCGGCGTGTCCAGCTCGGCCACAGCGGGAATGCCGCCTGGCAGGGCTGGGAACGCAGCCTGGCAGGGCCGTGCTCCAGTGCCACCCACACACCCCCCCTACCCAGACACACACTCACACGTGCACACAAACACACACGCAAGCACATATACATACACACACCCCACACACACACAAAAGCACACACACACACAAAAGCACACCCCTGTCCAGACACACATATACACACAAGCACACACACAAGCACACATACACACACATACAAAAGCACACACACACATACAAAAGCACACACACATATACACACACACAGACACGCACGGCCGCACGGGTGCTGCCTATGCCGGTGCTGGTGCCGGTACCGGTATCCTTACCGCAGTCGGTACCGCTGCGCACACCGGTGCCGCTGCCGCTGCCGGTGCCGGTGCCGGTGCCACTAGAGGTCAGTGCCGGCACGGAGCAGCAGCAGCGGCAGCGCCGGAGCCCAGCCCCGCTCGGAAGAGCTGCCGCCCGCAGCCCCATCCGCAGTGTCCGCATCTCTCATCCCGCGTCTCCCCATCCCGCACGCTTCACCCCTACATCCTCACATCCCCACATTCCACATCCCGCACCCCCGCAATCTCCACCAGCCTCGGACCAGGGGAAAAGCCCCGTTGCTGCAGTAGAACCCGGAGATGAGGCACTTGGTGGGTCTCCCCATGTCTGCTGTCCCCACTGCCACCCCGCTGCACGCCAGGGTCACCATGAGCAGGGGCTGCCAGCGCTCTAACTGAGGCACATGGCACTGATATGTCTCCCAAATGGGGTATAACAGGCAAGGAGCTGCCTGCCTCTGCCCAAGAGCCTCTGGAGCTCAGTCACGCATCTGAGCCGGCAGCAGGGACCCCCCAATTCTTCCTGAACTGGTACTCCTGCCATTTTTGCCTCATTATGTTGCAATCTCAGACTTGTTTGAGATGCAGCTCCTGTCTCTCAGAGCAAGCAGGGAGTGGGGAAGAGTTGCAGCATAATTGCAGTGCAGGACATCACAGTGGCTGGAAGCATCAGCAAAGGGACTGCCAGGTCATGTCCTGCTCAGAAAAGCTGCCAGTGAAACCAGTTAATTGTGAAACTGGTGATGTGAAACATGAGCAGCCTGAGTGCACCAGAGTGAGCCCAGGTTGCCAGGCGATCGCTGTGGAGGCAGCCGACATTTTCCTGTGCCATGCTGGGTGCAGAGGATGCTCTGCGCTCTGCTGCTGTCCCGCTCGGCAGGCTGCATCCCAGAGCGATGACCTCATTTACAGAGCAGCTCTCTGTCCCTGAGTGCCTGACCTTGACTGTTTGCAGGCTTGTCTTTTATCCAGTGGAAAATCAATGAAAATTGTACAAACCCTGTGAAACATGATGCACTCAGACGTTCGCCCTCTCTCCTCCCCCCACCTCCCATCTGTAGCTCACTGCTATTCAAGTTAGCACACGAGTTAGGGGAAGACACAGAGAGACATTAAAAACATCCACACACCCCAGACATGGCACACTGCCCTGAGAGGGACAAGTGACACCTTGGCAAGCGTTGACCTGAGGGTCACAAATGGGTGAGAGGGGCTCCACATGAGACAGCGCTGCTCTGAACAAGAAAGGCTGCACGCTCCCCCTTCACACAGGCATCTGTCACCTCTTAACTTCTCATTTCAAGAAGAACTTATTTTTCAGAGAACACAAGTTGAGAGGAGGCCCACGCAGGAGTTGGCATGACTGGGTGAGTATTGGGAGGCCCTGTAGCTCTCGGTTGCACTGGCTGGGGCTGCAAGCAGATCTCTCTGAATAACTTACTGCAAATGAACTTCTTGTGTGTGCATGTAGAGACCTTCAGACCACACTGCCAATCTTTTCTTCTGGTTTAATGATTTCTCCCTTTGTGTGAACTAAACTTAGTCTGCATAGATGAGCCATAACACCAAGCCCGGCCTTCCTCTGCTACCAGAAACAACAGGCCAGGCTGGACCCCACCACTGTGCATCAGGTGAGGGTCCAGTCCTTGCCATTATTGTGCAGAGATGTCACAAACTTTCTGTATCACACCTGGAGCATGCACTTTGCTGCAGGCACAGGGCAAGTCTGTCGGCCACAGCACACCCTCGGTGGATCTGTGGAGCACAGACACTCACTCAGAGCCTGGAAGCATTCAAGGGGAGGGAAGGATGTGGGATGGCAGAATGATACCACAAGCCGTACTCTGTGGGCTCCCCTACAACTCCTCTGTGTGGTGGTTGTACAATGGGATATGCAGGATTGCAGCAGTTTTAATGTGAAGACGGCAGCACAATTCAGGTGAGCATCAGAGCAAGAACACTGCACTCTCTGGGCACATTTGGGTTTAAGGGAACGGGAATCAGCAGACTGTCAGCTGACGGGGAGGACGCTACCATTCTCCTGTGCCGTCACTGCCGTGCAGCATGGAACAGGCCACCGCATCCCAGCCTCCCTGCTGGAACAGAGGCGCAAAGGATTGAGTCATCCTTGAACGAGGGGCCCCAGCTGGTCTGGGTACCACAAACAAAAGGCATGAAAAATCAGTAAGCACTTGAATAAACAAATTCTTCTCACCGTCTCTCTGACCACAGCTTTGCTGGTTTGACCCACTGGTTTCCGGGCTGCAGCCGGTACCGGCCCGCATTTGCCTCGCAAACCCCCGAGCGGCGGTGACACTGCAACCCCCGCAGGAGCACAGCGCTGCTGCTTCCCCCACAGACCCAGAGCCCCCCGCTCGGGCCGCCCGGGGCTGCGGCTTCAGCACCGCGGACAGCGGCGGGGAGCGGCGGGGAGCGGCGACCCGAGAGTCCCCGGGGAGGGAGAGCGAGACCACGAGGGTCCCCGGGGAGCGGAGCCCCGGCCGCACCGAAGGTCCAGGGGAGCGGGACCCCGAGAGTCCCGGGGAGCTGAGCCCCCGCTTCAGCGAGGGTCGCGGGGAGCGGCGCCCCGGCCCCGATGCGGCCACCCCGGCAGCGGCTGGCCGCGGCCCGGCCCCGGGGCAGAGTCCCCGGCGCGGGGGTCTGTCCCCGCGCCCGCCGCCGCCCGCCCCGGCGGAGCTCCCCAGTTCCGGTCACGTTGCCGCCTGTTTACGGGCGGCGGGGCCGGGCCGGGCGAGGCGGGGCCGCCGCAGGCAGCGCGGGCAGCGCGGGAGCCGGCGCGGCCCCGGCCCCGGCCCCGGCCCCGGCCCCGCCGCCCCATGACGCCCAGCGGGCGCCCCTTGGGGCCCCGCCGCTCACCCCAGGTAAGGGACCGGCCGCGGGGCGGGGCGGGCCGGCGGCGCGGGGCCGGGGCCGTGGGGCCGGGCTGCGGGGCGGGCGGGGTCCCCGGGCTGCGGGGCGGCCCCGCAGAAGTTGCCCGCAGCCCCGCTGTGCCGGTTCTAGAAGTTGCTTCTCCCGGTACGTGACCCCGCCGGCGCTGTCGCTGCCCCCGCCGCAGCGCCGGTGCCCATCCCGCCGACGGTCTGTCCCCCTGCCCCGCCGAGCCCTGCCGGGCTCTGCCGCCCGCGCCGGCCGCTGCGGAGCTCGGCGCCGGGACCGGGCAGTGTCGCTCCCGAGCCCCCGGCCTGCGAGCGGCACCGCGGGTTCCCCCGCCGGGGAGGAGGACTGGCCCGGAGCGGCGGTGACGGGCCCGGTTCCGCTCCCGGAGCAGAGCTGGATCCATAGTGAATTCCCTCGGAGCCGGGAGGAGAAAGCACGGCCTTGCCTTCAGCATCCGCAGCCCCCTGACAAGCCTCACTGGGGCTGTTCCTCAGGCGGTTGTGCTCAGAGAATTGCGCGAAAACACAATAATGTATAATCAACATCTGTATTGGTTTTATCTGTAAATAGATACTGACAGATAATGAATAGCAAACAGCACTCCAAGTGTAATTCTGCCTCTGCTGAGATCAGGGAAGGTTTCCCAGTGACTTTTCCAAGGCCGGGATTTCACCTCTGGTTTCTATTCCTGGCATTGCCACTGCCTCTGTGACCTTCTGCAAGTTTCTGAGCTTCCTGCTGCCTGATTTCCCTACATTTAAAGATACACTGGCTTAGTGGCATGGCTGCAAAGTTTATCTTTATATTCTTCGAGCTGTAAATACCAAGCACTATGGATTTCTAATGTGTATCAGTGTTTATTCCTGCATATGTTTTAATGTGATGGAGAAGGGGCTGCTGGCAACCACAGCAGGACAAATTATCGACCTGTTCCTGCAAACCTCATACCCTCTGAGTCCCAGCTAATTTGCCATTTATAGGGAATAATAATCACACAGATAAGGGCCAGACCACAGTGTGACGGTGTGTGTACAGAGGTACGTGGATATGCAATACTGCATCTCCCTTTCAGGTGCATCACTGGGATGGAGGGTTTTTCTTGGGTCAAAGTTTTGGGATTCTGATTTACATTGAACAGCAGACTTAATAGAGTTTTGCCCTGGAAGCAAATTCTCAACCAATCTGTCTATGCAAAGGAAATCAGCTCTTGGTAGACTTGCAACTGAACTGGTCATTGTAGCTGCTCCAAGAAGCTGCTTCAGTCATTTTGGTTTGTGAAATACGAATTTGATAAATTGGGATGAAATTGTAAATCTCACTGGGGTTTTCCAACAGTACTTTGAAAGAAGCAGCTGAGATGAGGAGTCCCAATATGCTTGTCCCGAAGGCCATGGTTGCATAGTTAAATGACAAGGAGTGCGGAAAAAAATGTGGTTTAGAGGCAGGCACACAGGAAGGCTCAGCAGTCAAGACCATGCCCATGGTCACTCCATGTGGGGAATTGGAGGGGGCTGAGCCCAGTGCTGCCTCATCAGTTCTGTGCTCAAAATCTGGGAGGATCAGCAAGGGAACCCTGTGCCTGGAAAGCTCTCAGTGGTGGAGGAAAGCCCCGTGGATGTCCAGTCTCCCAAGCTGGAGAGAACCGTTCAGCCAGAGCTCTTCAGGGAGCAGGGGCCAGCTCAGGCTGTAGGTGTCACCTTTGAACAGGGGCAAGCCACACTGCTCAGCCGATTGCTGCCTCCTTTGCTGCTGTGTGTGCACATGGACAACTCTCGGAAGCACAAAGGCACAGAGCATCCTTCAAACCAAAGAGGACTATCACTTACTCTTGGCTTTTATTATGAATGACATTGTTTTCTAGAGTTGTAACCTCACACATAACTCGTCAAAATCACAGAGTACATGGTCAGTGTGACAGCTTCCACCACCAGCTGCCTTGGCATCTTAGAACTAGTCTGGAAAGGAGAAGTAACAGCTACAGCAGCAAGGGAGGGATCGGAGTGGGGGCACCCAAGCCCGTCCCTACTTGCTGCAGTACAACCATCCTTTTGGGAGCCACACTCACCCAGCCGGGCAGGAGGAAGGACAGCCCCAGTCACCAAGCTTTGGCTCTCGTGTCTGTGGCACAGGGTGAAAGTTCCTGCCATGGTTCACTGTGGGTGTTGTGAAGCCCTCGGCACAGGGAGTTTTGGTGTTACCAGCTGGGAGCTGTGTGACCCTGTAAGTGTTAAACCAGCCAGCAGCAGCAGCTAATCCTTATTAACTCCCAACACTGCCCAAGGATCGAGCTGTGTGAAATGACAGAAGGCACACATCAAACTAAAGGCTCAGGATGCTGCTGCAATCCCACTTGCCTTCAGAAGCCTGGAAGAAAGATACCAGCTGTTGAGTTTGGTTCTGAACCCCTTTGGAGTGGACACTGCCTTGGTGACGCAAATGCTTATCTGCTGCCCTCTGGTCAAGTTAGGGACACTCCAACACTGATGCTACCGAAGCCTCAGGATGAGATTGCAGCTTCCTTGACAGCTTTGGCTCTTGCATCATCACCTGTGAGGCAGAGCTGTGAGACCTGCAGAGGGCACAACATGGATCTCTCATCACCCTTGGAGCTGCAAATGGTGAACAGCAGCAGCCTCGGGTCCCTGGAATCCCCAGAGAGCTCTTCCCATCATTGTTCTTGGGCAACAGCACGACTGTTTCCAGCACTGTCCTCATTTCCAATGAAGGCAGCTCCTGCCCTGCTTGCCTCTTGTGTCGTTCCCCTGTCTGCCTTTGTGTCCTGCCCCCATGTCCTGCCCTTGCCTCCCTCCGTGCCCTTAGTACTGGTGGGAGGTTCACGGCTAAACAAAACAAGGTGCTCGCTCCCTGATGTGGGCCCTCAGATGTTCCTGCCACAAGCTGAGAGCTGTTTCTCAAGGGAAAACATGAAAGTCATGTTGGACAGGCGAAGCTGATTCAAACCCACTATGGATTTCCCATTGCAGTTCTGGAGACAGACTTTTTTTCCCGCATACACAGGTAAATTATGAAGGCTCTTTGCTTCCAAATCAGAGACAACAAATAGATCTCAATTCCAGATTTTTTTCCTTTGACTTTCTTTGCAGCTTGATATCTATCAGCTATTTATTTTTGAAGGAAAACATTTTCATTGGTAAAAAAAGAAGTTATTTCCCACTTAAGGGGAGAAGGGAAAGTTCAATGGAAAATTTGCAGCCATTTCTACTAAAGACGTTTCAACTAGACGGAACAAAGTGCTTGAAAATAGCACTACGTGTCCCCTGAGCTTTGGCCAACCTACTTTCTGATGTTTCCTGAGATGAGGTACCACAACTCCCATCAAGAAGCTCAGCCCACCATGGCCAGGGCTGGCAGGAGGGTGTACCCATGGTGTGGTTTGCATTCCTGGTCTCTGGCAGATGCCAGGTAACTCCTATAACTCTTGCACTGGCACCAGGACATACGGCCCTCCAAGGAGGATGGCTAGGCCAGCCCCAGCCCCCTGGCACAGCTGGGTTTGACACCTTCCATAAGGACAGCTACAGGAGAATGCACTTTGGATCATTTCTTTACCAGCAGGTTGGGTGCTCAGCTGTCCCCAGCTAGCTTGCACCCCCCATCTCATCAAATACAGGAACATGGAGACCTGACTGTAGAGTCGTCACAAACCCGCAGAGCCTTTGGCAGGAACTAAGCTTTGACCTTGGGGCACTGCCAAGACCCCTTACTGTGGGATTGAGCTTAAATGCATTCTGGTTGCAGGAGTTGCAAAATGCTCTATGTGACCATGCCAGGGGTTCTAGAACAGTGAGCCACAGAGCTTGTTTGGTTCTGCAGTTTCTGTAGAAAGAAAACTGGAGTCAGATATGGGAAGCAGCTGCCTGGGGACAGGATGATGCACTCCATCCCTCAGGCCTGTGGCACAACATCTCCCCATAAAATCATTTCAGCTGGAAAAACCTCTCAGGTCATTGAGTCCAGCCACTCACCCAACACTTCCAGGTTACCTCAATTTGCTGCAGCTTCCCTCCTTCTGGGCTGTGTGTGGGGAGCGAGGACAGATTCCACACACCGCAAAATGGTATTTCCTGGGATGAAGGGTTCTTTCAGGGTTATTTTTATCTCCCTGTGCAGTACAGGTGGGTGGCTTTTGCAGCTGCTTTGCCGAGGCCATTGATGATGTGGTGATGGACCCCCAGCCCAGCTCCGCTGCCTGGCACAACCTGCCAGCAGCTCTTGTCTGCCAGGCAAATTACCAGGGAAGATGTTTCTTCTCCTGGAAGACGAAATGACTCTCCTTGCCACGCAGTGCTGATCGGGTTAGACAGAGCATATTGTATTTTTCATGTGCTGGATCGCTTGCTGCAGTTGCTGCTGTGTAATGTGGAGCTTGTCAAGTGAGAGCTAAAATCGTCCCACCTGGGGACAACGGGGAGCAATCCTGTCCCAGATGCATCCTACTCAGTGATAAAATATTTCCTAGGGCCAATTTCAGAACAGACATGGATGTTACGTTGCCAGGGTTCATGCAGCAGGATTTTCTGCCTGTGCAGTGTCTGAGCAGGCAGGACAGGAGCCAGCGCCTCTGGGGCCGGAAGGAAGGTGAGAGGGCTGAGGCCATTCCCTGGGGATCAGCTGAGCAGGGCTGCTTTTCCCACAGCATCGAGGAGAGCAGGCACCACCCTGCATCACAGGCTCTGCCCCTCACAAGGGCTCCGGGGCTGGGGCTTGCAGATCCAGCGCACTGCTGCACGTTTCATCACCAGCCATCTCCACTCCCCACAGGCCTGGACTGTGAATTTGGTTGCGATGGAGACCGTGTCCCTGGAGCACCAGATCCAGAGCGTGCAGCGGCACATCGCTTTCCTGAAGAAGGAGCAGATGGAGCTGCTCCATGACCTGCACCTGGAGATCCTCCGCTTGCAGAAGCACTGCTCAGGTGAGCATTGGGGTGGCCACAACGCGTGGGAGCTGACCGCTCACGGAGCACCTTGGGCAGGAAAGCTCCTGCTGGCACCCCAGGGTGCTCATGCTGGTGCTCGGCAGGACGCAGAGGAGGCGAGTGCCAGGCTGCAGCGCGAGGCTCGGGGCCCTGCCTGGCTGTGCCTGTGGCTGTGGGGTGTCCAGCTGCCAGCCCCCCACCCACAGCCCCGCTGCAGCAGTGTCACGGTCCCCTCGAGCCATCCCTGCAGGAGTGACAGTTCTCCAGCCTTCTGCCACCACTGAACTCATTCCAACTTGTGCTGCTGCTCTCATCAATAATTCAGCCATAGCTAATTACTCCTTGTCTTCCAGCCTCTCATTCTCCCAGATTCCTGGGAAACAAAGAAATGTCTGCACTGATAAATTGGCAATTTTCCCCCATCCCTTCTGAGCTTTTGCTGTTCTGTTTCATTGTTTTAACAGTTTAATCTATGCCTCTTCAGACAGGCAAGACAGTGGGGTTCTCCTGCCTAAATCAAGCTTGGGGGGTCTGTCCTCAGGGGCTTGAAATGAGCCCATTGCACAGGTGGTTATCAGTGATCTCCCCTTTCCAGTGTGACTCAAGGACAGCCCTGTCTGACTAAAGGGGTCCTTTCCTCCTGGGTGAGGTGTGTGGTTCTGCCAGCAGTGATGGGGGCAACCCCTGGGTATTTAAGGACATTTGAATGTCGTTATCTGGCATTTGAATGTCATTGTCTGGGGGGCTGTTTGCAGGAGAGTGGCATCGATAAATCAGTTTTTCCCCACTGTGGCCCTGTGGAGCCTTGCCTACTGCCCTGCCGCTGCTGTTTCTGACTTTTTCACTATCCCCTTGGTCTCTCTGAGGTATCCCTGTGGGAAAGGCTCTCCTCCCCACAGAGATGGTTCTCAGCTGCCCCTCAGGGATCATGGGGATGGTACTGAAGCAGATCCCCACCAGCCCCCTGGCTCCAGCACAGAAACTGGGACCCCAGACTGTGCATCATCCCTGCACCTGCTCGGCAGGATGTCGTCTTTGGAAATAGGCAACTGCTTTGGATTTCATTTGAAATATATCTGAGACTCCAAACCTATTATTTTAGCTTCAGAAAAATAGCACAATGGCCATTGATTCCCACCGGGCCAGTCAGGAGTGCTGAACGCTTTCCAGAAACTGCATTACGTTCTCAGGTACTTCTGCCTTCTCACTGCAGATTTGTTTTCCAAGACAGACAGGCAGAGCAGGCTGAGCCAAGCGTTCAGTTTCAGGAGGATGGCAGTGATGAGGATTAGAGTCAACATGAAAGCAGATTAAAACAAAAATGTAGGGCAAAGATTAACCCTTTGAACTCATTTTCAGTGAAAAAATAGCCCCCAAACAGCTGAATGCTGCTGCTGCCACTTTCTTCCTCTGTTCAGGGCTCTCAGTGGTTGGGTGGGCTGTGATAATTAATTCAAAAGGGACTGTCTGTAAGAGTGCAGGGTAAAGTGACCTCCAGAAGGTCCCTGAGCTGCCCTTTGTGAGCTGGTGCTGTAGCCTGGGGCTAGACAGCGAGCAGCCAAAGAGCAGCAGAGAGGAGGTAGCATGTTGGGGCTGAGCAGGCAGGCAGGTGCTGCAGCCCCTGAGATTTGGAAGCTCCATGTTGCCCTGGAGCAGGGCAGCATCCTTCTGCAGGCACATCGTGCTGGGATGAGGCCGTCCCCACTTGCGTCACGTGCAGAGGCAGCGATCAGCCTGGAGCAGTAAATTATGAAATGCTTTGGGTGGCAGCTTACACTTTGGTCTATTTTCAATCCATTGCTCTGCTCTTTGTCCTGGTTTAAAGCACTGAAAATGGTTCAGCAACTCTCTTAGAAAAAGGAAAGGCATTGTCAGAGGGGCAGAGCCATGAGGCTGCTTAATAACATATAAATTGCCAGAATTGCCTATTTTTAGCTCAGCCTGTGGCTGGTGCTCCGAGATGGCCACACTCCCATGTGGGCTGGGCAGAGATAGCACTGCAGCCACAGTGATGTCCAGTGCCCCAAAGGGAGCAGGGGAAGACATGGGGAGCACAGAACGGGTGGGATGCTCCTCCTCAGTGCTGTTGGATTTCTCTTCCAGAGCTCACCCATGACCTGGAAATGAAAGAGCTGGAGGCCCGCCAGCAAGGTAAGAGCACAGCTTTGGGCACGAGATAAGGGGGAGCGTGTGCGGAGGCCACCCCAAGAGCCTGCGGCCAGAGGCGGCCCATCAGGGCTGCAGGGAGGGGACATGGGCCTTGCCTGAGGGGGCAGTGGGCCTGCGGGTAGCACTGGGAAGGCAGCGTGCACAGCCTGCTGGCAGCGCATAAATGCTGGTGATGCCCGGGAACCCCGCGGCCGGCAGAGGATGCTCTGTGAGCAGCCTGGCTCCTTTCCCTCCTCGGTCCCGGAGATGAAGCTGAAACTCCTCCCTGGTGCTGCCTGGGCACGGTCCCTGGCACCAAGCCCGAGGCTGTGCTGTGTGCTCAGTGCCAGGGCAGCCGGTCCCAGGGTGGGTGCGGGCTGCTCTCACTGGGGCCAGCGGGGTCCTCACCCTTGGCACCCTCACGCAGTGCCATGGCTGGTTCCCGGGAATTTCGAACTCCCAGCCCCTCCCATGGAGCCAGGGGTCCCTTCTCTGCACCAGGGGGCTTTGCTGGCAGAGGGCCTGGTGCCCAACGCACCAGGTGCCATCGGGGCGTCACCAGCCACAGGGCAACGAGTCTCATCCATGGTGCCTGCCCATCCTTCAGCCTTTTAGAGCTGCACAATCACTTTGCCACGTTTATGGGGCAGCACCTCATTTACGATGCCATCAAATGATTGCTCTTCTGATGCCACTCATGCAATAATTAGTGCCTGCAACTGCCTCCCTAAGACCTCATTATAAAGCTGCAGAAACACTGAGGAGCTGAGGCTGTAAGTGGCTGCCAATCACATCATAAAAAGCAGATTATTGCAGAGGATGGGAGCAGGCCTGGGCAGGCCAGGGAGCGCAGGCAGGTGCCAGCCTGCACCCTGCCAAGGGCTGGGTGCCGGAGCAGGCTGGACTCCTGACCCCAGCCCAGCCCTCCTGCTGCCCACCAGGCTTGGCTCCAGAACTCCAAGCTGCGAATTCCCTGAGCTGCCTGGCCATCCTGCCCCAGGATAGTGTTCCCCAGAACCCGCTCCCCCCTCCCAGGATGGAAGCTCCTTCCCTGCTGAGCGCAGCCCAGTTCCTCCATAATCTTGGATTAGCATCTCCGTCCTCACTAACCAGGCTTTGGAGTCCCGGGGCTTGATGCCAAAAGTCCATCCAAAGCTGGGCTGATGGCTCCCCTGCACCATTTCCTTTTCTCTCCCAGCCCATGTGCTCCCCCACACCCTCTGCACACATTCAAAGTCACTTACAGGGTGAAAAACTAGTTACCTAGGGAAATTTTTAAGCTGCAGCAAGGTAGAGGCAGTAGGTTCCATGGCAACAACATCCTCCACTGAAACTGCCTTTTGCTTTCACCCTGCATTTGGGTGTTACACATGGCACCGAGCCGGCAGCCTGTGCCGGGGTTCCTGTGCCCGCGCTGGCAGTGAGCCCATGCTGGGGCAGCTCACAGGCAGTTTTGGATCCCAGCTTCAAGGAGCACCCGAGCAGCCTCAATGGCACTGCTGGGACATGCTGGCACCATGGAGTGGTCAGCAGCCACGTCCACGTTGGGAGCGCGTGGGGACCTGCCAGGAGCAGTGGGGCTGAGCCCCTGCTCCCCCTCCTGACCCCTCTGTGCCTTGACCCACAGATGTCCTGGACCGCGAGCTGGAGGAGAAGTGCCGGGCGATGGAGGCCCAGCTGCAGGAGAAGGAGAAGGACAACCTAGAGCTGCGCAAGGAGCTGCAGCACAAGGAGACTCTGGTGGCTGCGCTGCGGTCCAGCCTCCGCAGCAAGGAGCGCCGGTTCTTGGAGGAGCTGAAGCGTCGGAGCCACCGCGTCACCATCCTCGACACCGAGCTGCAGAAGCAGACGGAGGCGGCCGCCTACCTCTCCCTGCAGCTGCACGCCACGGCCCAGCGGCTGCCGGGCCCCCGGGCAGGCGGGCGGCCGCCCCCCGAGCAGCCCCCGGCCGAGGGCCGGCCCCGGCGCCGCGGGCACAGGGCGCCCGCCCGGCGCCCGCCCGGGGACGGCGGCCGGCCCAGGGACCCCGCGCAGGAGGAGCACGACGCCATGCCCGACCCCGCGCTGTTCCTGTACACGGCGCGGCCGCACGGCCCGCAGCGCCCGCCGCCGGAGCCCCCCGGGCCGCCCCGAGCCTCGGCCGCGGCCGCCGCGGGCCCCCGGGGGCAGAGGCCCCCCCGGCAGCCCCCGCAGGAGCCCGCGGCCAGGGCCAGGTCGGCCAAGGGCGAGCCCAGCAAGAGGCAGGGGTCCGGTGCCCACGGTGCCCACGGTGCCCACGGTGCCCACGGTGCCCCCCGGGCCCAGGAGTAGGCGGCGAGGGGACGGCACGGCCCGAACCGGCCGGAAAGGCCTGAGCCCGGCGGCACCGGGGCGGGCCCCGGCCGAGGTTCTTTCCCCCATCCCCTTGGAGGGGAAGAGGCAACCGAAAGTGGAGCCCTGCACGCACCTCCCACCCACCGGCAGCCAGGGAGGACCCCTCTGCCCGAAAGGTTTGAGCCAGGGATGTTGCCGGCAATGCTGCGGGACAGGGGAGCATCCAGCACCCGGGCTGTGAAGGGGACACGTCTGAGCGCCTGTCCGGAGCTTCCAAGGAAAGAAAGAAGGAAAGAAGAAGCATTTCTGGAATGAGATTTTCCTGCTGCTGTGGCCCTCAAAGTGGGCGCCGGGTTGCTTTCCCTGGCCCGGGGTGTTGGGAGGTGGGTGTGCAGCAGCAGCAGGCTGTGCAGCACAGGGCTTGGCACCGCGGGATGAGCTCAGCCAGGCCTTCAGCCCTGGCCATCACCAGCACCGGGCACTGGAGAGGGCCCAGGACATCACCAGGAAGGTTCTCCAGAACACAGGCAGCTGAACAAGGTCGATCCTGTGGGTGACGGAGGGATCCCCTTCCACAAGGACAGTGCTGCTGTGCTGGCCAGGCCCTATCCCACTCTCCCCTGTGCAGTGGTTTGGCTGTCTCCAACACGAATTTCCCCCTCGTCACGTTTGCACGCAGGACTCAGACAAGGCAGCTGGACAAGAGCCGAGATTGGCAGTCCTGCTGGACACCTTGTGGCTCCTCGGCCGCTGCAGCCGGGCTCCATGTGCTGCTGGAGCAGGGCAGCACCCTGTGCCCCCTGCACAGGGCTCTCCTCGGCACCAGCATTTTGGTTCTCAGTCACATCCACAGCCAGGTCTGGGTTTGCTGCTGAGGGCTGAGCAGCCCCCCGGTCCTCCCCCATCACCTCCCGTCCTTCCCAGCACAGCAGCCATACACAGCTGCCTTCGCCCCACTGGGGCAGCCTTGGCCCATTTCCAACCAAACTGTCAGCTTTAAAATCCACTCCCTGGGTGTTGTGAAACACCATTAGGAGAGGACACCATTAGGGGAGGGCTCTGGCGGCCAGGCAGGGCGAAGGTCTCTCTGCTCCAGTGCTGCCGGACCTGTGCTGCTCAGGGCAAGCCAAGGGGCCGGTTTCACCCTGGCATGTGGGCTGCCAGCCCTGGGTGGCCCAGCCGGGACTCGGCCCCTGCCTGCAGCCAGTGCCTGCCAGGCTGGTGGGCAGCAGCCTCCCACAGGACCCTTGCTGCCTCCGTGGCTTGCGTGGGCAGGAGGGAGCTGCAGGGTGAGATCAGACCCTATTTTCTTCCAATTCAGTTTGAAACCTCTTGAAAGACATCATCCTCACAGACTAGTGTGGCTTGGCCTGCCCGCACTCACCCTCAGTGTGCCCGTGCAGTCAGAGCTGTCTATTTTTGTAGTTCAATATTTATATACTCTATTAAAATGCTTTTATGAGATTCACAACAGCAGTTGCCAAGCCAGCTCTTTGGTAAAAACGAACCCCAAAGTGTACAAGCTGCACTAGCAGGGCAGAATTTAGCAGCCTTTGTATCTTTTTTTTGCTGTTGTGTGACAGTCAGGCTTTGCAGGCCAAGACCCCTCCTGCTCTCCCAGGGCACCCGTGAGGGTTGGGACTCCCCAGCAGCTCCCATGGTCCCTAACACACCCCTGGGTTTGGGAAAGAGCCCAGCAAAGTCACGCTGGGCAGGGCCCCCTCACAACTCTCAGGCAGCAGCCTGGCTTGAAGTCTGGCTGAGGTGTGCAGCTCCTGGGGCACGAAAGCTCTAATGGGAAATTTTTGAAGCCTCTGAAGTATCTGGAGCTGCTGCCTCAGGAGCGCAGAGCCCCCACAAGCCCCCAGCTGTCCTCCCAGACTGTCACCGCCGTGGGAGGCTGCAGGGAGCCCGGGCAGGTGCTCACAGGCCGTGGCTGCAGAGCCCCACATGCCCAGGGTGCCCGCGCAGGTTCGGTGGGTGCAGGGCAGCACGAGGGGCTCTGGTAATGCCCCGCCGGGCTCTGAGCACCGGGAACAGCTGCATGAGGGAGAAAAGCCCTGAGCTCCCGGCAAGGCTGCAGAATGCTTCCCGCGTGTTCCCCCTGCACAGTGATCCAGGCAGGCTCTGCCAGGCCCCAGCTCTGGGTTGAGCTGGGTGTGCTGGGGCCCTGCTGTCACTCACCCACGGGGGCAGCGAGGGGAACTTTGTCCGGTGTTGCACGAGCAGCCCCAGGGCTTCAGCGGCGCAGTTCCGGGAGTGTCTGTTGGCCTCTGGAAATCGCTGTTTCTCTCAGGTTCTGAGAGGTTCTGCTGCGGATTTGTCTCTCCTCTGTTAGGGTGAAAGAGGCGATGCCTGTCCCTGCGTGCTTGGCTGTTCCCGCAGCTGTGGTGTGCACGGCTGTTTCCCATCCTTCCTAGACAATCCCGATAGACACAGTATGTCGCATTTTTATTACAAACTCCTTCATGAGATCATGGTGTTTATGACTGACCGGAGCATTGAAAAGTGGAGGGAGAGGTATGATCCTTCTCCTGTGTAAATACCTTCCTAGCAATCATCATCCGTAGTGCCTAGTATGTAAATGAAGCAACCCTGTCGGAGCTGCAGGGTCCTTTCCTCTCCACCAGTAATTAGCAGCTTGCTCAAGGAGTTGATCTCATTCCTAGTCCCCCATGCCTCCCCCTCCCCGCGGTGCTCCCCGGTGCTGGGCAGGTCTGGAGCCCCGCAGCCGGCCAGGCAGAGCGCCTGCAGCCAGGGGGGCTCCCAAAGGGACGGAGAGGGAGCTCCCCAGTTCCCCCCTTCAAGCCAATGTAATGTGCTTGGGAATGAGGTGTCAGGGTGAGCCCTGCGCTTTTCCTTGGGCACATTTGCCTTGGAGCAGGAAGGATCAGCTCCTCCGTGCTGTACCTGCTTCAGTCACTGCTGCTTTTCTTGGGGGGGAGGGAAGCTCTAGAGATACTATATATACACTTACATATATATATATATATATATATACACACACACATACGTGCACTTGTTTTGAAGGGAAAACGCTGTATGATTGTAATAGAAATAATGATGAGATAAATTATTTTAATCTTTGTATTTATATAAAATTATCAAAGAGATCAAAATGATCAAAAAAAAAAAATCGAAAAGACAGTATTCCTATTTTTTACTGAGAAGGCTGCTGGAGCCACCAGGAGCCTGAGAGCCACTGGGGCCCAGGCAGGGCCTGTCCTCCCCTCCTTGAGTGGGGAGCTCTCACAGACTCCCCCCATCGCACTGTAAGTTAGCCTTTAGCCTGTAAGGTGTAACAGGGACCTGTAGGTGCATTCAGTCTGTGCTCTGCACTCCTCAGGGGTCCAAAGGGCGCACACAGCTTCGACCTGCGCCGTGCACGTGAAAGCACGGGCTGAGGAGCGCAACCGCCGACACCGACGTGCTCTGTGTGGAACGGGCAGTGTTTGATGTTGACTTGTAAAGCTTAATGATTAGACTGGAAATGGAAGCATAGCAATAACGCTCGGTTGTTAAACAACGTCTTGTGTGTGTAAACCCCCACGTGCTGAGAGCTGTCTACAGACTAATAGCCGGGCTCCTCTCCTCTGCACCCCCTTTCACTCTGTAGCTCTGCAGAGGCTTATGGATTTGATGTGTTTGGTTTGCTAATCTCTCTTTTCATTATTATTATTATATTACTATTACTATTATTATTTTTCCTAATGCTGTCTGAGAAAGTGATGTCTCAAATGCACCTTGCAGCAGGTGTGGGGTGAGCAGTGGATGGGAAAGATGCACCTGCTGCACTCGCTGCAGCAGAGCCAGTCCTGGCGATGGGGTGCACACTCCCCTGGACTTCCTTTAACCCTGGGCAGATTGGTCAGGAGGTTCTTCTTCTTGACCCTGTTAACTAAAAAGCCATATTTTCTGAATGTGTTTGCTGGGGCTAATCTACATGCTCCCAGCCATGTCCTTCCCATCCCCACTAGGCTCCCAGCCCTCCCACTGCTGCATGGCTGTGTGCTGAGACAGTTTGAACTGGGGCCAGGCCCTGCTGGCTTCCCAGGGGCAAGCTTTCTGTGAATCACCTTACGGCAAGCAAAGCCAGGTTCATGGCCCAGCTGGTGGGTGCTCTGGAGGGACTGAGGGGTGCTCTTTCCTGGGTGCCCAGGAGAGGTGGCAGTGACACAGCACGAGACATCCTGCCTGAAGCAGCTGGAGCCAGCAATGTGAAGGGATTGCTCTGCTTTTCCCAAGTTCTCCCCAAGCTCTCCACACCAGGAAGGTAAATCAGCAGCACAACAAGGGACTTTGATTTTTGGGGCTTAGGTGAACCTCTCGGAGTCCTTGTGCACCGCCTTGTGAACTGGCTCCTGCTGCCCCAGTGAAGCCACACCACCCTGCTGTTTTCCTAGAACACCAGCCCTCACATCCCAGCAGCCCTGATGAGCCAGTCTAGCTGTAGTGATGCCGCAGCCGCCTCGGTGCACGCCTGTTCTTGTCACCCTCTTGCACTGTCGGCGCCTGGCTGCCAAGTCCTACAGGGAATGCAACAGGAGGGGAGAGAACTCCCTTACGCCTGTGGGTTGCCTCATGCAGGCATCTGAGATCTGCAGATAAGATCAGCAGTGCCGGAGTGCCGGGCTGGGTGAGCAGGAGGAGCTCAGGATCGATGAGCACAGCGGCTGTGGAGGAGCCACCAGACACCGCGGCCTGTTAAAGCACAAGGATCAAAGCACCGTGTCCCCTCGCCATCAGAGCTGCCCTTTGCTCCCCAGGCCCCCATTTCTGCCTTTGTGTCCTCCTTGCCAGCTCTGGCCCTGCAGGGACGCTGCTGTCCCAGCCCCGTGAAGGGATGGTGCCTCTGGGCAGGAGGACACGGAGGGTGACACTCGTACTGCCACCACATCTGATCCCTTCATCTCACCCTCTCTCTCCTCACACCTTCGGGCAGGAACAGGGCAGCGAAGCTGCCGGTGTGAGAGAGGAGCACCCAACCCACACCCAAGTGGTGCCTGGTCCTCCCTGGCCAGGGTGTGGTTATGCCTCCTGGCTCTTCCCAATAGATTTCAGTGATCTTGCAGCTTCCAAAAAAGCTCCCCTTTCCTGTTGTTGCAATTATCGCAGGGATTAGATTATCAGGCCCTGGGAATCCCTCAAATCTTTGCATGTCTGAAGCAGCAAACTCTTTCTGCCCAGGGGCTGTGGGTATGGCGCTGAGCTGCAGCCCCTTGGCCCTGCAGGGACAAGCACTGTCTGTATGTTTCAAGGTCAGTGTCACCCCAGTGGGCTGAGAACATCACCTCTGCCTGGCCAGAGCTGTGCTGGGACCCCTGGGAGGGCTCTGGCAGAGGGATGAGGAGGGCAGCACTTCTGGTCTCAGCTCCCCTGGTCCCAGAGCAGCTGCGGTTTTGTTGGAGCAAAAATATTGTCCTTGGCTGAGTGTGCGAAGCTCAGTGAGAACAATAAACGCCTGTGCCTCGTGCTGGGGAGCGCCGCCGCAGAGGGACAGATGCCAAAGGTTTGACACTGCTCTGCTTTATTTGAATGTTCATTTTGCTACGTCACCATTATTTGCCAGGATGATATTCATGTTGACTTTGCTTTTTAACCAAGTGCTTTTCAAAATGTGTTAACACCCAGAGACTAGAGTATGGAGCTGTACTTTAGAAGCTGTTGTAATATGCCTTTTTCTTAATAAAGAGATTGAAATCTGCAGAGGGTTGTACTGTCCTACCCCAGAGCTCAGGACCTCCAGCCACAAATCATAAGCATCTCTGCCTCCGTCCCAGGACTGGCTCCTACCTCACCCCCCCAGAGCTCTTCCACAGCTCCGGGGAATCCTCAGAGTGACCTGCAGTCCTTACAGGGGGCCTGCAGGTAGATGGGGGGGATCATTATCAGAATCTGGAGCACCAGGACAAGGGGGAATGGCTTCCCGCTGCCAGAGGGCACAGTTAGATGGGATATTGGGAAGATTCTTCCCTGTGAGGGTGGGGAGGCCCTGGCACAGGTTGCCCAGAGAAGCTGTGGCTGCCCCTGGATCCCTGGCAGTGCCCAAGGCCAGATTGGACAGTGACACCGAGAAATGGGAAATAAATTCTCCAATCAGTTTGTTTGGTTAGAAAATCAACATTATTCAGCACTGGGTACGTGTGGGATTGTTCCACCTAACATGTATGGCAATTATCAAAACTTTTAACAATTTACATATTTTACCAAACAATGGAATTAGTGTTCATTGGCTAGAAATTACATAGTTCTCTTATTAATTAGTATTCTGTCTTCTGTTGGTCAATGATACTCTCACTTCTCATGCTAATTAGTCTTTCTCTTCTTTTGGGTTGGTTAGTTTCTTGCATCAGTGGTCTGTGGGTTGATGGCCACAGATCCCCCCCGCCAGAATTACCTTTTACCCATTTGGAGCTGATTTCAGCACAGTCACTGAGCTGGTTTTATTAGTTATTCCTTATCCTGGGAGTCCTGCCAAATGTCCTTGTGGCCCATAAATTCTGCACTCTTTGTGTCCATTATTAGTGATACATCCTTCTTCCCAAGCTATGTTAACCTCCTCCCTCAGGTCTTAGATCACTGAATCATGTTTTTTCTAACTCATGGACACGACTTAGAGCTTGCTTGTTAGCTGCTATCTGTTTCATGGATTAAATATCCCTTCTTGTTGATTAGGCTTGAAAGTTACAAAGATCAAACATTAAAGAACATCCTTTTTAAATTAAGTTTATTTGGTTTGGGTTGTTTTTTTTTTTTTTTCTTTTGTTCTTACATATCACCAAACACTGTTTGTTATAATTAAACATTTTCCCAACATTTCCCCCACGGCTGCAGAGACTCTTCTTTAAATAAATGTAACTACTTCGGTAACAACGGCGCCTGGAGCGACCTGCACTAGCGGGAAGTGTCCCTGCCCGTGGCAGGGGGAGCAGAACTGGGGGGTCCCTTCCAACCCGAACCCTTCCGCGCTCTCTTCTGCTCCGTGAACGCCCGGGCCTCAGTGCGGGGCAGGCCCTGCGCCCCCTCCCGCCCAGGGCCTGTGTCCCTGTCCGCCCGCCCCGCCGGGCCCCGGCCCGGGCCCGCTGCTCCGGGGCAGCCGAGGCCGGCACCGGCCGCTCCCGGCTCTGCCAGCGCGGCTCCCCGGACACGGCGTCAGCCCGGTGCCCCCCGGCGCTGCACGGTGACCTTGCGGCCTCCGGGAAGGACGCAGGCAGCCGGGGGCCTTCACCGGGGCTTGGGGGTCTCCCTGGGCCGTACCGCCCGGGGCCGTGCGGGGGCCGTGCGGGCCGGGCCCGGCGCGGCGGGCGCGGCCCCTTTAAGGCGCTGCCGGCGCGCGGGGGTTGGGCCCTGGCGGGCGCCGTAGCGGCGGCGGGGCCGCACCACGTGGGGCGGGCGGACGGCGCTGTCCTTCGGCGGGCCCATGGTCATCCGAGCGGGCGAGATGCCGCCGGCCGCCGTGCCGGCCGCGCAGGGCGCCGAGCAGCAGCAGCCGGCACCCCGCGCCAGCCGGCCCGCGGAGACGCAGCAGCGCCCCGGTAAGGGACCGGGCTGGGCCCTGCGGCGGGAGCGCGGGCCGGCCGTGCGGGGCCGGGGATGCCCGTCCCGAGGGTGCCCGTCCCAGCGGTGCAAACCCACCGCTCGCTCCCCCTCCGGTGCCGGGGCTCTTGGGGCCTGCCGGAAAGCTCGCGGGGGTCTGCGGGAGCGGGGCCGGGGCCGCGGTGGGGACCCGGGGCGGTTCTGGCAACTCGGACGGCTCGTCCCACCCGGGGACAGCCCGGCGGAGCGGCCCGGGCGCGCCTCGCCGCGGAGCCGGGCTCCCGCGCCCACGGCCCGGGGGGCTCCGTTCCTGCGGGGAAGTCGTGCTGGGGCCCGGTGCCCCCGCCGCGCCTCGGGAAGGCTCCTCGCAGCGCCGAGGCTGCGCTGGCTGCCGAGGCCGGAGGCCGTGGCGGGGCCGGGCCGCGCGATTTCGGGTGCCCGCCCGTGCCGCAGCAGGGCCGAGCCGGGGCTGGGGCCCAGGGGAGCCGCGGGGTCAGGCTGCGCCCCAGGCCTGGGCGGGCCCGTCCCGGCGGAGCGGGAGCCCCGGGCCCGGTGAAGGTCACCTTCATGGGGCCGCTCCACCGCGCGGCCGCGGGGGGGCCCGGGCCGGGAGCGCCCGTGCTCGGCCCGCGGGGAGCGGCCCCGTCCCCGTGGGCCGTGGGGCCGCTCCGGGGAGCGGGTGGGCGGCGGCGGGCGCTCCCGGCCCGGAGTGCGGGAGCGGAGTTCGTTCCGGGCACCGCGTGCTGCTGCCCACGCACGGACATGGGTGTCCCGGGGCTGGTGGGCAGCAGACGGCTGGATCCTCCTGGAAGTTTGGGCTGCGGGCGCCACTGACATGTTAAAAAATACTCAGGAGCAAGAGCTTTCCTAGGAAGGGCAGAGGCTTGTTCGATATCTCGGATGGAAATTGCAGGTTTTAACTAGTTATTTGCTGGCTGTTCTTGCTCTGTGTCGGAACCTGAGTGGCTTAGCGAGGAACAAGGTGCAGCTCCTGACTGTTCTCAGTGCCAGCTCCCGGGCCGGCACCGACCCTGAGATGTTTCCACCTGCCCCGGCTTTGCTCAGTTTCATGCTTCCTATCTTAAAGAACTTAAAAGCCTAAGCTCCCATCTCAGCCTCAGCTTTTTTGTGATCTCTAAAGTACAAGCAAGAGGGGTAGAAGCAGCGTGCCTTGTGGCTGATCTTCATCCTGAGGCACACAAATCCCCTGATTGACCCACATGTCGCTTCCATCCCCCCCAATTTTATGGTGTCGAGGTGGATTTTTGAAGTTTGTCACCTAAAGCAAAGTTCACTGGCATTTGGTAGTGGAGCAGGTTGGATGCAGTTCAAGAGTGGGAAACTCAGTGCTGATAGTCTCCCCCTCTCAGCCACGTGCTGGATTTTGAAGCAAGAACACGCCTGCAGTGCCAGCAACTGGGTTAAAAAGTTATGAAGTGTAATCCCTGCCTCTCTGGCCACAATTGATTGCTGAGGGAGGATGGAAGGTGGAAAAATCCTTCATGTGTTGTGCACAATTGCTCACGTGGGATCTGGGGAGGAGCAGAGGAAGGTCTCATCAGGGAGCCAGGTTCCACGGGAGCGGGATCAGCCTGGCCACCTTGGCATCGGCCTCACAAGCTCTGGTTCCTGGGCCAGGGGCAGTCGGGCCCCACTCTGGTGCTCCCACCGCTGTGTGTGGCCTGCAGAGCACCCGTGTAGGCACTGGCTGTGTCTGAAGGCAGCTGTCAGTACCTGGAGCCATGGGCAGGCTGCGAGTGGGCTCCTCGCTGCAGAAACCCACCCCTGAGCTGTGCCAGGCACCCAGGCTGGGGTGCTGGGCTCTGTGCCAGGTGAGAGGGCTGATGGCTGCTGCTCTCTACCCCCAGCTAGAAACTGTTGAGACTACTCTGTCCTGAGTGCAGAAACACAAAAGCATGGACAGTTGGGGTTCCTATAAAGATTTCTGATGGGTGCAGTTTTGGGTTAAGTTACCTTTCCTGTCAGCTAGTGTGAGATCAGAGAGAGCCATTGTGTGCAGCGTTTCTTGGATTATTTTTATTCCTACAGTCTTCATGGCCTTAGAACAAGTTTCCCACATACAAGTTTAGCAGTGCTTCTAGCAACCATAAAATGCCTTTCAACCTTGCCTTGCCCAGATCTGTTTTTTCCTAGCTCAATCCCTCTGTCCCTGAGCTCCCCAGCCACCCCTGCACTCAGCCACATCTTCTGTTAGAGCAGCGGAGAATGCAGGTGTTAATGGCAAACTGCTGTGGAGGCAAGTGTAGCTGTGCGTTAGCAACAAGGTCAGAAGGCTGATTCTTAATCTGGGAATCTGCTATCACTATCTGTTGCCCGACCTTGGAGGTTTGCCGGTGTTTTGGAAAGGGCTGAATTGCTGTCAGTCGGGGTTTTAATATGCAGCTCTAACAGGCTTGTGGGGGGACAGTTGGAGAAAAGTTGTGCAAGAGAAGTCTGATCACTGCTACAAGGTTAAGAAGAGGAAAAGAGTGTGATAACACAGCATCTGTATGGCCAGATGAGGGATGGGAACCAGAGGGGATCATGTTCGGGGCGGTTCTGTCAGTGGGTAAGAGCTGAGCTCCCACTGGAAGCTCTCTTGCTCTGCCTGAGCAGCCTTGCTCCTGGGTTTCCCAGCTGAAAAGTGGAAGTAAGTAGGTCAGGAACATGCACTGGGATAAATCCACCTGCAGACTCAGAACTGCCTCGTGCATGGTAAAACCAGCACCGTGTTGCAGAGTCCTGTGTTTACCTTCATTGTCTGTACATGACTAAACTTGGCAGCACACCCCTCTCCTGGCGCAGCTTCCCAGCACTTGCTTTACTTTCCTGCATTGTGCTCCATTGGTTGTGCTGGAAAGTTATTTCTAGAAGCTTTACAGGTCTGAAGTTCATGCATTTTTTTATTTGCATTTGAGAAGCAATGACAGTCCTTGGGGCAGTGCTTGGACAGCGTGCCAAAGATGAAAACCAACATGTGGTTACTCCTGTGGTGGCAGTGGCTGTCACTCTTGGCAGTAGGTCAGGTTTTTGCCATAGTAGCAAGGCTATCTCGGGATTAGCTTTTTGCTAATGCATGGTTGATTGCAGAGCTCGCACATGCCCCTTTGCCAGTGGAGCTTTCTGTTGCATTCTGCCTTTCTAAGGTTATTGAGTCTGGGACGGGCAGTTATCTGCTATTTTCCTGACAGGCTGGCATAAAGGCACTTGCACAGTGGACAAACCTTCCCTCTTTGGTTGGGGAAGCAGATCTATGCTTGCAGAAGTGCATGTTCTTTCCTCCAGCTAAAGAAATAACTGCTGTGGTGCTCAGCAGCCACTTGACCAGTTTAAAGGGAAAAATCCCATGAAATGGACCACTGAAGCAAGGTTCCCTATAAGTGATATTGGAGTAACGACATATTTTCATAAAAAGCATTTCCTTAGTTTGTCTTTCACTTTAAAGAGAAAATCTCTACTGCAAGCTGTTGAAGAGGCTGCAGGCTCAGAGAAGTTGTATGTAGTTACATCCAAAGATGTAAAACTGCAGGATCATTAATCTTGCCCAGTGCTCCAGCGGGTCAGATCAGCCTGACACCAGCCCTGCTTCCCAGGTTCCCCACTAGCCACCCTCCTGCCCTTGGGGCTGGATGAGACTGGGAATGGTAACGTGGATCCTGGCTGTTAGCAAGCTGTGCCGTGCTGAGTGTCCTGCGTGCTCTGTCTTTGCTGTTGGTGTCCCTGGAGCCTGCGAAGTCTCCACAGCCTGGAAGCTCAGCTGCAGGTTGGGCTGGGGCTGAGGTGGGCTGTGGTCAGCTCAGGTTAGGGCACTGTGCGAGGTAGGGTGGGATCACTCCATGTCCCTGGCAGAGGGGTTCCTATGGGACAGGCAGGTTTCCCAGGCTGCTGCTGGCAGCACACTCTTGCAGGAGCAGGCACCCAGCCATGTCCCCAGAGCTGTGTGTGGCCTGGGCAGCCGGCGTGGGGTGGCCAGGGCGGCTGTGGCCGATGGGCACAGCTGCGCCGCGGGGCACAGGAAGGCAGCCGGAGCTGCTGAGGACATCACAGCTGTCAGATCTCCCTTGCAAACCCTCCCCAGAGACCAACAGGTTAGTTCTCTGCTCTTGCTGTCCCAGTAGCTTTCTGGAACTAAGGTATGTGCAAGAGTAAGGCACAGAGATTTGGAGAATCATCGGCGGGTTCTTGGTTTCTGTCTGAAATACAATTCCTTCCTTCAGTTCTCCTGAAATTTGAGAAACATGCTTCTCCTGACACCATTAATGTTTTTGTTGGTGCTGATCTTTGCACTTTGCATTAGTTCTACTCTTAGCACCTGATTTCTGTGATGTTTGAATTGCATGTTATTGTAGCAGGGTCACCCAGACAGTCAGCTTCAAGGCTAGGATCCTGAAAAGTTTTGACCAGACAGAAAGTTTACAAATGAATTTAAATGTAGTTACCAGATGTGGAGAATGCAGGGTGGGTAACTCAGGGTGCCAGATGCAAAGCACAAAGCATATAAGCACCTGTAAGTGCTTGAGCCAGCAGCTGTGAGACCCCATGGATATCCTGGGGCTTGGCCCTGCCGAGAGCACCGCAGACTGCAGCTTCACCATGCTCTGCTCTCTCTGTGAGCCGGTCCCAGTGGTGTGAAGCTGCTGAGAAATAAATGCAGAGCTTGTACCTTTGCCCACAGATGTCTGAGAATCAATTTGAGTTTGATGATGGCGGTAGAGCAACTCTAATGTTTCACTTATTAAAAGAAGTCCTTGTTGTACCTAAAGTGCTGGAAGTTCCTGGGAAGCTGTGGTTTCCTCAGAGGAGGCAGAGGGAGGCAACTCCACGTCTCCCACCTCCCCGACGGGATATCCTGCAGAAATGTTTTCATTAGGGCCATCTCTGGAGCTAATGCCTATTCATTTAGTCAATTTATTTGGATTCATTAAAGTATTAATTTAGTTTCATTTATTATTCAGCTAAAATTAAATTTGCATTTGTTGTACTGACACCAGCCTTCACAGGTTAGAGCTGACACGTACACACTGCTGTGAGCTTGCTTTGGCTGGAGTCGAAGAAGTGCAGCTCAGCTTCATGAGACCTGACCAGGTGCTTCTCAGAGATTTCTCCTCTTCCCAGAGGTCTCTTGGTAAGGAGGAAGAGTTGAAGCTGTCAGTGCATGTGAACTCCTTCAAAAATCACAAATCACAAGAAAAACATGATACTCGTGATCTGAAAGTGCTGGCTCATGGGACTGAGGGGTACCCGATCGTGGGGCTCCAAGGCCTGTCCTGTGCCAGAGGAGTGACTGTGGTGGTCCTGAGGGTTCCTTGCTTACTGGGACAGGAGCTCAAATGAGTTGGAGTGGGAGAGACTTCTCTTCCAATTCCTTTTCCCTTTAAAAGGACAGCAGAAGCTGGCCAGGGTTTCTGTGGAGAGCTGCTGGTCTGTTTCTCAGTTTCTCCTGGAAAGGGGCTGGCTGACTCCAGGGGCTGCTCCTGGGCCTTACTGGGGCTGCTGTTGGAGAGGGGGTTGCCCTGTCTCTGCATGTGCTGTGTTGGCCTTGAGCAGGGACCACATGAGCTGTGTGGTCCTGACTTTGTTGTGGTTCTGATGTTTTTGTGCTAGGGATGTAGCATGTAATTTTCTTCTGCTTGGTGCAGAGTTGTGTCCCTTCCCGCCCATGAAGCCGTGCTGAGTGCTCACGAAAGCTTTCCCAGGCAGGTCCAAGGCTGGTCTGTTTAGGCTGCAGCTCTTACGCATCACATCATGTTTGAAAGATCTGGCTCTTCGTGTGTGTCCCACGAAACAGGGACCACCAAAGGGCCCATGTGGCTGAGAGTGGAGCAGCATGCGTGCCAGCGCACGGGATGCACACAGGTGTGCAGAGGGGCTCTGAGGCCTGGATGATGCTGCTGATGGAGGGTGAGGAGCAGGTGGCTGTGGCACAGCCTCACTGGAGGTGAGCAATGCCCTATTTGGCTGCAGCCTCCCCTGGTGCTTGGAGAAAGCTCCAGTTCTATAATAAAACTGCTTCAGTTGCCGTGATTTTCTTAAAGTAGCATGGAGAGAGGAGAGGTGTTAGGGGATTGTATGTGTGGTTTTGTGGTTTGTTTGTGTTTGATATGGCAGAGCAGCGTGAGAAGAGAGAAAATTCGTCTAGAAACTACTTACTGGTTCACTGCCTGAATGCTTTGTGCTCGCCTGCTTAGTATGGATGGCTGTGCTGGGCCTGGGCGTGCCATAGTAACTGCCCTCGCCTTGTAATTCAATGCATCTCACTTGCTCAGGTTTGGCACAGCACTCGTCCCAGGCTGCACTGGTGTGGCACTCGAGATCGGGCTATTTATAACCACTCCAACCCTAGCCAGCATCCCCCTGTGAGTGCCTGGGAACCTGTCAGAGCCCGGCTGTGCTGCGGCACGGCAGGAGAGGAGAGGAGAGGAGAGGAGAGCTGCAGCTGCAGGAGCTGCTCCAGGCCTGGCGGGTGTTGTGGCAGCTGGGGACAGGGGCGAAGGCGTGCGGTGGATGAAGGTCTCCAGGCAACGTTCTGGGGGAGCTGCTGCAAGCCCAGCATTCAGTTCTGGTGAGCACACGGGACGTGGGATCCTGTGCGGAGGCAGCTGCTGGTCCTCTTGTGTCCTGCCATCCTGGGGCCAAGTAGGCATTCTTTTTGGAGAAGGCATCTGACTGCAAGAAGGCAGCGGAGGGCACGGGCTGCGCGTGGGAGTGTGCCTTGTGGGGACTTCCGTGTATGTGTGAAACACAGCTGACTGCTCTGATCCACGCTGCATGAGCCAGGCATGGGAAACAGCCTTTTTGCAAACTGCTGCAGGCAAGTCACCGATCTCCTCTTCCAGCCACGCAGCTCTGGCTCACCTGACGAGAGGTCGCCCCTCTTGCCAAAGTCTCCCACAAGCTGCACTGTCTTCTCGGAGATGCCAGAAGCTGCCCAGTGTGCTGGGCTGTATCCAGACATCATCCCCAGTGAGGCGGTGACTGGAAACCTGCAGAAGGGCACCAAATACATTCAAGACCTATCTGAGACCAAGGACAAAGAAGGAATGGTGACAGTTTGTGATAAGAGCAGTTTGAGCCCTGGCGTTGGCACAGTTGGCCTGCTCCAGCGGACAGAGGCATCCCATGCAGTGACTGTCCTTCCAGCCGACCTTGGGGACAGGCCGGCAGGGCTGGTTGATCATGCTCAGTCACTTGAGGCCTGCCAGAGCTGTGTGAAACTTGAGGACAGAGGCTTAGCCCACAGATCCTGCCGCCGGGAGGAGCACGTGGCAGCAGCTGACAGCAACGCGGGCTCTGGAGCGCATTCCGCTGGCCAGGGCCACGGCGAGGGGCGAGCGGCCGTGCGCTTAGACACAACCCCAGTGGCTCCAGACGGTGTGCTGGAGTGCAGAGGTCCTGCACCTTCCCCAGGGAGGCCTGGGATGCTGTCCTCTGCTCTGCCAGCAAGTGCGGGGAAAACCCTGCCGGCTCCAAGTGCAGTTGTGCTGCCTGTCCCCCCCGGTGAGGTGTCACCTAAGGCTCGGGACACAAGTGCTGGTTTTGTGACAGAGCCTACCACCTGCCCCAGCAGAAGGTCAAGCTGCCCTCTTGATTCCCAGGTTCTGCCCTCAAAGCAGCAGCAGCAGAAGAAGAAGAGGGGGAAAAAGAAGCTCCTTCTCCCAGGTGCTCAGCTCAGTCCCAAGGGCTCTGTCCTGCTGCATGGAGCCAAAATACTGTATGCCCTTAACGGGGGTGGGTGGCTGTGTGTGCCCATGGGATGGGGCAGCACAAAGGAGAGGGGAGGGGAGCAGAGGTGACACTTTAACTTCACGGCAGAAAGAGGAGGAGGGAGGTGGCGAGGTATCCCACCTGGGTGTGTACCACAGAGGCACCTGTCTGTGCCTTGTCCATGTCAGCAAAGCAAACTTAAGGACGTTTTGCTTATCTTTTTCTCAATTCATAAGGCAAATCCCTCTTTTGTTTGTGACTGCAAACATGGTCCTTGTAAAGGATGGGAGCACATCTGCCCAGCCCAGCTTGCAGCAGCTTGGGTGGGAGTGTGCAGCTGTGAGGGGCCACACTCGGCTGCATCTGGCTTTCCTCCTCCCCCACTTCTCCACAAACTGGCACAGCACGGCTGGTGTCCACACCAGCTTTTCTTGGGGGATACCAAATGGTAACTCAGAGAGGCTTTTGTCCTCACCAGGACTTTGAGGATATGAGGAACAGTTTATTTTTTAATCACGAGGTCAAATTTTGCCTCTCACTATATTTTTTGTTCAATCTGTGTGCAGTGGCTGAATTTTGGTCTCAAATGCTGTCCTGTGGTGTACCTGGTGGCATGAGGGGATGTGTAGTGTGACTGACCTGTGGCTTAGTTTGTGGTTTAGCAACCTGTTTGCTTTCCCTGTGCCCATTGGCACACCAGTGGCAGGTGTTCAGGCTACAGCTGCTTGGGGGACTGCAGAAACTGTGTTACACTGCTTGGAATTCGAAATACCTTTGAGGAGGGAAAGGCAGAAATTGGCCCCTCAAAATGGCACTGGAGCTGATAATAAGAAATGCATTCCAAAAGTTGGTGCTGGAAAAGGTAGGGGGTTTAATTTTTAGTTTCGTCCCTCTAACAATTTCTAGTAGTAGGGAAGGAAACTCCTCACTGACAGAGCAGTCCCTGCAGACCAGGCTAGCTGCCAGCAACGTAATGTCGCTGACTTCTTGATCTGATAATCTTCGAAAAGGATTTGTGTCTGACTTTGGTTTAGAAGATTTGTTTGAACATAAATTAGTTATTAACTAGCTGTTCCCAGGATCTGTGCTGTCTATCATGGTGTGCAGCCAGCAGGTTTCGGGTTCAGGTGTGTGCCCTCCCTCACACCGGGATCTGAGCACTCAGGGTCACCAGGTGCCTGCCACTGCAGCCTGGCTGTAAATAGGAAGCGTGATTAAAGCAGGCCCTGTCACCTTGGCGTGTGAACTCCTTGTCGAGACACAGAGATGAAACCTAATCCTCAGTGTGATCCTTTGTGCCAGGTGTGACCGCAGACGGGCGAGCGTGGCCCCGGTGCAGTGCCCGGCTGCCTCCTGCTCTGCTCTGCTCTGCAGGGACTGCTCGCGCTGTGCCCAGGGCAGCAATGAGAGCATCGTGTCACAGCTCGGCCGCCAGCCAGCACGGGCCAGAGCCCAGCAGCCTCCACCACACCTGCGGGTACAAACTGCAGGTGGAGTGCAGGAGGAGGGTCCTTGCTGGGACACAGGCGCATCCCTTGGAATGACAGGGGAGACCAGAGGTCACAGCCTTGGGTCGAGACCACAAACGTGCATCTCGAGGCCGACGTGCTCCGGCAGGGATCTCGGTCTGCAGCAGTGAGCAGGGCGGTGAGCGGGAGGAGCGGCCGGGTTTGCCCCCGGAGCGGGTGGAACTGCTTCCCTGTGACTCAGACACCTTCCCTGAGCCATCCGGGGTGCAGCGCATGGCAGCGAGAGCCGGCAGCCAGACACAGCTCTTCAAGTGAGAGCAAGGAACAGGAGAGAGGTCTCTGCAGGTATCTCTAAGGTCTTCCTGTGCCTCCTCCTACCATCTGGAGTAGGCTGAAATCCTGTGAAATCCACGAGTGCGCCATGATGTGCCTCCCTCTGCACTGGCACTACTGAGGCTGCGGCACAGTCAGGCTGCGGCGGGTGGGAGGAACCGGTGACCCACTTTAAGGCAGGTGGGTGCAGCTCTGCTTCCCTCGGGGAGCACATGTGGTGAGTCAGCACCCGGCAGGCAGCACAGCCTCCTGGCCAGCTTCCTTCAAACATACCCGTTCATTACGGAACCCCTCTGGAAAGCCTTGCCTGGCTCACATCCGAGGGTTAACCTGCTGCACAGCAGATCTTTCTCAGTCTAGACTTAACTTCTGTTTCTAAACGTAACACTCTGCTGGTTGGAGCTGGATCCTCTGGCATAATAAGGAGGCATGAAGGTGTTGCCTCTACGTGTCTCTTGTCACAAAGTGCAGAGCTGTGCCTTCATTCAAGTAAGGGAAAGAAGGCGTGAGCATCTTGTATTTCTGCAGACTAGGAACAGTCTTCTGATTTCTGAAACACTTGGTAGTTTGTGGATCTGACACCACTGAGCAGTGAAAAGCAGAAGTGTGGTCCTGATTGGTGACTTTCCCTTGCTGCATTCAGATTTTCCTGTCTTGCTTTGCTTTGCTGCTGAAGGTGTTTGCTGTGCTCCAGACTGGCGTGTGCATGGGTTGCAATGCCAGTATTCCTTTCAGCCAAATTCTGCCTCCTTTCTGGCTGCCACAGCAGGAACAGAAGTTCAGTGATCCTGCCCTGCTTGGGTGGGCAGGGGCTGGGCCACGCCTGGCTCGGGCACCTGGCAGGTCATCCTGTCTGCAGTACCAGTAGCCCCAGGTGTAGCATTTCCGTGGTGGCTTGTCTGCACTCCCTCCAGATCCCCACATGTTCAGGCAGTCCAGGAGTATGGCTGTGCTGGCTGTAGGGTGTGACGAGGGGCTCTCCCCAGCCCTTTGGGCATGGTGTGGTTTTTCTGAAACCACATCTCTTGAGGCACTCTTGCATGGAGCTTTTCTTCCTCCTTCCTAGCATGACAGCAGCTTGCTGGAGCCAGGGCCAGGCCTCTTGTCTGACTCGCCCGTGGCTTCATCTGTCAAAGAAATGAGCAGCGAGTGCTGGGGACATATGCACAGTGACAGGCACCGTGAGCAGCAGCCACTGAGCTGCTGAAGGCAGCTGAGGCTGCATGAGGTAGCTCTGCTACCTCCTGCCTTTTAGAATGGGTGTGCTCTCGTTGCATTTTCTGCCCTTTCACGATGTCCTAAGTCAGCCCTGACAGTCATCTCTGAGGGTTTGCTGTTGGCAGTTGTAGTCTGGAGCCAGGGGCATGACCTTCCAGGGATGCTTTTGCAGAGCCTGTTGCTGCAGCCTCATGCTGTGCTCCAGAGGTGTGCAGGGGGATATGGTGATGCCATCCCTGTTCTGGATTATGGTGAAGTGAAGGCTGCATGACTTCTTTGGGCTACAGGAGGAGTTGGGGCTGATGGGGAAGAACTGGCTGTGACAGCTGTAGCTCCTCAAGCCACAGTGCCAGTCGGTGAGGTGAGAGAGGCTGAGCTGCCATTTCCCCTGAAGTGGGGAACTGGTGCCTTGCTGGGAGGTGAGGATGAGGAGAGAGACCTGCCAGGTGGAGATGGCTGCAGGGCTGCAGCCTGGAGGCATTAGCCTGACTTGGAGCTGTCCTGAGCCTGTGCAGCCTTTCAGAAAGGCTGTTTCTGCTGCCTGGGAGAGCGCCCCATCTGCTCCATCTGTGCTGCCTGCAAGTGGGTGCCTGAGAGCACGGAGCTGGAACTGCTGCGTGTGACCTTGGGGGTCCAGCGGAGGATGCGGCCGTGCTGGGCCAGCCCTGCTGGGAGCACAGCCTGAGGGACCTGATGCCTGCTGTGCTCCAGCACCCACTGCCCCGGGTGTGTGGGGCGGTGTGGTGCCCCTGGGGCACCAGCCTGGCGGGCTGGGGGCAAGGGGTACTCTGCCCCCTCCCAGAGTTGCTATCAGCGACTCTTTCTACAACTTCTCCTGGAAGCCCCTTAGTCCTCTTTAGTGTGGTCCCCAGCCTGGTTCAGAGGATGTAGGCTGCTCTAGGAGACTGGCAGCTTCCTAGATCTTATCAGCTCTCTGACACTATCCACTGTATTGGAAAAGAAAACAAACCATTGTGGATCGGTGAGGTAGGTGCAGAGAGCTCCCAGCCCTGTGACGCACCTGTCTAAATGAGCACTTAAAATGTCGTCACCATTTTCTTTAATAAAATTGCTCAGGCAAAGCCTCGCCCTGGCACCATGGGATCTCTGCAAAGTATTTGGAAATGCAGAGGGTGGCCAGATGTGGGCAGGGGTGTGGGAGCTGTTTGTGTGCCTGTGGAGTAAGTGGGCTGCCACGTGATGCAGCGGTGCCAGCAGCTGCTCGCCTCCTCTCCCTCTCTGCTCTTTAACTTGTCAGTGCAGAGGTTACAGCTGCCTCCAGGCCGCAAAGCACCACACACCCTTTTTTTCTTTAATTAAGAGGCTTTTTAAGACAGCTCAGTGTGGTGTACACTGACCCATCCTTCCTGCTCTCCTTCCCTCCCCTCTCTGCACATGGTTTGTGGAAGATGCAAACACTGCAGGCGAGCGAGAGCACCTTAATAATGCTGTGAGGAAAGAAGGGGAAGGGCCTGGCACACCTCTGTCTAGTAAACAGCAAGTGCAGAATAAAACCCTTCCTGCCTTTTAGCCCCTGGCCGATGTCCGAGCCAGCCTCTGCAGTGCCTCGGAGAGGACCCTGTCTAAACCCTTCTCTTCTTGCCCAGAGCACCCGTCTGGCGTGGCACTGATGAATGGCAGCGGCCTGCATGACAGCCTCAAGGGCGAGAAGGATGCCAGGCAGAATGGCCATGAGGAGGCTGACCCGGGAGACGATGGGAATGACCAGGAGGTCATCGTCATACAGGATACAGGATTTACTGTCAAGATCTGTGCACCAGGGATAGAGCCCTTTTCCCTGCAGGTACCTGCCCTCACCACCTGGGGAAGGGAAAAGAGGTGGTGGGAAGTATTTGAGCCGGATCCGTGCAGCCAGGCAAGCAGGGAAGGAGGCAGTGCCTGGGAAGGCCCCTGTTAGCCCCCACAGTCTGGACAGTACCTTCAGGCTGCTCACAGCTCCCTGACCTGTCTACTTTCTGACCAGGACTAAGTGGAGAAGGGTGCAGCAAAGGGTGGAGGGTGCAGGAGAGAGAGTGCCTGGCCAGTGCCTTTGAGAGAAACGAAGGAAGAAGAGATGTGAGCAAGAGGTTGCCTAGCCCAGGCCTGCCTGGGCATTGCAAGGATAGGGAGGGTGTTTCATTCTGGATCCCAGGTGTGGAGCAAGGGAAAGGAGAACTCACTGAGGTGTAGCTCTTTGTCCGTCAGAGGGGCTTGGGCGTGGAGCGGAGCACAGGGAAAACGGCCTTCCCACTTCTGGGCTGTTTTAAAGAAGTGTTGTGAAAACATGATTTCTGGGCCTGACTAAGGAAGGGAAAATCCCTTGCTTGCTCAGCAGTTATGACATGATGCTCCTGCAGGCCAGCCTGGGTTTGGTGCAGTGACAGGTGCTAACACAGCTCAGGGAGCTCAAGCACCGGCCTGAAGACCAAGGGAACGATGCAGTCTCCACTTCCCTCTGCATGGAGAGCTCTGCCTCATGTCATATGGGCAGTGACGTGCCACCAGATCGGGATGGGCTCTGACCGGCCTGGTTCATGGTCCCATTTAGCTTGATACTTCACCAAAAACTATTTGAATGAAGTATCTCTAATTTTGGAGAGAGGCATCTGGAATCTAAACCCAGTGGGAAGTTCTGATCTCCCCAAGACCAGGAGAGAGTGCAGCAAAATCCCATCCCCTGTGGAAGTAGCTGTGTCTCAGACTGGCTTTTTGTCTCCTTAAAATCCCCCCGGCTGTTAGTTTTAATAGGCTAATAATAGCAGGCCGTGTTGTTTACAGCAGCTTATGTAAACTACCCCGAGTCCTCCAGGTTTTGGAGCAGTGTCAGCAGTGCTGGAGCAGAGCAGGGAGGTGGGGGAGCAGCCCCAGTGTTCCAGCCAGGGCGGCTCCGGCCTCAGCTGGGCTGTGTGGCACTGGCACAGACACGCCACACAGGGAGGAGGAAATGGGCTGTTTTCCATGTGCCTCATTCAAGGCCTCACCACAAATGTGGTGTCAATGGATTAAGGAAGAACCCTCTGTTTCCCCCGCCACCTTCTATTCCTTCGCTGCCCTCTGTCACCTCTGTCCCATGCCACGTGCTCGGTGCAGTGCCTGGCTGTTACATCTCTGGGTGCCAAGCCCTGCGGGGTGGAACTCAGGGGGCTGACCCTGCTAGAGGTGACAGTGCCCTCCCAGCAGGAGCAGAAGTGATCTTCCTGGAAAGGGAGGTAGAGTCTGCCTTTCCAAGCCTGGAGAGGTCTGAGAGGCTCTTGATACAGCAGCTGAGGGGCAAAGTTTGGCAAGAACATGGGGGAGGGTAAAGGATAATTGTCTGGGTTCTTACCTTCTTAAGGTTTCTCCTCAAGAGATGGTGCAAGAAATCCATCAAGTTTTGATGGACCGGGAGGATACCTGCCATCGGACCTGCTTCTCCCTGCAGCTGGATGGCAACGTCCTGGATAACTTTGCTGAGCTGAAGACAATTGAAGGGCTGCAGGAGGGCTCGCTGCTGAAAGTGGTGGAAGGCAAGTTCCTTCAGACTTGGGAGGGAATGAGTGAGGGTTTTCTTAGGGAGTGATTTTGGCCACCTGTCAGCCCTTTCCTGTGGTTCTGTTTTGAGACCTGTGTACCAAAGGGGTGAGCAACTGTGTAATTCCAGTTTCTTTCCTCACCTTTTGCTCATCAGAGCCATACACAGTGCGAGAAGCCAGGATACACGTGCGCCACATTCGGGACCTTCTGAAGAGTCTCGACCCATCAGATGCTTTCAATGGTGTGGACTGTAACTCATTGTCCTTCCTGAGTGTCTTCACTGAAGGAGACCTGGGAGGTATGGGTCAAAAAGACTTCTCTGGTGTGGTCAGGGGTTTCATTCCCTCACTCCTTGCTTAGTTAAACACACAGTATCAGCTGTCCCGTGTCATTTGGGAGTGCAGAGAACACTTGGAGCACTTCTGCATCCCTCCTTGAGTGCTGACTGGAGGAGGGAATGCTGCACTTTTCAGAACTGACTTTATGTCTCTGTCTGTTCTAGACAGTGGAAAACGGAAGAAGAAAGGTACCGAAATGGAACAAATTGACTGCACCCCTCCTGAACATATCCTGCCAGGTAGCAAAGAGAGGCCCCTGTGTGCCCTTCAGCCCCAGAACAGAGACTGGAAGGTAGAGTTCTCCTGTGTCATTGAAACAGCTGTTGGCACATTCCTCACAGCAAACTGGTGGTCAGGGATTGAAACCTGAGTTGAAGTGGACTTTGGGATTTGCTCTGCTTGGTGCTTAACGAGTGCTGGGATAGCCAAAAGAATAAAGTCCAGGAGGCTGGTGTGCAAAACACTGGACATGGAGTCTGGACATCTGCAGAGTGTGGAAGGGCCAGACTTGCTGGGATGGGTGGCAGAGAAGGGAAAGCAGCGTTCCACTGCAAAGTCCTGGAGGCAGGATCTGCAGATCACTACAGATTGCCCTTAGCTGCCATTTGAAAACAAGTACAGCAAGAAATCCATACCCTGTGCAGCCCAAAGGCCCAGGGTGTCTGTTTTCACCCATGTCTTGCGGTGTGAAAGGCAAACTAGTGGACTGCAGAGGGCTCAGGAAGCTGTGCTCTGGAGACCAGGTGCGTTTGTAAGCTCTGTTTCTGGAATCAAGCAAGGGCAGCAGGTAAAAGGGATCTGGCGTGTACGTTGAATGACTTAAAGAAATTAATTCCTGCTGACGGGAGTTGCTTCTGTTGTGTTCTACTGTAGCCTTTGCAGTGCCTAAAGGTATTGACAATGAGTGGCTGGAACCCTCCCCCCGGTAACCGGAAGATGCACGGGGACCTCATGTATTTGTACGTCATCACGGTGGAGGATCGGCACGTCAGTATCACTGCCTCCACTCGGGGATTTTACTTGAATCAGTGAGTAACTGAGATTCTTCCTGTCCTGCCCTGCAGCAGCCAACTGGAAAACAACTCACTAACAAACAGTTGCAGCTTTTTTTTTTTTGTCTTTGGCAGAAACAGCCTATTTTAATTTGCTGCTCACATGGGTTGTGGGAGCTGCTATACTGGATTGGGCTGTTCAGTTATGCCTGGTGCCACTTCTCCGCAGTGGCTAAATGCCTGATGCTTTAGGGAAAGTTTAAACATCCCATAATGTCATCAGCTACTTAGAGCATTTTGAGTTGGGAGGAAATTCCTTCCTGACTATTGCAACTATCTCATTTTGCCCTAAAGCAAATGCACAGCCTGTCAGAACTCCCTGAGCTGGGTGCAGATTTGACTAGAAATAATTTCTTTTTTTTTTTTTAATGGTAACTGAGAGAGGCTGTTGTGGCTGTGCCTGTTGGAGCGGCTGTGCTGAGGGGGTTCTCTGTTAAGCAAAAGCACCTTTGGTGTGTTTGGGAAGTTCTGTGAAATGAGTCCTTCCCAGCTATAAAAATAGAAGCCTCTCTTGATCCTGGGGATGCTGAAGAAGGTCTAAATTAGAAAATCATCAGGGCCAGGTACAGGGTTACTGGCTGTTCCATGCGGGGAGCCTGGATAGTGTCCTTGCTGCCCATCTGCCTCTTTGCCCCATGGTCTCCCATTTTGCAGGCAAAGGCACGTGGTGCAGCCTTTGATACCGTGCAGTATGAAGAGCTCTCAGTCATGTTCCTAGGGTGTGGGAAGTCTCAGGTATCACAATGGCTTGTGACTTTCTTTTTTTTCTCTTGCAGGTCTACTGCATACAACTTCAATCCCAAACCTGCAAATCCCAGTTTTCTCAGTCATTCCTTGGTGGAACTACTTAACCAGATCAGCCCTACCTTCAAAAAAAACTTCTCTGCCCTGCAGAAGAAACGGTAGCGGTGCTTCTTCCTCTCCAGTTCCTTGAGCAGCACGGAGCTGTCAGAGCTGCTGTGCCTGTCTGTTCTGTTCAGCACAGCAGTGACAGGGGCCAGTGGAATCCCAGAGTCCCAACCAGTATCCACTGCATGATTCCTCTTGGCTGTAGCTCCCCAGTGACTCTTGCTTACAGCATGTAGATTTACTGTTTCAGTTCTGCCTGAAGCAAAGGGGGGATATGACAGCATTCTGCTGCCATGGGAGTCTCAGTTCTGGGGCTTACCTGGAATGCAGGTGTTCTGTCTGTGCTGCAGACTGAACACGTGGGACAATTTGCACAGTGGGAGAGCGAGCCTGGAGCTGGGCTACAACGTTTGTGCAAAGGGATGCTGTGGGTGCACTGCCCAGCTCCCTGGGCAGCAGAGTTGTCGTGGAGCATGGCCACGAGCTGCAGCTGCACTGGTAACCTGAGCAGTCCATACTTCTCCCCAATCCGCAAAAGAGACTGAAGCATAAATATCAGTGAAAGTAACACATGAGGGCTTTGTGTAGGCTTCCTGTGGAGAGAGGTTGGTTATTCTAAACATGTCTGTGCATGTTAATATTCTGTAATTTCCTCTAGCTCCTATAATAATAACACAACAATAAGGCATTGTTTGATTCTCCCGTCCTTGCTGCAGGAACCATTTGTTCTGCTGCAGGACAGTGGGTCCTGTGCAAAAGCCTGTCATTCTTCAGAGTCACTTAATGAACTGCCTCGGCTCAGCAGGGTGTGGATTGACAGGTACATTGTGTGGCTTTCGGGAGCTCTGCTCCTGCTTCATTAAGGAGATGAAAGTGACGTTAGACAAGGGCTGAAATTAGCAGTGGCCTCCAGCCACCACTGTGACTATCTGGCCATTTAAAAATTACTGTACTATATTGCTTCTTTGACCAGAAGTAACTGCAGATGAGCCCCCAGCCCCTGCTGAGAGCAGATTACACGAGAGACCCTTTGGCAGTGCTTGGGTTTCCACTGTAGGGCCTGTGAGGACCTGTGTGAAAGCACAGGGAAAATTCTCTTGGAATAGAAAGGATTCTTCCTTTGGAAAGTGTGTAATTGTTGTTTCTCCCAAACTAGGGTTCAGAGACACCCTTTTGAGAGGATAGCCACTCCTTTCCAAGTGTACAGCTGGACGGCTCCGCAAGCAGAGCACGCCATGGACTGCGTCCGGGCAGAGGATGCTTACACTTCTAGACTGGGCTATGAGGAGCACATACCTGGACAGGTATTGGTCTTGCTTTGCCTGACAACACTGGCAAGGGTCTTGCTGCCAGCTGTGCCAAGAACAAGCTAACTTCCAACAAGTAATCTCTGGTATTTGTGGGAGGCTTTTGCTCATCAAGGGAAAACTTGCAGGAGTCCTTGTTCTTCACAGGGCCCTTGACTACAGGGCCTGTGCTGCTCAGGCTGCAGCTCCACGAGCACAGAAACAACTGAGAGGAGCAGCTTCTGCTCGGATGTTTATAAATTCCGTGTCCTTTCTCTGAAGAGTGCCACTGCGCAGGAGGCAGACTGCTCCCTCGTGCCAGTCAAGCCTGGAATGGCTCTTGTGTCTCCGAGCAGAATGTTCCAAATGCTTCAGCTGCAGCTTTGTAGCACAAAGTGGTCCAGGGCAAGAATGGCCGGCTGTAGGCAGGACATGCCTGCAGTGTGACCACAGCACTGGCTAATGACACCTGCACCGTGCTGCCCCTTCAGTGACACTGCCCTGCACTGGCTGGGCTGATGCAAGATCTGTCCCAAACTGCTGTTGAATAAAGTCCACTCTCGAGGTGTGTTAGTTCCTGCTGCTAAGTCACTTCCTCTGAGCTCCACAGCAGCCTGAATTCTTGCCCCTTCCTCTCCCTTCTCTCCCAAAATGCCTAGTGAAGCAGGATTTCTGCCTCGCCAGCCCCTTCCCACACAATGCGTTGCATCCCACAAGGCTTTCTCTCCCTCTTTCAGACCAGAGACTGGAACGAGGAGCTGCAGACGACACGGGAGCTGCCACGCAAGAACCTGCCTGAGAGGCTGCTGAGAGAACGAGCCATTTTCAAGGTAACTTTGGGATATGCAGGGAGCTCCTCACACAGCCCCTTCTCTGCTGCCTGTGTTCCAGCTCCTGGGGCTTGTATCCAAGCCACTAGCCAGGCTCACAGAAGTAAAAGTCAGTGGACCTTCCTGCATGCTGGAAGGCTATTAGGAGGAGAGGAGCAAAGGAAAAATTTGCAGGGAGCTTTGAGAGCAGGGTGCTGGGAGCGTGGGGGCCCATCCTGACCCAGCTTTGTCTCCACGTGTCTCCAGGTTCACAGCGACTTCACTGCAGCAGCAACACGAGGTGCTATGGCCGTCATCGATGGCAACGTCATGGCCATCAATCCCAGCGAGGAGACCAAGATGCAGATGTTCATCTGGAACAACATTTTCTTCAGCCTGGGCTTTGACGTCCGTGACCACTACAAGGACTTTGGTGGAGACGTTGCTGCTTATGTAGCTCCTACCAATGACCTCAATGGTGTGCGGACCTACAATGCTGTGGATGTGGAAGGGCTGTACACGCTGGGGACTGTCGTGGTGGATTACAGAGGTTACAGGGTGACGGCTCAGTCTATTATTCCTGGCATCTTGGAGCGGGAGCAGGAACAGAGTGTCATCTATGGGTCAATAGACTTTGGCAAGACAGTTGTATCACACCCCAAGTACCTGGAGCTGCTGGAGAAGACCAGCAGGCCGCTGAAGATCCAGAAGCACAAAGTTCTCAACGACAAGAATGAGGAGGTGGAGCTGTGCTCCTCGGTGGAGTGCAAAGGCATTATTGGCAATGATGGGCGTCACTACATCCTGGACCTGCTACGCACTTTCCCTCCAGATCTAAACTTCCTGCCTGTTGAAGGGGAGGAGATGCCAGAGGAATGTAAGAAAATGGGGTTCCCCAAGCAGCACAGACACAAGCTTTGCTGTCTCCGGCAAGAGCTTGTTGATGCCTTTGTAGAACACAGGTGAGCAGAGCTCCCCCCTTCCTCCACCCGCAGCTGGTGATGGTTCCAGTCAGGACCTTGCTGCACTGTCCTGGGAACAGCCCAGCAGAGCTCCCAGAAGTGAGCAGCTAATTGCCCCATTTCTTGGCTGTGTAAATGCAGTTATAGGAACTTAATTAACAAGAGGTGAGAACAGTAGGGATTCAGACAGGGAGCCAGGGAAAGAGATGGTTTGTGTTTTGGTCTCCAGATCTGTTTTGTTGATTCCTGTCCAAACATTTAGAAGTTCTTCTTTCCCTGCAGGTAACCTGTCCACTTGATGGCTAGGGAATGGGAAGAATTTATGCTTCTTTTTAAGGCTTTCCCGATGTCCTGAAAGTTGCCTTTGTTTCTAGAGGCTGAAAAAAATCCTGTGGGAACTGCTGTAGGCATATTTGTGGTGGGATGTTTGGGTCACTTGGTGCTGTCGAGGCAGTGGGAGCTGGAGGACTGGGACACGTTGCAGTCGTGTGGTGCTCCCGCCGGGGCTGCCCTGCTGTCACAGGTGGCCAGAGCCTGTGCTTTGCCTGCCGGGAGGATGAGCCCTCCTGCTGCTGAGGGAGGAGCCCTGCCTGCCGAGCAGCCCGTGCTGCAGCCAGCGCCGCCTCAGCTCTGCCCCTGCCCTCGGGCTCTGGGACAGCTCCCAGCCCAGCAGCAGGACCGTGGCTGCAGGGCGCTGCTCTGAGCCTGGCAGAGCCTGGGCCTCTCTCTGCTGAGCTCTCCTGGCCAAGCTGCTGCTGAGCTGTGTGTGACTGGTCCCGTGCATCTGGCACCGAGTCTTTCTGAGCTGGCTGCAGATGCTGCCTGTGGGAAGCAATTGCTGCAGGGAGATGGGTAATGAAAACCCACTGTTTTGCTTCCTTCCATAATGTGCACTCCTTGGATTTTTGGAAAGCTCGTGGGAAGAGGGTGTATACCCTTCCTTTCCACAGGGAAACTGTAGGGTCTGTAATGCTAACTTGGTGAGATTTTTCCCTGCAGAGCAGAGGTGATCCTCTGGGATTCTGCTGTGCTGAATTGCCCTTTCCCTCTGCTGCAGGTATCTCTTATTCATGAAGCTGGCTGCGCTGCAGCTGATGCAGCAGAAAGCCAACAAGCAGGAGAGCTCCATTGCACTGGAAAATGGTGCCTCTCCGGAGAATGGTGCCGCAGACAGCAAGAGGCCTGAGTCAGAGGATGGCAAAATAGACGATAGCGTGACTGGGCTTGATCAGGTGAAGGAGCTCGCTGAGACCATCGCGTCTGACGAGGGAACAGGTATTTCATCCTCAGCACCAGCCCAGCGCAGGCCTGGTGGGCTGTCACTGGTGGGAGCAGCGCCAGGCTGGGGGTGGTTGGGGTGATGGATGGTGGTTAAACAGGGCAAGCACTGGCTGCCTGTGAGTGTTGCTTGGCCTCTTTGTTAGAGCTGCTCACACCCTGATGAATGACTCCCCCGGGGGCTGGCTGGGTGGGTGTGTCTGAGCCCAGCAAGGCCACCAGCCCCTCAGCTCTTCCCTGGGAGCAAGAGCCTGGCCAGGCTGGCCCGTGGAGTGCAGGGGAGTGGGGCTGGGCAGGAGGCGAGCAGTGCACAGGCACCTTTGGGAACCCCAGGCTTGGATTTCTGAGTGCCTGGAGTTGGGGACGTCCATGGGGCTTTTTGGGTCATCTTGCATGCTCTTATTCAGACTTTGCAGCCATTCTCCTTTACAGTTGATTGTTTTTATAATGTAATTTCTTCAGAATGTGCTATCATTGCTCTTTTTAGTAACAAAACTTTATCTTAATTTAATAGCTAGATCTGTCATTTCCTGAACTCCACATTCATTTGTATTCTGTTTTTCTTCCTGCTCCAGTGGATCCCAAAAGCAGAGAAGTGATTCGAAATGCTTGCAAGGCTGTAGGCTCCATTAGTGACACATCATTTGATATTCGGTTTAACCCAGATATTTTCTCACCAGGTACGTGTACCCAGAGCTGTGTCCAGCCAGCTGCAGAGAAAAACTGTGTTCTGTAGCCAAGACTGTTGCTGGGTTTTCTTTTGCTGGGCATGGTGCAGGGCTCTGTGAAGCACAGAGATACAGAAGAGGGAAGCAGTAATGGATTTTAGTGCTGGGGCTGCCAAGAGTGGGCAGGGAGCGTCTCCCACCGCGCTCGAGGGAGGGCTGCAGGTTGCTGCCAAGAATCTTCCTGTGATTCTCCGGCATCCCAGCTGTGAGACCACATGAAAAGAAGCAGAGGGAGGAAAAAAATCAAATTTGATCCTCACGTAGTAGTTTACACAAAAAATAACAGCTGTAGTTGAATGACTGATGTTGGGCCCTCAGTGAAGGGCTGGGTTTGTTTTAGTAACATTTCAGTGAGCAGTCACGGTGCCCTTTCACATGCACACATCAGACACAGGCATCACACGTGAGTTTCCATGGCTCGGAGCAGTATTTTTATTGGGAAATTGAGAAGAAGCTCCCAGAGTGTTTCTGGGGGTGAATACTGGGGCAGTGTGCAGGCATGTTGCAGGGGAATGGCCAAACCATTGAGTTTGAACAGCCCAGCCACTGCCTGAACACAGCAGCCAATGCTCTTCCCATCAAAACATGTATAGTTTGAGGTAAGTTTTTGAAGCATCTGTAATTCCAGGCAGACAATTACTATTAACTTCTTACCTGCTCTTACTATGTACTTTGTGTAGAGGACTTGTTTCTGTGAGTTGCTGCGGTTGACGTTTTTTCTCTGTTCCTCTCCCAGGAGTTCGCTTCCCTGAGTCGAGCAAAGAGGAGGTGCAGGATCAGAAGCAGCTGCTGAAGGATGCTGCTGCGTTCCTGCTGTCGTGCCAGATCCCAGGCTTGGTGAGGAGCCGAGAGCCAGCAGTGATGTTGCCCTCAGAGCTTGGTGGTGCAAGCAGTGGCACTGGTGACCTCTGGGACACCAGCTTGGCCTGAGCAGCTGCAGGCTCTGGCACCGGTGGGGGAGCACAGGGAACAGCACGAGCATCGTGGGCAAGGGCACAAGGGGTTTTCCATTTCCCATCTTACATCGGGGCACAATTTTCTCACCTAAATCCAACAAAAAAAATTTGGCACTGGTAATTAAAGCTATTGCTAAGAGTTTGGGACAATAGAGAACCACACAAGCCATCCTCCCTAGCCCTGGGCATCCTTCACAGCTTATTGTTTTAGCTGACCCTGGCTATGACTCAATCGATGACTAATAATTTGAAGTGAACTGGGAAATTGTTTTTACTAATAGCAGTCATTAGAAACTCCCTCTGTAAGTCTTAAGCATTTTGGATGTTACCCATGCACCTGGCCAGATCAGAAATCCCAGTCCCTTCCTGGGACACTTGCTGAATTCATGGCTAATGCAGCTGTCAGACCAAGCACTGGAACTGGCGGGGGAGAACTCATGAGCTCTACTCCAAGAGGTCCAGGAGTTGTTGGTCTTGTGTAGGAAAGGGTTTTCCTTGTTGGAAAGTTTCTTCTGCACTCTAAATCCACTAGTTCTGTAGTCAGCACAACCTTCAGAACCAGCTATTCAGTCTTTAAATAAAAAAGGAGGGGAGTGAGTCAGAAAAGGGCTTGGTGATTGTTGATTACATAGTTGATACTGCAGTATATAAACCCAAAACACTGCACAGGCCTGTGTGAGAGCAGGTTGAAGAGCAGCTGCTGTAGGAGGTAGTCCTGTGCATATCAGAGAGGAGCTGGTGTTACTCCATGACGTGAATTAAACTGTTTATCAGCACTGCAACACAAAGTGCATGTGCCATTTCTCCTTATCAGCTATGTGTGCACAGCTCCACGTACTCTTTTAATTGGAAATGTGTTTAGTTAGTGACTGTGAGGCCTCTAAAGAAGGGTCAGCCTGCTACTTGCACAAGTAGGAGTTGTTTTGCCTCTGCCTCAAGAGAATGTAGTGCTGCTCCTTCCCTGCTGAGACAGAGCGAAACTGTCCCCAGTGGCAAGGACCTGGCCCAGCCTGGGCTGGCTACTGCAGGTGTCCCCCTGCCTGTGTACCATGATGGTCCCTGGTGGTAGAGCAGGTGTTGCCCACCAGAAGAGTCTTGTTTGGGGTCAGTGCCTGCCTTCAGGGCGACCCTCAGCCCCCGGTAACGAGGTGTCTGCAGTGGCATCAAGGAACCCCTGTGCTGCCTCCTGGTGTGGTTTTTTAAATTTTGTTTTTAAATGGAAGTTATTTCCTTCGTGTTTGTCCTCAGTAAGCAAAGTCTGTACATATCCTGCAGGTCAAGGACTGCCTGGATCACACGGTGCTCCCAATGGATGGGGCGACCTTGGCTGAGGCCATGCACCAGAGGGGCATCAACATGCGTTACCTGGGCAAAGTGATCAACTTCATCACCAAGACCTCTGGCCGTGCACAGCTGGATCACATCTTTGTAAGTATCAGGCTTAACATCAGACAGTTCAAACTGCTCTGGCATCATTTGTCCCGAGGAGATTCCCACTTGGCCAGTTGTTCTCTCTGTGTAAAAATAGCTTCAAAAATAGGGGAGGAGGGAGAAGGGCCTGTAAGTGGTGGCTGGGGAGGTTTTTTTTTCAAATCCATAATGGCTTTCATAATGTTAGGGACTGTGAGTATCTTTTGAGGTAGAGAACTGCTTCAGGGATTTCCAAATGCAACAGTGAGTAACACAGTTGGATTTTCAGCCATGCATTTTTTAAGTCTCTAAGATGCAGCTGGGCTTTGGATCAAACTCTGAGGTGGTGTGAGTGTGGCTGCCCAGCAGCAGACAAGGGCTGAGCTGCAGCAGCCCCTGGAGCACTGTTGGAGCTGCGCTGAGCCGCACTGGTGGCTTTTGGTCACCAGGCACAGAGGTGCCAGGGGCTCCTCACTGGCTCCAGGAGAGCTGTCAAACGCTTTTGCAGTTCTGTGCTGCAGGGAGAATAGTGTGTGTCCTGCAGATCTTGATAAAAGACCATTTCAAAAGCCCAGTGTATTTTTCCATTTTCTTGCCAATGGACTCAGTCTGTTCTTTATTCCTTTGGGTAGAAAATTGGAATCAGCGAATTGATCACTCGATCAGCCAAACACATCTTCAAGACGTACCTTCAGGTATGACCTGCACTCTGACCTCTTGCCTCATGTGTCCTCCCTAATGACTTTTTTCCACAAACAGAGCTGTTCGGGGTTCTCCTCCCATTAGGCAGTTCCTGGGGGTTGCGTGGCAACAAGAAGTACAAGCTCATTAGCACTGAAATAGGTACAGGCCTGTATGTAAGGGAGAACAAGTTCCCACTTGAAGAAAGCTTTCCCGGAGAGCAATCATTCATGCTTTTCCTCCCCAGATCCTCACTCATTATGTTGGAGGCTTTTAAAAGTGAAATCCCAGCTTGTTTTCCTTGTAATACCTTTTCCTCTTAAACAGTGTTGCTTTTGCCCTTCTAAGAAGCCTTTTTAATTGGCTCAACACTACATATCCTTGTACCTGTTCACACACAGCACAGCAATACACCTGGCTTGGTTCCAGTGCCAAAATCATCTTTGCACTCTCTGCTTTCTCTGTCCCAGGTAGCAGCCCGAAATGTAACTCCACATGTCTGTGTGTAGGCATACACCTAATCCTACATCGACATAACTCCATCTGTGCTAGTGCCATTTGGAAACACTGCCTTCCTGTCCCCCTCGTGGAAGATCTCCCTGTTTCTGCAGGACTGGATGTGTGTGGGGCTCGGGGTCGGAGCAGTGCTGTGTGATGTGGGTGTCTCTCCCGACTCACTCTGCTGTCTCTCTGTAGGGTGTGGAGCTGTCAGGTTTATCCGCCGCCATCAGCCACTTCCTCAATTGTTTTCTGAGCTCCTTCCCAAATCCCATTGCCCATCTTCCAGCTGATGAGCTGGTCTCCAAGAAGAAGAATAAGAAAAGGAAAAACAGGAACCTTGGAAATGCTGATAACACTGCATGGGCCAGCATGACCCCTCAGGAGCTATGGAAGAATATTTGTTCAGAAGCAAAGAACTATTTTGATTTCAGTCTTGAATGGTAAGTGGAGCAGGTGACCCCAACTTCTGCCTGGACTCACCAAATTTCTGTAGCTCTTGTTCTTTAACAGGACCCCCCTTTTTGATTTGTTTCCTGTTTGAAAAAAATTTGTACCCTTGAGGGACTTACACAGATTTTTAATGGAAAGAAATTGGGCAAAGAGTAGGAAGTGAAATTTTGAATCGGGAGAAACCTATGATGCAAAGGCAGCCAGGAGAAGCAGAGGAGGAAGGGAAACCTTTCCTAAGGGTACAGAGGGGACCAGAAGGTGAGAAGCAGAAGTAGCGTAGTCAAAAGTAGTATAGTCTATATCAACAATGATTTAGGCTGAAGGGAGGTTCTGTTCCAAAAAAAAGGACCGCTGCTTCTGCACATGAGCAGAGATGGGGAATAAAGAAGGGGCACATTGTGAGTGCTCAACTGGAGGTACCAATGAAGTGGCCCAAGAGAAAAGCCATGGCTAGTTGGATAAACCAACTTTTGGTAGCTGGACAGTGATCACCCCTTCACGTCAGGAACTGCTCGCTCCTGACCAAGAGCTGAAGGCGTTCAGCCCAAACGCTGCAGTGGGCTTTGAGAACACATGTAGGATTTCTGTAAAAGCACTGCTGTGCTCTGTAGGCTTTCACAGACCATGGGCAAACTCTGCAGTGTTAGTCTTTGGTTTGAGTTAGCACCTGGCTGTACAGGGACCTGTGCCTCAGGTACCCACAATGGAGCGATGTCCTTGAGCAGAAACTCCCCTGAGAGCTGAAGCTTCTGTGTGCTTTCTGCAGTGAGAATGCTGACCAAGCAGCTGAAGTGTATAATCTACAGAAAATCACCCTGCTCCGTGAAATCTCCCTCAAAACTGGAGTCCAGGTAAGATCCACATCCTCCTTCCCTTGCCATCATGTTCTGTGCTGAGGAGCATGAAGAGTAAGTGCAATGTGTTTTGCAGGCACAATGTGAGCCCCAAAAGGTCTTCGTGGTGTTCATGTTGGAATACAGGTCCCAGCTCTGAGAAAGGGATTTCTAATCCAGCTTCCTCTTAGGGTAAAGTTTCTGGCATGTCCCTTGGAAGAGCAGCTAGCCTCAGTACAATTGCACTGCCTTCTCGCTCCTCTGTGGGCTGTGGGACAACAACAGGATGAGCTCTCCTGTCAGGGGTTCAGTGTTGGCACTGCGGTGCCATTTTGCCATGTACATGTGGTGGTGCACACCTACATCTGACCACCTTGCAGAGTTCTGCCCCAGGTCATGGTACAGGAGATGTTTTGACTGTGAATCCACGTTTAGAATTTTGCCCCTTTTCTTGCCAAGTGCCTATGGAAGTGGTAACTGCCCTCCACTCTTTTTGGTCCCTCCAGATCCTGCTGAAGGAGTACAACTTTGACAACAGGCACAAGCCCACTTTCACAGAAGAGGATATTCTTAACATCTTTCCTGTAGTGAAGCATGTAAACCCCAAAGCTTCTGATGCTTTCCACTTCTTCCAGAGCGGGCAAGCAAAAGTTCAGCAAGGTACAGACCCCACATGCCTCTGCCTCTCAGGGTGATCACTGATAATGGGAAGAGCAGGGTGGGGCATGGGTACCGTGACACCCCTTCTCCCCCCACAGTTTGGTAGAGAATCCTGGTCTCCAAGACCATCTGGAACACTCCTGCCATAAAGCCACCAGCAGTGAGCAAGGATGGGTCAGGGCAGTGATGTCCTTCCCCCAGGGCAGTGACCTGTGTCTGTGCATCCCACTGCTGGTCTCGCTTCCTGTCTCCAGCGGTGTTAGGGGGTATTTTGTACATATATATGGATATACTGTCTTTTCAGGTTTCTTGAAGGAGGGCTGCGAGCTCATCAATGAAGCCTTAAACCTGTTCAACAATGTGTATGGTGCTATGCATGTAGAAATCTGTGCCTGCCTGAGGCTGCTAGCTCGGCTCAACTATATCATGGGAGATTACTCAGAGGTAAGCAGGGGCTCCGAGGGGGTCTCCTCAGTGCTCTGATTCCTTCCCCATGCTTGCTGAAGCTCACAGCATGATGTGACTTGCTCTGGGTTCTGTTCTCTCCAGGCCTTAAGCAATCAGCAGAAAGCGGTGCTAATGAGCGAGAGGGTCCTGGGCATCGAACACCCCAACACCATCCAAGAATATGTGAGTATGGGGAGCTGGGGGAGCAGCAGCACCTCAGGGGTCTGGCTGCAGTCTGTGAGCCTTAGTTCATGCCTGCAGCTGGAAAACAGCTGCATTTTCCTCTCTTCTGCAGCTTTCTTTCCAGAATCCTCCATCATCTCTTATGATCCTGCAAAGTGAAAAGCTGAGTGTGTGCACTGTAAATGTCCTGCATGCTCTCTATTTGTCCTGCTTAGCCTAGGTTTCTAGTGTTTGTCGGCTGCATCTTTATTTAGATATATTAATTCTCTTGGCTTTGGAACTGGGCTTATGTCAAAAACAAAAAGAGGAAAGAATCCCCTCCCCAAAACACAGCCAGAGTATGACATATACATGCAAGTCAGGTTAGAAATATTCCGTGAGGGGTCTTAAGAGAAACTGAAATAAAACACTCAGCTTCTTCACTGCTGTGTCCTCTGGGACACCTCAGTGGGGCTGTTCATTAGCCAGCAGACTTGGGCTTTTCAAAGTGGCTGAAGTCCTTCTTTAACCATTAAGGAAGACTTTATTCATGTGCAGCTGAGGAAAGGAGCGGAGAGATTAGTTTTCTTTACATTAATGCTGAGTCCTTTCTCTTGTCCTAGATGCACCTGGCTCTGTACTGCTTTGCAAACAGCCAACTCTCGACAGCACTGAACCTGCTGTACCGTGCACGCTACCTCATGCTGTTGGTATTTGGGGAGGATCACCCAGAAATGGCACTCTTAGATGTAAGTAACCTGTTCAAGAGTCTTCAAATTCCTAATCTCTAAGAAACCTCTTGGCCTTTTAGATGCCCACATGATGGCTGTTGAAAACAAACACTCAGGCAGTGCTTTTCCTCCCTGGGTTGTTACTGGTTGGTGCCATCAGATGAAGGAAAAAAGGAGTTTGACCCTTTTAGCTGGGAGGGTCAGCCTCCGTGCTGAGCTCTGCGCTAGAGTACTGCAGGTGGGGTTTGAGCACCCGTAATCCTTAGGAAAACTCCTTCATTTGTTATGTTCTTGCTGCACTGCATGAACTGGAGAGTTCGTTACCTCCCTCGTGCCTGGCGTGTTTGGGCCGAGCCCCCACGGGGGTGGTCCCTGTGATGGGTCAGGGCTGCAGGGACATCGCCAGGGCTGCAGCGCTCCCGGCAGTGACACACCTGTGGGGTCCCGCTGTCCACAGAGCAGGAACTGTAGTGTCAGTGTGTCTTTCTCAACGCCTGCTTGGCTTCTCTGTACAGAACAACATTGGCCTGGTGCTCCACGGGGTCATGGAGTATGACCTGTCCCTCCGGTTCCTGGAGAACGCGCTGGCCATCAGTTCCAAGTACCATGGCTCCAAGTCTTTGAAGGTTGCACTCAGGTGAGGCAGGGTGGGGTGCTGGGCTGGGTCACTGCTGTCAGAGCGAGCACAGTCATCGAGCACTCACATGAGAGGCTCTGGTCTTGTGAACTGGAGATTTCATCTTGTCCCAGAGCCAAGGTCATGGTGCAGTATCCAAGTTTGTTATTTCAAAAGATGGCGATCCCTTGTTCTTAAGGTTAATTGTGGGATCTACTGTGATGCTGCTTGCTCAGAAAGTCTGTCAAGATGACCCTGGTCCCTGTGGACTCTCAATAGAAAAATGTATGTGGGGAGTAGAGGTTGGAGAGCCTGTAAGGGAATTACACTGGGAGCCAGGGACAATATGTTAAATATTCATGTTTAATGGTTCCAGCCCTCGGGGAGGGATCTTTGAGAATCATTTAATGCGCTTTTCTCCTTTGCTGTAAAGTCCTGTATTTGAATAAAAACCCTAAAGTGGCTTCTGCGTGTTCCCAAGCGAGCTGGGACTGGCGACACCTGTAGTAGGATCTGCTCCCAGTGCCCACTGCTGCAGTGCTGGAAGCCCTCTGTCCTTCAGTGCAGAACTGGCTCTGTCAGCCAGGCATGGCCCACTCCCAGTTCTTGCTGCCACATCGCAGCCATCTGTTCTCCATCGGGGTGCAAATAACCTGATTAAACACCTGCAAGGGCCTGCCTTGTTTTCCAGTGGCTGATGAATGTGCAGGCTGCAGAGAGTCTTCTGCTGTTGCTCAGTAGCACCCCAATGCACTGCGATGTTTGGAGAGACCCAGCCCCTCCCACAGAGAAACTCTGCCAAACCCAGCGATTTCTTTTTCATTCCAGAAGGGCCAAGACCAACAGTCCAAGCCAAGTCAGTTCTCCCAGCTGGCGAGAGCCCAGGGGACGCACACCTGGCTCTGCCTGAGGGCTTAGGGCTGCAGCCTTCCTCTCCAGTTAATAAATCCAGCCCTGAGGTATTCCCATGGATGTGCCTCTCCCTTTGGTTCACTGCTGTGGCCTTCAGCTTTCCTGGATGAAGGAGGAAAGATGCCCAGTTCAGTCTTTACCTCTGTTGGTCACTTCTCAGCATTCCAACAAAAATCCAACCCAAATAAGTGTAGTATTTGAATTCTCAGCTGGGCTGGGAAGAAGTAACTCCCAGAGTGCTGCATTCAGTCTCCTTTCACAGTCATGTTAAGACTTTCAGCCCAAACACTGATGCCACAGTCACACTCGCTGCAGCACAGAAATGTTTCTTCTTCAGAGAAGTGACTCAGCCCTTTTCCTTCCCTCAGCCACCACTTGGTTGCCCGAGTGTACGAGAGCAAAGCAGAATTCCGGTCGGCTCTGCAGCATGAGAAGGAAGGCTACACCATCTACAAGAACCAGGTGATGAGTGGCCACGCTGTGCACTTGTGTGCTGTCACTGCGGGGCCAGAACTGAGCAGTTCCACTGCAACCCAGTGCCCAGCCTGGGCCTTGGGGAGGCCTTTCCTATAAACAGCTCTGAGGGGATGCCAGGGAGTCCTTGTAGGGCCAGGGCAAAACTGCTGCTCTGTGCAGTAACTGCCCACCATGCCAGGAATCTTTGTTCAGCTTCCTGCAAATGTGTCCATACTCTACCCATGGCTGGACAAGCACTTCTGTCGTGGCATGGCCCCATGTTCTGGTGGGGCTTGGAAAAAACTGGTCTCCCCATGTTTTGCACCACTAGTCTTTAAATACCAGCTCCAAACTGGTTTGGTAGTGAGCTCGCAGCCCAGCTGTTGCTCAGCGAAACTCCTGCCCCAGCCCGGGGCTGTCTGAGCATGTCTGCGGCTGCACGCAGTGACTCAGTGCCGCTGAGCTGGCTGAAGGCATGGCCCACTGCAGGGAATGCTGGAATGCTGCTCCTGGAGGAAGAGCCCAGTGCAGGGAATGCTGCTCACCCAGCAAATGCACTCCCACTTGATGAAAATGTGAAATGTTGATAATAAGGCTCCCAGAGGAGCTCTTTTATTGGTTTTTGAATGCCAAGGCAGGTAAAATCCATTCTACCGAGTTCCTCTGGGGATGCTGAGCTGGCAGCACCCAGGTGTGTGCCCTGGGTTGGGTCCTGTTCTCACTCGTGGTGGTGAACCTTTTTCTTTCCCATTTCCTATCAGCTCGGTGAGCACCACGAAAAGACCAAAGAGAGCTCCGAGTACTTGAAATACCTGACGCAGCAAGCGGTCGCTCTGCAGCGCACAATGAACGAGATCTACAAGAATGGCTCCAATGCCAACATCATGCCGCTGAAGGTAACCCGGAGCAGCGGGGAGCGTGCTGTGCCAGCAGCAGGTTGTGTCAGCTGTTCCTGAGGGACATGGACTGTCAGGAGAGGGTAGCGGTTATGCCAGGTCAGACCCTTCCTGGGCAGAAGCCCCTGCCAGGGCAGTGGCTCAGACACAGTGTGGTGTCATCGGTGTGGATGGAGCACAGCGTTGCAGGGTGCCTGGGGAAGCAGTGGGGTGCAGGGACAGCTCCTGGGGTGAGAGCCTGGCACACCTCCACACAACCCTGCCCTGCTGCTGACTCACTGCCAGGGGGCAGGTTGCTCAACCCAGAACAACTTTAGTTTCCTCATCCTCAGAAATGCTGTCATCTTTTACCAGGTGCTTTGTTCTCCTTCCAGGGATGTTGTAGTTGGGGAGGCTGGGTGGGGAGCGCAGAGGGGCTGTCTTACCTTACATGGAGCAGGAATGACTGGCCCTCCTGGGCCAAACCCAGCTGCTCCTGCCTGCCTCCACACCTGGCACAGCACCCGGCCTGAGCAATGGGCGCTCTCCCTGCCAGGCTGTACCCCAGCAGACTGGGAAAGAGGGTTCCAGCTGCAGGGAGGACAGAGTGGGACAGTGCTCTGTGCATGGGTGTCCTTCTCCCTGTGCAGAACTGGCAACAGACCTGAGGGGTTCATGGCAATGAAGGGAGCACAAGGACCTTGAATCTAGTAAACCCATAAAAACAGCCCTAAAGGATTTACTCTTGTTACAATACTTGAAGGAGGGTAGAAAACACATTTTGGAACTGGCACTGTGATGTATTTAACTGAAGTCCTGCAGGATTCAGCAGGAGGCTCCCTTAGGGACTGGTGGGGAGCTCCAGATTATGCTTTCCAGCTTATGGATATACGGAGGTAGATAATGTAAATTATTCAATTTTCTCAGCTGTTGGTAAATGGACGTGCTTAGCACTTGAGTCCTCTCTAGGTTCTGACTCCTAAAACTTTTTTTCCCTTGCAATGTAGTTCACAGCTCCCAGTATGGCCAGTGTCCTGGAACAGCTGAACATTATCAATGGAATTCTCTTCATTCCACTAAGGTACAGTGATTCTTCTGGTTATGCCTTTAGAAATCAAGTCTGTATTGTCTTAGTTTGCAAGAGAGCAGAAACCAGCTCCCCAGCATTTGTTTGTTTTAGCCAAGATCCCAGTTCAGGCCCTGGTTAGCATCATCAAGCCACTATAAACAGCAGGACTCTTAAGATTCTTATTTTTTTTAATTATTGTGAATTGTCTTTTAAACTTCTAGTTGAAAATTTGATTGGGATAATGGTGGAAATAGATGACCTGAGCCAAGACTGTGTTGTTCTAAGGCTGTAAATAATCACTGGTGGTAAAATGCAGCAGCAGCAGCTGGAGGCTGCCTGGACATCATCGAGATGAACCCCTGCTCTGCCCCAGCCCACTGAGGGAGCAGATCCTGGTGCCTCTTTTTTCAAACCGAACCAGCAAACTGGGTGTGGCTGAGCTGTGGGGGAGGGAGGTGCAAGGAGTGTTCCCTCTGTTGAACACAACCTTGTCCTGGTGCTTCACCAATCCCACAGCCAGTCTAATGTCTGCTCCCCTCCCTGCTTTCCCCTTCAGCCAAAAAGACTTGGAGAACCTTAAAGCCGAGGTGCAGCGACGCCAGCAGCTCCAGGAAAGCATGAAAAGTGGGGAACAGGTGGAAGCAGAGGACAAAGCTGTGGAGGAGAAAGAGGCTGAGCCGAGCATGCCTTCTGCTGCCATCCCCTTAACACAGAGCTCTGCTTAACGTGTACCTCGCTTTAAAAAAAAAAAAAAAAAAGTTTAAACCACCCTTTTCTGAATCTGGCCCAGGGCCTTGGCCGCCCTTGGAGCAGCTCCTCCTTTTTGACAATGTTATTGCACTGGTACAATTAATACACAATGCAAAGAACTAATCTGAGCAATGTAATCTGTCTGCCTGAGCTTGTGTCTGCCATGCGAGGGGAAGTGGCCGGAGGCAGCACAGACCCGTCCTGGCGCGCGGGGCCCTCCTGCCGTGTGTGTGTCTGTGTCGTGTGTGTGCGCAACAGTTATTTCTACTTTGTACATATGAATTCCAAATGAACTGTCTGGAGGAATGTAACATTTCTCAGGTCATTTTTATGTTGACTAAGGACACTGCTTTGCTAAACCAGTACAGAACCAGCCCCATCACTGCTCCGCGTTCTTGTAAAACGTGGATTCCAAGCCAAAAGATTGATTTCCCCCTAGTCGCTATTCAAGACTGTGCTAAGAACAGCCATATTTGTGTCGCTCAGATGACTGAAGCCTGTGACGTGTGGAAGGGGGGGATGTACAGCATTTTCTACATCAGGATATAGCCATGGGATTCCTTTAACCATTTTTTTCTATGTTTGGTTGGCAGTTTGGCAATTCAGTGGGGTTTTGTAACATTCACATTCTAATTTTCAAGGTAAAGATATAGATATATATAGATATATATATAGATATATATATAGATATATATATGATATTCACCGTTCCACCTCTGCTCTGCCTGCAGCTGAGTAACTTGGGATACTGTATCCAAAGAGTGAGGGCTTGATCTTTAAAAAAGCGCACAAACTTCTATTGCAGTGGAAACCCCAGTGCCTCAGAGAGGTGGGAATGCAGCAAATGAGGGCTGAGCTAAGGGGAGTGAGGAGGGAATCACAGCCCTATTGGGGGGGGAGGGGGGGAGGAAGATTCAGAAATAAGAGACCTGATGTCATTTGCAACAGCAGCTGTGACACAGAGCTGAGGGCCCTGAACCTGACGGAATCACAACCAGAAAGTACCAGGTTCTGGGGAGGGGATTTAAATAAAAACCGAAGTTCCCTCAGCACCGAAACCTCTGCCAAATACCTTCTTCTCTGGCGTTTTTGCACACTGGTTTTGGGACTGGTGCTGGGAGCTGCCATTGCTGGCAATGGACGGTACTGAAGGGCAAGTGCCACTAAAGAAATCCTCCTGTCCCCTCCCCTCCCGTGCACATCCTGTAGGGTTGTCACTGTCCTCAAGCAGGTGAGATGTGGCTGCTGCAGGCCCTGGGATGCCGACAGAGTTGAATGTCCTGTTTTCCAAGCAGATCAAGCTGTAGAAGAACAGTGGGCTGGCTGCAGCCCCGTGCTGCCGGCGCCCAGCCTCTCCCTCCCTCGCGTTGTCTGTCATGGATCGTGCCCCGTGCTAACCCGCGCTGCTGCTTTTACTGACCCTTGGAGCCAAGTGCTGTTCCTGTGCTCTGTACCCTCGGTTTCCTGTCTGACCTTACAGGTATTTGTAACTCGGGGCTGGGCAGGGGGGAAGGAGGGAGCAGCCTCTGAGGTGTTGGAGGCAACAAAGCAGAGTCTTCACTGCGAAGGAACTTGCTCCTATTTGAAAAATTCTGAATTTCCTGGAAAGCAATCAATAAATGACTACAGTGCATCTTTCCTACAAGATTTTTCTTTTACTAGTGTCTTACAGTCCATTAAAAGCTTTTTAAACTCTTGCAGGTACTTTTTTGGTTTCTTTACTGTTTGGTGCAAAGTGTTGGTAGCAGCACTGGAACCACCACTCCTGTTCCTTTGAGCAGAAGCAAGGGGAGAGAACAGAACCAGGTGACCTGGACACTTTAAAATCTATAAACCAGTACCAGAGTCACAACCCCAGCCCAGAAGGGCCAGAACTCACAAGCTCTGCTGTCAGGATCCATTTGTGCTCAGGGAGAGGAGTCATTTTGCCCTCTCATCCCAGGGGTGAGGTGGGAGCAGGGGCACAGCTTTGGGGATGGTGTACCCAGGTGAAAGAGCCTGCAACCCAAACCCCTGCATGTGTCACCTCATACTCAACCCATCCACTGAGAAATGTTTCAGTGCCCATCAGTGCTGTATTGGGACTGGAAACAGCTGGTCCAAACCAGGCTCACACCTAAAGAGCTGCTGTCAGAGCAGCACTTACTGCATGAGCAACAACTCACTGAGCTAACGGGGAAATTAAATTCAATTGCCCGTACTGTTCTTGGCAACTCACACCTGAACCTGCTTTGCACTCCCGGTGAGCAGCTCACTGCTTGTGGACATACGAGGCTTTCCTTTCAACCCTCACCCCAAAAACTGCCTCTGTGCCACCCCATCACCCCAGCTGGGATAGCCCTGGCAGAGCCCAGATTCAGGTTTTTTTCCCAAATGCAAGTGGGTCTCCTCCAAATGTCCATCCCAGGTCTGTTCCCGCTGCCAAGTACCACCCTACCAGCTGCTTCCACAGACCTCCGCTGGCAGGAGTGCCCCTTCATTCTCTCCCCACGTCAAGCTCAAGGGCACATCCATGCTCTTCCATTACGAAGATGTGCCCATTCCAGTTCTGGCCACCGACCCATCTCTAAACAGTACTCAAGGCAATTAGGGCCAAATCACAGGGGAAAGTCAAACCAAAGCACGCAAGACCCTAATACCAGAACAGATGTTGCCAGAACCACCCAGTGCCTCAGCTTTCCCCTGTGCTGCCTCAAAGCCAAGAGCAATTACTCCGAGGACTCATGGCCACACTCAACCCCCACCCTCAACAGCTCTTAACACCGAGCGAGGAGCAGTGAAAGGCAGCTCCTGTCAGGGCTGCGGTAAAGAGAAGGTCAACGCAAGGGAAAAATCCAACCAAACCCAACCAGGGGAGGCTTGTGCCACGCACAGGGACAAGGCTCTCCTGCCCACACGTGAGCCCAGCTTAGCCCACCAGAGCATTTCCTGCACCACCTCATTGCACCGGATCAACCAACAAAACCTCTCACTACTCCAGCTGCCATGAACCACCTCAAAACCACTTCCTGCAGCCTCAGGTGAGCACAAGTTAAATTAAAATCAGAGCAAGGGCAAAGCAGGTGGGAGCAAAATCTGAGGGTGAAACACCAATAGCTTTTTTCAAAATAGTTTTAATTCTTGCATCCAAGGAAACAAAACCACATCTAGTTTTATATGCATTTAATAGTTTACCAATTGGTACAATAAGATTTTTTTAATATGCAGAAAACATGAATAAATTTTGTTTTACACAGTCTGAGAGCAACAAATCTTACTGTAAAACACAGAGCAGTATTATATACATTCCTTTACCGATTTTGCTTTAATTGTGTCAATAGCTTCAGTTAACTCCTACAGCCTGGGAACTGTTCTCTCCAATTGCAACCTCTAACAGCGCTCAAACAAACATCTGACATTTGCCTTCACGTCGATGTCAGGATCGACTCTAAAGCATGAGGATTTTGCTAACTTCTCTTCAGAATGAACTCGGGGAAGCCTGAGGGACAGGCAGGACAGGAAAGCAGCTACTTACATGACACAGTGGAAAGATAAAAAGGCCAGTTAATGCCAGTTGTGACTTGCAAATCCAACGCGACCCCCCCCCCGCTCCCCCCCGTCCATCCCACCCCTCTATGCATGTGCTCTTGCTACAGGACTCTCAGTATTGATTTAATACACGGACGTTATATACAGCTGGACACAACAGCTCACTCCAAGGGTGCTTTTCCTTCACTCAACTCAGCATTTGCAATATTCAAATCATTAAAGGATTACCAAGCCACCACTGTCTACAAAAACAAAGTATTTTTCCTTTTAAACAGCTCTCAGGGGAGTCAGGAGCTGTCTAAGAGTGATTTCTCAGGCAGTTCACATGGACAGGAAGAGGCAGAGGAGAGGCAGGGACCACATGCCCACAGTCCTCACTCACTACCAACCAGGGGTTGTTTTCCTTTCCTCAGTGCCCCGGGCACACATTGGTCACACCACACACAAAAGCAGGACGGGTTTGCTTCACCTTCTAAAGTGCAAGATGGTATAAAACATCAACTTCCAGCTTCTATCTAAACCACAACAAACGTTGCACTTTCTGGCCCGTGTGGCATGGCCCAGGCTAGGCTAAGCCCAGGGATCTGCAGTGGCTCTGCTAACAGGCCAGAGGCGGGTCCTGGCAAGTGCTGCCAGTTTCAGTCAGAAGTGCCAAAGCAGCAGTGAACCTCTCGACCCCTCCAATATGTTTAGTTCATTATTGACCCAGTAACCTCATTGTTGCAGTTCTGATCACAGCAAAGGCACAGCAGGAGCTGACAGAAACAGTGGGGACAGTTCCCCAGCACGTCCCAGAGTGTCCCCCTCACTCCCACACCTGTGGTGTGGCTCCCTTCCAACCAGGGCTTCCGCTTTGGTCCGGTCGGGACCATCCCTGAGATCATTCCCTGCTGCCCCAGAAGGCTCACTCTGCACAGCAGCAGTGTGGAGTCTCACACAGCAGCGATGCTGCTGCCAGCACTGGGGCCGGGTGTCCTGTTCTTTGCTACAGGGAAAAAATGCAGTAGACAACTTCCACATCACAGGTACCTTTAATTTCTCATTCAGGTTTCAGTTATGTACATGAGGGTGGTTTACTTTAGACTTAAATAAAGTTTCTAGGTCCTACCAGGAATTAAACAGATGTTATTACTTTACAGTTGCAGATGCATGGAGGGATTTAAGATGCACTACTTGTGTATCTGGAATTCTCCAATAGGACAAAAAGCAGCAAATTTTTCCAGTCCAAGCAGCTAACGAACAAAACAGACTTTATTCGTGCATGCTTAACTGCAGCAACACACACCGAGAATGACAGAAACCACTGGATTTAAGAGATTAGCCTGGATCTTAAACTGGCTCTGAAAGCCCCCACATCAGAACCCCACTTTCTCCACCGCTTCCCAGAGGATCCCACACCCCAATCCAGCTCTTCCCACACAAAAACAGGTTCTTCTGGGGTGTCTGTGGAAGTTTCCCCCTCACCAGTGCAGTGTGTTCACCCTCCAGCCCACCCTATGCTGGTCAGGGACTCTCAGCTTTAAAAGGGACATTTTAAAAGCCATGGATTAAACCAAAGGAGTAAAATAAAGCATAAATTCACCTGTTAAAACATCGGCCTGGTACTTCATTGTATTGTCAATTTTAAAGGTGATTTTTAAAAAGACCTGGTTAGTTTGATAAGTACTGTAATTCTTGGTTATCTGAAATGGAATCTGTCACAAAAATGCTGATTAAAATATTAATTTATAATATTTTCATTCATTTCAGATCAAAATATGTAACTTTAGGGAAATGCAAATTAAAAATTGTGTACACCAAACAACATAAATACTAATAACTGAGCTGGGCTGGTTTTGCTGATAGGATTTGGGTTTGGTTTTAATGTTTAGCATAATTCCCACAGATGGGTGTGGGTTTTTGTTCATGGCATTTTTCTTTTAGAAGCCTGTGTGGATCTGACCTGCCATTGTCAGCTGATTCTCAAGATACTTAGTGCTTCCTTTAAAGCATTTCAATGCTGCAGCCCAAGGTTCTTCTCCACTTGCAAGCCCCAGGACATTTTTATTGGAGCCACATTGCCAAGGTGAGGATCACCTCATTGTCAAAGGGTTTCCAAGGAGGCACTAAGGAAACCAAGAAACTTTTATATACCCCAATTTCCTGCCAGTGAATGAGGGAAGTGTCCTTTGATCCTGCTGTGTAATAGGAATTGCACATCTCTAACAAACATGGAAAGCTAACAGCAAGTTGGACCATGGCAGTCATTTGGGAGAGGAAGCTCTACTGGAAACTGGATCACTAAACTCTAGTGGGACGGACAACTCCTCCTGGAAGTTTGTCTAGCATAAAAAAAACCAAACAAAAAAACCATTTAAACTTAGTTTAACAGCACAGCTTAACCATTGAATGACCAAATAAAAAATAAATACATTTATCACATCAGCTGCGACTAAGATTTGTTGTCTTATTTCAGGTTTACAGTCAGTTCTATAAATATACCAACCCTTGCGTGATAGGAGGCCAAAACAAGTGTTTTCTGTTGATTTGGCAAATGTTTCATGACAAATATTCCAGAGTTTAATTAATTTCCATTAATTACATATAAGGTTCAGAAGATTCTGAATTGCAGCCTTATTATCTAGTATTCTTAGAGAAGATTTATTAAGCACACTTAAGTGATGTTACATAGATACACATTTCTGAAAGAGCCCTACAAAACTTTTCCCAAATGAGGTCACCAATTCAGGCACCAACAGACAGCAGAAAGAAAAACAGGTATAATTATCCGACATAACGACACTGTCAACTATTCAGTTAAGTGCCCTATTCCAATCATCCCACTTCTGCCTTCTCAGGTCTGATGTGACCAATGCCAGCCCATGTTCTTAAACCTATGGTACTTCTAGACAACGTATGTAAATTTACAGTATACAATTTGGATTCACCATGCATGAATACTTTGTGTGTAACATTTAATAAGCTCAATCTACATCCAGAATAATTTACATGAAAGGACAATATTTATTTAAACAGAGCTCAATGGGTAACCATGGTATCTGAGTGCATCCAGAGGAAAAGGGGTCACTGTGAACTCCATCAGCGGCACTCCCACACTTTTACTGTTTGATCTACACTCCCAGTCACCACGTACGGGGCTGTCTTGTGGAAATCTGCCAGGAGACAAAAGCTCACGTTACCAATGAACCCAGAACTTCAGCATTTCCTACTCTCACTGAATGGCACTGCTTTTTCAAAACAATTCTACCAGCTCAAAGGCTAAATTCCAAAGCTCCTGGCTGTACTTTTGTAGCCAAATTCTCTCATGCTGTAATATTGTAGAGCATGAAAATCTACCTTCAATTCAGCTATAAAGGAACTTTTATGGAAAAGAAATCAGGAAGACTTACAAAACATCTCACACAGATAAAACCCTTCAATGCCACCAGGAGACAGAACTTCATGTATTTAATAAGAGGTGTCCAAGAATGAGGGAACTCGACTTTTTGCTATAGATAGTACAGTCTGTGAATCTGTATTTAAAAATGTACCGTGTACTGTTCTTCAGGAGATCCCCAAATATTTGGCATATACAAATCAATTTGGGGCTGGCTCAGAGACAGGATGGGGAAGTTCCACCAAGAGGAATCAGTCTCACTGTAGGAAGAGGGGTCAGCAAAGCCAGCTGTAACTGAGGTAGCCCATTCTGGGGTTAACCAGGCCCTGCTCCGGGTCTGATGTTCTTCAACTCTCACTGTTTCTCCTCAGCCATTTCAGGGGGAAGCTAAAGCCTGCTTTTAATTAGCCCTGCCAGTTTGGTCAGGGAACTCCAGAAGCCAACTCCAGGCTCCTTGCTCCAAACTCACACAGCTTTGCTGAAGGAGCAATAGACTGCCAGAGGAACACAGAGAACAAAAACAATGGAGGAGACTCCAGAGCAAAGCCCAGCCTTGCTGAACAAGGAGTGGTTGGTTTGTTCTGGCCTTGCCAGAGCAGGGGGGAACTAACATCTCCCAAGATCTGGACATTCCTGGTTGGTGTTACCAGGAATTCAAAGTAACTCTTTTCTGACTGTTGTGCACACCCTTCTTGTTTTCCTTTTGCTAGGCAAGCACTGACGCTAGAGCACTTCCCAGATGCCTGCATCCTCTGGTGACAAGTTCCAGAACTCCCTGTCAGTTAATGTCCTTAACCATGTGCAACACTGGCAGCAGAAGTGGAAAAATCCAGCACACTCCAACTCTACAACTCACATGAGTGGGGGGGTTTGACTAGAAACTGGAGTTAACTTCTAGTTCATTTCTTGTACACAGAGAGCATAAGGTGCCACTAGAGCCTGAATGCCAGCCTGATGCTCAGCTGCAGCCGGTGAGGAAGCAGCAGCTCTGGCACAGGGAGCAATACGTACCCAAAGAGGTAACAAAGTGTTCGTGCGCGTTGAGGGTTTTCATGCATCGCTTGTTCTTGAAGTCCCAGACACGGAGAGTCTTGTCATCAGCACAGCTCAAAATAAACTTTCCCCCAGAATGGAACAGGACGCCACGTACCCAGTTATCATGGCCCACCTTGTGCACAAGGAGAGATCAGTGAGCAGGTGCAGGCTGTGAGCTGAGCATCCCACACCTCACACTATGGCACACTGAGGGACCCCTGCCTGGCTCCGCAAGGACAGCCTTGAGCTCCTGAAACCCGTCAGAACTCACAGCTTATCTCCAGTTTCTATTATTACACCTCTATCAGTTCTCCCAACAATGCAAGTTCCTGTCCTTGAAGGCAAACAAACAGCAGTCCTCATGTGATCTGCACCAATTCTGCTCTCCACCCCCAGCACCACCACCCAGTCCAGCCAGAATCTGAGCTGTGAACAGCAGGCTATGGCCCACGGGAAGTCCCACACGAGGGAACAACATGACATTTCACAGAAGACAAAATTCAGATCATTACAAGCATTTCTGTAAACCAACCAAGCTACTCATTACAGAACCTACACCACAGTACTGCATTCACACTATGGTTGTAGAGATTCTCAGTAATTCTTAGCAACAACAAGATCTGAACTACAGAAGCAATTAAAACTGTATTTCTAGCATTTGTATTATGACGACTCTGGTTTCTCTTGAAAACATGACATGCAAGATAATGCATTCCATTAAAACTGGTTGTACATATGCAGCTATGACTGCCAGAAAAACACCAATGGACTTACAAGTGTCATAAGGCACATGCCAGTGCTAATGTCCCACATCTTAATGGTCTTGTCTCTGGATCCAGACAGCAGAAAAGGCCCAGGCTTGCCACTCTTCTTAGTCTACAGAAAGTTATGGTATACATAAGATTGAGGCGGGTAGAGGAGAAACAAAGCCGATCCCTTCCCAGTGATATTGCCGAGTACCAAAATCAGATCATACGATAGCTTACAGTGAGTAAATCCACACTGACAAAGCTGGGTCACAGGCATCGGTACTAATGCTAAGAGAATTAAACAATCTGTTACAAGAAATGGTTGTTTGTCCTGCTGATTCCACAAGCCAAGTAACGCTCTGAATAAACACTTGCCTGCTGCAAGACATCCTCTGCTAGCAGTAGACAGCTCAAGTGCCACATCTCAGGATTAACGAGGATGCAGCTCACACATACCTTTGTGCTCACATTCTTCAAAAAATGCAATGAAGCAGGGTTAGGAATTTCTGAAAACCTCCTACTCTGAAGTGATTTCTGCGTGTGCCCATGCACGGCATGACCGCTGGCCAAGCTCCCACCTGCCCCAGGCGCTCCCGTGCGGGCTGTGCCCGATCCCACCGGCAGGGGGCAGGGGAGGCACCACCGCAGAGCCCGCCCGGCCACAGGAAGGGACACACGGAATTTTCGTTTTAATTACTTATAATTGAAAGATTAGAAGGATCTTTTAATGATTCAAGTAAAATTTGACTGAAATAATCTGTAAAAGCCATCACTAGACAAGTCCCTATGTTCAGTGTGGCTACTTTTCCCCTGGGGTGTCCATGTCCTTTGGAGGCAGAGAGCAAAACAGCAATGCCGGGTGGGGGGTTTGACTAGAAACTGGAGTTAATTTATAGTTCCTTTCTTCTACACTTTAACATCCTTAGAATGAAATTTATTCTGGCCTTTAGCAAGCCTTTCTTGAGGCTTACTAGAAGAGGTACCTGTGATCACACAATCTGGATTTATTTTAGTTAAGGAATGCTTTCTCCCATCAGTAGCTGTACAGTAAAACACAGCAGCAGTTGGTGCTTGACTCCAGCGCAGTGAACACTGCATCCAAGACAGCTTCATTCTGCATTCCTGACTGGCTCCTTCTCCCCTCTACCTTCCAATTGCTAAGCATCCTTATAATGTTCACATTGTGCCAGAGAAGCTGCTTTACACATTTCTTTGCTACAAGACAGTGGTCCCACTCTCACCTGTCCCTAAACAGCATCTCTCCGCAGTTCTTGTTTCACTAGAGCAAAGGTAGGTCCTACTGATAAACGCAAAAGCTGGATCCTGCGAAGCCAAGATGGGACTTAACTGCATAGCAAGACACTCAGACAAAAGTACTCATACACCTGCTGTACCTGCCAGGCCCTTTGAGCCCCAAGCTCAGTCGCTGTCAGTGCTACACAGAGCACGGACAAAGATCTCCCCATGCATGCTTGTGTAACAGCCCAGGAACGTAACGTTACCTCTGATCCTGTCGCTTCTGATATGGTGGAGTAGGAGCTCTCGGGAGCCCAGGAAATGCACTCTACCACATGCTCATGCTCTCGGAGCTCGGCTTTGCATTCCTTTGTCGCTACCACCCACACGCGCACCGTCTGGTCGTTGGAACAGCTGGCAATCAAGGTGCCGTCCTGGTTGGGCCGCACCATGCGCACCCATTCTCTGTGCCCCGTGAAAGTCTTCACGCAGTAACTGTACAAAAAACCACAGCGTGACTCAACCACCTTTGCAATAACCCACTGCACGTGCTTGGAAATTTGAGGACACTTAACCTACTCTTAGTGGTTAAGATAAAATATTTTAGAGCACACATGTTCATCCTGGCAGGTGAGGGACCATGCCATAAACAGTTTGTGGAAAGGACGCTGACCTGAGAAAGCAGTGATAGCTAAGAGCTAGCAAAAACTTGTTAAGGCAGAAAGCAGGAAACTTGGGGGAAAACGAAACTGACATGACTACTTGAATTAAATAGGTATTTTAAGAACAAGTAGAGATTTACAGGGCACTTAGGTATCAGAGAGACAACTGACAAATTAAACAAGCAAGAAGACAAAAAAAAAAAATCAGGAGACACCTTAATCTGTGTCAAGAAAGGTAGCAGATACTCCCTTTAAACTCATGGTTAACCAGTGAATTTATTTTCCTAATTGGTCATGAGCTAGAGATCTACCCTCATAGCTTCCAGGAAGACAAAAACAGTTAGTTTTAATCAATCAGTATTAACATCTAAACCCCTCTGCCTAATGACTGAGGCAGAATTCTTCAGTGAATTACTCTAAAGGGCACAACATCATTTCTCAATTCAGATAGTGCCTGCTGACATTCAGATTCCTGTGTCCCATTTCTACACACAGTGGTTTCTGCTCGCTTTTGTTCTGGTGCTGTTTGCTCACAAGTGCACTTACCCTGTCTGGACTTCCCACATTTTGATAGTTTTATCCCTTGAGGCAGAAACTATATGATCTCCGTTGGGCATGATGGCTACCGAAGAAACGTTATGATCATGACCTAAAAACAAAATAAAACCTTTATTAAGTGGCACTGGCAGAGTTTTCACAGAGCACACAGGACTTGCTAGTTTTTTTATCTTGGTCAAGTAGCAACAGCAGCAGTGCATGTTTTATGGAATAATCTTTACATGTGAACTTGAGGTTTTATGAAATAATCATCCATATTTTTAGAACCCAATGGTCCAGACACTGAGCATCCTTAAAGGTGCTTTCTGTTTACTGATGCATATCTGTGGGTAGGAGTTTATTTTTTTGAAGTCTCAAACATTCTCTAGTCCTACTCGCCGCTTCTGCAAGATGATACTAAAAGCAAGAAAAAAAGCTTTTACATAAAGACTATAAAAAATATTTGCTGTCAATACTAGAATCTTATAGCTGTGGTTGTTGCACTTTCTCATTTTTCCTATGGCTTTCAAACCCAGTGCAAAGGGAACGTTCCCCTTCATGTGATCAAGCACACGCAGCCAAACCCCACATGGAGCAGCCACAGCTCCTCTGGCACTGATTGCTCCCTTCCTGCAGCCCTGCATCAGGAACACAGAGGGCTGAAGGAAGGAATCCTTCACTGATTTGAAGGCAGTTTCACTGTCTTGCAAGCATTTAATATTTAAAGCTAAAATCCCTTTAACTGTCATTTTATTTCAGTATCATTAAGGGATGCTTCCCACACCATCATGCACAGTAGATTTGAGATGCTATTTCATTCCATAAACACTACATGTATCCCCTATTTACAGAGCACTCAAAGCATCAAATTATGTCCCCCCTTTTTCTTTTGGAAAATACTCTGGTCTATAACCCCTTTCCACATCAGCAGTTTTCCTGGATTAAAAAAAAAAAAAAATCTCTTCACTTTACAGACTGCTAAATCAATCCCTTTATACCTTACCATGCATAGTTCTGATGCACTCAAAGCCCTGGAAATCCCATAGCTTAATGGTCATATCAGCAGAACAGGAGGCCAAGAGTTTGCCAGTGTGGTCAAAGGAAATATCTTGCACAGAGTCTGTGTGCCCCTTCAGGGTTCGCTCAAAGTCTCCTGTCTCATAATCCCACACCTGACAAGTGAACAGACAAACTGTTAGCAGCAGCCCATTACTCTTTGTATTCTCCAGCCTCACATTTGCACTCTGCAGGCCAGTCTGGCACCCTGTTCAATAATTAATCGAGCAAGAGACAGACAGCCCTAAAAATCTTAACAGCAGAGAAAAATAAACTTCTTTTTATGTGATTTTGTTACTTATAAATTAACTGAATTCATGCATTTTGAAAACTGCTTTTCAGCTAACTTTAAGCATTATAAACCCAGCAGGAGAACAAGTTTCGTTGTATCTGGAAGTCTTGACACCCAATACCCTTAAAGAAGGAAGATCAATTCAGAAAATACTTGACAGAACAAATCCACTTCGTACAGACCATTTTCCTCCATCCATTTCTGTGCCAGCTGCCTAACTTCAGCAATACAGCCCACTTTCAATAACAGGGAAAGGATCATCTTTAATATCGCACTCACCTTTCCCAAGCTTTACTGTGGCTCCAGAATTTACCTGCTTGCTTCAGAACCAACCAGCAAATATTCTGCATACCACAGAGAATACTCAGAATGCTTTGGGTTAAGGCTGATAATCCAAACCCCTCTGAAGAGTTTGATACACATTCAGACATTCACAGATTACAGAACTGCTCAAGTTAAACAAACGTTTGCTGTTAATAACTGCAGGACAGCTTGAAGTCCCATTCTCACATCCTAATTAAGTCAGTCTCCTATCATCTAACCACAAAGCTTTTAAAACTAAACTGGCTCCTACAGATTTTATTGTGTCTCTCTCAAGCACAAAATTGGACAATTAATTTAAAATTCTATTCTAAACAAAAAACAAAGCATCAAAAAACACCCAACAAAGAATCCACTATCCCAATAGATTGCAATCATTGGGATGGCAATAGTCAAATGGAGCTACACAGCTAGACTTCAAGAATAAGGAAGTTCATCCAGAGTACCCCTAAGAGAGGGAAAACAAAACTGACTGGGGCCATCCATAACATCCAGAACACTAGGAGCTGTCACTGTTCCAGCTGACCCTGTCTGTCTGCTGCAGAAACAGGTTAAATGTCTCTAAATCCACAGCTTCATTATTTTTAACTCAACCCAAAGGATAATAAAATACTCCGAGACATTAAATGGACCAGCATAAAACTAAAATCTGTAGATTACACACGGCATCACATTGGAAAGATCTGTCCCTCAAGAGGCTGGAGCAGAACCAGGAAGAACAAACCTTCCACCAGTTCAACATGTCCAGCCTGAAGCACTGATGTCACCTATTCCACAGCCAACTGTCTGGAGCACACACATACCTTTATTGTGGCATCCTCTGAAGCAGAGACCATAACACTGAAAACTGGATGGAAAATGACTCGAGTGACAGGACTCCTGTGCCCACTCAATGCATACTTCTCTGGAGGACGAGGAATCCACTCCTTAGGGTCTCGTTTCTGACCAAGAGGTCCACCTGATGTAAATTCTTCCTTAGCTTCATTCAGCTTCGATTCTAATTCCATTACCTAAGTGTATGAATTTTAAAGAGATCTTTCATCTCCAGTTTTATACAAGATCTAATTCACCTTCTTGCATTAGTAATCCAAGTAAAAACTGACTCCTAAATTCACAGGCATGGACCAAAACTGATTACCAATATTCAGTAGCACTGGTTTTAAAAATCAAACCTAAATTAATCATTTATAGTTTATTCTTTAATAATTTATAGTTAATTCTTAATAATTTAATCATTAATCATTTATTATTTTCAAATTCCCAAATATTTTCACAGGAAAAAAAAAGTTCTACAAAATTCCCTTCACTCACACACTGTACAAATACATCTGAATTACTATTGTGCCAAACTACCAAAGAAGGTCGTGCTAACAAAAGGGAATGCTACTGCTGCAGGAATTCCGTGTCCTGCTGGAGCTAGCACACACATTAACCAACAACAGAAACACTGGAGGGCTAATAAATCCTCGTTGTATTAACCTGCACAAGGGATAGGACTTCATTGTTAACACACTGATTTTAGGGGTTTTTTTGCTTTTAATACACTCTTGAGCCACTGATACACTCTTGAGCCACTGAAGCATGACTAAGAAGAGTTTTGTACTCTCCACTTGCAGCACAATCCCCCACTGGAATGCACTGGAGCTAATGGCTCCTTCCCTCTAGGGCCATGGCCAAAGACAACGGGCAGCACTGATTTTCCCTCCGTTCTAACCCAGCCTGACCCTCTGCACACAGCAATTCCATCTCCCCACTCACCAACTGCCTCAAGGCACCTCCTGCCTCTCCAGCTTCAGGACTGCACATGCACGTTCAGTGCTGAATGCTTTCTGTGCTTTTTATATGTGTACATCCAGCAGATCTCTACTTACCTTCTTTTGTAATCTTATAACAGATGTCCATTTTTTTTCCAGAAGTCCAGCATACTTCTTATCTAACTCTTCATTCTGAGGAGAAGCATTTAAAGAAAGAGGAAGAAAAGCACACAGAAGAACAAACATCAGAGACACAGAAGTATAACTAAATGCTGCATTTTCTTTCTATTACAAGATTACAGTCTCATGCTACAATAATCCTAAATTAGATGCAGATAACACAGACATCAGAAAATAGCCATGCCATGGCTTACTCCATGGAAGATAAAAGCTCTGAGGACTGGCTACCTTGGTCAGAGACAGATGGTAATCTACTACTATAGGGCACTTGTAAAAGCTGGAGTTATCTGCATGAATAATCCATACAAAAATTAAATCTCTTTGTAAAGATACACATCAATCCTTCCAATTTACTCAAATAATTTCAGCCTTTACCTTTCTTTTTCCATTTTAGTATAGCCCACTCCAATTCAGATTTTCTTATGAAACTTTTAGCAACTGCATTTTCTCTTTCCCTCAGGACCATCTAACCTATTTAGATTGCTTTCCTAAGCTTTGGGAAGAGGAGACTAAATTAGGTTGATAGATAAGGCAGATAGGGCAATGATACTAGAATTTTCAATTATAAGTATAGTGTTTCAATTTGTCATTTCTACTTATTTATTCAATACTAGTAGCAAATTGGAGAAATTAAGTCAAATTTTAACCAAGCATTTTGGAAAAAGAACAATGCAAGATATGTAGTAATGAAAAGGCAAGGATTTATCCAGAGGATTTATCCAGCACACAGAAGTTTATTACTTAATCCAGCTGTAGCCATATAAAATGCACACCTCCTATGCTAATAGGTGGCAAAGTTAAAAATTATACCAAATCATCTGTGACAAAGGCAAATCAACAGAATGAAGTTGAAAGAAATGACTGGTCTGAGTCATTGGCATCTGTACAGTCTAAGCAAACAGAGCTGCTTACCAGAGCTGGTCACACAATCACAGAATCACAGACTGGTTTGGGCTGGAAGGGACCTAGAATCTCATTTTGTTCTACACCCCTGCCATGGTGGGGGACACCTTCCACTAACTGCTCCAAGCCCCATCCAACCTGGCCTTACTGGATGATGAACTCCTGTGAACTGTTTCAGCCTGCCCTCGTACTACTTGGTTACCCAAGAGACCCAACAACAGACTAAGGCAATGACTTAACTCCTGACCCACCTCAAATCTCAAAAGAATCTTCCAACATTGGCTCTGTATGATAAAGCAGAGGACGAAAGTAATCCAGTTTTGTCTTCCTGTTTCTTAAAGATTCCCACTGAAGTCAGTCTCCAAAGCTGCACAGTCTCAGACCATTTCAAATCTGGTTATAAAACCATTTGCTCAGAAATGGTCAACTCGCCCAACAATTACTTTTCCCTTTTCTGGCAAGGCAATAAGCTGTGTGAGTTCATCACCTCCAGTTCTGAAACTGTCTGAGCTAACAGGCAGGTAGTAGACACACAGGTTCAGAACAGATTCAAGTGCCATAAAACTGACAGACTTGTACATTAAAATATAGACGAAGAATCTTGTTTGAACTCACCACATCTAATTCAGCTTCCTTTTTAAAAACCGAATATGCCTCCTCATAGCCATTGGAACGGAGGTAATCTGCTATCGCTCGATTTCTACAAAGCAACATTTTAAATACAATTTAAGGAATCAAAGAAAGATTGTCATCACAACATAGCGCATTCTGATCAGATCCTTGTCTACGTTCCAAAGTAAAAGAGCAAAAAATTGCCAGACTTTACTCAAGATAAATGTAGAATTCATGGATTGCAGCTTATATTGCAATGTGCTTACTGCAAATTGAAGAATCCATTTTTTATGCCATCAGTAATCTTGAAATTATATTTTCATCATTTCCCAATTCTAGTTTCAAATACCAGCAGTTCTATCAAAAATAAAGAGTAGAGAGATCCAAACCACAACACACAGTACTTAAAGGGCATATGAACAGAACCACTCTAAAATCTATTTGGAAACAAATGCTAATAATTTAAGCTTAGTGAAAATGCAACACGAACTTAAAAACTGATTCCTTACAGTTCATCTCGTTGCCTTTGTGACAGCACCATCGTGGCTGAGATGTCAGGTTAACGTGATCGAGCAGTGGCTTCTCCTCAAGAGCTAAAGTCTTGGGAACCCAGGATCCACAATTCAGTCTGCCACAGTGGCTTAAATCACAAGTATTTCTCCAGATGTGAAATCCAATAGGAAATCCAGAGGCATTCAACACAGAAGATTCAATCCATCTACAAGGAGGAGAAAGAAACATCATTTGTTTCATTGAAACAAGCATTCCTCTGGCAGCTTTCTTAGATTTATCCAAACAGCATCTTTAAAGACTCCGGCTCTACCCCAGCATGGGGCCCTTGCAGCTACAGTGCTGCACAACTGTAGCACACAAATGACTTCTCCCACTCCAGTACCACCACCTGAGGAAGTTCCGAAGAGGCATGGATTAAGAGACAATACTGGTTTTCTTTTCAGTCATGTGTTGATGCAGTTTACCTATAGCTAATATTTCATCTTGCCCACATTTAGGGCACAGCAAATTTTTAAACAGTTCTTCAATCTTATCAGAGTGGCACCATTACCATGGGGAGAGCTGCCACAGGCCCGTTACTGCAGCTGGGCTCAGGGAATGGTGTGATCACAACACCTCTGGCAACGCCAGCCAATTCGGGATACGGCTGGAACCCAACATGCTTGAGATAGTTGGGTGCAGCCGAGCTGTGCCTTTGCAAAACACACACTCGTTAGTATCCTTTGATGCAGAAACACGAACTGCAGCATTCTCGGTGCACAACCTGCTTCAACCGGGCAGCTTTAACCTCTGCCACACTGACATCACCAAACCCATGTTGGCAGTGCTGCCTCTGCTTTCTGCACTGCAGGGACCTTGTGAGCACCATGACCATGGGAAGTGCTGAAATGGCACTTCTTGCACACCTGGCAGGTTCTGTACAGAACTCATCATTCACTCAAGCTGTTCAGCAAGTCTGACCGACCAACCAGCTTTCAGCACCGAGATAAACTGAGGCAACATACAGAGGCTCACAGACAGCAGGTGGGTTTGCAAACGTTCTACTAACTGCTTGAGGACGTGCATGCTCCCGCTCCCTCACCTCTGCCCCTCTCTAGACACACAGGTATGCCGAGTTCAGTATCACAGCTCAATAACAATTTTAGTAAGGAGCCTCTTTTAAACAATAGTCTGCTATGAAAAAAGTCAAGAAAATACTAAGCTCGTATCATTAATGGCTACTTATTCATCACAGGGGATCAGAGGCTTCTTTCTAAACCTATCTAGGCCCTGCTGTCTGCTTCAAAATGAGCTTAAGCTGCAAGTTGCTTGCATTCCACCCTGCTGGTGGATCTTCTACGTCAAATGCTGCACACCATAATACTGCCCTACAAGCCAGTTAGAACAGGAACACTCTGAACAGGCAGTACCGCATTTAATTAGTCTAACCTCTTCCCCAATAGCTATTTCAGAAACAATTCAGCTGAAAACTAACAGCACAGGCTGCATCCTTCAGAGAACAGAAGCAAACATTTCACTTACTCTTGTCAATACCTAATTCATGCCAGGTAAAGAGAGAGTTGGGTTTCAAGAGATGTCCCGTGCTCAGCCCAGAGTCAGAATATCACATGCAAATCAATGGAAATTCAGTGAATATCAAAAATAACGTCCTGCAGTGCTGAGAGGCGCCCTGCAGAGGGCGCCGCGGCGGGACAGCCCGCGCTGAACCAGGCTCGGGCTCGGGCAGGGGCAGCGCAACGAGACCGGGCACCTCCGAACGCACGGCAGCACTTCTGGAAGCGCCCAACAGCACAACGCAAAGACACAAACGTCCAACATCTGCCTCTAGGACTGCCAGGGTGAAAATCTGAAGGTCGGGTTTGTATTATGAACCTCCACTAGCAGTGAATGTCTAGTAAATCCAGTGCCAGCATACTGGCTCCAGTAAAAATCCCAGTATCTCATCAATTTTGTTGCGGCATCTGGGAGATGCAATTATAGCACTTGTCTAAAAATAACAGCAACTGTGTTTGTAAGGCCATCCTTCACATATCACCTATTTAGAAATTCATTTTCCCTGTCAAATATAAAGTAACCCCAAACTTCTCCCACATCCACCTCCCAACACCTGGGCTGCTCCACAGTCTAACTCTGAATTGTTAGTGAGAAACAGATCCTAGTACTAGATAAATTCCAACAGCTACAGGGCAAAACAGCTACTCCTGCTATAAGCAAATTACAGCTGAGCCAAAGCCACCAACCAACTGATCTACAGTATCTCGCTCCTCCAGAAAGGGTCTGTTCCAAGCACCCTGCTCAGCATTCCTAATTTTTTAACTACAAAGCCACCTAAATAGCAGGCAAAGTATTTTTAGGGCTGCCTCCTTCATAGACAAAAACAGAACAAACAAACCAAAACCAAAGCCCACCACAAACAAACAAAAACCCCCATACAAATAACCCACTCAAGCAAAACCATCCAAACCCAAAAAGCCCAAAAGGACCAACATTCATTATACACCTGTGCCACTATGTGCACTGCATTTTTTTTAGCTGGAGCAGACTTTGTGACATACAGGCTTCAGCGAAGCAAGACTAACCAGTCCTCCTCCATCACCTATCAGTCACCACCATGTTACCCGCAAACAACTCAGCCATGAGAGGCAGCCAGGACTCTGGGGGAACACAGGGGAACAAAAACAACCCACAAAAACCCGCCACCTGCTCATTACATCTTGCCTGAATCTGGTCACTTTGTATCAGCATCTTACTGTGACCAAGGCAGTGTCAAGACAGAGTTAGATCTTCTTTTGAAAGCAAAGCTGTCTTTGCATGAGAATTTTACTTTGCTCTCTATTAAATACAGGAAAAAGCACAATGAACCTAGAGAGCCACCCATGGAGTAACAGCTACTAATCAAGTGTGAACCAGGATGTGCCTTTTATTAATACCCACTTACACTCCTCCAAGTTGTAGTTTCTAACTTAAAACCTATCTGATTCCCTATCAATAGTCTGCAAATATAAAACCACTAAGTGGCAAACCTCTGCACAAAGACAATAACAGAGGGCTACAGGTGTTCTCAGCAAGATCTGGTGTCTTTGTAAAGTAAGCCTTTTAAAACTGGGAGCTGGCAGAACACCTGTCACTGGCACAGGTACGACACATGCAACGGTCACCTCTCACTCCTCCTGGCAGCGCAGGAGCTGCACGGTTTTCTAGAACAACACAAACCATTCCTTACCTATACACAACATACTCCTCAGCTCCACTAACAGCAGCAGATACTCAGCAGGCAACTTGCACCTCATCCCAAGTGCCCACCTTTCTACTCAGCTACAGATCAGCTTTTATACTTAGGACTGGCAGAAACATCAGAGCAGTAAGCATAGCAGACCTACTTCAACCCTTCAGTGCTGCAGGACTACAGAGTGGCACACTGAAGCACAATCTTTAAAAAGAAATTAAATTAAGAGACAGCCAAGAATCGTCACAGGCCGGAATTTTTCCCTGCACAAGCTTCTAAAACACAGAATTATTGATGAAGAGCAACAAACTGAGCAGAAATACCTGAAAAACAGAAGAATCCTCTCCTGTAAGGGAAGGTGGAAACAGCATAGGGCAGGTTCCTCTCATTTGAAAAAAAATAAATGGGACCTTCTGTCTCTTCACATCTGACCGTCCCCCTTCTTCCTAAACCAGGGTTCAGAGATTGCTGAGCTTCACCACACCAGGCTGTTGCTGCAGCCAGCTGCCCTGGCCACGAGCCTGCCCCCGCTGCACTAAGGACATGCTCACGGCCACTGCAGCGGCTCCGAGGCCCCGGCTGTGCCCAGCCGGTGCCACCTGGGCAGCACACGCCCCTGTGCAAGCGGCTGTGAGCAGGGCACCCAGCCAGCCCCACGCCACGCTGGCACCGGGCACCACCGACCTGGCACGGACAGGAACACCCTCTTCCCCAGGGCGACTAAGAGGATTCAACAGACAGCTGCTGCTTCCTGGCTTCAAACACTGGGTTCTTCCACTGATGGGTATCAGTGTGGTTCAAATGCTTCCTAGATTACTGGAAAACTTCACAATAACTTAATGAGAGACTTGCACATGATTCATAAATGCACCAACAGCAAAATGAAACAAGTTCAGCTCCATTTGTTAGCTGAGACAGCTCTACAGGAGGTATCCAAGCACAATAGCTACACGCTCAGTCACAGCAGTGAGGTAGGGAAAAAATAATCACTTTCAGGCAAGAGATTCCCCTCAGTTCATTATATGTCATGCCAATAAATGATACACCTTGGCTTGTAGGTATTTCTATGACTGTGTTCATACTTGCTTCAGGAGACACTTAAGTATTTTCCATAAGTATTCTCCAAATAAGACTGAGAAACAGATTATGGATCCAAATTAATTAATCAGCATTTTAGTCTCAACCTGCCAAAAATACTTACTTATTTACCAGAACTAGCATCAAGCAAGAGCAAAGTTACCAGAATTAAAATTCCTAAAAGTGCCTATTCTGTACACACAAAAAATCAAATCTAGTCTCTAAATTTCTTCAGAGTTCATTATGATTTTGTTTAGCAGAGTATACTGGATACTAAACAGTACTAAAATTTGGGTTATATACCTAAGCCCTTCCAAATCCACATTTTCATAAATGTATCCTGAGGTACCAAACTACACTATCACAACAAACCTCAGCATCTTCCGCAGGATTTTGTCACTAAGTTCCGTTCAAGGTTCTCCACTGTCTTTCTCTGCTCCTATCAAGTGTATCAAAAACACTTTTAAGGACCAACACCATAAACAAACCCCTAAAATGGTTCAACTGACTAACAATGCCCATTTCTGCCGTTCAGAAAAAGTCACAGTAGAAGTCACTCCCAGCTGAGCTGTGATCCATCTCACCCACAGTGAGATCCACACTCCCCTCTCCCAGGAGCGATGGCACAGCAAACCCAGCTGTGTCAGTGCCTCTGTCACTGGCAGTGCTCTGCTACCACAGCGAGGGGTCAGAAAACCAACACAAGAACCATGCAGTGACATACAGAGAACACCAAGCCCCTCCAAGTTCATGGTGAACCAGTGTTCCTCACAGACATGTGCAGGTCCTAACCACAGTTTTAAGGTCACCTTAATAAAGCTGCAGAGTAATCTGAAGATGCATTACATTATAATGTAATACATTCTAACCATCAAAAGTTCAATTTCCCAGACTTCTCATGGCCTGAGTTACTTAGATTACTTAAACCACGACTCCTTTCACCAAGAGAATCCTCATCAGCACCACAGTGTCTTGTCACACCACAAGAACTCCTGGCTCTTCATCATTCTGGTAATTTCAGTCCTCAAACTTACAGAAACATTTGTTTACCAGCTACTAAAAAAAGCTGTCACTCAGCCTTATTATGTTCTTAAGCACTTCTCCTAACTCCCATAATTCCCACAGGCACATTTGTCCCTCATGTATTTTATTATTTCTCTCTTACCTTTTTAATTTTTATAAGTTAAACCGAGAAAATCAGCTTTAACTTAATTCCTTGGTTCACAACTCTGGCAGCAGCAGTGAACTGTTCCATACACCAGCACCACCACCCCGGGTTCACTCTGCTGCTGCTGTCCAGCAATCTCATCTGGTAGTGCATATCCCAAACATACGTTCATGGCTCCTCCAGGAACTTAACAGTAAATTAATTCAATTTCTGCAGTTTTTATGACTGTTGCTCAGGCTCCATAAACAGTCTTCCCCACAAAAAAACAAGCTATGTACACTAAACACATAACTGTAGCTCATTACATTAAAAATTAGAAAAGATACGTGGCATCAATTACAGAGCTAAAGCATCAGCAGATACAGAACAGACCAGCAGAGTGCAGCTCTGAAAGCTCAACAAAGCTTTAGCTCAGCACTGCTGTGCTTTAGGAATTGTACTTTTTTGCCTTTTTTTGCAGAATCCTAATACTTTAATTAACTCAGCTACAAGACCACTTTGTCCCTAAGTATTACTATGACAACATTTTTAATAATATTCTACAAGAACATTTATTGAAGGAAACAAAATCTGAGGTCCCATTCTCAGATTGTCAGCTCAGGCACACCTAATACAAAGCATTTGGGTGTTAAAAAGGCACGCGCGCCATCATCAACATCAGGAACACAAACTGAGTTCACATTGTGAAATCAATTAAGAGTTTTCCATTACTCACATTCAGGTTCAAATTTAAATCTTAATTTATAATTTAAAATTTCAATAACCTGTATAAGAAGTAAAACATTTTGGAGTGTTAATCTACATGCTACCAACTTTCAAGTAGTTTCTCTAACACATTCTATCATTCTTAAAATGTTTTTTTACCTCAAAGAAAACTCCTGGAGTTTACTTCTAAATTGTTAATATACCCAAAATCCTACTTCAGTTAGCTCTGTCTCTTCAGCTAATTTTACAACTCCAGTGAAAAGGCTAGTCACTTATGAAAACCAAAGGCCACCAAAAAGAGTAACTGAATTGATATAATCGGAATAAATTCCACAATTCTTTAACGTTAAAGGATCCATTTGTGCATTAGTAAAAGAGAAACTCTTGTTGCATTGTCTCTTGCTACATGGCTGGCACAGGAGATCCTTGAAAGGTTCTTCGACAGTGTATCCTGTTTCACAACATTAACAAGAGAACTTAAAGTGGTTATTTGGGAGTATTCCCAGCAATTAGAGCTACAGTCCTTATGGAAGAACTAGACTGCATGAATTGTTCTCCTACACCTCTGGATTATGTTGCTAAATTCTACCAAGTACATAAGAACACTTCCTTTTAAGTTAAACTAATTTTTAATGGGTCTGATTTTCTTTTAAAGCCCATAAGCAAAAAGCTGCTTTATCAGACTCAAGCCACAGAATAGGACAACTCTTTCCACAAATGAACTCAAAGCCAGATTCCATAGAAGTGAAGTAATATCCACGTTTCCTGGGCATAACTATTAGGACCTGAAAAGGGTTCCTAGATACCTCTCTATCTGTTGATAGGAAAGAAAAACACTAACAAGTAAAATAATCCAATTCCTCTCCTGCCTCCACCTTGCCCCCTGTTACTGCAGGAAAGCTCATCCACAGTAGAATCACCCAGGCACAGCCATGCAGCCGCTCCTAGTGTGGCAAACAGACCTTATCCTAGAAAACGTTGGTATCCATCACCTGCTAAGCTGGCAGGGATGAGTCAGGGAATATGAGAAAGCTACTCATTTATGAGCTGGATTAATCTTTTTTTTTTTTTCCCCCACTTTTCAGCCTACATCTGTAAAGCTGGCTGAGGGATTACGATGAAGTGAGCTCCAACAACTATCTGATTTGGGAAAAACAAAACAAGAACCAAATCTGATCTGAATTACAACTCTGAGCCTTATTTTTAATTCATATGTTTAGTAAGCCTGTTATTCTGCAATTAAGGGAAGTCTCAAAATGCCCGTAGGTCAACACTTTGCTTGATACATCAATGTAATATCCACAGAGTACAGCATTCTGTGCAGTCTTTGTAATAATTCACAAAAAACGTTTTCTGTTTCAGTTCAGTTACAGGTTTATCAAAGGAAATAGATTTTAACATGAAAAAAGTGAAAAATTTTATGTCTGTTTTCTTCCCCATTTCACCTACATGTACAGTTTTTGCTAAAAACCTGATACAGTAGTTTAGTTCTGAAAGTAATTCAACACCAAATCCATGGGGAACGAGAAAGCAATCTGTAGCAGATCAGATATAATGCCTATGTTCCAAAGACTTGGAATGCAGGTTGCAATTACATCTGAAAAATAAAGCTAAGGAATGTCATCAAGATGCTATAAAACAAGAGCAAGTTGGCTGCTCCATGCAGCATGCTGCCTAAAGAAACGCCTGTGCATTTTGAAATCAACTCCTATGCCCGTCTGCTTTCCCATATTATCTCAAGCTAAGTTTTTAACACATCACTGGCAGTCACTACCCACCTTTAGGCCTGTAAAACAACAGAACACATTTCTGGCCTCGTTACCTTCCCAGGCACCAATGCTAAATGACTTTGAGGAATCTGGACCAAATTTGCTTGGAAAATACTTTTTTTTAAAAGAAGACTTTAAATTAATTCAAACTTGACATTTTTTCTACATGTATCACTTCAGTTTTGCAATTCTGATAGAAGCATGATACAAGTAATTCTCAGGAGAAACATCTTGAGCACTGTCACATCATCTAATTTTAGAGCCTTTGAGCTTCCTCCAGGTCAGAGCTCCAGCCTGAGGTCTGTGTATAGGCTTTGGGGGAAAACGTCCTTCTTCTAACCTGCCTGTTCAGTTCTATGTGAAAACGCAGGTAAATTTAGCTACCAATAAATGAACAACCTGGAAAAACTCAGGCTGCAGTAGAAAACCAAGCTTTAACATGCGTGAAAACGTTTTTGACATAGCACTCTCCACATTGCTCTCAGTGTGTTGTGACAGTGGTAGGACAGCAAGTAGGGGTAGTGTTATGGGGCTCGATATTACATGTTGCTACTCAACACTTGCTCAGAGCGAAGCACGTAAGGGTCAGCTGGATGACTTAAGCAGGATATTTTTCAGTATCATTACTGCTAGGTCAAACAACACATACATATTTTGGGATAGCAATTCTAGACCACCAAGAGAAGAGTGCTGCACTCAGATGTGTCTGTCAGCAGGCATGCAACTGGATTTGAACTTTATTGTTTTCAATTTTTCCTCCCATACTTCTCTGGCTTGAAAAATTAAGTAACAGATTTATAACTGTAAAGGAGGTCACAGGACTATATTCAAATTTAAATAATTCAATCATTAAACTGCCTGTTATACTGGAAATGTGATATTAACAAAAATGACTGTGAATTGATTAAATTTATATAGAAAAATATCTGGAAGGAAACTTAAAAGGAACACCTAAGTTAATACTTTAGAAACAGGAGAAGGTGTAAACCACAAAGAAATCCAAACAAGAACTTAAGACAGACCTTCCACTCTTCAATCATGAGAACACTGTTGGTCCTTTACCCATTTTCGAAGCTCGTTGGCCAAAAATGGCTTCACTTGCCCAGAGGGGGAGGGGAAAAAAAAAACCAAAACCAAAAAGCTCATCAAAATTGTCTATCTTCTTCCATTACAGGCAACAGTGTTCAACCTCTCATGACACTAGTACCAAAAATAATGAAATCAGGGTTCTGGTAGAAGGTGTCTCATCTTCCTTATCACCCACCTTCACCTACTACCCTCCTGCCTCTAAAACAGAGCTGAAGGTGAAAGAATCAGAAACTTCTACCATTACTGATTTAATAGACACCATCTGTTTAAAATACATACACACACTCATTAATGACATCATCCTCTTAATAGATTATAAGGATATGAGCATTTAAACAAACCAAATTGTTTATGCAATCTCTTTCTTTACCGCAAAAAGCAGGTGAATCCAGCACAAGACAAGCTGCCAGTGTTGTTTCTTTATGGAAGAAACAGTCATTTATCTGCAGCAAACAGCCTAGATGCTTCCAGCTGATTTTCCTCTAGTCTTAAAGAAGGATAAACTTAACACCTTTGCTTTAGCATTAAGCAGAAAAACAAGGCAGAGGCAATCTCGGGGCGAGGTGAGGGGGGGAGGCACACTTGTCTAATTAAACCAAAAGAACTTAAGGTTTGTGGAGCACAACAGGAACAATTAACATGGATACAAGAGGCAAGGTATAAATAATCCCAGTCATGAATGCCCCTGTGCTATCCCAGATGCAAACCAGTAGAGCACCACCCCACAGAGCCTGTCACCTACCTCACAAGAGGTGTGACAGCTGAGTCACCAACCAGCCCCAGAACAAGAGGTGCCTCTGAACAGCCTTCGACCAACTCCCTCAGCAGGGACCTACTTAACAACGGATGCAAGGAAATTACAGGACAGACACTGCTGCTGCACCACCTACAAACCTCAACCACGGATGGTCCCATCTCTGGAAATACCTTCCCAAGGCTGCAGCAAGTAGATACTAGTTAAAAATATCAGATAAGCCTTCCAGAATCAACACAATCACAACCACAAAGATGTATTTATTACATTCATTAAATTACAATCCTTATCCAAAGTCCACAAGCAGCCAAGCCAAGCTGCAGGGCTCACTCAGAAGCAGTACCATTAAGAAGGAAATGGCGAAAATAATTCCAAATGTATTAACTAGCAGGTACTCTGAATTAATAACGCTGATATTTTTACAGTTATACATGCATCAGTGCTCTTGGTATTTATTGGTCAATGTGACAATGCTGTGCACAGCAATAATTTTGGAAGGACTGTATGCTTACAGGCCCAAGGAAATGGAGTTCAGCATACACGTACTTCTTAAGTAACATTTTTCTTTGAAATTTCCTGACAGTACATGCCAGCAGGAAGCTAAATGATAGGTGGCTTCCAAGACGGTGAACTAAAAGCAAGAGAGCCTAAGTCACACCTACCTAATCCCTTAAGGAGAGAGCAGGAGGCTTAAAAAAAAGAAAACAGAATGAGCTTTTAAACATTATGAATGAGACAAACATTGCCTCATCTAAGGTCCTGCCTCAACTGAGAGGAAAAGGCCCTTCTTTAAACAACTGAGATAAGATACAGGTTAGCAATACACGTCTGTTGGGCTAACCCGCAGCAGCTGGCATCTCCAGGGTAAAACTGGAACTCTATTCTTCATCAGACAAAATCCTGGTTATCGCCAATGTTTCTAACATGTACTGTTCATCAGTTGGTCTTAGAACATGGCAGGAATGAAGAAAAGTTTTGTTCTAAAATAACTAATATGTGAAAACCAGACATTTAACCCAACCTCAGCCCAGGACCCCACCATTAAGCTGACAAAACAGAGCTACAGCTCCCATCACACCTCTGCACCCCAGTGGTGGCACAATCCTGCCCACAGAGCATGGCCATTCATGCTCCCCTAGCATGGAAAGCATTCAGAGCAAGAATTCTGAGGAAACAGCTTTATGTACTTAAAATTAAATTTAAACAGGTCAGGATTGTATCTTAGTGTAAATGCTTATTTTTAAAAACTTGAAGTGTAGCCTACTCTGTCAGGCAGATCAAAAGACAAAGCAACATCACCCATGAATCCCCATTTCCCTTGTGTCAGGCAATGAAGTAGCTCCTGAGAAAGCCCCTGAACCCAGGCAAGGCTTCACCAGCGCAATACATTTTCAGTAGTCAGGTTGTCCTGCCGGTGATACTTAAGCTCTTACAAAAAGGAGAAAGAGGAGGCAGTTGTAACGTCACTGACAGATCTGCAAGTATGGACAGTGCATAGCCTACTGCTTCTCTACAACAAACCTCACAGGAGAGTCCCAGAACCATTCTATCAACACACATGGCTCTGATCCTTAGGAAAGATCTTCAGTTGCCATCACAAATTACATGTTAGAGGCTGGAAACTCCCCCGCACCCCATAGGAAATCTGAAATTATTCTCTATTAATAATAATTACTGATTTCTATTGTCCTCTTGATTTCCTGAATTTAGGCCTACACAGTTCTTATTTTCAGCCTGACAAGTATTTCAGTGCCCACTTCATGGACACTTCAGCTGCTCTCCCAGTCTTTGCCTTTAGTTTAGAAAACGGGCCTGAAGATCACCAAAGCAGGAGAGAGCTGACCTAAACTGAACTATTCCAATGTCACTCTCCTTCTTACTATGGTAATTCCAACCCCTCTAGTTCAGGAATATAGGGCAGCTACAGAGGGTTGTAAAAAAAACTTACAAACATATGCAGTCTGTACCTGAGCTACCCTGAGGCAGACAGGTCCAGCTATTGTTTGCTCAGAATATTCCACAAGAGGTACAAATACATTATAATTAAAGATGGACATTGGCTGTGGAGTTCTTCATGGAAGACAAGGTTGGAGTGCTGAACAAGGCAGTCAGCAGATGTTGATTCTGGAGCTGTCCCATTCATAGCAAGTTGGATAGACAGCAAGCTGAGAGCAAAGACACAACCTGAGTCCCCAGGCTGGGAGGAGCACAGGAGCCAGGACAGGCACAGGAATCAGCAGGACAGGCAAGACAGAGCTCATGTGCAGGCAGAAAGGAACTACTAATGCCTTTTGCTTCTGTAGAACCCAAATGAACAAGTTACTCCTGTAGAAAAAGTGACTGCCATCATTTCAAGGGCAAAAATCAACCAAAGCTGTTAAGATGGCAAGTGTTTTACTGGGTTCTTCATCGGCCTTAGCCTGGATATGCATTAGACTCAGGTACTGAGCTCATGCAGCCACTGAATCCTGGAAGATCTACTCCAAGTGAACGAACTAGAAATAATGCAGAAGCCACTGTCCCTTATTTTAATTTTGGGCATACTAAGAGAAACACAGTCTCTTGTGTGCCCATCTCCTGTCACAAACTGCACTCCAGAACTGAGACCCCCATGAAAAAGCAAAATCTCAGTCTGCTTCAGAATCATCCGTGTTCAATGCTGTACTTGCTCCAATCAACACTGAAATCAGATGGGAATGCCATGAGGTACATGTGGAACAGGAGAGCACTTCCACAAGCAGCCCTTCCTAGGTGCTTCCTCCAATCCCTATTGTACTCCCCAAATCCTTTGTTCTAACGCCTTTCCTACACAACTTTAAGCAATAGTACCCAAGGGGGACAGCAATGCTCTTACAGAGCTACAGTGCTCAAAAGGGCTTCGAAAATCTTGAGATGTTATTTTACAAGAACTCGGCACATGACGAAGGGCAATGCAATCTAGTCTGTACACTGACAGCAGTCACTCCACTGTGGTCACCAGAGAAACCAGGGATTGTCTTTTCCTGTGTGCCCACCCATAATCCGGTCTAACCAAGAAGTTCCATGAACAAATAACAGCATGAAGCCACAATACAGGGGCTTCTCTAGATTCCAGAGAATCTTGTGTGTGAAACACCAGCGCAAAAATTGTAATTCTTATCTAAAGTGTAAATAAAATCAATTCAACAAGTGAATATCTAAGTGGATAAATTGAAGCGGTTATCAGACAAAAAAAATCCGGCTTTGCAACAGTGACTGGTCACTTCTCACTGCCAGACAAATCAAAATCCATCCTGCAGAAAAAACCAGCCTCAGAACAGAATGTGAGATTTGTTTCATTTCCGAAGCTTCCTGCACCATTAGATTCTTCCCTAAAGAAGAGACTTCATTGTTACGGCAATTAGTATTCCTCCACCCCGGCAAAGGGAGAAAAAAAAAGCTCTGAAAGGGTAATCGAGCCATTTCGCAGCTTTGCCTCCTTACTCCACCCAGTCTCTTCCCTGCTCAATGGCTGCTCACAGCATCCACAAACATGGGAACAGCAACAGAAACACACAAAAACGAGATGCCTAAGAACAAGCCGGATATTTGCAATGCATCTTACAGTTTAAAAATATTTTCTTTGTTTAGCTCCCCAACATAATTTTCCTATTTAACAAAATCACTCTAAGGGCAAATAACATTCTGACAGCAGACCCTCCCTCTCCCGAAAACCAGCCAAATGCTGCACAATCATTTACAAAATGATCATGAGTGAACGGAGGTTCTTTAACCACCACCTCCTAATGCCATGAACAATACTGTCATAGGAACATGCACTTAAAAGAATCACCACAAAAATACGTATTTTAGCCAGGTCAATATGCCCAAACATTTAATTATATTAAAATAGTGTTTATTAAAGATTTTTAATGTAGCTTAGATTAACCTTCTCCCATCCCTAGTAGGTAATTCATTATGAAAGGACTTGACCTGCACCAACCAAGCCCACTACTGCAGCACTATAGGCAAGGAAATGGTTCGAGTGATACCATGGCAAAGAAAGGGAAGGTGTCACATTATTATTGGTATTAAAGGTCAATTTAATTGCATCCACCTTAAACAAAAAAAAAAAACAAAACAAAACAAAAAAAGAAAGAAAAACAAAAAAAATCTCACGCCCACAGAACTGAACAAACCCCAAACTTTTCAAGGGAGGCACCACTCCCACCCCCCAACTTCCATCAAAAGCTTTGCCTGCGTATAACCTCCTGCTGAAACAAAACCTCGGGAGCAGCAATTAATACAGGATTTTAGCAAACTCGACTGCTATTATAAGATTTTCAGGGGAAGCCTGTGCACCTGCAGCCATCCAGGCAGTGATATGACCCCCAGAAGGAGAGATTAGACCTCCCTCCCCCGTTTTACTGCAGCTGGTTCTGAAGGTCTGAGCCACCTCCTATCGCTGCTGCCCTGCTGAGCACTGCAGGAAAACTGGGGATGCGAGACAAATTCTGAAACAACACCTACTCCTTTCCCTGGATTATTAATTCTCGTCTTGTTTTCGGTGCCGCGGCCGCGCTGGCGATTTGGGCCATCGCCCGACGCCCGGCCCTGCCCGGGGAGAGGGTGACAGGGGGAAACCCCCGGCAGGAACCGGGGAGGGATGCTCGGGGTCCCCTCCGCGCACGCACCGGGCCCATCGCCCCTGAAAGCTTTTTTGTCGCTATTAACCCTGGCCCATCGCCTCCTCCAGGTATTTGCTAAGTCACGGACGGAGCGGCGCGGCCCGCGGGGGGGGGACACGGGCCCGGCGGCGGCTCCGCGCCCGCCCCGCCGCTCCCGCCGGGCCCTGTTTTCCTGCAGAGTCACCGCGGGAGCGGGGCCGGGGGCCGCGGGGAGCGGGGGAGCCGCGCCCCGGCCCCCAGAACCCCCCCACACCGACCCGGGGGGAGGACACCGGGCCGGCCCCCCCGCCGCCCCCCGCCCCGCCCGGTCCCTCCTCACCAACGGGCGCGGCCGCCATTTTGAGAGCGAGGAGAGAAGGGGGGGGAGCGGGGCGAGGGCGGGGAGCGGGAGAGGAGGGGGAGAGCGGAGAGGAAAGCGGCGGCCGCTCGGGCCCCGGGCCGGGACAACCCGCGGGCCGTTGGGGCGGCGGGCCCCAGGCTTACCGAGCCCCGCCAGCACCGCCGCCTCGCTGTGCTGCGCGGGGCCGGCGCCACCCGCCTGTCCCACTCACCGGCGCGGCGTCCCGGTGCGGGGTCGGGGTCCCGGTGCGGGGTCGGGGTCCCGGTGCGGGGTCCCGGCGCTCGGGGACGCTCCGCTCGCTCCGCGCTGTCAGAGGCGCCGCGGCCGCCGGGAGGGAGGGCGGGAGCGGCGCGGCCGCCGCGGCGCTGCGCATGCGCGGGCGGGGGCGGGGACGGCCGCCCTCCGCCATCTTGGGCGGCCGAGGCGCGGGGTGCGTGTCCCGGCGTGCCGCGCGCTCCTCCCGGCGTGCACTGCGCGCCTGCCCGCCTGAGGGGGCGGCGCGGGGACACCGGGAGCCCCCGGAATAAGGGGCGCTTCCCGGGAACACACCGCGAGTACTGGGCACATGCCACGAAGATCAGGCACACCGGGAAAACACCGGGCACGGCAGCAGTGACACTGGGCACCCCGGCACCGGGCATGCCGAGTGCCACCGAGCACCGGGAAGACGAGGCGCAGCGGATACACCCACATCGATCTCGGCCTCCCACAGGCACCGGGCGCTCTAGTGCCTTCCGAGTGTCCCTTCCTAGGAATCCCGTCCCGGGACAGCTTTGTTTTGTTGAGTGACCTTGTCTCGCAGATCTGGAGTCACCAGAGTTGAGAGAAACGTTCATATCTTTTGTGTCCATCACCTCCTTGTGACGGGAGCAGTGGGAACTGAATGTTTGCATAGTTAAATCTCAAAATGTCCTTTGTTTAATATCTCAAAATGGTGGTTCGTGGTGGTAAACTGAGGCACAGACCACTGCTGCTTTGACCCCTGCGCTCACAAGAGGTGGCACAGGAGAGTCCCGGAGAGTCTTGGCACTGCCTCTCTCAGCTCCTGCTTGACCAACACAGCCAGGCAGCTCTGTCAGCAGAGTTCTCCCACCAGTTTGTTGTTTTGAATCCCAGTGGTCGCAGTGTCAGGGACAGCAGTGCTTGCCCAGGAGCTCTGCACAGCCCATCGTGGTGAGCACTACAGCTGCGCTGGTAGAGGCCACAGGCAGGGAACCTGCTGCTGGCCAGAAATCCCAGAGCCCCGCAGCCCCAGGGACAGTGACCACAGCCACCTCCAGCACAGGCAGCGTGGCAGCAATGCAGCAAGACTGGGGCCACGCAGCTGTCTGAAATGCTGACCCGAGGGAAGAGGTAATTCCACGTGGAAAATTATCTAGACAGCAAAAAAATGGAGAAAACTTCAAGGGACACTAAAAATTGTGTAATCAAAAGCTGTACAGCCTTATCTGTTACTCCTGCGAGTAGCAGTGAAGATTACTAATGTAACAGTTGCATAATGCACCTCTGTGTTTGTACCCAGGGCACCTGAGGGTGCTGGTGTCAGTGTTGCCTGTGCTGGGCCTTGGGCCCTCACTTGCTCTTGTTTATTTTATACAGCAATGGAAAGGGCTATGCAAACCCCATACACCACACAGGCACTTGTCAGGGCTATTTCACGGACAACATAAGAAACACAGGGGACTGGAATTTAGGGAAAGGCTTTCAAATAGTTGCCCAAATTACCCTGGCTTTACTTCCACCTGCTTGCAAAGCAGGCAAAACTGCTTTGACAGCCTCAGAATTCTCATATTTCATGTATTTTGGGTGCATATTCAAGTGATAATTAGCATCTACACAAAAAATTATATCTGGTTTGCAGGGATTAAGGAATTTTCCAAAGATGTTTAGGACACTGGTATTTTATTCTCCTTTTACAGCTGGCCTTCCTTGTAATATCGTTGCTTGATACTAGAATGGAAAAGAAGTCCCAGCTGCCAGCACAGCTGAACCATGAGGAGTCTCAGAGCCCATTTTTTTTGACCATTTCCTTGATGGCCACCATGTACCTCGGTAATAGCAAACACGGACCCTGCGCGGGACAGGCAGATCCAAATTACACAGCTCCTTCTGATCCCAACTTCAGTTTTTCTTCAGACTATTCCTAAAGGCATTGTTTGCCGCTTGCACAGCTCTGCTGCAGTGTGAGCCAGGCTTCTCCAGGGGAGTTTTTGCCATCTAGGGTGGCACACACAGCAACGGCTACTACAGCTGAGATTAGGATCCCAAACGTTCCATCAACCCTTTCCACACACTTCCTGCTAAACATGGAAACTGGATTCATTGATAATTCATATGTTGCCTCTGAATGAAAGTTGTCATTAATATTCTATGCGTGTACATATTTGTGTAGCAAAGCACCTGCAGTGACTGTACCACTGCAACCAGCTCATGTACATGTTTCACGTCCGTCGCGGTGCCTGACCTACAAAAGATGTGAGCTGTTACAGCCACAGAGCTCTGGAAAAGAAAGAGTTGCATGAAAATGCCTCCACAGATTTGAACTGAAAGATCAGTGCAGTTTTAGGTCAGGACTGAATTCCAGTGACATAAATACTGTCGTTACAAGGTGCCTAAGCACATACCAAAGGAAAATTAACTTCTAGCTGTGTCTTGCAATTCAATTTAATGAGTCAATGGGCATGTCTACCTGTGTCATTAACCCTGTCACTGGGATAAATCCCAAGAAATGAGCATTTTTTCTTCTTTTTGTTCACTAGTGAATAGTGACTTCTCTGTGATTCAAGCAAGACTCTAGAACTGCAAATTTTCCACTTTATTGTTTTTATAGGTGCAAAAGTTTTAGAAATTCCGCTCCCAGTACTCATGTGGCCTTTCCTCTACATTATAAACATAAGGAAGAGGGCAGTTTGTAAGTGTGTCCCTCTCTACGTGACATTCTCAATAGCATTAAAAAGAAGATAATCAAATCATGTCTCTGAGGTATCTGCGTTGAGAACCTTGGCCCTGTGCAAAGTCTTCCTCTGTCGCAGTAAAATTTTTCACTGAAGTGAGCCCCTTTTCTAATTTAGTATAAAGGAAATGGAAACTGAATTTTCAGCAAGTGTTCCTGTTTTACTGCTAAAAGTCGCCATGCCTGTTTTTATTCCATTCTGCATCTCACCTGGACTGCTGATCGCATAGAGCTTATGAAGAGTTTATGCTACTGTTGATGACCATGTGTTTCTGTATCTTGATTCAATAGTCTTTGATGGTCCAATGCTATTCCGATGGACATTGCTTTCACATGGTTCCTTCTTTAAACTCACGTGTTAGTTCAGCGACTGCTTTTCCTAGAGCCAAAGGATGAAAGTCCAGGTACAAGAGGCATTTCAGCCACTTATCAGTTCTGTTTCCACTGGTGTCCCCTGACAGGCCCTTATCCAAACCTGACTGCTCACTCTGGAGGTGCAGCGTTCCCTGGCAGCTGTGGGCCTGGTCCCTTGGTGTTCCCAGGTTATCTGCTGGTTCCTCCGTGTTTTTGTGAGGTTGTAATTGGTGTCTGTTCAGCCTCACGCTCACCTTCTCCGTCCCCATACAGTGAGTGGGATGTTAAAAATAACCTTTTTCTGTGAGACCGTAAAAACAAGTGTTGCCTATAATAACCTTGTTAAAGTTTTTAACATAGGAGTATCAATTGCAGGTATTTATTGCCAAACAATAAGATGTTTTCTGTTCCCAAAATTTTAAAATTTATGAGGATTATATTATTCAAGGATAAATATCCTTACTTAAAAACTTTTATTCAATAGCTTCAGGAAATTACTCCTTATATCTTCAAAATGCTTTTATGGGCTTACAGTGAGGGCCAGTAACATGCACATTTCAGTTAAAAGGATGGTAAAGTAGTGCAGAGATAATAAAGCATCCACCTTTATATCTAATTGGAGCATTCACTTTTGCCTGCAAAAGCTGCACACAGTTCTCATGCTAATGCTGCAGCTGAACATGCAGATTAGGTCATTTTAGGCTCCTGTAGCTAACCAGGATAATTTGCGCATAAGTACCTGATATGCATAGAGCACTGCTGCAAAGGTCCGTGCAGGTATTTGGGATCGGATGCGTTTCTCCTGGCTCTCCCAGATGTGCTGCACAGCTGCAGCTGAGCTGCAGTTCAGCAGTTTGATGGACTCCAGCGCAAGCCTTGTTGTACTCAGCATCCCTTGTCCACTCAAACTTGTAACCTGTAAGAGTCACACTTCGGGTGAAACAAAAGGAACCACCATTGTTCGATAGAAGCAGTGATACCAGGTTGCTTTCCAAATTTGTATCGAAGTAAAACAAGCAGATATAACCTAAAAGCTGGGGAAAATAGGCCAAAGCAAACAAGCATGAGGCAGGAGTATTGAAAGAGGGGAGCACAAACTAACATCAGTGTATTCTTAATCCACAATTATCCCAGATTTGGATTAAACTGCCTTCTGGAGGGGCTTCCAGGACCCTTTTTGCATTGAAGTGTTTACCCCTGGTCACAGCATTTCTCCTTCTAATGGGTTTGTATTTTAAAAGGCATGAGATGAACTTTTCTGCCCTGTGTATCATGGACAGTGCTGCTGAGTCAAAAGCACAGTTAAAAACAAAGCAAATGTGTTGCTTTTTTAGTTCTTCAAATTCCATTGCTAATTATAGTGATGTGTATGTTGTTACTGCTGACACTATCCACCCGCCTTCTAAATTCCTTTCACTATACTCCTTTTCAGTTGCAGTATTAAAGCACTGCCAGCAATGCTAAGTGACATTGCTTGCATTTTATAGAATCATCATAGGGTATAGAGATTATATGTAGATTTTTCTATAATCATCATCAAGGGGTGTTTTTATTGCACTCAGCCTAATGTTAAAAGATGTTCTTGTGTTATTCTTTGTGCTTTATAATTTTATTGTTTCTATATAACGCACAGAAATCTAGAATTTGCTTCTAGTTTGCTCTTCTTTCCTCTGAGTCATTTTAGCCATAGGTATGGCTTGGTTATTGCAGAGTCACTAGAAGCTCTTTAAATTCTGCTTTTAAGGCACAAATCTGTTGTTCAAGATACTGTAAAACATCGGGGATGTGTGGCCTCTGCCCCATGGGTGCTGCAGCATTCCAAACACAACTTTATGGGATAAATTATTTAGATAATCCATGAGTACTGGAGAAGGATGTTATTCGTTATGTGATTGCTTTATAGATGTGGGAAATGGGAAAAGTCGTGCAGGGACTGTAGCTGGGGCTGTGCCAAAGGAAGGATTGCAGCCACTGACTGCACTCATGTCGTGGTGACACAGCCTCTGTCCGTGCTCCGCAGGTGCGGCGGGGGTGGAGCTGACTCCGGCCCGAGGTGCTGCTTCTCCCGCGGGGTGGTGGACTTTGCTGCTGAAGTTATGCACATGCTGCACGGGAGATTTGCAACTACAGGCTGAGGTATGCAGGGAGCCTGATCAGTACCTACGGGGAAGATGGCTTTTAATCTTACATGTGTTCTAAACAACAATATATTGCTGAACAGAAATACTTCCTTTTAAAGCAAAATGAACACTCTTTTCCTAAAGAACAATCCGTTCAGCTGACAAACCTGCACCAGCTTTAATAAACTGACAGTGTATCTCCCCATTAAAAACAGCAACATTTTACAACAAATAGAACTATTCAGAGATGTAAATGCCATACCGATGCTTTATTTTTTACATTTTAGAATATTTGTTATTACCAGAAAATATAAATTCTCTATTAGATTAGAAACTCTTGTTTCTCAGCAACATCTTGAATATTACTGGTCTAACTAGAAGGCTGAGAAGTTGAAACAGATGTGTGCTGAGAGCCCCATCAACTTCTAGAAAGCTAGTCCAGGTTTCTTTCCAACAGGACAGAATATTGCAGCTTCCCTACAAGGAGGAGGTAGGTGGCTCAAATGCCGTGTGATTCACGGCCATAAGAATGCACCACCACCAGCCCATGCATGGATACTCACACGCCCTGATCAAATTATATGTTTGACACATTCTTAAACTGAACCTTTCTGCAAGCAATTACACATGTTAGTGATGCTGTGATTCAGTGTGGTGCTGCCTGATGATGAAACACTGCAGGGCTGCTCCTCATGGCACATGGCATCAGGAAACAGGAACCTTAGCTTGCCTTTTTACCACTGGCTTCTCTGTGGAGAACAGCTATAATGAATATTGCCTTAAATGGTTGTGAAGGAGGACAACGTAGAGACATCACCTGTTGCAGTAGGTATTTTCTAGTAAATGTACTGAAAATTGTAAATGGAAGAAAAAACCTGAGATTTAAAACTTTTGTCAGACAGTGAAGACAGACACAGCATGGGACAGAGCTCGTTGTGGCTCTCGGGGGGCTGCACCCGCTGCCCAGGGAAGTGCAGCTTTGGAAACTGTAAAGGACAGAGGCAGTGAAAGGGTTCGTTCAGTGGTATATGAACATGAACACTGCTGCAGTCAATCCCTTCTGGGTGCAACTGTAAGTCCAAAGAGGGAGGGAAAGGGAAGGAAGAAGGAATATCTGTCCATTTTTGGAAAAGTTACAAATTCTTAACACTGGTACACTGTGATGTCCTGTGCTTTGTCCTCTCAGGAACTCCTCTTCTTTGGGGCAAATCATTTCATGTCTCTTGAATACTTCTTAAAACATTTCCAATGCCAGCATTATTCATTCATGTTTATGAAGTCTGTTTATATTTGTGCTTCAGTAAATGTCACCATAAAAATAATATTATCAAGTATTGGAAAAAATCTTTTCCCAAACCAGTGGCAAATCTCTTGGTGACTGTGATGGAATTAATCATCCAACTGGTCTGCAATGTTTGTAGAAAACAATGGATGTGCCTCCACACTCTGTTGGCTGAAAAGCTCTCTCAGACATTGGGTGTAGTTCTGTTATTTGTTCTAAGCATCATTTAGTGCCCTCAGTGACCTTATTATGTTTATATATATAATTAGAAAAAGATACATTTTAGGATGTGACATTTTTGGCCAGGTTAAAAAATGCACATAATTGAAATTGCTTCAGAAAGGATCAATTGTTCCTGGCTCTCCACTGGATTTTCTGTATTTCTTCCAAACAGGAAATTCTAAACAAATTTCATTAAATTAATGTGTATTACCTAAAAAATTTATAAAAGACAGAGTTCTGTGGTTTTAAGAGCTCTCTATGAAAAAAGGGAGCAGAACTTTATCTCAAGGTAAAAAATCAGCACCCAACCGTGACATAAGAGTTTGCAGGCAAGACTTCCACTGGTGCCAGTTAGAGCTGCACTGAAAGGAGATCACAGTTATGTAATAGAATGTTTTAGTGAATAGTTTCATAGTTCAATAAATTTTCTATGACTGGGAGAGACATGGGGCAGAGTGGGCTCTGAAGAAGACAGGATGATTTTCACAGTGTTTACCCTTTATTTCACACCAGTACTTCCTCTGACTTAGCCAGGAGTGATCCACAACTCTGACTAGGAACAAGATGTCAGACTTGAATTATAAAAATTACAGTTGTGAGGTTCAGTTTGTTCTCATTTTAATCCATAGTGATATCTTTGGTTAGAAATGGTGTTAATAATGACAATCCTTATTTGGAATTGAGAAGGATTTCTAATTGAGAATGATTTACTAATTCTTAAAAACATAGGAACAAACTCCTCTTTGCTTCATTTAGAATCCCAGTAGATTTCCATTTGGCCTGGAGAGTTTTCTCTGTCCCCATTTTCAGGCTTCATTGCGTTATCTGTATTCACTGCTTTATCCTATGGCATCTTCTTCATTATTAAGCAGGGTCTGAGAGGGAGAGATTGGATTAGAATAATTTTGTCATCTTACGGCACAAGACAATATAAAGTATCTCGTAACATTTTTGATATACTGATAAAGCAGATTTTTTGATATGAACTTTGTCTAACACATCTGATCTGTACAGTCTTCTGATATGTTGTATTTGCAGAGCTACTCTGTGATTTTTCAAAAACCTACCCACCAACAAATTTGCCTCTTTTAAGGACTCGTGAAGGGGGATGTAACACAGCCAGGGATGCTGATCTGTCCGTAAAAACTGAGAGCTGCATAAATAAGGAGCTTGAGTTTGCAAAGTTGTTTTTCCCCTAGCAATATTTCCTAGGATTCTTTTTTCTCAGGACTTAGAATTAATCAGCCTGGTGGTACATAACACAGCTGAAAGAAATACCCTTTCTTTTAAGTTGCCAATGTAACCATTATTTAAAAAACCCCAACAAAAACAAAACCAAACCAGACAGTGTTGGGGAGGGCAACTGATTGAAAATGTGCCAGAATAATGGAGTTAGGCAAGGCTGTTAGAGAGCAATGGAATTATGGTAAGGCAGTAATAACTACTGTGGGAGTCTGGAGTGTAAAATTTTCAGCCGTAATACCTCAACAGACAGTTCTTAAAAATTGACCTTTGTGTCATTTGCAAGCCTGTAGGAACAGGCACGTCCACTGCTGGTGAGTAACAGGGTAGGAGCTCAGTTCTGGAGCAGTTGTGTGTGCAGTTCCCATTGATCACAGAGCTTCTGTTTCAGAAGCAGAAAGAAATTAAGCTAAGAGTTACTGTAGTGAGTTAAAAAAAAAAAAAAGTAAGTTATGAGGAAAAAAAAGGGACTCGTTTGGGAAAAATGGTTTCATTTTTGGAGGGCCTGGTGTTCCTGTACAGACGGCTACATTCTCCATCTCCTACCTTGTCCGTTTGCTGATCCTCAGGAGACCTTCATCTTTTATTTTCAGGTGAGCAGAGCTGGGCTCTGTGTGCCAGCAGAGCTTTCAGAAGCATTCTTTGAATGCAGAGAGATACCTGTAGGCAATTCTAGCAACACAGCTTTTATTTTCATTTTCTTGACAGAAGACGACCAAACACTGAAAACGGTGGTGATTGCATTTGAACAACCAAGAAATCAAGTAAGTTTCAAATGGCTAAGAACAAATTCTCTGGGGAAAATAAACCAAAAATATTTCCACCTTCAACCTGAGAGATCAGCCTTCAGAGTGTGTAACCTGCCAGGTTCTGTGTTCACCATTAGGTATTTTGTACAAAACACCTTTTTTAATTCAGGGTGGTTTTCCCACAAGGGAATCTTTCCATGCTCCAAGTTAATTATGTTTCTCTCTTCTCATGTTTCTTTATTACCTAGAATTTTAAGCTAACGTAGTCTATTTTAGGTTTTTAAAAGTGCTCAGTGCTATGATATCTATGTAGTCATCTAAAAAAAGACTATTAAAATCTGAATACATGGAAGTAGAGGACAGCTAGGGATCATCCTAGTTCTCACAGAACATAGTATCTTTGGGCTGGCTAAAATAGTTGTCCTCAAGTAGTCCTGATATGCATAATGTGTACGTTTTAATGAGGTGAGTTAATCCCTATGTTCCAGGAACAGACTTTGATAGTATTATCTGCCATTACTTACAATACTGTGTGAAATAGAGTGCACAGAGCTATTCTGGCACTGCCAGACCAGTTAAGGAAAAACAGTGTTTTACAGGACACTAAAATTGAGCTGCTTGCAGGCACTCAGCTCCAGTTGGGGTCAATGTCAGCAGAGACTGCTGTAACAGAGAGAGGGCATGTACTCTCCTAAGATAATGCCAGATGCTGAGGTTTTGCAATAAATCCCTTGCCCCATAATTTCCATCAGCCTTGTCCCCACCTGGAAGTCTTCAAAGCCTGTTAGCAAACAGCAACAAGTGTTCTACTGACACCTAAGATGGGGAAAATAAAACACCAGCAGTGCTAAATGTCACACTTGGAAATGGCAATCGTGCATGTTCAGCAGCCCGTTACCCACTGAAGATTAAAAAATAATGTGAGTCCTTGCTGGGGGGATGCATCACCAGTCAGAAAAATGGAAAGCACTGAGCTCAGAGAGAGTGGAGCCTGCTGAATGCGCTGGCAGGAGCCTGTGCCAGTGAGCTGTTACCTAATAACTTGGTAATTCAAGCTCTGATACAGAGTTAGGGAGCACAAGGGAGCCTCTTGTAGCCTAGCATTTAGAGACCTGAAACTGAAAATCAACTAAAATGACTTAAGTTTTTATTTTTTTAATATTAGCAGTCCAGTGTTTATGTAAGCTCTGAGACATAAGGGGGAGCAAAGTGGAGTTAAACGTGGCTGTAAAGCCAGAATGGAGAAGTGGGGTCAGATAAGCAAGCAGGAATCTTTTTAACGTCAGTCTTGAGCTGTGAGGGTTCTGTAGTCCAGTAGTGGTGGGCCACTGTTCCCAGGAGCAGGTACCAACACTACATGGAAGGTGCTGGAAATACAGGCAGGTCAGCAGGTGCATGGCAATGTCTTTTGTCCCCATGTCCCAAGGGAGCACTGGAGTGACCTGAGAGACAGCTGAAGTGGTGGCTGCAGAGGGGAGTGATGCTGCTCTGTGGGAAGAGGCTTCTGGAAGGCAGGGCAGTTCCTTCAGTGGCTGGTGGTGGTTGTGGTTTGGCGTGTGTGTTCCTGACTCACGCATAGATTTGTGTGAAGATTGTCAGTAATTTGATTGGTAGGGGCTCACCAGGTAAAGGACAGTAAAGGTTGCTCAGGGGTAGTCAGAGATGATGCTCACACTGGTAAGGGCTCCCTAAAAGGCAGTAAGAGTTTCCTGAAATCTTCTCCAGCATGTTGTCCAGCTGAAAAAAAAGTTTAAAATAATATGAAGACATCAACTTGATTAGTTTGACATTAATGCTTGCCTTAATATCTAAAATGCTTTCTTCCACCTTCTATAACCTTATGGAAGGCCTCCACTGAATTCACTCAGAGCAGGTCCTTCAAAGTGCAGAAGAATCTTTGGTTTAAAGAAGGAAGTAACACCAATGAATACAGCCCAGTTCCAACCAGTGACTGCATTTCTGTGCAATTGTTTGATTAGAAAAATACATTATTTTCAGATCATTTGTAATGGATGTAAGAGCTTGACATTAGCTACTTACTGTACCCCAAGACCAGCTTAAAACCACTGTGGAACCTCCTTATGGTACGTTGGAAATGGAGTAGAAAATGTGAGAACTTGTAGTCAGTCCTTTAAGATCTTGTAGTAAAATTAATTTTCATAGAACTTGGGTTGTTTCACAGAGTGACACAAACAGCACTCTAGATCTGTACTGATTTATTTTTGTGCACTTCACTCTTCATTTCAACTGCCTTGCTTCTTGTGGAGTAATTTACATATATGCAAAATAAATGTTAAAAAAAATCAAAATTGTGGCCTTTCTCACTATGATTTTGCAAGTACTAATAATAGAACAGGGTGCAAGACAAGTGGAGAATCTTGCCTTCAGGCATGAGTCTAATTTCACAGCATTTTTGTCCAGTTCATTGTTTTGATGTTATTCTTAATTTATCAGTATTTTTACTAATTAGAAAAATACTCAACAAATTGCACCATTCAAAAAATTGTTGTGCAGTTCAACAGCTAATACACATTTTAATCTGGAGTGTTGAGAATGATGGCGAGAAGCAAGACAGGATAGAGTGGGGGTAGGGAACTTGGAATAATTCAAAGAAATTGGAGAGAAGGCAAGTAGCTCATTTTATTCCCATTTATCAATTAAGGCAGGATTCTGTGTTTATCCATTGTGGCAGACAGAGGGAAGGAAAGAGAGGAGGGGGTCATGAGTTGGGTGTTTGTCTGTGAGCACACCAGTTGTGGTGGGAGAGGTGAACACAGCAAAAGAGAGAAGTTGCTGTTGGTATTCACAATCAAAGAAATGTCTGAGCAGGGCAGTGATCGGCTCGGCCGAGTCTGTAGCCCCCATAGTAGCCAGGTGGCCAGTTCCCCACTTAGTCTGCCAAGTGAGTTGATCATGAGCTCGGAGCCAGACAGAGTGCCAGGTGGCCAGATCCATCACTCAGCATCCAATTAACAATGACACTGGTTTGGAGCCAAGCGAGAAAGGGGCTCTGCGATGGGGAGAGGGACCATCATCACACCACCAGTCCGATCCCTATGGCAGGTCCAGCTGCTTTCCATTTCCCCAGAAAGCTTGGGCTTCTTGAGACTTTGCTTTGAGTCATTTTGGTTGGTTGGTTTTGGGGTGTTTTTTAAGACTTAAAGCTGTCTAAATCTTTTGGGTATCTCAGTGTTATTCTTTTCCAGCACTATATCTATGGCTCAGAGCAGAGCTGTGCTGCACTGTGAGTACTGAGTCTGTCCACACAAGAAAGGAGCTACCCAGGTCATTTAACTTCCAAATGGCGTTGGAGTACTGATCCAATTTAGGGAATGTTAGCCTGTGTCTGGTACTGGGATCATGGCACAGGTGGAACACACCTGATTATACCTGAATTACTTGGCAAGAAATAACCCTCCACTTAGATCTCATCAAGAATTTTAGATATAAGGGCAGTTTTCAAATTCTGCATTTCACACTGATTCAACGTTCAGTAACAGGCAATTGCTCTTCAAAGGCTTTTTCACCTCAGTGGGTTATGCAAGATGCTCTTCATTATCTACACATTATTTAATGTGTCTGGTTTTCCCGCTCTTTACATCTGTCACAAATTTTCAATAGGTTTAAATGGAAGTATAAAATTCAAAGTTTATTGTGATTATATGGGTATAATCATGGATTTTCTGAGAAAGCTTTGAAAGACAACCAGGATTTGGGAGATGGAGTGGCCCAGTGAGGTTGTTGTTCAAATGATCCTGTTTGTTGGGACAGTCGTTGTCCACACTAGTGGCTCTCTGGAGGCAGTGCACACGGTCTCTTCTCAAGCCTTACTGGTCTGCCATAGGGGCAAAGTCAAAAATTTTTGAAGTCTTTTCCATTCCCTAGAAACCAGGTTGAGACATGTAAATAGAGAAAAATTGTCAGTTTTATTCATATGTTGTGAATACGTAGAGGTCTTCCTTTTGTAGCATCTTGCATAAGTACTAGGGTATAAAAAAAAAATACAGGAAAGGCGAGTATTTTAAAATTTATCTCTCTTTAAGCTTCTCATAGGCTGAAAATAGCATTCCACCTTTAGGCTGGCAGTTAGGGCAAGATAAACATTTCAGAATCAGGCAAATGGACTGGCTGAAGTGAGATAATAGTTTATAGGAATGGAGCTATTTATAGCCTGGAGGATACAGTGGTTCAGCGACAGCCCCATGACTCACGGTCAGCACGGGGAAGGTGCTCTCAGGGGAGAGGCCTGGCCAACATCTCAGAGCTGTCGCTGCAGTTACACACGTGACAAACTGACAGAACGACTGTCAGGGGGTTGTGATTCTACCTCAGCAGCTACAAATAATGACATTTAAGATGCATTTTCACTGGCCAGGTATCAGATTGGTCACATCTCACTGGTTTGCTATATATGAGTACAAGGATATGCACATGTGACAATTAGCTACATCAAGCAGAGTGTTTAAAAGAGAGGGTAGCATCTCCTTTGGCAGATGGAATACAACATACCAGTGCTCGTTTCAAGTTCTCAAATACTCTATTTGTTAAATTATATAATACTTCTCTGTGTTAGATTTCTCAGTGATGAGACAGGAGTGGTGGTTTTGATCCATAATTCCTTAAAGGCAACGAAGTATCCCAGCATTTTTGGATGAAGGGGACAGTAACTGATGTACTATGATCCTGAGTTGACTCAGAGTGGCCCTGTGACCTTGTGTTAGCCTCTCTCACCAGTTTCCATGGCAAAACGGAGCTAACAGTGCTTAATTATCCACTTTATCTACTAAATAGGGTTAAGGCTGGGGACGTTACGACCATTTAATTACTCTTTGTAATGAGCTCTGAAGAGAAGTGACTAAGAGCCGGTGGTGGTGGAGTAAATCTCACAGCTGCTGGATAAACTGTGTGGGTAGGGTGGGAGGCCCGGGTTGCGGCAGATGCCGATGCTGCCCGTCCCTGCGGGCTCTGCGGCCCCAGCTCCGAGGGCCCCGCGGTGCCGGTCCCGCACGCCGCAGGCAGAGCGGGGCTGCCGGGCGGATCCCAGCGCCGCCTCCCGCGGAAGGCTGCGGTCTGGCCATCACTGAGCGTGATGCCGAGAGCCTTGCATCATCCGCCCTCCTCCCTCTCTCTCCGCCACAGCTGCGATAGTCACAATTACGCTGGGAGGAGTGTGTCTGTGGCGTTTCTGCCCGTTGGATCCCTCGCAGACCATCCCACGGAGGTGGGGTTTCTGCCGTGCTTACGTGTCTGTATTTTAAATCAGGCTCTCGTTCTGTAGCTGCTCTGCAGCCGGCGTGCCCTCCGTGCCCTGCACACGCAGGGCTGCAGAGCGAGAACAACTTGCGGCTGGCAGAGCGTCCGCAGCCTCCTCAGCGCTCCGACCCCCGACCCCCCTGCCCGCCCCCGCTGTTCGTCCGCCCCCTCCTCGGCTCACCGGCCCTTCGGCCGCGCACAGGAGGGAGGGAGGGAGAGGTTCTCAAGTGAACTTGAGAGAGAAAAGGAACTTGGAGAGAGAAAAGGCTATATTAGACCAGGTTTTTGGTTATCAGTGGCAGGACAGGTGCCCAGTAGCGGGCACGGCAATTCCCGACTGACCCTGCTCGCCGCCGTCACCCGCCCGCAGAGGAGCCCCGCGGTGTGCACCAGCTCTGCCTTCACCGGGACCTGCTCACACAGCTACGCCAGCAACCCAAGGATGTCTGTAATCTCTGGCCAGCACAATGAACACGCTGAGCAATTTTAATCCCTGAAAATGATTCATTTTGAAAAACAACTTAAAACAAGAAGTTTTTGATTGGTGGCTAGGTTCAGAAATGCCTCATTATCTTGTTTTGACTTCAAATGTTTGTGAAATACAAAGAAATGATGACTCTGTGCCTCTTTCTTATATTCTAACATGATTGCTTTTAGAATACTTCCATCATTTTGGACCAGCAGAAGGGTGTTTTCATGTCACTTTCTAAGGGCAGGAACTAATGTAGTCATATTGATGAAGACAGTGCCCAGTCAGAGAGAAAAGACAGAGAAATTAATGGTCAGCTTTTAGTATTTCAAAACTGAAAGTTCTACGTAGGGCCTTCCCCAGATAATGTTTTTCCATTTTAATTAATTCTTCAATCTCTACTGACATTTTTTACCAGCATCATCAGGCTTTACCATATTTACATGTGTTTATTTTTATATGGGAATGTTGGAGATCAACATGTGAAAGAACGAAATCCAAATGAGTTCAAAGATATTATCACTTTGTCATTAATGTAATATGAGGCCTGTTTATCAATGACCTCACATTCTCAGATGCCAGTTGAAAACCTGCTGAAGGACCAGACAATTGGAATGACTGTCTATAATTGAGCTGTCATCAAGTCAGCTGCCATCCCAGGGATCATGGAATCCTGTTCCTAAATGTCTGTGACACCACGGAGTTCTGTGGGGATTTTTGCCACAAGAGGATGAGAGTCTTCTCCAGGTTAGAAGAACCTCTCTCCTGGCCCTCTCTTCTCCAGTGATCCAAAATCATGCTGTTGGCAGGCCCGTGAATAGGCAACAGGGAGGATTTTGCAAGATCCATTAAGGGTAAAACTCTTTGCTTTGATTGCAGGTGGCTTTCACTACAGCACTGCTAGATTCATGCTAATTTCAATGTATACTTGATGTGAAGCTCTGTGTATTTCCAATTTCAACTTTCCTTGCTCCAGTCCCTCTGTTGTCCCCCTTGACTCCCACATACCTATTACCTGATGGACACGCCTGGCAGTGTGCTCAGAAAGAGCTGATGAAACACAGAGAGCCCCTGTCAGACACCATGAGCAGTGTTGCCCCAAGGACACAAAAATTGCCTGTCTGTTTTACACCCATGTACTGTGCAGATTAGGATATGGCTTTAGGTATTTGAATGCTTTAAGCCTGACTGTAAGATTTTTTTTACCCCCATAATAATGAAGTGGAACTAAATGCTCTGTTTTCCAATATGCCACAAGGCTGATTAAATAGGAGGCTGGGAAAGGGGATGTAGAGTCAACATTTAGCTTTGGGTATTCTTTTGTTTGTTATTTTAGGCTGGAGCAGATTACAAAGCTTGAAATGAATATAAATAGTTTCCTGATTTAAAAAAAGAAAGAAAAAAGCGGAAGAGTACTTAATATAAACCTTGCCCCGAGGAGCTGGCAGCTCAAAGCCAACACGTGGACTTGTGTAGTGGCACTGTAAAGAGTAATTCCAAACCAAAAGGAAATTAAACTCATCTAGCTGGGTTTGCTTCAGTGTTCTCCCAGCCCAACTGTCTGTGGAGCTGTTACCAATATACTTGTACTGGGAATTAGGAAGCTATTATTTGTACCAGCCCTCCTCCACTGCAGAATGCCTTCTTGGCACCAAATGATTTCTGCAGCAGTCCTGGAATGGCAACAATCCTCATAATTTTAGTAGTTCTTATCATCTGGGAAATAGCAATCCATTTTTGGGGTCCTGAGCTTACTTATAGCATTAAGGTTAGTTAATAAATATAGTAACAGTGATATAATTGTTATGTGTAAGACTTTCATGGGCAGGAAACTTCACTGCCTGTACTGACAGCTGGGTGAAGCAAGGAAGGAAGGGCCAGGTAGGGCATTTGGGCAAGTGAGGAATGGAGCAGCAGCCTCCTCCTTCCAGCTCCCACAGACCTCCAGAAAAGCTCTTCCCATTCGTCCGAGCACTTGGTTTTCCTGAAGAAATCTGGCAGAGGATCAGGCAATGCATAATGGAAAGGCTGCTGCATGCTGCAAGTGACAAACCCCACAGCGTTTGGCATTCATTTTTGTTGCATTTGGAGATGTGGACTGGGTAATCCAATATGTCTTTTATGTCTTATCTGGTATGGTTTGCAGCAGGCCTGTTTAGCGAGCATGTCACCTTTAGGCATCAGTGATGAACAACATCTGAAAATGGAACCTTACCAGGCTGCTGCTTAAGCAGTACGAGAGCACAGCTCCTGCTCCCAGCCAGCCCAGGCTCCACGGCCGGCACTGCCCATGGAGCCGCGCTGACCCCGGGGGCATCCACTCACTGTCCTTAGTCTAAGCCTACAGATATGAACTTATGGTAAAATACAATGAGCAGTTTGGAAATATCGGTGGAAAATAATACATCTTTATTTATCCAGATCTTCTTATTTACAGGTCTGTGCAGACATAAATAACAAATCAATGCGTTTGCTTACTTCATGTTGCACCTGCTAATTAACAGGTACAGAATATCCCTGTCTCTGCCAAGTGTGTTAGGAATTGTAGAGGGGTTTTGGACTCACTAATACATACAGATTTTTTTATCTATTGAGAACAGAGCTGAAAGAGGACTTAGCAAAAAAGGCCTTGTGGATGCTGGTTTTATTGCTGTCCCTCAGTGAATACCGTCCAAAAGGGTTTCAGCACTATACTTTGCCATCTCTTCTAAGCAGAATACAAAATTAGATATAAATATATATACTTAAATCTACTTTTACAGCACTTTGGGGAAGATGGGGCTAACTCTGACCCAGTTTTTCACTGAAGTGATTAGTGTTTCGATGTGCCTCAAACTGAAATCCATTAAAAGACGCTGCCGTGTTAAAGCTTCATCTCTGGTGATCAAGTTTCTTTGAGGAGTCTGCAGTTACCCACTCAAAAATAGACTCACTAACAGTCACTAAGCAATTTTTGAATATTTAGGTCACTTCTCATTTCTAGTTTTCAGCTTTGGAGACAGAACCTGGTCCAGGTAGTTGCTGACCTGAACTCTGCTGTTGCCACTTAAGTAAGGGGGGATTTCACCATGAACTTCAGTAGCCAGGACTTGTGTTCAAGTTTAAATGTATGAATATTTCAGCATTGCTGCCATCACAGTTCCATGTTTCAGGATGGTGTATCACTTGCTTCCGTTCAAATTCAATCCTTTTGGCTAGTTATGAGTTCTTTTGACTGGAAGAGCCATGTCAATGTATGCCCAAAAAGGTTTAGGGGTCTGGTACAACTTCTTTCCCTTCCTTTTCTGTGATTTCAGCCACACCTGGATTTGGGGATTTGCTGAGCTTCAACAATCCCATTATAACCAGAGCAATGCAATTTATCTGTAGACAAGCTCTTAATGTCATTTACAGTGATTATATCTGTGTTAAAATTACAGTATTGGTACTCAGAGCAATGTAATTATTTTAAATAATTTTTTAAAATAATTGTAAAACAAATCAGTCATCCTTTTTCGTAAAATTGCTTCAAATGACTTTTCTTCAAATACCTCTCCTCTTTGAAAGAGGCCTCTTCTTGTTCTCTGTCAGTGACTGTCAGGTGCAGCCAGACGTGGCTCACAGCAGTGTCATGACAATATTGTGCACATCGGGCTTAGCAGAGGTGGAATTGACTGCTCGGAGCTGCTGTGAGGGGTTTGCTGCATGCTCAGGCTTTCCTGGAGCACAAGGAGCATTGAGCGTAGAGTTGGATTATTTGTTATCATTATTGCTATTATTACTATTATTTTCTGGATTTTCCATGTTCATTTTACACTCCTTGCCTTCTCCAAGGATGGATTCTCCATTACCTTGGACTTGTTCCCTGATGTTATGCTCGTTCTGGCAGGTTGTGCTCACACCCTACAGTCACTTGGCCAGAGCTTCTTTTCTAACGCTTTGGAGAAATGGCTCTTCTATCTTTTGGTACTTTATTATTTGATACTTGAAGATTTTAGGAGAAAAATAATAAAAGTTTCCCTTTCTTCTCTCCTAACTCAAGAGGGTATAGTGACAGCTCCTGTTTTGAATGTTTTATGTCACTGGGACTCGGGACAGTTTGATCAGAGAGGACCAGACTTGGAAATGAAGCTCTCGAGGTGTCTGTGCTTGAGGCAGCTGGTTCTGGAACCCTTTGCCGGACTGTCCATGTGAGGGAGACAGGGAGACAGGCCAGGATGGGCTCGTCTTCCCGGGAAGCCGCGGCCGGGGCTGGCCCGGGAGCGCCGGGTAGGAGCCGGGCTCTGCGCGCCGCTTCTGCCTGGGAATTACCAAATGGCTCAGGACACGAATGTACTGCCAGGAGAGGAGTGGAATTGAGAACACACGAGTTGCTATCAGCTTCATAAATGAGTCACCAAAAGAGAGAAAAAAAGAAAACCTCATTAAACCAGGCACTTCTTTACACTGTCAACTTGTCACAAGTGTGAGACCTGAGCAAATGCTTTCAGCATCCGAAGAGATGATCCCTCTGCAGTGCACTCGGTTTCATCCCGATGATGTTTAAAGACATCATTTCATGTCTTTAAACATTTTCTAATGCCAAACAAATGCCGTTTGCGTTTATGTGCTCAGACTAACAGTGACATCCAGTGGCTAAGCGACCCAACCACGGGAACAATCGCTGCAAATTGAGCTTAGATCACATGGACTTTATGGTCAATATGTAATATGCCGTCCTCAAGACTTGTGTGACAGCCAAGCCCATTCTGCCTTCCCACTAGTTCTCTTGGGAAGACGGGGGTGAAGCTGCAGTGTCTACAAGAGGGATTGTTGTAAGTTCTCCTGTGGTGGTGGTGGCTTTAGGCATAGATTGAATCCTGGTTTAAAAACCTCCTTTTATCTCTATAAACAAGTCTCACTGGGTCTGTAAGAACTTGGGCATGACCAAAGCTGTTCTGAGAACTGCCTGGGCACTGGGGAACAAGCAGGGCTGCAGCAGCAGTGCTGGTCTAAGATGTGGAAGATTGTTTCATGTGCTCCTGAGTCCTCCAAAACCTTTAGAAGAAAAAAAATTAGAAAAGGTGACTAGAACTGGTAGTGCAGCGTCATAAAGAGGGCTGGGGTTTCTCTGTGCCCTTAAGGCATCTGATCAGAGTATTTGAATGCAGATCAGAATTGCTGAGATGTTATTTGTTACTGGCCTTGGTCCCAAAGGCAGCCCCTGGAGCCACTATTGCACAGTCAGACCACTGTGGCTATGGGAATGTCACAGGTGGAGGATGATCCACTGCTCTTTGGTATGGCTGCTGCACGCCTCCTGATGGCAAACTGCAGCCGTCTTCCTCCCTTACTGCTTAGCTTCCAGAGAGACATTTGTGTTTTGTTTGTGGTCTGACAGCTAACAGAGATCTTAATGACATATAATTCATAGAGCTTTAGGATGGTAATTACAACAGCAATGCCACATTCCAGGAACAAACTCATGTGTTTCAGAGAAAACTCACACAAAACCAGGAACAGCTCCCAGAAGTCTTCTGACATTAAGCGTACAAATAGCTTGATAGAATAAATGGTTGCTTCCAGCATGAACAGAACTAATTTTAGACAGGAGTCCCTAATGTGCCTGTCAGTGCTTCCAAATGAATGATTAAAGATAAAAATAGATTTATCATGTTTTCATTTGCATGGGGCCTCAGATCTGTGAGCAATATGGAATCACCTGCTGCAAACACCCATGTGAACCTGCTCTAATGTACTCTGGAAATGATTCCACAGTGTCCATTGGGCACAGCTAAATTCATTGTCACAAATGGAGAGGTTCCTGTCCTGGTTGCAGTAGCAAGAAGCACCTGGTAAATTTGTTTTGACTTTGCTGTTTCCTGGTTAACATAGAAGTGCCAGTGCTATGAGGCCTGTTCTGTACTATACTTCATTTTCTTCTAGAAGCCTGCCAGTGAACTGCACACGCAATGAGAAATGTGCTGTGTAAGGCTGACCTGAATGTCTTTTTTGTTGGTTTTCCCCTCAAAGCTTTGGTTTTATTTATTTGTTTTTATTTACTGTATAATAGAATTTGCGTAACAGTATCCATTTAGCAAACATTTTTCTTTTAAAATAACTCCACTTGCCTCTGTCTTGTGGCCAAATTTCTAACAAATATACCAGAAATACATGTTAAAATATTCATAGTACCAGTAATTCAGAAATATTGCCACAATATCACTGGAAGCCTTTACACATACACTTGTAAATACTATCCATGTCACAGGGGTGCAGTGCAGTGGTGGCAGCTCTTTCCAGAGCATCCACAAGCGTTGGCAAAGCATCCTTCCCAAAATACCTGATGAGAAGATACCTCCATCATGCCTGCTCAAAGGCCAAAGGATTTTGCCCTTTTTATAGGCACATCATCTATCAAAAGAATTAACAGATCTTGTATTTAAGTGCTTAATTAGCAACTAAAGAGTAAAGCCAGGAGAAATTAGTTTGTTATTTGTCATGGATACAGAGTATATTTGCCTTTACTATGTAGAATAGAATAACACATTTATAGTGAGACTTTATTCTTTCAAGGTTCACAGGTCAAGATTAATCAGTTGTGACCTTGGCACACAGCTCTTCTCTTCATGAAGTAAAAGCTGAGCAAGGGAATCTGAAACAAGGATCCATACGTTTATATAGAGCTGAGTCTGATTGAATGGTTGAAATGTAATTGAACCGCAAAAATAACATTCCTTTGCAGAGGGAGAATTAAAGACCTTTGGAAAAAGAGAGGTGAAATACGAGTAATTTTTCAGTGAAGTGACATTATGAATTAATCTCTAACATGGCTGAGGTTGATGGTTATAGTTCCTTCCCTACTATAATCCTTTCTCCAGAGCAGTTCTTCCTGCTTAAAATATTCAGAGAGAAAGATACAAACATCAACATTTTAAATGCCAGGTGCTTTAGTGACAGAGTGTTTGCTGCCAAACAAAAATCATGTTTGTTTCTGCTTGGCATCTTTACCTACAGGATCTTTCAATTTTTTATCTACTTCATCCATTCTGTAGTAGGAAACCAGAATATAACATGTTTACATAGAAAATGCACGACTGTCACCATCAAGAGGAATTATTTTGAGCCAGAATTTTCCTCCTATTTCCTTCTGGTTTTATGAGCTTCCCTGCCAAGATAATCAATATGTAAACCTCTGTATGTTTGTAGCTGGTCTCATCTTTGTTTATTAAAAGTTGTACTTCATAGCTTCCGGGTCTCATAATTTCATCAGAGCTTCCATGATATTCACCTTTTCCTTCACTCCTGCAGGCACGAGTTTTGTTACTTTAAATATTCTATTCATTTTTGCTGTTGTTGACAGAAACTTGCAAATCTGACCCTGTGGGTTTGAAGATTATTAGGGACATTGCGAAGCACAGAAGCTTAAAATGAGGCACTACTTTAAAGCTTGGCTCAAGAGAGTCCTCATCCTGGTTCATGGGTTTGGAATTGCAGAACTCTATCTAAGCTGCTGTTCATCCTCTGTAATATTTTGAATAGATGTTCCAGCCAGAGGAAGGATCCAGCCTGTTGGTGTTGTGACTCTGGGGCAGCCCAGGCACAGCACCTGCACCCCAGCCACCAGCCTGGGGCAGCCAGGGCGTGGGGCGGCACCGGCATGGCCAGGGACAGGCACCGGCAAGAGAAGTCGGACACGAGGTCCCATCTGCTTCAGCTGCCACTTCTTGTGCCCAGCACAGGACTCCACAGCACGGGCTCTGTCCTTGCACTGGTAAGTATAGTTTGAGCCTGAATTAGGACTTCTACTGCCTTTTCATAAATCCACTGGAATCATTTATGTTTGTATTAAGGTTTATAATCTTGTTTTTGCAAAAGGAGCACTGACCTTTGGCCAATGTCATTTTCCAGACTTCCTCCAAGCAATGCCATCAGGAATTACAGGGATAATGAGGTGGAACAATTTATTAATCTGTCATCCCTGAGCAAATGGGATACATTTGTTTTGGAGCCTTAATGTAGTGGTCATGGGTTAACCACCTTGTAAAATCCCTTAGGCATTTCTTTCCAGGTAGGAATAAACTGGGATCTCACTGACGTACCATATATTAAAGAAAATAATGAGTGAAATCTATAATTAGCATCAAAACTTCTTGGATTTTCACTGGGTCAAGAATTCACTGATGGTGCCAGTGCTGCAATTCATTGCACCCAGAGAGCTCTAGAATGGCTTTAGCAGAAGTCCTGCCAGCATCACAAGCTGCAAGATTGATCAAATCCTGTAGGCAAGGGCTGGAATATCAGAGCTAGAATCCTTATATGCATTTAAACATCTGATTCAAATATATGCACTTTATGGGAAGAGTTCTACCTATCATATTTAGGGCAGAGAGAAGGTCTAAGTTAGGACATGCTGACACCACTGCTGTACTACGATTAAATATGGCTTTTGATTAGTAAACAGATGGATTTTGATCTGCATCATGAGCCTGAATGAATTTGTTGCCAGTTCTTGAAGCGATTTGTGTTCTTGGAATCAAACTACCAAACAGTAACAGATGTGAGTACATTGAGCTGTCAAGAGCTTAATGAAGTAAAACTGAGATCACTACCCAGTTTCAGAGAAGGGTTAAGGGGATCCCTTTTTGAAAGCTAATTATTTAGGACAGCACACCTGTCATTAGGCAGCAGAAGATACCAAAAATTAACCATTATCTCGCATGAATTCTCGTTCTGCCACATGTAGTTGAAATGATAGACAGAGTTGTAGCCCAAAATTAATTGAGCTTTCAAATTGGGAGAAAGCAGGAGAAAAAAATTATCTAGGGTTATTAGAACCAGTTGAAATCACTACCACAGCACATCTTCCAGTAGTATAAAACATTTTCTTTCAATTCTTAATAGCGTAAAGACAATTTGGTACACAGAACATGGACAGTTAAATGCAGCAGGCATGCAGCAGACAAGACATCTGCTTTCAGCATGGTGTGGGAATAGAGAGCAGAGCCCGGCTATGCAGGGAGGCGATGCAGGAAAGCCCAGGTGTGGGATGCTCAGGGCTCTGACCACGGGCAGGAGTCTGTGTGGGGAATCTGGAGGAGTGCTAGCTCCACGCCTGGCTGCTCAGAGGCTGCGGGCAGCCTGTGGGCTCGGACCTGGCAGAGGCTGCGCGAGTGTTTGGAGAGGGCCCAGCATGGTTCAGCCCAGGGCTGCGCAGGGTGATGCCGTGACACCGCGAGCAGGGGTGGCTTCTGTGCACAGCCCTTTGTTACATCAGCTAAGTGCAGCAGGAGCTGATGTAACACACAGGGAAAATCAGCTGTCAGCAAGGGACACTGGTATCTGCAGTGCTTATCTGACCCTTCAAGTGTGAACAATTTAGGTTAATCACCAATCTTCATTAGTTTTGTTGCTGTTGTAACTGTGGTGAGTAATGCGCATCTGCAGGATTAAAATCGCCAAGTACTTTCCAAGGAGCAGTGTTTCCATCCTTGTGGAGGCTGGTGACCGTGGCAGTGTGCGTCTGGGGATGGGAGGGCTCTGGTGGTGGTGGTGGGCTCGGGGGGTGATTCGGTTGCTGTATGCGAGTAGTTTCACTCATGCTATTAAAATCACTCACCTGGTGCTGGCAAACAGAGGGGCTCAAAAACCAAGGCATGGAAAGGAGAGGAGACACGATGGCTGGCAGTGGAAGTGCAGAAAGGAGGGAGAAATCTTTGTTGCTCTCCATTTTTGTGGTACAGAAGATGTGCAGTGCTGACCCAGGGGCTCCTCTGCAGAAAAGCAGATTTATAATTCTTAGAAGATTGCTGCATTTTTACAGGAGATTTGGGTGAATATATAACTGCCTCCATAGGAGCGTTTCATCATTTAGCATCCTACTGATGCCTGCTTTTCCTCTCCACAGGAATCCTGCCCTGGAATGATTGTAAATTACCAGGCAGAAATCTTTGATCACTCACCAATTAACTCCCTTCCTTTCAACATGTAAAGCTCTCTACAAGGGAGCTCCGGTAACTTCAGTGTGGAGAGAAACATTTAAATTCAACATACTGGGAAGTTGGTTAACTGCTACTTATTCCTGAACAGAAAATTTCCTCTGTGGTTCTTTTAGACTGTTCCATTCAATGTAGGCACAAATCCAGTGCGTGAATACTGGTACTTTCTACATCTGCTCTTACGAAAACTGAAATCTTCTAGTCAAACATAAATCTTTGAACTTCATAGGTTATTTTAGTTAGAAGTAATACATTGTAAGCAGAGAGATCAAGATGGAGAGAGGATGCTCACTTCTTACCTTAAACATCTTTTTTCTTGTCCACAGTGGGAAGCAGTGAAATAATCACGGTCTGCCTCAGCTTAGAGAGCGGGCAGTGCCCCTGCCTCGAGGTCGCAGTCCCAGCCATGCTCAGCTGGAGCCAATGCTCTCAGGGATCATGTTCCTCCTGCAGTTTTAGATCCGCAAAGAGAAGGATTTGCTTTCCTTCTGGATGAAGGATTTTTCAGTTGTAATTCTGCATGATTTCCATTTTTTTAAAGATTTTTTTATACTTTCCAAAGGGCAAACTCCACTTTAGAGGCTGAATATCAGCATGGCTTCAACACACAAGGGACTGAAGGCAGTTGTGAGATGCCCCTTGATGTGAGCAGGAGCAGCAGCTCACCAAGTGATCCTGTTTGCAGAGTTAGGTTTGGTGTTTGCAAACTCTTGACCTTCTAGAAATTATTGTTGAGTTTTCACACAGTCTCAAGTTCTCATTTTCTAGTAAGTTTAGGACTTCTATTTTTTTAACTCTACACTATCTTACTCATTCCTTTCCAGCGGGAAGTGCCCCACATACTGAATCTAGCAGTGGCAGCCACAGAATTAGACTCTCACTTCCCCTGTGAAAACATTGCAAGGTTTCTCTTGGATTTTGTTCTACTTTTATTAAACCCATGAAATGATTTTTAGCTGTAAAATAAGTTTTACTGACTCTTGCTCTCCCAAAGCAGATACCTAAAATAAACCCAGTGATTATTAGCTAGCTATGTTACAGTAACCATTAAAAAACAGGGGGGACATTAGTGTCATCACTGAAACAGGCAGATCTTGTCATGGAGAACAAGCTTTCAAGGTGGAGAAAACCAAACAGCCTCAAACAGGAGGTGTCAGGGTAAACAGAGGAGGGTGTGGAATCCCTTTCCCAAGGCCACAGCAGATCCAGGAATAAAGCTGGGTGTCACTCTGGAAGCAGGTTCCTCATGCCCTCTGAAGCTCTGCAGAAGCCCTGCCAGCTCTGAGGGCTGCCTGGGTATGAGGGGCTGCTGGGGCATGGGGAGCTGCTGGAGCCCAGCAGCTGGGGAGAAGTGCGACTGAACCTCCCTCTTTTGCCATTTTTAAAGAATAAAACAGTCCCGTTAGTTCTTTATTTTTTTTCACTCAATATTTTACAGTGAAAAGAAACCATTTCCTGCTAGGATGTCTTAAAGTAAATGTATTGTAGGAGTTTGGGTGTTATGGCTATGTCTTCATTCACAATCTGTAGATAATTGCATTAAACTCTCTTTACCTGGAGAGATTTGAAATTATATTAAACCCAACAGTCACATCACTGCCCAAACAACATAGATCACTTACAAACTGAGATGCTCCCTTCTGCCCCCAAACCAAAAGCCCTTTCAGAAGAGAGGTGTTACCACCCACCACCTGTCTCTCCAGCTGTCAGGATCTTGAGCCCGTTCATTAACCACAGGCAGCTCTTTTAAACTGTGCACCTGATCATCGTACATTTTCTGGAGGCTATTGAGCTGAACTGACAAATATCCTCTCCGTGCTGGTGGCGGGGTTATGGGCTCTACTCTGGAGGAAAAGGCTTTCTCCATCATTTTGGTCACATTCCTTTAACTCCCCCTGATGGAACCAGCACTTGGCACAGGGCATGGGGTTGGCAGGGGCCCAGCTGTCTGTTGTCTCATGGCTGTGTTATCCTAGGCTCCAAGAACCTGGTGGGAGATTCTATCCAGTGGGCAAAGCTGGGTACTGAGTTTACACTAGCCTGTGCCCAAATGCAGTTTCAAAAGTCTATTGTGTTTAGGGTTTTTTTTCCTTAGAAGTGAGTCACAAAAAATTGCAGTAAAAATAGGGTGAAAGTGGACTTTCTTCATTTTTCTAGATTGGTTTTATTTATGGTCCAGTTACAGCATAACAGCCCAGTGAATATCCAGGAGGCCACTGGGCAATTTACAAAAAACACAATCCACAAGCAAAGAAGCAAGGGAAGAAGGAAAGCAACGTGCCCTGTTGTACAATTAAAAGCGAACCCCAAGAATAGCATGTGATTGGGGAACACAATAAACCAAAGGCTGTTTCAGTAGAGATTGCACATGTCACGTAACCACTGCTCTTCAGGCACCCCAGAGGGCTTTGCACACATGGATGCCCTGCGTGCCCTTGCACCCTGCTGAGGGCTCACCCTTTTACAGATGAGAAATGGGAGTTTATTTAAATCAAAGGTAGCTGGAATAATCCAGCACAAACATTCCATTTCAAAGCCATCACTTCCCCTCTTCCTCCAGCCCTCTCTGCCAGGCTCACAGCAGAAGGCCGGGGAAGATGCTGCTTGGGGTGGGCTTGGGCTGCTGTGCCAGGGCTCTTCCCATTGCTGCTGTGGTCAGTGGGCTCGTCATTTGGGTCCCCCAACAAGAGCCTGGTGCTGGCTCAGTGGCTGTGGTGTCCCTGTCCCTGCGTGTGCCCACGTGGGCGTGTGTGCATTCCCGAGGTGGTGGGGACAGGGCCTGTCGCAGCTGGGGGCAAAATAACTGCAAGCTGCTGATCGAGGCCTGGGATGCAGCAGGCAGGAGCAGCCAGAGCAGGAGCCAGCTAAGCAGAAATATTGGCCTACATTTTTTTCTCCGCCTGGTGGAAGGCATGTGAGTTTCTATGGCAACTTGTGTTTTCTGTTCGTCAGGCCTACTGACTCACTTCTGGGGGAGCTGTGGAGAAAAAAGATTGTTTTCTTTCTGTGCCAAGTCAAGTGGCTCCTTTCCTGCAGCCCAGAGCTCTTGTCTGAAGGCTTCTGGTCAGGGTTTGTGACTGGTGTGACTTCGCAGCATCAATTTAGGGCCACAAGAAAAGACAGTCAAATGTGACAGCATCCTCATCCCCTTGAGAATACATTGGCAATGAGTTAAGTTTATCTTCATTACAAAAGGACGACAGCCCAGCTGGAACCCTGGGAGAGCCAGGCTGCTGCTGGTGGCAGCACAGAGCTGTGCAGGAGGGCAACGTGGTGGCTCCCATCATGTGCCTATGCCACGGGGTAGCCCAGAGGACACACCCTCGGTGAGCTTGTGAGTGCTGATGGGATAAAATTACCAGAGAGGCCCAAAGGAGATGTTGCTGAGGTTAGTTCTTGTAGGGAGAGTCAGAGCTGGCGAGGGCACAGCTCAGTGGGAGGAGTGGACACGTGCAGAGCATGGAGCCAGGCAGAGCAGAACGTGTTGGTTCCTGAGCACCTCATCACCTCAGCTTTTCTAATTGAGAAACTTTCCTGGATAACCAAGCTTGATTTTCCAGCAGAGCCCAGGATGCTGAGCAACCATTTTTCCTTGAAATGGAGTGGAGCTTTGCATCCACTTCTCTCAGGCTCCACAGAAATTTCCAGCTATTATACCCTAGAGAACACTGCGAACACTCGCACGACCAGCAATTCTTCTGATGCTTTTTCTTTTGCCTAATCACAAACATATGGTACACTTTAGGGGAGATTATCCTTACATTGTTAGCTTTAAAATGCAGCTTTCTTCCAGCTTTCCAAGGTCACAGCAGCTATCCGGTTAAATGCTAGAGCAGAAATAAAATGTTAACGCAGCATGACCTTGGTCAATCAGTTAATCTTTCTCTACTCTATTTACTACAGCAAAATAAAAATCCATCCCCACACACTGCAGAGTGCTTTGAGATCCTGGGGTGAAAGGTGCATCATAAGCTAGAGTATTAATTATTGAAGGCGTGATAGTGTGCGTGATGCTGGAGGGAGTGTAAATGAATTTACTGTTGGTGTCTGTTTGTGCACAGCTGTGATGACCATCAGTCGTGGTGGTGCAGCCCCTGGTGAGCCCCCGGGCCTCTCAACGACTCCGAGGTGTGTGAGGAGCAACAGTACGGCTACCAGGGAGTAAGAACCGTGTAAAAGACTTTGTCACCATTTGATGTAGAGGTCCTCATTAATTACCCTGGGAGGGGAGGTCAGGATGCAGCCAGCTCTCTGCTGTCACCTGCAGAATGGCACGTGGGTGCCTGTTCGTAATGTGGAGGGGCAGAGGCTCCCGCCTCTTGTTCCCTGTTGCTACTGCAACCTCGAGGTTCTGTGGGAAAACCTATTCTAAAATTGCTCATAAATGGGTTTTCTAGCTGTTACATTAAGCTGGATTAGGCAGCACACAGCATTGATTTTTAGATGTGAGAGTGTTGAATAATTTATGTGCATGTTGCCTCCTAAACCAGAGCCTGGCTTTGTGACAGTTCTGGCCCCTCCCAGAGCAGACACAGACGACTGTGGTAGGATACAGCCAAACTTCCAACTCTCTTACTTTTTAGTATCTGCTTTAAAAAGCATTTGTAACATCATTTTGTTGCTGGGGTTTTATTTTAAAGTGTCCAGGAGTGTTATCCCACTGCAAGCACAAAGCATGATTTTTAGAGTTGCTGTTCCTTAAAACCTGCTTTTGCTATCATTCAATTTTAATATGGCCATGTATTATGATATCCAATTGTTTGATACAAGCATGAGCACATAGAAACAGCAAAAGGAAAATTGTCTTTTTACGAACCATGCAGCTGTTTATCATAAATCTGAATAAAACCCCTTTTCAGACCTTTTATCAAGTTGGTTTGTGCCATTCAAGCGCTCCTATTTTTCACATGCTTTTGTAGAATACATTTAAAAATAAAAGAGGATGTTGGCACAGAACTTATTTAGCTGGTGTTTGCACTGTCCTTGTCCAGAGCCTGTCTCTGAAGAGCTTAATACACTCCTGTGTGGATTTAAGTCATGTTCAGACATTGATGATAGGTTTGTAATTTTTCAAACAACTTCATTTTATTTTTAATATTCTGCATCTTTACTGTAGCAAACAGGGTGGAACGTGTCCATTTTCCCCTTGCACTGGGTCAGCTTTGGTTAAGTCATCAAAGGCAAGAAACATCTATTAAATGTTCTTTTGCTGAGTCCTCAATTTAAATGAACTTGCAGGGAGCAGCAAATATTTTTCCTCCTATTTTCTGTAGCCCAGTTCCTGCATCCCTCAGAGGTCACAGGCTCCCTGGAGAGCAGCCTGACGGCTGCGAAACCCAGCTCCAGACAAGTCCAAATGCTGCTATTCAGCAGCCCTGTAATAATCTCTCTTAAATACATCAGCTCCCATCCATCAAATGGTTGACCCTCAGGAACTGGAGTTACACAATGCCAGGACCAAACTGCTCCATGCCTTCACCAGGGCAGTGCGTTTTCCTCACACAATCAGTTATTGACACCGTGTTTGGGGCTGACGTTTGTTGTGGGGTATTGGCAGGGATTGGTCGGGGCTGGGGATGGATGGCTGCTCATGGCACTTTGCATCCTGTCCCCAGCACCTCTGCTTACCCTTGGGTCCACGAAGATGGAGACAGGGATCCCAGGCAGGGACTGCAGGGCCGAGGCTGCAGCCACGGCTCTGCAGGGAAGGGCCGTGAGCAGGGGCAGCTTCCTCACTGTGTGGGGAAACACAGGGTGTCCTTTCCACCAGCAGCACCAGCCCTGCATGAGGGTGCCTTGATTAGGAAATCCACGCCTGTTTTACATTGCACACCCCTCTCTGTGGCCCAGGCAGATGAGAGGTTCACCCATCCAAACTATTACATCCTCATTTCTTACTTGGCTGTTTTTCCAACATGTTCTGTTTTGGTTGGGTTGTTGTTATTTTAGTTGTAGACTTACACAGCTCTTTGTGGGACTGCATTAAAGGCAAGAACTGGTGTGATGTGTACAGGTCTCACAAATGCTGTATGTGATAGAAACTGCTCCCCCTCTGTTCACAGAGCCACAGGCTGGTTTGAGTCAGGAGGGATCTCAAAGCTCGTCCAGTTCCAAACCCCTGCCATGGGCAGGGACACATTCCACTACCCCGGCTTGCTCCAACCCCCTCCAGCGTGGCCTTGGACATTTCCAGGGATCCAGGGGCAGCCACAGCTTTTGTCGGCAACTTGTGCCAGGGTATCCCCCTCATTCTTCATCCTCACAGGGAAGAATTTCTTCCCAATATCCAATCTAACCCGACAGGAATTACTGCAGGAAGGTCAGGATAGCATAAAAAATGATTGCCAGGCTGGATGATCCATCCGGAAATGTTTGCAGGACTGAAATGATACTGTTCTTTGAAATAGAACAGTAGAAACCCTTTTTTGTCATGACTCTCATTGCCAATTATCTCCCACTCGCTGGGCTGCGAGTTTAGTATCGGCATTTTGGGAAGCCCTGCAAACACCCCCCGTGGCCGATGAGCACCAGCTGTGCTGCTGCTGCCGGGACCGGTGCGGGATCGGTGCGGGACTGGTGCGGGATCGCTGCGGGACTGGTGCGGGATCGCTGCGGGATCGCTGCGGGACCGCTGCCGGGATCGCTGCAGGATCGCTGCGGGATCGCTGCGGGACTGGTGCGGGATCGCTGCGGGATCGCTGCGGGATCGCTGCCGGGATCGCTGCCGGGATCGCTGCGGGATCGCTGCGGGACTGGTGCGGGATCGCTGCCGGGATCGCTGCCGGATCGCTGCCGGATCGCTGCCGGGATCGCTGCCGGGATCGCTGCGGGATCGCTGCCGGGATCGCTGCCGGGATCGCTGCAGGATCGCTGCGGGACTGGTGCGGGATCGCTGCCGGGATCGCTGCAGGATCGCTGCGGGATCGCTGCGGGACTGGTGCGGGATCGCTGCGGGATCGCTGCGGGATCGCTGCAGGATCGCTGCCGGGATCGCTGCGGGATCGCTGCGGGACTGGTGCGGGATCGCTGCCGGGATCGCTGCGGGATCGCTGCGGGATCGCTGCAGGATCGCTGCCGGGATCGCTGCCGGGATCGCTGCGGGACTGGTGCGGGATCGCTGCCGGGATCGCTGCCGGGATCGCTGCAGGATCGCTGCAGGATCGCTGCGGGATCGCTGCCGGGATCGCTGCGGGATCGCTGCGGGATGCGGCTGCACGGGGCTCCCTCTGCCGGCGGCTGCCGGAAGTGCCAGGCGGCCCCGGGGCTCGGTCCCGGAGCTGGAGAGCGGCACCGCCGAGCACCGACCCGGGAACGGGGGCACGGCGCTGCCCCAGGGGTGTCAGCGCTGCCCTGCATGCTGCCCTGCCCTGTCCCGAGCGCACCCAGCGCTGCCCCAGGGGTGTCAGCGCTGCCCCGCGGGTCTCAGCGCACCCAGCGCTGCTCCGGGGCTCCCCAGCGCTGTCGCGGGGGTTCGTTTACGCAGAAGAACACGGTCGGGTCAAAATCGCTCAGTAGCTGTCGTCTCCAGGGTGCATCACTTGGCACGGCTTTTAATGCAGTTGAAAGGTGACTCCAAGCCGCGCAGAGGCCATTCCAGTTCTCAGGGGAGAAGAATTGTGTTTCTCTGTGTATTCTGTAGATTAGATTCTATCACTCCAAGCAGGTATTTTAGTCACAGACCATATTTGCAGCAGACTGTGGTGGTGTGTTCAGTGTTGGTGTCTCCGTCAGCCATTGCTCCAGACCTGGGAGACCTCCGCATGCAGCCTATGGACTTTGGATGGGCCTTTCCCTCCCCCTGTTCCTCAGCAGTTCCAGCAGCATGTTCCGCGGCTGAGCACAGCCCATTGCTGCTGCACAGAGTTTCCTGCACCGTTGCAAACCACACAAGGTCAGGTTCTTACCTGCTGAGAGACCTGCACAGCTGATAGTGCCCTGTGTTTCCACACTGGCCCCATGTGGAGCTCAAACCCGGACCTGCTTGGATTGCACAAGTGAAGACCACGGGATACAGCAGCAGGCCAGGAAAAGCCAGCCCCAGATGTGAGCCCCGGGAGCCCAGAAAGGGTTTGGGTCTTCCCTTGAGCTCATCTGTAGCAGCGTGTGCTGTTATAGTAGAAATATTATGAATTGCATATTATTGGCATAATATAATCTGTCCTTACGCTGTGCTGAAGTTCCTGGACCAGGATGGGGACTACTGGGTAAAACCAGGAGGAACCTGGGGAGTGTCTGAGACCCCGGGAATTCGGTGTCAGCACTTGCCAGCGCTGGCCCAGGGTGGATGTCAGGTGCTGCTGTGGGAGGAATGGGCGAGTTTTCAGTCGTATCAGCAGATCTCTGTGAGACCTGTTCATCACACACGTCCTGCTTAACCACTCTCCATTATTAAATATTTACAATAAGAATTTATTCATCATTAAAACCCTAAATAAAATTATTACAGAGAAAGAATGGTTCAGTAGGAAACAACGGTAATTATTTTCACCCTTGTGGGTTTTTCTGCTTTCAGTTCTTGGATTTCAAAATGAAAATACTGAGATAAACTCTCGCTTTCATGTGAGCACAGTTCGGGGGATTTCTTATTTGGTGTGAAGCCTGAAAAGGGAGAATTAACACTCATTTAATCATTTATGTTCAGTCATAATTTAGGCCCTGAGCAACAAAGTGTTTAAGCAGGAGATAAAACTTTAGGCAGTCACTCCAGTGACTCCAGACAGATTATTCAGATGCCTGAACTGAAAAGTTGCTTATTCAGAGTGAGGGAAGAGCAGAATTCCCATGTGCTGGAAGCTGAGTTGTGGAGCCCAGCTGGGGCAGATGGATGCTGGGAGTTTTCAACGCAGGGCGCAAACACAGAGCTCAGTCCCTCCACAGCCACCAGTGCCGGGGGCGATGCCCCGGCTCACAGGGGTTGTGTGACCTCAGAAAAGTCAGGAAATTAACGAGAGTCCCAGAGATTAATATTGCCAGCAAGCTAAACTCACTGCCAGTCACAGGATGCAGAAATCCTGAGGATGGCTTGAGCACAGAGAAGCTGTTTGCTGCACAGCCGGAAAGGAAACAAGCAGAAGAGCAGGAAGGAGATTGTCAGGTCTCCAGCACTATTGCAGTTATTCTTCCACATCTGCACAGCTGAAGTGGTTTTTTTTAACATCCATCACATCCCTGGTACAGGATATATGTAGCGTATTAGGTGAGCCTTGTGTCACTGTAAGTGTCATCCTCAAATGGAGATTTTTTTCATCTCCTTTCAAATCTTGTTTTGTGGTGGGGGTGAAGGTTGGATATAAGGAAAGATGATGAGCCCCATAAACACTGCTGCTTTTTCCTGCACTGTCTATATATGAATATCATCACCATTTTATCTAAATAAATCTAAGCCCATTCAAACTTTATCTAATGTCATCAATAACTCTCAAAACAAAGAAAGGCATTTAAACAACCCAGCTTTATGATTAAGGTATTATTCAAATTCACCGCTCGGAATGTTTCAGAGTGATTTCCTTCGGGCTCAGCTACAGCCACAACATAGTAGAGATCAATATCTGTGCCATCTGAGTATCATCCAATGCGATCTAAAGGACTGACTAAACAGGAAATAATACACAGATAAGAAGATAAAATGGCCTCAGCATTCCCTCAAAACAGGCTCACTCTCCTCTGAAACTATATATGCTTATAAGGAGACCAAAGGTTTAAATTCTCATAAGTTACATCTAATCTTTAGAGAAGATGAAAAAAAAAAAATCAGTCAATTTCATTCAGATTTGACTGAAAGTTTTAAAACCACAGTGGAAACTGAAGAGGCCCCTGTCCCCCTAGCGCAGGGCTGGATGCACCAGCTCCAGCAGTGCCACATGCAGTGCCACCTGCTCAGGAGCTGCAGGAGCCTTCTCTTCCTGGGAAGAGATTCCTGCCAATGGGCTGTTGTCAGGAGTAGCCCAGGTGAGAAAGACCAGCATAACCCTGAGCAGAGTCCCCCAGGCTTGGCAGCCTGATGGGAAGGACAGCTCTGACTTCAGGCCAAGCCACTCTGCCCCTCGGTGCCCTGAGCCCCTAGGGTCTGTGTCTGGCAGGGTTGTGGAGGTAGCCCAGTGCCTGCTCTTCCCAAAAGTGAAGCATAATGGGGTAGAAATTGGACCTCTTGGTACTTCTAACATATACGCAAAATTTTAAACACTGTCCCTAAAGCGTTCACAAAGTCAACCCAGCTAATGTAAGCGTAACCCAGGTAACGTAAGTGTTCTGGTTTATCCCTGTCCCCAGTAACAGTGTCAAATGGTTCAGCAAAAACCCTCCAGAGGTAGATGAATATACAGTTGATGGATTCTAGATGTGTACCCAAGCTGCTGCATCAGCCAGGTCCAAAAACTTGCAATAAATAAATTTAATCAGGAAACATCACTCAGATATGATTGTTTAATGACGCTGATTTATACTTCGAGCTGCCAAAGCTAGGAGCCAGCTTAGCAGTCAAGAGTCCACAGAGATCAAGGTTTCAAAACAAACAACTCTCCTTGGAGATTAGTGCTGCAAAAGATGTGAGCAGGCAGAAGAAGGAATGTTTTGCCTCCTGCTAAAGCATTAACCCAGCACAGAACTAAACTACTGTACGGCACCTGAAAAGGTTTTTGAATCTGACATATAGAGTCACACACAACACACGCAAAATAAACCTCAATACGCCCGTGTTACAAAGGGAAGAACGTGGGAGATGTCAGATTCGGTCTGCCCTGGAGTAGCTCTTGCTGAGCTCCCTAAGGCCACGTGCATTGTGTGACTTTCAGTAGTGCTCACGCTGCTGTCACACAGGCTGAGCTCAGCACACAGCCCAGGCGGCTGCTCTGGGGAACTGGGCTGGCTGATGGAAGGCATTCCTGGTGGTAAAACTCCTCCATTCATTGTGGGAGCTGGGAGGAGCCGGTGAGGCGGTTTGCAGAGATGATTGGAAAGCTGCTGAAAAGTTCCATGAGAAATGAAGCTTGTCCCTCCATGAACTACACCTGCCCGAAGGTACCCCAGGTGAGTTCTTTTGGCCAGGCTTTATCAACATCTATATTTTATTTTATTTTATTTACCTCTTCTGCTCATAGCTGTCTACATCATCTGCTCGTATGTGATGACGATACCCTCATTACTGTTGTGAGGAATTCAGATAACGCAGGGATGAGTTCATGGCGAAACCCAGGAGGAAATGACTCCTTGCATCTGCAGAGCAGGATCAGATGAACTTGCAGTACATGAGGCCACCAATCACACGCTGAGCAAGGACGAGACATCGCCCCGACCGCCCAGCACAAGGCGGTGGGAAACAGAAGCACCTTTAGAGCCAGCCCCAAGCTCCACAAACCAGTACAGCCCATCTCCCAAGGGTTTGGGCTTGCCCCCTTCAGTGGCCATTTCTCAGGGTAGTTTTCAGTTTGCGAATTCCTTAATGGTTTTAGGTAGAATGAAAATTCTCATACGAAAATCTGTTCTTTTCAATGCCATTCCTTCCGTGAGAAGCATTGATTTTTCTAACCAGTTTATTTTCCCTTTACTTCAGTATCTTTTCCCAGCCAAAAACCAGAAGTCAATCAGAGGTAGATACTTAGAATGGAAAATTTCCCTGTGGATAATTGAAGTTCAATTTAGTTTTGCAAGCTACTGACAAAAGGGCCGTATAAAGGAAAACGTCGCTCACGTCCACCGTAGGCAGCTGCAGTGTGAGGTGTCTCCCAAGGCGGGCACTGCGTGTGCCGACCCTTTCCAACGGGCTCCCTCCTTTCCTTGCTTTTATCCAAAGGAAGGGTTCGGCTTTTCCCTTCCGTGCAGCCACGGCACCGGCTGCGGGGCAGGACACGCCGGAGCCCTCAGTCACACGCACCGACAGCGAGTGACCCGGGACAGCTCAGGAGGGTTTTGTAGCAATGGGACAGAACTTGGGAGCCCTGCGGGGGCAGAGCGGAGCCGGGCCCATGCCGCGGGCACCCGAGCGCGCGGTGCCGGGCGGGGCAGGGGTGGCGGCCCGGCCGCTGCAGCGGGACGGGCGCTTGGGACGGTTCCGTTCCCGGGCTCGGGGGGTCCGGTGAACCCCCCCGGAGCCGCCGGGCCCGCACGTGCGCGGGGCGCGGCGGGCGCGGCCCCTTTAAGGCGCGCGGCGGCGCGGGGCGCCCATGTGGAGGGCAGCACGCGTGTTGTGCTGCGCGCCCATTGGCCCGCGCGCGCTGACAGCGCGCCCCGGGCCGCGAGCGCACTGCGGGGGGAGCGCCGGCCGCAAAACGCGGCGCCCGGATCGCACCGCCGTCGGACCGGACCGGCCGCCGCCGCGCCCCGCGCCCAGCGCCCGCCCCGGGGCCTGCCCGGGCCGCGCCCACCCCGCGCCACCGGCGGGGCTGCGGGGCCGTCTTCGCGCGCCCCCGGCCTGGGCCGGCCGCCGCGTCCCGGCCCGCCCCGTCCCGTCCGGGCGGCGCCCCGCGCTCCATTCCGCGTCTTGGCGCCGCCCGCCGCGTAGTAGCGGGGCCGCGCCAGCGCCCGCCTGTTGTGTTTCTGTTGCCACCCGCCATCTTGTCGCCAGCGCTGCGGCCGGCGGGGCGAGCCCGGGGCGGCGCGGGCGGGGCGGGCCCGCGCTCCGGGCGGCGGCGGCAGCGGCGGCGGCCGGGCCCGCGCCATGAGCATCGAGACGCTGCTGGAGGCGGCGCGGTTCCTGGAGTGGCAGGCGCAGCAGCAGCAGACCGCACGTGGTGAGGGGCCTCCCGCCCGCGCTGCGCGGGGCCGCGCCTGACAGCCCCGGCCGGCGGGGGCTACGCGGGCACTGGCACCGGGGTGGGCGGCGGAAGGGCACCGGCGCGGGCTTTGCGCTGCCGGCGGGACCCGGCCGGGGGAAACTCGGGACGGGCGGGGCAGTGTCAGGGCACGGGGGGGGGGGGGAGGAATTCGGGGATAGCGCGGCGGGGGCTCCGTGCGGGCGGGGCTGCCCCCGACCGGGCCCCGGTCCCGCCGGGGGCGCCGCCGCCCCCGCCCCGCGCGCTGCGTGTCCCCGGCCGGCGGGAGGGCGGGGCCTGGCGCGTCACTCGCTCGGCCCCGCCCGCCTCCACGTGCGCGCGGCCCCGCCCCGCGCGGCCCCTCCGGGGGCTGCGGGGCCCGCCCGGGGCCGCGGGATGGGACGGGGGAGCCCCGCGGTGCCGCCCGCACGGAGCCGCCGCGCCGCCCGCTCTTCCCGCGCCGCCCGCTCCCCGCGCCGCTCTGTCGGTGCGGCGGCCCCGTCCCTCCGGGAGCGGCGGTTCGTGCCCCGGGGGCCGCGCAGCAGCGCCGAGCGCCGCGGGGCTGCCGCCCGCGCGTGGCTGCAGGAGAGCGGCCCCGGCCCCGCTCCCGCGGCCGCCCCGGCGCGGGGACTCGGGTGGACCTGCGGGAGCGGCGCTTTGTGCCGCCGCCCATTGTGTCGGTGATGAGTCACGCAGCAGACGGGGGATGCGGTGATGCGGGGCCGCGCAGGGCCAGGAGGATTCCCGAGCCCGTAACAAACCCCAGGATCTGGAGACGGCAGGGCCCGCCCAGTCCGCGCTCCCCGCCCGGGCGGGTGACAGCTCCGGTGCTGCTTCCCAGCCCGTGACAGTCCCCTTGCCACCACCCTTCCTGTGCCGATACCGGCTCCGGGCTTACAGGTGGCGGCTGTGCTCAGGATACAGCAGTAAAACACCCGGGGCTCGACCTCTGCAAGCGGTTGGGTTTGTCTCCTGCTGCTGGGAGAGACTTCCACTGCGATCCCGCGCTGTGGGAGCATCTTGTGAGTGGGTGGGACAAGCTAGGGTCTGGGACACAGAGGGGCAGGAGGGACCTGGCTTGTTGTGCTGGACAACTTCTGAGGCAGGAATTATTGCTGAGCAGGGCATGGGCAGGGTAACAGACCAAAGAAAGGACATCATGCAGGTTTCCCAGCTCCAGGAGCAGCTCACAGGGATGTGTGGGGTTGTGGTGTTACACAAAGCCCGCTGCAGGCAGGAGCTGCCACCACCACGAGCGTGCCCAGGGCTCTGGGTGCTGCTGGGGGGCACAGTCACTGTGCCTGCTGCAGATACGTGTCAGGGCTGAGCTGGTTGCAGAACCAGCAGCATCAGTGCAAACGTGGCCACTTCAGGGAAGTCTGAACACCAGGAAGACTGGCACGGGAGGGAGGAGCCCTGCAGTGACCTTTGGGTGGCAGGAAGATGTCAAGGGAGAACACAAGCAGAGGAACAGCTGAGAAAGACCGGGGAGTAATGAAGTCTTCTGGGTTGGCTTCCTTCCCTTGCCTTCATCCTCTACTCTTCTTTGAAATCTTGTGTTCTGAGAAGCGTTATGGTCTGTGTTATACCCCCAGTTACACTGTGGAACTCCAGGGATCCAGTCTGGCCTGAAAATCAATCCATTTTGGGAACAGCATTAAAAAACGTGTACTGAACTCATCTAAGGGCTGCTGAGAGCAGTGCCCAGCCTTGAGCAGGACAGGGACTGCCCAGAAGCCCCTGGTGACGTGACCAGCAGTGTGGGCTGCAGTTGGTCCGTGGGGCTGCACCAACCCCATGGTAACACCCGTAATACCTACACTGTTGTTTGTTCATGCCTGGGAATAAAGGAGGGAAACGTCTCCCATTCAGCCACTCATCCTGACTTTATGAGGAAGAAGACTGAGAGAAGAGAAACCCGAAAGGTATTGGAGAAAGGAGTGGCTCAAAGCGGGAAGAGGGTTAAGGTATGACAGGTCTCCTCCGTGGGGATCCCTGGTGAGGTGGAGTTCTGCAGTACCTGCAGGAAAATGTGGTGTGTGAGGTACAGCTGGGCATTCTGCCTGCCCGGAGTGCTGGGGCCACCTCCAGCCGGACAGAGGCAGTGGAGGCTGTCCTGTGTGTGGTGTGGGACTCAGAGGGAGGGCTTTCTGAGGAGAGGAGAGGAATGATTCCCTGAAAGCAGACAGTGTTTGGATCTTCACGTTCTCCTTGGACTTGTTGGGAGGTCAGGCTGGCAGCTTTTGTCACTGCTCTGTCATTCTTTTTGTGGTTGATAGTTACTGGGGTGCAGCCTGAACCATCTCCAGCTTTGGGGTGCAGCTGCTGGGAGAGCTCAAGCCCTTGACATGGGACTGGGGTTCTGCTGGATGCCCCATGGGCTGGTTCCCGTGAGTGCATGCTTGGCATCCAGGCGGTGACGTCCTGTCCCTCTGGCCATAACCAGTGCCTCTGCTCAGGTCAGTTTTGTGTCCCAGCAGATATCCGTGTGGCTTTTGTTGCCCCTTCAGCCTCTTCCTGTCTCACCAGGGTGCACACACAAGTCCCAAGCGTCTCCAGGGGTGTGTGGCCTCATCCTTGGCCTCACTGGCTGCTGCAGGCTGCACACCCACCTGGGTTTCTTTCAGGGGTAGTTAAAGCACCTCCCAACACACAGCGTGAGTTTATCTATTTCCAGAGGCTTCTGGGTACAGGAGAGTTGCACTGCAGTTCCAAGGACAATGGGCTTATTCTGACAATTAGACTTTGACTTCAGGAAGAGCCTTGCTCTGTGACACAGCAATGCCTGAATTGGGGGTGGCAAGGATAATTGTCATGGGATTGCAGGGATAACTGCCCTGGTGCAGCCAATTCAGGTGATGGTGGTGACTCCCTGTTTTGATGAGCAGATACCCTTGATTCTTCCCTCTTTTTCAAGCATGGAGATAGGACTCTAAAAGGCAATCTGCACATTTCCATTCACTTCCTTGAGAAGAAAGCTGGCTAGAGTGAGCCTGTGGAAACAACCCCTTGCTCAGCCTTGGGATGAAGGTGCAGCAGTGAGCCCTTATTCTCCTCACGGGATCGAGGAATGTTACCTGGAGCAAACATGCTTACTTAACAGGCTGGCTGTTATCTGCCAGATCCAGTTTTGCCGTGACTCACTGAACTCATTTCACCTGTCTGCGCTCCCTTGCAGGCTGTGTAACACACAAGCAGCGTGTTTGCTGGCTGTGTAACACACACACTGCTGGCTGTGTAACACACGAGCAGCGTGTTTGCTGGCTGTGTAACACACACACTGTGCTGGCTGTGTAACACACGAGCAGCGTGTTTGCTGGCTGTGTAACACACACACTGCTGGCTGTGTAACACACGAGCAGCGTGTTTGCTGGCTGTGTAACACACACACTGCTGGCTGTGTAACACACGAGCAGCGTGTTTGCTGGCTGTGTAACACACACACTGTGCTGGCTGTGTAACACACGAGCAGCGTGTTTGCTGGCTGTGTAACACACACACTGCTGGCTGTGTAACACACGAGCAGCGTGTTTGCTGGCTGTGTAACACACACACTCTGCTGGCTGTGTAACACACGAGCAGCGTGTTTGCTGGCTGTGTAACACACACACTGTGCTGGCTGTGTAACACACGAGCAGCGTGTTTGCTGGCTGTGTAACACACACACTCTGCTGGCTGTGTAACACACGAGCAGCGTGTTTGCTGGCTGTGTAACACACACACTCTGCTGGCTGTGTAACACACGAGCAGCGTGTTTGCTGGCTGTGTAACACACACACTGCTGGCTGTGTAACACACGAGCAGCGTGTTTGCTGGCTGTGTAACACACACACTGTGCTGGCTGTGTAACACACGAGCAGCGTGTTTGCTGGCTGTGTAACACACACACTGTGCTGGCTGTGTAACACACGAGCAGCGTGTTTGCTGGCTGTGTAACACACACACTCTGCTGGCTGTGTAACACACGAGCAGCGTGTTTGCTGGCTGTGTAACACACACACTCTGCTGGCTGTGTAACACACGAGCAGCGTGTTTGCTGGCTGTGTAACACACACACTCTGCTGGCTGTGTAACACACGAGCAGCGTGTTTGCTGGCTGTGTAACACACACACTGTGCTGGCTGTGTAACACACGAGCAGCGTGTTTGCTGGCTGACTCAAAGCAGCCTGCAGAGCACTTGCCAGTAATGGATGAAGCGGGGTCTCAGAGTTTCTTCTGAGGGCACATCTGTGGGCTTTTTGGTCTGTTTTAAGAATATGAGGTTTGTTTATAAGACAGTTTATTAAGTCAGTTCATGTTAGCTGTTCTTTTCCAACCCGTACATTTAAGGTATGTCACTGTTCACTGTGTTCCTGCAGTCTGTGCCCTGTCCCTGGACCAGAAGTAGGGACAGTGGTGCCCTCGTGTGTGGGAGCAGGTGGGTTGGGTCCTGCCTGTCAGCTGTGCCGCTTCTCGCTCTGAACTGTGACACAGAAGATGTTCAGCTGACAAAAATACATGGCTTTTATCAGAGTGCATTACTTTGTCTCCCTTAAAAACGCCGATGCCCAATGGAAAAGCAGAGGCCCATCTCGTGTAGGACAGCTCACCTGCTTGGTTGCCCAGGTGGAGCTCCTCAGACGGTGGAGCAGAGTCAGCATGTGTTGTTGGTGCCCACGTGGCCTGTCAGAGCCAGTGTTTTCCTGCACTTTATCCCAAGTGCCACACAGAAAGGTACAACAGGAGTTTTACATCCCTCCAGGCCGCCAAGCTGCGGTGTGGCAGCCGGGACAGCCCGTGGCACGATCGGCATCCTGGCAGTGGGCCCTGGCGTGTCTATATAGATGAGGCTCTCCATGATGGCTTTATTTTTTCAGCACTCTTGATCTGTTTTCTTTTCCTTTGTAGTGCTGCTAAATCCTGGCTCTTTATTTCTTTCTTCTGTCCACAAAGAGTTAGTTGTAAATAAAATGCAGCTAAAATTACTTTGGAGCTGATTCAGGGTTTCATTTAAGCACTGGAATAGCTTATTAAAGCACAGTGTAAATTATATGTAGAGACTGGAGAAGCTGTTGATTTGAGAAATGTCTGCCAGGTATTTATTTAGTTATGGTTGATTCTTCTTTGGGGCTTAGGAGATGAACTACTTCAAGATTCCTTGAGGGTCTTTCCCTCCTGTGTTCCAGGAGCTGCAATTGTTTCGTTGAAAGTAAATGTTTCCTTGTAAGCTGTCTGGCTCCATAAAGTACTAATAAACTGTGTGCTCCCTAAATTTTATCAGGCAAGAGTATCACCTTGTCATTTCTCTTAACTGATTTCAGGTTTGGATACCGAGGTCCCTGGTTTCACTAATGGTCTGTACTGGTTGGTGCTAAGGAGGGATAGTTCACATGAAGGCTGATTTTCCTTTGCCTTTAGAGATACGACATAAAGGTGTCGTCATCATCCTCTGGCTGAGAAAGTGGAGATTTGGGTATTGTGGTTGTTAGCAGTGAATGGTGACCCAGTCTGCAGATTAGGTGTTTTAGCAAAGGTGGGAGAGGAAAGTGGGGCTTGTGCTGTTGTCAACCAAAATTCAGAAGGACTCAGAAAAGGGTCCTGATTTCAAAGGGTTCTCAGTCCTGAAAGCTTGTTCCTGGGCCTGGAAGTGCCTGTGGCTGTGTGCTGCAGCCTCTGGTGTCAGCAGCATTTACTGTGACTCAGAGCTTGGTTGGCTGAGGCTGAGCTTTGCTGGGCTCCAGTTCTGCTGACTGTTCTTATCTCCCCTTTCCTGGTTCTCCCCTGCAGAGCCAGGGACCTGCAGAAACAGAAACCAACCTTCAGGCTCCAGCCTGGCCTTCCTCTTGGCATGACCGTCCCCCTCCAGGGCAGCCTCGGGAGACTGCTGTACCCAGCACTTTCCTGGTAGGAGCCTGGAGTGACTCCCGCAGGTGACACTGCTGCATATCCAGTGTGAGTGATGCCCAGGGCACTCCTCTCCGGGGCTGGAGCAGTTCAAGGTGTGCAGGATAGCTCCCAGAAGCATTGAATGATTCAGAAAAACACTTCAGACCATTCAGAAAATGACACCACAGAACTGCCTCACTGTTCCTGGAGTTAGAGATGTTCTCGGTTGAGCAAACACAGAGGTAGGATGCTTGGCTATGCAAAGGCACATGCCCTTGGTAAATTCTGAGTACTGATATTGTCCCTAGTGAAAGGTAGGCACATTCAGAGGGCACTGACGTCCCTTAAGGCCTGCTCCTCCAGCATGGTTCCGGGAGGCTTGGGCCATGCCCTGGCTGCTGCCAGCCCGAGGGCACGTGCAGCTCTGCCTGTTGCTCCCTGGCTGGCCCTGGTAGCAGTGGCTATGACAGATGGGTGTTATTTCCAGGGCAGGCAAAAGGGACAAGATATATTTAAATGCAGCAGATTATTAGGTAACAAAGAGTGCCTGGTATTGTCTATTTCTGGATCATCAAGGCCCTAAAATAGCACCAGGCCACTGGTCAGGGGTGCTGACCCTGTTTCTGTGTCTTCCTGGGACAGGATTTGCTGTTCTGTTCCATGGCTGCTGGTGTTGCTGTTGCTCACTCTTGCCATGTGAGCCTGCTGGCAAGTGGAGTGGTGTGGGCAGGGTGGGATTCCAGGACCCCTCATGCCTGGGCTGTGGTTCACACCCTCTGGGGGTTCTCAGGACTGGTTCACTCCCATGGTTTGTTCTGTCCTCAGTCTCCTTGCTAGGAGTGTGTAGAATGGATGGAAATTACACATAGTTTTGGGCTGCACCTTTGTATTCAGCTGTCCTCTTGCCCAAGGGGATGCCCTGAGCCTTGGCTGCTTTCTGTGTCTGGGCTTGCTGAAGTTCATGTGCTGAGTGTGCCACATGGGAAGGAATGAGCCTCGCGTGCGTCTGAGCACACGGCATGCTGATCACCCATCCTTGAACTGTGTATGTGACCAAACGTGGGTGAGCTTCCTTCATATGGGGAAACAGAGCTTGGGGAAGCTTTTTTCAAAGGGTGTCTTTGGTTTGTGTGCAAGGTGTGATTACAAAGCAAGCAGGAGACAGATCTTCACCACCCAGTGGAAGGGTTTCTTAGAGGTGGCTTGGGGCCCTCCAGTCCTTTTGCTGGAATTGGGAGCATGGGTCCTTTCTGCCTGTGGGTAAGTCAGACCCAAGAGGATAGTGGCTCATTGGTGTCAGATTTTGGCTAAAAAAAAATCCTTTAAATAAACTCTTTAGCTCAAGGGAGCTAAAGATTTGCAACACCAAAGGCCTTGCTGGCAGGTTGTCAGCAGCCCAAGGGCGGCACCTGCTTCCAGAGGCATTTACATAAGTACTTCTGATCAGTGTTGCCTGCTGTAACCTTGCTTCCCTGTTCTGTCCCTTCCCCGATGAATGTTAGTGGCTGTAGGAGTTCCGTGCTGACTCCTGCTCCCGCTTGGCAGCGCTGCCATCAGTGCACATCTCGGGTCTCCTGGCTGCATCCTCTGCTGCGCTGTGGCAGTGCCACCTCCAGCTGCCCAGGCAGGTCCTGCTGTCCTCACCAGACCCTGGCACTGCCAGGGGTTCCCATTAATGACTCCTTTGCTGCTCCTTCCTCTCGGTCTCGGTGCAGTTTTAAGTCTGGGTGGAAGCTGTGTGGGCTTTGGTCTGGTGTGTGCCTGGGAAGGTGGTGCTGGTCAGCCCCCGGCTGCTCTCTGTCCCCGAGGCCGGGTGCCTGTGCTGGCGGCGTGGCTGGACGTGCTCAGGGAGCACCGTGAGTCAGCAGGTCCTCAGGGTTGGGTTTCCTCATGCACCCTGTGCCAGGGCCATTGCATTGGCTCTGGCTGCAAACCAGCAGCAAAGTGGAGCAAAAGATCTGCAGACAAAGGGCTTTTCTTTATTAGTTATTAGTGTTGTTCAACTGAACTGCTCCGAAATTGTCGGTAGCTAAGATTTGTGTTTGCATCAGGGGATTCCTGCTGGGGTTTTTGCCACCCTTGCCTGCTTCGCTTCTTCCTTTAAGGAACTGTTGATAATACCCTGAAATATTTCAAGAAAATACAGAGAAACGCAGCTTTCAGCCTCAGCTGCTGCTTAAGCAACCTCTCTCCTGTTTTGGAGTCAGTCAGATCTTTCACTTGCTTACCTAACCCTACTTGTGCTGCAGAAGTTGAATGAAAACTTTGGATTTGAATCTTGGGCAGCCTTGGGAAGAGTGCTGTATGGATGTGAAATCCTTCCTGATGACAGAATTTCGTGTGGTGCTTTTGTGAATGCTGCAGCGCCAGAGGCTGGGGCTGCAGCCCCAGTGCTAGAGCTCAATCCAGGGGGTGGTTTCTCCCTGTGTGGGTGCTGGACAGTGTTTACCCTGGCAGCTGGCTGCTTGACCTGGCTCGTGGGCTCCTAAGGTTGGTTGGGGTGTGTTTGGGCTGTTGCTGCAGCTGAACTTCAGGAAACCGTGTCAGCTGAATCTGGGTCAGTGTTGCTGTGCGGTCACACGTACCGAAGGGCATTCAGAATCGGGAATAAGAATTTTGTTCCCTTTGTTGCTCTCTAGGTTTTGCACTGCCCCCGTCAAAATCAAAAGGTGGGTTAGAAAGTATCCCAGTAGTGGCAGGGACCCTCCGAGGTGGCAAGGGCTGGGCAGCTCCGTGCCTGGTGGGGCCCTTTTCCCCTTGTTCCATGTGTTATGTTCAATACAGATTCTTCTTGAAGATCACTGGGGGGTTGAACATAACCTGGTAATTCCAGGTAGCAGTATACACGCTCTTCTCTCTAATTTCCTAAATACACATTCTGACTTCAGTGTTTCAGTTGAGCCCAAGCTTCTCCTGGGAGAGGCTCTCTTGGGATGTTTCTTAGAGCTTCCTCTGAATTACCTGATATTGGTGACTGTATAACACCGAACACCCAACTGTCCATGTCCTTCCCCTAATCCTTCCCTTGATAAAATAAGGTTTACTTTTCCAAATATTTGTATATTACTGTGAAGAGGTTGGTGCACCACTTTTTGTTGCAGCTCCTCAGAGGTTGTCAGGAGCGGGATCTGCAGAGCCTCATGGATGGTGGGTTTGGAGATATTTGATTAAGGCTGCACAATGTCTAGATGCCGGGCCACTGGCGCCACAGGACTTGTATAAATAAATTTTGTTTGTGCCATGTTCACACAATTAAAGCCAGAGCCCTGGATTGCGTTTGATGAGGTTTATTTTGCTAGTCGGGCCACACAGATTTCATTTACATTGTCTGGTGTTCTAAAAACATACAGGAACATACACACATCAAAGCCAAGTTTGAGCTTGATTAAAATGCACAGCAGTAAAGAGGTGCCCTGATGTGTTTGTGTCAGTGCAGTGTCCGTTGAGCTGGGATTTACTCAGGATAGTATAAAACCCAGGGTACTTTAACTTAAGGATCCTGCCCCGAGCTGGTTGTAGGCTGTGCCCAGGGAAGGTCATGGAAGCGCCGTTGCTCACTGTGGGTGTTTCTCTTGCAGAGGAGAATGAGAAGCATGAGAAGCTCTGCCTGGAGAGGGAGCAGGAGCAGAAGAAGGCGGGCAAGGCCAGCGTGCCACGGGCCAACAGCGCCCTATCCCCAGAGGAGCCCCGGAGCGAACTGCTGGTGCCCATCTCCCCCCCGGGCCCAGTGCCCCCGCCGCCCCCGCCCCTGGCAGCTCCCATTTCAGTCATTCCCATCCCTGTTGTCACCAGTTCCCCCCAGCAAGCAGCCCAGACCGCCCTGTCGCCGCCGCTTGTGCAGCGCCACCAGCCCCTCGTAAGCACTCCCAGCGTCCCGAAGGAAGCCCCGTCGGTGGCGCCGGTGATCCAGCGGCCGCCGGGCCCGCACCTGCCGGATGGGAAAGCTGCGACCCCGCCGTCGGGCAGCCCCAAGCAGCTCCAGCATTACGCGGCGCCGGTGCTGGCCATCTCCCAGCACCATGTGGTCCCACAGCCCATCCAGCCCCTGCAGCACCCAGGAGCGCCCGCGCCGCTCGGCGCTCTGAAGCTGGCGCCGGCAGACGACATGAAACCCATCGAGCTCAAGAAGAGAATTGGAGGGTGAGTGCACTGTGTGTGGAGCAGCTCCTGCTTGTGCAAAGTGTTGTCAGATCAGAAATACCAAGACCTGTGGATGTTTAATGTCTTTGAATTGCTGAAAGCAGGGTTTTTTAGCCTGACGGGTTTTTATTTTCCTCTCTCACTCCACACTGTAAGATTCTGTATAAGGATTTTTTTTTTTCCAAGCCAGAACTGTGTTAGGAAGCAAGTCCCAGCACTGCCTGTCTGATGTCAAGGAGTATCATGTGTTATGTTTGGCAAAAGATCTCTGCTTGTACTGGTCAGGGAAATCAAAGGACACTGCTGCTTGTGGGAACTTTCTTGAAAACTGGAATGGGATTTGGGAGATGTTATTCCGAGGACAGAGATCACCTTAGTTGCTGTTTTAGTTTCTTAGTGCTGTAAGTGCCAAGGGCCTCCTGCTTGCTCAGAGTCTTGCAGCTGGAACGGGCTGAAGGCTATTTAGTCTGCCTTCACTCTCTGACAGGACTTGAGGCTCTGATGTTGCTCCAGGTTAGTGTTTGTCCGGCTTGTTCCTAAGGGCTTTGGCTGGTGGAGACCCTGCCTTCTCTGTAGGTGGTTGTTTCCAGACCACAGTATCCCAATACGGAGTCTGGTATTACTGCTTGTGGACTGGGAGAACAAACCATTCCCTTCTTGCAGCAGTTTTACCTGTTTCCTTTGGCCCCTCAGTTTTCCTGCAGGATAAGTGACCTGGATCTGTTCAGTCTTCCCTCCTGGCTGTGCTGTCTGGGCCTCTGACTGTTCTCCTGCCTGCCTGCAGCAGGGGGATGGCTCTTGGCAGTGGTGTTGGAGATGGTGTGACTCCCACGGGGGCTGGAGGAGTTGTGTAGTGGACAGAAAAAGGGTTCATATTGTCCATTGGGATATAGTGATCCCAAAATGCATAGAAGGAAACAGCAAAAGTAATGCAGACAGGAGTTTGTGAAGATAAAGGCTGTGGTAAAACGCCAGTGTACTTTCTCTAAGAAGACTGGGATCTTCAGAGCGTGTCTGTAAAACACGCAACTGCAGGAAGGGTCTGTCAGGCTGTGCACTAATCAAGAGACCCTGTCATGGATGTTGTGTGGGTTCAGGGAGCTGTGGAGGAGGTTTCTGCTGGCACGGGGGTACCAGGGCAGGCTGCACAAGTTTGGCTGCCCAGGCAGTGGGCAGTGGGGTGGCTGCAGGTGCACCCACAAACTGCTGCTGTGCTGTCAGGCTGAGCTTTGCCCCTGGGAGGTGGGGGGGCTATGGTGCCAGTGTGGAGCACAGCACCATCACTGTGTCCCCCCAGAATTGCTCCATTAGACATAAGCACAAAAAAGATGTCTTTTTCAGCCTGTAAATGTTTCATGGGAAAATGCTGTCAAGTATCTGTGTCAATTTATTAGATATTATTACCTCAATGTCCCATATTTTCAGTCAAAGGCAAATAATGACTTTGCACAGTGTATGAAAGATACTTGAAATCTCCATGTCTGCTAATGTACCTTATCACTGCTGTAGCTGAAAAACTGAGATAACATGTATATTTGTTTGGCTTTTCCTAAAAATACTCCTCTGATTCAGAGAGTGGGTGGACTCAAACCCCAAAACCAGAAACTCACTGGTTTTTCCTTGAGCAGTGACTGGAGAATTCCTGTATTGCTTCATTCCATGTTTGTCCTCAGCTGTGTTGTTTCACGCACAGTAAAAACCCAAAGCAGTTGGAAGTGTCTGCCCAATCCCATGTGCTTGAATTTGAAACTGCACAAACCGTGTCCCACTGGAGCTGTAGGCACAGAACCAGGTCAGGATCTGGGCTCTCTGGGACTGTACAAGTATTTAAAATTCATACTTCGTGTCTTTCCCTGTTGTTGGTAGGAGCTGTGTCTGTGTATATACACACACAGCACACCTGTTTGTATCTTATGTGCGTTGTATGCACGATGTTCACCTGATGCACATGTAAAGTATGGAGTTTATCTTGAAACATTATAGGCAGATACAAATGTACTTAATGTTAAACCAGTGATATCTGAACACCTCTGCTGCTTTTGCATCTTCCTTATCTCCTCAACACACAGACGTTGCTGCAAGCACAGGTGCAATGCAGGAGTTTTCACCCTGACACTGAGCTGATCTTTGTTCTGTTTGGGTTACAGGGTTGGGACCAGGGAAGTACATAATAAATTGGAGAAGAACAGGTGCGTAGAAAGCCGGGGGTTTGGGTTTTAAAATTGTAATTCCCCTCCTTTTTTTTTTTTTTTTTTGGCCTGTTGTCTGTCAATATTTGTTTGGCTTTGGTGGGTTTTTGTTTGTTTGTTTGCTTGTTTTTTAAACAGATAACCTGAATAAAATTCTTAGTGACTTTTACTGAATCTTGCAGTGTTGCTTTGCTTTCTTGTAGCTCAATTCTGCATTTCTTGCTTCCCAGTATGTTCTGTTTAACTGCACCATTGCATCCCAGTCACCCTGCAAAGCCCTGATCCCGCAAAGCAATAACAGTGCATAACAGTGTGACTCTCTTTTAATTTAAAAGGAGTAAAAATACTCAAAATCAGGGGTCAGTGTACAGTGTGAATACAGAATAAACATCAGTTTCTGACCCAAAACTCTTACAAGCCTGACTAGCTGAATTGGAGGTATGGTGACAGTGAGCACCAGCAGAGAGAGATATTTCATTTAAGGTTGCCCAGTCTTCCTAACAAAGCTGGGATAGAATCCAGGCACAATCCCTGCTGGTGTGAATTGGCTCAGCTGTGAGCATGCTGTGCTGGGGGGGCTGCTATGCACAGGTGTAGGTGCTTTGCTGGATTAAGGCCCCAGTTAAGCTCTCCCCTCTGGTGGAATTGATTTCTGGTGTGTGTCCTGTGAGCTGACGACCCACCTGTGTTTTCTTTAGACGTGCACATTTGAAAGAGTGCTTTGAGACATTAAAGCGCAACATCCCCAACGTAGATGATAAGAAGACCTCAAACCTCAGTGTCCTCAGGAGTGCCTTGCGATACATCCAGGTACGTGCAGCGCTCGTGGGGCTGAGGGCTGGGCTTGTGCAGAGACGGGAGCTGGCTTTGGAGTGAAAAGGAAAATGGGAGAGAAACTCCCCTTCCTCCTTCTCCCATGCAGGCATGGTCATTTATAAACTCCAAGTTTCCAGAATATTTGGATCTTTGAGGAACACTTGCTGCATGCAATCTTCTTATTCTAGAAGTTCCAAGTTAACCACAAATCATCCTTGCCAGCAATGGTGAGGGCAGGGAGCAGATAATTCAGATGATTTTAGCAATCCAGGCTGAGTGAATTTCAGTTGCTCCTTTTGGGCTCAGGTGAATTTTAATACGTATTTTTGGGGAGGTTTTCTGTTTGCTTACAAAAGATGGATTTCTGTGAAGATTTTGGTATGTCTCAAAATTTTGATGAGATTGACGTGTGAGTACAAGTCATTTGCTTGGAGGCAAGGAAAGCCTGGAATTAGGGGTTGCAGCATGAAGCTGTAGGTGGATGGGGCACCAGGAGTGAATGTGGGAGAAAGCACAGGTAAAAATGAGTTGTGTTTGTAGCTGAAGGGAAATAAGTGTTTGTGTTGGCTTGTTTAATGTTTGTGCAAGTGGTTAATGGTAGCACAAAAGAAATTGTTGTAGATGTCCCCTGTGAATGTGAAATCAGTAGCATGTAATGCAATTAAAATTCATCTGGAAACTGTATCCGGGGCTGAGTCCCGAGTCAGGGTATCTGGAGTGGAGCTGCTTCTGGGGTCGGGGCTGACACCCTGGGAATACTGATGCAGGTGCAGACTTCTCTGTGAGCAGATTCTGCTCTGCAGTGTTTTTATTTTGTGCTTTTGGAAGGCAGCTTGAAATTCTGTTTGAGGCTGTCAGTGGTGATGGCCAGTCCTGCCTCTCCCTCTTTCCTGGCTCCCTTGTGCAGCGCTGGAGGCCTCGGTGCCGTGCAGTTCTGTGCTGCCTGCGAGCGTTCAGACCGACAGCTCTGTATATCACTGGGAGTGAAACCCTCAGCACGTCCTCTTAGGAAGTGTAAACTGCTTTTGTGATGGTCCAGGAGCTATTCTTGGGGTGGTGCAGTTACACCAGTGTTCAGTCAATCAGTGAAGTGAAAATGCAGAGATTGGCAGGGTTAGTGGCACAGTATTTCCCCTCCGGTGTTGGGACCTTCACGCCGGCAGGGGCTGTGCCTGCACAGCTCTGGTTTGCCAGCCGTGCTGCCCATGCACCACAGACGGTGTAGTTTGCCGGAGGAACCTCTCTGGTGGCCGGTCTGGGGTGTGCAGTCCTGGGACAGGACCAGCCAGCCGGCTGTCCGTGGCTGTCCGTCGGTCGGTCAGTGTGGCGGCGCTGGGCCGGCGGCGGGAGGAGCGGGTCGGTCAGCTGGCCTGCAGCTGGGTGCTCGCCTGGTGTGGTGGAGGAGGTCACGGTGCCCTCGGGCCCGTACCAGCGTCCACCCCCACGTGTGTGGGGAGCACATGGCGAGCACCGGGCCTCGCTGGCGTGGCAGGGCTGCCCGCCGGCCGGCGGCTGTGAGCTGGCACTCACCCGGCACCGGCGCGGAGCTGGCTCCCTGCCCCGCGGGCAGTGACACAGCATGGCCTGTGACGTTGTGTAACCTCCTTGCTGCATCTCCTCCTCATCATTTTGCTGGGCCCTGGGAGCGCCTCTGGCAGCTGCTCAGGGAGTATCCTGAGCACTGTTTTCCTTGGCAGCACCAAAGCTGTGGGTCTGTGACTCAGTCACAGGATTCAGTTGTGCTAAAAACTTGAGCACTGTTTATTTGCCTGAAAAAAACCCAGATTATTAAAAATCTGATTTGAAATTTCAGCATTCAAAGATAATAATAATATTTAATTTTTTTTTACTGCAGTTTCAATTTAGCTTTGCTCTGTTTCAACAAAACTAAGATCTATCGGTGTGGGGATGGCCACTGATCAAGTGCCAGGCTCCATGTGTTTCACTCACAGGCTCCGTGTTTCCCTTGAAAAGAGAACAGGGCAATTGTACAAAAGGGATTTAAAAGTAAAAGCTCTTACTCTCAGGATAGCAAAGCAGTTTTTCACTAAAGGGAAAAAAAAAAGCCCAAAAAAACCCAAACCCAAATGAGCCTTGCAGGGGAGGAGCACAGCGCCGGCCAAAGCTCTGCATAGCGGCTGCTCTGCTCCCACAGGCACTGTGACAGTACACTGATTGTTGCAGCCTCTCTTCCTACAAAATCCTTCCTTCCCCCCTTCCCAGCTGGAACTTCTGAGAAACAGGCTGTTTGTTTCCTTGGCTGGATTTAAATATTTGTATCTGCATCAAATCAGATAAGTTAGAAAGTTAAATTCCAAACTTCCCATAGAGCAGTCATTTTAATTTATCCTTGGACCTGGGCTTGTGCTTTGCAACAGTAAATTAGAATTTGCAATTAAGCACACTGTTACACAAAGGAAATGGGGCCCAACTCAGCTGGAAGTTAATAATCCCTTTAGCTGGTGATTCAGCTTGAGGCGGTGTGGGCTGTTGTGCCACAGCTCTCAGCTGAGGAGGGTGTCCCAGTGGGTCCAGCAGCAGAGTGGGCTCCAGACCCCAGCACACACCTACGACCAAGTCCATTTGTTAGATGGGCCACCTCGGCTTTTGCTCTTCACTCTCCTGCCTGCAAAACCTGAGTGAAAATGCTGGAGACCTCTGGGAAGTTTGTAAGATGCATGGAGTGATGTGGAAAAAACCACGGTGAGAATAAAATGCTGTTTGCTTAGAGAGAGCAGAGCCCTGTCCCCTCGGTTGCTCCTGAGCAGTGTCCCCAGGCAGAGAACAGGCCTGTCCTCCCCAGAGCCCCTCTGCGCCTGTGCTGGGGAAGGGGCTGCTGGGGCAGCACACGTCAGACACAGCTCACAGCCTGTGCAGATGGGCATTCGGATTTGGTTCTCTCTGAAGGATTCCTTGCCCCCTAGGAAACGTAATCGTCTTCTTTGGAAGCTAACTGAAGCCCTTAAGCAAGACTGCTGCTCTGTGTTCTCAAACTGTCCCTGTCACTGTGGCACCTGAACACCCTCCAGTTTCAGGGGTTATTTTCTACTGTACACTTAGTGTCAGATGACATCCAGGTGATTTGCTCACCAGGTGACACTGGGACAACTGGCACACAGCCCAGCCCATCAGTCTCGGGGTGTGCTGCAGGTCCTGCTTGTTGGCCAGTTTCCCCAGTACAGTTCAAATGCTGACTAAATAACAATGTGCTTTCAAAATCTGAGATGCAGCTGAGCTTCCCAGGGCACGCAAAAGGCAAAGAGCAAAAGTCTCTGGAAGGTGTTGAAACAAGACACCACTGTGATCCCACCCCCTGCACATGCTGCTGGGTATGGCAGAGGCTCTGGGGGGCTGCTGTGGTGACAGATAGACTGTGGATGTACAGAGCGGTTTTGGCCCTGTTTGTGAAACAGGCTTCACTAACAATTTCACAGAAGTCCTCTGGCAGCCCTGCTTGTGGTGTTAGAGACAAAATGTAGCTGTGCCGAATTGAGGATTTATAGTGTGGCCAGTTTGTCGTTATTACCTTGGGCAGGGGCAAGAAAGGTGAAATTTCCTTTTCCCCCAAGAGCTGGGGTTGGCCCTGTACACCACATCCTGCTGATGGGACAGGTACTGGAGCAAGGCCACAGGTGGCCACTGGCTGAAAATTTGCCTCTGGGGCCAGTCTTCCCAGAAATCACCCAGATAACCTTTTGATGCAAACCAGTCTTTCGATTTCTCTGGTTTGTTGCACTTAGAGGGATGTATAAATGAGTGGCAAAGCCATTTAAAAGTCACAAGTCTGCTTATGTGAACAGTCTTGCTGTCACTTGAACTGCAATCCAGCTGGCCAGGAAAGTATTTTACCAAAGTGAAGTAGTCTTCATCTTCATGATGGAAACCTTCCCTTTCCAAAGTGAGATGAAGCTGGGCTGCAGCTCTCTCCCAGCTCATCGTAGGTGGTTAGAAGCAGCCCCTGACGGTTTCCATGGCCTGATGCCTTCCTCAGGAGCTAAAAAAAAAGTTTGACTAAAAAAACGTCCTGGTGTTCTGAACTCAAGGTAATGGGCATCTCCATAAATTCCCAAGTAAATTGCTACGTTGTTCATTTTGGGGGAAGTGTGCTTGATTTCCTCCTCTGATTACAAACGGGGCTTCCTCAGCTGATCTGGCTTCGTGTGGCCGGGCTGTGGCCTCAGCTGGCCTTGGTCACTGCTGCCAGATCAGTGGCGCTTTCCTTTGTCATATGTAGCTGCTTCGGATTGAAATTAAAGCAGGGACAGAAGTTCACAGGTCTCAGATCATTGAGAAAATGAGTTCATCAAACTCAAACAGTAAATAATAGAGCTGATGCCTGACCTCCTGCCAGGAGTGAAACCCTTCAGGAACTGACTTACCTGTGCTCACCAGTGCTGCCAATCATCCATGATGTTTAAGTTGTTTATCCTCACTTCATCTCCCTTGGCTTCTCAGACTGCCTGAAGCAACAGTTGTGCACCTAAGAATAATATAGTTTTCTACTCATGCCAACAATAATCAACAGAATCGACTCCCTTCAGGGTAGAAGGAATCCAAAGTACTATCCAAGGATGCCTAAATAGTGTATGTAGAAATCCTTTGTGATGCCCTTTTTAAGCTGATCTCATGGACATGTGAACAGACCAGATACTGGTTTTACATTGGTTAAATTTTCCTTTTAAGATCCACAGCATCTCTTTGTCTTTTAGTTTGTTTTATTTACCTGTCATTTCATTGGTGCCTGAGCACAGTAATTCATCCCTGCCTGCATGTAGAGGACCAGAACAAGAGCGGTGGGTTTTTGAGTCCCATAGCAGTGCTTGATTTGGGGTTTGGGTGTTGATGGGTGCAGAGGACCCTGCAGCCATGCCAGATCCTGGTGCCGGAGGTGCTGGACTGCAGGCACAAACCCACAGGTCTGACAATGGTTGTGGTTAAAGACCAGAACTTGTTTACATTCAGGCACTGTTGTGGCTGGATTAAACACCAAAATGGATAAACCAAACCGTGCTGCTGAACCCTGTTAAGTTCCCCACCTTGATGAGGATGGCTGTAGCTGTGTTTTTATTCTGTGCTAGCTATGAGGTGAATATACTCATCTTCTGTAAAACTTGTCTAGTAAGAGTTGGGTCCATCAGTACCTGCCATGCCTCCCTCATGTGAGCAGCATTCACATGCCCAGCTGTGCTGCTTCATGTTGTTTACCTGACCTGATCCACCGATTCTATCTTGTCTAATTTGCCTGAATTTCAGTGCCAGTAATGAAGGCCTCCAGCATCCATAGGCTATGGTCATGCAGCGTGGTGTCATCTGTAGATTTCAGAAAGTGGTGAGAAGTAAGATCTTCAAAAAAATAGGTTTTAATAAAGCAAGTTGGAAGCTACTTAAGAATGTAAAACTGAATTTCCCACTGTTCCTCCAGCTGCAGCAGGACCTGTCTGCAGGGAGGCTCATCCAGGGAGCCATCAGGGCATTTTTATTTGCAGGATTGGCCGCAGAACATGTCCTGTGATTAAAAATGTCCAGCATTTGGACCTTGTTGAGTGATTGAAGGCTGTTTCTTAACCTTTGCCAAGAGGATTGGTGATTATTTTAATGAGAGCAGTGATGATTACAGCTTGGTTGCATGGGCTCTATTTTATGTGTGACATTGCAGCAGTCGCCTGCCTTTAAAACACAGCAAAAGCCCCAAACAACCCAAAACCCCACCAAACATCACAGCTGTGTGGTTTGCTTTGTGGGTTTGCCCTTCCTCGAGGGCCTGAGTGGGAAGAGGTCTGGACCCTGTGGCACAAGTGACGGGGCAGGTTGGGTTCCTCTTCTTGTCAGTAGCAGAGGTGTGTGTTGATACTCTCTGAAGTTACCATGAAGTAGTTACTGACTGATGGGAACTGCTAACAAATAGTTGTAAGAAAGCGATAACCGTGGTGTGTGGAGTGCTGCAGAGTTGCATGTTCTCTGACTTCTGCAGCTGTGTGTATCACAGCAGCCAACATTGTTAGCTACAAAACAATAAATGAGGGGGATTCTGACGCTGCCAGCAGTAGTGCAGACCCAAGCCCTCCAGCACAGACAGAGGTTTCCACCTGGGCACAGCTTTGCCTTGTGGCCTCGCACAGGTGCTGGAGTTGGTTTGTGTTTAACAGCTGGGTCTTGTGTCCTCCCACTGCCACCATGACCCTGACAGTGAGGGAGGTGGATGGAGAGAAATCCTCTGGTGACCCAGGTCTGCTCTGTGGGCCGTGGGTGGAGCTGCTGGGATGTGCGTAACTGGCACTGGCCTCCTTAGACGGATGGGGAAACAGGAAGGAGGGGTGGTGCGGGGGGATGGCATTCTCTGAGTCACCAGGACCTTGGACCTGCTGCTGTGGTGTGGGGGAGTGGTTCTGTCAGAGCCCTTGGCTGTTGGGACTGCCATCACCTGCCAGAACTGTGTTTTGGGAGGTGTCCTCTCCCAGGAGAAGCCCTCACTTCCCTGCTCCTGGGCAGGTTCCCTTCAGGTGTGCAGCTCACCTGTGCCTAGTGCCTGTTGGCTGAGCCAAAGTGTAGGAATGGGAACAAAGGGAGGGACCCCTCCAAAACTCTGCCTGGGCTCCTGCAGCTGCTCAGAGATGCCTGCAAGGAAAGTACAGAAGCACTGCAGCAAGTCGATGTAGGGATAATGTGTCTGCTCAGAAGTCTCCTCCTCATCCCTGGCAGACAGGTCTGGCTGTGGCTCCAAGGCATAAACCTGCCTGTTGCCCTCTGGAGCTGCTGTCCATTCTTCATCAGAAAGGCTTGGGAAGAGCTTCCAGGGTCCTGCATCCAGCAGTTGTGTTGTTAATAATAATCCCTTCTTGAGATGCAGCATGCTTCATTTCTGTTTGCAGGAAATGGTAACAGTTAATCTCAAAAGCGTATTTCCCACTGTTTTTTAAATTTCAATTCTTTTTTAAATTTAAGCGCTGCAGAAGTAAATTTGAAATTAAAAATTCTCAAGGTTTAATTTCCCAAGTTGTTATAATTTGTTTGGGATCATTTTCTAAGTAACAAACACACCACAGTATTTCAGGGTCTTTAGGGCATCCGGAATCCACTGCAATCATTAAAAATGTCTTGTTTGTTTCCTGAACGACAGAGACAGGTTAAAAAAATAAAAATAGGAAGAGCAAAACCCACGACCAGACATAACACCAAGTGATTGCAAGTCATACTTCAATTATTTTAAAATTGAATTTCTTGTGTCCTTGGGAGTCATGTCAAGGAATAAACCAGATCTGCTTAACTGGTGGCAACCAGCATGGGTCCAGTGACTGGCCTGGGGATGGCTCTGCTTTTCCCTGCTTTGTTTTTCTGTGAGTTCCAGTTGGTTGCTACCTTTTCTATGTTGTTGTTGGTTTTTTTCTGAGTTTATTTTTTGTCTTCCTGATTTGGGTTCTTCCTTCCCTCTGCCCCAGTGACTCTTTATACTTTGTCCAGAGTGTGGTGCTTCAGGAGGCTGGCTCTGACAGGTCAGTGCAAACAGCCATGTTCCAGCCCTAGTTTTGATCACAGATTATGGCCTCCTGTCTCTTTTTATCAGGAGCCTGAAGTGCGTTTATCACTGTGAAATGATAAATGTAAATACCAATGCATGTTCTTGTTTTCCGCGATTGCTCTGCTCCAGGCAGATTGCCTATTCTGGGAAGTATTTCTGTCTAGAAGTTCGTCCCTACCCTTGCAGCCAGGTTGAGCCATGGTGGGTGGTGCCCACCCCGCTGGGACCTGCCAAAAAGTGGGTGCAGCCTGTGCAGGTGTGGCCTGTGCAGTGAGGACGTGCTCCTTCCGTGAAGTGCCCGTGCCTGTGTGAGGGTGAGGTCCCCTCCTGGAATACAGCAGTGCTCCTTGGCTGCCGTCCTCGGCCAGGGGTTGAACACGTGGAAGAGCTGGGTCACAAGGCTGCTGGCAAACACCCATGGCCTGGCTGCTGGTGCAGGGGGTCACACTGGTGGGGAGCGAGGGACAGTCTCTCTTTCACCTTGCAGGCTTTATTTTGGTTTTGGTCCTGGTTGATTGAGTTTCAGATCTTGGGAGGCTGAAGCTGAGGCATGAACACTGGGAGCCTGAAGTCCTTGTCCTGCGCCTCCCCCTCATTAGCACACAGGCTGTCCCCTCTCCCGGTCCACTGGGGACTGGTCACGGCGAGACCCTCGCCCTGTTCTCCCCGTGCTGCAGCTGTTAATGCCTTAGGGCTTTGGGTCAAGCCCGTTGTGATTTTACCCTGTGCTGGGAGAAGGTGAGGCTGTGCTCTTGTGCTGAGCAGAGGCTGCTGTGGCAGGCTGTGGTCAGGTGTAGCTGTGGGTGGTGACAGTACCGGAGTGGCTGCAGCACAGCGGTGACGTTGCTCTGTGGTGGGGCCGTTGTGCCCCACCTGTATTTCCCGTCGGTGGTACCAGGCCAGCACATCCGGCATCACTGCGGGATCTCATCTCCGAGAGCCAGCAGAATGGAGCAGTTGCCATGGAAACCATGGCTTTGGTTCCCGTGGCAACCAGCCGGGGTTCACACACGGCTGCTTCTCGCAAACGGAGGGGCTGGTTGGCATCGGCAGGAGCGGGGCCGGGGGTCCGCGGTGCGGGGCAGGGGCTGGTAGGTGCTGTCACCTCGGCGGGTGCAGGCAGTGGCTGCAGAGGCTGGGGACGCTGGCCCAGTGCCGGGGGAACCGGCTCCTCATCTTCCTGCTGCCGTAGGCTCCACTCCCTCCATCGCAGCAGGTCAGCTGGGGTTGGGGCAGGTGGTTGTTGTAGGTGCTGGGCTGTGAACAAACTGCTCGTGGCAGCTGAGGAGCTGAGACAATTTAGCATGATTCGAGTTAGGAATGCCCAGAATTGATAGAAGTGATGGAAAATCCCCAAGTCCTACAGGTGAGTGTGGTGGCTTGGCCATGGAGTTTGGAGCTGGGGCTGTTCGGGTTCCATCCGGGGCTGTGTGGGGACAGCTGGTTCCCCAGCATCCCTCTGGTCTTGGTTGGAATGTTTTTGGAGTCAGGCTGGTGGATGCTTGCTCCTACTGTGGATCTCCTGCACTGTGGCAGTCCCAGCAAGGATAAGATCCTTTTCTTAGGATTTAGGGTTTTTTCCATTACATATAGGAATCACAGCTCTGTGCAGCAATGGGGAGCCCGAGCAGCTGGTCTGGTCTGTGCTGGAGGTCCTTCAGGTACAATGGCAGCTCAGGACCCTCCCTGGCCCAGTAGATCCCACTCTGTGGCACCAGCTGTGATCCCCAGGGCAGAGAGTTGAAGAATCCAGCTCGAAATTGCCAATCACTCTCCTAATTGCTCATTGATTAGGTATTTTCAATCAGCGAATGCCATGTAAGAGAAGAAAGCAGCGGAAATATTCTTTGGAAAAGTTCATAATTGAAAGTGTGTTTTTTAAACTGCTAATAAAATGTTTATGAGGGGAGCTGTGTAATAAGGCCTTTTAAACCTCACTTATGCCAGCCGCAGGGCCAGCAACATTCCTGAGGCAGGGAAGGCGTTGGGGGCATTATTTCCAGTCTTGACGTGAGAGTGAGCAATTTAATTACAGACAGCTATAAAATGGAAAATTCTTTGCAGCGACAAATGATTGTTGCTACATAAGGAGAGCAGGAGTTGGTGTACGGTTTGTTTACCAAATAATGACAAGGAGATGCACTCAAGGACCAAACAGTGGCTCCAAAACAGCCGGGATGGTGGGCACAAAGTGGGGAAGTGTTACCTCTAGAATTGTGTCAGGCCTTCGCTGTTGCTGCAGTCATCTGGTCTCGCTTCAGTAATCCAGGTGGATAAAGGCTGCCAAGGAGCTGACAGGTACAGGAGAAGACTCACATACTCAGGGGAGCAAAAGCAAACTGACATGTGGATTTTAATTTGGTTGGTGGTGTTTAAATTAAAGATGAAGGGACTCACCAGTGCCCTTGTGCCCTTGTCACCGCTTCCACCTGCCTATGGAGCAGCCCCTGCTGTGCCCACTGCTGTGGTGCTTGGCAGGGGAGGCTCAGGCCTTTGCTCTGCTGCAAAGGGCTCACTCTCAGCTTCAGCTCAGCAGAACTGACACTGTTCAGAATGGAACATACCTGCTTTTACCAGAGCCAGCAGCTGATTTGCAAAACTTCCCAAGCATCAAAAGCCATGGATGGATTCACAAGAGTATGAGGAAGAGTTCTCAAGTCGTAGGTTCTGTAGGTTCCTCACACTGCAGTGTAACAGTTGCCTGGGCAACCAGGGTTCCCGACTGCTTAACAGGAAAAAAAGAAATGCTACAGTGATGGAGGCACAGACGTAAGAGGGAGGATCTGTGCTGGAGCCTGGTGCTTGCAGAGAGCAGTCTGGGGTGGGGTGGGCTCTGCTGCTGCAGCAGATCTGGCGCTGCCGTGGTGCACGTGGGCTGTGCTCAGTGAGGTGCCACCCCCGGCTTTGGGCTGCCCTCTGCTAACAGAGCAGAGCTCGAGCCTGGCCTTCCTGGGGCCAGCCCAGCCTGGCCGCTCTCTGAGGAGGTGGGAAAACAGAAATGCAGGTAACTTCAGTGATTTTTCCACTGTGGAGAAACAGGATCAGTATTTCATGAGCCAGGTTAAGTGTGTGTCCTTCAGGATCTTGGCAAGCAGCTTAGCTGTCATCCCAGGTGCCAGCACCAGACGTGAATCCTTGCCATGGTCCTTCCCAGTGGCTGTGGAGGTGGGTCAGATGGCAGCTCCTGCCTCGCAGCTGGCCCAGGCCTCTGCCTTAATGAAGTTTCAGATCTTGAAGGAAAGGTAGTTGGTCATTTGTATGAATTTCTTTTATCAAAATTTAATTCACAGTTACTGTGTTGTTTGTAGTTTTAGGGTCCCCTCTGCCCTTGTCAGTGCTACCATTACTGCCCATTCTGTTGGAAAATTCCAAAGGCTTGGGTTTGGGGAAAAGAGTGTGTGGTTATATGTTATTTTAAAGTGGCTGGTTTTGTATTGTATGGGATCCATGGTGATAGTGCCGACAGAAATTCCTGTTTTAGAAAAACATCCCGGGGATCAGTGGGTGTCTCTAAAGGTTTTGATGTGCAGGGGCAGGTCAGTGACCACAGTCCCAGTGACTAAGGTTTGGCTGTCACTGTGGACTTTCTGTTGGCTGACGGGAAATCCTGGCACCTGATGTGGGCAGGATGATTTGCAGAAAATAATCTGTCAGGGGGCGGATGCCAGAGATGTGCGTGTCCCCGGGGCTGGCAGTGCCGCGGTCAGAGGGCACAGGGGAGATGCTGTTGTGGCAAGGAGTGCAGAGGCAGGAGGGTCCCTGCTCCCTGGCCCTCAGTGAGCGCTCGTTGCTGCACTGTGCTCCCAGGCTCAGCTCCCGGTGCAGGGCACACTGGGGGGGACTGCACCCACGTGTACCCGCAGAGAGCGGCTGTGCTCCGAGGGAGCTGCAGGAGAGGGAGGAGGGCTCCACTTAATCACACCCAGTTCATTGCTAGGCCCGAGCAGCTCAGCCTGGAGATCTGGCTTTACCAAGTGAGCTCCAGTGAATTGCATCCCAGAATAGTTTTTGAAAGATTGGCGGTGCCTCCAGCCCATCTGCTGCTGCAGCCTCCCCAGCAGCTCCCCTTGGAGCGCGCCCAGCCGTGCCGCAGACCCAGCGAGGGGCTGCCGGGAGCTGGCGCCCGGTCAAGGGCTGGGACTGCTGGCACTGAGGGAGGCAGAGCCCACAGGGCCGGGCTTGGACCAGTGCCGGGTCCCAAAGCCTGTGGAGTGCCTCAGAGTGACACAGTGAACTCCCTGGCTCTCTCAGCTCGGAGACTCCTCCTGGTGCTTGCTGAGGGTTTGCCTGCCTTCCCAGTAATTAAAAGTTTATAACTAATTACCGGCTGCCCTGCTCATACCTCGTAGTAGTACTTTCCCCCAGTGCTGGGAGTCTCCTCTCACAGCAGGGAATGAAGCCAAATCCGCTTGAATATGCGTGTGCTGTGCCCGATGCGGTGCCGAGGCTGCAGGGATTCGTGCCTGCTCCTCCTGGAGAGCTGTTCCTGTCCTGTCCTCTCGTGCTCTGTGTGGAGAGCAGCTTTGGGGAGATGCTGCAGAGAGGGGCTGGGCTCATGTTTGCACATCAGGTTTAGCCTCATCCTTTCTTCTACTTGCCTCTTTCCTGATGACATAGTGAGGGGAAGACATTCAGACAAGTTACATGCAAGTCTTCTTGCATGTTTAAACCTGACCCAGGAACAAGCACCTTCCTCATCACCTTCACCTTCCCCTCCATTGCTCCGTGTCTCAGCCACACACCTTTGCAAGGGGATCAGAGCACACGCAGCACTTGACTTTTCTGGGTCAGGCAAAATACTTTGGCTGCATTGGATAGGAAAGAGACTTTAAAACTAGCCTGTGGATTTGGGCTTCAGCCATGTGGGAATCTCTGGGCTACGAGTCAGGGCAGGTAGTGCAGAGCCAGGATTCCAGGAGTCCCCATCCTCCCTTCCTGGCTGTCCCCATGGCCACCTCCCTGCAGTGGGCTGCAGGTCTGCTGGGCTTGCCCAGGACAGACCTGTGGGATCGTGATGTTGGCCTGTCTGCTGCCTGCTTTGGCTTGAAAAGCAGTAGGAGAGAAAGAACTGTCCCCTTTGCCTGAAAACCCTTTGTTTTGAGGAGCTTTTAGCTGATCTGGAGGCAGGGAAACTGTCTCCATTGACACACCTGCACTGGTTGTGCCCTGCTAACACACATTGTTTGGCTCTTTTAAAAATACTTCCTTTATTGTTGTTACCGGGACAAAGGTAGCAGCAGGAGCTGCCCTAATCTGTGTTGCCTTAGGCTGCATTAAAGGCCTGGCTGAACAGGCTTTAAGGTCCTTCCCAGCAAACTTGTGAGCTACAACGCCAGCAGAACTACTGAAAGGCATGAGGTCAGGCTCTGATTGTACTCATCCTGGAGAACCTGAGAGAGAAATAGAGCATGTGTTAACACCATGAGCCAGGTGTGGGGTTTGCTTTTGAGCTCAGTGCTTGCCAGCAGTGAGGGAATAGGAGCATCCATGTGGGCTCTGTGTGGCTGGTATTTTCAGAAGTGTGTGTGGGATTTAAATTCCCAATGGTGAAACTTAACTTCAGAAAACGGACAGTCTGGATGTAGTTTTACAGATTTCACCTAATTTTGTCTCTTCTATGCATACAGTAAGTGTGGCCCTGGGGTGGGGGACCAGGTCTCTGACTGTGCAGTGCTACACTGCTGGCTTAAAAACTCATACAACAGGCCTGTTGTTTTCTGCTGCACTTGGAGTAGTTGATCCCCCTTAGGTCTGTGTTTATATTTCCCAGCAGCAGTGCTGGGCAGTGCGGGGCATTTCTCTGTATTGTGCTGACTGATGCAGCAGCTGGATGTGGCAACTCCCAGTGCCAAGGGGGCATTAGCAGGAGAGGACAACATATACCCTTCCTTCGTGTTTGACCTCAGACTTCCCCGTGGTGCAGGGGGTTGTTGGTTCTTCACCATCTCTTCTAGGTCAGGAGCTCTTGGTGTAGTGTGTGTTGCCCAGAAACTCATCAGTACTTATGCTTTTTCTTTCATTCTAAGCATTTCAGTTTTGGGGGCTTATTAGTTTTCCCTCAGAAAGCAGAAAGTGTTCAACCAGAGTGATGCTTTATGTGCTGGCTCTTGTCCTTCCCTTTCTGCCCGAACTTGGCAGGTGTAAATACAGCTCAATACATTTGACACCAGCATAACTGGCAATACAAAAAATGAGCTGTGGGCATGGGAGTGACCAGATTAGTGTAGATTATTCTTGTCTTTGTTCTCATCATATTTCTTTTTCTTTTCTCCGACTTTAGACTTTAAAGAGGAAGGAGAAAGAGTACGAACACGAGATGGAGCGGCTGGCGAGAGAGAAGATCGCTACCCAGCAGCGGCTGGCAGAACTGAAGAACGAGTTGAGCCAGTGGATGGATGTCTTGGAGATTGACAGAATTATTCGCCAGACAGTTCAGCCAGAGGATGACCAGGCATCTACCTCGACAGCATCAGGTACCCATAATTTTTCTCTTTGTCTCGTGATCATCACGGAAGGTCATTGACACCGTTACGCTGGGGTGGTGGGGGTCTTCCTTTAGCAGCGTCAGGGTTTCTTTGCATTCAGAATAAAGTAAAAGGTTTTGGGGTGTTTGTAATGATTGGTGGTGTTAATAACACACTGCTGCTCATGTGAGGTAAACTGAAACTTGTGCATCAGTGTCAGGTAGAAACAAAGTGCAGGTTTGCACATGCAACCTCATTGTGGAGATAAATTCCTGCTTTCCAAACTTAGCTTTCTTCTTGCACAGCTCTGCAGCCCTGCTCATTAGAAATGGGCATCCTGGTGTATTTGTGTGGATGTGGGAGGGTGTTCAGCACATATGGAAGAAGGATTTGGTACAGGGAGGATCACCAGAGCATTTAAACAACTTTAATGAGCCTTCATATTGTGTGAGAAGGATTCACAGTGAAGATGAAATGACACTAATGGATATCTGATGTGCAGTTCCCAGTGAGAAGTATCTGCGAGATAGAAGAGTGCATGCTTCCCTCCACACCAGGGATCTGCAGTAGGAAGAGTAGGCAGTCTGTGGATGTAGAGCTTTCCAGAGACACAGAGGCTGTAGCAGTGCATAACCATTCACAGCAGTTCCTTCAAGGCAGCATTTGCTCTTGGCACGCCAGGCAGATGATACCACAGGTTCTCGTTCAGGCTCATCATCTCTGCTGGTAGGAGCAGGCTCCAGGTGTAGGCTGATGGAAGCTGGGAGTAGCAGTGCTTTGTCCTTAGAAGTGCTAGCTGTTCCCTCTGCAGTGGCCTCTGCCAAAAGTGACCGCATCAAGCTGCTGCCAGCCAGAGCTTGTGGAGGGGAAGTGTCTTCCCTGGTGTTCCTGCTGCTTCTGTATCTTCTGAGATTTTTATTCTTTGCTGCATGGCTGGCACTAGAGCAGGCAGGGCAGGGTGCCGGGCTTGTCTTCCTGATCTCAGGACCAGTATGTTCCTGCTTTGCTTCCTTACTTCCTGGACGGGACAAGAGTCCATTTTCCAGAACCAGACGAGAGACCTGCTGCCATGTTTCTCCTTGGCTGTTTCCTTCCTGCTCTGGGAGCAGAAGGGGTGGTGCCGATCAGTGGAACAACTGGCCAGGAAAGGAAACCCTGTTCCTCTTCCCAGAAGGAGCCCACTTCAGCCCAGACAGAGCTCAGCCAGGTGCTTTCTGTTGGCCTCTGCTCATGGTGCTCCCCTCGCCTGCCTCTGTGAGACCTCCCAGCCTGTTGGGAGCACCCTGCTCTAGCTGGGTCTTTGAGCTGTCACACCTGCCTGGATCCAGGTCCTTGGCCCACAGGCAACAAGGAGAGGGCTGTGCCATGCTGTGCCCTTGTGCTGTGCCGTGCCATTGTGCCACCAGCCTGTAGCTCAGTGATGCCTCCTGCTCATCTCTTCTGCTGATGGCTGCCTTTTAGGGAGGCTCGTTGGTCCAGTTCATGCTCTGCTTGCTTTTTTATGGGAGTTTCTTCCTTTCATGTTTTCCAGAGGGTGAAGACAACATGGATGAAGATATGGAAGATGACAGGCCAGTGAACTCATTACCAAAACTCACCCAGCGCCAGCACCCAGAGCTGCTGAAAACCGTCCCCCCCAATGCTGCTCCCCCCCTCCCCACGGTCCTGCCCCCGCACGTGTCCATCCAGCAGAAGCCCCACGCCCAGCCCCCCCTCCAGACACAAGCACTGGTCCCGCCGCAGGCGATCGTCCCTGCACAGACTCACATCGTGGCGGCCTCGACCGTGCAATCGACTGTTATCGCCCACACCGCCACCACCCACGCCTCGGTCATCCAGACTGTCAACCACGTCATTCAGGGTCCACAGACCAAGCACATTGCTCACATTGCACCTTCCACATCCAGCCCCGTGCAACTCACCACTGCTGCTCAGCCCATCGGCCACATCACTGTGCACCCGGCCACCATCAACCACATGGCCCACCTGGGCCCGCAGCTGCCCATCTACCCCCAGCCCGTGGCCGTCAGCCAGCCCGTCGTGAGCCACATCGCTCACACCATCTCGCACCAGCAAGTGAACGGCACCACGAGCCTGGGCCAGCCGGCCGTGATGGCCAAGCCGGCCGTAGGAACCCAAGTTGTCCATCACCCGCAGTTGGTTGGGCAGACGGTCCTAAACCCGGTGACTATGGTGACCATGCCGTCGTTCCCGGTGAGCACGCTGAAGCTGGCCTAGAGGGGACGGTCTGACAGCGAGGTCTTTGTTGGGAACCTTTCCTAAGGAAACTCCATACATTCCAACCACGTCCGACTTGGCGGGAGGGAGGCACAGGAATGCCGAGAGTGGCCGGGCCGGGCTGTCCTGAGCCGCCCGGTGCCCAGCCTGCTGCCAGCGCCGGGACGGGGCCGCTCCGCGCTCGGAGTTGCTCATCTGAGAAACTTCAAAGACAGTTGTTCATGGTGATTTTTTTTCCTTTTATGTGTAATGAGTGAACTATGGATATGATGTTCTTAAGACTTTAATTTTGCCCTCTTACGTGTTGCTTCTTTGTAGAATAAAAATTGCTGATCTCTTTATCGAGACATTGCGTAGAATGGGAAAAAAAAAATCATAGAAGTCTATATTTATATATATGTGTGTATGTGTGTGTATATATATGTATATACATATATATATAAATATAACATTTGAAGGCCTTTTGTAAGGTTGATTATTTTGCAGGATTATGAGACAAAATTCATTTTTGGAGGAAGAAGACAGAGTGTCCTCTCTAAACAAGAAACTATAAGATAGATGGTTTGGTGGACCAGAGTACAGTGACAAAAAAACCCCAACAACAAACCACGAGTCAAACCATGTTAAAGGTATTTCCCATCGATATATTACATTTCAAAAACCATCTAAAATCACTGTGACTTGTTATGGCATTTTAAGGAAATTCTCTGTCCTGTCTAATAAAAGGAAAAAGAATACACAACCAGACTTGATTTGTTGCCATTTTATAAATGACTTGATTTTTATAGCTATGTCAAAAAAATACTGTTTTTTATTATTTTAATGGTTGACAATGCTTTGTTTGGATGGTTTTGGGGGAATTTGTATTTTGTCTGGCTTGGTTTGCTGATGCAATAATTGATTTTTCAGATCTCTGTGCATGGCATGGCCCAGGTCAGGGTCCCTCTTACCGGTCCAAGCCCCCCCAGGTCTCTCGGGTTTGTTGTTTGGCAGAGGCACGTGCTTTGTGCTGGCAGCTTGCAGGGCGTTTCTGTGGCCTGGTGGATGGAACCTGGGACAAGAAGACCAAGAGAAATGAGGTAGATTTGCTGCATGGGTTGATGTTTGTTAGTTTGTTCTGTCCTGACCACGCTTTGGTGTGGGAGCCGGTGGGTTCGGAAAGGGATAAATGGGGATGTGGTTCCCTTCCAGAGCGCAGGCAGTTCGAATAGGTTTGTTCCCTTTGACAGGGAAACAATCTTCCCTTATGCAGGATAAGGGTTTGCTGCAGGAGATCAGTGAGAGCTCGTGTCTGACAGTGAGACGTGCACCAAAGAACCCTCATCCCTCAGGACCCTCCTGTTCCCCCTTCCCGGTGGTTGGGGCAGACCTGTCTGAGGTCAGTGGCAAATCTCAGAGAGCCAGGAGAGCAGGAATGCTGTTTGGCTCTGCTGGTACCTGCCCGGGAGGCTGCTTAGGACATGTTGAGCTGCTGGCTGAATGTTCTGGTCCTTGCACTGTGTGCGTAGTTACTGCTGTAAATGATCTCCATTCTGTCTTCCTCTTTTTAAAACAAGTATTCCACAGTCCTTACTGCAGGCAAAATGCTGCTGTAGCCAGCAGCTGTTCTCTTAGGGCAGGATGGGAGGATGGTCCCAGCATGTGCCCTGGCGCTCTGGGAGAGGAGGAGGAGGTCAGGGCAGCTGAGCCATCGCTCCTCACTCTGCGCCCGGCTGCATCCAGCGTGGGGCGAGGTCTCCTGCAGGAGAACAGCATCCATACTCTGCCCAAAAGACCTGTTGACTCTAGCAGGACTTCAGCCTGTTGAGGACTGTTGTGAACAGCGTCAGGGGTTTAATTGAGAACATCTGCCTGTTCCATACTGTCCCCAGTTAAAACTGATCTGGAGGCAGGAGAAATGACTGCAGAGTTCAGGGGTGATTGTGCCTTCTGAGCAGGTGTCACTGGGAACTGTGTAAAGTCTGTTTATAAAGCCCCAGTTACCACTTGTTTTATTTTTCTTTCATGTATCCTTGAGTTCAGGAAGCTCTTGGCTGTGCTACCAGCACAGCTCCTGCAGAATGGGCAAACCTTGAAGGATTTCTTATCCTAAAACCATATTTAAGCAGATGGTTTTTCTCATTCCAGTGCACCAGTAACACTGGGGGATTCCCAGAATTGCCAGGGCTTGGTTGTCCTTTGTCCCTGCAGGTGCTTTCCCAAGGAGGCCGTTGTGTGCTGGTATTTGAGGTAGGGTTGGCTATTGGGTCAGTTGCTCCTCATCAGAAGCTCCTCAAGGCTGAGTATGTGCAGCAGAATCACCTCCCTTCCCAGGAGGGACTGTGTGGCTTTGCCTTCTGCAGTGGCATCAGGAGGGGGAGGATGTGTTTTTCTGCCTCTTTTTACTGTTCCAACTCACAAAATAACAAAATCTCCTCCGAGGAGAGAAGAAGGAGCTGGGTTGAGAATGGGCTCAGTGCAGGAGCATTGGCTGAGCCCCAGGGAGATGAGCTTTCTGATGGGTTATTGAATGGCCTGTGCTGTATGGACAGGGCTGCTGCTGCTTTCATCTTCTGCTCCCTTACAGTTTAGAGTGCAAAAAGTGGCCCTACTTTGCCCAGTCCTGTATCTTGGCTAGTTTTTCTTTCCCTTGGGAGTTGTGCCATGCTGTGTGTCTGATCCCCTTCACAGGTGTTGGCCTCCCCATTAGGAACATCCCCCTTGGCCAGCCCCGTGAGCTGCTCCAGATGTCTTATGTACCCCTGTTCTCATCTGCCTTTTACAGGGCTACCAGAAACATTTCTTTGGGGTTTTTCTTTTCGTTTTTTAAAGTCAGCCAACTTTTCTCTAGTCTGTGGGAAGAAGAGCAGCCACAGCCCTTTCTTCTCCACCTCTGTTATTCCTGCTCAGAACCTTTGGATTTACACTGATGTTTTTAGAAATCCCGTTCAGTACTGTATGATAAGGGGCACTTTAGGAATGTCTCTCCTCCTTTGATACATGTTTTCCCTATGGAGAAAGCTATATATAAATATATATGTACACTTGGGGATTCATAAGATCTAATTTGTCCCCCAAAAAATCAATAAATATGAAGTTTACAAGAAATCTCTTCTGTTGTTGAATAATATTAGTTATTGGTAACCATACCACAGAAACAATAGAAAACGGAGTTTCTACATTGTAGTTTGAGAGGGTTTTCTGTCCTGTCACACCTGGCTCAGAGCTTGTTTGTCAGTGGAGATGGTTCTGCTGAGGGCAAGTGCCCTTGCAGCCCGCATGCTCCGTGTCCCACTGCCGACAGCTGAGTGGTGCTCAGGAGCTGGACCCGTGCTTAGAGCTCAGCCAGCACGGCCAGGGGTGTTTGAAGCTGAGCAGATCTGTGGGCACAGAACCCCGGGGATGGCAGCGGTGCCGCAGGGAACCTCGTGCTGGCCCGGCTGGGCTGAGCCTGCCCGCGGCAGCCCCGGAGCCTGCCAAAGCCACTTCCAGCTCGCCTGCCAGGGAAGTGCAGGCAGAGGGCAAAGAACCCAAACTGCTACTTTAGAATGATCCTGAAAAGAGCTCTTAACGCTGACACTTTAGATACAGGAATGTATTCCTGACCTCACCAGTAAAAATTAGCCAGATCTGCGTAGTTTAGCTTAGGAAGGGAAGTGATCTGATTTCCCATGTTCTCTGCAGTTGCTTGAGTGGGATCTGAGAGGCAGTGGTTGCATGTCCCTGGGGGCAGCTGGTGACCCACATCTCACATGGGGAAATAAGGGCTGGAGCCAAACTGCTGCCGTCGGGGTTTTTCTGCACACGCGTGTGTGTCCGTCTGTCTGTCCGTGCTGGGGCTGAGTGCTGGGTGTCAAAGGCCAGAGGGGCTCCCGTGTCACCACTGGGCCCCTGGCCACTGGCACGGCTGGGTTTTGGTTTCTTGAGCAGAGCTGGACAAAGGGGACGGCCCTTGGCAGAGGCCTCTGCTCTCCAGGCGCCCACAGCGTGTCCGGAGCGTTCATCATCCCACTGAGCTGGCTGCTGCCACTGCTGTTGGGCTCCTTGTCTTTTTTTTGTTTGTTTTATTTCAAAGTGGCCTTCTGTAACAAAAGAACAAAAGAAACAAAAAAAATGCCTTTGGGTGGTTTAGGTGGAGGTGAGGTGTCGCTGCTGTGTCGGTGTCGGTGTGGTTGTCCGTACGCACGCCTGGTAGATTCCTGTAGACATGCAATGCAAGGCTTATTGTGTCTGGTTTTCGTATGTAGCCTGTGTCTCTTTGGACTGGTTTGCATCCTGAGGGCGTTTTTTGCATTTAAAGAAAAAAAAGTGAGAACTATTCCAGTTTGGGTGGGCACAAGGGGCTCTGGGAGACCCCCCCATGTGCCAGGGGTCAGAGGGAAGATGTCCTTTGCCCCATGTGATGATGTGGTCGGTGCTTGTTTGGCCCCTTTGCTTTCTGTGATGGGTATCAAGTGTCCCCAGCAGGGTGAGCAGCCTTGGCCAGATGAAGCAGTTGACCTCTGCTTACCTGAGCAGGACTTTGGCTCAGCCTGTCTCAGTGTTCAGGCACTTGCTTAATTAGCTTAGTTAGATACGTGCCTGCTGTAGGGCTCTTGGAGCGTGCATGGGGGTGGGCAGCTCTGAGCACTCGCAGGTGAGGCTCCTCTGAGACTTGGCATGTTTTTTTCTGAACAGTTGTTCATTTCAATCTTATTTTGATTCTGAAAGCTATGGGGGTGAGGAGAGGAAAACCCTCATACTTATTGCCTGTTTTCCATCCCTTGTTACCATTGGGGACAGATTAAAATGGATTATAACACTATGTTTAGGTTATTTCTTCCCTGAGTGAAACATCAGTTGTTAGAAGTGGATGTTTAGTGTTAAGGAAAATAGGCTGTGGATAGAATCAGTCACGGCTTCCTTCTGTCCCTGTTACACAGAACTTGATAATCCAAACTTGAACTATTAAAGTACCAGCCCGAGCCCAGCACTGGATGGGTGCAGTCTTGGCAAAGGTTGTGTTTGGCTGTTCCCAGGCTGGCTCGCTCCTTGCCTGGGGCTGCTGAACAGCGAAGGAAGGCCCTGCTCACCTCCATCCCTGCACTCTTGGTGTGGGGACAGGGCTGTTCTGTGCTGGGATTTGGTGGGAATGGGCCATGGGATGTCATTGTGCTCCTCATCAGGACGGCATGGCTGGTTCTGCTCTAGCTCTGGATGAGGCCCATTGATTCACCCTGTTCCTTGTGCTGTGAATAGCAATTTGAGTGTGAGGGAGCGCTGGTGCAGAAGTCACCACGGCTCGCCAGGGGAATGCCCCAAACTCCCAGCCCAGCCGTCTCTGTTGTGAGATTTTTCCTGGCTGGCTGGCAGGCAGGCATGTCCTCCCTGAGATTGTGTTGCTGTGGCCGGCACGGGCGCCCGCGCTGGCTGCGGTGCTGCCCCGGGCCGGCCATCGGGAACGCTCCGGCCAGAGCCCGCGTGCTGCCAGCGGGATCCCGGTGCGAATGCCTTATGGATACGCCTTAACAACCTGAGCCAAAAGTGTGGTGGGGCTTGACAGAGCGAGATACCAGGGACTGACTGCAACCACCCAATGATTTATTGGCTTCTGGTCAGGCCCCAGCCTGGGCATCGCTGGGTGAGGAGCTGTGGTGGGAGCAGGGACCCCCTGCTCTGTCACTGCATGTGACCTCCCTCCCTCCTGCCTAAAGCATTTATTTATTTATTTTATCTCGCTGTGCTCCCCGCGTTAGGAATGTGTCACTGGAGCTGCTGATTGTGAGCCCAGTCGTTGCCATCGCTGGCCCGGAGCCCCCGTCCCTCCCCTGCACCTCACAGGAGCCCCCGCGTCGCGCTCACCTGGGCAGGTGCAGTCCGTGTTTACAGTGAGGACGTGTCACTGTGTTACCAATTTACTGAAATACTGAATATTGACAAACTAGACTGTAAAGATTTTTATGTGTTTGGATACATCTGCTATGTGAAAAAGCAACTAATTTTGTACATATTGTATTTTTACTATTCAGCTGTACAATACTGGCTCTTCATGCTCCAGAATTTAGGTATCCAACATGAATGATATCCATGTAATAAGCACTTGCCTGAAATAAATATAAACCTGAAATAAACATGCACTGAAATCGGAAACAGGTTTCTGCATTTTCCTCCCTATGCTTTGCATGCAGATCCCTCACTTTGTTTGTGATTTCCCAGTTCCAAGACCAATGTCTTCCCTCCCTCCGGAGCCATCGCAGCTGCTCCAGGTGCGCCACGGATCCGCGGGGCTGGAGCTCACCCGGACCAGGCACAGAGCTTCACGAGGGCCGTGTGTGTCTGGATCTGGCAACGCTGTGCAGGGGGAAAGCAAAGCCTCTGCAGCTTCAGGAATATGTGAGAACTTGGAAAACGGTGCCCTGTCATGTGCCCTTCTGCTGCTGAGCCGAGAGGACTCGGGCCAGAGCCCATCCCAGGGCAGAGGGGTCCTGCCAGCCCCACTGAGGCCCAGCAGAGCAGCAGCATGCCTGGGACCCTCCCTGCTGGGACTCTCCCACCCGTTAGGCAGTCGGGCCCTGTCCTGTGCTGTGGGCTGTGCAGGGCGAGGAGGGATGGGCTGAACAGCCTGGCCAGAGCTGCCCCCTGTGTAACTGCTCTCTCTCCTGCAGATGCTGGAGTCCCAGGTTCTCCTGGTCCCTGGTCTCTGGGATGTGGATGTGGTGGACGTGGTGGACATGGACGGTCATCCAGCACAGGGCAAGTCAAACCCCATGGTGGCATTGGGGGCAGCAGGTCAGGGGGTGGGGCTGGACCCCCGGGTGGGCTCAGGCAGAGGGGGTGGAGGAAACACCACAGGTCTAAATAATTGCGTTAAAAATTACTGAGACTTTGCAAAGGGACCACTGGGGGATGTGTGGGAAGCACAAAGGGACAAGAGCCAGCTGTAAGCCCAGCTGTAGTGCTCAGGTGCTCTGCCCACCCCAGTCCCACCATGCAGACAGGTGAATGCAGAGGACACAAGGACACTGGGAGTTTATTTAGGCCAACATGTCTTCGGATGCACTTCAAAAAGGGCTGATCCTTGTTGATAGGGATAAATACCCAATTAGCAGCTGTAACAAGCAGTGGCTGAGGGAGGGCTACACCCACCCCTGCACACAGAGGCCTTTGTTGGGCCTTTTTACAGTGGAATGGGAAAATGTTCCGTAACTCCCCAGGGACTCATCTCCAGGCAGACCTATTTAGCCTAAAAACCTGGAACACCACTTCAAAAACTGCCAGTAGCAGCCAAGCAGCCAGGTGAGACTGAGGAAGGACCATCCCTGCTGCAGGGGAGGCATAGCTGGAGGAGTTTAAGGGGTTTGAACAGGGACTGGGAGTGATGGAGGAGGATCTCTTCTGGAAGTCCAGCAGCTCAGTTGGATTCAATGCAGCTGCAGCGCAGTCAGGCTTAAAATTTCAGGATGAAACTTTTACTTTTTAACACTTGTCATAAGCCTATTTCTGTTCTTGGGCTGGGCTGGCTCAGGCTCAGCCAAGTGGGTACATTAAAACTGCCCTTAAAGTCCTCTACAGGACCTCAGGACTCTACTTGCTGGTGACCTACTTACTGCCTTTAGCACTACAGCCCATGCAGCTCATCAGAGAAACATTAATTACATCTCGTCCTATCCTCCCAGATAGCCTCATCCCTGTTCTGTCATTGGAATCACCTTGGGAGGAGAGAAATCAGTCCCAAAGAGCTCCACGGGATGCCTTGACAATAAGTATTTATTCATAAGTTACATTTAAACATAAATAATTGAGCAATAAAGAGAATAGTCTGCTCCCAACAAAAATAAATAATACACAACATTGATAAAATCCAATCAGATAGAATGTTCTAACAAATACAGCAAAGTTCACAGACTGGATTTGTGTGAAACAGCTGTACAGAACATTCCCAGCATACCAAAGGAAAATAGTGCAGTATTATCTGTACATCCATCACTCCCCGGGCTCTGGGAGTTGGAGGTTTTTCTCACTCTTCTCATTCTTTTAAAAATACTTTTTCAGCTTTCAAGTGGACAGATGCACCTGGAGCACTTTTGGGACTGCGAAGCAGCCACAGAGGCTGTGGAGGTTGGGCACTGCTAGGACTGGGGATCAGCAGGGCCCAGAGCAGGGCCCCACACCCAGCAGGGGCTGCAGCAGCAGCTCAGAGCCCCCCAGCAATTCCAGCTCCTTCACCTGGCAAGGGCTGATCCTGCTCGCAGAGACAAGCGCCAGGTTTGTGTCTGCAGGATCCCATGGAGACTCCTCCCAGAAAGCTCTGCAGAGCAGGGAGGAGGAGGAGTGTGCATTGAGTGATCTGGAGCAGACTGGGCACTGCCATCTGCTCTCCATGGGATGTGACTCCGTGGCTCTGCACAGCACAGGGAGCAGGAGCTGCCAGCGTGAGCAGAGCCCTGTCTGTGGGCTGAACCTGCTCACCTGAACAGCACAGAGCAGGTCCTGGCAGCTGGGAGTGGTCACAGGGTCAGTTTGCAAAGCAAAACAAAGGCAGGTCTGTGTGGGCCACGAAGACTGAGCAGTGTGAGCCAGTCAGCCAAGGCCAAACTGGGGTTTTAGCTAATGAGCTCATCAACTGCTCCCATGAACTTAGGTTAAGGCCATTCTCCTAGCCAGGAACCTTATCACTTTAATCACTGCTAAATACAAACCCAAATGTTTTAGCAACATGAGCTCAGACACATTCTCTTCCATGTTCAAGGCAAAGACAGGGAGTCCAGGACCATGCTCCTCCAAGGACCCAATCCAATGCTTCCAACAGTGGACCTGGCCTTGCCTCCATGGCAGCTTCTGGCAGAGCACACAACGTGCATCCAGGCTTTAAAGGTGCAGTAAGTCAAAATAGAAATGTTGCAGTAGGTCAAATCCCCCCTTTCAACATCGCAAAGATGAAGACAGATGTCTTCTAGAGAGGGAAATAGAGAATGCAAAAAGATTTTGTCTAGAAATACAAAGTGAGTGTAACAAGGACTATCAAACGCCAGCCTCGTCTGGTGAAGGGAAAGTTTGGGTTTTAAAAGTCTGTTACCATCTCCTCACTATTTATTAAATTACATGGAAGATGCAATTAAAACGCCATTGGGAATTACAGTGCAAGGAATGCTCCATCCAGTGGCTCCCAGCGAGGCCCTGGGGACAGCCTGCCCACGGTCACTTGTTCTCAATCAGTGTCTGCACTTTGTAGACAAGGTCTCTGGCTATCCTCAGGATCTCCGCAGCATCGTGGTGCTCAGCCATTTCTAAGAGACACAGACAAAACTGTCAGCACCACCTTCCTGCCCTGGCACTGCTATTCATGTAGCATTAGCATTAATTAATTAGTGTAACAAGCAGCAATCCCAAAGAGTTGCAGGGGGTTGGTTTTGGAGAATTAAGGACAGAAGAAGTGGATGAATCCCTTGTGCTGTAGGTCCCAGCACTGAGACTCAGCTTAAAATGAGCAGCACCAGACAGCCTCAGGACCAGAGAAGGAGCAAAGTCTCATTACTTTCTATCAAAATGGCTCTTACCATTAAAAAACTTGATGATATCAGTGAAGTCCATGTTGTTATCACGGATAATCTCTCGATAAACTTCCACAAGTGCTAAGGCAATGAAAAGGACAAAATGTTCTGAAGAGATGTGCTTTGCTGCCCAAATAACTTCCCACACTGTAAATACATCCTCGTACAACAATTCTGAATGGGAATAAACATTACAAGAGCATCTGATTATTCAACTGACCATGTCCCCCCCCCAGCCAATGTCTACAGGCCTTACTCAGACATGAACAGAACCTGATGACTCCTCATTTTCCTCTCCCCCTCTCCTCCAGCCAACTCCTCTCACTTGTGCACGTAAGGCACGGAACTGGCTTTAAAGGACAACTGCCAGAGCCTGGAGGTGTGGTGGTGCAGAGCCAAGCCCAGGAAGGTACCTGAACCACAGTGACCATGTGAGAGCAGCACAGGGGGTGTTGTACAGGGCTGTGTGACAGGCTGCAGGTCTGACCGTGTGTCCAGGCGTATCTCGGCTCTGCAGTGGGCCTGTCAGCACCAACCCTGCTGGAGTGTGCTCGTGCAAGGATCCTGGGATCCAGGGCGCTCCCACACGATACAAGGCACCTCACTCAAAGTACAGCAGCTCCTGAGCTATTGCTGAGCTGCTCCTTGCTATCACAGGGATTAGACAGGAGGTATCAAAGCTTACAGGAGTGGGACCACCTTGAGCAAACAGGCATTTGCACTGGGCAGGAATTTGCAGCTCCCCTTTCTAAGCTCAGACTCATTCCAGTGCTGTTTCACCTCAGAGCTGCATAACCTTTCCTGGCTACAAACTCTTCAGTGATCCCAGCTGCCATTCACCATCCTGACAGACACTCACACCAAAACACAGAGCTATTGCAATTCTAACTCTAAACTACAGGCACAGAACATTATTACCTCTTTTAAAGTCAAGCAGGAACCAGCGATAGCAGAAGTAAAAGTGAGTGTAATCTCCATTCTGGTGCATCAATTCAAAAAGTTCTGAGTCCAGAATCTAGAATGGAAAACATCAGCTGTCACGATGTGGTCTGAAAGCAGCCACGGTCAGAGGTGCTGGACTCCCACTCTGCTCCTCATCCCAGAGGACGGTCAGAGCAGCTGATCAGCACAGGAACAGCCCTTTACTGTGTGTGCCAGTGCTGTGACCTGGGTGCCCTGGCTCAGTGCTGGCCTGAGGAGTCACAGTTGATCTTCACCATGACTTTAAAGGTCCAAGCAACAAGGTGAAGATCCTACTGATTCTCAACAAGTGGCAAACGTCCCTCCACCGTGCCTCCATCTCTGCCCTCAGGCTGTAACTCTACAAATCCACTTACAACTCCTCCTCCCCAGCTCTTAAGTCACACCTGAACCCCGCTCCTTAGAGCTCCTGCCCTTCACTGGGGCATCAGGTGAGTCCTGAGCCTCTGCCACAACCTTGTCTTCTTTCAGATACCCTTAAAGCAGATTCACCTGGATGAGGGACCGCATGTTGGCGAAGTGTGTGTCCATAGCACCTCCATTGGGGAAGTTCTGGCTCATCCTCTTCATCAGGTGGCTGAAGCAGCTGTAGGCCAGCTGATCTGCAGGGACAAGGCAGACACTCAGTGCTGGCAACTGTGGGACTTCTTGAACCAAATTAATGGAAGTGCAGGGCTTGGGAAGAACAGGGTCTTCCCCTTTGCTGTTCTCTTAATCCCAGGATTTAGATGAAAGAGAGGTTGGTTCCTGACTCTGGACCATTTTTATTAGTTATGTGTCAAAGAATCCAGCCTGCAGTTGACTTTTCAGTGTCAGCAACTGCCAGAACACAGTAATTTTACTAACTTGGGTAAAGTAAATGTTATCTGTCTCAACAGCCACAGGTGGAGAAAACATGAACCAGGAGTCACAGGTTTGATTTTGCTGGTGACTCAGCCCTGGTTAATGCAGACAACTCCTTCTGAAATAGCGTTTCTAAGGAAAGACCGCACTAAGGATACCAACATATCCCAAAGGAAAACCCTTCCTTACCATTGTCAAGAATAACCATCAAAGGAGCCAGGAGGTCACACATGCCTTGGACATAACCAACTTCTAGGTGCTCCCAGACATAGCTGTGGAAAGAAGAAATCCTTGTATTGAAGGCTGATTCCATATGTGAGATCAAATCCTAAGCAGCTGCTGGAGGTGTGAGTCTCAGAACCTTCTGACACTTCCCAGAATATTTCACAGCTCTTTACTGTTTGCTGCCTGGATAAAGAGGCCAACCCTCACACACATGCCTTGCATCTCAGTGGTTTGGGAAAAAACAGCTGACAAATGCCCAGCAGTCTATGGAAAAAACCTGGGCTTTTGGCTTTTGTCTTCTGCCCTAAGTGGAATTTTGCTATCTTTTCCAAGTCTCAAAGTCCATGACACTTTCTGCTTTAAGTGTGTGTAGCTGAACCACCTTCATGGCAATTTGCATTCCCAGATGGGAAAACAACTTTCTATCGTTTCCAGCTGCTGTCAGTGGTCAGACACTGGTTTGATTGGGGCTGGATTTGTAGATACAGACTTTCTGTCTACTTACACGTGTCCCTCAGCACTGTCTCTGGGCACATGCACTGTCACCTTTACAGCATGCCCTCAGAGCATGGAGGCATCATCCTGATCAGGAGAAACCCAAACCTCAGAGTACATTCAGAGAAGAGTTCTCTAAAATAGGGTCGGTCTCTTGAGAAATCTTCTCAAATCTGCATTCCAAACTTGGACCCATGTTCTAACCTGCCATCCTGCCTGCTCCTCCTTCTGCCAAGTTTTTTAAAATTCATTAGTGAGAATCCTTATTGACTGTTATTTGCATTTTATTATAGTTTATAGTTTATGGATTGTGACAGAAATGTGAAAGTAGTTGTGTTTACAAGCTCATTACCTGCACATGACATTTCGGAGTTTCTCCAGGTTCTCAGCAGTAAAATACCAGTAATTCCGGTCACATCTCTGGACATCTTTATCAATTCTGTGCAAATTTAAGGCAACAGTGTCCAATAACTCTATCTAGAACAGAGAAGTTTGAGTTAGATCTGCCAAGTTCACAGCATTCCCAGGACCCTGTGGAGATTTGCACTGAGAATCACCAAACCAGAAACAGTACAATTATACTCTAAGCAGATGAGGACATCGAAATACTCAATTACTGTCAAAAATGCCAGGTAAACCACATTTGTTTTCACTGGGGAATGTGCCAAGCCTGTCCTATTTCCAAATGGTTATTTTCAGCTAAATAACTTCAGCAGAGAGAAGCAAAAACTATGCTGCTGTGTGACAGCAAGAGTAACAGAGGTGGTGGCACCCTGAATCTAGATTTAGGCTGTGGTTCAGTTTGGTTAGATGGGGGTTTTAGCTTGATTTAAGTAACACTAGAATTGTACCACATTGTTTGTCTTGCCCTCCTGCTTAAGAAAAACACCCGAATGTTTCTTGCTGCCTTATTTCCAATCTAGCTCAAAATCCAGACAGAAAGACTTGGATGCAAAAATCCTCAGTTACCATCCCACCAGGTGTAGTTCTAATTTGGGATTCTCTCTCATTAAATCCTATCTGAAAAAGTACCAGTGTTTGCTCAGAAAGCAACAAGAGAGATGATGGTACTTCAGGTGTGACCTACTGTGTAGGACGCAGCGCAGACAGAAGCGACATCCATTAAATAATCCACCTGGGAACACAGCTGCTCCTCTGAGACAGAGTCCTGGGACTGCAGCACCCCTGGCTTGGCTCTCTGCACGTGGGGTGTGCCTGGCTCAGTCCTTGCCACCTCAGTGCCAGCTTCTTCCTCGGCCCCCTCCTCAAAGGAGCCGCTCTGCCCGTCGTCAATGCTGGACAGGATGCCCGAGGCCACCGAGTAGTTCCTGGAGGACGGCAGCCCCGAGTCGGGCGAGTCGAACTCCACGGCTGCCGGGGCTGGCACCGCCGTCAGCGCGGGGTCCTCCTGCCCTTTGGGGTCCTGTTCCACTGAGTCCGTTTCATCCACAGATATAAACACCTGGGACATGCAGAACCAAACACACACTTCAGTAGTAGTGGTCATTTCCTCTCTGCTGGATCTGACTAAAGGACCTACGAGGAAGAGATCAGGAGAGCTCTTCCTCTGCTGACAGGGGATCTTCCTTCGTAGGGGAACCTCAGAGCCCCTTAGGCATGTCCTGCTTAAGAACAGCTCTAGACTACCCAAAATTCAGAGCTGCTCTTCACTCTTAACATGGAGGCACCACAGCTGTAATCTCTGCCCAGAGTTCAGGAGCTGTGCTAATCTCCATCTCTGCCTCCTGGGGCTGCACCTCTGCAAATGCTGAGCGCACTGCCCACTCCAGATGGTGAGTGGGAAGGGAGTACCTACATCATTGCTGATGGTGGAGTCCCTGTGGATGAGCCGCTGGACGTGGCTGTCGATGCTGCTGCCTGACGAAAACTTGGCCAGCGTGGCCGAATGCGACTCCTTCTCTCGCTGCTTCACAATGACCTCACAGGCCTTCCACTCAGCCATCACCTTCTGGTACCTCAGAGCAATGTCTGCGTCCACCTGCAGACAGAAACACGTCCTGAGACACTGCCCTCCTTGCCAAAAGGCACTGGCACTGGCAGGAAACAGGAGGAAGAGGTCTAAGGCAGGTGCAGGGTCTCAGGCTGAGAAGCCCAAAGGATGCCGAGGCCCTCCTGCTGCAGCAGCACATCCCTGTGACTGGAGAGGAGTAGTCAGGTGTTGGGTATTAACTGCAGGGAATTAATAACACTGCAGGCACCAGAAAGGATCCATATAAGCAGGCGTATACACTATCAACAGCATTGTGACAGTGACACAGAACAGAAGATGTCATGTGAAACCTCACACAGAAGTCAGATGCAATCTATGGAGTGAGTGCCACCTCTAACTGCATCATCCCTGATTTCATCACACCTCCTTCCAGCTCCTCTGTTCCAACACTAACGTAGCCCTTGCAAAGAATTCCAGGTCAGAGGTTTATAGACACCAGCCTGTGCAGAGTCAGATCCTGGGAGACACTCTGGAATCCCAGCTCGCACAGCCCGTCCTGTGGCTGCACTGTGCATGGCCAGATCCTCCTGCACTGGGCACCACAGGAATAAAACAGATCTTTGCCACTGGTGGCTTTCTCTTTTGAAAGACAGCCACAGAATCCCCCTTGAGCTATTAAGGGACATGTAGCAATTTTACTACTCTGTCACTTGTCAAGAGCTGAAGAGAAACCACAGTCGTGAGCTGGCTCCTGGTTCCGCGCTCCGCTGGCTGAGCTGCTACCCGAGCGTTCATGCTAAGAGCTGCAGGCTATTTGTCACTTGAGGTAGCTGTCGAGTCATAAATCATAAAATACAACAGTTAGTGGAGGGCTGGAGGACAGCCACATCTGGGAGTGCAAAAATACTATCAGAAAGCAAAGATGATAAATCACCTGCAATGACTTCAGTTAGGGACACAATGCGTTTCCTATACATGCAGGTGTTAGGACTGTTTTCATGTCACTCATTTAACAGACTCCTACACTCAGTGTAAAGCTTCAGTCTCCAACAGCCCATTCCTTTGAGGAGTCAGTCATCACTCTTGTTTACTACTGGTGTTGAGTAGCTCATTACAATTCCAGGTTAAGTGTGGAGCACCCCTGGATTAGTAGGGTACAAACTCAGGGAGAAAAATCTTCTTTAGGAGCCTGTGTTCTGCAAATCAGATCTTTTCTATCTTGAAACATCTCTGTATGAATTTACTGTAATTCCTATCATACAGACTCCAGTATTTATCTTGTCAAATCTCCTGTGTTCTAGCTATACACATTACCTTTGAAGCTGGGGCTAGCATCCATGAGAGATGGCTTCACATCTCCCACTCTAAAAACTAAGCACCTGGGTCCTTTGGTTCAGTTCCAGACATACCTTCTATTTCTAAACATGCATCATAAATCTGGTGGTTCATATACCTGTGGAGATCAGAGACAGCAAAATGCAATCTATGCAAGAAACCTCCAATATCCTGCCTTTCTTGAAAATCTGAGATAAAAAAGAATGGAGCAGTTCCTGATGTACACACTACAGCCAGAAAATCTATAATCTACTACGATGACTGGATTCAGGGGGGGAAGAGTCTGGACTGTGACCCAGTTTGAACAGTGAAGGGCTCTATTTCTCCATCTGTGTTCAGAACTGGCTTTTAAAGATTATTGGGAGGCAAACAACTAAAATTGCCACAGCAATATTTAGTAAAAAGAGAGCTGCTTATAAAGTGCCCCATTTGCAAGACACTGATTTGCCCATGGCAAGGCTCGAGGTCAGGCTGCCCTTCTGCTCTGCAGGTGCTCACAGGGATATAAATTACCCCCTGGCATATAAAGTAATTGGGAGTCAGCAAATGCCAAATGTTTTGATATATAAACCACTCCTTATCAATTTAATCCAGAACAGAATCAGCTACTGCATGAGTGCTACCTCCCTGGCAATAACACTAACTGAAAAGCAGATTAATGTGTTAATTATATTCCAGGGCAAACCTCATTACTGTTCTATCCAGTTCAGCCAACATTTGGGTGATGTCACAGAAAAGCAATGTTTTACCACCATACACAATCCAGACCTTCCCCACAGGGCAGGGTCCTGCTGCAGTCCTGTGGCTCTGCAGGGGAGAACATCCCATTCTCTCAGTCAGGGAGAACAGTGCTGTCACTGCAACCAGTGACAGCACTGAGTAAAATTCCCAAATGTCAATGTCTCCCCATTTTATAAGCAACAAATTTGTGGACACAGGGTGTGCTCAGGGCACATGCATGCCACAAGGAGAGCTGAATGCAGGTTCCCTGACTTCAAGAAAGAAAGAACTCCCATTTTAGTGACTTTCAGACATTAAAACATGGTATCAAACCCCCTCTGCTTGCATGTGTTGCTAATGTTTTCAGTAGTGCTTTTCCCTTGGGAATATTAAACAGTAATAAAGACCAACGGTTGCTATCCAGAAAACAAACTCTGCAAATGTAACTCAGATTCCACGGAAGCTGTGCCTACCTGGTCCATCTCCTTCTTGGCCATGCCAAATTTGTAGTGACCTAACAAGAACGGCCACACTTCCTTCCGTATCTCATGCTGGACCCCGCCATAGTAAACTCTTCTTAGTAATTCCAGTTCCTTGTAGTTCTACAGTGGCCAGGAGAAAGAGGTGTTGAAGGCAATACATCTGTATTTAACTCAGCTACACTCAGAGTCACTTCACACCGAGTACAGAGACACTGAAATGCATGCAGGGCACTAAATAAAGTCTGCAGCTTGATTCAAGCCTTTAGGGCCTTAGCTCAAATCCAGTCTAATATAGGCTGTCATGCCCTCCATGAAAACAATCTAATAGATCAGTTGCTTTGATATTAATTTATATCTTTGCCGTCATCAGAGAAGCAAAGGAGAGATGAGACTGTAAGAACCGACTCACTCTCACTAGCTGAGAAGCGACCTTGTGGTCCAACACCTTTAACATTTCTTGGGGCCCATTCCAGGTGACTCCCTGCCCAGTGCAGCAGCATGTGGAGCCCGTGCACCAGACACAAAGGGGATGTGTTACTGACCTTCTTGTCCTTCTGGTACTTGCTCCAGACCTCCTTGGTGAGGCCGGCGGCGGCGCTGGCGGGTCTGTCGGGGGGGACGATGCTGTGGTTGACCAGCGCCGAGAGGTGCGTGCGCACCGTGGACAGGTGCCGGCAGTGCGCCAGCCCTGCGGGGACACCGAGGGAGCAGCTCAGCCACACAGCCCTGCCTGAGGGCAGCCTGGGGACCCCCAGGACAGTCCTGCCTGAACTGAGCTCGCACTGCACCGCGTGAGAATGGGGGATCACAGCAAAGATTAAACAGATCTGACAGAGACCAGCAATGTCCAAGCTCTGCATTACGCTGCCATGTAAAACCACATTCTGTCTTCACTGTGCATCACTCCTCCCACTGCCAGCACAAAACTCACAGTACTGACACTGGAGTCACATCCACTCTACTGCCCTGAATTTGGGGCCAGACTGCTTTCTAAGCCAAACATCCCATGTTGTTTAGATAAGCATATGGACACCACATGGGCCAGATATAAGAAGCTTCACTTACATCCATAAAAGGCTCTGGAAATTATCTGCCTCTTCATGCTTTCACACAACATCTTTAGTGGAGTTCTGTGGAGAGGCATCAACAGGACAACAGCAGGTCATGAGGACAGAGAGCATCAGGAATTTCATGCTGATCCCTGCGTCCTACACACAGCAATTTTCTCTGCACCAAGACTTATTTAGTTAAAGGACACAGTAATAACAAACTACACTTTTAAAGCATTTCCCCCACCAACATTTTGGCCCCAGACAGATTCTCCCCTGGCACACACAGCCCCAACTTGCTGCAGGTGCACTGTAAAGGTCTGTGTCAAACTGAACTGCTGCCCTTCATTCAATTGTTAATGACTTGTTAAAGATAACGTTTCCAGAGCTGAAGTATTTTACACTAGACAAAAGAACTGGAAGCAACTGTTCTATCAAAATGTGACCTGAGCATAGTTTAATAGGTTAATTTTAATAAACTAAATTTCTTGCTGCCTAACTTCAATTTTTATGTTAGGAACTACTTGAAAATGGTTACTTGAAAATTGTTACTCTTTGTCTTGAGTGCTGCAACCACTAAAACCTTCCTGCTTTTACCTGTGGCATGCACACAGTCCCTGGGTAAGCTCTCTGCACAGCTTGCTCACCGGTCATGGATGCAGTTGCAGCAGCTGGGAATGTCGTAGGGAGAGCTGCCCGTGGAACAGGAGATACAGGAGGAGCCCTGGCTGCAGTGCTCCAGCTGCCACGACAGCAGGTTTGCCCCAAAGCCTTGCATCTCTATCATCTCACTGGTGTCTGTGGAAAAACCAAACAAGACAGAAGGACATCAGCCTTTTCCCTTCTCTCCCCCTCTTCCTTCTGTGCATCCTGATGGTTCATGCTTCACTTCTCAACAGGCTCTGAACCTGGATTCTAGAAACAGGAGAGCAGCATCCTCAGAATCACTGCTCTGGACCCGCTGCATGCTGTGCAGGGTCCCTTCCCAGGAAGCCAAACCCCTTCACCATTTGCCCCTCTCTTGCCCATGCACATCCCAGTTCATGTTTCAAGAGAATAGAGAAAAGGGTGCTGCAGGAACAACTAAATGGTTCTTGTGTAATACTATGGAAATGTTATTTATGGCCAGAAGAGATCATCTAGCCCAACCTTCTATTTCATTCAGGCCTCAGAATTTCATTTTGCAGTTCCTGGAATCAGCCATGGAACTGCTGGTCCAGCCAGAGTGAAAGTTGGAGCATGAAAGAAATTAAGACAAACTGAGTCAGTTACTTTCAGAAGATGCTTCTTTCCCCCTCAGAACCAGATCCTAAAATATTTAGCACAAAAGGACAGTTCCAGTCCTGCTAATGTCCATACTGTATTTATAAAAGGATACTCTACACAGGAGTATGTGATCCAACAGTACAATGCAGCTTCTGGAGTTATCCCTGCTCCACCAAATCTATTTGCCTTTTTAACCAGCTTCAGGAAAGGCAACGCAAAAAAATCAGCAGCTCCCTTCAGAAAGCTTAGCTTCAGCTCTTCAGCCTTCCCAGCTGGCATTTGAGCTTGTGGGGTTTTTGGTTTATAATAAATAACTGGCCTTTCAGCTCACCCATGATTAAAATTAAGGCAAATACAATAATGTATGCATAAAGTATGCCACTAAATTAACAGTTACAAGCAAAATTCAGTCCCCTGGGCCGTGCTTTTAAAACAGGTATTTGTTGAGTGGTGGTGGGGGCAATTCCAAACCATCTCATGCATTTTAAATCAAGGTAGCACAAAGCATTTTAGGAGTGCCTGTTAGAAAGTGGGCAGAGGTGAGGGAGGAGTGAAGTAAACCCATTTGTTAACAGAAAAAGCACAGGCTCATGCGGAAGCAGTCATGTGTGTTTCATTTCACAAAACAAAGTGTGATGCAAAAATGCTCTTCACCTTAATTCTTCAGGAAGGAGCTGAACGACCCAGTCTTTATTGCAGCTTCTTATTGGGTTCAAATAAAAACCACTGGATAAACATTTTTACATCATTAGTTTTTGCCTCCCCTCTATAGACAGGAAAAGTGGGTTTTTCAGTTTTAATTTTTTATTCTGTTTTTTAGAGAAACAAGGAAAGAACCCCACAGAACCTAAAGATTCAGATGAAAGGTACCTGAATTAGTGAAGAATTAGAGTGAACAGCATCTTTTATTTAATTGTAGTGGTGTTATCTGTAACTTCAGCTACATGCAAAAGTCAAGCATGTTGCAAAATGTCAAAGCAGATGGCTGGCAAACCTGCTACAACAGTGTTGTCATTATGGGATGGGGCTGCTGGAGAGACAGCAGCCCAGCCAGGCTATTCCCAGACACATCCCTCACTCTACCATCCCCTTCAAGAAAAAATAAGCAAAAGCAGACACCTGACAGCCATTCTAGTGCATAACTTACATTTCTGTCAGCTGACTAAAGACTAAATTGTGTTCCTTATGCTTAATGTGTATGTGGCAGTTAAACGTTCTCCTTCCCATTTTTGCCCGTATCCAGGCATGATCAGTTAGGACACCCTGAAACTTCCTAAAACAGCATATTTTTTCAAGGGAAACGCTATTTTTGGAACTTCTTTCTGTCCATGCCTTCCAAGAACTCTGTATTAACTTGGGCTGGGCTTTATCAATGTCCAGGGGCTGCTCCCTTGGGATAAGTGTGTGGGCAGCCTAGAAGAATTGAGGAGGCTCTCCCTGAACACCTGTCGATACCCTGTGTAACCCAGAACTTCGGCATTGTACAGAGATGCAGGGCTATTATTGTCTCTTGCAGTCAGTCCCACCAGTCCAGGGTATAAGAGAAAGCAAGGACTTCTCAGAATTCAGAGCTAAACTACTGGATCCCAAGTGCGCACACATCTTGAGAATATCAACTTAAATAGTATGAACTTTTTAAAGAAAAGAAATAGATGACAAATTTGTGGGGGGGTGGCAGAGCTCACAGCTGATCCTCTGAAGCCCATCCAGCCTATGGATGCAAGTGGAATGAAAGCACCAACCCCAGACAGGCACTGCATCTCCACACAGCCTTCTCTGCATACTCTGCTACCTTACAGGGAGATCACAAAGCTGTTACACCCCCTCCTTCTCTCCTGAGAGCCTGCTCTAGTATCCAGCCTTTATGGAGGTGGGGCAGAAAGCCCCAGAGGAGAGGAGGTTTGCTGCTCAGCAGCACACACACCAAGGGAGAGGGAAGAGGGAAGTTCCCACTCCCCACAGGCTGTGAGCCCATTCCCAGCCTCTCTGCACAGTCACCTCCATCTCCAGATCTCATGGCCTGAGTGAAATGCCTTTCCCTGTAATAATGCCAACACTGTTGTATGCATCAGTGGAAGGAGCTGCAAGAGAGCTCTGGGACACAGAGGGAGGAGGATAAAAACCTTTCATCCTATTAGGAGCTGTGAGGTTCCGAGAGCAGATCATTGATAGCATTGCGTGTAGCTTATCTTCCTCCTCCTCATCATCGTCAACAGAGGTAGAGCGGCTGGCAGCTAAGTGGTGGTAGTTAATAGTTACTGCTCAAAGAAAATAGTGAAAGAGGAGCATAAGAAGAAAGAACTCAATTCTGTGGGAAAGCTCAAAAGGACATGGTCAGCAAAGACAAAGGACCTGAATCCTGCCTTCTGCTCGAGGGCACGAGCTCCTGTAAACGGCTGCGAAAACTGAGTTTCTTACAGAAACAAAGCATGCTCCACCAAACTCAGGCCGGCATTGAGTGCGCACAGGCTGTGAGAGCACATATGGCACACCACAGCAAGGGAGAAAGATCCCAGTGCCAGCCTGCAGCAGCTGAGTATGCTTTTGAGCAAAGCTCCACGGGCAATTCTAGGCTCCCATCTAGCTTCTGTCCTTCACTGTGCCCTTAGCAATGCTGTGGCCCCTTCTCTGAAACCTGTGCCAGATGCACCTGGACAGCAAACCCTCGCTCCCAGCTGTGTGTGGCCCTGCAGACAGGCAGAGGTCCTGCCTGGCACAGGAGCTGCAGCTCCTGCCCCAGGAGCGCCCGGGCTCTGCAGCCCCTCCAGCAGGCCAAGGCACAAGGTGCTTTGCTGGTGTGTGCATGGACTTACCTGTGCCAGCCCGGCAGCCCTGACAAAGCCCAGCCAGCCCTGTGGCCCAGGCCCCGGGGTCAGGAGGCTGCAGAGGAGATTCCTGCTTTCTCAGCTGCAGTAAGTCCCAGTATGAGCAGTAACTCCAAATCCCCTGTAAACTTTAGGGTCTGATCTTCCCAGGAAATTCTTGCTTCTTTGCCAAGGGTAATAAAACTGAACATGCTGTTTGAGAACTAGCTCAAATACCTTCTTGCATGTAAGGAATTTGTATTCACTGATGACATGAGGTGGTTTGGTGCTCGGGAATTCATTTAGTTTCCTTGGAAGGGCCTTTATTTATCCATTGTTAAGTTTGTGCTTCCAAGCCAGGAAAACTTAGCCCAGGGAGTTCTTGGGGTACTTTTAAGAGTTTATGGTTGGTTTTTTTTCCTAATAACATTATGAGCAAGCAGTGTGGCCAGTAAAAATATCCTCACTTAAGGAGCAAAACTGCTCTTGGCTAGTCAAGCAATCTTTTGTTTCAGTCTCAGTTTGCAAGCCCAGGGGAGTATTTTGAAAACTTCCTCTGTAAAACACAGTGTAAATGTAAGATTCCCCACCTCAACTCCATTTCCACTAAGATAACAAGTCTCACTGCATTAAGGAAACCTAAGCTGCACCTGTTGATCACAATTATCTCTTGGTGAAATTTTGTGAGAGGTTTGGGTTTTTTACCCCCTTACAAAAACATGGCTTGTCACCTGCAGGTATTTCCCAGGATATTACTTCAAGATTTACTCAGATGTTTGATTTGGTTTTTTGTTTGGTTTTTTTTCAAACAAAGCAGAACAAAGGCACTTACTGTTATCGTGCTTGTGTCCAGGATAAATAATTCTGAACACATAGTCTGTGGATGTGTCCTCAGCTGGCATCTCCTCCAGGTCCACTGATTTGTTGCTGTTCCGTTTTCGAAGCTTTGGAAACACCTTGCCCTAGAGAAAATAATAATTCCATACATTCAGCTGTGAGTGACTAACAGAGTACAACAAACTAAGTATTGCAGACCTGTGGCATCTTAAATCTCCCAACTTTCAATGTTGGGAGGAGGTAAGGGAGAAAACAGTGGAGTCATATACAGCTGGTGGTTTTGGGGTACTTAACACTACTTTTCTGTGTACTATAAACCAGCCTTTTCTCGTAATCTATGGGAGCTGGGCACTCCAGGCCTCTGGCAGCACCTCTGTCCAGTCCATCTCAGTCTCACTCCTATTGTGTGGGTTTGTATCTTGATGCAACAGCAGATTCCAGCTCATTGCTCAATGGGGTAATGAGGTATGAACAATTTTTATAGACCATGTGTGTAAGAATCAAATTGGACTAATGGAGTTATTTTGCCTCCTACTTTACCAAAAAGCAGCTGGAAGTCCATGCCCAGACCCTGTGGAGCAGAGATATCAACACCAGCCTCACCCGAGAGTTCACCAGAAAAAGCAGTACCTTGCCCTGCTGGGACCACAGCGGGGGCTCCAGCTGGCCACGGGGCAGGAGCCCATTCTCCAGACAGGACAGGAAGGCGAGGAGGTGCCCTCCCTGGGGGAAGTGCAGCGGAGGCCTCTGTGTCCCATCCTGGCTCACCAGCACTAATGTCCATCTGCTTTCTGCTGCAAGGGAGGACAGGGGGAGTCCACACTGTTACATCAGAGCCTCAATTTTCTGCTCTTACCCTCTAAGTAAATATTATTTGGGATCATCACTAAGTAGATAAATAAACCTCTGTAATGCACAGTGTGATCTAGGGATGATACCAGCCCTTCAGTCCTACAGAAACTCAAGATACAAGCAAACTATGAAAGCCTCATGCAGTTGTCATCCTCTATCAGCTGGGACTGGGGATTTTAACACTCATTCCCACATGGCCAGACCTAGTCAGAGGTGTTCCCGACACTGAGGGAGGAAAAGCAATCATTCAAGTGGCTCTCCTGCTTATGAATTTTAAAGGAATATACGCCTAAGGGTTATGCTTACGTTGCTGATGGCAGTGGATGCAGACAATCTGGCTCACTGGCACAACCAATGCGTAGTCCCAGTAAACACTAAAAGGGAAGGAAAGAGCAGGCAACATTGTTTTTTCCATATTCAGGAATGCTTGCAGTTCCAAGCACCTGATAGAAAGACTCTGCTAAGTTAATAACTGCTTAATAAATTTGGTCAATTGAAGTACATTATTAGTCAAGTAAACGGCAAAGGAAAGCAGGTTTCTCCACACTGATACTGTGGTACCAGGTCTGTACAACCTCTGCTTCCCTCTTCCCCTTCCCTTCCCCTTTCCTGGTGCCCCCAGCAGGTTACACAGTGCTTCCCATCTTTCCTGAATGCAATGAGTACCTTTTCTCCAGTTCTGAATCTCCAAGGGTTCCATTCATCAGCTGGTTTGGAGTCCACTTTAATGTCAAACTATCTGCTGACTGATGAAGGGAGAGATACCCAGGAATTGCCTCCAAGTCATCTTTCTGTTCACAGAAGCAACAGACAGATAACCCAGGTGACTCAAGTGCACAAAATACCTGCATAAAATATATGTTCCAGTCTTTCTATGCCACACAAGTTTCAAAGCTGCAGTATTTGGGAACTGCTGAGGGAAACCCTAACAGCAGAAGTACTGGTATACAATATTGCTACAGAAAGAGGGGAAAAACCACAATACAGTCAGCTGGTTTATGAAATACAGTCCAGTAGGTTTGTTCCTGCCTACAGGCCCACTGCTCATTGACAGTGGTCAGGCAGTGAAAGCATTTGTCACTTGTCAAATCTACCCCAGCACAGGAGAGCCAAGCAGAAGGCAGCTCTGTGCTGAGAACAGAATGCAGCGAGCGCTTGGCAGGTCTGAGCTCCACCCCCAGCTACACCAGTGCCTCCTCCAGCCACAGCCCCAAACTCCACGCACTCACCGGCTGCACCAGGACGTTGTTCTTGCCGTAGAGAAGGTGTGTCCGGGAGTTCTGGTGCAGGGACTCCACGTACTCCCGCGCCGAAGCAGCAAAGCGATCTTCCGACGTGCTCCCGCTGGAGTGGCGCTTCCGGATCTACACACAAAGCCAGGGCAGGTCAGGCCGGGCAGGGACACACGAACTGCACCATTTACATCACTCTCTATGGACTGCAACTTCTTGTGCAGCCAGGGGAGTTTGCAGAGAAATCACCTGGACTCGTAACTCAGCCCTGACCATGGCAGCTCAGAATTTCTTGTGAACTACCTGATCAGATCACAACTGTCACAAGCCACAGTATTTAGTGCTGGATCTCAAATTTTTCTACATATAGATAAAGAGGACACTGTGGCCCAAATGGACTTCTAATCTGTGATAAAGGTTCCATTACAGAAGAGAGAAGAAAGGCTGTTCCAGATTCAGGTATCTACCTCATGGGGCTGTTTTTATTATCAGCCTGTGCCTTAACTCAGAAACAGGTACAGAGTAAATACCTACTCCCAGGGCTGGGCGCTTGGAGGGGGAGTCCTGGCGGCCGTGGGTGCCGTGGATCCGGTGCCGCTGCACCAGCTCGTCAGCCGAAGGGTCTGTCCAGTAGTGGTCAGCTGTCTTTAGCTTGGTGTACTCCAGAGCACAGGGTCCAACTAGGAAAAGAGACCAAGGGAGAAACCTTCTGAGTCTGCTCAGAAACATACCCAGTGCTATCCTGCTGGCTGAGCACTGAAGGTGAGATTCCCTCCTAAAGCCAAGTGCATATTAATGCTCACCAATCCTATGGGATCAGCCCACAACACAGACAACAACATAATAATGTATCACCCCTATTACCCAGGGCTGTATAAGAGTATTCCTGTAGGACACAATACCCTGCCACAGCAGCATGAGCAGTTACAAACTGCCAGCAAGCATTCGGTAAAAATCCATTCCCATTCTGCTTTCTGATCCAACCAATAATTACTAATAAAACCAGATGATCAGTCTCTTCTGGTCTTGTAAGCAACAAAACAACATCTTCAATGTTGCTCTATTATAAATAGTTAACTACATACGAGATATAAAATACACTTCTTGTAACACTGTCGTAATGCAAAATGCTTTAAGACTATTTATTTTCTTCAGCATACAAAGTAACTTTGCAAGAACTCACCTAGCAGCGAAGCCAGTATTGGGCCACAAACAGGATCTGCCAGTAAAGCTTCTTTTTCATAATATTTACTAGGAATAAAAGATTAGAGCCCAGTTAAAAATATTCGTTGGTATAGACCATTTCAAAGCTTGGGTTTAGCTACAGGTCTAACATAATAGGCCAGTAAGAAAACTGTGTATCTGAACAGCCAGAGACAGGACCCAAGGAATCCAAATCCCAAATAGTCCCTGAATTTGAGAGGTAGAGGGAAAACAGTGGCTGGGATTACCCAGAAATCACCAATGTGAGCATCTCCTCCAGAAGCTCTAATGGAGCTTGACTGGCCCATCCACTGACCCTGTGAAGAAGTGTTGTGTTGGGTTTGCAGGTAAAAAAGACTTTTACAACATGGCGTGTCCTGAAGTGTTTTTAAAGACCATTAAAACATATTGTAAGAAATTAATTTACTCTATTTTACGGATCAACTTTTGAATAGATCATTTCCTAAACTATATCAACAGCACTGACTAGTCTCCATGGAGCATAAAACAAGCCTGGAACAACTAAAGTAATAAACCTACACTCCAGACTTCTGCATTTAACCAGCTGACCAGCACCTCTCCTTTGGATGTACATTCTGCCCCTGATCAGCTGTGCAATCCCAGGAAAGTCACCTCCTCTCGATATGCTCATTCTGGCTCACCTATTTTTCAGCTGAGCTCTGGAGGGGCAGGAGCTTGCCTTGTGCTCAGTGTGTTTACCCAGTATATTTGATCTGGGGCTTTGGGCAGAACTGCAATATGGGAACAAACAATAGTTCTCTGAAAGCAATTTTGTCCATTTTCCACAGAGACAAAACAATCCACACATTCTTAAACACCTCTTCCATCTGTGAGGAATCATCTTGAAACACCATGAAGAACAATGAACTACTACAAATAGCTCTTGCAATGACCCCGAAGTCTTGCCACTGCAGCAGGCAAAGCTGCTTTACAAAACCACATAGCTGAAAAATCCAAACACCCACATTTCTTGAATGCCACTGTCCTCTGTGGTCTGTTCACTAGATGGGGCTCAAACTCTAAAGCACCTGCTCCTCTTCCAGGACAGAACAGCAGAAGGATGTGAACATGGAGCATTTGAGCAGTAATGTCACAAAAATGCATGGCAACAAGCCTTATGAAAAGGTTTGTTTTATTCACCAAGTCAGGGTCTCAGAATCACAGACCTGAAGTGAAGGACCTGATCCTAACACATCTGAACAGATGGGGAAGGCAGTGAGGTGAACATCTACAACACACAGCGATGGAACAACTGAGAGCAAACTCTCCTGATGTGTCTGCTGTGGATTATGTGGAAAAGAAATTAAAACCTCTTGTACCCATGTATCTGCAGACACTGAGGCAGTGGACTAAAATGCTTTTGTTAACTGTGTCTCTGGGACGCGGCCAACCCTCCCTCTGTCTCTTCTGCACACAGCTCATAAAATCCAAGATGGCATTACATATCCCAGAGCAACAGTTTGCTTGAACAGCACAAAGACCTTTCTTCCATTCTCTTGCTTTTAGTGGCAAGATACATCATGAATGTATGACAAGGAAAACAGTAACACAAACTTGGAAAGTACTGTGAAAATAAGCTGCTCTGCCCTTAGCTCTCATCCTTGTTCAGACACATTGGCTTTGGATGGACAAGAATGTTCTGCCAGTGCAGAACAACAAGAGCACCCCTGCCAGCAAACTGCCATTCTGGGACCACACCCAGCTTTAGAGTCCCTTCCTTTCTCTTTTTATGGTAGATTGTCCTCGGTGTGCCCCATTAAGTCTTCTGTATCATGGGTTATGGGAGGGCAGGAAGGGTAGGAGTTAAGAGCTGCTCCTTGGCAAGCCACAGCTGATGCTGGGCAGCAGGAAGCAAGGACAGAAGAGAGAGGACTCATCTTCACCTCTTAAGGAGTCCGTGTGGAATACATCCGTAAAGCACTGATGCTCTTCTCGGGTTTTGCAAGGGAAGACTTTCACTTTACACAAAGCTTGATTTTTCTAAAAATGAAACATTATTCAAAGAACCTGTTTTCACAACCCTAAGGTTTTATGTCAATAGCTCCTCCTGTTCTAATTCTCCTTTCTTTCATCTACAAAAGGCATTTTCCTCCCTGACATCCTAAAGTTCCAAAGGATTATTTTCAGCCCATGACATATTAGAAAACATTTCTATTCCACTAAGGTCTAGGTCCCATTAGAATATGGGTACCTAATATACTTGAAGTTAGGTTTTTAGCTGATTTCTGGAAAGCTGAATGCGTGTTAATGTTTTTTTGTAAGCCTGAGACACTGTCAATGATGCAAAACTAAAGTACATTTTTTTCTAAATGCTTGTGCAACTGGTTTTCATCTTACCAGAAGACTGCATCACAGGGGTTTGCTGAAGACTTTTGAAGAAATCCCTTGTTGCAGATACCTAAATGCATCAGTCCAACAAATCCCTGTGCTTCTGCTGCCTTCCTTACCTGCAGTTATCGACAATGTACTGCACAATCTTGTCCAGCACCTTCTCAATCAAGGCTGTCCGAACCCAGATGTGTTTGATGGCCTGAGGTGTCAGGACAGGTGTTTTGCTTGTGGTTGATCCCTGCCTTTTGAGGGGTTCGTGCCCATTTGGCTGATTTTTCCTGCAAAAGGTGATAAAATAAAAGTAGTCAGAATTTGGACTGTTTGATGACAGCTCGTGATGGGTTCATCCTCCTGCATCAGGTAACACAGTGCAGATGCAGGAGAAAGGTGGCCACAAAGCACAGGGGCAGCTTCCTTCTGCCCAGCACTGCAGGCTGCCTTGGCTCTCCACACACTGCCTCGGGCTGAGAGGGGAACAGGAACCCTCTGAATGTCTTTTCCAGAAAATCTCCCCCTTAAAATAGAAGAAGGTCCCGTTTTGCCTCAATGAGGAAAGAAACCCTGACATCTTCAAGTTCTTTGCCAGCACTTGGGTTTCCTTTCAGGAAACTGTTCAGTTACACAGAGTTAATACGTTTATTTGGGGCTGTTTCGGGTGAGATCCATCATTCCCCCCTGCACTTACAGCCCCATGTCCTACAGGAGGGCATGACAGCAGCCCTACAGGGCAAGAAAGACACGTGACACCACTGACATCAGAGCAATTGAGTGTGGTTAGTCGCATCCTAAACACGGCTTTTCTTAAGCCACAGCCTCAGGAGCAATGAGGCTGTTACAGCCCTTCTGTCTCCTTTCATACATCCAGCAGAGCGAGTCCACCCCCTGCAGTATTTCCCAATAGTATCTTTGCTGTGCGTATTTTCTACAGCACTTAACTTTTGTGGCTGTTAATAGCTGAAAAACACACAAAATTTGTCCAAGAGAAACCACAGAATTTAAGTTCATTTGCTCCTCTCTGTTAGAGGATACAGCCAAAGGTCTCTGGTGGTTAGAGGGGTGTTTGTGTGGGCTCTTAAGCAGGAGAGAGGCTGGTGAGTTTTCAGCAGAAAACATCCTTCTTCCCAACATTTAAAAAATTAAAATTAATAAAATCCCTGTCTGTATCAGTAGGCACAATAAAAAATGCATCAAAAATAGGTACATATCTGTCAAAAACTACTTAACAAAGTCTGATAATTACAAGCCTAACAAAGATAAATGTCAGAAAATTACACAGAAATATAACTGCTAATTTAAATAACTGTCAATAATTGAAGACAAGCTCTCTTGGCAAAGCCCTTCTTATAGCAAACTGATCAAAGGCTAAAAGTTCCTACAATGTACAAAGAGCCCTTAGGGCTCACCAGTGCCTACAAACAGAATTAAAAATGCTCTTGTCCTGAGCTTATAGGACAAGATGCTCATGCACTGTGATTTCATCTACAGAACCACATGGAAAATTTTAACTTTGCTACTCACCACCAGCAAGCAGTTTAAGACTTTCAGTAATCTCAAGTCCTTGACTCCAGAATTCTGTTGTGTTTAAGTCCAGTACATACTGAACAGCTTTCCTATAACATCCATCTTCCCATCACTCTTTGTATCCATTAATTTAACTGTTTCTGCTATGATACCCACAAATCTGCTCCTGGTTTGGCAGGAGCATGCCAAAACAGCTTTTCCACTACGTCTGTTCTTGAGTTCCTCCTTCCGCCCCCTCCCTTCCCACCAACAGTCCAAGCTGGTCCACCATACCTCGCCTGTGAGCCCTCTCTGAAATCACCAGTAATTAGTCACTTCTGTTACTGAGTGTGGGCTGAATGTGCTGCTCTGCTGTACTGAGAAGCAAAATGAAACACCAAAGCCCCAGTTCTCCACCTCTGCCCTTTTGCTCACTGCCAGCTTGATCAAACACAAACATCTACAGTCACTAACGAGACAAACTGCATCACCCGTGGCCAAGACAGGCCCCTGTGCACTCACAGGGCAGTCTGTGTCCCACCATGCTGCACAGAAACACTGCATCAACTTGGCTGATGAACAGAGCCTCACCTGCTCTCTACCTGCTGCTGCAGCTCCTGCACCTTCTTGCACACGTCTCCAGCTATGGCACAGGTCTTGCCCACCTTGGTGAAGAGTGCGGCCACCTTGTCGGTGCGCAGGAACCCGGCAGCCCTGCGCTTCAGCATGTGCAGGAGACACGCCTCCACCACACCTGTGGGAACAGGGACAGAATGTTACAGGTCCTGCTGCCTTCAGCCTCGGCCAGCGCCACCTGCTCACTGCCACTGGGCAGGTGTGGGCCAAGAACAGAGCTGGGGGGACAGACAGGAACTCAGAATCAGATGATGCGAGCATGTGTCTAATCTGCAACTACAAGCACCTTGTAAACTACAGATAATGGCAGTATATAAATGAACTGGAATCTCTCCGAGTATTTTCACCCCACTTTACACGTGCCACACAGAACCACACTGTAACATGCCCTGATGGCCACCACTTGCACTATGCCAGCCTTGCAAGACTGCAACAGAAATCTATCCAGCTCTCATGTAACCTGCTGCAGGGAACAGAACTGAGAAATACAAATTTAAAAAAACCAAAACAAATCAAAACAAAAAATAAGCCTTCCTTGTCTATCGGCTCCTAAAGTGAGACTGCAGATGACTCACACAGTCAACACTGCCCATACAAAGGGATGAAGGAAAACAGACCAATTCATTCACAGGAAAGGGAAAAGACCCAGCAGTATGTGCCAGGTGTGTGCTCAGGGCAGGGCAGTCTCCACAGGGCTCTGAGTGCAGCACCGAGCACGGCTCTCCTGTGCGGGGTGGCGGCAGGCAGCCCATCGGGGCACCGCAGCTCCCCCTGCCACGTTAAATGCTGCTTACGAGTAACAAATGGCACTCCATCTGCTCTGACACACTCTCCCTCTCGCCCAACACTCGGTGGCTCTTTTTGAGAGAAGGCAGCATTTTGTGGCACTTTACGCCCAACGCTGTCAGCTGCTGAGCATTTCCTGAAGACTGCTCTGCTTATTGTACCTGAAGGCTCCAAATCCCGTAACACCTGAAAGCCTCCATCTGAAAAAGACCTGTCCTCACTGCTCACGCCCTGAAAACTAACCCGAGTCCCAGGCCAGACTGGGGGCACACAGAAACACCTCCTGCCTGCTGAACCCTGAGGAGCCCCACCCTAGGAGCAGCCAAAACCAGACTCGGAGCTGCCTTACAGCACAATGGGGCAGTGCCCGTGGCCTCAGCTCCGGCACACTCCTGTTTGCTCAGGACATGAGCCCGATGGCATCAGACACAGCCACCAAGCAGCAGGTCTGATGCTGCTTCCCATGCTGGTGGCACTTCCAGCCAGAACTACTGCCTCAGAAGCCAACCACCTCCTCATGCACAACAGCCTGTGCACGGCACTGGTCCCTGGAAGGAGGAGCAGGACATGCAGGCACATCCCTGTGTGACCCCTCTCAACCATCAGAAACCTCGCCCAAGATCAAAGGACACCAGTGGGTGGCAGAGGCAGAGCCTGTGGTCTGACAGGAGCAGGAGCCCAGCGCTGACAACATCTCTGAAGCCAGGCTGGTTCCACTTGGAAGGAAAGGAGCATCCGTGCAGGGAACGCCGCGGGGGCTGGCGTGGCCACAGAGCAGCATGGGGGGACAGGGAGTGATGACAGCACGGGGATGTTCCTCACAGTACGGTCTAGCTCCTGTCTAGCAACCATCACACAGCTCTTAATCCAGCAGCTGTTTTGCTCTGTCTTTCAATTAGAAATAAAAGAAAAAAGAAAAGCAGCTTTCCAGATGCCTGGAGCAATGCAGCAATTTGATTCCAAATCTTAAATGAAGCAACCTGCCTTTAAAAATAACTGCAAAGAAGTGCATTGCTGTTGCTTAGGAAACAGGCTCTCTTCCCACCTTCATTGCTTTTTTTTTTTATTTCTTTAAAACAATAAAATATTAATGAAACAAATTTAGTGAAAAGCACAGCAGGCACAGCCTTAATTATTAATAAATGCTGCAGCTGCCACTAAGGACAATTTCCCCAGTGACTGTCCCTAGAGCCCCAACATTTAATTATTCCATTATGACATTTCTCATCACAAGAACTTGGGTAAGATCAGTCCCCAACTGCCTGTAACACACACATAGGGGTCATTTGCAAGGGGCGAGACACTGGAATTTGCTGCTGGATTGCCTCAAAATGTATTTTCCACAGGACAAGGATACATCCAGTTCTAAGTGTAAGGTACCCTCGGATTGGGGGGCAGGTTACAGCCCAGCCTGTGTGACCCTCAGGTCACTTCATTCTCCTACACTTCACCCCCAGACTGAGCCTAACAGCACTGGCTCTCAGCATGCTTCTCTCCAGGCTCCTTTCCACAAGAATTATTCCAGAACAGCTGACTCTACATTCACATCTGACTTGATCTGAACGTGCTTGCAAATACACCGTGGCTTTTATCCAGTTAAACTACAAAACATCCAAGCAGGGCAGCACATCTTGAGACACAGATGCCATCCCATTCAACCCAGGGGACCGTGTGGATGCCATCCTGGTGGCACAGGACAGCAGGAGGGGATCCCTCCCACCTACAGCACAGCAGTGAGGGACCAGCTCCCTGGCAGAGCCCCACGGGGCTTTCCTTTGGCTCTGTGTGCAAGGCAGGCACTGATCTCACTGCACCTTGCCAGCATCGCCCACAGCCAAGCTCAGCCAGAAAGGAAACTTAACACATCCTGAATAAACAGGCAGAAGAGTCACCTCAAGCTGCAGAACCTTTTAAAAGACATGAGAGGACCTTGGCAGTGGTGCTTTTTGATAAACCAAAACCAGGTGATCCCCGGGAGTTACAAACTGCACAGCTCAGACTGCTGCCTAAAGAGACAACACAAACTGTTTTAGGGGTTACAGCACAAGAACCTTTGGGACAGGGAATGGAGTTATTTAGCCATTTCTAGGAAAATTAACCATTTTTCCCTTTTTGGAATCTGACACTCTAGGAAGACCTAAAAATCAATGATTTAGCTGTTTCTGGAGAAACTGATAACATCAGAAAGGCATCAATGGGTGTACACACATGCTTTTGGCTACAGGTATATATGCACACAGGTAAGTAACTACTGCACAGCCCAATGTGATCCCTCCTGAGCCTGCCTACTGTCACTGTACCTACAACAAACACATACAAAAACTGACCAGATAAAAAGGCAGCAACTCATCACACACAGAGCGGAAGAGCAGCTCTGCACTGGGAATAAATCAGCACAGCTCAGGTAATTCCCTTGTATGGTTCAGTTGACAGCAGCCATCTAAAAATTCATTAACTCCAGACAGTTTTGAGGCACATTCTCTCCAGTATCCACTGCTGAATTTAATTAAGTGCAGATATATTATTGATTTACAGTTCAAATAATCACAGTACCCACCAAGCTTCAGAAAACGTCACTTTTTTATGACTTCACCACAGCTACTTCTTCCAGGGTCAGGTGAACAAGTTCAAGTTTTGTCCTTTTTTGCCTCTATGAAAATTCTGACATGACTTAATGGACTGTGAAATGAGAGTTCTGGGGCTGGAAGGGTAGTGAGCAGAGAAAAGGTGGTCTGTGGAAGCATTATTTATGGGGTGTACTTAGCAGATGAGATTTTCCTTAGACAGGAAGAAATACTGCAGCTAAATACCTTGTTTTCATGGAAACTGTGCACAGGGAATTGAATTCATGAGGCTGAAGAAATTAAAAACAAGTGAAAAGAGGAGGATGATAAAGAAGCCATCAGATGCTCACGATCTCCAGCTGCTGTTGCTTTACCCTGCTGATCACAGATCTGCCCAGTTTGAAACCAGTTTTATTGCCAAGTTCCAGCCTGCTGTGTCACTGGGACACACACGCCAAGCAGGCAGGACACTGGTACCCGAATGCCAGCTGACAGCAAAGGGCTGCAGAGGACACATCCCAACGTGCTCCTTTGCCCTTGTTTACCTGCACCCAAGCTGCTTGTGCTGGGCTGTGCCACAGAACATCCTATGTTCAATAATTCCCTAGAAAATAAATTTAAAAAGTATCTAAATGGACAGTCCCCAGTTCTAAAGTGGCTGGGAAACTTCAGGGCTAAAATTTGGTGACTGCTCCTCTTTAATGAAAACACTTCTGTTTTCTGAAGGTTACTGAGATCCTTGAAGCTTAGTGATCGTGATTTTAAACTCTGTTAAGGGTAAATCAGAATTACCAAAGTTTGTCTAAATATTGAGAATGATCCAATTTGATGGCCCAGAATCAAAGCAAAATGTTTAGCAGAGTTCTCTAAAAAGCACAAGAGATTTTATTTCACTTCTCAAGCTAAAAACACATGCAGTTCAAAAACTGTTTCATTTCACATCAGAGCTAATATTCACTCTGGTTCTTTCCTCCCCACTACAGCACACCACTCATTAATTTAAGCATCATCTTTGGAGCACAATCAAAAACCTTCTAAATGTGCGTGAAAAAATATTTGCCTCCCCCTCTCTGGTACTCTCTTTGGGCTAATGTGTTTATCAAGTGAGGCAGAATTCTGTAAACTATTTTTTAAGCCTTATTCATCATTGAAAATGTTTGTTTTCCAAATAGGAGCAGTAATACAGGGAGACATGGGTTTTGTTTGTGAGAGATCTGCATTTCCATAGCAGATTAACTACATTTTTAAAAAATATCAATGCCAAAAACTTAACAAATACATCTCTGTTCCTCAGCTGATTTTATTTTCCTGTCATGAGCCTTAATACAGCCTTGTAATTTAGGGCCATGAAGGAAAAAATTTCTGACTCATGGTATTTCATTGCTTGGGGATGGCAATTGTGACGTTTGGTGGCTCTGGTAATTGCTTGGATTTCAGGTCCTGAACGAGAAAAATCAGAACATGAGGTCCAGCATTATGCAGCCACTGGTTCCTAATTTGATCTTTTCTTTCAAACACAATTAACTTTGTGCAAAATAGGATAACAAGTCATCCTAAGACCAATGAAGAAGACAGCCTCACAACTAAGCCTACTGCTGTGGTTAACCGTGGGGTCTGTTAGCAGTGAGACTGTAAACCAGCACTGCCGGGCACTCCTGCAGCTCAGACACCAATCCATCCCGAACGACCCCACATATCTGGTCTCCAGGAGTCACCAGCCACATTCATGTTCCAAGGATTCCTGGTTTTCCACAGCCAGTGTGGATGGAGACTCATCCATGACTTCAGCTGAAGCTCTCTGATTGTGTTCCTACAGGATGTGCAAGGCCCTAAAACTTCAGACCTGATCTCAACTACGTGGCTCCAGAAAATCCAGCCACACAAGTGCTTTCCTACTGCCTCCCACCTCCAGAATAAATGGAGTACTCATCTGCCTTAGGAAGCTGGGAAGTAACTCTGGAACTGTTGTGCACATTCATTAACAGCAATCCTGTCATACACGGGATTGGCTCTAAAATGTGAAGAGGACCCAAGAGCCACTCTGTTTCTCAGGACACACCAGTCCTGTTGCTGTGAACAGATACTGAGTGACACAGAACTATTCCAAATAACAACTCCCTCTACTTATTTTTGAAGAAGGAAGCATCTTACACTGATGATTATCCAAGCCTAGATGCCCCAGGGCTCTGTGAAAGGAAGCTGAAAAGGATGGATACAGGACCCACACATCAGGTCTCGAGTGTGGAATTACAGCCTGAAGCACAGACATCTCAGAAGCACTTGTGGGTGATAGCTCTCCTTGCTCTGTTTCTGAGAACAATAAATGCTCACACAGTCCTGATGTACACAGACACTGCAAGAGCTTGAGAGCAGAAGCACCAACATAAGACACAAATGCCAGCTCAGGAGTGCTTCACAAAAGCAGCCATGGAGTCAGGCTCTGACCTGCCACAGCCTGGCACGAGTCAAGATTGTATTTGAGTTTTGAAGGAAATGCAGGAAAGCTGAAAGAGCTGCTGTACAACTTACAGGAGCCCATGAGATAAACTGTACTGAGAAGAAGCAGTATGATAACACTCACCTACCACCCAGCACATCGTGCTTGTAGACCTGGAAGTCACCCACAGAGAAACAGGATGGACCCTGCAGAGCTGGCCAGGGGCACCCACAGCCCTGCACGGCTGCTGCATGGATCTGTCTGTGCATGGACCTCCTCACCACCCTCCTCTACCACCATGTCCAAAACCACCAAAGGGTTCACAGGCTGCTCAGTTGCTTTCAGAGAAGACTGCACTGACAGCTGGGCAAGCCAGCACTGGGCTGTGCTCAGGCAAGTGTCCCTTCTCTCTGGGTCAGCAGATGTCCGCTGGAAGGCCTCAGGCCACCTCTCTGATGTATTATTCACACAGAGAAAGCAACAAGGACTGCTTACTAATGGGAATTCATTATCTCCCAAGCTCCCCAGGGCAGCCACCACATCCTTCTTCTGTTTGAAGGGCTGCACACATGACTAAATGCAGTCACAGATCACATACAAACACCTTCAGTCAATATCAGACCCAGCTCTGCAGTCAAACCCTGTCACCTTTCCCAGTGCATGACTGGACAGATCGTGACATGGTTTTGTTCTTCTTTTTTTAAGATCTGTGATATTTAAACACAGCATTACCCAGAAGAAAACCCAGTCGTTTTCATCAGTTAATAAGAGAAGAAAAACAACATGCATAATGGGGATGGAAAAAAAAAGAAAAAGCTGAAGTCAATGCAGCTAAATCAACGGGACTGGCTCATCCCCTAGGGCTGAGCCAGCCAAGCTTCCTCAGCTCCTCTAGGAGAGGCTCTCTGCTCCTCTTGCCTGCACCTGAAATTGCAGGGTCTGCAGCAAGGATCCTCAACAAATCTATCAGGATAGAACAGTAATCTAATACCCAGAAACAGCAAATTTTCTCCTTGGGTTTAAAAGGGGAGAAGCATTTCTGGTCTGTAAGTCTGGTTTAGACACAGTTTTAAAACAGATTTGGAAGGCAAAGATAATTCAGTGACACTGAGAAAAGGAAAAATAAATACTTCTAAATGCCTCTGAAGTGAAGGACTGTAACCAACACTGGGGGTAAATTAAATATTAGTAACTGAAGATGGGAAGAAAGAGCACATATCAAGTATCCAAAGTGTAACAAAAAAGCTACAAAGTATAAAGAAAACAAAAAGACAATGGGAGATTTTTTGTTTTCTTTGATAGAAAAGCCTCAACGTCTTACAGGATTTGAGGTCAGATTCAGGAACAGGAAAGGACCTGGTGATGCCCCTGCCATAAACCCACCCAGGGCTGCACAGCTCCAGTGCATCCCCCAGGAACAGCAGTGAATCCCCCAGCTCCCTCCTCTCCCTCACATCCCAAAGGACACAAGCAATGCAGACCTCCCATCCTCAGACAAGGTGTACAAGAAGCCCCAAGCACAACATTAAATACCATTCTGCAGCTCAGATCAGAACTGGCCTTTTCAGTTCAGCCACAAAGGGATTCTGTACATTTTAATTAATGAGTTTAATTACTGGTAGCAGGCTTATTATTAAGGCCAAAAAAAGCTTTTCCTGCAGTTCATCCCTTCCTTAATTTAAACTGAAATCTCATTGAAAAGCCAAGTTATGCATGTTTAACAGTGCCCGAGTTACTATTTTTACTCACGTTTACTGCTAACCTTTCCTCCAAACACAGTAAGTATATTCCCTTTGCCAAGCAGGCATGCTGAATTTACACCTAAACATATATTTTGATTGTGACACACACCAACTCTCCATAACCCACCTCAATTCTATGGCAATTAGTTTATAGCATGGGGAATTCAGGATTATTTCATTTAATACACTCAATATATTATTCAAAGAGAACAAACTACTGAAACTCGTTTCAAAGTATATATTGAAAACGTAGAGATCATTTGGGTAACCATGTCTGGGGCATTCATGAATAAACTCTGTCTGCAGTGTGCAGCTGACTAAATGCTTAAAGCAGCACGTTACTGTCAGACTAAAGATGGGCAGCCACAGAGAAAAGGCTTAGCGAACTGCAGGTAGCATTACACAAACACTCCAAGTGTAATGCACGGAACCGGAAACCCTGTAAATACACTTCAGGTGACTGCAGAGACAGAGAAATGCTTCTTTCCTCTTCCCCCTTTCCCTCAGAAGTGCAGAAGCGGGAAGGAGCTGGTGTTGCCGGCGAGAACAGCTCCAGCCAGGGACGCTCCGGGCGGGCTGGCGGCAGGAGGGCGCGGGAGGAGAGCGCGGCGCTGGCCCTGCCGCAGAGACGGAGCCCCACGTCACGGGGGCAGCCGCCGTTCCCAAGGAAACGTCTCTACAGACAGAGCCCAGGCTGCAAACATCCACGGCCAGCTTCCAGCAGAAGCGCTGGCCACTGAAGATGCTCCAAAGACGCTTGCATCGCTGCACTGTCGCCTGACTGGCCACACAACAGCGGCCACAGCAACCCATAGCCCAAAGGAACTTGGAATTTTTGTCCCACAATGGCACACGTCAGCCACAGGCCAAATGGAGCTGCTGTGGCTCTGAACCATAGAGCCAGATTTCCTAGAAATCAGAGGGGATGACAGAACCTCCTGCACTCACTGCTTCCCCACACATTGTGACACACCAACTCTCCATAACCCACCTCAATTCTACAATTCCTTCTGCCAGAGCACCCAGGCAGAGACCACAAATCCCTCCTGCTGGATGAGCAGAGCCGATCCACAGAGACACCATTCCTTCAGGCCAGCAAGGGCGGCACAGAGCTGGAGCATTTCCTCCAGGACAAGTAGCACATGCCATTTAATTGGCACCTTCAGCCATCTAGGACCTAGGGCAGCTACAAACTGTTCAGCTACTGACGCAGAGAGACCCTGAAATCAGCTATCATGTATTTAAGAGACTCTTGCTAAACTCAGCCTACCAAGAGAGTAAAATGATTCACAAGAATTCTATATTTATAGCAAAGATTCACCAAAAATGACTCATGTACTGAACCATCTAATTTTAAATAGAAGGGAAAAACCTCTTGAAGAGACACATGAAACTGGAGTGGGGGAGGGAAGAGAACTGCACACACAGGAGAGCACCAGCCAGGAGCTGTTAGCCAAATCTGCTGGAAGGGATTTCTCCATTCAATCAGCCAAAGTAAAGCCAGAACATTCAGCTTCACCTTCTTCTGGTTTAGAGTTAATCAAGGCCTCTGTTCAAAGCACCAGCAGGCTGGAGTCCTGCCTTAGGACAGGTAGGGTTGCTGGGCAATAATGAGGCAGCTCCATGCAGAATTATTAGTTCTTCAGACCATAAAGAATTCAGAACACAAAACCAACTGGAATCACAGTACGAGGAAGAGACAAGTATGAAGACTTTAAAGTATTCCTAATTTTGGCCACGCAGAGTCTAACAGAAATAGCTGCCACCCCACCACCCCTTACACCAACAATGCAGCACAGCTTCCAGGACGGGATTCCAGGAACAGAGAGCAGGCAGACCACTCTGGGCGCTCCCTGGAACACACGGCCAGCCTGCAGCAAGGCCACCTGTCATCCTGGCTGGGTACTTGGAAAATGACATCTTAGAAGAGTTACATTACAATTTGTAATGTACACACACGTAGCAAATACAGAGGTGAAATGGGCCTGAACACCATGATTTCTAATATCTAAATCCCTGCATTTACCTCTGACAGCAGAGAAAATAAATGTCTAGAGTAGAGGAAAAGTAAGGTTAGGTAGCATTAGCTCTTCCGCGTGACATTTACCACATAAGGCGATGATGTGACTGCTGTCTTCATGTACAAATTTCCGAGTGACAGCTTCTTCCATGATCTGCTTTACCTAAAATGAACAGAGAGAAATGATTGTATGATCCTAACAAAATCAGCACAGCACTTGGGAGTTTCAGTTTCAACCACTGCCTTGCCCCGCACCAACAGACTAACAGCTCCCTCACATCATATTTTGCAGGGAAAAATGGATTTAAGAAGGGAAAGCACAAACAAACCTGAGGGGCTTATCACGGGATGAGGGAACCTCTGGCAGAACAAGGACAGCTCTGTTTGGGGTGTGCCCCCACAAAAGGCTGAACTATTTCAGTGTGCCCACAGTACCCTCCAAAGCACTTCTCCAGCATAAGTTCCAAAGAGCTGTGTGAGACTTTTTATATGATTCATCCTTGGCCTTCACACAGTCTCTTTTGCTCATGAAACCAGATGGTGTTGCTATGTCCCATTTCCACTTGTGCCATTCTGCTCTTTTTCAAGCACAGAGCATTCCTGAGTGACACAGGCACACATTCCCAGAGAGGTTTAGGGCCATCTTCCCCCTACCTGGGAAGCATGGAACATGCCACAGCAATTACAAATTATGCCTTTGAAGCTCTGCTGCACCACCAAACAGTATACAAAATTATTACAGGTCCTACAGAGAAGGCAGTGCCTTCAGTTTTTGCTTCAAGACATGACTTAATAATTATAGCAAATAAAATTACACTTATCACACTTTTTAATGATTTCAAACAAAGTTCCTTTCCACTTTCAGGGTTGATGTGTCAAGTTCGAGAGGGAAATCATTGCAAATTATTGACTTTCAAAAATTAAAGAAGAAACAGACAATTCTTACAATGAGGCTCTTGACAACAGGCTGCAGTCACCCTTGCTCATCTGCCAGTGATTCCTCCCCAATGGCTTCCTCAGCCTGACACCAGATGAAACCTCATTGCCTCCACCAACTCATTTATCAGACACTCATTTCCTCCTGGCCACGGAGAGCTTGCTCTCTTCCATGTACAAATCAACCATCATTTTTGACTTCTCTCATTTATGAGCTACAATTACAGTATTATGACACTCTGACTAAACATAGGCCAATTCACTTTCAATATATGAAAATATGTGCTACCATGGCAGAAGATTTAACCAGACACTCCCTTTTTCCAACGTTTAGAGCTAACTGGACACCACTTCATGGCACTGAGAGGTCCCAAGGTTTTGAGCTTTTCCACTCAGCGCTGGACCAGGAGACGCTGCAGGTGCAGTGCTCCATCGACAGCTGGGCTCTGCAACTGCCCGTGGAGATGCCTTCTCCAGTTTGGAGGGCTTCCTTCTCCAGCAAGACCATCTGCAAGACCAGTTCTGGATGCTGTAATTAAACATCCCCTCCCCCAGTAATCATCTTGAGGCCTCTGTGCCCACTCCTACACCCCCAGCCCAGCTGGCAGCAGGCTGCAGCTCTGGCACTTGCTGCACGAGCCTTTCAACACATGGCATTCGCCTCACTGCAAATTCTGGATCAAATGGATCCTCCAGAATTTGTGTTCCTTATCAAACAAGAGCCCTCTGAGTTGCAAAGAAAACATCGGAGGGAAAAAAAGCAAACGTGTAAGAGGCTTTGAAAGAACATGTTTTATAGCTGAGGATTTCAAAACAAGTCTTTTGCACTTTATAAAACCTGGCTCATTGCTCACACCTGAGGCCTGACAATATAAACTTTGTGCAGGCAATTTGTTTCTTTCCTGTGGCGTTTCTGACCTGGCTGTTGGAACTCATGACCTCACAGTGAAGCAGCTGGAGGTGGAGGAGTAAGAGAGTATCAAGGAAGAAGCAGAGGTGTGAGGAGGTCTCGTGATGGGCACTCACATCTGGCTTATCCTGTGTATTCAGCAATCCCTTTGGCACAGTTTTGTCCACCAAAGGAAAGGGCTGATGTACTGCTGGCAAAAAGCAACTCCAAGCGCCACTGGCATGAAGATGGACAGAGTCTGCCTTGGTGCAGCACAGTCACACCAGCCTGTGCACATATGACTCAAGGTCACAGACACGACTTCAGGACTACAGACCATGAAATCAGTCTCAGAATCCTAGAGAACAGTAACGGGGATTCAAATCCTACCACCAGGGAGGAAGAAGAGTCATTTCGAGGAGCAAAAACTCAAGTGCTCCGCAGCCAATTCACTGCTACCACACATTTCCCAGGCACACCCCAATCCGCTCAGTATGTTATTTAGATCCCAGTCAACAAAAAATTTTAAGTGTATAAAAACTGAGAAAGAAAAGGGTTTCAGATGCAATAATCAACACTACTTTTCTACAGCAGCACCCTCCAGTGTCCCCCAGGAGACTTCAAACCCGGGACTCCAGAGCTAAGGACACAGAGCAGGCACTCTGTGTGTTCCCCACTGCCACCGGATGCCGAGCGAGCTCCGCACATTTTCTGGAGAGTGACTGAATGTTATTAGAAAACATTTTCAAGGCATAGACAGGATATGAGAAGCTTCAAAAGCTGGAATGCAGTGTTCTTCAATCCCACATCATCCCTCGCTGCCACGTAATTCGTGGATGCTCCAGGCAAGGAGCTAAAGCAAGTGATTCTGATCAAATGGAACGCAAGCCTTTTTTTTTTTGCTTGTTTCCTTTATTCCCTTGCAATTTTGCACAGCTCTTCATAGGGAATTCTGCTGCTTTGTCTCTGGTCTGGGGAGGCACTTGAAAATGGTGCTTTCTGAGCACAAGCCTCCACACACACAGTGGCAGCTACCAGCTGACCTGACCAAACTGCAAATTAATCTCATTAACAGAAACATGACCACCTGTCCCCCCAGTCACCCATCTACCCCACAGGGAAGGAATCAGCCGGCCTACAGCTGTGTTTGTGCAAGGGATGGAGGGCTGCAGCCTGGAGCTGGGCCAGAGCTGCTCCCAGAGCTGGAGAGGAGTCTGTGCTGGGGCCAGCTGTGACACTGGCTCCTGTCCCAGCCCTGGAAACACCTTCCTGTTCTCTGTGCCTCCCCTGCAGAACACCACAGGAGCTGCCCATCCTAACCAGGCTGTTGTCTGCACTTGCCCAGTGGCGCGAGCACAGAGAGGCAGCACAGGCGTGTCACTCAGTGTCACTGTCCCTGAACAGCTGCAGCAGGAACCACGTCAGCCACAGCCCTGGTGACAGCTGCTCGCCCTGGAAAAGGTGCCAGGCACCGGAGGCACACATTTGCCAACCACTGCAGAGCAGGGACAGGAAAGCTCTGCCTACCCAAGTAAAGATCTCAGCACATGAGGAGTATAGAACATCCTGGTGGCAGCATTATCCAGACAAAGCAAAGCAAACTCCTCAAAGAGAAGCTGCTCAGCATTTGCAGCATGTTCTAATGGATCACTGCTCTGATTTACTCCCACATCCTACAAGGGCCAAAAACTTTCAGAAGCAAACACCAAACATACATCATAATACATGGATTATTTATTAAGTTTCACCCAAGAAATGCACAGGAGAAATGCCTTTATGTTTAATTTTTAAAAAACTTTATTATAAGGAAGCTTTAAAAATTGCAAAGAAGAATGCTCATAACATACCAGAATAATCAGGACCACAGTTAAAGCCTACAGCATTTTTTCCTCAAAGGAGAAAACCTAATGTCCAGCACCTGTTCTTTAGCTTGTACAGCTCCTGCTCACCTCCCTTACTGACAGCTCCTGCTGCACTGACTCCTTACTCCTGATGAAAGACTGGTGGTGTAAATAAAAGCTGTTCAATAACTATTGCACTTCTGCTCAGAAGTCATTACATTTCAGTTGCAAGTTGAGCAATTGAGTGTCTGAAGTGCACTGAAATCCTTCAGGGTAGAACTGCTAAGGTTATTGTTATCCTGTTTGTTTCACAGCTAGAAAGTACTGTTTAAATCCAGAAATGGCAAAACCTTCCATTTCAGGAGGCAAAACGAAATGGCCAGAGAAAAGCCTGTTTTATGAGTCTGTTTGTCACAACAGATTTTCCTGCAGAGAGAGATAAATGCTTGAAACGTGAACTTCCAAGCGGCCTCAGCATGAATCCCAGCAGTTACATTTTCTAAACACATTACATGTCTTCCTTTCTGTGAGAGCCAACAAAATACATTCCCTACCAATGGGAACTGAAAGTCCATCTGAGGAAAAGCAAACAGCATTACATTTCCCAAAGGAAAAACGCAGAAGTTTTAGCTGAGAGAGAGAGGCAAAATAAACTAAACACTTTGCACCAAGTGATTTTGGAGATGACTGTTTTATACTTTGCAAAGACAAATTAATTTTAACAGGCTTAGTGGAACAGCCCACAGAAAGAATCTGCTGCCTCTGAACTCCTCTGGATTATTGAGATTATGGGAAAATAATTTAACAAGAAATAGAGTCTGGGTTTAAAGGACAAGGGAAGGGGACGAGGGCTCTGAGAATGGACATGGAGTCAGGTTTTCCCAGCAAGCCCACAGCACACAGCAAGGAGGCAGAAGGGGCTGTGTGAAGTCACACACGATAAAAAATGAGGTTGAAAATTCTATCGGAAAAAGTTAATTACAGTTATTAAGGGCAGCATCATCTGGTGGGTGCTTACTAGTGGCTTGTGTTCAATTCCTGCCTCTGTCAATTGATTATTTAAGACAAATAAAATCTCCATCTCAGTGTCTCCAACTGCCTCCTGAGCCCATTTTCTCACTGTGAGCACAGACAAGGGCTCTTCCACAGGTGTGTGAGGGCACAGGTGAGGGGTGTTACCTCCACCTGCTTATAATTACCAAAAGCTCTGGCCAACCCCTAAAAAGCCAAGCCATTATAAATGCTCTAAAAGAGCATTTGTGAGGATTTGGAAAAGGAAAAAACAAATCAGAGACAAAACAAAACTGCAGATGACACAGAAGGTACAAATAACACTTTCAAGCATTATTCAAGTCATTTAAAAACCAGAATCCAATTAAAAACATTTTAGAGGTTTTAAAAACAAATTAGCCTCATACTTTTTAATTACACACCACTTCTTCTCCTCAGCTTGAGCTGGCTTGGATCATGAAAATCCATTTCACTTTCCATCTCGTGCATTAGCGCAAGATTGCAATGTTCACACTTGGAAAACATTTCTCAGATTTATTTATATATTTAAACATTACTCAGGAGAGCAAGTGCACCCACTTCTAAATAAAACCTTACACTGCCTTAGCTCAAAGGTTCTAGTTTAAGCAGAAATTTCTAATCGAAGTGGCAGGTTCATGGCTGCATTCAGCAGGTGCCACCTGCCCACAGCCAGTTGCTGGCTGGGTCATCCCGGGACACAGTCCTGCCGCTCCACATCCTCAACATGTCTGTCCCTGCTCTGCCCCTTCCACACTCCCCACACTGACTGCAACACCCGATGTGTTCTGATTTCAGCATTAATGAGCGTCAGGACACAGGAGTCAGGCTCAGGAACCTTGGCCACAGTGACAACTTTTCACCTGAGCTTTGATGGCTCCTGCTGCTTCCCCAGCAATAAACTGGGGAGGAGAAGAGGAGAAGGAGCAGGAGGGCAGGTACCTGTTTAAAATAATTGTTACTGCTGTGATGGATAAGCATTACATCTTCACTTCGTTGCTGTGTAACAACACGCAGCTACCACCACAGCCAGTGCCACAAAAACACAAAATACAATACTTCGGTGCACGGGGAAAGATGGCCACAGGGAGTCCCACCTGGAATGTGCTCCAGAGGTGTCCACGGTCCAGGGCTTGTGCACACCACAGGCACCTCCTCCCACCTCGGCAAGGACCCTCGGCAGGAGCCTTGCTCTGCGGCAGGAGCTGCTCCAGCGCGATGCCATCGCGGCGGCCACTCCGCCCGTCCTGCCGGGCACCTCCCGCCGGACAAGGGGCACCGCGTGAGGACCAAGCGCCAGCAGCCCGAACCGAGTGTGACCGAACACCGCCGCCCCGCTCGGATGCGGGGGTTGGGCTCCTTATGCACATACGGCTCTGGCTGCCCTAGCACGGCAATGTCACACAGGTGTGTACAGGAACAACCACCCAAATTCCCAGGGCACAGGTGCGAGGGCCAGACCAGAGGCACCTCTGCCAGGGCTCCGACACCTGCGAGCCAGCGCGGCTCATCCAAGGACACCTTAGGAATACCTTTGTTATTCACGATTTCCCCCCCTTCTCCTCTAAAGCTCACAGTTAAGAAAAAGTCATAAAAAACGAATACTACGGGAAACACAAACCCCGGGAAAGGGAGCGGCAGCCGATGGCAGCCTCCTGCCGCAGCAGGAGCCCCGCGGGCGGCATCTCTGCTCCCGGTGCGCCCGGGAAGAGAAGAGCACCGAGGTTCTCCTGGAGCAGCATCGCCCCGACAGAGCCGCCAGCCCGGCCGAGCGGAGCCGGGGCACAGCCTCAGGCAGGCACGCACGGCTGCGGCGGACAAACCCCGCTCCCCGCCGAGGGAACCGGCCCCGTCCGCAGCCTCAGGGCGTTCCCCACGCGGCGCACGGTCCGACCCGCGGCCCCCCGGGGAGGGACCGCCGGAGCGCGGGGCTCTGCCCGCCGCACAGCAGCCCTCACCCGCCTCCGCCCTCACCTCCTTCTTCACGTTCCACAGCAGCCTGTCCTTCACGGCGTCCGCCGAGCAGCTCATGTTGGCGGGCCCGGGGCGCTCACAGCTCCCGACCCGGGCCCGCCGCCATCTTCACCGCGGCGTGACGTCAGCGGGCGGGGCGGGCCCGCGCGGCACCGCCCGGCCGCGGGGGGGCGCCGTGGTGCGGCCAGAGGCGCGCGCGGCTCCCGGGGCAGCGAGCGGGGCCGGGACGGAGGGACACGGGGGGACGGAGGGACACGGAGGGACACGGCGGGGGACACGGATCCAGCGGTGCGGGGCGACAGAGGGACACGGGGGGACACACGGATGCAGCGGTGCGGGGCGACAGAGGGACAGAGGGACACGGGGGGACGGGGGGACACGGGGAGACACACGGGGGGACACACGGGGGGACACACGGGGGGACACACGGCGGGGGACACGGCGGGGGACACGGCGGGGGACACGGCGGGGGACACGGCGGGGGACACGGCGGGAGACACGGCGGGGGACACGGCGGGGGACACGGATCCAGCGGTGCGGGGCGACAGAGGGACAGAGGGACACGGGGGGACACACGGATGCAGCGGTGCGGGGCGACAGAGGGACAGAGGGACACGGGGGGACACACGGATGCAGCGGTGCGGGTTGACAGAGGGACAGAGGGACACGGGGGGACACACGGATCCAGCGGTGCGGGTTGACAGAGGGACAGAGGGACACGGGGGGACACACGGATCCAGCGGTGCGGGTTGACAGAGGGACAGAGGGACACGGGGGGACACACGGATCCAGCGGTGCGGGGCGACAGAGGGACAGAGGGACACGGGGGGACACACGGATCCAGCGGTGCGGGGCGACAGAGGGACAGAGGGACACGGGGGGACACACGGATCCAGCGGTGCGGGTTGACAGAGGGACACGGAGCCCCCGCTGCGCTGCCGGTCCCGGTCCGGGAGCCCCAGCCCCGGGCACCGCCCCGGGCACCGCGCAGCACGGGGACGAACCGTGCCTGTGATCCCAAATCCATGCGCTCACACGGCACCGCTGCACCTCACGGATCCCAAATCCTCGGCGGGGATCACAACGGCAACACGGAACCAAAGTGTAGAGACCAACACTGCCAATAGAAAGTTATGGTGCTAGAGAAAAATCACAGAAGACAAAATATAACACTTTATTAAAAATTAGTGTTCTATTTCCGTTTAATGCACTGGCAAAACACTTTAACCAACAGATAATTGATTAATTACTGCATTAACTAGGTACTTTATCTGTAAAACTGACCCTTAAAAGTTAGACATAAAAATAAAACAAAGATTGAATCTCTAAGAAAATAACTTGATCACAGAATGTCAGTTTAAACAAGATCAGCAATGATATTTGCTATCCTCTGGATATAAAATATCATAAAAATCCTTTACTCTTAATGAACAATTTAAGTGTCAACCACCCTGTGAGGTAGGGGAGGGTCTTAACTACCATTCCATTAGATGAGAAGTGACACAGGTACAGAAAACAGCCTGCTGTCTGTCCCCGAGGGAGGGACAGAGCTGGAACAGGATTCGCCTCCCAGGCACACCTGAGCTCTCCAACAGCACAGCGGGGAAGGCGGCTGTGAAGACTGAATGCCAAGGATTGTCACAGGACACAACCTAACTGTAAGGCAGGGGCTGCTAGGCAGACCCATCCAGTTCAGGTACATTCACCACTGCTGCCTGGAGAGAATTCTGTCTGAAAATGAAAAACCTCGAGAAGAACAAAATCAAACCAAGCCCACAGTAAGGACAAGGCTGGGCACGGATGGCAGGGAAAGGTTCCCATTCATTCCCTCAGTCTGCCAAGGCAGTGCCTGAACGCACAAAGGTTTGCCTAAATTTAGGAGTGAAGAGGACAGAGCCTTGTAAGAAAGTCAGCTAATGTAGTTACAATTCACACCCTGTAAGTGGGGCAAAAAGGCTCTTTTTTCTCCCAAAGGCTACTCCAAATTCCTGGGCACATCATTAATGCACCCACTGGTGATGGTCTGTGTGGAAGCCAGTACAAGTGACAACTTGTTGCCTTTAAACTGCATCATCCTGCTCAGTGCTGCTGCTCCTGCACTACACCAGGCTGTAAACTCGTGCTCTAGAATGTCTAGAACATTCCTGTCAAAATAATTAATAGCCTTCAGTTACCTAAAGACTGATTAAGGTGAGAATACAAAGCATGTGTTACAACCCCAGTACTCAAAATGATCAGAACTGGGTGGGACAGAGACTGGACATGCCCAGGACATGATTTTGGGGCAAGGGACATTCAGTCCCAGACAAACAGAACTCAGGAGAAATGAAAAGGATCTCTGCACGTATTTTAAACGTGCTCATAACTGCTGACTGTTCTTATTGATACTCCACATTCCACAAATACCAAGAGGATCCTCTGCACTTGATAAAAGATTCTCACAACCCAGATGGTTCTCAAAACTGTTTCCCAGGTTAATTAATCTAAATTCAAATCAGAAATTAATACTACTTGTTGGCTATGGGAAATAGGGAAAGGAAAACCAACTAAACCAAAACACAAGCTTTTCTCTGCTTCTTACAGTGTAATAATTCACAAGTTGGATCCATTTCATTAATGAATCCTGTGAGCACAGAAAGCCTCTGGAGTAGCACACAGATCCCACATTCTCTTTCACACACTCCTTCCCATACCTGTCCTCCCCAGAAAAAATAAATGCAAATATGACATTTTTCTGCTTATAACTTAAATGCAGTTTTGCAAGGCTATCAACATCACTTACTTATTCTGTTAACATTCACTACGATAGTAACAAGAAAAAAATAATATAAATCATTTGCCAAGAAACAGAAGTGCCACATGTGGATTTTAAATGGCATCAGCCTTTGTTACAAGACAGAAAAAGCACAAGATAATAACTTGAAGCTATTAAATGCAGCACAAAGACCCCACCACTGCAGCCTCTGCTGGTGCCTTCAAATTCAATAGCATCAGTGGAGAGAAAAAAAAAATTTAAAATCCACATCACACTCTAGCAGAACTAGAGAGAAATACCACCAAAATCTTTGTTGAATCTAATCTCAACAGCTGTATTTTTCCTGGCACAACAGAATAACCACCTGGAAAAACAAAACCTTAGAGAAAGCAATATAAAAGAAGTTGTTAGAAATATTGAGGTTTCAAGAGGCCTTTCACAACAAGGCAGGTGCACCCCTGTGCAATGCTGCTTCCTGAATGTGAGGAGAATGAAGTGAATCCTGCCACGTGTAGAGGCAAGAAAATCCTAAAGGTCTGCTAGTGTTTTCTTACTAACGGACAACAATTTAATTTTCAAAAACCTAAATGAGTGCAAATAATTTTTTGTTCCCTCCCCTGCTCCTGTTACTCCCAAACCATCTACATCTCAATTCCCCTTATGACCTCCCTGCATTAATTTGGGATTTTTTTTTTGTCAGGCTTTTGCAGTAATTTTCTTTAAATCTTACAGGCAGATTTGGCATGGGTCAAAGCAGTTCAGGACTGACCACTGTGGAATCTGGAGCTTCATGACCAAGTATGATATGGGAACACAAAGGCAGCTGTGGAACAAAGCTGACATATCCACGGCTCCCAGTGGGCAGCCAGCAGAAATAACCATGAATGACAGTGGCAAAACCAGAATCTGCTACCTACAGCTCAAACATACAAGCACACATTTAAAAATACAATAATGACTTTTCATACTAAATTTGAAACTGTTTTCAGAAATTTCCAAATTTGCAGAGCAGACTTGACTCCCAGCTCCGTAAGTGCCCTGTACAATTAGCACCTAGCCAAGCACTCGGAATAAAAGTGATTATTTCAGTCTAAAATCCAATATAGGCCACCTCTCTCCTGTGCCCAAAGCCTCCTGCAGTTCCATGTTAGAACAAGACTTTCACAGCTGTTTTTCTTCTTCAACTTCTACACTCTAGAAGGCATTTAGGACACAGAACTGGAATTCACGTGTTCTAGCCTTAGAAAACATTGTTTAGCCTGTACATCCCCAGTCACAGCAATTTCTCCCCCATCGCTTGAGAAATTTAACATTAAATAGCAATTTTGGGCCACAGGAGGAAACTAATGTAAAACCAATCCCCCAGATTACCCTTGTTTATATAAACAGGATTTCACTGTGACAAGCTTCAACCATGGCAACGCTGCCACAATCTGCTCAAGTTTGCTTACTTCAAGTTTCTTCCCTCACCATACTCATTTCTCTCTCTCCCAGGACGAGTCATTACCTACACATTTACATTTTCAGAGATTTCCATTTTTTACATGGGGAGGTTGTTTGATGACTTGATTCTTACCACTTTGGAAGAGCTTGCCTTGGAATCAATGAGTTTTACAGACACTATCCTGGAACACAAACCTCTGCAGGTGTTCTGGGGACAGGGGTGGGAGAGCACAGGTGCAGCTGACTGGCCAGCCAAATGTTTCTCCTGGCGCTTATCCCATGTAGCGTCTGCCAAGAGCAGCCACATTCAAGTTCTCTCTTCAGTATCTCGATTTAATAACTGTAAGTTCCACTATACCAAGCCCTGAAAGGGGAGGTGTCTGGAAAGAGCTTTTCAAACCGCGCCACCTCACTCAGAAGAGCAGTGCTGCTCACGTCAAGGGGGGAAACCGTAAGTCATTAGATAGGAAAGAGGAACCACAAACTGAGAACCAGTGTTCCAAATCCCCCCTCCCCAGCAGGAAGAGGGGCCAGCCTGCAGGTAAAGCACAAGGTGCACAACTCACACCTCAGTTCTCCAAGCCCTTGGCATTTAGTGCTGCTTTGTGCACACAGATCCCCGTTTGCTTCTCTCGGGAGCCGAGACACCCAATGAAAATCAATGGCCAGAGACCAAGGGATCCCTCCCTCCTGTCCAAGGACAAGGACACAGGCTGGAGCAGCCCCTGCTGCAGGGGGACACACTAGTGGCCGAGCTGGCGGTCGTCGTAGGTGCTGTATCTCTTGACGTGGATGCGGCGCACGCGGTCGCGCAGCTCGAAGCCCTCATCATCCTCGCTGTGCGAGGCCTGGCTCCGGCTGCGGCTTGTGGCCTCCAGCAGGGAGTTATCCGGGACACGGGGGGTCTCGTACAGTAGGACATTTAGTGTTTCCTCATAAATTCGAGCTTCAGGGAATTCCACCTACAAGAGACAGCACATGTCCTGTTCCTGATCCACCCAGGATAACGACTGGAACACACACCCACACGTGAAAAGGTACTGAGCCATAAACCAACACATTATAAAGAGAGTAAAACAATTGTCAATGAGCAAAATAGACAAATTCCTGGTAGAGGGTTACTCGCACCACCAGGTCACCTCCCTCGCCTGTTCTTTTAGATCGCAATACACTATCTCTGATTCTTAACATTGGGTCCTGCTAACCTCACCTGCACCGCTGCAAATTCAAAGTTAACTCCTGAAGTTAGAGAAATTCTGCAGACTCACCATGCTAATTGTGACCATTTCTAACCCGTAACATGGGCAGGTGAAGCTCCATTACCTTGGTTTGCTTCTTCTCCGTGGCGTACACGATGGAGGTGCAGCAGACCTCGGCCAGCTTGCGGCCCTGCCCGTAGAAGGACCAGCAGCAGATCTCGTCCCCGATCACATCCTTGATGAACAGCACTCTGCCGTTGAACCGCAGCGACAGCTTGTCAAACAGCTCGATGTTCTTCAGCAAGTTGTCATCCGAGTTACTGAAACACAGCAACAAAAGCAGGAACAGGGTTTTTCAAGCGGCCATCTCTGCCTGTTCCACCAGCTTTCAGCACTGATCCAACTGCAGAATACAAATAAGTAGTGACTCATTGCCGCATGCTGCCAAGAAAAGAGGGGTAATAGCCCATTCTGGATACAAATACACTGCTCTAACCCATGAGCAAACACACCAGCCTTTAGAGGTCAACTTATACAATTAATAAGGACAGCACAATGTCCCAAACCATTAAATCAACTATCCACACTCAAGACTATCAAACCCCATCTCACTGCAGTTCTCTGGCTTGATGACAGCAAAAGTCCAGAGTCGGTGTGTGCTGGAAGGGCCACGTCCTCTGCACCCTGCACACCACAGACACATTGCCAGGGTGAATACATTATTTAGGAAACTAAGTTTTACTGACAGACATGCAATCTAGGGCCTTAATTACTATTCAAAGCAAGATACAGTTGTCAAAACCCAAAGCAGACCAAAAGAAGCCAAGTTAGGTCATCCATAACCATCTTCCACTCCCATAGTTAAACTTTCCCACTAAAGTGGGGGAAAAAAGAGGGACATACCTGGTGTAGGAGTATTTATTGTTGCTTCTGTTATAAAGCAGTTTAACAACAGGCTGTTGGGAGTGAGAGAAAAGCAGAAAAGGTAAGTTCTGTGTTTGAATACATTTAGCATAAATCCACAATTGGTAAGAGCAGTTACTTTCATTGATGACTCTATCAGTCTCTCCTCTTCCTTCGGAGAGGTGATAATAGGGATGCTGCAGACAGGTTCATACAAGTCTTTCTTGTCCTGTTTTAAAGGAGGAAGAAAGAGAGGAAATAAGAGAGAGAAATGCTAAAGCTGACACTGCTGCTGCTGCCTCCTTCAGCCCCTCCAGCCATGTTCCCAAATGCTGTGATGCACAGGAAAAGCTCTGGGTTGCTACAGTAACCACACAGCTTACCTTGATCTGCAACCCAGAATCACAGCAGAGATTTCTTATCCCCGGAAGGCAGCAGTAATTGAAATATTGGGATGCAGGTGGATGTCCTCAGCTATAGCAAGGACAAGGTCTAGTCATATTTGGTTTAAGTGGGTTTATTATTCCATCTTTTCTCGAAGAAAAGGATAGAAGGAGTTTGCAGCAGTTTTAATCAACTCAAATCACTGCATAGAAGAGCATCAACCACAGTGAACCGAACACTTGGCAGAACAGGATGTCACCAGCATCCCTCAGGTTGTCAGCCCTCAGGACACAGAGCAACAACCAGGTGTGGGCAGGACAGGCCATGCCCCCAGATCCCTCAGGCAGCACAGGCTGTGTCCCCAGATCCCTCACTATTTACTAAATAATATTTTAAAATACCTTGTACACCTCAGACTTGGTGCCATCTCTAAGGCCATGAAATAATCTCTCAAGTCGTCTTATGTAAATTTGATAAGCAAAACATCCATGAAACACTTCACAGGCTACTTCTGTTCTTACCTGCAGGGCTGCTTGGCACATGTCCACTAAGCCCTGGATGAGATAGTACTTGGCTTCTGCCATCAACTCTTTGATCTCCTGCCTGTGTTTTGGAAGTGCGATGGTGTCGTCTCTGAGATAGTTTAAAATTGTTCCAAAGTGCTTCCCACAACGGTCTATAAGGATCCAGCCTGAAAAATAACCAACACATTTCAGTCACCTCAACACCAGAGGCCAGAGAAAGCTCCCTGGAGAGATTAAACAACGCTGAGGTTTCCTGAAGCTGCTCAGGACACTTCTCCCATTTCACCCAGTGGAAGTCTCTACTGACTTAGAGCAAACTGAAGCTGGTTCCAGAACAGAACCTGACAGTGGAGTCCCTTTGGTACTGCCCAGATGTTCCCACTGCTTTCCAGCACCCCAAAAGCAAAGCCCTAAGCTAAAAACACTCAGCTTCTAGCACAACACACTGAGATTGCTGCAGGAACCCAGCTGCAGTGCTACACTGTGATGCTGGGCAGTCAGAAACTTCTGAGAGCCAGTGAAGGACTGGAAGAGAGAATTCACCAATGTTTGCAACAAGTAGATTTGGGTAAGTTCTGTGGCCTAACAAGGAGGATTTGGCAGTTCTCCAAACACATCTTCTGCTGCTGTTTGGAGTTAAAGAGAGAGAAGTGTTCTGAAGATGCCAAATGGCAGACCAGCCCCAGTGTGGGGGAAAAAGCCGTTCTAGTCCCCAAACAGGGGCAAAGAACAGGACAGACAGATCAGGAGGAAGCACAGAGGGGATGAAGCAGAGGAAACATTAGCAACCAGACAAATTCTTGCAATTTTACAAAATCCCTGAAGTCACACTCCCTACGGAAACAGGATGTCTGATTGCTGCCAAACAATAGCAGTGTAGGATGCACACAGGCACAAGGCTTAGTACAGTGCCAAACCCTTTCCCATAATGTGGAAGGCAAGAAAAAAGGTGTTATTTTGGAATCTAGGTACAGAAAACAACCTAGGAAAGTAAGCTAAACCCCTGCTGGACCCTCCAGCTAGAGCTATCAGAACATGACCCTTGTTTTGCATTCAGGCTGAGGCTCTTACACAAAACTGCCTATTCTGCCCTTTATAATGTATCAGGGATTTAAAATACCATGTGTCCAGCTGGAGGTGACACACTGCCTGACTGATCCCTAAACACTGTCAGGGCACCATGAGCCACGACTGCAATATGCTGCTCAGGAGAAGAAAAAAAAAAAAATTTTTCAACAAAGCAAGGCAGTCTATTCCAAGCCTTAAAGCTGAAAGCTGCACGTCCCTCCCCACGTGCGCAGTTCGAATAATGCCACTCCTCGATGTGACAGAAATGACAGCTCACAGACTGTCTGTTCACAACACCACCAACCTGCTCACCAGCTGTGAGGGCAGCGAAGAGGACCAGTCCTTCCCCAGTTCATCTGGGTAACATAAAACCGTATTTCTATAAAGCCAAAGGACTGCTAGCACCAACGGGACTTGGCTGCTTAATGTTCCAAGTTATTTTTGGCATATATTGCTCCCTACATCCTTAACGGAGTAAAACTACCACCAAAGCCCAGCTGTTTTACAAAACTGTCAACACTAAAAGCTGTTCCCTTACCTTCCTTGTCGGTGAGCACCTCCATCCTGCCGCTGAACATGGCCTTGAGCATGGTGTCGTGCCTGGTGAGCACCTGCACCGTGGTGTAGTACAGGGAGCCCCCGACGTTGAGGCGCACGTACTTGTTCCCCAGGCTGCTGCCCTTGAGCCCGCCGGCCTTGGGCTTGTGCCCCGCGGCCGGACACAGGGCGCTGCCCAGGCACGTGTCCCCCGACATGTCCTTCTGGAGGTAGATGACCACCCTGCAGCGCGTGGGCCGGGCCGGCCCCGCCGTGGTGCCGCGGTCACGCCTCAGCGGGCCAGAACGGTGGGGCAGGGGCCGGCATCACCTCGGGGTCAGCACAGCCCGGGGTCAGCACGGCATCCCACAGCCACTCCACACACAGACGTGGACGTCACCCTGCGGAAGAGGCACTTCCTAAGGACACAACTACACACATCCTGGCAAAACACAATTCAGCCATTTTTCAGACAATTCATGCAGCCAAGTTATCTCTGCGTCACATTTCTGAGGCACATGAATCTCTCCCGACTTCCTGTTATTGTATCTCCAGCCAACACTGCAAACACCACACAGCACTGAGGGCCAGGCTCCAACGCGGCTGCAATTCAGCTCCCCCTCGGCTTCCCAACAGAACCCAACTCTGAGCGCAACTGAAACACCCTGGAAGAGCTTCCTGCCCCTCCTTCAGCTGGGGTGTGCATACCCCTGAGCAGGGTTTGTTGGCGCTGGTTTGACTTTTAACTGGAGACACAAATGTCTCTTCAAATGCCTCAGCATTGAAAAGCTGGATCACAAGGTTCTATTTTCTGGTAACTCCTCTCATTCAAAACTCTCCTTTGTCCATTCTGGAGCCCTGACCAGGGAACATAGTTTTAATTTGAAAAAACACTCCCCACCACGTACACCACTTTGTCCCTGATGTCCTGCCTTGTTTTAAACCCTCAAACCCCCTTTTCAGAAGAGGAGCATGCTTGTAACAGCAGCCAGACCGAACCTGTGAGGAGACAGGAATCCAGCCTGTCCGACCGAACTCCTCAGAAGAGCTCTGGGTCAGTTCCGTCCCTTCGGGCAGTTTCTCACTGCTCTGACCCAAGGACGAAGCTAAACACGAGCAGAACCCCCTGCCCAGCCAGCACAGGCAGGAGCCAACGCCAGTCCTGTAACTGCTCACTGAGGAGCTGTGAGGCCTCTGCTGTAAACACCCAGGAGACCTTTAATTACCCCCTTTGACACGACCGAAAATTCTCCACATCCCTTCCCGTCCCTTCCTTCCTGCCCCGCGTGGGAGGCAGGAGGGGCTGCGGAACAATGGCCCCGCATCGAGACCCGCGCTGGGACCGGCCCCTGCTCAGCACCGCCGGGAAAAGGAGGGACCCGAACGGCTCGGGGGGAACCCGGGGGAGAACGGGAACGCGCCCCACAGCCCGGGCAGGCGCCCGGACCCGCGCGGGTCCCACGGAGCGGCCCGCGGGCCCTGCCCGGCCCTGCCGCGGCTGCACGGCGGGCACAGCCCAGGCCGCGGCCCCGCTCCGCCCGAGCCCCGCGCACCGGGAACGGCGGCGCGGCCCGGGAAAGGTTTCGTCTGCCCTGGCCACCGGGGAAGCGAACAGAGGCGGCCCCGCACACGGCTCAGCTCGGCCCGGCCCGGCCCCGCTCACGGCCCCGCACAGCACCCGGCTTCACTCACCCGCGGCCGCCCCTCAGCCCCGGCCCGCCCCGGGAACCGCCGGCCCGGAAGAGCTTCCCCGGCTCCCGACGGGCCCCGCGGTGCGGCGGAGGCGGGGCCGGGCCGGGCGGGGCCGGAGGAGCGGCAGCCCCGCGGTGCCGGTGCCGGTGGCGGTCCCGGTCCGCTGCGCTGGCCATGGCGCAGGCGGCGCTGGGCGCGGCGGGGCTGCACTTTGACGAGCTGAACAAGCTGCGGGTGCTGGAGCCCGAGGTGGCGGCGCAGACGGCGCAGCTCCGTGAGGAGTGCCGGGCCTTCGTGGACAGTGAGTGCCGAGGGGCCGGGCCGGGCACCGAGCGCCGATCGGCTCGCGGACACCTCAGGCCTTTTCTCGTCCCTTTCGTCTGATTCCGCACAAATCTTAAAACGTGGCTGTTTACAGTAAACATAAAGCTGCATCTAAAAACGCTACCACAAAGCAGGAGCATTAGATCTCTTTAGGGCAGCTCTGGGTATCACTTGACGATTTTTTTCTTTACAGAAACAGCAGAATTTCAGAAAATAGTCGGCAGCTTGATTGAGCTCGTTGACCAACTGGCCAAAGCTGCAGAAAGTGAGAAGATGAAGGTACTGTGCAGTTAATTCATGGCTTCTCGTGTGCGCTGTCGTGTGTGGGCCTCTCTATCCCTCCCTCCCTTTACAGCAGAAGTAACGATTCTCTGTCAGCATCCTGCTGGCATTCCTCTGGGATTAACTGGGCCTTTAAAATTGATACTAATTGATAAAATTAATTGGTAGTAATGAATTAATGAAGCCTATGACAGTGTCACATTACTCCCACATGTACCAGTCCTGCTCTCCCTGCTTGTCTATGTTTCTGCACAGAAACAATATGTGTTTTTAAATCATTCCATCTTAGTAGGACTTGTCCTCCAGAGGCAGGAGAGGCCCCTGGTAGCCAGAGCTTGTCTGGCTGTGAGACCAGAGCCCAGTTTGTGTGTCCAGAGGAGTCACTAACTTTGTTCCTCGAGTTTGAGGGAAGCCCCAGAGGCCTCACCCTGCCCAGCCCCGCAGGGACTGGGGCCAGTCCCACCAAGCCCTCAGGAGCACAGTATCACCCTCCCTTATTGCTGGCAGGGCTGAAAGGCCTCGCAGTCAGCCTGCTGGGAGGAAGAGGGGCTAAAGGAGTTAAGCAAAAAAACCCCCCCACATCCCTGCCCTCTCCTGCCAGGCCATCGGGGCACGGAACCTCCTGAAGTCAATCGCAAAGCAGAGGGAGGCTCAGGAGCAGCAGCTCCAGGCTTTGATAGCTGAGAAAAAGATGCAGCTGGAAAGGTGAGTTTGTGTTCAGTGCTCTGGGGAGTTGTGCAGGCTGGGAAGGCTCAGGGCGGACACAGGGCTGACCACCTGTGCTGGCTGTGGGACCCTCAGCTGGTTCAGACAGTCCTACCTGCAGCAAAGGTGTGTCCTGCCCAGAGCACATGTGAACAATGCCACAGGCCTGGAGTTACCTTCAGGCCCTGCAGTGAACCAAAGAAGGTTCATCCCTGAGGACTTTAGGGCTGAGCAGAGGCAGCACAAACTGGGGCAGTGCAGAACCGAAAGACACCTGCAACAGCCTCGTGTCTGGCTGCTGAAGGCCCTTTAGAGCTGCTCAGTGTGACTCAGGCAGCTGCTGCTCAGGTGACTCACACAGGGAGCCCAGCTCCCTTCCCACACCCCGGGGGCCTGCCCTGACCCACCTCACACAGGGTGGGGGTCCTGGGACCCTCTGTTTTGTCTTGCAGGTACCGGATTGAGTACGAGACTCTCTGCAAAATTGAAGCAGACCAGAATGAATTCATTGACCAGTTCATTTTCCAGAAATAGAGGATTTTAAGATAAAAACCAGCTCACATGGAAACTTGACCATTCCAGAATCTTGAGAATTTCAGAAATATGCAATTTCCACTGTGCAGGAGTGCAGATGTTTTGTACAATGGAGGGGCTGTACCTCGGTGTGAATGTACCGCGGCAATAAGGAGGGCTGACAGCTCACAGCTGCACAGACTGTTCTGGCCTTTGATTTTATACCAGTTTTGTACAGTCAGTAGTTCTAATTCAAATTACAGTTGAATTAATGCTACTGGTGCTTTGTTGTGTCTTTTTGAACTCTACAGCTCTTTCATAGAAATCAGAAAATAAATTATTGTTCTCAGACTTGTCTGGCTGTACCAGAATTGTTTCTGCTCTGTTACTTTTCAGTGTAAGGGTTTACACACAAGCAGCAGTATTGGATCTATATTGCCTACGTTACTTTTTCTGTAGAATTACAGAAAAAAGACAGAAATGTATGATTTCCAGAACGGATCAATCACAGACACAAAAAAGCAGAAACTATGTGGGAATTAAGAGCTTTGAACTGTTCCTGAGGAATGTCCATTCAGGACTGTCATAATATGAGAGCTGAATCCTTCCATGGGCATTATTAGGGTGGAACACCAGACTGATGAGAGAAACCATTCCAAGGGTCAGTGACACCAGGAGTGCACAAACTATATAAAAACTACAAACAAATGTGAACTCAAGCTTCATGTTGAAGTGCAAATAGATGCATTTTGTGTATGTCTTTAGCACTTCAGTATGGAAATGTTGCCCTTTCCAAAGCCTGAGGAAGGCTTAAGCCTTACACAGTGAAGTCTAAAATGTACCAGCAGTGCCTGAGCAGCTTCACAGGGCCTGTAACCTCACCAGGCTCCAGATCAAAACCAGCCTCAACCACAGAACTTCTATCCACAGTTGTAACTTATGCTTGGATTTACTCTGTGAACTCTCTACCATCTTGTGGTCGCTGCAAGTTCCTTCAGCCATTGCCTGAAGAAGACTGAATGCAGTTTAATGCGTTTAGTTATTTATTTCTATACCAGAAGTGATTTTAGGGAAGAAAGAAATTTCCAACTCCTTGTTTACAATTCCTGAAGTACTTCAGAATCCTCTAGGCAGTACTCCTAATTGTCAAAGGCAACTTTAAGCATTCATAAATCCAGATTTTGGCACATTTATCATTGATCAGACATTTATAATTAATCAAAATGAAGCAGAGCAAAAGTAGTGGAAATTTTAAAGGAAGGGGTGAGGAAGTTAAGAATCATGGTATGATTTGAAATGCTTCAGAAGAACAGCTTTGCAAATCTGTGTGGAATGGGTTGGGGATTCTTCAGAATATGTTGTTGGAAGACAGATTTTCTACTTAAGTGGTTTCCAAACAGTCATCTTGGAAAAAGGGACCTTGGAAGAACAGTATCAGCGGCAGAGTGTGAGTGAGTGTGTGTGGGTGTGTGTGAGTGTGTCCCCTCACAGAGTTACACATCAAAGGGTTAAAAGTCCATTTTCCTGGTAGAGAGGCCCCGCACAGACCCGACCCCAGGCTGGCCCAGGCCCCTGCCAGAGCTGTTTGTGGTTGAAGCAGGGCTGTGCACTCAAACCAATTCCCTTTTTCCTTGCAGCAGTCAGTGCTCTGGGAAGAGCGGCTGCAGCCAACGAGGGAGATGTTTGTCCCAGAGGACTCCACCAGCGTAGGGTCGGAACCAAATGCAGTCCAGGTGTGGTGTGAACGACTTCCAGAGCCGGCTACTTCCTTTTCCTCTTCTCCACATGTTTGTAGTGGGGGTTGCAGAGCATGGTGAACAGGAGCAGCAGTGGGATCAGCAGGTACGGCAGGTAGATGGAGAGCAGCACAAGGCGCTCACGCAGCGACTGAGGGCCCGCGTGCTCCGACCTGGAGAAGTCGTGGAACAGGATGTGGGCCAGGATGGCAAACAGAGTGGTGGCTACATGGGTGGAGTAGATAATGGCAGGAGTCCTGATCCATCTGCAGCCACCTGTACAGAAGCAAAGAGGAAACAATATTTAAGTATTCTGAAACAACCAGAATTCCGAGGCTTGTGACAGAACACTGACCGCTGCCTCTCTGCCAGGGTAAGCCATCACTCAGATTGAACAGGGAGCGGAACAAAACCTCAGTACTAGTAGGAACCAAGGAAATTCTCTCCCTTGATGGAAATTTAGAACAAAGCGGTAATCCTGAAGTTTTAAAGTAACAAAATGAGTATTCAGGCTTGACCCAGACCTTTAGCTGCCCTGGAAATTTGCCAGATGTCAAACGCTGATGGTGGTTACACAAACGGCTGCACCTGACAAGGGCCTATAGGCATGAGGTTTTGTTTCTGACAAACTTTACTCGGTGCTGCTTTTTTAGGGAAAACACTCATGTGGGCCATGGCAGCCCAGCCCTCCACAGTACATCCTTCAAATCCCCTAAGCCTGATATAGAAGCATTCTCTGCAGCAGCAGCAGCAGCAGGTGTCCTGCAGAAGTGCCCCCAGGACATGCCCTCAGTCCCTGTGGTTTCCCCCCACCTTTCAGGAAGGCGTATGCAGCGACGGGGAAGAACGGCAGCTGGAGAAAGGCTTCGCAGTAGATGAACGCCTTGAACCACTCTGGGGGCTGCAGCATCATGGGGTCCCTGAAGGAAGTTGCATACTGCTGCAACAGGTCTGTCAGCTGGAAAAACCCAAAACAGAGTCAGTCACTGAGCATCAACCACAGCAGGGCAAAGCTCGTGATTCTCGATGGGATGAAGCCACCAGGGTGTGAGCCCCCAGTCCTGAGCGGGGCTGCTGCAGGGGAACAGCTCAGTGCCAGGATGTGGGCCCAGCGAGTTGCAATTAGTGACAGAAATGTAAACTCCAGCATGGCTTTACATTGGACTTTGAACGGAGAGATATGCAGAGATCTGCTGGTTAACTATTAATTGAAAATGGTTCCTATATTGGAGTAATCCTACAGGCAATTCCGATGACAAAAAACAAATCACCAGTTGTAAAGCTCAAACAGGAGGTGACAGCCGACCTCACCCTGACGATGAGGGCTGAACTAATTATCTGTCATCCAACTGTTATTTTAATTGATTTTATGATGTTTATTGTCTTCTATGATTTTGTTCAAAACCCAGCAAACCAGAGATTTTTACTAATAATTTGGCTGCTGGCATGCCTGCTCCTGCAGCGGCAACAATTCCCTGTTGCGTTTTTCGGAAGGAATTTGAGGAAAACTCGGGATCGGAGAATGCCCGGGGCTGCAGAAGGCACGTCTGGGGCACGTGGCGCCGGCCCCGCGCTGCCGCAGCCTCGGGGCGCCGGTGCCTCGGGCGACAGCGGGACAGCGAGGCCATTCCAACAGAAAGGATGTCCTTGTGGCACTTGTGAAACACCACAGCCCGCACTGGGCAGGGGAACAGCCCCGCCGCCCGTTCCCGGGGAGAGCAGCGACCCCGCACCAGTTCCCCGGGGCTCTCCCTGGGACGGGGGCGCGGAGCCGCCGCCGCATCCCAGCCACAGCTTCGAGAAGCAGCACCAGTCACAGCCGCCGAAGGCGCGGATGAAGCATGCCGCTCCCATTCCCGTTCCCGTTCTCGTTCCCATTTCCATTCCCGCTCCCGCTCCTCCCCAATGAATGACCCGGCTGTGACTCATCCCGTGGGCACCAGCACCGCTTCGCTTCCAGACGCTCTGTCACACACATTCACTGCAGTTTCTCTCCCCCGCCCCGATGTCTCCACACACGAGATTCGGCGAAGGCCGCCCCCGGACCCATCAAACCGGCGGACGCCCCGCACGCATTCGCGGAACGAGCCCCGGCCCGACCCCCGGCCCCACTCACGGCCCGCGGCACGATCCCGGCGGGCAGCAGCGGCTGGAGGTCGATGAGCGCCGTGATCGGGATGTGCGAGAGGAAATAGAGGGCGAAGAGCCGCTCCCGCCAGCGCGGAGCCGCCGCCATCGCCGCGCCCGCCCCGCCCCGGCCCCGCCCCGGCTGCGGGCTCGGCCCCGCCCCGGCCCCGCCCCTGCTCCCTGGCTTTCCCCGTCCCTTCCCCTTTCCCCGTTCCTCCCCCTTTTCCCGGCAGTCGCGCCCCCGCCAGCCCGGGGACAGCCTCTTGTCGCGAGAGCCGAACCCATTTCTTCCTCGGCCGCGGCGATGCTGAGCTCCAGAGCTCAAACGCTGCCCGCGTCCCGTCCCAGCCCAGCCCAGCCCGGCCCGGCCCTGCAGGCTCCGGTTCCCCGTCACCGAGCAGGGCTCCGGTTCCCCGTCACCGAGCAGGGTCAGGACCGAGCGCTCGCGGTCCCCGCTGACCACGGGCACCGCTGCAGGACCCGTCCCGTTGTAGCCGAGAGCAGAACGGGAAACGGGACAAAGAGCGAACAGCCCGGGGAGACCGGGCAGCAAAGAACGACGCCACCATCGCGTTTTCAAATGTCACATTTAATGTTTTCACCACTGTACTCCAAATCTACATTTTACAAAGTGACCAGCAAGTGTGCCACATTAACTGACCAACCTCTGAGATTTTACCTTTCATACCAGTGTCTTCTGGGGCTCGATAATTAAACACGTTTCTCATTCAAGTGAATTGAAATGCTTCAGTTGGTTTTATTCTCAGGAGCCTCATAAAAAACAAAGATATTGCACCATCTTTGTTCAGTTATTCAATGTTTGTCTCTTTCACAGCAAATAATTACTTCATTGAAGTTAAAACTTCCAAACATAACTTACTAATAGTCTCCAATTCCAGCTCAGATCACTCTTGTTGAAAATACTCTGCTAAATACAGATAACTTACAATAACTTTAACAGTTAATTGTCCATAACAAACACCACGGTTTCTCTCCAGACCAAGGCTCAAATTTTAAGACCACCTTTTAATATTCCTTTGTACAGGTGAAAAACAGTCTTCAATTTTCTAGTCTTGTTTTAAATACAAAAGTTGGAAGGGACATTCAAGTTTCAAGTCTCCACACTGAACTTAAAAAAAAAAAAATCATGTGGAGGTAAACAAACCAAGTTGTATACTCCAGGAGGTAGAGGCCTTCAATTTGTGTTCATATATACATATGCACAGAATTCAGTGTTCCAACAGAAAAAGAATTAGCCAAAAAGTAATAAAAGTTATTTACTACTGTGACATTTCAAGACTTCCACAGCTTTGCCTAAAGACACGAACACAATTAACAGAATTCCCTATGTGCTTTTTTTTGTCCTTTTCTTTTTTTTTTTTTTCTCTCAACTGTCCAGTGCAGGAAAAAGTTCTCACAAAATTTCACAGACCTAAAATGTGCAAGCTAGTTTCTCTCTATACAGCAATGATGTCAGGGATCTCTGAAATTAGCCCATAAATGGAATTATTTACACACATAGAAGATGCATGCTGGGGGGTTTTATGTAAGAAAGAGCAGAAAAACTTCTAATAAAAATAGATTAAATATATATATATATTTATACTGGGTAAGGAAACAGAAGTTTAGTCTCTCCTAGTCACAAACTCATTCTCTCTACTCACAACATTTGATTTTAGAACAGCACACATCACCATCACAGCTCTAGTGAGAAGCTATTTATAGGGTTGGGCATCAGGGGATGTGGCCACTTCCTGTGGCCACAGTCACCCAAAGGGACTTCATGATTGGTCGCAGTCAAGTTTTCTGTATTCCTTAGTTTTAGAAAACCCAAAATCTTCAGGAATGGCTCAATATCAAAATGTACGTCTATCTGTTTGTACAATCTCACTTCAATAAAAAAAAAAAGAAAAAAAGGAAAAAAAACCCAAAAAACCAAAAAACCTCCCCGAATTTGGTTCAATTCTGTTTGTTCTGAGCTGAGCCATCACAGCTGCACTAGAATTCATAAAACACGTGCAACTCTGGGTAAAATATTTTCTTCTAAAAGCACAACCACTTTACAAGATTAAAAGTCTAGTACATTTCTAAATATTATTCATATTGTACAAGTAGTGGTTGTTAATTTAAAACTTCATTAGTAAAATTACAGTACAAGCATGATTAACCTCCAGAATTGCAAATCCCAGACTCCAGTGGAAAGCTACATTACATCTTCAGTAGTACGTGGTGCTCCGGTCACTCCCACACCAGCGGCGACGGCGGCATCTCGGAGGGCTGGGCGACCGTGGAGCTGCAGCCAGGGGACACAGACATCAGTGCTCACTTGCAGGGGCTCGTGGGCCACAACCTCACTGCTCAGGTGGCACCAAACACCCCGGGGACAGCCAAACCCCAAACCCAACCCGAGCCTGCCAGGCCAACAGCCACCAGCGCTGACAGCAAATACTGCACTGCACTAATCACCCCTCAGTCACTCCTTCCAACACCTTTACAGTGCAGTTCTACAACCAAAACTCAACTTGGCAACCTTCCCAATTTCAGTTTCGGTCTGACTTCTGTTCTTTTGCACAAAAACATGCAACTTCTGCACATTTTACTTAAATTCTAGAAGAATTCATAAAAACAGTTCACAAGGGTTTTATCTATGGGCCTTTCCTACTCTCAGGAAATGAAAAACCAAAACATTTTGGATGTGTGAATTCTGTACTACTAATAAATGAGAATTAATATCAGATGTGATTACATACAGTTACCTAATAAAGCTCTTAAAAGCAGCAGACTGAGGGTTGATGCAGAGAGGCACTCTGTTTCCTTTCTGCTGTTCCAAAATGAACTGATGAATTATTTCTGTACACAGGAGAAAAATACAAAACACCACAGCATTAACACTTCTGGCTTCAGTAAAATGCAATGTAAATTGGAGGGAAATAGAACTTCCCTTACTGAGAGAACATTTTAGTGAGGATAAAAGAGCTCCAGCTCCCCTAAATCTGACTGCTCAGCTTCAGCTCCTGCCTGCTGCTGTCCCTTTCTGCACGACAGCTGTGGAGGTCACACCTCACAGTCCCAAAAGGCCACAGAGTGACTTCCCCTTCCCCCAGTGCCATCCTTCAGCAAAAGGATGAGGAACAGGGCACCAGGTGAGGTTTGAAACCCACAGACTTCTGCAGGTCAGCTCATGCCTGTGCCACTGCCTTATCTCAGAACACTTACAATTCTGCTCTTTTACTGAAAAGAAATTATTTCCAGTGTCTACTATGAAAAAACACCTGAAAGAAACCAACACTGGGGTCACTGTGTGGATCCAGAGCACAAATCCCAACTCCATCCCAAGTCCCCCCTGCTGCAGGGTGGAGCAGGGGGATAACTGCACGTGCAAGGTTAACTCCTGCTCACCTTTAACCTGCCGAACAGAACTGAGGTTCTTCTCAAAAGTGTCATCGAATTTGGGATTAGTGATGGGTTCGAAATCACTGGTATAAACTCTGCCAGTCGATGTGGAGAAACAACATTTACACATACAGGTGTGGTACCGCAACCGCCCCTCGTCCAGGTAGGGGTGAGCTAAGGCATCCTTAGCAGATATCCTTTTGGACTGGCAACAGCATGGAAAGGGAAGAGAACAGGAGTTAGGGTATTTTCAGAGCTATTGAAACGACTCATCGATTGATCCTCAGTTGTTTTACAAACCCACAATCGTGCTAAAGGAGGGGTTCGTGTCAGGCACTGCCGAGCTGCCACTAGAGGGGAGCTGAGGCTCACAAACCAGCCTGGCTGGGTGGCACCGACCTCCCTGCTCACAGCCACCATGGCAAACGCTGATAATACGGCTTTTAGGAACATGTTTTTCAACACTTTTCTCCAGATAACCTTACAATTATGACTCCTACAATAAATCAAAACAAGCAGGGAATAACAGCATTGTAAATGCTGAGGGAGTCAGAATGGAAAACTTTAATTATTTTTTTTCATGTGGAAGTTATGGTTCAACATTTCCATGGTTCTGCTCAGCAAAGCGATTTTAAGGTTTAAAAAAATACACTCCAAAGGCAGTGCTGCTAAATGCTTCATCAATCCCCAGCCTCCTCCTTTGCACTGCAGTCACTCTGTTTTACATTTGCAATGTTGGGGGGGGTTCTGTGGGAATGAAATAATTAAGATTATCAACTCCAATACCAGATTTTCTCGTGATAATTCTCTACAGTGTCCCAAGAAACGAAATCCAAAATCCACAGCAGCACATTTTTATTAGAAAAACAGACGCTCAGTGGAAAAATGATCCTGTTCTGTGATGGGGGAAGCAGGAGGAATTTTCTGTGTGCTGCAAGACCAGGAACACCCCCGTGTCCCTAATTAGAACTGCATCAAAGTAGCTGATGTTCTGCTACCTACACCCAGCTCGGAAAAGAGCATGAGTCATGCACAGCCTCATCCTTCCCACTGCCGGAGCTTCCTTCCCAGGACCACTCGGTTTGAAACGTGAAACCCCCATTCCAGGGGGAGCTAATTGGCCAATTACATGATATTTTTACATTTTTTATGGACCAAAAGTACCGCAATGCCATGTAGAAGGAAACCAGTTAAAGCAGTCCTTGACTTCCAACACTCATTTAAGCACCAGACAACAAAAACTGTGCAAACCAGAAGTATTAGAGGTGATTTTCAGTGCTACTTACTGGATCAAAGACCAACATCCTGCAAAGGAGATGAACTGCTTCATGTGTAGCTTGACTGGAGAGTGTATATAGGACAGGAAGGGATGGCTGTAGGGGGAATGGGAGGAAGAGAAGCACAGAGTGTCCTGTCAGATCCATCAGCAAGAAAACCCTGTTCCCGCACGCGCTATTCCGCAGTCACCAAGGACAAACTCCTTGTTACAGGGGACAAGTGGTACCTAACACTTTCCAGCCCAACAATAATCACCATTACAAAATTCAGCAACTGTAATAAAGGTCTAATTGATCCCTGTTTCCCTTGGTTCAGGTGTAATCCCTAGAAAAACCTGCTTTTATTTATGTATTTTTCTATACAGACACCACTCCCAGCTGTAGCTGCTCAGGGGTTTGATTAATTCCATCATTTCCAGTAGTTCATTTTTTAATCTCAATCACTCCCAAATTATGGATTACTTTGCTTTTCCTTGCCCAGGCAATCCACAGCTGACTGACAGTGACAGAAGGACTGTACTGGATGTCACAGTTGCTGTAAATTTCCCAGTATAAATAAGAATTACACCTCCACAGTGACATCAGTCGAAGTTAACCCTGAACTACCACACAGAGCCTTGAGCACTTCCCAGCCTTGGTTTCTCAGGGCAGCCTATGGAATATAAAGCTGCAATGTTTGGTAACTCTCCTCCTCCTGGCTCGCTCTCCCACGGCACAGGGATCACAGGCAGGGGATGGACTCCACACGTTTTCCTTTGGGAAGGGGGTCAGCAGGAATGGGGATGGCTCACTCACGGTGCGGCTGCCAGGGACACAGTTCCCTTGAACCTTTAAATACCAAACTGACAAAGAAGTCTACAGAGTATGTAAATACCCATTTTGCCAGCACACAGTGGTGGGGGGGGTTTAATCAGAAACTTCTCGCATTAATCTATTTTTACACAGAGCAGCAAAATGCCTCACCCCTCCCTCCCACTGCACTCACCTACGGTGAGTAAAAATAGTTGGTGTGACAAAGTAATCGCCTGTTTCTAACTTGGATTTCTCTCCCTATTAGTCTAATTAAGAAACCAGTAACATTTAACCATTTATAACCAGTAAAAGCTCAATTTCAGAATATGAAAAGCCAGGAATTTGCATTCAAACATGAGGTGTGCTTTGCGTTGAAAACAAAAATATCATTTACCACCTGGATGCTCTGTATCCCCCAGATCTAAGCTGCAACGAGCACACCAGCTCCCATGGCACTCCACAGAAAATGAACATTGTTTTCCCCAACAGACACAGAACTAACTCTACGAGTGTATTTCTTACAACTTTGTGGCTACAGGACATTAAATATGTAGTGGAAACTTTTTATACCATTTCACCTCACTCGCTTTTTAGGATTCCCACCATCCTGTGGGTCGTAAGACACTGAGTTTAGGAGTCACAACTCTTCTAGCACAAGATAGCAGAAAAACACACTTGACTTAAGACTGGTAGAGAAAGTCTGAAGGAAATCCTATTATTAATGCTCAAATAAAAAAATTCTGTCATGAAATGGAACAGAGACAACTTTATGTAGTGGATCCAAAGTCCCAGGGAGGCAGAACTCCCACATGTCAATAATAATGCAGAATATACAGGCAATGCTCATTTCTATGGTAACTACTATTGTAGTGAGCAGACGTGAGAAATTACTTCAACATGCAGAAAATAATGATGCAAACTTAACTACTGGAGCATGTACAGGCCAATGATTTTGTTAATTTTGTTAGCAATCATAAAAATGACCCCACTGGAGGGCCACGGAGCCTTATCCCTGCACTAGAGATGCCTGCACAAGCATTTCTTTGTATCCATCAACACCATATTGCATTTACCCTTTTTACTGCCCAGTCAGCACAATGACACCATCCTCCCTTTTTCCTTTGGTTTGGTGCTTTTTTTAAAACTAACTTTTACTCCAGTTGTGTTGAATGCTGTATCTCAGCTTTCAACCTCTTGTTGGGCCTTCCTGAGCAGCTCAGGTCCGAGCTCAGGTGTGCAGGGACCCTCTGAGCTTGGGGTGCTGGAGGTTCTGCCCTTGGCTCTGGGCAGTGGGTCAATTCCACCTCTAGCACTCCTGATCCTGGCAGTGCAGCAGCCCTCCAGGGCTTTCTGAATTATACTGTCAATTTTCATTTATGTCTCTTGCCAGTACTAACACTTGAATTTAACATCTTCATTCAAAACAGCTATCAAAACACTGCTGCCCCAGAAAGGGAGACTTTCACCTGTGTCATCAAGTCAAACAATATCCCCAAAGCAGAAGCCAGAAATGCCCCTGACTAGTGAAAAGCCCCCTTGTCTCCACAGCAGTTGGACTCACCACACCATCACCCCACGTCCCTGAGCACCACAACCACCTCTGGTCAACCCAGCCCAGTTCACAGGCACAGACAGCTCTGGGACTGAACATCCAAGCCGAGTATTTTTAACCAACAGGCCATGAGAATTCGATCAAGATGTGAAACCCTGAGTCCTGCCCAGAGGACACCCTGCCTGGTGGGGCTGGGTGGCCGGAGCCAGCCCCTGGCTGTACCTGTTTATGAGGACCCCTGAGTATGTGTGCCTTGGCGCCTTCACAAGCCGTCCTCATCGCCTCCAGCGACGGCGTGCCCAGCAGGTCTGTGATCAGATCCAGCTGCACGACAGACACACGGACACAGCTCAGACATGGGGATGCACTCCACTGTGGCAGCAAATTCCCGAGCTAACACCATGGAACAGCCTGTCCCTGTTCCATGGGAGCAGAGCCCAGGCCCCTGCAGCTGCACCCTCTTGTCAGGGAATTGTGGAGAGGAGAAGGTCCTCCCTGAGCCTCCTTTGCTCCAGGCTGAGCCCCTTTCCCAGCTCCCTCAGCTGTTCCTGGGGCTCCAGCCCCTTCCCAGCTCCATTCCCTGCCCTGGACACGCTCCAGCCCCTCCATGTCTCCCCTGAGGTGCACCAGCCCCATTGGCTCCAGGAGCGGGTGCAGGGGGAGGCACTGGAAGGGAAAGGTGAGGATACCTGCTGGATGGGACTCTGTGCCTGGAACAATATCCTTCGCCCAAGCAACTCTGCAAAGATGCAGCCAACAGACCAGATGTCGATGGCATTGCTGTAGTGCCGGCTGCCCATCAGGATCTCCGGAGCGCGGTAATACTGAGTGACAACTTCCTGAGTCATGTGCCGGGATTCGTCTAATTCTTCCACCCTGGCCAATCCAAAATCACAAATCTAAATTGAGAAGGTAAATAAAAAAATTAAAATAACCAAAACACTTTCTGCATTTCAAATAGGCAGCCTTCTGGGAATGAGGCAGGGAATCCCCAACCAGCATTTAAATACATCAGATAATCTGCTGTAACTGCATAAGCCAGGGGAGAGGGGAGAGGAGGAAATTATGTTACTTTGTTCCACAGCCATTTAAACTTCCTATAATTTGATTTGAAATCACAGTACATTTTAAGTTGGCATTACAATATTTATAATCTGAAAGATTAAAAAGCTTTGCACTACAAAAAACCCAACCCCTGGGTACAGAATATTTAAACTCAAACAAACTTCATTTGCTCATGACATGTCTCAAAATATTAAAGATTCGGCTCTACTCATTTGGGCTTGGAGAATTGTTAAAAATGTCTTGAAACAGAAGGGTTAAGAAAAGAGACCAAACTTTCCCAATTAGAATTCTTAGCAAATCCCTGTAAACAACACTGAATTTCTGAGTTTGGCACAGCTGTACAACACTCCTCAGTCCTCCAAAATTCCATATACCCAAGGTCAATGGAAGTGTCTTGGGCATTTGGTGTCATCCTCCCCTGAGGAGCACAGGGACACTGAGGCACCCTGAGAACCCCCTGCCCTCCCAGGCATGGGAGATCCCACCCAAGTCAAACTCAGGAATTATCTCTCTCTTGCTTTCAGAGATGTGGGGAGAGGCAGGGAGAAAAGGGGAAAGGCAGATATTTGCTTCATTTCTACTTTTTAAAGAATCTGTAGGATTTTTTTTCCAATTACATGGACTTTCAGGGAAAGTGCTCACACTGAATGTCTTTCATTTAAAAATTAACAACATAAACACAAGAACATCTTCAATAAATATAAGTAGCACCTTAAGGACACAGTTGCTGTTCACGAGTAGATTCCCTGGTTTAATGTCTCGATGTAGAATGCCAGCAGAATGTAGATATTTCAGACCTGAAATAGTAAAGGAATTTAAAATAATTTTTTTTTTTTTCCTTTTAAAAGAAGTTTAAGGCTGACAACATTTTCCTGGAAGGTCTGGCAACTCCTGATCAGCAAAGACTTTGCCTGTGCCTCAATTTTTATATGAGTAACTCCCAGTCACTGGTGCACACTCAGTCACTTAATGACAGGATAAAATTTTGGAGTATATAAAATAGGCAGAAAAAGGAATTCAAGCAGTCTTTTTAAAAAAACAAACCCCACTCCCTCCAAAAATCCAACAAACAACAAATCAAAAGCAAAACAATCTCCCTGATTATGGCATGGATACTCTGCAATCCCCACACTGGAATTTTCAGATACCTCTTACTGCTCTGTTTTTCAGTAACAATTTTTACCTTAAGTGGGTATAGTTACACACATTTACCCATCGGCTCAGTTCTAGGTGTCCTTTCTCTTCCTCAATCCTAAAAACATGACTTTTCTTTCCCTGACAAAGCTTTAAGGCAGCAGGGGTGCCATGCTCTTGTAGTTACAAGAATTCATGCTTGGTATTTATTCAAATATGAAATTAAAATAAGTTCCTACAGGAAGCTTATTCAAGATGAGGATGTCTTGAGAATAAACAGTAAGAAAAAGAAAAAATGTATTTCTACTACATAATTTTCATTAAATTTAGAAGAAGAAAAATTACCTCTTAAAATCTGGTAAAGAAAAACTTTGACATGATCCGAGCTGAGTGGCTGAGGAGAGACGATAATCTTATGGAGGTCACTCTGCATCAACTCAGTGACAACATATCTTCAGTTCATTGGTTAAGGAAAAGCAGAACAGGCACAAAATCTCTTGAAACATTCACTAACTCCTACTTACTTGAGCTCTTACAGGTCAGAACTACTGAGTTAAAGAGAAGAAAGCTGCTTCAGAGGTCAAATTCTTACAGGAATGAAAATAAAAAATGGCTTGTGAAAGAAAACAAATTAGTCCATTACAGTTTGCATTAAGGTAGTTGTACAAAGTTACTGCAAGGCAAATTACAGCTGAGACCGAGGGGAGGTGGGTCCCAGAGGGGACTCTGTGTGTTCAGGGGTTTCAAAAGCAGTGAAGTAGGGTGGCAGGCTGCACACCTTCACCCAGGGATGGAGACCATCACGCCAATGTCCTGGGTGTGGGCCAAGAGCAACACACACAGAAACCATCACAATAAGTCCTGCGGGCACTACAGGCATTATTAAAAAACATTACTGCTTTAAAACCTTCGTTTAGCAGTCACATTTGAAACAAAATCTCTGCTATTATCACATTTGTGGCTGAAGGAGGTAAAACACATTTGCCCCATGTTAACTGATACAGCCAGGTATTGAATGCTCATTTTCTTTCATCTCTACCCAGTCAATGCTCTGCTTTCATCTGTTGCTCTACAAACCCTCTCCAGCCAAATCCCTGTTGGCCAAAGGGTTCATCTGCCAACAGAACACCACACAAAAACTCATTTTATAAATTAAATATTTCCAACTTTTTGAGGAAAAAAATATTAAAATTGCATTCATAAAGAATTCATAAAGAAAAAACCCAACCCTGCAGCACCATAATTTGTAGTCCTCTAATTTTTCTTTTCCTTTAGCAAAGACCCTTTTAAATATTTATACCAGACTTTTAAAATTTGTGGTTTACCTTATACCTGCAACAAATCTTTACATTCAATTTAAGGCAAAATATTTTTAAAAACCCAAAAGCATTACTCTGCACTTTATTATGATAAGATTTTTGTTTTGCTACGCCACAAATCCTCCTAAATCTCAATCCCAAGCATAATGTCTCCCAGATGTCTCAACTAGTTGCCATGCCAACTAAAGCAGCTTAAATTAAATGAGGGCCTGAAATGGCACCTGCACCACTCCAGGTCTGGGGCGCATTAAATAAAGCTCTTGACAGGGCTCAGAGGTGCCATTAACCCCAGCAGCAGCGATCTGATTATTGTCTCTGGATAATTTAATGAGGGCTCTAAAGAGGAGCGGGAGCAGCGCCCGCGGATGTTCTGCTGTGACAAACGGGCCTCTCCTCCTGCCTGGGACCCCGACTGCACCAGCCACTGCTGGGGACATTCAGCAAAACAAACGCCCCAAACCCGAGGGATTTCAGTCCCCTCCTCACACAGGTATTTGCAGTTTGCTTTCTGAAGTGGAGCCACCAGGCCCTGGCTGTGGGGCGGCCGCTGGCGCTGAACACGCCGCTACCCAGAGCTACTACCAGAGAAAAATTGCTCCTGACAGCAGTAATTAGTTAAGTAGCTGTATAAAATTAGAACTACAAATGTACCAATTTGCTTCAGAGTAATTATCAAAGCAAATGCGTGGCACAAAAGAACTTGACTTGCTCTGCTGGCTGGGACCTGCTGAGTTGGTAAATTTCATAAAGCGACAGAGAAATGTTAGAAAGGGATGAAGTGCCCTTGGTGATGTGGCACTCCCATCGTGGCTTGGACCGTTCTTTATTTGGTCTTTGCATCCCTCAAACCCCAGTTCTACGGCCTCAGGACTAACCCTGGCAGTCCCTGCCCGGCTGGTGTGGGTGCTGGCCCGGAGGAACTCACCACGGTGACGTCTTGAAGGAAAACCCTCTCCAAGGGTGAGCACAGGCTGCTGGAAGCAGCAGGGCTGTCACTGACGCTCTCACTGCCTGCAGCAACCCATCTCACCTTGCTCCTCTTCACCCTCCTCCACCCTATAGGGATCTGCCCCATAATCCATCAGAAAACAGTTCTTCCACCTCTTTGTGAAATCTACTGCACACCTTTGCTTTTACTGCTGTTCAAATCTTTCCCAGACCTATAACTGCCTGATAAAAGTGGTGACTTCTCAGCTGCTTCTGATATTCACTTGAATGGGCAAAGTTTTTGAAAAGCTACTACAGAAACTTTGGATAGTTCTTAAAGGAGAACATCCGTGGATCTGCAGTTGCGAAATTCAGTATTACAATCAACTGTGGAAGGTTTTGTAACTGGAAAGAAGAGCTATCAATGATTCATTTTTGCACTAAGGTGATATTGGCAAAAATTTCAATACCTGTAAGATTCAAAATAGCCACAAAGATTTTCAGCCAAAAACCTACTAATTAAAATTATAACTCAATCTGAGTGTTTGCAAGGAATTTTCATTCTAAAACAAAAATCTCACTAGGTTAAAATTCCTTTATTCATCACCAGTTTCCTAAGAAATCTTTTAATTTATCATTAAATTTTAAGGTGGTTTTATAATTAGTTCTCTTTAAAAAATACACTCTGCAATTCCTGCTGGTACCTACGAAACACTGAATAATTGAAATGAACTCTGCCAGCTCATTTGCAACACATCATTCATATCATTTTAGTCATTCTTTTATTACATTTCTTTCCCCAAAAAGGGCACTACAACTCTTTGGAAAGAACAAAGGAAATCATTCAGTACCAACTCCAGCCCTTTACACTTTTATCACTGTTCAATATGTCCTACTGTAAAATGGAACAACCCTATGGTATCTTCAGGAACTCTGCTAGTGGATCAACAAAAGAAGTTTTGACAGCTACACCCGCCCAAATATGGAACATTTTTACCTGATCTTCAAACCAATCTCTAGTAAGTTCTCCTTACACTACAGCAAGCAGAAACACATGCATTAAAAATAGGTATATAAATCCAAACATTTACTAATTCATTCTTTTAAGGAACTTAAGGGTCCTAAGTGCACGTAATTGTAATTATTTCCAAAGAAAGGAGAGAGAAGACTACACAGAGCAATAGTCTTCTATTACCAATGTTAGAGTAAAGAAATTAACACAAATATAAAAAAAGACAGCCCTATAGAACACTACTCAGAATGACTTAAAGTCAGCCATGAAAGAAACGAACATTTTGGTTTTATATTCAAAACTTGGCAGTAGCTAAGCTCATAAAAATAAGCTTATCCCATTTAAATATTCTTGATTGTACAATTACATGGAAAGAGTAATCCTTAACCTAGATCTGATTTGTAACTCGTATGACTTGTTCTAAATGAGGGCATTGAACTAGTGCACATAACCAAAATCCAGTTTTTGAAGACTACTTATATGCTCTTCATGTGAAAGAAATAGCAAAGCGAAATTTTAAAGCTTTACCTAAATTTATATGAAAAAGCCCCAGTACAGCACAGCAACATTTTCAATCAAATAATGTGTTTCTCCACCAGCAAATTGTGCTGTACTTTGGTTAAAATCACCATGCCGATTACACCTACTTTCTTCAATCAATTCCAGGTATTATATAAATAGATCAAACCATATTTCAAAAGTTCAGGTTATCTAAAAATAATGACAATTTCCCACCCATTAATTGTAAAGTGGGTCATACAAAAGAGCAGCTAAGACCTACCAGTAACGAAACCCAACCTGCCCAAGTCTAACCACAGGAGTGGTAGAGAACTTCTCTTCCCATGAGAGTCAGAGCCCTCCCAGAACAGGGATTCACTTTTCAGTACTTCAGAAAGCAGAAATTCCCTACTTTACAAAGAGAAGACAGCCCAAGCCAAGTTTGGAAAAAGAAACCAAACTAAAACACGACATTCTCATGTCAAGTTCTTCACTCAAATTCACTGTTAGAATACAGTTCCCCATAGGCAGCTTGTACCTGTGCATCAGTGACACAGCAAAAATGTGGGACACAGCTCTGGGAAATGTGTTCTTGACTGGGTTGGAGATGGCCAAGGAAAGCCACAGCCCTGCCAGTCCACTAAACCTCTCTGACAAGTCAGGGTTTCAAAGCCTAGGTGAAGGTAGAATTCTCTGAAACCACCACAAAGTATTTTAAAGTACTAATAACTGAAAGGAGATTAATTACTGGACATAGTTTTCAAAACAATATTCTGGGGGAATCCCCATGAGCAGCAGCAGGGCCTGCTGGTAAATCCCACATGCCCTGCACATACTGGCTTGCATGGAGTCAAAGCTTCAGGGTTCAGTCCCACACCATCCCACCTCCAACATCACCTCAGAGTTCTGGATCCTGCAGGTTCACTTCTTGAAATAAAACTGTCCCCATACAGGCTCGAGGTTTTTGTAGTTCCGTTTCATAGATTACACCAAATACTGGCAGTTTCTAAGCCAATGAAAATCACACCTACCTCAATTAAGATGTTCTATTTTTATATTTAGGATACATTTCTTCAAAATAGTCAATGTGTGGAGGCTGGAGGATGTCGAGGGCAGAGAGTACCTAGGAAACACCACACAAGGTCAAGGCCTATTCCAGTCAAACAAAAACAAATCCCTTTCAAAAACACAGTCAGACTGCACATTTCTTACATGGCTTCATTTTATTCTACCCCACAGACAGACCAATGTTCTGTCTCACTAGGTATGTAAATTTAATAACCCACCATGTCAAGTATTCTGTACATTCAGTATCTCTCTCTTTTCTAACTCAAGAAATTTTTTCCAGCTGTTTGAGTACTAGTTTGAAAGCACAAATTTATCTATCCAATAAAAAGTGGTTTCTTTACAATATATATAATCATAAAGTCTTTGAAAGAAGTACTTCCAGCAAAGAAATATAAAAGCAGAAGATACTACACTTTGTTGTGCCTTTAGTCTTTCAGAGTTTTGTGATTCACTGCTTCCACATGGGAATTGCATACCCCAAAGTTGTTCCCATTCTGAATAAGCAGCTCAGTGGTAGAAAAAGAAAAAGGTAGAAAAGGTTAAAAAAGCCAAAACGTAGAAAAGCAGCAGCAGAGAATTCACATCCTCTCACAGAAAAAGATACTTCTTGGTGTAGTCATTTGGATCCTATCCTAGGAATGTTCACAACATTTGGGTGAAGCACCCAAACTTCAGATGCACTTCAGACTTCATGGGTCAACCCAAATAGCATTTAAATGTTTTAACTTAAGCTGACTGATTTTACCTAAAGCAGGTTTGGGAGAGGACCAACAAAGGGGACAGGACCATGGAGTACAGAACAGCTCAGAAGGAACAGTGTCCAGCTGACACAGCTCTGTGCAGCCTGACGTTTATCTAAAGCCTGAAATAAGACTGGGCAGACGTGTCGAGATTGTCTGTTTGCAAACACTTTGGAAGGGAAATTATGAATATCCTTAGATTCTTGACAGTTTCATTTTTATAGTGTTTGTAACAGTAAAATCTGAGTTTCCAGAAAATCTGATCACTGTAAAATTAGAGAGCTCTTAAAGCATTTTAGATATTCTGTAGCTTAAAAGAAAACACAATTCTGTTACAGAGAGCTCCATTTTACATTTAGGTTTTCCCAAAGATTTCAAAATTACTTTGAATTTACTTACATTGTCATGCTTAAAAAAACACAACATCTTCAACTCCCGGAAGACCCTTTTACAAGAGACCAAATTTTGGAAGACGTTGGGCATCTTTTTGAGTGCAACTCTCTTTCCATCTCGTGGATCTGTTACTGACCTACAGAACAAAAGATTGAGAACATCACATACTCCTGTTAGACAGTTTTTGTAAAGAAGAAAAGAATTTCAAAGTTTATCATTCTCAACTCAGTGACTCAAAACAAGGTGAAGACATTTCTAGGGAAAAAAAGCATTAATGTGAGGGCATTGAGCACTGTCCTGCAGAGCCTGTGTCACACGAATGTGACATTCCCTGGATGGAGCACACGCCCCAGGCCCAGCAGTGCCACACACCGAGCTCATCCTGACATCAACACCTGGAGTGGATGTCAGGATAAACATCTCCTTCACCTCCCAAAAATACCTCATTAAAACACTTTCTCAGTTACCCGGATTTTATCAGGTCTATTGCTCCCTTCTTCCTCTCCTAAGAGGGCAAAAGATTTAATAATCCCGTTCTGACAGAACACTGGCAGGTGTAAGACTATTTATTGGTCTACCCCCAAATCACTTCACATCTGGAGAAGCAACAGCACACGGTATCTAAGTGTCCACAAATGTAAAATGGGCGTCATACTGGCTTTTCTCCCACATAGCTTACGGAATGCAAGTATAGTAGCTCAGGAATTATAAGGTGCTTTGCACATGGCGAGTATTTTAATTTAAAATAATTGGATTCTGAAAATAGAATTTTATAATGAGAACCATAAAACTAGAGCACGGAGATTATGGTGCCTCAATTCCCAATCCCAGTTTTTAAGGTGAATTTCTCAAACCTCACTACAGAACAGAGTTTATGCATATTTTTACTGGGATGACCAAAATAACTTCAATCTCAGTGCAGTGTCAAACCCACATAAGAATCTGCATCCAGCCATGCACCCTGATAACTACATTTGTCCTTAAAAAATTGCTGGCTCTTCTCTCTCACGTGACTACAGCAGACATGCAAGGCAGCTTCTTCTGTCTCAGGTCCATGTTTTAAATATCTAAATAAAAAATTAGACTGGAGTGTTCAGATATCTACCTCACTCCCAAGTACCACATCTGATTTCAAAATACAAACCAGTTCAACCAATCCAAAGTCAGTCCCAACACCTCGGCCAGATACCTGTTAACAGCCCTGCACATTTGTATTTTAAACAAGGGGCAAGGGGGAACTTGGGAACGGTGGTATCACACTCTTTCTGTGGTGAGAAAAACAGCTGTAAAGAATCTGAGAAGGTCTTCTAATCCATGATGTATTTCCTATTTTCTCCAGGACTTTTTCCTCTTGCCTAAAGAGGCAAGAAAGGGCAGGAGAACTGCAGAGCTCCAGCAGATGCTCTGCTCACACAGCTCCACACATGGCATGGGGGACCTCGGGGACACCTGCAAAGCAAGGTGCTATTCATCACCATTTGGCACATTTGGGGCTGGCCCGTGGCTGTAGGACCCAGCAGAGGCAGAGTCTGAACACCACAGACACGCAGCTTTCTCATCTCTGCTTGTAAATTTAGGCTGTATCTATAGCAATCAGCTTCCAAATCAGAGTCCTACCACACCAGAAAGGCACCGTTCTGGTTAGTCACAGAGGAATAACCCATCTTGTGCACAGTGACAAGCAATTCCTCAGGATATCAGAATCAGCTTTGAAATTTTAGGTGGTTTTGATATATTACAATTTCATAAACTGCCCAGCATAGGGTCATCCATGCCCAGGAGCTGATGAAGCAGGATAATGAAGTCCCCCAAAGCAGCTCCCATCATCCCCAGTGGGGATGTCCCTGCTCAGTGTCCAGCTCTTTGTCAAAGCAAACTCCACAGAAATTATTTAAATGTTCCATACAGGGTGCTTTGAATGTATATTTTAAACAAACATCTGATTTTTACTGTAAAACATCTACTTACATAGTTCCTATCTAAGAAAATGAAATGTAAAAACTGCTAACATTTTCATTTTATTACCCTAAACATCAAGCTAATAGAACTATAACCTACACTCACTTATACTCCTCAGATAGTGCCATACCTCCACACAGAACTACCAGATGACCTCAAAAGGTGTTCTTTTAATTGAATTCTAGATTAAAATGGTCATTCCCAATTTCTAATAAAATATTAAACTAGAATAAGAGAATTCAGTTTTAGAATAGTAACCCAAAACATTTCTAAGCAAAGTCTGAAACTTGATAAATTATTCTACAAGACCAGAAGTACTCCTCTTCCACTGCCCAAACTGAGGGAAATGCTAAAATACAGAACCAGAAAGTTTGAAGTGGAGGTCACTGCAAAAAGGTACCAAAATCAGATTTTTGATGGCTTTGGAAGACTCATTCTCTGGCGCTGTTCTTCTACAAAATGGTGGCTGCATAAGACACAGAAATTAACATTCAGCTTTCACCAAAACCAGTTCAGATTGGAACTAAATTTTGGGACATGGATGTTGACCATCTACAGTTGAGTAAGTTCATACCTGCTCTGCAGAGAGCCATGAGACAGTTTCCAGTTGCCTTAATTAAGGTTCTCATATCAATGTTAATTACACATGAACAGTAATACAATCTGCATAACTTTTTTTTTCCTATTGGTATTAAGCCTGAACTTTGTCTAACCCCCTTCGGAATTCATTTATTAAAATTTTAAAAAGGAAAACATTTTACAATAAACATCTTAGAAGAGATTATATGCATAGGAAAGCAGTTGCTGAACACGAACGGATGCCCATCTCTGTCTTGCTGACTGAAGGCAGAGTCAAAAAATTAGAGCCCAGATTCCCTGATTTCCAAGACTCTCCTGCTGCTGAGCCTCACTTGAGGAAACTGCTGGCACTTTGTACCTCCAAGTACCACCAGTGCCCTGTGCATTCTCACCCTCCTCCCATGGACAGAGCTGTTGTGCAGCCTCGCTGGGGAGAGGGAAAGGTTTGATAAACTATTGTCTTTAATTAAATAACACAGAAGTCTGGTCTATGTTGATAGCTATCACAGATTTACTGATGCTGATTTTTACAAGTTGTGGGACCCTTTTAAAAACCAAAAAGAGCACAACACATGCAGAACGGCTGGAGTTCGCCTCTGCTATGCCAGGCCTGGCGTGGCTGCTCTGCTCTTCCAAATGTTTCCATGCAGTAACAATTGGTTTGGGTCTTTTCCTAGTCTCTCATAGAGGAAGGAGTTCAATGGGGTTGCTGTGGCATTTGCATTTAAGGCCAGTTTCCTTCAGATAACCCACTTTTACAAACAAGTGATGATCCCCTACAGTATCCATCTGGAAAGCAATTCCTCTGCTCTTTCCCCCAGAGCAGCAGCAATGCCAGCCTGCCCCTCACCTCCCTGCCTTGGGTTGGGAGCTCTGTACCACTCACCAGCAATTTCACTTCAAGGGGCAGCACAAAACTAACAATCCAAGTTCTGAAGATCAGAACTGTCAGGCCTGCATTCCAAAGAACAGAAACAAGAAAGGAAGAAAGGAAACAGCCTGTCTGAAAACCTGGTATTTACAGCATCCAAAAAAAGACGCTGAAAATGTTGTTTTGTGTTTGTGTACAGTACCTACTTTGACACTAGTAAAATAATTATTTATAGCAATATGCTATCAGGTCACATATCCCCAGGAGAAACTAGACAAGCAGGAAAATCTCCTAGGAGCTAATTGAGAGAACAGCTAGAAAGGCAGCTTTACTTACTGCTGCTCTCAGAAGAACACATTTCAATTCCCTGCCCTGCTTTGTGAGGACATTCCAGCGCGGGTGAATCCCGCAGCAAAGGGCCCAGCAGGCAGGAGCCATCCGTCACTCAGCACAGGCACCGCGCTGCGCTTTCAACGCACTACTGAAGCCTCAAAGGGTCCACTTATTAAGCACCAACTGTAGCTGGGGATAAAGAGATCAGAGACCAAGATTCGAGCCAAAAATAACGTAGCAAAAATTTATATATAGGTATGGGGCAAAAAATAAGTTAATAAATCTTGTATCAAGGCAGATAGTTCAGCTCTAACCATGCCTTTAGGAATGACACTGGAACAGCGACCCTGAGCCGGCAGATCCTGCAATGAACACTCACTCTGAGTGGAGTCATCCCAATCCCCCATCCCTCGAGTGACAGAGGGGGAGCTGGGCCAGCACACAGCTGGGGCAAAGGGCAAGGACGTTTTGGGGAGCAGATCACAATCACAGCAGGTGAGGGACAGCACGAGACCAGCCCTGGGGCCAGCACGGGAATAGGACTGCATCCCCTGAACTGCAGTGGGTGCCCTGTGCAGCAGGGCCACTCTCCTGCCATCAGAAACCTTTTTGTTTTGCTGATGATACATAATGTACGTATACCTTGCTATACATAAGAACTACATAAAAAGCTTTTAAAACAGTCTGACATAAAACACATCAAGAAAAAAGATAATTTACAAAACCTGCACCTTGTATTTACATTGCAGGCTAATCATGCCAGAAATAATACAATTTTAAAAAGTAATAGGACTACAGAAGAGATTAATGACTCAATCCAGACCTCTAGTTAAAATGTTTTCAAAGACAATCCTTATCTCAAAGAATCCTTGCATGCATTCAGCCGTTTCAATTACGCATTATAAGCCTTTAGCAACTCTCTGCCATGTTGATGGCAAATTTTCAAGGTGGAGTCTATGCCAACAGTGACTTTTTCTCTCCCTGAATCCAGGTCAAGGCATACACATTGTTCTGTAGTTTCAACTGGTAGAAAAACAAGTTTGTGACTGCTCCGTGCAATTATTATGCCGGCGCAAGATAATGAAAGAATGTTCTTGAGGTGGTGTGGGAAACTGCTGGTGGAGTTTGTTCTATCAAGAAACAAACCTTCCTTCACATTTATAGAGAGTATCTATAAATTTACATCAGGACTTACCAGAAGGAGGGGAATTTAATAGGGTTACTCTGCAAGTTTTTCTTATTAGTCAGTGAACTTTTTTCCTCAGTTGCTTGACTCTTAATTACATAGGCTTTTCCAGCAAGCCTTCCTCTGAGAAATGTAAGTGACCTGGTCCCACAAGCATTTCAGCTGCTCACCCAGGCATGTTTGATATACCACTTTAAAATAAACAGCACAGCCATACTCAAGGGCATGTGATACCAATATGCCACTTTTTCAGTACATGATATCGCAATCAATCACATCTTGGCATATCTCAAAATATATTTGAGCATGGGATGATATTAAAAATCCCTTAGAAGAGTTCACAAACCCAGGAGATTCCCAAGACTGAAGTGGAAAGGCAGGGAAAGGCTGTGCGCTTATCAAATCTCTTATCTGGGAAATGCTTGATTGGGTACATAACATTTGCACACAGGCACAGGCCATGAGACCAGTCTCTCTGTTCTCTGTAGAGTCACTGCCAGGCACTGAGCCCTACCAAAATATGACAAAACTGATCTACAACATTTAGTGGACTGTTGGGTAGCAGGAGAGGTGAGGAAAGAAAGCACGTAAGTGTGACATCCTTGATAAAATAAAATAATATATGTATATGTGGATTTAGCAACAGATTTCTTATTGAAGGAAAAAAAAGAAATGCATCCACACAGGCTGAGTTTTTAAGCAAAGTAAAGCAGCTGCTTTAGCAATTTACCATTACGAAGATTCAAACACCAGAGAGACAGGACAAAGGTGATGCTCCAGGCTCTCCAGTGACCTTGCCTACTGACAGCAGTATTTTCTCCCATCACAGACTGGCAGTCCATGTCGCACACTGTCCTGACCCGCCGGTGTTCACCAACGCACATAAAACGCGTCTTAAAGCTCTGCGACAGCTCCTAATGGAAGTTAAATTATTCAAGTGCCAAATGGTTTTGTCTAACTTTAGTAGCCTGAAAGTCAGTTTTTCAGCCCAAAGCTGCAAGTGTGGCGCTCCTGACCCAGGCAGCGGCTGCTGCAGCTCGGGCTGGCCCCGAACAGCTGTGCTGGCACCGTGACACAGGGAGCAGGAACAGCCCCGAGACAAAGGCAGGACAGACAGACGCTTGTTCAGGAACAATGGCAGCCTAAGCATATGTCAGAGAGGATCTCAGTCAGTCACACTGGCTCTGCCAAGTGAATAAGGAGAGGCAGAGGTGGGATTAATCTCTTTTTGAGGGCTCTCGGGTAACACATGAACTGTTTCTCTAGAGGTGCCTCACCCCAGCAGTGAATGCAGAGAACCAGCAGAGCCTCTTCGTAGATAACCAGATTCCTGACTGAGGACCCCAATTTTTTAATTTCATGTGAGTCTTCTCCCTGTGTGTGCAGCCGGGGGCCACGCTGTGTGTCACAGACCACACTGCACCCTGTCCTGCCAGCAGGGTGACCCGGGCTCCTCTCCAGCAGCATGGGAGCAGGATCATCAGGAGACAGGTTTTGTTTTGGTTGGACTTCTCACAACAAGAGAGTTTTAGTGCACACACTCAAGCAATTAGCGTGGTGTTATAATGGGTTTTATCCTCTGGCTGTACACACATTGTCTGAGAGATGCAAAAGCTGATACAATCTCGTTTAAAGGAGATATTCATAGTCATTTCAGCTATAATTTTTAAAGGAAAAGCCACCCACAGATTCGTTAGGAAAAGGAGGAAAATATTACAGCAGAGCAGCGCTCAGTCCTCTTCACTTTACTGCAATGACCAGAGCTCTCTGGAAGGCTGCTCTAAACTTACAGCACAAGGCCTGTCCCCACTAAGGAGGAATAAAACTGCAGGTCAGGAGACCTGACAGTCACAGCACCACGGGGTCTGAAAGAGAAGCAGAAGTCAGGGAAGCACCCAGAATCCCAGGATGACTCCCCAGGCAGTGAGGAAGGGCACTGAGCAGAGGAGGATCCTGCACCCACCCACCAGCTCAGAGATAAATCACACCATTTCTTGTTATCTTACCTGTGAGCTACGTTAAATACCTGCTCACCCCACGGAACTCATCAGGGCCCAAGAGACACAAACGCTGACACGTGTGGCCACCCATTCACACCAGCAGTTTGGGGACTTAAAAAAAATCCCAAAACCTGCAGTAAATCATTGCCTACAAAAAGCCCCAGTAGCTGCATCACAGAAGAATTTGAAACACTGAGGCAGAGTTGTTAGCGACAGCAGAATTTTTAGCACACAAGCATGGAAAAATAAGGTTTCATTGTTAAAAGACATTATCAAAAAGAACAGCTGTTATTTTTCGAGCTATTTAAGCACTGGATGTGCTGTTAATGATTTTCAGGTCACTATTGCTCTGTAGCAGCCTCCAGCTGGCAATACTTCAAAGATCCTAAAATGAAATATTAACAGTGGGTAAAAAAAAAAAAAAAAAAAAAATCTTTATTTTGAGAGATATGATATGAAAGCAAACTGAAAAAAGATAGCTAAGGAGATACTACTGAGCAAAACTTTGATTTCACTTGGATTTAACTTTGATTTCACTTGGATTTAACTTTGAGGCACAGAAGCCAAGTCAGACAGTTCCCTGTTCCACCCATCCTTGGGGATCTGCTGCAGGAGTTTGAGTGCTCACTCACACAACTGATCACCTGACAAGAAGACATGGGCAGGCTGATAGGGATTGATAGAAGTTGGGTGAAGGTGTTCACAGACAAAAGCAGAAACTTCTTGCACTTTTAGACACCTGGGACCTACAAAAAAATATACTCCACCTGCTAAATATTTTCTTAATATTTAGGCAAGTAAAGTAGGTTTTGCATGCAGGAATCTGCATGTGAACAACAGTTTGTGTGTGTTGGAAAGGCACTGAACAGAAAATAAGTTACTTAAGAAGATTACACAAAAAGACAATTTAATTAACTTACTACCAATGTGCATTCTCAGCATTTCACTAGGTTTTCTCAACATACTCCATGGAATACTGTAAAGTAATCAAAAAATACCCAAAGGCACTTCAAAAACCCTGTAAGTTACTCCAAATTGCCAAGTATTTCTAACACGTATCCTCGAGAGCTGGTCTTTTTAGTGGTACAGGATCGGTTCAGGGAAAGAACTGACTGAATACAAGCTAACAGATTTCATATAGAACTTTCACATGAGCCTGAAGAAAACATCCAGATTTAACTTCCACTAACATGTATTTTATGGGAAAGGGTTAAGCGACTTCAAAGGTGTGCTTCACTCCCTCCTGCTAAATGCAGACCTCTCCAGAGCTCCTTTTCCAACCATCGATGTCCTAAAAAAGCCTTTTAACGTTGGTTCTAATCACACCCTCCAGCATGTGTGCCATTATCACTTATTCTTTACAAATCAGAGCTAAAAGCAAAACTGATTACTGCAAGAAATCTGTCTCCTTGAACAAAAAGTGATTCAGAGTATCTTACTTAAAAGAAAGGAGTGAAAATTAAAGGGATACTGTTATGGTTAATATCTTTAAAAATGTTTAATTTGTCTTCCTTCATGGAAGCTTAAAATTGAAACTGCTTTCCAAATCGTATTTCCCCATTTACACAGAATTTTCTGACTATGCTTGAGACCCTTTTTATTCATTTCTCAACTGCCTATATGAACAGCTACAGTTAGTTATTACACTACACATGACATTTATTCTGATACATTTTTAATTCCATTTTTAATTCTTTTATTTTTCAGCCAATGGCATAGCTCCGTATGGTCTGTGATGTTCATAAATAAATTAATAACATGCCAAATAAACACATAAAGCTCTAGGTATTTTTGCAGTTCTTTCTTCTTTATTTTTAAAGCATATACCACTATTACATGCACATTCCTGCCCCAATTCACTGACCTCTATTCCCATTCCCACCAGCCAACCAAGAAAAACCCAGATGAGAAACCTTCTTCTCCACGTCCAACAAGCCTCCAGGCCTTGGCACAGCTCCTGGAGTATTTCTGCACCTCCAGAGCAAAGTAGGTTAATAAGGTCTCTGGTCATATCCCCGACTGATACCTCGTTTCCTGCAATAACCATCGCAGCACCTCTGTTTCACCAGCAGCTTTCCCTTGCACCTCCCATCCTCCCACCACAATCTCCCCAGGACAAGGACAGAACAAAACAACAGAAAATGGTGACTGAACTCCTTTCTGCCTCATCACTCGGGTGCAGTCACCCAGTAATCCCTGTGAAGCAGCTCGGCACCTCATCCCAATCAATGCCTCAACACTTCCCCTTCCAGGGGACATGTGCCCTATTTCAGCCATTCCTTTTTTCACCACCATCATGTCTGGCTGTTTCCTGACATAGGAGAAAATCAGAAGAGTATTCAAACCAAAGTCTACAATAAATATTTGAAACTGAGTACTTCAAAGTAATTATACTCCAGTGTTCCCTGCTTCCACCAAGGGAGATATTTGTATCTGTTGGTTAAGGATTAAGCCTCAGGACTTTGATGTATTTGTATCCATATACACAAATAAATATGTATCTATGTACGAGGCTGAGGGTACCTTTTAATTTTATGAATTACTGCTATTTATATTCATCTCCCCAAATTCTGTAGTGATGATAAAGCCATGAACAATCATCAAGACTTTTAGCTGGAAGAGACAAATCTTATTTACTGACCTCTCAAGTTTCAACTTACTCTGCCTGTTCCTTATTCTAAGGAATTCTGTATTCTACAGTAATACAGAACACAGAATTGAAACTAAGAATGCTCCATAGCTGACACTTTCTCTTCCATTCCCTTTACCAGAAATTACTTTAGATAACAGTACTTTATTTGTCTTGCACAGGCATGGATATTAGAATCACTGAATTCTAAAGTATTACTTAAATTACACACTAAGCCTGTAAGATGCTGTAATTCCCAACCCCAACACTTCACAACAGCCAAAGTAAACACTAAGCAGAGACGTCTCAATTGCTCTGCTACTGAACAAACCAAAGCAAAAGCTGAGAGCCAAAGGAGCAGCACATCTGACACAAGTTCTTTCAGCGCCGCCTCCTTCCCAGGCAACGCAGCTTTTCCCAGAACAGCAACTCAGGATCATCCTTTAGGCTGGTTGACAATGGTGGTAAAAGGCCCAACCACATTAACAGCTGTGTCCTTGTAGCTATACACAAGGCATTTCACATCAGCTTTTCCAAGGCTTCCACTGCACATTTTACTCATGTAAATTATTGCAAACTGCTGCAATTTTTTTTCTATGTAAAGATTTCTATGTGCTCAACCCTGCCCAGTCATTCCTTCTCTGAATTACTGTAGGAACAGAAGTGACACGTCAAAACACAAGTGTGAAATAAATAAATTTATAACCTCTACAGTCCAAAAGTCTAGAAGATGTCTCAGATGGTCTATTTTTGGAACATGAAAGAAGTGCTTTACATTTTAGTACATGTTAATGGAGATTTAAGAAAGACCCACAGCCTTGCAAAAAAGAAGGGGAAAAAAAGTAAAAATCAGTCTTCTGTTTATTACCAGGGCGTTTAAAGACACATCAGTCTCCCATTACCATGGACCAGTGAAGTGAATGATCCTCTGTCACATACCATCAAGTCTCACGGTGCTGTAAAAATTCCACCTATTTCCTTGACAGTCTCAATTACACTGGAGCCATAACCACTCCTTTTCAATAGATTCAAAAGGCAATTTCAGAAATCCGGGGACATTAGAGCGACACACTAAAGTGGAGAGGTGAACAGCACCTTTGAGTGAACAGCCTGCTGAGAGTGGCACAAGACTGCTTAAAATTCTTTCGTGTCTGCAACAGCAGAACATGTAACCAATGAATTTCTATGAGATGTCATTTGGTTACTACTCAAATGTCTGAAATACTGTAAAATTTGCAAAATCTAAATTTTCAGGTAAGCCAGCCAGCCCTGTTCATGTCTTGGTGCCGGGGCCAGGTGACCTGTACCAGGTGCTAGAGGCAGCACAGCTCCAGTGATCCTCAACCTTTTCCCGTTTCTAAAGCTCACCCACAAAATGTCATCCTAAGGAACTGTTTAAAATATTACAAGATCTTCAAGGAAAATGTGTCTCTCCCTCTTCCCACCAGAAGAAAACCAGCCTGAATTGTTATACACCAAATTAACTGACATCCTACAGTGCAGTTGGTTTGGTTTCATAACTCCATCCACAGAAATGCTGAGGTCTGACCTGCAGGACTCCCTCCTGACCTCCAAATTTCACAGCTGTATTTAGCTTCAAGTGACTTCCATCAACTGACATGAAAATCCTAATATATGTTTCTCTATTCTGAGTCTGTCAAAAACCTTGTGATAACAGATGGAATCACTACCATGGGTGCAATTCCAGGGGAATGAAATTAATGACTCTAAAATACTTCAAACCCAAAGTTTAAACAATAGTTCAGGATGAAATAAAATTATTACAGAAGAATTCCCTTTACTGGGTCATATGGTAAGAGACAAAATCTCCTTGGGAACAACTGTGGGAGTGATGATATATACATTTAATATTCAAATTACCAAACACCTGTCAGTTCTCAAGGTTTTAGATGAGGTTTCAGATGAGTAAACAGTAGCTTAAAAATTGTACGGTGACATGCCCAAGACAGAGATCAGAAAAAAAGCCACAAGTAGGTCAAAGCTGGTCCTGATTCTGTCAACATTCACCTACTTTTCCTCAATTGCTTCAGAAAACAATAAGCAATCCAAATCTAAAGAACATAAATGCTTTGTTTCTTCATCAGGGGCAGAAGGGAAGCTGCAGCTCAGCTTACGGGCTTGGGTGAGGATGTGAATGAATGCCCTGCCGGCAAAAGCACGGTGGAAGTCCTTAATCCTGACTTTTCAAGTGCAATCAATGAGCAAATATGCTCAGAAAAGCACTTTGATACCTTGAGGTATCTATAATAATTGAAAAAACAAATAAAAGGCACTTTCCACTTTATAATTAAAAATTGCTTTTAGTTAAGCTCTTAGGTAGAACTCTTACTGTCTTCAATTAAATCAAGTGATCCATGGTAACAGATTTTTTAAAATACATTTTCACCTCTCAGTGCAGCTGTAGGACATTCTCTTTTAGCAGAGTGGTGCAGAAAGACTGCCAGAACGCAGGATCTGGGCTGGTCTTGCTTTAGTCACTGACACAGAAGGATTCCCCAGCACACACAGACACTCCCCTCTCCACAAACAGTCTGGATCCACAAGGAGAAGATAAAATTCTTTCTCTGCCAAATCATAAATGGCAACTTCTAACGGCTTTTAGATTTAAACCTGAAGAGGATTCTAGCAGGTCCTAATTTTACATCCTTTCCAGTTCACGATGTGAATATTCACTGGTGAAGCAGCACTACAGAGCACTAGTGATACAGGTCACTGTTCCTTTAAATTAACAGCAATTATTTTATGGGAGCTTCTACCCCCAACAACTTGAATTTAGACATAAAAATAAAGTAGATGCTAGTCATTACTCACTGCTATTTCACTTTAAAAGCTGGGCATTATTTTTATACAAGCCTTGGTTGGTTCTGTGTTTGGTAGTTGGGGTTTTTTCATTTCCATATGCTGAACTACAGGAAAACATAAAGCTCTAAACCCCACTGTTCTTTACCTGTACATTATCTTAACAACGGCAGCTCTGAGCACACTGACTTAGAAGACACGTGCCCTTGACAAAACTAAATCAGATCTTAATTTTTGGGTCCATTCCTATCTGTTCTGATACATCCATGCAATTGAAATAGGAGCTGTGACCTGAAAAATGTGAATTGATAGGGACACTCCCCACTTTTGTTAAAAAACAGAAATGGTATCTCAATTCTTCTTGCATTGTTTTGACTGTACTTATCCTGCTTTTTTTTTCAAATGTACACGCAGAGCCAAGAGCAGGTTTGAGCTGCCCCTCTCGTGCTGGGACCCCCCTGCACACAGCCCACGCCTGTGACCTTGGGCAGGGCTGCCCTGTGCACGTTCATGTGAGGAACAGCACGGCTCCCCATGACCTATCTGATCCACAGCCCTTCCGTCAGCCAGAACAATAACAAAAAGAGCTATTTTGCTTCATCATCCCACGAGCTACAAATCAACATCAAGGAGGTCTGGTCTAGAGAACTTCAAACGCATCAGGAAGAACACAGGACAGCCAGAAAGCACTGAGAGACTCAGGAAATTCTTTTCTTCAGTTTACCAAGAACGCTAGCCTAGGAATTGATAAAATTAAGAAAGATGGATGGCAAGCAGCCTGGAAATAATAATGCCTTCTCTTCCTTGTCCCAAAAAGAAATCTCCCTTCCAAATACATGCTCTGAACGAGCCAAGCAGAACTTACAGAAACATCCAAAGAGAAGTTATACTGCAAGATGAGAACAGCCTTTAAACAATGCTTTTGTCCTGTCACTATTCAATCTCTGGGGGGAAACAGCTCTAATTGAGGCCTTTCAAACAGTCTCACACGGGCTGCCAAGGGCCTTTAAAAACGAAGGCAGGAGGAAGCCAAACAGGTCCCCAGTTAAAAGGCAGAGACACACTTGTGCTCAGAAGCCAGTGACCTGCAGCTCTACTCCAGACAGGAGCGCCCTACATCAATCAACCGGTTCAAAATGGACTGGGAGAGAACTTTTTCCGTATTTCCTATAGTATACCTTAACCCATTAGGAACCAAAATAGCTAAGGCTGGATAGAATGGCTTTCAGTGAAACCAAGGCCCGTGGCCCAGAGCGTGTGCCAGGCTCCCCTCCCCGACCCACACGAGTGCCAGCACACACCTCAGCAACTGTGCACAGGAAGAACACTGCTCATTGCTGAAAGCTGCTATTGCCTTTATGGAGTCAGTTCTGCTATTCACAGACAAGTAATCTTCAATAGTTACACGAATTTATATTAGATAAAACAATAAAATGCATTACCTACAACAGCAAACCCCACACACACTGCCAAGGGAGAGTCAGTCACTCTTCAGAAAACAGTCACAATAACATAGATCAAAGCCTGAATAACTGTTTGGCCACCAGCTCAATACCATCCCCAGCTTCACTGGTCCCATTAAGCAAAGGCTCTACCCTGACACCACTTAGGCTGCAAAATTAAGAAAACCCTAAGAGCACCGCCTGGTGGTACCCGGATAATAGAGACAAACTGCCATGAACCAGGAACAGACTGAGGATTAAAATTTGCAATAGCACCATTCCAAAAGGACATGGAAACTGAAACACCAGTTTCTCAGGTGATTTTTTTTTTTTTTTTTTTTATTTTTTGCAACTATTAAAGTGTATTTTCCTGTAAAAGAGAATAGTGGTAAGAAAATCCTCCTCTAGAGTCCAAGGATTACTACAGTTCCCAGTATATTCACTTTTCCACAAAATTTCCTGTAAGAGTTCTTGAGCAGAATGCTCTGAAAAACCTCTTCTTTTTTTGAATTCCACATAAATACCGTCACATCATGTTCTAAGAAAATTAAAGAAATAAGAGAATATCCATTCTTCAAAATGATTCTGCTATAACCATTCTGGCGTTATATCCAACAGCATAGAGAGCATAAAAATTCCATTCACACATAAATGCTTCCAAGCCTTTATAGAAAAACACCACATCAAGAAATTAAAGAATGATACTACCAGGACACACTGATTCTGCCTCAGCCCTCAAGATTAAAGCTCAAATTCTTACTAAGCACTTTTAAAGACTGTACATGGCCATGTTCCAGAGCTGTAGCCATGGAAGTTGTTTCATATCAAGGCTGGTATAAGTCTGCCTTCGTTTATCCATCACAATTGCATAAGAAAAGATGATGCAGCTTTAAATACTGAAATGAAGCCCAGATTATTCTGGTAGGTTTGGTTTATTGTTCTGGTGGGTTTGGAGCACCATTTTGGTACCTGGCTGTCCTCCTCCCCTGCAGCTTTCCACCCTCCTGTCCCCTCTCAGGGCTGTACCTGCTGGCACACACCAGCCTGAACTGCACCACGTGCTCTGCACTCACTTCACACACCTGAGTTCACCTGAACATGACTGGCATTTTTCCACAATTGCTGAAACCCCCCCAGGCAATTTGTAGCAAAATTAGGGAACTGTGAACATAGAAAACTGAGCTGACAATTTCACTGATCGAGGCTCTCAGCAGACTCACAAGGCAAAATTGAACCTTACAAGTATCAGCACCTCAACGATTTTAAGGCATTTGTGACCACGGGCAAGCGGGGGATTTCCCCAGACGAGACTCAGTTCTGTGATCTACATGCTGGAATCACAAGTATTCATACATTTTGCACCCAGAGGCTGCAGCCCATCCACGTGCCCACAGGACACACCAAGAAAGCCATGTGTTTCTATAGAGATGATGACTTTGCTCTTTCCCATGTTCCTCCTACAATGCACTATGGATGGAGCTCCAGTGATTTCCACAGGGAAGTGTTATTTATTTTCTACAATTTACCCCTCGTCTCCAAACACTACTGTCCCATTTAAGCAAGCTGTTGATAAGCTACACTTCATACCAAGTACTACAGACAATAGCAGAAAATAAGAAAAACGGGCAGAAGTGATGAAAAAGACAGTCAGAACACAGTGGGGAAAATAAAAAGTAAAGAAAATATATAACCTATGTTATTAGAAAAAAAAAAATTACTGCTACAACAACATTCGCTTTTATAACCCTTCTGAGATAGGTAATTGCTATGGTTTGTACCACCTGTAGCTACCGCCCATTCCCTGCCCATCCCATCCACTTTTTCCCTGTTACTGCTGATTATGAACAAATACTATCATCAATACATAAATGCATTAACCCCAGAAGCCTCTATCCTTTTCATACATGTTTGTACTTGCCTGCCATCTGCCACTTTGATTTAAGCATCTCCTACTTTACTCAGAGGTCTTTTACAAAACAGGGTGCAGTAGCTACTCTGACTACCAGTAAGGCAAAACTTACAGCATCTACTATGAGATTTTCTAGCACTTAAAGCTCTTTGTGGATTTTTAACATGCCTTTTAAAAAACATCACCAATTATATTAATGAACACCAATTCTACTTAAGCAAACTCTACACACCTTTGAGCCAGCTTTTCTCATATGAACAGCTGCACATTACCTACCCCAGACCAGAAGGCAGAACTTTCCAGAGGATTAAAGATACATGAGACCCAGATACAACCATTACAAGTCATCAAAAACCACTTCAAACATATCCCAAAGGCTTCCTCTACTTTACCTGCCCAAAGCTATTCTTTCTATCCCATTGTTCCCCGAGAAATGAAGCAACCCAGGCACAGCCAGCAGCCTCCCCCCAGACCCTGTCACAGCCTTTATCTGCTGCTCTGGGGGATCCCACACACCTTCACCCCTCAAAACACCAATAGCTTCTGGTTTGGATTAGGGAATTCAACAACTTAAAGACCCTCTTAAAAGAGATGAAAGAGGGGAAGAGAGGAAAAGAACATCTGAAATATGTCTTCTGGAAAATCAATATTAGACTGCAGATCCAGTCACAAGCTGTAACATTTGCAGAATTCAGAGGAAAAAAGAAAAACTACTGAATGCTACCAGGATATAACTGGATTATCAGCATCCAGTCCTGTGTGAATACAAACAACATCAAGGTCTGCAGGTGCTGCAAAGCCACTTGCATTTCAAGTGACCTGTGAAACGCCGACCTTGGCATAATTTACAGTGGACTAATTTATCCCAAACGGTCCTTCCCCCAACTTCAAGAAAAAAAATGTTATTCACATTCCTTCTTTCTTGCATCATCTTACAAGACAAAAATGAACAGTCTCGTATATTACTTGGATAGAATTTCATCTAATCCCAATGCCTAATTTCAATGCAAAGAGTTATTACATCCATTTCATTTAATTCACTTCATTTGGGAAACAGTCATTTAAACGTTAACAGATTTTTTTCTTTTCAGGAAATTTGAAAAAAACCCCCAACCACTCAAACACATAAAGCTTTGCAGAATTTCTCATATAGAAAAACCTGAATAGGGTCATTGTTTTACTACATTTCTTCACAAACAGGGTCAGAATCCAATTTAGATAAAGCACTCTTATAAAAAATACTGACATAGGGGTCCAAGATGATCACCTGCAGCTCCCTCCATTGTGATGGTGAATGTGAAAGCCAATCCCACTCTGCTCTGTGCCCATCGCCAGTGCTGCCTCCTTTGCCTTAGGCATCCTCATGGTTCCCTCCAATAACTGGATAAAAATGACTTGGCCTCTTTCTTATGAAATCATTGTCTATCTGCATCAGGCACCCGAGACAACAGCAAAAATCGCTGAAGTAGAACACAAAGAGCAGAAAACTATCGTGGTTTGAGCCCCACAGAGCTGCACCACGGCAACGTGGGGAGACATACACCCAGTCCCAACACCCCTTCTCCTTCTTCCCCCTGCTCTGGGCACTGGGCACGATGCCACAGGGTCTGGAACACCCCTTGGCCCTGAGGGATCGAGCTCCTCATGTCTTGTGCACCCCAGCCCTCTCACTGTGGGGTGGGGTGAGGAGCAGAACAGCGTCAGCACTGCTCAGCAATAACAAAAAAGTCACTTTAGACTAACACAAAATGTCACATTAAATAGTTTAAAACAAACAATTGTCAACCTAAATGTTAATTAACAGGGAATATTTCCTGATGGTCAAGTACTGTCTTCTGCTAACAGGTGAGGTTTGAGGGACTGGAAAAAGATGATATAGACAGCTTTAACTTTAGAAAAAACCTCTCCCACCAAAAATCTTAATGGATTTCATAAAAGAAGTGTCCAGAGTTCAACTTTTCCTAAACTTTCCCTGCTTACCAGCCTAGGCATCATTAATAGTATTAACTATGCAAGACATCATTGTGGTTTTCAGCAGTATCAGACAGCAGAAGGAGAACTTCTCCTGCCACTTTCCGAACTCTGCTGAACCTCTAACACCTTTTTCTTCTTAATATACATTCTAGCAATTTTGCCCCAAACTCATTATCCCCATTGCATCCTTGCTCAGCAGGACACATTCCTTTAAAGGAATGGGAGATCATCGGTTTATCCTGGAAACGTCTTTCCTGCTGCTGTGCTTAGTATCAGTACTGGGATAAAACCCTCTTAAAATAGTTCCAGTGTGCAGGCAACAATCCACTGTATGCAATATTCTTTTGGGTTTTATGGAGCAATGACTTTGGTGTTTTCAGGCTTTTGCAGGCCAGGAATGAACAGCAGATTTAGGCTAAATTATTTCTGCCCTTAAAGTTATGGCAGCCTGAACATGATGTCCTGTTCAACAACACCAACAGCCAAACTGTTTTGTACATTGTACTGTCATGTGACCTCCTGAATAAAAAGGATTAGAAGCAAGTACATTAACCCCCACACACAATTTCAAATGGGGTAAATCAGGAATTAAAAAAAAATATTAATTCAAATACTTTTTTCTGTTGTCACTTGTAACAGCTCTTCCACAGAGATGCCTTTTAACATGGATTTGACATTATTAAGACAGATTGCTTGGTTCCACAACCTTTGATGAACGACAGTAACTTTTCAAAATTAAGAGACGCACGTAAGACAAACAGAATTCCCCCACACCTTACATTCCTATCCCACTGGAGTGGACACCTCCACGCCAACAGGACATTTCCACAACATTTCAGCAGCAGTGTTACCACCTTGAACCAGCAACAGTAGTCATTATTCCCTATCTCCCTCCCACAGCTGCAGAGCCTCTTCACTGATCCAGGAATCCTGCACAGAAACAGCACAAGCATCTCTTGCAGAGGAACAGAGGCTTCACCCCTCACTCCAAACCTACCAGCCTTGGCAGGTTCAGTCGATACATTTTTTTATTATCATTATTATTATTTTAGGAATCCCACCAGATGGCAGCAGCATGTCTCCCCAGCAAAACTGGGAGCACTTCTCCAAAGGACAGCTCCTTATTCTCGGAACAGACACAAGACTTCCAAAACTCAGCCCCACTCAGTCTGAACCACAGGGCACAGACAGAGCTTGTCTCTGACACTAAAATCTGGATTTTTTTTTTCAGCACTTTAGGAACAAGAAAGCAGGGAACACTCCAAGAGCAAATTGCTCTGGTTTTGGCAAATGAGGAATGTGACCGGGTTTGTGGCAATTCACCAAACCAGAGTGTGGGGAAGCAAACCTGCAGGACGTGGGAAGGTCCTGCACACCTGTCCCTGCTTCAGCAACACACTCCCCATCCCAGCTCAGCAGGCAGAGCAGATGCTGTGCCAGGGACAGCTGATCTCCACAGAAGTGGTGCCCAGCTGAGCGAGGACACAGCCTGTCTGCACAGACACCAGTGGCAGCAGCACCCACCCGCAGGAGTTAAAAATGAAAGTGCTGAAGCACAAGGCTTTGGCTCTTCACGAGTGAAAAACTCCAGGAGCACATTAGCTACCCCGAAACATCATCGAGTACCAGACAAATGAACTAATGACAAATGCTAATTCAACTGCCAAGAGAAAATCTCTCTCGGTGAGGTAACGGGAAGTGCAAGACCACACACTGATTGCTCGTGTGACGCACTGAACTGAGCCGCAGGTCAGCTGTACCTTCCAAACAAAGCAGTGACACATCCGAGTAGAAGATGAAAGACTTCTGCAAATATTCCAGCTGTCTATGCAATAACATCCATTTCCCTCAGAAGCAGTGATAGAAACTTTTCAGTTACCTATTAGCACAAATAACGCTCCGACAAGATACTGAGAAACAACAGAATCCTCCTTCCAAAGTCGCTCAGGCTTTGTGAATTCTGTGTCACGCTTAGACCCAAGTGTACATCGCTCACATCCAAGTCACCTCAAACTATAAAAACCCAAGTCAGTGTTTATGTATCGCACGTAGCTAAAACTCAATTACATGGGCATTTTTCCACATTTTGAATGAAACTAAAATTCAGTTTAATTATTGCTTACAGACTCTTAAATCCAGCCTGCACTCACCAGCAGAAGTTGTTTTGAAATGCCAAAAGCCGAGCAGTGACCACTGAATTCAAACACACGTGAGCAAAGAGGAACTCCCTCCCACCAATGACATCCTCAGTTGGTGCAGCCCCAGCTCTGCCGGAGGGATCCCAGCTCCCAGCTTCTGCTTTTAGGTAACACGCTCCCCCTTTGTTGTTTTCTCTTTCCCAAGCTGTTGTTACCCCAAAGCAAAGCTGTAGTTGAAGCTCTGCAGGCATGGGCCCCCAGGGGCAGGTCCTTCAGGGCGGCCGCAGGTGCGTGGCCGAGGGCTTGGGATGGGCGGATGCTTTTGGCACTCTTTCCTACCTGCTGTCAGCCAGACCCTTCCCTCTACACTTCCTTTTTCCCCTCAGCACTCTTAATGATATTATATTTAAATATGCAAGCTTGACCTTTCATTCTACTGAATATTGTGGAAGCAGATCTCTCTTGCACCTTGTTTTTGGTGAATAAAACTGGGAAAATAAAGACCTGGGAAACGCACAGGCAAACAAAACACCGGTAAAAAGGGCTGATCTTACATAACAACATACATTTAAGCAAAGACTGTGACAAATTAAGTTATAAAAACTCCATACTTTAAAAAATATACAAACGGATGGAAATACCTTTAGATAATTTTTCACAGCAGATTCCTTGTCAGTTTTTCATTCTTTTACACCCACTTTTTAATGCTGTACCACAGCCAGAGCACAGCAGTGCCGACTGCACAACAGCTCCCCTCCGACTGGGAGAACTCAGCATTTAAATTAACTCCCCAGCTCTGAGGGAAGGCACACAAGAGCAACCACAACACTGACCTGCACCTCGCTCTTGCAGATGCCTCAGCCTTCTCAGAAAGCACCATTTTGGTACCAACACTGGGCTGGTAATGCGTGGCCAGCTTGAAGGGCTGGGCTGCAGGGAGAAGGGGTTTTGCTCTCCTGAGGCCTGCCCTGCTGAGCCCTCTGCCTCCGTACGCTGGCACAGATTGTGACCCGGTCACTGCTCTCAGTGAAGCCGCAGCTCAGCCAGTGCCTAAAGCAGAACTCCGGGGCACCCCAGAGGCTCGGCTGGGAACGCTGCAGAGGGCTGAGACACCACACACAGCTGCACGCTGCAAACTTTGCATTCGTGCTGCAGGAAGTGCACTGCAACACGCCTGCTCTCCACAACACCCCCTGCCAGCCTTCGTGCTTCCCAGGCACAGCTGAGAATAGGGCACACTAACAAACATTTACACACAAATATATATATGTATATATATATATAAACTGCTGCCAGTTTTGTGTCAGTGCTCCTGAAGGGCAGTAATTACATACATGGCTCTAAGGTAGTCACAAAATGCATTAGAAGAGATTCCACTCTGCTGACAGACTCCTCTGAAATGCGGCTGGGGGATAAAAGGGCCGGAGGCAGCGCTACAGTGAGGCAGGAAATCCCATTTCCATTTTTGAGAGGGGAGCAAAGTTCAGCTGTGCTGTTTTAAGCAGCACACAGCACCACCGCGGGTCAAACCGCCGCGAGACAAAGATCTTGACAGGTGACTGCACAAGGAAGACATTTTCATACGCTTTTAATTTCTGACTCTTAAGCCAGGTCAAAATGAATATTCTAATGCTCATTTGTTAACCTGAAATTTTAGGAAGCATAGCTTAGCTGCACAGATGCACACTCTAATTAAAGGTACAGAAAGGGCATAAACAAGCTGCATTGTCTCAGAAAAGAACGGCGGGGTGGGCTCTTAGTCAGAGGTGGCTCCTCACCACTGGGAGCCTTGTTCTGCCAACGCAAACAAGCGAAGCAACTTTCTAAGAACAGAGAAGAACCAGCAAAAAAACTCATAGTAAGCAGCTCTCTTGTATTCTGATTCCAATGACAAAAACAAGGATGAGTTATGATCAGGTAAAGAATGACAAGGAGAAATTGGTTCATTTTTGTCTCTACTCACCAGACAACACCAAAGGCTCCGTATCCGATGGGTCTGTCCGGCTCAATGTCCAGTTGCTGCTGTGGATGTTGTGAGTGCTGATGATGGTGCGCTTTGACTGCAGCAGCTGCTGCAGCCTGTACCTGAGCTGGGGCTGCTGCAGCCGGTCCGGGGGCCTGGCCCGGGGCCGGGGATGGGAAGTACGGCTGCTGCTGCCCTGGGTTCAACATCGCGGCGGCGGCGGCCGCGGCTGCGGCGGCCGCGGCGGCCGAGGAGGCATGCTGCTGCACGGGGTGCACCGCGGCGGCCGAGCCGGCGTGCAGGTGGTGCTGAGCGTGGTGGTGGTGATGGAGGTGAGGAGGAGGGAGGTGAGGAAGGTGGTGGTGATGGTGGTGGTGGTGACCTGCTGCTGCCGCAGACGTACCGCCATTGTAAGCCGCCATCATTTTTGCGTTGGCTGTTGTGCCACAAAGAGACATTCAAAAAAATGCCCTTTGATTGGATAACAACTGGGTCAAGCTGTCATTTGGCCATAAAAATTAAATCTGCTACACTTTAAAAGAAGTTGGGTTTCATCATACACAGCCCACCTTTAAAAACATGGAGCTCCACTGGCCTTATCTCCTCGCGAAGCCAAACAACTCGGGGAGTCTCTTCATGTGTGCGGGCGCCAACCCCTTCCCCAGCATCCAGCCGGGCTTGGCTACTCCAACTCCATCCTTGGGCAGCTGGGGTGGGGCTGGGGTGGGTTTTTTCCTTCACTTTTGGTTTTTTTGTTGTTTTTCTTGTTATAAAAATTAAACACCGTGATCAATCCCCCTTCCCTCCGGAGGGAGGGCTCGGAGCCTCTGCCCTGAACACCCCGCGAGGGCTGGCCAGCCTAGCCCTGCCATTCCCACACCCTCTCCATGTGTCCCCCGAACCTCCCTGAGCCCGGGCACCTCCTACATCGCTCCCTCCTTCCAGACACCTGCTCCCTCCTTCCAGGCACCTGCTCCCTCACAGCAGCAACAACTCGGGAGTTTGCAACTTTTCCTTGAAGGCCTGAAACACACACAAGGACCCAGAGAAAGTGAAGGGGGGGGGGGGGGGCCGCAGGGTGAGGAGAGGGGGGCGATGGGGGATAGAAGAAGATCAAAACAGAAAGAGGAAGGGAAGGGCCGGGGCAGGACACGGATCCCGGGGCGGCGAAGGAGGGGGGAAAGTGGCAAATGAATGACGGGGCGGCGCGGGGCCGGGGAGGGGACGCGGGGCAGGACGCGGCGGCCCCTGACAGCGCGACCCGCGGCGGGGCGGGGCCGGCCGGGCCGGGGGGGGTCGGGCCGGGGGTGGAGGGCAGGGGGCCCGCGGTGCGGGCGGCGGGAGGGTCTGGGGGCGGCCCCGGGTCCCCGCCCCGCCCGGCCCCGGCCCCGCTCTCACCTGGTCCCGCCGCCCCGCGCCGCGACGCGGGCACGCGCTCCCCCCCCCCCTGCGGGGCGCGCGCCCGACGCCGCCCGCAGCCAATCGCGCCCGGCCCGCTGGGCTGCGCGAGAGCCGCCCCCGACCAATCACCGCGCGGCGCCCGGCGCGCCCCTCCCACCGCGCGCGGCCGTGCGGAGCCCCCCCCTCCGGCGCGGCCCCGCCCCCGTGACCCCGGCGGCCAATCACCGCGCGCCGCCGCGCCCGGAGCCGCCGAGACCCCGCGAGATTCCCTCACCTCACACAACCCTCACCCCGGGCGGCCCCGCCTCCCTCACCTTCCTACCGCTCCTATGGGGCCGCTGGCCAATGGACGCTGCTCCTGAGCCAAGTCCCGCCCCCAGGGCCCGCTTTTCTCCCAATCGCGGCCGCCCATCCAATCCAATTAGCCAATGAAGGGAAACGAAAGCCCGAAAAGGGGTTACTGGGCCAATGGCGCTGGGAGGCGGGGCGGCGGCGTCACCGACAGCGCTCCTCGCCGCTGGTCGCAGCCGGTGGGCGGTGAAGGAGCCCCCGCGCCACAAATCACGGAGCGCGGCGCCGCGTGACGGATGCGGAACTGGCCGGTGCGCCCGCCCACCGGCGGCAAGCGGCCAATGGGCGGAGGGGAGCTGCTGACGGGCGGCGGACGGGGCCAATAGCGACCCGGGGCGGGGTGAGGTGAGGACGCGGCGCCCGCGGGGTCGCTGTGGGCGCTGAGGGGGCGGCGGGAAGCGGAGCGCGAGCCGCGGTGAGGGCGGGCTGAGGGTCGCGCCGGGTCCCGGTGCCCCCGGTCCCTGTGCCCGTGTCCTTGTGCCCTCCCATTGCCCGGTCCCGGTGCCCGCCGGCGGCTCCCTCCGTGCCCGCTCTCCTCTCGCCCGGGTCACGGTGCCCTCGGGTCTCGGTGGCTGCCTGCTGACTCCGGTCCGTCCCGCCGGGACCGGTCCCGCAGCACAGGGAGCCGACGGGGGCTGCCGGCCAAGGGCGTGGGGGTCTGTGGGGTTTTGGGGCCTGTTTTTCGATTCTCTAAGAACCGGAGAGCGGCGAAGCGCGGGGCTGGCAGCGGGGCCCGCGGGCTGTGGCAGCAGGTGGTGGCACCGTGTCACGCTGCACGTGAGCTCCCCTTGGCAGGAAAGGGAAATAAACCGCTAATGAGAGGGTTCAGATGCTCCCAGCAGCACGACCGTGGCCCATTGCCCGAGGCAGTCTCTGCGAGGCTCTCTGCAGCGTGCTCGGAACACGCTCAGGAGGCTCAGTGCGAGGTACGTGTTAACCAGGACCGAAATACTCTTTGGTTGTTGTTTTAGTTCCCTCACGCCATGAATCTGCATGCTTGGGGACTGCAGTGTCTTTGGGTAAGCCATCAATGTTCCCTAAAACACAGGAATAGGTAAAAACTTAACAGTTTTAGCACTTTCCATTTTCTCATGTGCATATCAATCATATCTGATTAATAGTTTTACCTCAGAAAAACTCTCTCAGGTTTCTGGAGCCTTTCCCATGGTGGTAGAGTTAAATTACCTGTGATGGTGATAAAGAGGTTCCTTCAGGTAACAGAACTGGGTGAGCAGTTCCAGAGCCAGTCAGCGACTGACGGGGGATCTGCTCCTGCTGTGCTGGGGGGGAGCTGACAGCCTCTCCTTCGCTGCCCCTGGCTCCTGTCTGGGCAGGGAAAGAGCCCAGCAGAGCTGTGACAGCTGCAGTGCTGAGGTGTTACCAGCAAATCCCTGAAGGTGTAGTCCTGTCATCTGTCCTTTCTGTTTGTCTCTGAAAACCGGACATTGTCAGGCTCCTCTTCAGCGGGGGGAAGAGAGAGTATAAACGTGACAGCCTGCTGTGATTCCTGAAACATCAGTGCAAAGTCTTGGCAAGAATGGGTTTGATACTTTTGGGACAGTTTATAACAACGGGGTTTGGGTCATTTTTGCCTGCTCTTTGAGAATGTAAGCAAGAAAAGTCTTGCAGGACTCAAGATGGGTTCCTTTGTTAAAGCTGTCCCTGTTGCATTTGGAAATACGGTTACTAATAGTCCAGTCTGGAATTACATCAGAGTTTTGCTGTCATGTCACCATTTTAAAAACAGAGGCTTTGAAGCTGCAGCAGCCCCGCTCAGTGAGGTGAAGCCTGGTGAGGGATGTGCTTATCTTGGTGCCCATATGGAGTTCTGTCAGGTGCCAGCGTTGGGTGACCCACCCTATCGAGTGTATCTTCCTTCCACACTGGGTTCATAAAGACTTTCAACTGGTGTCCCTGGCCTCTGTCACACTGTGAAACTTAAGAGCTCCTGGTTCAACTGCTTTTTAGGCTCTTCATGCTGTGAAAGTTAAGGAGGACAAGATGCGGTTGATTCGTAAGGAATATGTGTAAGAAAAAAACAAAAGGGTAGTAAGGAAAACATTAAACTTGCAAGTGCTCACCTAATAGACCCTTTGTTTCCTCAGTAGAGGTCTGTTACTTGAAAGTGTTCTCTGTGAGTTATATGAATCTCTCCCGTGTGGAGCACAATGAATTACTGGTGTACTGGTCTAGGTCAACACTTCCTCGTTATCTCCAGCCCCTGAAGAGGCATAAGGCTGCTGAGGGGGTTCATCCCTGAGCTGGGTCATGGAACTTGCAGCAAGAGTGTTGTGTGAGTAGTTCAGTGAGCCTGAGCTGCTTGATGAGTGAGTTGGCAAAATCCAGCAATGGCAATTGGAACTGGGCAGGCAGAGACACTGCATGGGGTCCTGCTAAAGCCCAGTTTGAGGGCAGCTCATTTGTCATCCTCACTGAGGCCTGGAGATACAACTGGTGACTGCTGCTGCTGAAACATGGCAGATAAATTCTGATCCCTTGCTGGTGATAGTTATCCATGGGGACGTGCATTTGTGTCTTAGCATTGCACTCACAGTCAGAGTGCTGTAATGCAGTACAAGTCTGCTGTCTGGAAGTGAGTGCTGGAATAACTGGGGTTGCCTGTGCTAAACTCATGTAAAAACTGCATCTAGAAGTCAGTACTGTGAATCAGAAACACAGGGTTCACACTTGTTCATTTCTGAAAATCCACAGCTTCAAGTTTAGTTTTTTCTGACTCTTGAGAGATTTATTTTTCCCTCGGATTTGACACTTGCTTTGCAGGGATATAATCTGTTTGACAGCGCTCTGCATATGGGCAAGGGATGGAAGACAATTTGTAATCAGCTAGTCCTGTTTCCTTAATGCTCCTCAGCAGTGTTTTAACCTTAACATTCCCCACAAAAGATTGTATCATCTTAAAAGGTATAAAATGTAATGGTCCAGTTCCAGACATAATTTGTCAGCTTTTTTTTCTTGTCCCATGTGGGCTAGCTGTGAAAACAGGACTCAGAATATTAGAGTAAGTCTTTTGATTGTGTGTTGTGTATGAATGTCCTTCAGCATTTAGGCATGTAGGGTTTTTGTGAAGCTTTAATGCAGAAGAAAATAACATTAAGTGGAACAAAGCATAATAAAATGCAGAGATTTGTCTCTGATCCACAAAAGGGGTGCTCTGAGCTGCACTATTGATAATTTATCATGTGGGTGTTTGACAAGCCCACACATACCCTGATATAACACTCTGCAGATACAGTCCTCAGTGTTCTGTAATGCCCTGGAAATATTTAATTCATAAATCCTGATGCTGAATCCCTTAAGGTATCAGAAACATGGTGCTAATGCCTGTGAATCTGAGCAGGTTTCATTAGTCAGATAAATACCATGCTCCAAATAAACTGTGATGCTAATGTGCAACAGAATAAACATATACACAAAATATTAAATTTTCTGTTTGGGTATGTTAGCCCTTTTCTTTGCAAAGAATAATTTTCCAGAGTTTTTTGTCTTTAAAACCTTTTCTCTATGAAACTGGAAAAGAATAAATTACTCCATTAATAAAATGCAGTGAGGAGCAGGGGAGAGAATATTTTGGTTTAGCTTTGGTTATGTGTAAAGGTTTCTGTCTTAACGTTTGCAAGGATGGCAATATTCCTTCATCTAGGAAGAGGGCAGGATCTGCTTGTCTTGTGGAATGAGGGACAAATCCCTGCCCTGCTCAGGGCGATGTTTTAATAAGAGAGAGGGGAAAGAATCTAGTGATCCAACCAAGCAGGTGACCAATGGTGAGATTGTCAGTCAGGCCAACAGGCAGGTTGGCTTTTTTGAGCAGCATTGTGGGAACGTGACACTGCCTTGGACAGCAGTTAAATAATGGAATGGTGCTTCCTGTAGCAGGGCAGCACTGATGGGCCTGGGATGGGGACAACTGGTGTGAGTGACAGGTGCTGTCATCCAAGATTGTGCTTCTCCCTGAGGTTGAACATCGGACTCTACAGGCACTTGTGTTGCTTCCCTGGCCCATCAGCCCCCTCTGGCTCTTGCAGTGCAGTTTTTTGTGGTGGGATGACAGCCCTGGCCCAAGTCTGTCCAGTGTGCTGCGTATACAGATATGATGGTCAGGATTAGCACTGCAGCTTGAAATCATCCCAAAGATGTCACCTCCAAAACACTGAGCTCCTGCTCTGCAGAGCTTTCTAGCCGGAAGTGTTTTCTTTTGAGAGTTCTGAAGGACATACTGAGTTCTTTGCTGACTGCAACACTTAAGCATGAGCTTGGCTTTAAGTGGAAATGCTCAGATGCTTACAGTTGGTTTGTAATAATTAGTCGTTTACAAACTTAAGCCTGATTGTTTTGTCCTTTCTGTCTCATTTTCCTCCTTCCCGCTAAACACCAGTTGCAGGAGGCAGAGGGCACATCTTTATCCCCTGCTGCTTTCTGGAGAAAGTGTCAGTTCTGTGGTTCTCTCTGTTCTATATTTCTTTGCATCAGAAATGACCCTGCTGCTCTTTGTCGACAGTGTTTCCTTTTATCCCTCTCCTGGCAGCTGCTCTTGCTCCATTCTGATGCTGGAACAGCAAATGAATTCCCTCTGAAGCAAATGTCATGCCAGTAAAGATGTTGAAGCAGCAAGAAAATCATCTCTGTCTCTGATGACTGAATTGGAGACCTTTGTGAATGAGATGTTCTTAAAATAGCTCCGCAGTGTGTTATCTTCCCTAGAAGGTGGAGAATTGAAAGCATCACCACAAGGCACTTGTCCTTGTGCGAGCAGCATCCCTAAATGATGGGTTTTGGAAAGGGGAGAGAAGCAGGCTGTTTCCTTTTCCTCCTCTCCAGGCAAAAAGCACTGCATGATTTTAATCTCTGTGTGATGGTAAATTTATGTTTTTTCCAAGAGTTGCATCACTGCTTGCTGCTTGTTTGAATATGTCACGTGGTGAGTAACCTTGTTCTCCATGATCCACTGGTTCTGGAGTAAACTGGTAGCTAAAAGTAATGCCAAGCCACAAGTTGAGTAGAGGTGCTCTGAGTTACCCTGTCTAAGGATCAGGGTGGCCGTGGCCTTTGTGGAGAGCAGAGCTTCTCAGCTAGTGGGGTGTGCCACAGCCTGGATAGGCTTAACTCTGCGAGTTCACATCATGCAGTTCAGGTCCTGCCTTGATTCGAGCCCATTGTCCATCGGTTAACATAGGATAACAGGTTTGGAAATCTTCACTTACGTATAACTTAGAAGTCACTGGTTCACATGACAGGAGCTCCGTCTCTGTGGTAAGACGGACAACAGGCACTGGTTGTACATGGAGAATTTGGTTAGTTTGGAGCTCTTGCTGAGATTTTTCCACCCTCAGCTAGTTTGGGGTGTTTGGTTCCTGACAGCCTCAGGAGAGCACTGGGCCCAGCAGCAGAACACAGCAGCAGGGACAGCGTGAGCTGCTGGGCTGTGGCATCCCATTGTCCCTGAGTACCGTGCGGGGCTCATGTCCTGGAGTCCCACAATTCCACGAGCTGTGCGAATGAGCCAGTGCTCCGCGGATGCAGGTGCCTTTTGTGAATTCATTGTGTTGTTGCTTCGTAATCCTGTCCTTGAGATCAGTTTTTGAAGAAAGTAAATCTTGCATACATGCACTTTGGAGCAAAAAATGCAGGCTGGACTTACAACATGCACACAGGAACTGTTGGTTATTTTGTTTATCAAAAAAACTATTGTAACAAATGGAATTGAGGGATTGGGCAGTAAAATTAATCCAGAAAAGTCTGATACAACACTTTTCCAGAATTGTGAATAGAGTCTTTTACATGCCTGTGAATATCTTAATACTTTTATTTTTTTTCAACTTGGTGGAAGGCGAATTGATAGATAAAAATACTAGATGCAAAAATGAAATCACTAATTGAAGAACAGGGCTTTTTATAGCAGTTTCATAATTACATTCATAACATAAATTTAACTAGGAGAAATGTTAAAATTTTGACATCTTCAGTTTTTCATCTTTTGTGGGAAGGTGGAAATAATTAGCTGTACTGATATAAACACTGAGTTTTCAGAGGTCTCTCAGTTGTTTTAAGACTAGTAATGCTTTTCCTAGTCCTGTTTTTTTGACATGATAGTATCTCTTTAAGGGCTTTCTTTACCAGATCAGTTCCTTTCCTACCAGGAGAACTAAAGCTTTTCAGCTGTCTGTTCAATTTATCCTTCTGGACTAAATTTCTCATCTCGAGATAACCAGCAGCAACTCTCCCCTCAGGAGATTTGTATCAATTAGTTCCGCACCACTAATTCCTGTGGTACTGGGGCACCAGTGAGTTGTAAGAAAGCTGCTCTGTAAACATTTATGGCTGTTGGGGGTTTGTCTTTACTTTTTTTGTTTAGAGGCCATGGGTGCCATCACTGGAGTTCTTGCTCATGCTCACTCTGTCCTTGCCTGTGAGGCCGGGCACTGCTTCACTGCAGAGGGTGTGCAGGGCTGTTTTGGGCTTGTGCTGCCTGGCAGATTCGGGGGATGTGAGCTCTGTGTGCTCTGTGGCCGCAGCAGTGGCCCTGCTGCCACCCCTGGTGTCACCAGCTCCTCACATGGCTGGCCAGGTGTCAGGTGGGAAGGCACTGGCACTGTTGATAACGTGAGTGGAAGATGCAGCCTAGCAGGAAAGCAGGTTAGTCTGCAGCTGGAATGCAGGCCAGGCTTCACCTAATCTCTCCCTTAGCCAGAGAAAGGTGGCTTTAATCTATTTATTCTGCATTTGGTTGTTTTTTCAGCACTGATCTATCTGCAAATGCCATTGCACTGTTAGTCAGTTTCTATCCATTTGCCATTTACAGATGTGTTGGGACATGAAGCTGTTTTCAGTCGCTCAAGTCTAATCCCAGCAGTGCTGTAGGATCTTGGGAATTGCTCTGCATTTATATAGAAGTAAACGATGTATAATGTGTCATTTTTAAGAACATGCTACCAGCAGTTTTAGGATTTTTTTTTAGACAGATGATTTTCTTTTTGCTGATGTTTTAGACAAAACTAATTAGATAGGATTATTAGAGGAGGAAAATTGAAAGGACAGAATCATCCAGGAAGCTCATTAAAATGGAAACCCTGAAAAAACTGGGTAATTGGGCATTGATTCTGTCCTCCCCCCCTTTTTATGAGCAGTATTGTATTAAAAGTAACATGTCTGCAGGATGATGTTTCAACATCTGTTACTGCTGAAAAAAAATGATTTGCTTGTTTTTTCCTCTCTACATTCTCCCAACATCTGCATGTGTAGATCTATCCTGTATATTAATCACATCTAACACAGCTCCTTTCCAGGGAAAAGGCATCAAAGGGAGTGGGATCCTCCCTTTGGTTTGGAGGGGGATTCTGCATTGCTGCTCACTTGTGTTAGATCTTGGGTGACTGGCTGTGAAATGAATCATGTGAGCGAGGACTCGGAGCTGCTCAGGAAGCCCAGGCACAGAGGTGTGTTTATGTGGAACAAAGAAGTTCACAGCCTGTAGCCTGTCTGTTTCCTGAAATATCAGTGTCACATTAAGTGATTAAACCTATGCAAATAATTGTCCATATTTTCTGTTCTCAGAATATTTGCGGGCAAATCACATTTTTTAAAAAGTATTTCACTCTGAAGATGCTTGATAATTGTGCTGGGCTTTAGATTTTTTTTTTCTTTATAGGCTGATCCAATAAATTGATTCTAAATCTAGCTTGCTGAATGTTTGCTATTTCAATCCCTCTGGCTGTGATTATTGTGATAGTAAGCAATATACTTTCTTTGGTTTAAGTTTTGGATATTTGCTAAAACACACGTGGTTGCATGTGCCAGTCTTAAAATTCAGTTTATTTACAAGTGTAACATCTTTTTTTCTCTTCAGTATTTGTACTATAAAAATATAATTGCATAAAGGTTCATAGCAAGAAAATAGAAAAAGCTGGGCAATAGATTTGAAAGAATATTGGGAAATATTTTCTGATCTCTAATTATTATCATGTTGTATCTTCCCGTCTTGAAAGTAAGCATGGGAAATTTAAGCATGGTAAAGCACATGATTAAATCCTTTCCTATCCAGCAAAATTCTTTAGCTGGGTGTGAAGCATATGCATACGTTATATTAGTAACTCATAACTTCCTTAAACCCAGCCAGTGTCAGACTGACTAAATATTAGAATTGCAAGGTAAATACTGCAGTAAATAACATAAATATGGGTGCTGGCTTTGCCGTGAACTTGTCGGTGGTTTTGACTTCTACGGTCATTTTTATGGCAGTTGAAATCAGAAAAGAATGGAAATTTCAACTAATTTTTTAATATGCTGAAATGTATTAAGTTACACAAAAAAATCCATATTATAGTAATCCTGCATATATACAGGGAAAGAGTACCCAGCGTGCATGGCAGATGGTTTCAAAGGAAATCCTCGAGAGCTAGGATTAAAAAGCAATTTTCAGCAAGTTTAAAATGGGTCTCCATATTTGGGTCACAGATATTAACTCTTTCATTGCAAACAAATGAGGGAGAAGCGTGGTCAGACTGTTATGGAAGTGTTTCTCCTGGTAAAAGCTGACCAGTTTGTGCTGGGGAAGAAAGGTGAGAGCAGGGCAGTTGATTCTGCTCCTGGTCCTTTTCTTACACCAGTGGGAAGCAGAGTTGTGGCATACAGAGACAGGGATATATTGCAATAAATGGGATTCATCATTCCACAGACAAACACTGGCAGCCCTCTGAAAAATAATTTGTGTGTGGCTCTGATCTTTGCCCACTGAAACAAATTTCCATAAAGACAAACTGATAAATAAGTTTTGGCATGTTAGAACAGCAGATTTATGCCTGTTTACCTGTAGTAAATTATTACCAATCACTTTATTAAAGTGTAAAGACTTTACAGATAGCATTTTTGTATTCCTTTTGGATATGGCAAGCATGTATGATATAGGATAAATAAGAAATTGAACAGCAATATTGTTGCTCTATCATAGACAGGAATGGGCTCCAAGTTTTGCTTGGAAGTTATGTCTGTGCATGGAAAGTAAGCTAGTTTTTCTCAAACATGTTTTAGGGACACATTAGGATTTTATTATTTGTTTTTAAAGGTTATATACTAAAATCAACCATACCATGCAAACATTGTTCCAGGCTGCAGCTGTTTGGTGGTGGCGTACAAACATGCAGAAAACTTGCCACCGATCTGATGCACAGAAGGGATTGAGTGCAGGTCAGCTTTGCACTGTAGGATCACAAGAAGGCACTGGGCTTTTAGTAGATAAAAATAGGGCAGCAAGTTGGAGATTATTGGCTTTAACTAACTTATACTAGTTAGTAACGGTGTCAGGAGCGTAATTCACATTTACATCAGTGCTCTTTATACACTTTGGCAGCACAAAGGAACATCAAGTTTGACATGAACTTTTCTTTAAAAGACTCTTCTACTTCCAAAGTGGAAATTCAAGTTAGACTTTAAGCACTGTTTATCACTAAGCAATGAAACAGAGTAACTGATAGTATTTTATGGCGTTCCCAAAGCTCAGCTGGGTGTTTTTGGAGTAGATTTGGAAAGCTCTCTGAGCCCAGGTGCCTGGTGCTCTGCTAAGGGAATTATAGAAGTAACTGCTGGTTTGAGTATCAGCCTAAGGAGAAGTTAATTGTGTTGCTCTCTGGGTATTACATTGGCTGTGAGTTAACAGAGGACTGCACTTCTGAAAGGGCGTGGTGAACGTCCTGGTGGGATAGCTAACTGCAGGTGTTATCTGCTAAGTGCTAATTAACAATGCTAATGAGAGGTGTTGTCTGCAGGACTCTGCCAAGGTACTTATCAGAGGTCCTCTGCTCTCAGAAAGGAAAATTAAGGTGTTGGATGAAAATAAGGCAGCTTTTGATATTTAGTTCTTGTACCAGAGCTAGAAAGTGTCAGTGGACTCAGGATAAGCTTTTAAAGTTGAATCTGTTCTTCTGGGTTCTTGTTTCACATCATCTATTACAGTAAGTCTGCCTGTGTGCATCTTGATATGGCCTTCAGAGGGCAAATACAGATGCTGACATTAGGTACCAAAACTTGAACATGCCAAGCTGTTGTCAATCATTACATGTCACCAAGTTGTGCTACTATTAATACTTGGGGGAAAAAAATTCATCTGTGGCAACAGTTACCTGTGATCCCTGTGTTTGTGAATGTGCTTGAGAGCTTTGCCTTAGATTTTTCAAAGATTCGTGTCTTTCAAAGGGAGGCAAAACGGATCAGTTCAGAGTCTCTGTCATTGTTATCTTCCAGGACTTTTGTTTCAAGTAGTTTTTGAAAGTCTCTATGATGGGATCTGAGATAAAACTTGATCCAGATGTCTTTGGGTAGTCAGAGCAATCCGTTTGCTTGACTTCAACAAACTTAGGTTCTAAATAAACAAATGAGTGTTGGCTTTAGAGAGTGAGTTGATTTTCTTTACTCACTGTACAGTCGGGTATGTGAGAAAAAACAGTTTCTTGTGTGCAGTCTGTTGTTGCCTGGGTCCAAAGCAGTTTTTGGTATACAGAATACTGTAAAGCAATTATTGTGTCATTGTACAGAGTTCTGAGTGCGGGAAACTGTGGCTCTTTAAAGGAGGTGCATGCTTTTTTACCTCCAGCAACTTTTGCCAGCAAATACTGAAGGGTCAGCTCTCTTCAGTCAGAATGTCTCTCTACTTAATCTTTTTGTAGTGTGTATTTATTAAAGTCTTTCAGAGTAGATGACTGAAAGCCTGTTCATGTCAAAGCCATGCGTTCATGTCTGATGTAACTGGTCCAAAAGCTTCCATAGGGATAAACTGAGCTATGGATGGGCTTCTTGGCACTTCTTTATTATTGGCACTTCAAGTAGCAAGTTGAGGAGAAACAGATGATGAAAACTGATTCTTCTCTGCAGGTGTCTTGCTTACTTTTGGGCTTGGACAAGCCTAATCTGTGAAGATAATTAAAGCTCCTCCACTCTGGATCCGGTAAGTGAATTTTTTGTTGTTTTATGGAATTCTTTAGTAGCCTATTTACCTCACACAGGGAAACAAGTGAAAATGCCAAATCACAAAGAAATGGTAGAAATTCAGTTGGGGCAGAATTGGCATGTGACCGTACATGTTTGCAGGAAATATTTCTGAACAGCCTTTTACCTTCAGGATCACCCTGTCTCCATTCCAGCCATGCTGATGAATCCAGTAGTAGAACCCAAATTGCCAGCAGGATTCCAAAGAAACAGTATTTTCATACTACAACTAGATCAGGAGTCTTGGCATAGTGGAGGGAATCTGCTGTTGCTGTGTGTATTGTATCCGGTTGAGAATAAACACCTGAAGTATCAGCATTGACCAAAATATCATCTAGAGAGGTTAGAGGGCTGAAAAAACTTGTAAATGAAGAATGTTCCCATTGGCTGTGACACAGCATGGTGGCCCTGGCTGTCAGTTAGCATGGCAGTTGTTTGAGTTCCAGGTGCCATGATAACATAGCAGGACATTTAAAATACCTTTTACTATTCAATAGACTTCTCCCAGAAGAGGCTTGCCCACTTCAAAGCCTGTCCCTGTGGCAGCAGAGCTTCTGGAACATCTGGGATAATGCCCCCCTAGAACAGGGAGTTGGCTGTAGCTGGCACTGCAGGAAGGCAGAGGGTGTGTAGGAGGCTGGGAACAGAATGCCATGGCTTTGACCTTGCTGCAGCATCCCTTCAGGATCCATAGGACATGGCTCTCTGCTGGTTAATTGTTGCAAGTGAGGGTAATGACACATTTCTTATTTCTGTGAGAGTCTTTAAAACAGCTGATATTCTTCCACCAATGAAAGCATGCAAAGAGCTCTTCATATCCCCATTTTCCCCCCAAAGCTGTGGGAACAATTTTCTGGCTTGTAGAACAAAGAAGTTGGAACAGATGACATAGCCAACATCTGCACCTGGCTCACTGAGGAAGCGAATATTTGGCATAGAAGCTGAGCTCCCTTCTGCCAAGGGAGCTGTGCCGATGCAGTTGTTCAGGGATGAAGATGGCATAATGTCTTTTCTGGTTTGACTCTTCAAAGCAATTTTATTGATCTGCCAAAGTAAAAAAATTTTTGGGAAGGAAAATGTCTTTACTTTTAAATATCAGAGGTTAGTCAATGGTTAATGAAACGTTGTGTAACCAGTCCCGATAAGATTTTGATGGTGTATCACTTCAGTTCCGATGGCAGACACATCACATATGGGTTGCCATTTTGATGGCTTTGAATGGTAATCTGACCCATAAAAACTGAAGCATAATATGCAAACTGATTTTTTTCTGGCCTGCCCTGTTCTTGGTGCCATCTGTGTTAGGATGGAAATGAGCCTGCTCAAAACGTGGGCTGCCGGTTTGGAGCTGATCACAGATGGGTTTTAAAGAATAGCCTTGTGTGCACAAGGAGAGGGAAGATGCTTCTAAGCAGGAAGTTTCACTTGAAACTATATTATGTCTGCTAAATCCTGTGGCTTATGGAACAGCCACCAGACCTTTCCCTGAATTCTTCACATGGATTAAGTAAACTAAATTTACCTTCTAAATATCAAGAAAAAACCCCCAACTTCTAAATATTGCTCTTCTTCCACCACTGCCTTTTACTGCTGTCATCAACAATGGAATAGAGTACAGGAAGCTGACATTACCTGATCCTGTCAGGTATTTGCAGTGCATCTGTTCAGCAAAACTGGGCACAGTAAATTATTTCATGAGTTTTGTAGATGAGTTTTAATCTGTATTTTGAATCCTCTTGAACTTTCAGGATCCAGGCTGTTGTTTCTGGATTTCTGTCTTTGACAATTAATAAAAATCTGTGTTGTAGGTGAAGGTGAGTACCTGTCCTCTGCTGTTGCATCTCAGACCAAAAATTCTGATATTTAAGCACCTAATTCTCACTGTGGTCAATGAGATCTTGGTTTTCTTCTCAATTTAAGAGAGCCTGTGCTCTAAAGTTAGATATTGACTGACCTTGTCTTATGTGTAACCACAAGTGTCCTGATCCTATTTATAATCCTAAGAAACACATTAAAGAATTTTCACTGGTTAGGAATATGGTCTACAGAACTCTGATTTCTTTTTTAACTCTCTTTAAATCAATGACATTGTTTGAGTGACCGTTTCTTTGTCAGAAAGGAAGCCTAGAAGGCGGCACTCATTGATGAGTATCATGGTCGTGACACACTTGAACATCCCTCTCAAGACATCTTGAAGCGTTTTATTTCCAGGCTAAATAAACACCAATTTCAGCAATGTCTCATCTACTCCCTTTAATTACTGCTGCTGAGAGAAAGTTTCTGCCAATGCAAATGTGCTATTTTGTCATGTCACATCAAATTGCATCAGCCTTATATTTAGGAACAAAAAGAGGGGGCGGCTGAGACAGGATGTGGCTACAAATGGAACCAAAGGGTTTTCTTAAATATAGGCTGAAAATAGACAATCGAGGCAGTGATGCTTTTTCAAGCAAAAATCCATGAAAGGGAAAATCAAGGCTGTGACAGCAGAGCAGGGCCGGGGGTGGGCAGAGGGAGTTCGGGGGGTGGCAGGGTGGTGGCAGGGAGGGGCTGCTGAACTCCTCATTTATGCAGACACCCTCGTGTTGTCAGGTGGGTGTGGGGTGCATTTGGGGTATGTTAGCCCACACCTCGTTCCTCTGTGCTGGCTGAAGGAGGTGGGAGCTGTGCTTTGCTCCAGCCTGTGCCTGCCCTTTCCCTGAGGATGTCTCCCTGTGCAGCAATAACTCAGCTCTCTAAACTGAAGAGATTGTGGGAAATAGGCATAGACAAAATCTGAGTAGCTGTCCAGATAAATGTAGGAGACTTTGAACAATCTGTCAAACCACTTTAAAATGTAGTGTCTCTACAGAAATAATATTTTTTAAAACTTGTTCTTCAGAAAACATTAGCAGCTTCCCCATGCGAAACACTTTTTGCCCCCTCCATGTTGGGCACAAAACGATCTGTTGAAATCAAATGCATAAATTATGGATGTAATGGAGCTTGCTTTGAACTGATGAGTCTGATCAGAGCCTGGTGGCAATTAAACCGAGTTCTGAAAGATCAGCTGTGTTTAAGAACCAGCAGAACTCAGGGAGGAAGTGATCTGGGGGCGTGTGAGCAGCACCTACTTAGCAAATTGGAAAAATACTATTCATTTCTTACATCTAAGCACTTGGAATCTCTCCTCAGAAGCAATTGGTGATGATAGAGGTAATATTTTTATTCTTGTCACCAAGGATAATAAAAATGCAGTAGAAGCTTAGAAACTTGTGTATTTACAGCATTGTGACAGGCGTAAGTCAAGCAGCATTTCAGGCTGAAGCAGGGTCTCCATGGCTGGATGTCATTGGTCCTGGATGGACTGTAAAACATTAAATACAGTGATGCTGTCAGTTGTTAAATTCCTTACAACAGGCAAATACCACCGCAGTGCTAAACCCATGCACACAGGGCAGCTGGAGGGGAAGAGGGCAAAGAAAGATTGACCTGGGGCTTCCCAGCCCCACCTGCAGCATGTGGGGGTCTGTGCTGGGCTGCACGTGGGACAGGGACACCCTCCAGGAGCACGGGCAGCCTTGGGGCTGTGTCCTGGCTGGGGTGTTGGGCACTCTGCCCTTGGTGGGGTCGGGGTGCTGAAGGCATTGTCTAACCCTGTAACAGGCCAGGGGTGCTTCCTCCAGGGTGAGGCAGCAGGGCAGAGTCCTGAGACATTCTGGTGCTGCTTCCTCATAAATGTGCATAGAATTCCTTAGATTTCATTGTCATTTAATCCACTTCCCAAGACTTAACCACATTTAATTTTTGCCTCCACTGACTTTTTTTTTTCTTTTTAAATACCTAAGTATTAAAAAACTCTCAGTAAAATGTGCCTATTTTCATAGCACGGAAGGCATTTCTGTAATACTTTTTCAAGGCAAAGCACAGAAATACTAAATGGGGAAGGAAGAAGATAGATGTTTGGTTTTTATAGCTGGGGTTTGTTTGTTTTGAACTGAATAAGTCTGAAAATACTAGATAAAAACTGCAGATCAAATGAAAAGACTCCATAAGCAGCATACTCCAGATTGTTCCTCAAAAAAACCACCCAACTGATAACAGTACAACAGGAAAGTGTTCTTAATTAACATCTCCAGTTAAAGGAGAAGCATTGTGTATCTCTTAAATATATTATTAAATCTGCATTGTTTAGATAATTGGATGGGGACAGACACCTGTGCTGAGTGCTGTGTCAAATTTGTCAGGGCCTGCTGTAATTCTAGTGCACTTGCTGGATTTCACAGCTATTTGTCTGGGTATGGGGGCAATTTGGAGGGTTGAGTGAAGCCAGATGACTGTAATGAACTCATTTTGTGTCTTTGACTCAGTTTGGAAAAAAAAAAGATACTATTTATAGGGTATTTTGTATTGTTAAGACTTCTGTTCTTCCTGTCTCTCAAAGTTTCTCTGTGTTGCTGTCTCTGCTTCATCACTGATAATTATATCAAATTAATTCAGCATAATTGAGTTAATTATTAGCACTGGAGGTTACCACCAGGGCTTTGATTGAACCAAAGCTTTTATCCCCCTTTTCCTGAGGTTTCACCAAATGTAAACAAACCAGAATCATGGGTGAAACCTATGGCAGCTCCATTTCCATTGAGTGCTTTTGCCACTCAGCATTGTCCTGCCATGCCCATTCACTCAGGCAGGTGTTGATAAATGCAAAGGCAAAAGAGTTCTCTGGCATTCTGTATCAATGTTCAAGTACTTTAGAAACAGAGGAAATATTTTAATTCAGAGCCATTCAGTCAAAACCAGAAATGCAGAGTAATCATTAATAAGGTAGATTGTCTTTCAGCTATACTAGGCCTCGGAGAGTGACAGTAAACTTTTGGGGAAAACTTGAGCTATGGCTTTAAGAGCTCGCAAGTGTCTCTAAGACATGGCAGGATCTGCCCCTGATTAGCTGTTGGTATGGAAACAATCCCTGATTAGTGAGCTGGGCCAGTTCCAATCCCCCTAAGAGGCTAAAGGCGCCCAGACTTATATGTCCTGTAAATACTGCTGCTTATAAACATTGCTCCCAGGAACGTGGATTTTGCTCAGGATGTGGTGGGTCAAATCCATCCATGATTTAATTCCACCACAGACAGGGTTTATGCCAGGGAAGGAGCTGGCTCGGATTATTGCTGTGATTGAGAGTGAAGGATCGGCAGATGTGAAATTTCAGCAGGTGTGGATTTGGAATAATAGACATTGAGTTGTTCCTGCTGCTGCTGGGAATGATGATGTGAGTTGGGAAGGACAGCTGCAGGTTGAGGTGTAGATCCCAGGGCAGGGCACAAGCCCCATCGTCACCATCCAGGGATTATGTGCACAGTCAGGGCTGGAAGGGATGGGCTGGGGGAGCAGGAGAAGGAGAGGTCACACTGCACAGGGTTTATTCCCTTGTAGGCTAGATGTGATGTTTGCACTAAGGGAAGGTTCAGAGGAGTATGTTAGACATTTTTGGTTTAAAAAAATTAATATTTTAAAATTACATTTTAGTCTGTAGTGTGGGTTACAGTGACTTCTTTTGCTGTTTTAAATTCTGACTCTCCACCTTTACAAGTTTGTCGACTCTTGTACTTTCCTAAGGAGAGCCCTTTCTGCACTGACAGCTCCTTGTTTTACCCTCTTGACTTTTTTAAAAAGAAAATATAAAGTTGGATTGCATGAGCAAAATGAGCCTGTGTTAAAGAATAATGGTAAAATAAACTTTAACCAGTTTCAGTCCTTCCTGAACAGTGAGAAACCACTACAAAACCTTATGTAAGACTTACTATTCTTCCCATGCTTGTCTGAGCCATAGTCCATAATGTGGTCATTAATCAGACAGCATGGTTTTGCCCTTCAAAGGCACTTCCATGCCTTACGCTGCCAACTGGGTATCTGTCCGTCAACAAAAGTTGTGGCAGCTTATTTTGTGCCCAGTTGGATGTTTTAGAAGGTGATACAAGCTTGGCCAGAAAGTTGTTGCACTAACTGGCACCAAGTAGTTAGGAGAATCACAATTGCTAAACTGGAACTAAGCACTGGAACATTTCAAAATACAATATTTACAAGAAAGGAAGGAATGAACAGGCAGTTTTGGTTTAAAGTTGGTAACTCAATTCCTATTCAGGCATGATCCCAAAGGTAAATACTTACAGATTTGGCCACTGAGAACAAAATTAATTTTAACAGCAGTTGAACTGATCAGTTCAGAGCTGGAAAGAAAAAGTTCTTTTGAGACTGTGCCTTTCCGAATTTTCTTTAAGCCAGGAGAAGTCATTTTCAGGAGAATAGAGAAGTTTGAATAGCACCTAAACCAGGGAGGTTCCTATCCAGCATGCTCCAAAGAATATTACTCTAATTAGTCTGATCATGCTTATTAATTGTACAGAACAAGGTAATCTGGCCTCAGCGTGGGAAGCATGTTTCCTCACTGGTGTAGGATTGCAACAGCCTGAGTGTTTCATTTGCAGTATTGCATGTCTCTGCTGTGTGATACCAAACCAGGGTGTAAGGTAAGACAGCTGCCCTGTGGCTTTGGTTCATTTATACAAGTGGTCATTAGGCCCAGCTCTAGCACTCTTTGTCATCCTCAAGTTTTACCAATTACAATTTTATATTTTGTATTTCTATTATGTTTATTATGTTTTACATTTGCAAACTGGTGACGTTGAATATTAGCATTAGGCCTGATCCTGATGCTGTAGAACTGCATGAAGAGCATCCAAGCAGTGGTGATTCCTTGTCAACTAACAGATCTTCAGGATCTGTCAGTAGCCAGTTCTTAATCTTTCATGTGCTCTACGAATATTGCGTAAAGCAAATTTTACACTGCAGGGCTGTGCCCCCAAATTGTTCTGCACAGTCACCTGACACTGCTTCTGCCTCATGCATCAATCAAAGCACGAAGGGGAGAGGAACAGAAACAGAAGTGAACAGAACAGGACCGGCTATCACCGCTCACGCAATGGGACTTTGCAGCTTGTGTTTAGAAAGAACAAAATCCCAACAATGCCCAGCCCCAGCTCGTCAGAAGCGATCACATCAAACCAGCAGATCTCAATAAGAGCCAGCAAGATGTGGCTGCTGGGAAGTGACTGCAGCATTGTCCGTGCTCACCCACACAGCTTGGCTGGGGCCGCAGGGCAGCCGTGCCCGGGGCTGCTAAGTGTTCCGAGGCTCTGAGTGGCTGTGAGCGGGCAGGGATGGATGGACGGACGGATGGATGGATGGACAGATGGACGTTGGCTGGTTTGCCTGGGGCAGCAGAGCCACTCACGCTGCCCTGGACACACCAGGCACTCCCATGACCCACTGGGGACTGAGGGGAGGTGTGACAGTGCCACGAGCAGGGAGGACAGCTGTGTCCAGGAGTGGGGAGTTCTGCCCCTGCTGCAGGCACTCGGGGCTGGACTCACAGGCCTGTGCTGCATTTGCCAGCTGGGAATCTGGGAAACCTGGAAGGGAGGACAGATGCGACCGAAGAGTAAGAACCTTTTGACTAGCAGCCATTCACTTGGGTGCCTTCCTGGACTGATGTCACAACATGAACTAATACGTTTTGTGGTTAAGGAGGTTTCAAAAGGCTTCCAATTTCTTTCTTATTTTGGCATTCTTATTTTTCCTGAGATCATGAGGTTTGACTAGGATGGGGAATCATAAATTCCTGAGTTAAGACTTCTAAGGGTGTAATACTTCAAAGTAATAAAACACATCTCCAGCCTGTATACTGGGGAAAGAGAGGGCAGAGGGGGAAGGGGGAGCCAACCTGTAAACAGCAACAGCTCAGGTAACTCTTGCAGTCCTTTAATTAACACTTCCAGTCTCTGGAGCCCAGCTTTGGTGCTGTTTAACTAGTTCAGAGGGATTGGGATCATAACTGTTGAGCTGTGGGGATTTGCTTGAAAAACACTCGCAATAGCAGGAAAAAAAATAAACTGGGAGCAGTGGCATTGTGTCATCTCAGCTTCATCAGGGTTCTGCTGTGCATGGGGTCAATTGCCAAACCTGCTAATGCAGAGTGAAGATTAATTGGCTTTGGTTAGCCTTTGCTTCACTATCCGAATATCATTATCAGGAATGTAAATGATTATGCAATGCAGAGAAATGCCACAATAGTCTCAGTGTCTCCTTTTATACTTGTCTCTTTGTGAATGGGGCTTTATCTAAATGCAAATGTGATTTCAGCCTTCTGATTAGGACATTATACAGTCATCCATTCCAGAAAAGCACAATTAGTGGATTATTTTATTTCTGACTCGACAGTTCTTGGTGTAGATAGTTTGTTTGTTGTGCTGTACATGATATTTAAGTTATCAGAGGGAGATTTACATTATTAGTCAGGATTATAGCCAGATTTTGTGAGGTCGAGAGTTTTTGCGTGGCAGATAAAACTGGTAACATTTGTGGGATTCGAGGGGAGATGTTTTTAGAACAAAAGGCAACAGTGCAGATTCATACTGTGCTTCATTGTCCTTTTTGTGCTGAGGAAGGGGCAAATCACAGTAGTAGCTGTGCAAATTCTCCAGTGCACTGGGGTGCACAAGTGCAGAGTGTAGGATTACCTGTTGTCAGGGTCTAGTCCCTGTTGAGGTGTGCTCATACAGGGCACCAGTATCTTAGAACTTAACAATGGGCAGGTCATGAGATTATTTCTTATTAAACAGCCACTTTACCAAAATAGCCGTCAAGTTTTCCATGTGCTGTGGTAGATTTCCAGTGAAGTTTTCACTGGATGAAGTTACATCCTAAGAAAAACAGCTCTTTGGTGATAAACTTCCCTGGTGAAGCTTGCCCATGTCAAACCATCTGTAGCATTTTTGAAGCTGTGAATATGTGGGAACTCAGGGGTTTGGTTTTTTAATTTGAATATGAGAGCCTCATGGAGGGAGTTTAGGTTTGATAATAGATGGGGTGAAAATTTCCATCTTCAAATCTTATAGAAAGTCCAGTATTTATGGAAAGGCAAAGAACTTTTTTTCTCAAAAAAATTCATCAGTGCAAATGTATTTGTCACACAATTTGAATTCAACAGCTCATCATTTTCCTATGAAAAATTACTGCAGTGGAAAATTCTTAATTATCTATAGTGAAACATTTTCAATTCCATTGATCAGCTTCATCTTTCCGTATCCATATGTTTCCATGACTGGTTCCTTCCTCTCTCCCAGAGCTGCTTTTCTTTGTGCTGGAGCAAGCTGTCCTGGACAGTCCCAGCACATGAGGGATCTTTGCATTTGTGACAGGAAATCTATTGCACCACTTAGGTTTAATTAGAGCACAGTGACATATGATGAGTTTACACATCAAAGCCTAAAAACAACTTCACAAATTGGCTCTGGTCCCAAAGTGTATTTTGGGATCTGTATTGAATTTTGGGATGTTTCACTCTATTTAGTGGGAATATGTGAAACACAGGGTCGGGTTCTTAGGGTCACTGGAATTATACCAATTCTTACCAGCCAAGGATATAGCCCAAAAAACCTGTATGTAGAGTTAAATTTGGGTTCAGATCAACTTGAATACAACTACATATTGCAGTTTTCTGTATTGGATGATAAAAACTTCTGTCTCCCATGGAGAGAAGGGCAGGGAGTAGTTCAGTCTATATGTTACGAATCACATTGTGGAGTTGCTTGTCTTTCTGCTGCTGGAAGGGGAATGCAGGGATCTCTCAGCTGACTGTTGGGTGCGTAATCACCTCCCATACTTGAATGCCAAAGTGAAATTAATCCAGAGCAAAAATGCATGGAGCCCAGCATAGGTTTCACTGCAAAGAGAAAATTATATTTTACAGAAAAAAACGTTGGAAGAAGACAAGAGATTAACGTGTTGAAGCCTGGGGGTATTTTGATCCCATTATGATGGACATTTATAGGTGCATAGAGAGGAGATTTTCCCCACTGCAACAAGATCTAGTCTGTGCAAATATACAGCCCAGGCATGTAATATCTGTGGTGGTGTACTCTGAAATACATTTGGCTAAAAGACTTAAATTACTTAAGAAAAAGGGAAAAAATATTCCAAATAATGAGTAGGTATCATAATAGGTGCTAAAATAACAGCATGCACCTACTTCATTATTCAGTTGCTTATTTATTATCTTTATTCTTAAGAGTAATGATGTAAAAGTGCTTTTTTCCAAGTGTTAATTTAGTTCTCTGCAGATGGCAACCATCTGTTAAATGACAAGGCATTTACAGTCTTTGATTAGCACTTTATAGGACTTGGATGGACTTACTGTTACAATATGTAAGTATAGTTATGGAAGTGAAACTTGGTTGATTTGTTCTTTTCCTTTTGCTCTTACCAAAAAATGAAAAATTTAAAACCAAACAACGTTTTTTCCTGTCTTCTCATATATTCTTGTTGTTTCCAGCTGAAGCCTTGAAATTCTTGACAGAATGACAATAATAGGAAATATTGTTACATTCCAGCACCATTTGTAGCCATTATGAGCGTCCTCATTCTAAAAAGACACCATGTGGATGAACTCCTAGGGATGCTCAAGGAAAGCACTGAAGTTTGAAGGACTTTAAGGATCCTGGCTTAGCAAGTAGGAAACTCCCTGTGGGCTGTGATGCACCTTTGAGTACTTAGAGAAAGTTGCACTGGGAGTCTTGTCTGTAAAATACTGTGACACACGTGGCTGTTCCCATTACAAAGTGATCCTCTGGAGTGAGCTCCACACTTTGTGTTTTACTGCTTTGAGCAATGACAGCCAACCCCCGTCGGTCCATAAACTCAGAGAGTTCTCATTCATTTCACATTGGGGTTTCTTCTGAAGTTTCTACAGGTTATGCTGCTGAACCTCAGTTCGCCGGCCCTGTTCTCGTTGTGTACTATTACTTTGCGCTTTTGTTTCCGTGTTGTCAGTAAAATTCATGGGCTGTTGTGGTTTGTTTTGTGTTGCAGAGCCCGGCCATGTCCCCGCTGCCGGAGGCGGAGCTGGTGCGCAGCTCGGTGCAGCTGTACCGGTACCTGCTGCGCTGCTGCCGCCGCCTGCCCCAGGGCCACATCCAGCAGCACTACCGACACGCCATCAGGCAGGTCAGCGGCACGGCTGGGCGGCAGCGCCCTGCGGCGTTGGGGCTTCTTCTGCTACTGTTTGAACCAGCATAACTTGAGACGTTAGTGGATTTGAAGGGTCATAGTGGGAGTGTGTGAAGGACCATTTCTTTTTGCTTGCTTTGAATCTGAAACCTATTTTTCTTGGCTTTCATCTCTAATTCTTGTGTTAGTCAAGAAAGTGAACAATCATTACTTACTCCATAAACACATCTTTTATGGTGAAACCTACTGGTTCCTTGTCAGTTATTTATATATCCCCCCATCTGGGTAAACCTCATCTGACTGTTCATATTCCATACTTCATATGGAGGTTATTTCATGCCTTTGATCATACCTATTGTCCTGTGTCTTTCTAGTTTTAACATACCAGAAAATTTCAATTGTTGTTCTGAATTGAAGTTCTCTGGGTTTTTTGTTGTTGATGTATGAAAGGAGTAGAATACTTAACATGAAATTGCATATGACCGGATTTGTTATGGAAAGAGCACGGCCAGGTGCTACAATGTGTAATTTTACCTTTTCAGACCAACAGTTTATTTTTCTGAGAATTAAATGCTGTCTGTATTTTGACAACTGCTGTGTTGACAAGTCAGTGACACTTGGAATGTTGCAGAGTTTCAAAGTTCATGCTGATGAAGACGATCCTGAGCGAATCCAGCAGATCATTAAAAGAGCCATTGAAGATGCTGACTGGGTGATGAATAAAGTAAGTGCTTCGGATTGTCTGCATTTTGGTTTCAGTTCAGAACAAAGAAGAAAACACTGGAAAGCAAGTTCTGAACAGCAAATTGTTGTCCTGGATGTTGAAGTGTTGGGTGAAAGGAAATACCCAGCCAGAAGGTATCTGTGATTGTGACAGTTCTTGTTTAAAATTTCTCTTGTTCAATATAAACTAATGTTGGGTTTTTTTCAGAACCAATAGCAGTTTAGATTGGTCTCTGTGTAAGTCTTTGTTTGGTCTCTGTGTAAGTCTTTGTTTCCATAAAGAACTATTAAATATCAGCAGTGGTGGCTAGTATCACTCTATTATAGGAGAAAAAATTAAAATACAGCATTTCACAAGCCACATCTTGCTATGCATCATCTCCTTTCCTAACAGAGTCTGTCCTCAGACAATTTACACAAACTTCCAGAACTATTGTTTTTCCTCAGACCTTGCCCATGGCTGCAGAGATCGGGGATAGATCACACAGGGGCAAAGCTGTGGTGCTGGGCTCCCCTGTGCCACAGTTGTCAGCCAGTGGATCTGCCCCTGTGCTGTCAGACTGGTTTCTTAGATGAAAGAATGAGGATTTTTTCCATTAGACAGCTGAGAGTCACCTGTGCTTCCTGGGATTTCAGTCTGGCCTGGGGAGTGTGATACCTTAACATGGTGTATAATGAAGCAAGTCAAAAGTTCAACTTGCTCTCTGAATATCTGTGATTTAATTTACTAAGTGACTCTTAAATCCTTTTCTCTGCCAGTCCATGAAATCCAAATGGGAATTGTTACAGGAGCAAGCACAGATTAGTCACAGATTATGATATTTTAGCAGTAACCGAATCCCACCCAGCAGGTACAATCTAGTGAATAAGTGTGCCCGAATCACTGTTTTATACTCCAAAAGGAAAGCCTACAAAATTTCAATCTAACTTAAAGAAAATGGATATAAATTTATGTGGATCAGAAGAAGATCCTTGAAGAAGTAAATCCTTGTTGGTATGAACTATTACTTAGTTGTGTGCTCTTTCCCACAAAAAAATTTTCTTTTTTTTTCAGTATAAAAACCAGAAGTAGAAGAGGAAGGATGAAGCCAAGAAGGACATTGGTAAACATCCTTAGAGGACTTGCAGTCAAGCCCAGTACTATATTAGAATTATTGGAGTTATTGCCTGAAGTTTTCTCTTGGATAATACAAATACAGTAATTTATATTTCACTGGGATGTCATGAAGCTAAGTTAATATTTCTGAAGCTATTTAATTTTGTAAATTAAATTATATGGTCCAGGTTAAAACTATTGTATAATCACAAACTTCTAAGTTAAAGCCCAAGATTGCCTAAGATTTGAATAATTTATTCCAGTATACTGTTAGGCCTGGATCAACCTTGGCAGCATGTGATAACTTGTGCAGGTTCTTTGGGGACAGGGTTCCCCTGCGTCAGTCACAGTGGAGTTCGGGACTGAGCGTTTCATCCTGTGTGTGTGACACTGGTTATGGCAGGCACTCTGCTGCGTCCCATCAGCCTGCTGGGACCCTGGCTATTGTCAGAGTGCCCGCTGAGGGGGTCAGTGCCCGCTGAGGGGGTCAGTGCCCACCGAGGGGGTCTGTGCCCGCTGAGGGGGTCAGTGCCCGCTGAGGGGGTCAGTGCCCGCTGAGGGGGTCTGTGCCCGCTGAGGGGGTCAGTGCCCACTGAGGGGGTCAGTGCCCACCGAGGGGGTCAGTGCCCACCGAGGGGGTTTGTGCCCGCTGAGGGGGTCAGTGCCCACTGAGGGGGTCTGTGCCCACTGAGGGGGTCTGTGCCCACTGAGCGGGGTCTGTGCCCACTGAGCAGGGTCAGTGCCCACTGAGGGGGTCTGTGCCTGCTGAGCAGGGTCTGTGCCCGCTGAGCCGGGTCAGTGCCCACTGAGGGGGTCTGTGCCTGCTGAGCAGGGTCTGTGCCCACTGAGGGGGTCTGTGCCCACTGAGGGGGTCTGTGCCCACTGAGCGGGGTCTGTGCCCACTGAGCGGGGTCAGTGCCCACTGAGGGGGTCAGTGCCCGCTGAGGGGGTCAGTGCCCACCGAGGGGGTTTGTGCCCGCTGAGGGGGTCTGTGCCCACTGAGGGGGTCAGTGCCCGCTGAGCAGGGTCTGTGCCCACTGAGGGGGTCTGTGCCCACTGAGGGGGTCTGTGCCTGCTGAGCCGGGTCTGTGCCCGCTGAGGGGGTCAGTGCCCACTGAGGGGGTCTGTGCCCACTGAGGGGGTCAGTGCCCACTGAGGGGGTCTGTGCCTGCTGAGCAGGGTCTGTGCCCACTGAGGGGGTCTGTGCCCGCTGAGGGGGTCAGTGCCCACTGAGGGGGTCAGTGCCCACTGAGGGGGTCTGTGCCCACTGAGGGGGTCTGTGCCCGCTGAGGGGGTCAGTGCCCACTGAGGGGGTCTGTGCCCACTGAGGGGGTCAGTGCCCACTGAGGGGGTCTGTGCCCACTGAGCAGGGTCTGTGCCCACTGAGCCGGGTCTGTGCCCACTGAGCAGGGTCAGTGCCCGCTGAGGGGGTCAGTGCCCGCTTAGCCGGGTCTGTGCCCGCTGAGGGGGTCTGTGCCCGCTGAGCCGGGTCTGTGCCCGCTGAGGGGGTCTGTGCCCACTGAGCCGGGTCTGTGCCCGCTGAGCCGGGTCTGTGCCCGTTCAGCCGGGTCTGTGCCCAGGATGGCGCAGTCACTGCCTGTGCAACGCTCTGCAGCTCAGCGGCTTCACAACGCTTTGCAACACTCAATAAATGTCCTTTAAGCAGGGGAGTCCCTGTCCTTTTGAAACAGCCCACCTACCCAGTGCCAGGCTGGGTTTTCCCGAGAGGGCTCAGCGCAGGCCCGCCGTGTGCCGGCCGTGTGCCGGCCGTGTGCCCGCCGTGTGCCCGCCGTGTGCCCGCCGTGTGCCGGCCGTGTGCCCGCCGTGTGCCCGCCGTGTGCCCGCCGTGTGCCGGCCGTGTGCCCGCCGTGTGCCCGCCGTGTGCCCGCCGTGTGCCCGCCGTGTGCCGGCCGTGTGCCCGCCGTGTGCCCGCCGTGTGCCGGCCGTGTGCCGGCCGTGTGCCGGCCGTGTGCCCGCCGTGTGCCCGCCGTGTGCCGGCCGTGTGCCCGCCGTGTGCCCGCCGTGTGCCCGCCGTGTGCCGCTGCGCTGGGTGCAGCTGCGGCGGGCCGCCTGCAGGTGGCGGTGCTCGCCCGGCGGCGCTGTCCCGGGGGGCCGGGAAAGGACAGAAATTAACTCCGGGCTCACAACAGGCGAGGAGAGTGTGACGAGAGCTGTAACAGAAATGGGGCTGAAAGTGCAGTTCATAAAGCATTGTATCAAAAAACTTCCTTTTCCCTGCTAACCCTCCTCTCCAGGAATTCCTGCTCTCTGTTATTCTTCCTTCTGCCATCCCCACTATTGTTCCTCTCTCTACTCCCGTGTCTTTCACATGACCTTATACACCCCTAACTTCTGTTGTCTTTGTTTTACCAATCCCTTAAGGCTGTTCTAATCTTGTCCCTCTACCTCACTTATTTCTCCTCCTCAAATCCTTTTCTGTACCAGAAGATACTCAGTATTATGCAGGAGCCAACCTTCTGCTTAACTTCAGATAAAGCAGGAAGGTAATAGACTTGCTCAACACAGTAGGTGGTTTCTTCCATGTGAGGAAAGCCACTTGTCTTTCTACTTAGGTACATTTGTTTTTTTGAAAGTGCAGCCATTCTGGTTTAAACTTTCAAAATAATTTGGTGCAGGGCAGAGCACAGAAAGCTTCAACCTTGGCAGTTGACAAGGAATGTCCAGTATGATGCTGAACACTAATAAAAAAGCTCAAGTATTTTTGATAGAAGCTCTCTGAATGTGTTGCTTCTGATCAAGGGCAGCGAACAGGTGACCCATACTGTTCTCCAGGTCTGTTCTCTGTGTGTGGTCTGTAGCATGGAGATGCAATGAATTTTGTATCACTGCAATAGTGATTAAAAACTCTAATACTTAGGGGGATTAACAGCATATGGAAGCATGGTTTCCTGAACTTTAAATGTGGAGTGCTCACACTCCTCTATGGCTTCAATTGACTTTTGGTAGTGTGAGATGTAATATTTTGTTCAGTTACAAAACAGGATAATTGCATGTGTTTAAATCATTCTTACATGCCTGTTATTTAATTTATGGCTAGTTCAAGAGGGAAAGGACCACGGAGCTGGAAGGTGCAGCCGTGGCATGTCTGCAGCTCCAAATGTCTGAGGTACCAGCTGGGATATGGGAACGTCAGACCAAAGGTATGATAGATGTAACTGATATGGAGGACCAGGATCTGTGAATTACAGGGTTTGGAAAGTGCTAGAGCATTCAATTCTCAGTAGAGTGCAGACGGGGAACGTGGTTGGTGAGGCAGAAGACATCATGACTAAATATTTTGATAGTAGTGATTCAACAGGAGGCATGAGGAGATGTCTGAGGGATTTTTGTTGGGGGGTTTTTGTACAAACATAATCTGGTTTTCAAAATAAAAAAAACTTTTAATAGAGTCAAAGATAATTTTTATTTACTCAATATACAAATAATTTTCCAGATGGTGAGGAGATATGATGCTAACAACTATTTACTTCCTTGTAATAGTGAAAGTAACCCCAGTGCCTCAGACATATTTCTGTAATGACTGAACTGAAGAGCCATTGAGCTGCAGAGCTGAGGTTTTTATCTTTTCGAGACATTGTACAAGTTCCATTCTAGCCCACATGTAGATGAGAACCTGAACTCTGAAAGGGATTTTGGGCAGAGCTTCAGTACTTTTGACCAAAATTACTATTCCAGAAACTTCTGCTCAGAAGTCATTTAACTCTGGAGTTGCCCAAATTTATCACTCACTGATCTGTCTGACCTGAGAGTTACACGGTGAATTGAGTTCTCTTCACCTGTGTTTGAGCAGCACTCTGCCTCTCTGCCACCCAGCCCTGCTGAGCCTGAGGAACTGTTCCCGTGGTGCCACTGTGCTGGCAATTGCTGCCCATGGTGAGAAAGACACGGTCACAGGCACCGTCCTCCCGGGTTCTGCCATGGCAATTGGGAAGAAAATAGCAACCCCAAATAGACTGGTGCATCTGCGTTCCCATAATCAGTCCTCCAGAATCTCTGAACGTAAAGATGGTGGGTAAATGAGGCTGTGTTGCATTTTGTAATTACTGTTGAAGAGTTTAAAAAACTTGTGATGCTCATGAGGCTGCTGACAGAGCAAGGGATACTGTCAGTGAAAGGACACAAGTGTATTCATAGGCTTCAGTTTCTTTTACTGCAATGAGGAACCCATTTCTGCACCAGTTCTGGTAAATGATGGGCTGTTGATAGGTGGTTACAGTAAACAAATGATCAAGGGCCAGTCAGAGGTGGTGTCAAAGCCCTGGGTTTGTGGCCTCGCTGCATAAGCATTCGGTCGCCACCCTCAGTTTCAGTGTGGAAGAGTATCCTGTGCCATTGGCTAGCCCAGGGTTTTCGTTGTGTTGACACAAATGTAATAACTATATTCTGCCAACAACACTTTTGCAGCTGGTTCCACTAAGACCTTGAGTCAATAACTTCTCCTAGATACTCCACAATTAGGAGTTGAGTGAAGTTAACAGTTCAAAGGCTGTGTATGGGCAGCTCTTGATTAAGATAGTGAGGATTTCACTGGAGGCTTGTTATGCAAGAGCAAGACAAACATTAGAACAAGGAAAGACAGTTGGGAGACTTCTGACTAATAAAGAGATATCATGCCTTACATTCTTGAAGTATGGAGAAATTAATCATTTAAATCACTTTACACACTTATCAACATCCAGTCTAAGGCCAGAACCAACACTGGTCCTATACTTTCTGTTTTGTGTATACATGGCCTTGGAAACCTAAAGCTGAAATTGTGTGGAAATAATCTGTACAATACAAATATGGAAGTAACATGTCAAAACATGGAGCAGTAGCAGTGGGTTGGTCAATGTATTTTGTTTAGCATTTAGGTTCCTGCTCTTAAGCCCACAGAGAAATGGTAAAGACCACTTTGGTTATTAGCAGCCTTGGAGCCTCATGCAGAAGCTTCCCCGTGTAGTGAAAATCTTTCCCTTTTATTTAATTTTGTAATTTATTTATTCATTTCAGGTTTTGGTACGGACAAAATTGTAAATTTGTGGTTTATGTAATATCCAGGATAGCATTCTGCCCTTCACATGGCCAGAGACAAATACACTTCTGATCACATTCTTGTGTCAGAAGTGTTACTGATTTCCATTCACACTCACCACCAAAAGTCATTTGAGCCCTGTGGGTACTGAATAGAATATTTCCAACCCAGGCTAGGCCTTGTTTAGAACCATTTGTCAGTAATGGAATATTCTTTAAATCATTCTTTAGCACTTTGTAAACTTTCTCACATGGTGGGTTATGTCACAGGCATTGCTTTTTGTTCAGGGACACTTGAGCATGAGGACTTGATGCTAAACAAAAACCTCTCCTCCATGGTGTTTGGCTCATTTTCAAATGTCATAAGGAAGTGATCTTTACTGTGATGCTGTAAAGAGGAATACACACTATTTCTGGGAGAAACAAATAATATTCACTCACATCTTTTTTAAAGGAAACAGTTTCTTATTTGTAATAGCTTTTAACTTGGCATTATAAATTGCGCCTTCATATAAAGCTCTGATAAGCTGCAAACTGAACAGGCAGCACATCTGTGAGTCTTAAATATTCCATATCATATTATCTATTCATTGTGAGAGTCCTTGACTTTAAACTGTAAGAATGAGTCTTTAGACCTTTATGTTCCACAATGTCATGTCCCTCAGTGTCACCCCAAAGAGGTGATTTGAGGTGAGCAGTGTCTTGGTCAGAGCAGTCTAAAGCAAGTCCCGGACACACGACACTGCTGGACACAGACCTGCACTGCCCACTTGGTCTGTCCCTTTCCTGCAGCCTTGCCTGCTGATGTACCTCTGCTGGAGCATGAGCCAGCTGGTGCATCTTTCAACTTTTGTATTATTTGATTAATTTATCTTACACTTCTGTCAAGCCAGCTTTTATGAAATAGTGTTAACTGAAGTATACACTTGTCATCAAGTACTCCTTTCAGCTTGTGATTAAGCAGGGCAGACACGTTAACTTTAAAAAAACCCTGCTCTTTGAAGACTGTTTTCTGTTTTCCTCACAATTGTGTTTGATATTTTAAATAGTTTTAAAAGTTTCGAAGCAGAGGGAGGCATCTGTCACTTGCACCTAAGAGCTTAGCAATGTTTGTGTTTGTCACTGCGGGAGAGGCCCCTGCCATTCCTCACTTCACTTTTAGAGCCTGCAGAGGAAAGCTCTGGGGCTGCTGTTTGCTGTTCTCACCTGTGGACACTGAACTTACCCATTCTGTAACTATCAACCTGGGTGACTTTTGCCCCAGAAGAATCTGCCTTCATGTTTTGCATGAATCCATTTTGAAAAGGATTAACTTGATTTTTGTTTTTTTAATCAGCAGCTTCTGAGCCAGCTTGGTTTGGGTGCTCCCCAGAACCATTCAGGCAAAAGATTTCCCAGCCCATTGAGTCCAAGTCGTGCCCGATCCCCACCTTGTCCCCAGCCCAGAGCACTGAGTGCCGTGTCCAGACCTTCCTTGGACACCTCAAGGGATGGGGAATCCAAGCCTCCCTGGGCAGCCCCTTTCAACGCCTGAGAACCCTTTCTGTGAAGAAACTCCTCTTGATGTCCAACCTGAACCTCGCCTGGCACAGTTTGAGGCTGTGTTACTATCCCATATAAAATATTTTCCTTCTGCTGCAGCTACACGACTTCAGACTGAATGGCCTCATTACCTGTGGGCTTCCTTCTGCTGGGGTTCAGCGTCATCTCTTTAAAAAACACTGCACTTCATGTCTTTTTATTGTTACAACTTATTTTTTGCACCATCTCTGGTATTCATTCTTGTTGAGAGAAGTTTAAAACTGCTGGTGTTTTGATTAATATTCTCCCCTTCTACAGAATGGATTTTAAAAGATGGAAAATTGACAATAAATTCTTGCAGCTGATGAGGTTGACTCATGTCCTGCATTAAATAAAATCACACAGGATCTGGGATTTTCTCAGTCTTGCTTCAATTTCTTAGCAGTCATTTAATCTACAGAAAGCTGTGTCTCAGTCTGAAACAAGGAACAAGGAAAACTGTTTCAAAACAAATGTCAAACAGAAGCTAGTCTGGAAAACATTACATCATGATGGTTGTCTGATGGAGGCAGAGGTTGTATATTTTGGAGCCTGATAGTGAGCCACTCTGAGGACTGACTTTTCATGCTTAAAAATAGAGTATTTTGGTTTCCACAATTGCACAACTGTGAGGTTTGCTTTCTCTTTTATTTTCTGTTTTCCCCTCCCATTTCTAGAAGTCACAGAAAAGTCACAGTACAGAATGGAGACACCTGTTGAGTCTTGGAGCTTTCTCTCCCCTAAGACGTCTGTTGAGTTTGTCCTCTTCCTAGCTGGAAGTATCTCACAGAGTAAGTTGCAGCTTTCTGGCCAAGATTTCAAAAGTAATTCTTGGATTGCTTTTTAGGTGCTTAACTCAGGAGACCTTCAAAGGGCACACAGCAGCTCTCAGACAGGTTGGGACTCGGGACAAGCAGCAGGAAATTGCTTATTCTCCACTAGCGTGGCTCTGCGTTAGGAGGTACTGACATGGTAATGATCATTTTGCAACTATTTCAGAACATGGTTTAAAAATATTGGGATCTCCAAACCCTGCTCCCAACTGACAGAATAGAGCCTGTAGGATGTCACAGTGACACTATGCCAAGTCTGGTAATTTCTAATTGATTAAATGCAGTGAAAAGGCATCCAGGGTTTATTATGAAATTCGAGATGGACAGCTAATCCCTGCACTCTAACTTCATTATCCTAATAAGCAAAGGTGCAGACTTTATAGCTGAGGTAATTATACAAAGAATGTACACAATATGAGTGGTATTTAGCATAAAAAGTAACTTGAATGCAGTCCATATCTGGCTGAGAGACGAACAGAACCATAAACCCTTTGATCTAACAATGAGACTTTGAAAGGAACAGATTGTGTACAGTACTGAACCTGTAATCTGCTCACTTTATTGCACTATATGGGGAGGGCCTTATTTATTTACTACTTAGGAAGTGTTTTCAATTTTATAAGTATCTGAAAGAAATCATAGATTATAATTATGCAGTTTTGCTGCACAGAACTCTGTAACACTTTTAAGAACCTCTGGAATCCACAGGGACTATTTGTTAAATGGGAGACATAAATCTTGCCTTTGTGCTCTATCAAATTCTGTCTTGGTCTATACTAATAAAGGCAGTCTATATAATGACTTATCAGGATGTTTACTTTCCATGCTGTTCTTGGGTTCTGAGCCAAAGCCACTGGAATCAAAGGGAGAGACTCCCATGTACTTCAGTAGCATTCACCATCTTAAACCATTTTTCACTGCCTGGAATACTCAGAGGAATGGCCTGTGCTTAATCCTGGTTACCAGAATTAAAAGTGAAACCGTTTTGTTTATCCAGTTTTACAAAACACAGTGTCTGCAGGAGCCTGGGTGGACAAGTGTAAGAGGTGGATGTAATGCTGAAGGCAAATATATCCTCCACAAATCAGGTTGGAGTCTGGGCACAAAGGCATCACTCTATGTGAGGGGAAGGCAGAAAGAATTCTGAAATTTCTTTGTCCAGTAATTTCTTTCTTTCTTTTCCCATGCTCATATGCTCTTTTGGAAAAATAAAAGTCCTGCTGCCGCCTTTAGTGCTGAAGAACTGCCTTTTTTCTTGTTTTCAACTTTATCAATGTTAAATCCAGCAGTCCATTTAAAATGAGTTGATGGTTTGCTGGTCAGTGGTTTATACTGTACTCACTTGTGTCTCACCACTGACCTGGGTCCTTCCTTCTCCGTGGTGCACTCACTTTTGCTGGTTAGTGAGAGATGGGGTGGTGTGCTTCTTGCAAAATTATCATCCAACTGGGTAGGAACTTATTACAAGACCCTACCAAAACCACGCACGAGCTGTCATTTCTTACATCTTTATCCAAAGGTGTCAGACACTGTGTGGGCAGAAACTTGAGAAGTCACCTTTTCTGCGATGGTCGCTCTGCCAAATCAAGACATTAACTGTGAGGATTTATCTCTTATGAATGTGAAGTCATTGCAGGGCGCCAGTCGTCTGCCTTTCACACATGCAGCTTTGCTCTTCCATTGAAAAGAAATGGGATTCCAAAAGCAAAAACATGGGAGAAAATCGGGATCAGAGATGTTACGTTGGACAAGGACTTTGACACTTCATGGAAGTACAGAAACAGTTGATCCCCAAAAACCCCACTAGGAAGAGGAGCAGTGTGTTCTTTTAGAAAATTGCCAGATTGCACTTAAGTCTTTGAGGCTGGTACATGAGAAAAAAGAAGGAAATGACATAGTGGTTTTCAGCTTGTGCTGGTCAGAGAGGTCTCTTGAGCTACCTGAACCTAATGGACAGTGTGGTAAAGTCGCAGAAAATTCCCCTTTATGTTCCCTTCTGCCAGGTTTCAGATGAATGAATTAAAAGTAGTCATCATAAGAACAAGATGAGGCAAGAACGTGCTTTTGACCAGAAAACTTGTTATTTCTGTCCCTTAAGTGAAGTACACAGTTGCATCAGCTCCTCTTGCTTTGGTGGCTGTGGTGCAAATACCCCACACTGCAAGAGTGGGGTGAAATATTTACACTGCATGAAGTAATTGTTTTGCATCCTATCTTTTTGGAAATTGAGACAAAAATTGTTATGGCTAATAATAACACCTGCTAATTAATCTGTAACAATCCTTTGATGTGTGTACTAGGACCGCTTATTATAGATTAACCCCTGTGACTTAACCCACTCCATAGAGCTACCCATCACTTTCTAGAATCTGACCTTATCAACACATATTCCTCCACGTCTCTTTTTTGTATTTTCAGTAAGTGACTTTTCAAACTCCTGAGTGGTGTCTCCCGTTCCAAATGTAGCTTCAAAGACCATCCACCACCTCTCTGTCAGTGTGGTCAAGAGTTGTCTCAATCAGCAGTGTGTTTGCTTGCTGAAAGAAAACCAAGCTAAATAGTCTGTCCCTAGCCTGGAATTCCTATAGAAGGAGAGTGGAGGAAAAGCAGCGCAATTGGAGTATCTGCATGCTTCAGTGGTGAGCTACTGAGTCCAGCTTGGACCTCCAGTGCACAAAGAGCGAGTTCAGTGGAGGCCACCAAGGTGATTGGGGCTGGGGCACGGTGCTGCCTCGTGAGGAGAGGCTGGAGGAACAGGGCTTGTTCAGCCTGGAGAAGAGGAGCAGCCTTCCAGTGGCTTTCAGGAGGTCACTGAGGAGATGGAGCCAGGCTCTTTGCAGGGGTGGGAAGATGAGAACCAATGGGCAGAAGTTGACATGAGAAGTCCAGGCTGGGTATAAGGAGAAATTTTATCCCCACAAGGACAGCGCAGCAGCAGAGTAAGTTGCACAGGTTGCTGTGCAGTCTCCTTCCTCGGAAGTGCTCAGGACCAGTCTGGATCAAGCCCTCACCTCACAGCTGACCCTGGCAGGGGCAGGAAGTTGAACTAGATGAAATGCTGAGGTCCCTTCCAACCTGCCGTCTTCTGTGAACTATGCATGACGTCACTTTTTATTGACTTTGTTTCAGTTATAGGAGTCATATTTGAGGAATATTCCACAAATCCCAGCACTATTCAGTGTACCCTATCTCAGCAACTGCCTCAGGTTCCCCTGCATGTTGGGTTTGCTTGATAGGCAGTTCCACATGAAGAAATAGGTGTTTTATTCAGTGATGGAGGATTAATGAGAGTATATGTGACCATATTCCCAAAGCACACCTTGTGTATGTGACAGAGAGCCACAGCACCAGGGACACAGGTAAGCACCAGCTGTAAGCAGCCCTGCCGGGGTGAGCTTGCATGGAAAAGACTGCTCATTCCCTGCTGACTGACAAGGTAGGGTGAATGTTTCTCCAGTTATATAATGACTGGATAATCAACTAGCAAATTAAAAAAGGAGAAGATGTAGTGAGAAGGTATGTTCAGACTGAAGTCCTTATTTAGATCTGTGATAGGAGACAGAATTTCCTGAATAGTTCAAAGATTAACTCCATGAAGTGGAAGTGGCAGCAGCATGGCAGAAGATTGTGTTCTGGGATGCTCCACAGAGACCAAATGGGGAAATTGTCTGTATTTCAGTGTATAAGTATTGAGCTGGACTTGCAGCTCAAAATCAATGAAAACTGACTAAAAATACTCTGAAGATACTGGAGAATGTGCCATGGAAATAGTCTTTTTTGATAGGTGAAGGCAGATAGTTGCTGGAGAAGGAGCTGTAAGCTCACACCTCACAGCCTCTGGCACCATTTCCCTAACGGGAAGGGCAGAGGGGAGGTGATTTCACGCTCACGGAAAGTTTTGAAAATGTGATGTAATTCGCACAGACACTAAAAGTTGTGCAGATGTAGGCAAGACTGCCCTAACTGTAGCGCTTAGCAAGAAGTCCTTAAAAACGATTTTAAGTAGTAAAAACGTGCATAAAGATAAAGCAGAGCCATAAAATTACCTGAGAAAACCCCTTTCTCCATCCAGGAAACATGGAAAGAAGCATGCCTTGGTGTAGACCAAGGTACATTGTCCAAAGTGTGACACATGAATGTGCAGGAAACAACTGAGTAGATAAAGGCAGGTGTAAGGAAAAGAGACTCAGAGGTCACCAATAAAGAGAAGCACATAAATTTTACTAAAATTGTTTTAACAGTGCTGTGTGGTTTTGGAGTAAAAATGCCCAAGTTTTTAAATTCAGAACTGAAGTTATTTCTATACTTGAATATTCTGTTCTTCATTTTGGCTCAGAAATTTATGGCTTGTTTTTTCAAAACCAGTAGTCAAATCTCTTCTGTTACCTGTCCTTGGTTAGAAATTCTACTGGCCTCAGCCAGTGCTCTGTTACTGAAATTGGAGTTTCTTCTTCAGACCATGCTTTTACTAAAGAAGACATTTGCAGCTCTGTAGTTCACTGTTATTTTTCAAGCATAAAACTGTTTTTGCACACAGTAATCTCGCAATCATTTTTTTTCCTGTTCTGCTGTGACAAGCGTGGATTGCAGGAGCAGAGGTACCAAACACTGTTCTATACCTCTTCCCTAGCCATGTGCCAGCTTTTCCTTATGCTCCACACAGGGACATCTTCAGTGTAGTGAAATGATGTCCAGGAGTGCGGGACATAGAGCCCAACCTGTGACAGCTACGTGCAGGACACCAGGGCTTAGGCCCAGTCAACTGCTAATTGCTATTTTGCTCTTTTTTTGCTTTAATTTTGCCTTTGCTGCTGCAGCTGTCACAGAGGATCCCAGGGGTGAGTCAGGAGGTGTCAGCAATCGCTTCTGCCTGAGCCAACGTGCAGCCAGGCACAACAAAGTCTGGCTATTGATTGTGAGATGGCTTTGGCCCTCCCTCACTTCCTCATCCCTGGCAATTTTGGAGAGGGTGACTGATGAGGGAATTCTGTTCTTTCTGCATGTCTGAGTTTGGCCTAACTGACAGTGAGCAGACAGGAAGGGATGGGTTTACTGGCACGTCTGCAAATTTAGCACTCTCCTTAACTTTCATTTTCACCCTCAGATGGTCACACAAAATGAGAAATTTTCCACCCTGCCCTGCCATCATTTGACATTCAATCTTCCACTGGAGAGCAGGATACAGCAAAGAAACATTGCCCTTTCCACCCTAAACTGCTGCTTTAAATGTACCTTAAATCTGCAGAAACTAAAAAGGAGTCCAGACAGGGCTGGGATCCTACTTTTATTTGCATATTTTCAAGTACCAAGGCCTGGATCTTTTATTTTGTTTTTGGTAGAGCTGTTATCCCCACTTTATCAGGAACATTTTGAAATAATAAAGAAGCCAGTGAAGAAGGGCCTACAGTTACTGGTGAATATCTTAAAGCCCTTAAAGGAATAGTCAGCAATCAGAACACAAACCAAAAAAACCCAGAGTTGCCACCTTGCAAAGTTTGGGGGAAGATTCAAACCAAACAAATTGTCTTTGAGAAACGAAAAACCAAACCAGTGTAAAAGAAGATGGCTGACAGTAATCAGTGAGAGGAGATATTTGGGAACAGCAATAGTTGTTATTAATTGTATCTTTGTCAGAAACCACCAGACATGAGGGAAGTCCTAACAAATCTGAGATGCCAAGTGTTTACAGGGGCTGCTGCAGTACTGTATTTGTTGTGCTGTCACGTGCAGCACTGCTGCAAGATCATCATGGAGACATCTCAGACAATAGTTGCATTAGTTATGAAAAGGGAGTAAGAAAAAGTTCACTAATAACCTGTGAAAAGTTGGGACAGTTGAACATCTCTTTGGGTTCCATGAAGTTGGGAAGATCAGCCCTTCTTTGTCTCAGTGTAGTAGTTCTTTGAAGACTCAAAATGTCCTGATCTCAGAGGAGCAACCTTAAAACCAGAGCTTGATTTGTAAAGGTTTTCAGGAATATGACTTCTTGAGCTCATGCAGAATCTTGGAGATATGATGTATAATATCAGACACAGAATGTGACTCACTTGGAAGGAAATTGCAGAGAGCTGATTCTTGAGGCTACAGACTCAGAAACAAAATTTAACTCCAGGTGACAGCATGGTCAGCATGCCATTGAATAGGTCAAAGTCTGCTCTGAAAGGGCACCTCTTTCATCAAAGTTAATGCAAGGAAAGTAACCAGTTCTTGCACTCTGATATGACAGAGGCAGAAGTGGCTGTGCAAAAATAGGAAATATGGGCAGAATTGGTTTTCTGAAGGAAAAGCCTTCCAAGCACTGTAGAATATTTGTAGAAGGAGTGCCCAGTGAGCTTGTTTAGTTAATCTCTGGTCTGCCTGAGGAATGAATGGTTCTCTCTTGTTCTTACTGTACAGAGGGATTTGTATTATTGATTTTAAGTGAGTAAAAAACAGGTCCTGTTTGAGAAACTGGAGTCATTAAGCAGTTCTCTGAATGGCTGTACCTCAGCCAATCCTTTTAACAATTCCCCTAAGGAAAGATGTTTCTCCTCCTCTGATTATCCCAAATCTGATTTTTCATATCCAATCCCTTTCCTAGATTTCAGCAGTCCCAAGCACAGGGAAATAGGAGGGTGAATACTAAAAGCTTAGAACCCATCGAATTCAATTAAACTTCTACTAAGATATCTTCTTCTTTATAGTACTAGACATTAAGACTGCCCATGTTCTATAGAAGAAAGAGGTTAGTAAGAAAGGGAAGGATGCAAAGAGAATTTTAAAATCCTGTTACCAAGTAGCAAATGCGAAGAATGTAGAGGCAGAATTATCTGGCATGGCGTTGAGTTGCACAGCTCTCTGTTTCTGCCTGCTCATTACATCTGCCTGATGACTGGAATATTTTAAACAAAGGGATGTCACCTGCTAATTCCAGTGAGGGGAAAGGCACCACGTTAAAGAAAAAATCCAATGGTGAAAATTTGTGAACGGTGGATGCAAAGCAGCACAGGCTTGATAAAGCCAAGCAGATGAATGCTCAGAAAACTCAGGTCTGTTTATCAAGAGATTCATCTCTAGTAATCCTGGATGGGATGCATACAGAGGATCTCGTGCATGCACACGTGTGCACAGCACTTGCTTTGCGTTTAGAAATGCTTTACACAATCACTTAATGTTCATTTTCAAATAGAGAAACTAGACACAGAGAGAAGAAAACACCTTGCCCAAGCTTGCCCAGTAAAGGAGCGACAGATGAGAAAAAGACATGCATTTCCTCATTTCTCTCTCTGCCTTATGCCTCATTTCTGTAGATCTTTGGTCGGCACCTGCAAATCTTTCCCTAGTTATCAATGTACCTCATTTGATTCATTAGTCAGCAGATTTATTACCATCTTTAATTTGTAAACCGTTTCCTTAAAACAGCCATGCGTAATATCAAGAAACAAATAAGGCAGGTCAAAATCCTTGCTGGTGCACTGTCTGGCACCACACTTGTGGGCTGCAGGTGCCTGACAGCACTGGGCACTGCTGCCAGCCCTGCCCCGGTGGGGTTCTGCCTTCCAGACTGCAGGGAGAAGCCTGGTTTTCTAAAAGGTACATGTGCACATGCTGCTGACACTGAAAATCTGCTCAGCAAGCCCATCTTCCTCACCCAGCTGTCCCCCTGGTATTCCCACATACAGCACAGTGGGAATAGTTTGTACTTCAGGGAGTTGCATCTTCCTTCCAGTATTCCCAATACTTCGGAAAAGCACCAAGGAACAAATCTCACAGGCAGCAACAGGCAGAACAGGGAGCTCTGGAGAGCAAGAAATTCTACAAATACTCTATTGAGAAAGATCCTTTAAAACTTGATCAAAAGTAAGGAAGTATATGTGTGTGAAACTCAAAATACCTGTCCTTAGTTATAGGCACATGGTTAAATGCTTTCCTGGCCTGTATTGTAAAGCTCTACATCTCTGTAACATTCCTCTTGAAGTTGCTCACTCTCTTCCTGCAGCCATAGGTGGTGTACAGGAGAGTGCCTGGAGACTGGCCACACCATGATAAAAGCTGTAAGAAGCCTTTCAGCATTTATTTTTTAATTTTTAACACTGCATGCAAGGTTGCAGTGTTCAGTGTTGATACCCTGCTCTTTCCAGGAACACAAGCCAAGGCTGCAGCACGCTGAGGGAAGGAAGGGATGCTGACAGCATCAGGAACTGCCTCCCTCCCTCACACAGGTTATGTAATGCTGCTCACGCAGCAGCCACGCACCCTCCACTTCTGCAAGCAATGCAGGATGTGTGGGGAATCCCCCTTATTTCGCTATCCATGTCCAGCCTTCCTCAGAGCTATTTTGCATACATGGTCCAGGACTATAAAATCCTTTTTCCTCCCCAGAGGGATACAGAGCCTGAGAGGTTAAAGGCAAGAAACTTTGACAGAGAGGAGTCTCTCCTGGCAGGGTTGGGAACACCTCTCACAAAAGCACGGTAAGAAGCACCATGTCCAGGTGTTCGTTCTGCCATTCATTTACTGCAGCTCACAGGTAAAGTAATTATATGGCAAACTGTATCTCTTTTTCTGTATTAGGAGCAAAGTGTCAGACTCAGTCTCCTGCTCCAGTTCCAAGCTGTCCAGCTGCTCTGAAAACTTTGGCCCTCCTTTCTGCTGATATAAAGGTTTGTGCATGTAACAGGTAACACTGTCAATGCTATCCACAGAACCCCACACTGCAGGACACAAAGCAGCTTCTTGCTCTGAGTGCCAGTGAAGGGAAATGTGAGTCTGCTCTCTTTCTTTTTGCTTTTTCTTCTTTTATTAAATTATTCTCTTTCTTTTTTCCTGTTATTATTTTTCATCTTTTTCCTCCTTTCCTTCATTTTCTTCCTTTTCCTCCTTTTTCTCCTTGTGTATTGTTTTTATGTTTGTGGGGAGTTTTTCCCTTTTTTCCTTTCTTTCCTTCTTTGCTTTTTTCTTTCTTTTCTTCCCCCTCTCTGTTTCTTCTCTATTTTCCCCCTATATTTTACAAAATTGTATAGTCACATCACAGCATTTTTTATTGCAGAATAATAATTTAGATTTGTTCCTATTTTCTAACTGTTGCATTTCATTTAATAAGCGTTGAGAAATGCTTATTACACATTATTTATTTCACTTGGAGTAGCAAACAATCCTAACACCTTGCAGTTTCTGTGCAGACAGATGCATTTCTCTCCTTGTGTGACTTTACAGCAGACAGTATCTTCAGAGGCCAGCATAAATGTAACTTTTATTGTAAAAGTAATAAAAGTATCAAGATAAGACATAATTTACATCAGGAATATGTGACAATCTATATTTTCTTCCTTTGTCTCTAACTTTTTGGAAACACCAGGTTTTGATTTCTCTTATGAACCAGATTCAAACACTGGGGCTAGTTCTTTTTAACCCTGCAATTTACTGGCTTAGTCTTTCTCTTCTGTCACACCTTCCCTAGCACAAAATCCCTCATGTTCAGAAATGAGCAGAAAATGTATGTTAAAATGAATCATATAAACTTTGTACACTCTTGTGTAAATGCTATGTGTTACATTCAAATAAGTGCTACAGATCTTAGAAACCATGGACTTCAGCCTCTCAGAATCCTGTTTGTCTCTGGCAGGTGGATGCATTGCAAAACATTTTGGTTAATTTACGAACAAGATTTTTTTCATTAATGTGTGAATAACATAGCAACATTCTCATCCCTTTTCTAAGCTTGTGGTCTGCTCAGACACCAATATTTGCTGCTTTACACTACCACAGGTCATCTGAAATTCTCTTGCCAGTATTTTAGACTAGTACGTGGCTTCACATTACACTGACAAAGTGTTAGTATCACTATTCTAAGAATCAAACAATATTCATTTTAAACACAGGATGTTAGATCAGATCAGTTAGACTGGTGAGTTTCTGAGAGATGTTAGAGGGAGTTGCTCTCTTGGGTAAAAACTGACCTTGTTGGTTTCTTTATCCTTAGAAGTGTTCCCACATCACACAAAACAAGGTTCAACACAGTGAACTAAAACCACAAAAAAGCATACAAAATGCTGTGCCCGTGGCAGTTTGTGTTCAAACCTCGTGCTGCCAAGAGCCAGTACCCCAGAGAGAAGGATATCAACAACAACGTGGAGAAAAATAGGAAGATCCATGGGTAAGATCCTGGTTTTTAACGGTTTCGTAGTTTATCTTTGATTTGAAAAGGAAAGATATTGAGTGGCTTGGGTTCTGGAGAAACCTGAATGGAATAATGTTTCCAAATGTTTCCAAAACACTGATATTAACCATAGAACTGTGGGTCTCTGGGTGGTGTAACTTGGCAATGAACATTAAACTCTTGCGTCTAAGTTATACAGTCATTGAGGATATAAATAATCTTACTTTCTCTTTCACAGTCTTAAATTTATTTGATGTATTATAATGGTTTCATGTATTCTAAGTCTCAGGAGGTGTGTATGCTATAAAAATAGCAAAGTGATTATTTATACTGTAAGTTGGTGAAGTAGTTCTGTGATGCAGTTCATACAGGACACTGTATAAAATAAGTTGCACATGCATCTTAAACTTCTCAGTCTTCAGGGTGTCACTTATTTCAGGTTTCATATCCCATTTTCCTTCCTTTCCTTCCACACAGTGCTCCGGGAAGGAGCTTTACTACTGAATCCTGTCCACTCCTATCCACTGCCACTGCCGGTTTATGGGCTCAGTACATACCTCAGAGAAAGCACTGAGCATCTCCCACTGATGCTGAAAGCAAAGCCTAACATAAACTAAGCACGTTGCCTTGTACTGAATTTTCTTTCTCTCTATTGAAGCTCAGAAAAGGATGATGCCAAATTGTACGGTCCAAGCAAGAAGCAGATGGAGAGGCTGCCCATCGTAACTTCGGCAAAGGCCAGTGAGGGAGGAGAGGTCTGTTCCTCATTATTTGATAGTAACAGCTCACGTGAGTGGTGCTTGCTGCTCAAAACTGCTCCAGGTTCTCCTGTGAGGTCTGACTATGGTTGCAGGAGGTTAGGACTGCTGGGAGATCTTTGGGTGGAAGTTCTTTTCTGACAAAAACGGAGCATTGGTAAGATTTAAAGGAAGAAGTGACCTCATGGGGACTGAGATGCCTGATTCCTTTATACACCTTTGCAAACATTTAGTAACAAACCTGTCCTGTTTCTAAAATTGGTTCACTGTTTTCCTGAGACTTTGATTATTATGTTCAGAGATGAGGGCTTATTGAAATTACAAAGGTGTTTGCAGTGGCAGATACTGTTTGATTAGTACAAAAATACTTTGTTACCACCATTTCATATCAAACTGTAGATTAGCTCAGTAGTTTTGTAGTCAAATACTCATGTTGGAGCAGATCACATTCATACCTAGTTTCTTGAATTTAATCCGAAATATTTTGATGTTAACATAAAATTTAAAATGAAAGATATTCAATAGGTCTGAAGTCAGTATGTATTTTTATCTGTTCTCTGTCCAGAATCTCCCTCCAAATGACATCAAAGTTTCAAACCAAATATCAGGATGTCCAAGACATGTAAAAGTAAGAAACTTGGAAAATGGATCCAGCTTTCTTGACACACTACATCTGACTGCAAAAGAGGTAAAATGTGGAAATCTGAACAGAGACTTTTCAGAAATTTGAAAAGATACAGAATGCAACACTGTTTTTTGACATTTTATTGTTTTTCAGGTTATCAACTGCCGGACCAAAGCCTGCCAAGGGTCACTCATGACCCCAAAGGGCCTGGTGAGAGGTACCAGAGATGGGCCAGTTCCACTGGAAGATCTTTTACCTCAGGCAATAGACTTCCTCAAGCAATACTACAGTTCATTTAAAGAGTAAGTCAATTTATTTTTAGTATAAAATCCTCTACCTACCTGTCTGTCTGTGAGCCTCCAGGAGGCTTTGGTTTCTTCACAGCCCTTGGTAACTATCCTGTTTTATAGCATACATTCAAAAATACATAAGGACTATTAGAAAAGCTAAATAAAATTGTCATTGCACTTCATGTGCTCCATCTGCCAATCCAAGATCTTGGGAACACAGGGAAGGACTCTGGACTGTGCACTCCTCAGCCCCATCCCTTTGGAGTGTGCTACATTCCGGGACATTGAGGACTCTCCGCCAGAGCGTTACCTTCTGTTTTCTTGGGATTAGCTGCACTCAGATCAGTCTCAGACATGAATAATGTGGATAATGCCTTTTGTTTGTGCTGTTCCAAATATCTTTTCTCTGTGTTCCTCTCAAGGCTTTAGCTAAAGATTGGAAGGCCAGTGTTGCTTCTCAGCCTTGCCCTGTGCTATCAACATAAGCTCACTGAGCATTCTGAGAGGGGGTTGTGTTTTCACAAAAATGGCCATGGTGCAGGGGCATCTTGTTGCAGGAATTGCTGGAACAGCTGGTTGATGTCCAAGGGCTTGGAGTGACATTCCACATGATGAGCTTTCAAGAAACAGTTCAGTGTTTGCTCATCCCATTAGGAAACATTATCAAACTTTCGAAAGGACTCAGCCACATCATGGCAACTTCTTTAGACACTTTGAACTCTTTACAAATCTTTCTTCCCTCTGAACCTTTCGGAAAGTCCCTGTCTTACACATAGGCTGTCCTCACCAGCCCATTGCATTTGCACATCTCTGTGTCTCTGCTCATGGCTGTTTGATCACATTGATTTACACTATCTCACATGCTTGCCCTTGATCTTTCATCTTGCTGAAAATGTGAAAACTCTCAGACAGTGCAGGCTATTTTCATTCTGTCTGTAAGATAACAAAACAATTTTTGTCTCTTCTGTGATAAATATTTTCTAATGTTTTGACTTCACTCTCTGTTATCAAACTCAAGAATTTTAGAGTTGGTTTCCCTGACAAAGGAATTGCTCAGCACTTCCTTTTAGGAATTAAAATCCTACTTACATTACTCGGAAGAGCCATGGCCTTGTAAAAACAATGGAACTTTGAGAGGACAGTCACTCTCAGCCTACATTTGCCCTGTTCTCTGGTTTTCATTTGCTTGTGATTTTTTTTTCAAATTAATCTATAAAATCCAAATTTAAACCGAAAACTTGCACAGAATAACTTGTGACCAATCCATTAATGTAGTGGGTGGTGAAAGGATGGTGTCACTATTTAAATTTCTAGTCTGTTAGTTTCTTCATGAGGCCAGTAAGCTCTGTCATTGCACTCCATAAGGACAAGTCGTAAAATCTGATGCCAAAATATAAAGAGAACATCTGCACTTTGAATGAAATTCTCATCGTTTCTTTTCATGGCTGTTTCCTGTTCAAAAGGCCAAAAATCAAAGAACAGCTGAGCCGACTGGAAACAGTGACCAAGGAGATAGAAGCAACAGGAACCTACCACCTGACAAAGGATGAGCTGACCTTTGCTGCCAAGCAGGCCTGGAGGAACGCGCCCAGGTGCATCGGGAGAATCCAGTGGTCCAATCTGCAGGTGAGCTGTGGCTCTACACCTAAGCTGTGGCCAAATAGTCCTGTGCTGTGACTCAGAAGAATGTCCTTTCCTTTGGCAGAACATGCCACTGCTTCAACTGAGGAGGACTGCCTCCTGTTCATATCAGGAGATTGGGTTTTTTTGTAGTTCTCTGCTTCATGGCTGAATGAAAATGTGTAGCAGTGTGAGTGTAGGAATCAGGTGTATCATGGAACCAGGTGCATGTTTTGGTCCTTGGTGGATTGTTATGTGTGAAAATGATGCATATAAGGACTATGGAAATGAACCTTTCCTAGAGGAGCTACAATCTTTCCATTCCTTAATTGCATAGGAAAAATAACAACCTTGCATTACTGTTTCAAAATTAGTCTTCTTCTTTACATTTCTGTTGGAAACATGCAGGTGTTTGACGCACGGGACTGTAAAACAGCCAAGGAAATGTTTGAGCATATCTGTCGTCATATTCAGTATGCCACAAACAATGGGAATATAAGGTAGGTCTCTTTAATTTTAATTTTAAACAAAAAAATCACATCCAGATCTAGCATCAAAAACACATGAAATGGTCTATCTAAACATTTTGACAACTTGTCTCTGCTCTTAATTTTCCTGGTCCTTACATGTTCCTCTCGTGTTCCATCAACCATCTTGAAATTGTATAACTTTCATGGCTGATGTTGCAAAACCTTTTGCAGTTCCTGGGGAGAAGAGATAATTTGAAGATTCGGGGAGGTGGGTAAAGAGGATGAGTGATTTTATTCCTACTGATATTTCTTTTAGAAACGTAAAACATTTTGTGTTGGTACCAATTTCTGTGTGAATAGTGAGGATGTGTTTGATGTGCTGCTGTGGTGTAAAGGTGTGCTTTGTCCTGGGCAGATCGGCCATCACGGTGTTCCCGCAGAGGACGGACGGGCAGCACGATTTCCGTGTGTGGAACAGCCAGCTGATCCGCTACGCTGGCTACCAAATGCCGGATGGCTCCGTCCTTGGAGACCCTGCCAGTGTGGAGTTCACACAGGTACCGCTCCAAACTCACCGCCACAGCTGCTTCCCACCTTGGCTAACCCACCTCCCTGGGGCTTTTTCCTCGCATGTGTATGCTGAGAGAGAGGCAGGTGAGGAGTGAATGGGATGTTCTGCCCCACGAGTTCTAGGTGCAGGCTGGAACAATAATTTCCTACAGTCCTGATACAAAAGTGCTGCCCTCCATCTCAGAACAGGGTGAGCTAATACTGTCAGGGGACACAACCAGGGACACAACCAGTACGTCATCAACATGACTCAACATTGTTTGAATGGGAAAGAGAACCTTCTTCATTTAGAATTTACCTCAGCAGGTTTCAGAGGGTTAAAATTCTTTTGTCTTCAGATCTGGAGGGGAAACCTGAAAAGAACACAAAATGTGCTTTCTGTATTTGCAGTTGTGCATTGAGCTTGGGTGGAAGCCGAAATATGGCCGCTTTGATGTACTTCCACTTGTTCTCCAAGCGAACGGCCAAGACCCAGAAATATTTGATTTACCTCCAGAAATTGTCCTCCAAGTGCCAATGGAGCATCCAAAGTAAGCACGCAAATTTTAGATAATTACATTTTTGCCTCTGCCTCACCTTGGCAGGTTATTGGGCTGCCCCTGTGGCAGTTATTTTATGAGTTCTTTGTCAGGATGAAATGATGGTAAATTATCCTGAAAGATAAAATGCCTGTTAAACAGTGAAATGAGATTTAAATTAAGGAAGCAAATGACAGTTTTGTTGGAAATCTTTTTTCCCAATCTACATTTCAATTATATTCAGAACTTTAAAAATCATAATTTCTTATGCCAGTGTAATACACATGTAAAATATGGCTGCACTCATAACAAAGTGTTTATTGCCTTTCTCTCGTTGTTGTTTTCTTCTTGTTTGCTTTGGGCCCTGCCTGCAGATTGCAGAACTTTGTAATATGGTTCTGCAGTTCCTGTAGCTGGTGATTCCCAATTACTGCACTGAAAACTCCTGTGAGTTTCTGCAGACCCTGCCCGAGGGTCTCCCCTTAGAATTGGTACTCTTTATCTTCCTGGGCTTCTCTGGTTATTCCCTAAAGGAGGAAAAGGCACACAAATAATAACTCAAACTGCTCGATTGGCAGGTATGAGTGGTTTAAGGAGCTGAACCTGAAGTGGTACGCGCTGCCTGCCGTGGCCAACATGCTGCTGGAGGTGGGAGGGCTGGAGTTCACCGCGTGTCCTTTCAATGGCTGGTACATGGGAACAGAGATAGGAGTGCGGGACTTCTGTGATGCGCAGCGCTACAACATCATGAAGGTAACCTGCTGGAGGGGAGCTGGACTGGGCTGCAAAGGGAGTGAACTTGGTGCAGGAAGAGTTTTGAAAAAGAGACACTATTAGTGTTCACTGGGATGGGAGAGAACCACTTCCTGCTTCATGAAACTGGAACATCCAGAACTCCAAAATTCCAGTTTGTCTTTAATCTCAGGTGTTTCTGCTGCCATCACTTTCCCCAGCATGAGACTGACTCTTTCGCCTTCTGCACAACTTTTTCCTGATACAAAAGCGATGAGATCATGGGGTCTAAGTTCCACATGGTGAATTTGCTTTTCCCTTTTCTCTCTCTTTTGCACATGAAGGAGGTAGGGAGGAGAATGGGGCTGGAAACAAACAAACTGTCATCGTTATGGAAGGACCGAGCTGTTGTAGAGATCAATGTGGCTGTGCTTCACAGCTTCCAGGTAAGTCAAGAGTGTGGGATCTGGAGAGACACTAAACATTCACTGTCCCTTTTTCCTCTCACTCAGTGGAGATGGCATTATGATTCCAATAGAGTTATTCTAGGTTTACACCTGGGAAAGTAGAGGAATCCATATTTTCTCACAGGTAAAGGCAGAAGGAAAAGGAAAAGCAAAAGAAAAGGAAGTTAAGGGCAAGACTTTTCATCCTTTTAACATGTTTAACATGTTTAACATGGTCTATGTTTCAAAACCTATGTAAATCCATTGGATTAATATATTTTATTTTCAATTCCAGTTTGATTTAACATATCACAACAATATGAAAAGTGGGTAAAAGTGAGTCAGAGGCTTTGCAGCATGCGCTTCCAGTGCTGCAGAGGTAAAATGCTGATGTTAAAGAAAAGATCTAAGAGTTCTTAATCAAAGGCCCGTGCCACAATCTGTATCTTTACAGTAATTGCTGATAGTATTTATTTCCCAGCCCTGAGTAAAGTCCTTGAAATATTGACCAAAGCAAGAGGATTACTTTAGCTACACCAGGCAGAAGGGCAGAATAGGGTTTTTAATGCATGTTTTTCTTTTTGCCACTGTTCTAGAAACAGAATGTAACCATCATGGATCACCACTCAGCCTCCGAGTCCTTCCTGAAGTACATGCAGAGCGAGTACCGCGCGCGGGGCGGCTGCCCAGCAGACTGGGTGTGGATTGTGCCTCCCATGTCAGGCAGCATAACCCCCGTATTCCACCAAGAGATGTTGAACTATGTCCTCACTCCCTTCTATTACTACCAGGTACACATCATCAAAAAGAAAAACCGACTAGCAGACAACTTCAGCAGTGCAGACGTGATACGGGACCTGAGGGAGTCTGGGTGCCACGCCCTGGTTCATGAAAGTTCACTAGACAGTTTCAGAAGTAGCAGACAGGAGTTATTTTATGTGGGAGGTGCTATAAGTTCTGTTGAATTCTCTGGCTTTAAGTAAAATGCAGTTTAATGCACCAGAGACTGATCCCATATTTGCACTCAGTGGATTGTATATACAGATTCTATTTGATCTGGCCCTTTAAAGATACACAAATTGTTTATTTACTATTTTGCATTCCTTACCTAAAGCTTAACTTTTTTTTTTTTAAAGGTGGATGCATGGAAAACACATGTGTGGCATGATGAGACCCGGAGGCCAAAGAAAAAAGAAATAAAGTTTAGCATCTTGGCAAAGTAAGTTGTTCAAATAAGATTCTTCATGCTTTCTCCAACTATTCTATGTTTCTGTTCTTCTTCTTTAAAAGAAAATATTACAGTAGGGACCACTTGAGTAGTTTGAATCATAGCCATACCTGTCCACCCTGAGGTAACATTCCTATCTAAGGTTCTTGCTCAGGGCTATCTAGAGTGTGTTGCTTCTGAACCATCTTCCAAGGAAAAACCATGCTCAAGCTCAGTCTTTCCTGGCTTGCTTGTGAATCAACCTGAACTAGTGTAGCTCCGTTAAAAGTTGTCTGTGATTGTTCTTTCCCCAGGGCTGTGCTCTTTGCATCCTCACTCATGCGAGGAGCAGTGGCCACCAGGGCCAAGGTCACCGTGATCTACGCGACAGAGACGGGCAAGTCAGAGACGCTCGCCAACAACCTGTGCAGCCTGTTCAGCTGTGCCTTCAGCACTAAGGTGAGCAGCACAAATCAGCCACACCATGTGGAGACAGGAGTTTGGCTCCTGCAGGCTTTTCCATTCCCCAAACCTGTGTTTTGAATGTTCAGTAGATGTAAGTTGGACCAGAACTTTGGTTTTGTATTCATTTAGCATAATGAATTGTAAGTTTGGTCAGCAGTCATCTGAGATATCTAAGGCTAGTTCTTATGTCTGCTAGCAATATCTCATGAGTTTTATTCCTTCCAGATTCTGTGCATGGATGAGTACAATATTTGTGACCTGGAAAAAGAAACACTTCTTTTAGTGGTTACTAGCACTTTTGGAAATGGAGATTCTCCAGGTAACGGAAAGGTAATGTTCACCTCAGAAGTGTGTGAGACTCACCTCAAAGACCAAAGGCAAACCTTTCATTTGTCTCATATCCTTGAGTAAGATATGGATCAGGTCTCACTTCTGTTTTAAATCAGAGTATTTTTCTAACTTTAAGTATTTTATGAATTTTTATGCAGACCTTTAAGGACTCCTTGCTCAGACTGAAACTGCTGGGAAAGAAAATTAGGTAAAAATACTTTGTTGTTTGGTTTGCATGTGATTGAGTCCTTTTGCACTCCATGTAGCATAACCCAGCAATCTTCTTTTCATCTCCTTCTCCAGATATTCTGTGTTTGGTCTGGGGTCCAGCATGTACCCAGAGTTCTGTGCCTTTGCTCATGCCATTGACCAAAAACTGGCCCAACTCGGGGCTGCCCAGCTCGCTCCAGTGGGTGAAGGGGATGAACTCAATGGGCAAGAAGAAGCTTTCCGCAGCTGGGCAGTCAGTGCTTTCAAGGTGATTGTAGAAATATAGCTCATATTCTAGTCATTCATCCATTCATTTTAGTTCCATTCCCATAAAAAATGAGGGAAAATTAAGGAAACCAAACATCTAAATTCTTATCTGAACTTGGAACTCCCCTCTTCTCTACTGCTTGCCTAACTTGGAGAGGAAACTGGGTCCCTTTTCTATTATTTTTTAATATCCACACAAAATTGCATGAACCCTTTTGGATAAGGGAATGCTCAGTATGAATAAGTGTAGCATCAAACATCTGAATTTTTTGCAGTAGATCTTTTTTAGCTATAGTGGTATAGAAGTGGAACCTTACTGAACTCACTGAACCCACACACCAGAAGCAATAAAAAACATCAATCTGTGAAACTGATAGCTCCTTATTAGGATTATGACAACGCTAAGAATATATACTTTTTTTACTGTGAATAACCTTTATTTTTGTGCGTTTTTTTATCTAGACTGCCTGTGACATTTTTAACATCCGTGGGAGACACAGTATTCAGTTGCCTGACATCTACACCTCTGAGGAAAGCTGGGACCCTACCAATTACAGGCTAGTGCATGACTCCCAGCCCATGGACCTGACTAAAGGTATTGCTCCCACCTTCCCCTCCCTCTGCCTTTGCTGCTTCAGAGGGGCTGAACTGTGAAGGTTTCTCAGACGTGCTCTTGGCCCTGCTCAATGCTAGAATGCATATAATGAAGTGCATGGTCAGATTTAAAAAGACACTGGTTTACACTGCATAAGTTATCTTTTCCAGCACAATAACACTGGAACTATCACACATTTAGACAGCCCCAGAGGAACAAAAGCTGAGATGAATTGCTTTTAGTCAGGGAATACAGCACACAGAGCTGACTGATGGTTGGTCATGTTCTAGGCCAAGCATGGTTCAGGTTCATGGAAGACATTTTAAACAAATCTAATCACAGAGTTACCGAGAGTCATATTCTCTTTTCCCACCAGCTCTTGCAAGCATTCATGCCAAGGATGTAATTCCCATGAAGCTGAAATTCAGGCAGAATCTTCAAAGTTTGAAGTCCAGGTATGCTACTTCGTTATTTTGAATATTGCAATACTACATTTTACTAAAATCTTAAACATCTAAAATGCCTGGTTATAAACATCTTCTCCCTGCAGTTATTACAAAGTATATAGAAATTTTGTACTGTCCTTAGTAGAAGCATGTGAGCTGTGCAGGGACTGCACTTTCCCTGGCTGATTCCAGACATGTTTATACTGTACTGGACAGGGCAGGCAGAACTTCAGCACCCAATTTGTTTGGATACAAGTACTTCACATACCTGGACTCTGATTTGTTTAAGTCTCTGTGAAGTCCTAAGCTGGTCTGGTATTTGGTAATGAACACAAGGGAGCCCTTGCCAGCTGCCACTGCAGATTTATTCCTTTCCTGTGCAATCCAAGGGAAATCCTGTCAATGTAACCTGTCTCGTTTCTCTTTCTCCGCCACGCAGTCGTGTTACCATTCTGGTTAAACTTTACTGTGAGACTAATCAGGAAGTGCACTACCTTCCTGGGGAACACATCGGGATTTTCCCGGGCAACCAGCCAGAATTAGTGCATGGCATTATTGCACGTGTCAAGGATGCCCCTCCAGCTGATCAGACTATCAGGCTTGAAACCTGCATAGATGGTAAGTTGGGTCTCTTTAGACAAAATAACAGAGGATGTTGGACAGATTCCTCTGTAATTCCTAAGAATTTTTGTTGACTGAATTTGATTCTATGATCCTTTTCTAAAGTTTCAGTAGGATTTTGTTGCTGCTTTTTAGTTATTCTTACAATTCTTTGTTCTGATTTTGCACTTTCTGGCAAAACCATGACATCACCAGGGTTTGCAGAGGTACCTGAGGTGACACTGCTTGTAATTCAGTTGCTGAATTGGCCATCGACTGCAATTAAATTAATCAACAGTTTGCTTATTGTTGCTACATGTGGGAGTCCTAAAATAGACTTATATGTCCTGCCCATCTTTCCCATCTTAGTAAGAACAATCATAGGATTTGGGCACACAGAAAGATGGTTTCCCCAAATGAAAGACTCTGACTTTCCAAGTGGTGTTTTGTTGTCATGAAGTTTTCTGCGTCAGATCCATCCCTTATGAAACATTCAAAACCTCACAATAACCTCTTTCAGATGGGTTCTGTGGTCTAAACCTGCTGCACCCTCACCTGAAGGGGTGTTTTGAAGGACACAGAGTTTTGCAAAGCTCTACAGCTGTCAAATAGCATGGGGGTTGCCAAGTGTCCTCTTATTTCCCTCATTTCCAGGTGGCTACTGGACAAGTCACAAAAAGATTCCAGCCTGCACACTACCCGAGGCTTTGACATACTTGCTTGATATCACTACTCCACCCTCCCAACAACTGCTAAAAAAACTCTCCCAGCTGGTGACAGCGGAAGGAGACAAGCAGAGGCTGGAAGTGCTGTGTCAGGTGAGCCTTAGGGCTGGAGTTTTATTTGCAGTACTGTGCACTGGGCCCTCTGACACTGTAGCAGAAGCTTAAGAAGTTTTTGTAGCGATGGATTTTTATGCCTCTGTTACATATTCTGTGGTCTTGGACAGCCAACCACAGTGAGAGAAAGAGGGGTCTTGAGGTTCAGCTTGGGCGTGGGACCCGAGATCTGGTGTTTCCTGTGTGGTTCTGGGTGGGTCATTTGCCTGCCTAGTCCCGTTGCCTCACAGTGGTTTCCGATGAGACGCCCTCAAAGACCTTACACTTAGCACGTACCGGAGCTGGAGGGGAGCTGCTAGATGTTTTTGTCATAGAATTTGCTACCCTGCGGGTCAGAGGGGTATGGCTTTAAGTACCCAATGACTCGCAGGTGTGGTAAGTGCTGGCTCCTCCTACCAGGTTCAGGGAGGCTCCGTGGGGTCAGGACCTGGGACTGTACAGCTTTGTGGATGTCCCATGACAGGGAGCTGAGAAACGGATTCTACTTCAGTGTCTGCATCCTCACAGAGAGCTGGTGTCTGAGAACGCTGTAGTGGGGATTCTGAACTTCTTTGTTCAAAATTAAATGGTTTCTTAGGAAACTCCACTATTGGTCCTGGCAAAGTTTTGAGAATTCTTTGTTGATTTGCCTGCATATTTAATTGAATGTAAAGCAGAAATCTTATATAAGTGACATTTCATATGCCCCTGCTCTCCTGAACTCAGCATGACATGGTAACACTGTGGTGATGCCCTTTGGCTTTCAGAGCACAGAAGAATACAATAAATGGAAGTTTTACAACAGCCCGAACATCCTGGAGGTCCTGGAGGAGTTCCCCTCTGCTGAGGTCTCCACAGCTTTCTTGCTGACACAGCTGCCACTTCTGAAGCCCAGGTACTATTCTGTCAGCTCCTCCTGTGACATGACAGCCAGAGAGATTCATCTGACAGTTGCAGTTGTAAACTACAGGACAAGAGGTAATGAACTGTTGTTTTCATTGCTCTCTTAATTAAATGATATTTAGGCTGCATTGTGGTTCAGGAAAAAACTGTGTCTGCCATACAGCATGAAGCTTATCTGTAATAAAAAATGTGTGTTGACATACCTGCAGAATAGTACCTGCAGTGCAGCTGTTCATCCTGGACCAAGATTTGCTAAAATCCTGCACCATCATCAGTGTAGCCTTGTTTTATAAATCATTACTAGACATACGTTTATTTTAAAGCTATAATTTTAAGTATAAACTGTGCTTTTTTAAAAACAGAGGGCATTTGGGTGCTGACAGGTGTTCTGCCTTGCTCTGCTTGTAGATGGAGAGGGGCCTTTGCACCATGGAGTCTGCAGCACGTGGCTGAACACAATAGAGCTCAATGAAACTGTTCCCTGCTTCATCCGCAGGTAAAGAAAACTAAACAACCCAAAAAAGAGCAATTCTTAGTTCAGCTTCTTCAGGGGGTTTTCCTTTGTTTGGATATTTTCAAGTGACTGGTGAGTGCAAGTTGGAATAGCTTGGTCTGAGAAGAGAGGGAATTCCCTGTCTTCCAGAGATGAGATCCTTTCCCATGCCTCACAAATCACTAGAAAATTCTGAAATAATTCTATTCCTATGACCCCATCCCCACTGTCAGCTTCTCCACTGCAGAGCTAGGAAAGGGGAGGGAACAAGGAGCACCCAGTTCAGCCTCATTGTTGCTTTCAAACTGGGGACTTGGGCTGTGCTGCTAAGAGTCATTCAGGCAACTGAACATGAATTTCAGTCAGAAACCAGTTACCTAATTAACATATTTTTGTGTTTCAGTGCTAATGAGTTCCACCTGCCAGAGGAGCCGGCCAAGCCCTGCATTCTGATCGGCTCGGGCACAGGGATTGCTCCCTTCAGGAGCTTCTGGCTGCAGCGCCTCTATGACCTGGAGCACAGAGGTACCTGTGGGAACCGTCCGGGCAGGGCTGGCAGAGGGACACCCCCGGTCCTTCACACAAGGGCTCTGCAGCCAGACACACCCACAAACATCAGCCAAGAGCCCCTGCAGAGATTGTCACCCCCAGGCTGAGCGGGCACTGCACTGTCACAGCCAGTCCATCCCCCCAGAGACCGTTTGGTGGGCAGGGGGTGTTTGGGGACTGGGAGGGCACAGCCTGTGTGCCAGTCCAGTGTGTCAGTGACTGCCTCAGGCACTCAGACAAACACTGTCCCACGCTGGTTTCAGGGCTCAGAGGGGGTGACATGACGTTACTGTTCGGCTGCCGGCAGCCAGACCTGGATCACATCTACAGAGAGGAAACTGAGGAAATGCAGAGGAAGGGAGTCCTGAAAGACCTCTACACAGCTTACTCCAGACTGCCTGGCCAAGAGAAAGTAAGGCTGGTTCCTTTCTTCTTTAAGGGTAAACTCCTCCAGAATCATCCCTCAAGTTAAGATGTAGACTCTGTTTGTTCTTTCAAAAAATGTTAGCATTTTGCTTCAGTGTACTATGAGCAGGTGACAAAAGGCCCCACTCCTTCAAATGAAGGAAAATCTCCCTGTGCGCTCCAGCACAAGCAAGCTACATAAATACAACCCCTCACTGCAACAGAGAGGCACATCCATTGCAAACAGCCTTTGAAACTAGAACTGGAACATTTTCAGAAACCTTAGATTTTGCAGGATTTGATTATCCCCTGAGTTAAAAATGAGCTGGCTCTGGCCATTTGTCCCCATTTCAATGACACAGTGACGAAGGAAATTAATTTTGCATAGAAGAAATCTTGACTGGACAAAAAGCCAGCACTCAAGTTACCCTCTTTTTAGCTCTCCTGGCAGTTAGGAGACTTTGGCAGATAGAAGAGGTTTTGTCTACTCAAGTTTGATCAAGAGACAGGCTCAGGTTCCAAATCTGGGGCTCATAAAGGCACCTGAAAACATTTTTCACCATTGTGGCGGTGCAGGACAGAGCTGGAACAGATGGGGCACTTAGAGCCGCAGGGCACAGACCCACGATGGATTGAGAAGGGCCAACAGCCACAGCAGCATTTAAGAAACGTGGTGCGATGAGCCTTTTTGTGTTTCTCAGGTCTATGTTCAGGACATCCTGCAGAGGCAGCTGGAGGCCCGCGTGTGTGAGGTGGTGCACGGGCAGCAGGGCCACGTGTACGTGTGCGGGGACGTGCGCATGGCGCGGGACGTGGCGAGGGCGCTGCGGGCGCTGCTCGCCCGGGCCCTGCGCCTCAGCCCGCAGCAGGCAGACGAGTACTTCCTGCAGCTCAAGGTATGCTCTCATCACAGGCCATTCCTTGCAGCGGGTGGGGCACAGGAGGCTGCATAGCCACGCTCAGGGTCCTGCGGCTGCCGTGAGCTCCTTTGTGTGCGCGCACAGGGAGCAAAGCTCTGAGAGAGCGGCTTGGTCCGCCCCGGGACTGCCAGCGCAGCTTCTGTTTGGTCAGGATGTGAGAGGGACTCTGCTGCTCCTACAAATGCATAAGGCCTTTTAGTTACTGAACTGATGGATAAGGAGTAGCTGGAAGCATTGAATTCATCTCTTGGGTGTCCTTTCTTTTTGCAGAGCCAAAAGCGATACCATGAGGATATATTTGGGGCTGTGTTCCCACACGAAGTCAAAAGAGCTTTGCAACCCACCAGCTGAAGAACAAATCCACTTGTGTTTTAGACAATACTTGCACATTTGTTGTTCTTTTCAAAAAACAGGGAGTCAAATCCTCTTTCATATACATGTTCAATCATGCACGTGCATAGGATTGTAGGATTTGACTCTTTAACCTCAGCCTTAATTAAGTAAAATATGAAATTTAACTTTTGTTGCTATTTATTCTGACTGCTTTTAATACATTATCTTAATAGTGAAAGTGCAAAGTATTTTTTTAATACTGTCTTTGCTGATATAAATCTGGTGGGTTTTGTACATACATGGAAAATGTAGAGTTTTGTACTGGGTTAAATAGAGCTGAAATCTTTTTTTTTAAAGAGTACAGTTTATCTTTGTGACTTTATTTATATCAGATTGGTTTACTTGCATGTTATCTTCACTTGAAAGCAAATGAGTGGATGGTTGTGTTGCTGGGAGTTGTCTGGCCGTGTGCCTGGATCTGGAGCAATGTTTGCAAATGAGGTAATAATGTGCTGGTCCCCAAGTGGAAACACCTGCTGCTTCCACCTCAGCTGTATCTGCTCAACAGGCAGCAGTGCTGAATTCTGCTTTGTGGGACTCAGGTACATGAACCTCAGTTGTTATTACACAGCCTATGGCACAAAGGTTCCAAAAATTCCAAAGCACTTTGTACATTTGAGTTCTGTGTTCTGTTTGACTTGATTTGGCCGTAATAAAATCTGCTTTTATAATGAGACAAAGTGTGTGGATCAATGAACCTCTTCTTGCTCTTGGCTCCAGCCTGTAAAGGCAGAGGTAACTAAGTCAGCTCTCAGGTTGTGGTGAGGTGGGTTTGGGCTCCCGCCAACACTGCTCCCTGAGCTAAGGGCCATCTCCAGGAGTCACAGTCTGTCTATGATCAGGTTTGCATTTTTGGTACTGCCAGGCAAGTGTGAGTTTGCACCAGGGAGTGAGACTGGCTTGAAGCTGCCCTCATTGTATTGGGACTTGGGCTCTTTCTAGGCCTTGCAGTTACATCAGAACTAGTCCCTTCTCTGAAATTACCAGGGCTATATGAGCATATTAAAAAAGCTTAAGGTGAGATTTTCCTGTCATCCCTTGTGTCCAGGAGCTGGAACCTGAAGAAGGCAGAGTTGAGACTCAAAAGTCAGCAGTGCCTCATGTGAACAGTGTGTTTCACACATGCTTCAGGACAGCCTTAGCCATAGGATCCCACACAGCACAGATGAGAGGACGTGGACAGTGGCAGAGAACAGCAACAGAGAGTAAGGACAGAGGAGGCTCCTGGCCGGTAGGGAGTAACGTTATTAACTGAGGGGGTAACATTATTAACTGAAGGAAAAGGAACTCAACATGTGGACAGGGTCCATGAGTGCAGAAAGTCGGGCCCTGCCTCAGGAAAACACAGGAAACCTGGGGGCTGGTGGGGCCAGGCAGGGGCAGGGGGATGAGGGACAGCTGAGACTCACAAGGAACACCTGAGGCTTGTTAGGAACACCTGAGGCTTGTTAGGAACACCTGAGGCTTGTTAGGAACACCTGAGGCTCACAAGGGACAGCAAAGGGCTGTGGGGTGGGCTGTGGCAGAGGATGCCTGTGCTGTGGTGATGTATGAGGCTGGTGAGCTCTGGGCCCTGGTGACAGTGAGGCCAGGTAGGTGAAAGGCTTTTTGTTTTTCTTGGTGTTTTGGTAGTACTACGTTATATTATCCACGTACAGATGGGTTCTGCCTGCCCCAGTAAACCCCCTGGGAGCCAGGGCTGGAGCTGATGCCTTGTCTGGGAGGAGCAGGCTGACCTCTGAGAATGAAGCCAGGATGTGGTATGTCCAGCTTTCCTAGATCCTGCTCCAGTCAGTTCATTTGTAGTCTGAGCTTTGTGAGTTGTTGTTTGGTGCCTCCTTTGAGTGAATCCCTGTTTATGTGGCTGCTCTGGGGTGTTTTGCTGTTGAGCATCCAGCTGGGCTGGTGAAATGATCCTGTCTGGTGTGGGGGTTTTAAATGCTGTTGAGCATTGCAGTGTAGCTGGCTGGGGCTGGAAACGCTCCCTTTGTGCTGGGTTTGTCTCCCTTGGGATGTGTGTGCTGGCTGCTCCTGTTCCCGTTTGCTGCAGCTGTCTCAGGGCAGAGGGACCCCAATGTTGGTGCCTCGGACAGCCCGGGGCAGTTCTGGGGTACAACTCTGAGCAGGGAAACATCAAACTGCTCCAGTCATAGCTAGGGCAGAACCTTGTGCTTGGGGACTGGAGTTTGTGTGTTCTGGTTTTTCAAATGAAACACCTCTGCCCTTCAAGTATAATTGAGAATTACATTCGTTATTTCTTATTCTTTATGAAAGATAACAAAGCTTAACTTATCTTAAGATTTTTGTTTGCGTGTGAGATGTAGATAAGATGGATGACATGTAAAACTGCTTTTATGATGCCCTGGCCCATTCCTGGCAGGATGGCACAAAGCCGCTGTTATTCTCGGCACAAAGCTGTTGGCAGCAGCAGAACCTTCCTGGGATTAATTAACACCTGGTAATGGCACTTTGCAGGGTCTACCTGGCAGAGCTCTGCCCCTACTCTGCAGGTGGAAGGTGGTGGCAGAACCTTGTGCAAAGGATGGGGAAGGTGCTGGGGGTCCCAGAACAGACTCAAGTGGTGCTTTTGTGGGAGGGGGGGGGGGGAGCAGCTTCTTAAAGAGTTTGGTGCTTCAAGAAAACTCAGTGGTGGCTTCATTAACCATTTAATAATGTGACTCATCATATCCGGGAGGGAAAACTTTGATAATTGCAACGGACTGGTGCAGGGGGAGATCACTTGGTGTCCCTCAGGGGAAGGGCAGGGAGCAGAGTGGGGAGGAGGAGCTGCAGTGTTGGGGGGTCTCTGTGGGAGTCTGCTCCTGTTCTAGTTTGGCTATAAGTCAATGGGAGGGAAAGGTCAAACCAGGACTCAGTAACTCTGCTTTATCCAGACCAAAGATTTATTCACTGAAAAGATTCCTACATATCCAGAATTCCAGTAGCATAGAACGCACTCTTTTTTTTTCTTTTTTTTTTTTTTTTGCTGGTTTCATAAACTAATACAGAAACTGTTGTTAATCCTAACAGTTTGTAATTAATTTAATAGCAATTCTGGAAGACACTCAGTTCATAGAAAATATAAAAAAAAATTTGTACTGTACAAAGTTTACATCACATTTGAAAAGAAAACGTGTCCATGTTCACCATGTTACGACCATTTACATTCACTACTGACGTGTGGCTCCTGTAGCAGCATTGCACAGCATTGTCACATTGACAGCTCCACCGGGACGGGCTCGGGGCGGGACGTGTGACACAAACACAACCCAGGGACTGTCGCTTGGTGTGCGGGGCTGCGAGAGCTCCGTGCCCCTCAGCCGCAGGGCCCCGCCGGGCCGGCCGAGCGCCCCTGGCTGACCGAAACAACAATGACCCCACAGAGGCCGTCGGACTCTCCCGCGGGCTGCACTGGGGCAGAGGGTGAGCTTTGTGTTCAAGGGCAATTTATGGGTGTCCCACACACCAGCCAGGTCAGGTTGGATTCCAGTCCGCATCTCCCCGCTAAAGGCAGGCTGTGAACAAGCCCCTGGGCCAGGACCGGAGCACGGAGTGCTCCCAGCAGGGCACATCCCACAGTGTCCAGCGCCCTGACCCGGGGCACGGCAGGACAGAAGGGGCTCCACAGACAGGCCCTGACTGCGCGGGAGGGCAGCTGCGGCAGGGACAGAGGGAACCACGGCCCCTGATCCCACACAGAACGGTCTGGGTGTCCCAGCTCTCAGAGCCTGCTTTATGCACCCAAAAACTGAGTGAGGAGCACCCCGAGGCCACTGCTGCCCTCGGACACGGACTGAGCCAAGGGCCAGTCCGCATCCGCCAGCAGCTCCTGCCCTTCCTTCCCTAAGGCAGGAAACCCACCCAGGGTTCCAGCCGAGGGGCAGCATCTTTCCTCCTTTCTTTGGGTTTGTGTTGTGCTGCTCTTACTTAAGCAGCACTCGGAGGAAAACAACTCCTGCTTCAGGCTGCTGACACACCGTCAGTGAGAACAAGCAGCAGAGCCCGGCAGAGCCCCGGGGCATGGTGCCACAGCCGTGCCTTTAACGTGGGAGGGGAGAGGGGATCAGGACAGCACTGCAGGGTCTGGCCATGCCGAACCCATCGGCTCTTTTATAAAGTCTTTCTTAACACTTTTAAGAGGCTACAACTGACTTGCACACAGGAGGCTCTCTGCTCAACAGAACTCGGGTTTTGTGCCACTTAGTTCCTCACGCAGGCAGCCAAACGGAGGGCTGGTGCTTTGCCTGCTCACAGAGGATCTGGGAGCTCCTCTCGAGCCTCAGGGGTGACGGTGGGGTAAGGGGAGCCCCTGGTAACAGGGCCTGCAGTTGATTTCCAAGGGGGATAATGCATCTGTCGCCTCAGTGTGGTCACTGGCTGCCACCTCCACAACCTCCACACTGTGCACTGCAGAGGGGGGGAGGGTGTGGATTTTGATTTTAAAACTAATCTGTGAAACAAGTTTGAGCTGTTGGGGTCAGGAAGAGCCTCCAGGCCCAGATATTGCCTTCTTGGTTACAAGATTTCTGCTATTTTTAAGGAGCTTTTTCCTCAAAGCAACTACTTTAGTTGTGACCAACTGTAGGCAGTGGCAACACTGTGTGTGTGCAATGGCTCTGAAGCTCTGTGCATCAAGGCCTTAGTTAATTCATTATTTAGGGACAGCTTTTCCTTGGTCCTGTCTCTCTTGCCTTTCCCTGCACTCGAACTTGTGCCTGAACTTCAAATTAATTTGGTCCCTGTGCAGAGCTGTGACAAGTCATGGATTTATTTTTTTAAGGCCAGCAATTCTTAATTCCTCTGGGATTGTATGAGAAGGAGCAGATTTTAGTGTGAATTCTGTGGAGAAGAGCACTTGAGTCATTTACTGAGACGCAGCCCCCATGGCCAGACACTCTCCCCGCAGCAGCTCTGTTCTGGTGTAGCTGAATTCAGGGTGACCCAAAGCTGGACCAGCCCTGCTGAAACAATGCGTGGTTTGGGCAAGTCCCAGTGCAGCAGGCTGGGTTCTACCTTCAGGAAAGAACTGACCTCTGGAAGGCCAATGCCTCGCACGAGCCACGTCGCTGTTCCGCACCGAGTGGTGCCGCTGCGAGGGGGGACCCGCTCTGAAGGCAGAGAGTGGCTCCTACTGACCACGGACACAAGGAGGAACCAGGAACAGCTCTTCTCTTTTTCAGTGCTATTTGAGAATGGCTGTAGTTCAACTTGATTCACTGTTTATTATGTTTAAAAAAATATAGTTCACACAAAAGTATCATGTAAACATTATTTAAATAACTGCTGGTGCTCAGGCAGGACACGGGGCTGAGCTGATGGTCTTCAGTGGGGCTGCACCAGCCTCGGCGTGGAGGAGCCAGGGAGGGTTTCTGGTGCTGTGTGGGAGCAGGCAGCCAACATGGTCACAATGACACCGGGCTAGAGCTTTGGGTTACTCGGTTCCAGGATTCCCAAGCCAAATCTTTCAAAACGCAGGACAACTTTGCTACTGTTAATGCTGCAAAGAGTGGGGAGGGAGAGGAGAAGGGAGGGGGAGACAGTTACTGAAAATTCATCTTGCAAAGCTACCACTCTATCAAAGGAACTGAAATGAGTTTGGTTCTGCTCTTGTATCACTTCAGATCACCCAAGAGATGCTCAAGTAATTCAGCAGCAAACACATGAAGTTACTCATGCAAACCTCATTAGTGGGAATAAACAGCACAATCTGATTTGTCCAAGGGGAAGGAGCAGGAAGTTTTCCCAGGTCTCTACCATGGGTAGAAGCCTGACACTGGGTTTTCAGTGGGCACTTGCTTCCCTTGAAGTAGGAGGGAAGGAAAAACTGACAAGACAGAATTTTCTTTGTAAGAGAAAGGGGAGTTTTGACAAGGTACACGAATAGGTTTAAAAACCCCAATAAAACAAACCCAAACCCATTTCTCCTCCACAGGCTCTGCAAAAACATAAAGGTGTTTGCTCTCCTTGCTCTCACACTGCTGGCAGAGCCAGAAGCACTTTCAGCTCAGAGCTTTCCTGAGGAGACACAGGGAATGGATGTGGGAGCTTGCTCTCAGACAGCAGAAACCGCCTTGGTGTGTGTTCTCCTCTGTCCCTGTGCTCTCTGCTCTAAACCAGTGAAAAAAGACCTTTTCTAGAAGGCACATGTGTGCTGTGGTATGTGTGACTCTGCCAAGGCCCTGCATTGAGTCATTCTGCTGACCAGGGGATGTAAACAGAAGCAAACCGTAACATTCCAGGTACTAGATCTGTGAGGGGAGGAGGAGCTGAAGGGTGCTCTTGCTTTCCTCCTCTTTTATGCAGCTCTGTAGTTGATCCCAGCTGACCCACGTGGGCCTGCTCTGGACACTGCCCCTGGCCTGGTTCTCAGTGGGCAAAGGACCGTCCTTCTTTCCACTCAAGAATTGGCCCTGACAAAACTGACCCTGGCTCTGGGCCCGAGGGAGAACCAGCCCAACGTGGCCCTCAGCTCTTGCTGGTGTGCAGTGCAAGTGCTGTGACAATGCCCCTGTCACCTTCAGTCGCAGAGCTCCAGCACTAAGGACACCCCCGGAGGGGCTGGGGGCTGCCTCGGGGGACGCGCACGAGGCGCAGCCGTCTGGGGACAGCCCTGGCCTGCGGGCAGCACAGCCGGCCCTGGCTGTCGTGTGCACCTGGTCAGTCAGAGCGGGTCCCTGCGCCCTTCCCGGGAGGAGTCACAGCTTCTGGGGCGCTCCAGAGGCACAGGAGCCCGGTGTTAGCCAGGAAGGTCTCGCAGACAGGAGTGGTTATTGAAGCTACAGCCCACACCAAGCGAAAGGCAGAGAGGAGAACTCGGATAAAGTGTTGATTATGTCCATGGGTTAATTTCGTGGTTTGTTTTTGCTTTTTTAATGGAAGGTGATTGTCCAAGTTGCCGGTTAGGATACGACACATGGAAGCATGCAAGGTGGAGCCCGTTATTGCACCAGTAGCTACAACCTACAAAGAAATATGGGAGGGAAGGGAAAAAGACACCATGAGAGTTAGTTTTCAGTTATTTAAAGCAAGTCCTTGAGAACTACACATGGTACAGCTTTGACCAGGCTGCAGCAGGGGTTAGCGCAGTGTGTGAAAGGCTCTGTGTGAGGTGGAAGGAGCTCCACTGCTCAGTGCGTGTTCTTTGTGCAAGGGTGAGGCCAGAGCCTGGGAGAAGCTTTCTGCAGTTTAAAGCTGTTGGACATCACTGGTGTGTCAGGGATCCAGCACAAATGGGGGCGGGGGGGGGGGGGAATTGCACAGTAGAAGGGGCAAAATTTTCAACCAAAACTCCAAAGCCCCCACACCCAGCAGAGATCAAACTGCCACGACAGTCCCTGTGTCAAGAGTTTGGGTGGTTATGATCAGGTGATGCAGGAAGAGGGTGAAGGATTATAGGAAAGGAAGGGGTTGGTTAGACATCAGAACAAAGAGAAAGTAAATACGAGCAGTTCAGGAGGTGAAAAGAAACACTGAGCCAAGGACATGGTGAATGGGCAGTGGGTGCAAATGTGTCTGTGGCTTCAAACTCATCCAGTCTGAACCACTTCAGAGGGAAACAGTGGCCTGTTCAAGTCCTTCCCTTCCTCAGGTAGTACCTGCCATTACCGTAACTGGGGAAGTTCTGACCACTTTGGGGTCAGTGTGGGCCCTTCCCAACGCTGTTGTGGATATTCTCTGACACCAAACAGCGGGATCAGTCAGCTGCTGGAGGGAGGTGAATATAGTGAAGTAGGAAATGAACAGTCTGAGGCTCGTGGCTTAGTCACATTTCCCAGGAGCTAGAGAAGCAGAGGAGCGGAGCAGTGCTCCTGCCCTGTCAGGTCTGACAGCCCCAGGAAAGCAAATAAAGCTCAGAAATGATCAGTCAGCAAATTGCATGGCATCAAGGATGTGATCAGCAGCAGGTACTCACTCAGCAGACTTCCAGAAGTGCCCTGGGTGGGAGAGCCGGCGGTTCAGTTTTGGCAGTTTTTCAAGCATTTCCATGAGGACAGTGAAGCTGGGCCTCTCACTGAGGTCGAAGGCCCAGCAGGCCGAGAGGATTTCCTGCAGAGGACAGTGGTGGCTCATTATCTCAGTTCACAGGTCAACTGTGCAGAGCAGAAAACTGTCTGAGCACTGGGATGTGCGTGAGCCCAGGCAGATACTGCTCACAGAGGGCCTGGGCACTGTCAGAATCCAAGAGTGCCCTGTGCTGGGGATGTTTGCTTCTGCACCACAGTTATGGGCACAGGCTTAGCCTCTAACCTGGTCTCCCATTCTCATCTGTTCTCTTTCCTGCCCTTTCCCTTTAGAGTTATGAGTAAAATAAATCTCTTGAAGCAGCCCCCTCTCTCAGTGATAAACAGCTGTATGAGGGACTCCTGCAGCTGAGGTACTTACATTGACTTCTTTGCCCAGGCTGACAGTGGCAAGGACTTGTCTCACTCCCTCGCCGCTGCCGATCTGCCAGATGAGAGCCTCAGCAGGCTGGCTCTTGAACGGCCATTCCCGCACCTGGAGCTCGTACCACACGGTCCTGCAATGCCAACAGACACGTCAAGCCTCTGCCTGCTCCAGAGAGAGAAAATACCCAGCGCTGGCACTGTTCCAGCTGCTTCAGCTGAGCTCTGGGAGGTGCCTAAGCCTTGCAGCAAACCCCTTCCACCCGTGACTTTGGGAGTAGGTGAGGAAAACGTGTCCCAGCTGGAATCCTGAGTCTGAGAGAAGGAGAGCACTGACTGGAAGGCTCAGGCCTGTAGCCAGTCTCACTCAGCAAGCTCCCATGGTGCTCCTGGGTGTTCCTTCCTTACCCAAAAGCATAGATATCTGCAGCTTTGGAGAAAGGCAGCTTGTCTTCATCTTTCCCTGGGGCCATCTCACGGACAATCTCAGGGGCCAGGTAGCACAACCAGTCATGAGGCAGCTTCAGTTCATTCTCCCTCCTGAGTCCAAAAGAAAGAAGCAGGACTAAAATAGTGGTGTGGAAGCCATATCTGTGCTGCACCTGACGCTTTGACTTAATATCTACTCCAATGTTTTTGCTGATGATTCGTTTCTGATTTTCTTGCCATGTTAACAAACAGGCATGTGTCAGACTGACTCTCACAGCTCCTTCCTGGACTTAACAGTCTTGTTTATTCTGTGCTCTGAGTCTTAATCCAAACTCTCTAGCTGTGCTACTGAAACTGTAGGAAGAACTCTGCTCAAAAGGAAAACAAAGCAAATGTGCACAATGCAAGCTGCCTGTGTACTAAACCAACGGACGCTCCTCATGCACTGCAGGAAATGTTTCCCTATTCGATCATTTGTCATTCTAGAGGTGGAACCAAGCACTGAAACCTCCACTTACCTTCCTTCCTGAACCACACCCGAAATTCCAAATAATCCAAAGTCGGTGATCACAACTTTCCCATTGTCATAGAAGACATTTTTGGATTTCAGATCCTTATGTACAATCCCCTTTGCGTGGAGATACCCCATGCCCTGGGAAACACAGCAGAGATGGAAATGTTTTTGGATTTTTATTACTTCCAAGCACACTCTGCTTTCTAACACATTTCCTCCCCTAACTCCAGTGTCAGGGATTAGCTGTAACTGGGGGTAGGGCGCTGTGGGACTCGTACAGGAAGGTGTGGGGAGAGGCTGAGGGAGCAGCTCCCCGTCCCGTGTGCAGCCTCTGAGCTCTGGATGAGGCCCTGCCCAGTGGCTCCCTTGGCATAATGAGCCCTTACCTTAATGATCTCCTGTGCTATCTGCCTGGTTTTGTTAATGTCCAGGGAGATCTTGGGGTCCCTCACAAAGGAGTGCAGTGTCCTTCCTTTGCAGAAGCTACAGGAAATGTTCATATACGAGAACAGTATTAGCTAGCTGTATAATACATTTCTTGTAGAACTAACAGAAAGATCTCTCTCCTTACCTGGTAATGATTGCTAAGTGAGGGGGGTTCATGCAGGCTCCCATGAACAGCACCACGTTCTCGTGCCGGGTCTGCCTGTAGTTCATCACCTCCTTCTTGAAGAGCTTGAGATGATCCTGGTTGTTGCCGTCAATCTCCAGCAGCCTGATGGCCACCTCCCCATGCCACTTGCCCTTGTAGACCTTGCCCCAGCGGCCCTGGCCGATAGGGTCCCCCAGCTGGATCTGCTCGAAGGGGATGTCCCACTCCTGCAGGTACACGCTGGTCTGGCTGGGTTTGCGGTAGATCATCCCCTGCAGGTGCGGCCGCCGGTTGGGCAAATCCTCCACCTCATCCTCATCGTCCTCGGGCTCCGACTTACTCGCCTCTGGTTCCTCCACCTGTCCGTAGCAAGGGAAGGGAAAGGTGTGCTTGGAGTCCCTCGTGGGGGCAGAGCAGCCCAGCAGCACAGGCTGCTCCAGAGACCTCCGGGGCAAACCAGCAAACCCACCTGTGCTTCCCTTGCGCCTCCGCCCGTGCCCGGCTGCTGGGCAGCGCTGCAACAGAAGCAGTGAAAACAACGTTTGAAATCATTGGGGAGTGGGTGCCTGTGCTGCCATTGGGGAGCAGGAAGAAGCCAATACAGAACGGATCCTGAGAGTTACAGAAGGTCAGAGAAAAATACAATTCCTGCTCCACGTAACAGAGAAGGACCCTAAGCTCACTTTGGCAAATGAGGGACAAAAACTTTGAAGTGATTCTTGATAATGAAGTGGTAGGAATTGATTTGGCAGTGGCATGGCTCTGTTACTACACCGTGTTCCAGGAATAGATACTCCCATTCCTGCCCCTGAAATACCTGCAGTGTTGCAGCTGGCAATGCAGGCTGGAAGCTTTTCCATGCCCTGCAGTTGGGATCCTAAAAGAGCTGTTTGCTTGCAGCTCAGTATGCCTTGCCCTTTGAGAATACAAAACTCCAACTTCTGTTTCATCTGACCCTTCACACAAGCAGAACTAGACATTCGAGTTTTGAACTCCTTAGCGTGACATTTAGAGTTAAGTGTCATATTCAGCTTTATAAAACTGGGAATACCAGCATCACCCTTGCTGACTGAAGTTCTCAGGTGTTAAATCTGGTTTTGGCTCTAACACAGCACCTCTGGACTGATCTGAGGATTACCAGGTAAATGCTGTGCAACTGAAAGGATTTAAAACTCTACTTACTTAGTGTCTGCAGCGTTTTCTGGAGGCTGTGCTGTTTGTGCAGGAATGGGAATTTCTGGGAAAGTAGAAACAGTTATGATACATCTTTTATACTTCAGTCTCTTACAGACTGCAAGTTTTAACATTGCAATAGCAACTATTTGTTTCTTATTCAGGAATTATAAACAACCATAGACAAAGTGATTTTATACTTCTGTTCATTTAAAACTATGCCCATCTCTCCTATGCCTGCATGTTGGCTAAGCCCAGTCCTCTTCCATCTCCTCTATCTATCTGTAAAGTCCTTCTGGCCAGGCACAGAACCCTAAAAGTGAGTCCTTAGAGAGAAAGAACATGGGTGTGGATAGAATCCCACAGCAGGAAACGCATGTTCTACAGCTAAATATTCAAAGTTCCATCTCAGTACATAAATCACGTCACTACCTCAGATTAGGGGAGATAGGCCTGAGAACACACTGAGATAAGAGGAAGTCTGGATTGTTTTAGACAGGATTTTTAAAGCAGAATGATTGTTCTTGGGCAGCATGCAGAGGCTTACAAACAAGTTAAGTTTTGGCAGTAGAGTTGGTTAGTAGAATTAAAACAATCAACTCACCTGGGAAGATAAACTGTTGTCTATGCTGAAGGTGGTAGTAGGCAGCTTTTTAATTAATTGGGGTTTTGTAAAAAATAGAACAGCAAAAAAAATACCAGGAGAAAAAAAAAAAACAACACAAGTTAGAGGATCATCAGTGAGTGCCCCATGTGCATCAGTGAATTAGTCCCAGGTCACTGCTGGGAACAGATTAGTGGATTATCAGCCTGCTGGGTGGAATTTCAGCACATGCATTTCGGGAGGGCCCTGACAGATGACAGATATCAAACACAAGCTGTGCTACCTCTCTCAAACAGCCTGGTGGGCAAGCAGCACACTTGGATCCCCAGTGGCAGAAGCAAAGGGAGAGCCCAGGAATGTGCAAGGCAGGCCCACGTCAGGTGTGATGTGATGTGCTCTCATGTCTCAGCTTTGCAGAGGTGCCCCCACAGAAGCTGAAGCTCATGAGCCATCTGCCCTTTTTATTTTTTCAGTGAATCAGAGCAGTTTGTCCCAATACAAAGTCACTGCAGCAGAATCCTTACACTAAACTGCCTCTGTTCCATTTGAGCAGGCTCAAACAGCAACTTGAGTTCACAGTTCAGAAGCTGATGCAAAATTCAGCAGTGTTGAAGGCCAGATGTAGCAGCTACTGAGCACCATGTGACTTCAGTTCTAGGTCAAAGGAATTACATTTATTCTCACTATTTTGATCTTTGTCCTTGTCAGAGATTCTTGCCCCTCTCAGCTCTGGTAAAAGCTGCACACTGGGGCTCTCAACACATAGGGCATGAAGGGTAAACTCTCCTCCACCAGTCGTGTGTCAGTGATTTAAAAATGGGTGTTGATTGTGGGTTATATTTCGGAAGGGTCTGGTAAAGTAATTCATTCCAGTTCTCATGTTTACAGCCTGCTTCAGCAAGAACCTCCCTCCTGACTGAAAGCCCCTGGTGAGCACACATTGCAGGCAGCATGCATTGTACAACACAAGGGGGAAAGGAGGAAGAAAAATAGCCTTTTTTTCAATACTTTTCCATAAAGGAAAAGGAGAAAATAGATCAAATCATCTAAGAAACATACCAACATTCCTCAACAATCTGTTTCCTGCAAAGATATCTTGATGATACCCCTCAAAAACTTGTAAGAAAGACCTTTCCATTTTATCAGGTAACAAGATACACTTTCACACCTTGTTTAAAGCACAACCATGTGTTCAGAAACCTACAACTCCCTATGAATTCCTGGTCAGCCTCTTCTTGCAGAGTCTCCTGCCGGAGAGGAGTTTACCTGGGAAGTTAAACCGCCCGTCCCTCTGGCCCATGGGGGATGGGTTTGGGGGCGGCGTTGCACTGGGAGGGTTGGAAGACTGGAAAGGTGCTGGAGAAGAAGGAGTGGATGAGGTTGTAGAAGAAGGATTACTGCTGGAGTCCAGGTGATTTATTGCTGGTGGATGATCCTGCAAAGCACAGAAAGTCACTCATTAGAAAACAATAAAGAGAAAGGAGGCATTCCCCTCAGTGTCTGCTGGACAACAGAGGGAAGTTGTTCCCAGGCTTGATCGTGGAATTGCTTTTCTGAGTAAGCAGCTAGAGCTCAGCACAGCCCCTGTTTTATGGGGAGAAAATGTCACATGTCCAAGTCCTGCGAAGTGAAAGCTCAAGGTGCTGTTTTGGCTCCAACCAGCAAGATCCAACCTCTCCCCACTGCAGCTCCCCAGGGACTAGGGATGCACTTCAGCCACCTCGTACCTTTTTAGTTAGTGCTTTGGGGAGAGTTCCAAACTGGGGTTCTGTGGGTCTGTCTACTGGATTGTTGATATCAGATGGGACAGACTCTGTTCTTCTTATTTTTGTTACTGAAAAACAGGTTGGAGAAGGGAGAAAAACAGCTTTAATGAGACTTTTTATTCTTGCCATACTATCAATTACATTGAAATGCCAAGAATTTGTAGAAAATTACTTACTGGGAAGGAAGGATATTCTACAAGCAGGTGCCTCTTTAGTACATTTGTTGTGACATTTTAATCTGAAAGATAACCATTACATGTTAAATAGCAACTTGTTCTTTCCCAAAAAGAGGAAGCCTACCCTTAATTTGTAATTCTTATGCTAATCTCAGAAGGAGTTCTGGAATGCTCAGCCCCAGAGCAGCAGGCGTTTGTATGGAGAATCCTATTATGTGTGTGATTAGGCTAATGAAAGCCACACACATATCTTAGCATCTGATTTCTTTTTAATAGAGTTACTTTCACTGACTCTCAGCCAGCAACAGTGAAGTAGTAAAATCTCAGTGCTCTGGACTAACAAGCCTGAGAGAGATGCAAAGTTAATATCCTGGCTGTTATTTAGGGATCCAGCTCCCACTACAAGATTTGCCCAGGAAGAGGTAGGAAGCCCGTGGCAGGGAAACAAATTTGGTTCATTCATGTGTCAGGCTGCCAACTTAAAAGTGAGTTGTGCCAGAGCATCCCTTTGTCAGGTCAGGACAACTGAAAAAATAATGCCACTGCTAAAAGCGCATCGCATCAAGAGACATGAGTTACTGCAGGCTGTAGTGAGTCCAGTTCCCGGCTGTTCTGAAGGAGATCATCCCCGTGTGCTCACCTGCAGTACTTACACTTCACCCCGAACATCATGCTTTTCTGGCACACTTGGCAAATCTGAGATAACCAGGACTTTGTAGAGAACCTAACAGAGAAACATCAGGGAAAAGCGAGGTTAGCTGGTGCCCAAGGGAAAATGAACATTTGTAGGTAGTTGAACTTGACAACTGAGACACCCAGCCCAACTCCAAACCCATCTCAGAGTCCCTGCCTGGGCTGCTGGGCTCTGTCCCTGGGTTGCTCACCTGTGAGTCACAGCCAGGCCGAAGTCTCTTCGTACCGTCTGGGGCGATCCCTGGGAGAGCTCTGGTGGAGAACAAGAGGAGGGTTTAGGGAAGCATTGCCCACATGTGCTCACCACTCTGCACAGAAACTGAGCAGTCACTGCCCCAGGTCAGCACCTCCAGCCATGAGGTGTCACAAGAGCACAGCTCAGACTGGTTTGCCTCCTGTGAAATTGCTCTTGTATTCATTTCCACAGGATTGGATAAATCGTGATGTTTTACACTTAGGGACTACAGAAGTCCATCTGATCAGGTCTAAGCCATTCTTAAAGTGGAAAGTCAGACTTTACTCCTAACTGGTTTACTCCCAATTGGTTTACCACAAATACTGTCACCCAGTTTTCCTGCAGTGTCAGTAGATTTCAGAATATTCTATTTCACTGAAAATTATCTAAATTTTCTACACAGGGCCAGCATGACCCAGAAGAATAAAACATACATGTGAGCTCACTTAACTAGCTGCTAAGTGCAGAAAGGGAGATCTAGACTTCCAAATGCCAATCCAGCACGCCAGTGGTGAGAGCACATAACTTCCTGAAAACTCTCAAATACTCAGATTCTGGCCTATTTCCTGAACTAAATCCACAGAAATATTGCACATCTGAGGCAAACTCCAACGTGCAAGTGTCAGCACAGCAGCAGGGCTGGCTCAGAGCCAGTCTCCTCACTTGACCATAGATGGCACCACAGTCTTTTTTATCTTTAGTCCAGTGAGCTTCTAAAGGCATCTGTCTTAACTTCACTGCAGAGACACTGGGCAATGCATATCCAAAGCCACTAAATGGTCACATGTGAAATTTCCTGTACCAAGAGGCATCAGTACCAGCTATCTGGGGTCACAGATAAGCACCTACTCCCAAACCCCAGTATTCCTTTGCCTTGCCTGTGTCATCTCAGAAAATACCAGGTGCAACAATGACCAAGTGAAACCCTGCAGTTCTGTGGCAGGCCAAGCTCCTGCTCAGTTAACAGAAGCTCTGGGATAGAAGGGCCTGTGGAGAACCTCCAGAGGCTGCCCAGGGATGGCTATCAGAGAGCTGACAAGCACAGGTTCTTCTTCTCTTTCAGCAAGGCACTGCAGACACCCCCATAAGAATCTTACCGAACCTAGAAAGAAAAAAAGATACGTTTCTTTAGGCACTGATATTCCTGCGACAGGTACACACTTTGCTAGAGCAGGAACTGCTGGCTGCAGCATGTGCTGTCAGGTTTACAGACACCTCTGGCTTTGCACAGGCTCCTGAGGTTGCTGCGTTGCCAGTATTTTCCTGCCTACATAGGGCAGCCTTTGCTGGGGAGAGCCCCAGCTCCAGTCTGGGAGGGAACTTACTTTATTGGAGGAACTTCGTCTATCCTGTTTCCCAGCTGAGACTCGTGGGACTTGCTCCGGGTGAGGGTCGGGAAGTTGGGCAGCAGCTGGAACACCTTGCGGCAGGGGGGAGGCGGCGTCCGCGGCGGCTTCAGGCGGTGCCGGCGCCTGGGCTGCGGCGTGGCCGGGGGTGTGACGGTGATGCTGTGCGGAGTCCTGGGCCTGCCCCCGGCCGCGGGCAGCACGAACGGCTCCAGCAGGGTCTCTGCCGAGGGACAGGGGCCGTGGCCCGGGGCCGGGGGCTCGCAGGGCGGGGCCGTGGACACGGACACGGAGCGCGGCTGCTGCTGGCTGCCCTTGGCACACGGGGACCAGGCGGGGTCCGGCTGCGAGCAGGAGCTGTCCCGGCGCTCGGGCAGGGCCATCGGCACATCATCCTTCAGCTCCCCTCCTGTCCAACGGAGCAGCGTTAATGACAGCCCGGCACGGAGGGCACAGAGTGCACGGAGCCCAGCGGCTGCTCCGGGCTCCCAGGTGTTCCTGGCAGGGCCATGGCTGCCTCTTTCACCTGGCAACCCTCTCCCCTGAGCCTCAGCAGGGCCCCAGGCTGGGGGAGCTCAGCACAGGGCCTGATGTGAGCTTTTGAGACATACATCTGGATTTTTTAAAATGCCATTTCTTTCCAAGAGGTGAATGCCATGACTCCTGAGCAATGGCTGGTTTGATACAGTGTGGATGGGAAATATTTGACAGCTTGGGACAAGAAAGATTAGAAAAAAGGAAATATGAAACTGAGCTGTTTGCTGACTTTTTCCATTAACTAATCTTTATGATTTGCAAATGGATGAACTGTCATAACACCAACAGGAAACATCACCTTTCAGTGACAGATTGATAGCTGCTACAAAGAAAGATGTGGTGCATGTGAGTACCAGTCTGCTGGGAGAGGCTCTTGTACAAAGAGATTTTACAGTGCCTTTGGAAGTGCTTGGGGAAGGTTTCTCTCTGAGCTGGCAATATTTAGGGAGGGCATCACCTACAAGGAATCTGGTTGTATTTAAGTCAAGGATGTGTACTGACCCATAGAGAATGAACTGGATCATTAGACACAACTCTGAACAGAATGGGTTAATAAGGATATAGTCTACTGAGTAGGAGAGGCTATTTCTACATGCATTTATTTATCTGACTTGACGTCAAAACCAAACCCAAGTCACTGCTCTGCATACATTTGATCAGTGCCCCTTGGTGCACACCCCAGAGCCGTACCCTGACAGTGGTTACAGAATATCCCCAAGCAGTGCCTAGAAGGCAGCAGAGGGGGCTGGGCTGCTGGGACACCAATTCCACAGCAGAACAAGGCAGTCTGTACCTGACTCCGTCACCTTCCGCAGGCAGCTCAGGGCCCCGTTGAGCCTGGAGCACTCCTCATCTCTGGCTCCACATCTCTTCATTGTTTCCTTCACCTTTGACTCATTCATTTCTAGTAAGGCATCCAGGGTCAGCTCCTCTGGTATTCTCTGCAGGAAAACAAGACGAGACCGTTTTTGTTACTCCATTTATGAGTGTCACCTGTTGTGTACTTCCAGCAGTGGCACTGTCTCACTGCCTGGGCTGACTCATGGTTTATTCCTTTTGGCAGTGCCCCTCTCTGGCAGGGCCAGCAGTGCCCACAGCTGCTCTCTCCCCCTGCCTGGTGTGTGAGTGTGCTCCAAACCTTGGGATCGAAATATTCTTCTCTCCTCGGGGAAAATTTTTGCAAAGCTACTAATGAAACTTAACTTTTTCATTAAAAATAGAGTCAGAAATAAAACTGGTCTAAAACCTGGAGAAGTGTCAGATGAGGATGTTTGGCTTTTCAGCAGTGAACAGCAGAAACAGTGAAGAAAATTACTTCTTTATTTGAACAAAAAAAATGTTTTGACAAAGATAGTGGCCTCCTCCTCAAGCAGTTTTTCCTTCATCAGAGAACCAGCCTTACCCGTATCCTGCCTGGAGAGATATCTGTGCAGAACTCCTTCTACATCTTAATACACCAAAGCCCCACAGTGATAAGGTTCAGATCAGGCAGACACAAAAGATACAAGAGCCTGGAAAGCACAAAATGATCTGGTATTTCCTGACACAGAACTGAGCTGTGTCTCTCTCCTCCCCCATTCAAATGTTTCCAGTGTAAGTCTGCAGCAATTGTGGTTAATAAACAAAACCAGGATACTTAGCCCAGATACCCAGGAATTTCCCTGAAAAGTTCTGCCTAAACAAACCTCCCTATTGCCTATTCTCACAATGAGATCACAAATTTCACAATATTTGGCCTTTATTCTAAAGTTTCAACTCCTGGAATCAAGCTATATAAAAGGTTTTGAACTTCTATTTGAAGGGGAAACTCAGAAGTGTGTCTCACTGCTTGGAGAAACAAAAAGCTTGAAATCCTCTAGTCCTTAAACCCCACTTCCAACTCTAAAGCAAACGTGAAATGTGTTGAATGTCCTTTAACAATTGTATCTTTCTTAACCCAGACTCTTGCTTTCGAGAGCTGACACAGGACTTTCAGCTGTGACAGTGTTCAACAGCCCCAACCTTTGGAGCTTTGTAGGTGGCAACACAAAGAGTTTCCAATTTTAGTAACTGTGGCATGGAGCAAAGAAAAAGAATAAATTAAGAAAGGACAGAAGTCTAAGAAACACATCCTGCATCTTCTGTCACCTGCCCTGACTGGATGAAACACAAAACACAGCTGACTCAAGGGGAGGCAAGGAATTTAAATGAGCACTAAGCACGAACCAGCTTCATTGAACCCAGAGCAGAGCCAGGGTTCAATGAAGTTTGGGTAGATTTTCTTTTTTTTTTTTTTTTTTCTAGAATTAATCTTTGCAGAATAACAAAAGCACAGACATCACAGCTGATGCTAGGTATTATTCATTTTTCTGCACATCTGCACCACCATGATGCAGGAATAAGACTGCCCCCAAAAGCTTGTTCCTGAATGACTTGGATAAAATGCAGAGAAGAACAGAGACAGTGCAAAATCTACCTCCTGGGATTCCTGCCCTGCTATCACACTTCAAAGAACAAAACTCCCAGGGGTCCAGATGCTCAGAGCTGGACCTGGAATGGGTTTCCACAATTCCAGCACCCTAGCATGAAGGCAGCACAGTTTGTTCATACAGAGCCCCAGCCGAGCTGGGCTGGTAACACCAGAATTGCACCAAGTCTCTCTTAGAGTCAGCCCTTTCCCCAGCACCCTCTGAATTCCTCTCCCTGGCAGCTCACAGAAGTAGCTTTGTTCTGCCATACAGGACCAGGCCCTCGGCCTCAGGGGACACCAGTGCTCTAAAAGGAACAGGGGCAAACACAGATCGAGGTTTAGTGGGACATGGAGACAGCTTTTTACCCCAGCTAAGCACAAGGGAAAGCCAATGTCTTACAAAAACATTTATCCTATTTCACTCTGTTACACGGTCTTAGAGTAAGTGGGATTACAGCGATGTAATTTCGGAATTATCTTGAAACATTTCCTCACCCTCACCATTCTCCCCTAAGAAAATACCATAGACTATGTGCCGTTGTTGTAGGCAGGAGCATCATTCCAGACCCCAGCAGGAGCTCCCCAGTCCCATCACCCAGGATCCCCTGACTTCCCAAGCTTTTATGCACATATGTAACCAGGAACTTATTAGAGTTGTTAGTAAGTCAACTGGTAAAGTGGAAGAAACCAAGGTTTCCCCGGGAGAGCAGAGCTTCCCCACCACAGCCAGCAGCAGCTGGAATGCAGGCCCAGCTGGGGTGGGACAGGGGCAGCACTGCTGGCGATCTGGTTTCTCCAACGCCTGTTCTGTGGCAGGAACCAAGCTTCAAGCTAGATCAAGCATTCAAGCCTTCCCGGGTGCAGAGGAAACAATTTTCTAAAGATACCAAGCTCCTGAGCTCTTTGGAAGTGTCAGGGCATTCTTCCTTTGCCTCATCCCTTTTGAGGGCACAGTCTCTGCCCAGAGCTGACCGGTCTGTGATGGTCCCCATAAGGCCCAGCTCTGCACCCCCAGCCCACTCTCACACAGACCCTGCCCAAGGGGCCTGCACCCATACACAAAGCCCAAGCTCCTCTTGTGCTCAACAGCTTAATTTTAGAAAGACAGAATAGCAAGTTGTAGGAAAGTAGAAAGTACAGAAAAGGAGATTATATTTAAACAATCCAAATGACCTTGAGCTGGGAGAGCTCAGACTTTCTGAACCTGCTGCCAGCCCCCATGACACGCGACAAAAGAAATAAGCCTTCAGAGAGGGGGAGGGAGGGGAAGTAAGAGGCTTTCTTTAAACAGCCACTCATGTGCTGCACATATGTAGTGGCTTAATATAAAACTGGTCAACCTGATCCCTGTAAGATTGGCCTGCTCTGCCTCTGCTGTCGCCCCCCAGGCAGTGTGACAGTGAGGAGGGTCACTAGTTCATGGTGGCTCTCGAACAGGTTCTGCTGCTGCCCTGGCTCAGCTGCTGTGGGGGGAGAAGGGCCCCTGCTCAGGGGCACGTGGGGGGCTGCAGCCCCTCGGTGCAGCTCTGGGCCCTTGCACAGGGGTTACTCCCACTCTTCACCACTGAGGGTGAGAAATGGGAGTCCAGCTCACCTCTCATTACCTGCTTCTTCAGTGGGTGCTGAGGCTTAAAAAAAACCAGCTTTAAAAAACGAAGATTAAAGGCTTGCATTAGGGCCAAGCTCAATACCACCTCCCTGGGCACACCCTGTCTTGACAAGGAGAGCTGCAAGATATTCAGACAGTGTTCTACTAATAAGGTCAGATTTAAAAAAAGAGAAAAAAGCCAGGAGAAGAAAGAATCTGCTTTCAATCTTCAGCACCTCATAACTGTCAGCAAAATCTAAAGCCTAACCATGCACTGCTCAGCAGAAGGGATGCTAAAAAGTCCAAAGCAGGAAATTATTCCTCCCTACAACAGGTAAGAGGACTTTTCCATAAAGCCCTCCCGCTTATCAGACACAGACTGCACTTCATGGTACACATCTGAAGAGAGAAAAGTGAGTGCCAGTGCATCCAAGGAGCCATCCAAGGGTCAGTCTCAATTAGTCAGGGTGAAGAGTTCACAACAGTCTTTAATCTTGTCTGGTGTCCAACTTAAATCCTTGAAACATGGCAAAAATGCTGGTATCTAACACAGTGGACGGGTTATTTTTGGTAAAGATTCCACCCTGCAGATAAGCCTACATAGCTAATGCTGCTGCAGGCACTCTGCAAAATCAGCCTGACCTGCTCCTCGACCCAGTAGCCACAGCTCTTCCTGTGAAGCTGGACAGTTGTCAAGGCTCCAAATGCCTCCTCTTAAATCAATACATTCCCTTTCCAGTCATCCTCCTGTGAAGCAGCAGATGCTAGAAGAGAAAGCCCATTGCATAAGGTGCTTAAATTCCCAGTGACAGCTCTAAGCAAAGCATGTAAAGATGCTCTTAAGAACATCTTGTGCCTGCTAGTTGTTATTTTGCATGGTTTTTCTGGTGCCCAGTGATGAAGGTACTGAAAAATTGTTGTATTACTAAATTCCTGGAGATTTTATGGGCATTCTGGAAAGCCTCTCACTAGAAATTTCCAGCTTGCATTAAGCTGTGAGCATAAACAGGCCATGGTTTCACCTAACATCACCCTCTTCACTGTTCCACCTTGCAGCAGAGGGTGGAGAGGAGCTGACAGGCTCAGGGCATTCTGTCCAGCTCGCTCTTGGGGGACAGGAGACCTGTTGTCACTACTCTTCTGTGGCAGACAGGTGTAGCAGTTGCAGATCTCTCAGGCTGACCTCAAGCCATGAAGGGTTCACAGTGCCCAAGGCTGCAAGGGGCACAGGGATCCCTTGGCAGGGAAGGGGAGCCCTGGCAGTGGTAGAGACTATTTTCCAAGAGCTGTTTACACTGGGGAGGGACCTTCAGCTGGAACACAGTGAAGGAATTTTAGCTCAAGGAAACCTGCAGGACAGAGTTAATTTGCATGCACACAATTAGCACATCCAGGATCTCTGCTATCTGGCGGTCCAGCCAGAGCTCCTGCTGCCAGACCCATGGAAATCCCCAACAAATAGCCACAGTCCTCCTGGCCTGTTCATGCAGATATGGTGACAGAAAAAGATGAGAGGATACAGCTGTGGAAACCTGATAGGCTTAGGCAGATCTGCCTCTTCTATCCCCCATCCAAAGGATGCACTCACAGAAATGCCTCACAACTCCTCCAACAGTGGATCTGCTACGAGCTGGAGCACACTGTGCAAACAGAACCCTCTGCCACGGGCTCGCAGCAGCAACCCCAGGCCAGTGGCTCACCCTCAACAGGGGCATTTCACAGGGGCAGCACGAGGCTCTTGGCAGACAATTCCTGCTCAAGGCCTGAGCCCTTCCTGCTCTGCTCCTGGTGGGCCCAGCACTGCCCCTGCCTTGCTCAGCTCTGCAGGTCTTTGGCATCAATGCCGACTGCAGATGGGCTTCACAGGCAGGCAGGAGGTATCACAGAAAAGGGTACACACTGGGACTCAAATCCATTCCCAAAAGGAACAGCCACAAAGCAACCCCAACCACAGCCCTGCTCCACCTGCTCCCAGGCACAGCCCTGCTCATGGCCAGCAAACGCCGGGGCAGGATATGCCCCTCCCTGTGCATCACAGTTACCCACTCTAAAAACAGCTTTCCAAGCTTGACTGACTGGCACCCCTGCTCCACAGCCAGAGAGCTGGCCCAGACATGCTTCAGAAGATGATAAGAAGATGACTCTGTTCTTAAGATACTTTTTAAGACAGTGACAAGTTACATGTGGGAACAAACACAATAGTTATGTTTCTGTGAAGCACATTGATAAAGGCAGAGAAAACTGCTTTCTGTGCTGAAGAAAATAAGCCAACAGAATTTTTTTTAGTCTCTTCTATTTGGCAGACATGCTCCAAGCTCAGAATCCAGTAAATAGCTCTGCAAGAGACTTCTTCCATCAGCCTAAGAATGGGGACAGTGCTCTGTTCTCATCCTCCTTCCCTCCCACTCCCCTCCCAATTCCTGACTCTAACTCCCAAGGCAAGCAGGACAATCCAGATCAATGTATTTTTCCAGGACCATTTTCAGAGCAACTTTTACCCACTCGAGATGACTTCATAGCAGAAACATGCCTTCTGTCTGTAAGGTTCCTTGTCCTGTCTTTTCTAGGTCTCAGTTCAAGTACCTCTTTGCTCACTTTCAATACACCATATTTAACCATTTATACATCATTTTTGGTATTAAACTACACGTACAATCAGTCTCTAGAATTAATCAACCTCTAGAACTAATCAGTTTCTAGAACTCCTAAGAAAATCAAGGACTCCAGCATTTCCTAGAAAAATACTTAAATAGCAAGTTACAGCACAGCATTAGCCCAGCTCCAAAGCAGAGCCTGCTACCACTTTCTATGATAAAAATCTGTCTGGCAGCTGATTAGAGGAACAATAACAAAGCCACAGAAATAGCGCAGGTTGGGGTGGGGGTTCCAAGTTTCCTTACCCCTCAGAACTGTACATTCCCAGAGAGCAAAGAGGGTCCCAGCCCAGAGGCTGGCACTGCCCACCTACCTGCAGGCCCGCGAGGTCGGCACAGCCCAGCCCTCGCACTCGGCGCAGCGTCACCGGCTCGCTGCTGTCTGCGCTCTCGGCAGCTTTAGCTGTTGCCCAACGCCATAAACAGTGCATTGTTATTGCTATAATCTCTTCCAGAACTAAAGGATTTTACAAGCAGTCATTATTCTTGTTTTAAATATAGGTTTTTCAAAGAAATAAAGGAGCCCAACAATTATAATCACCAGAGCTTTCGAGCTTCACAATGTCTAGAGCAAGTCACTGAGCAAAAATAGTCTTCACTCAGGAGTAGAGTCAGCAGATATTCTAAATTGGAGCTGCTGCTCTATTTCTGACAGGAGAGCCTGGGAGCTTCTGTGCTTCCCTGCATGGCAGCTTTATTTGGGAGAGGACTGGGGGGAGCGAGGGGAGGGGAGACAGAGAAACAGAGCATTGTTCCTCTCACCGCTGAGCTAAAGAACTCCTGCAATTAGGCTGCTTTTCAACAGTGTTATGTCACAGATTAGCACAGTCTTGAAAATACTCTCTCCAGTAGCACTAGAAACACAAAGGGAATCAGAACCATTTAAAAAAGCAAAAACCCCATGAACTCAGGCCTTTCTCCTGATTTGTCTCTGACAAGCAGCAGGCACAGAGAGCCCTCCACTGCACCTCCCCCTGTGGCAGACATGCTGTTCTGCTCAGCTCTCAGAGGTGCCCAGGGCAGGGCTCTGTGGCAGCTCTTCTGAGACTCCACAGGTACTTGGCAACCTCTCCAACTAGCTTCAGAGCCTAGAAGGCACAAGAAGAGAGCGCAATGTGCCACACGAACACACTGGGACACTTGTGCAGTTTTCCTTCTCTCTGCACCTTTTTTTGGAAGCCTTAAGAAGGAAAGCCAGCATGGCTATTTCCATTTTCCAGTGAGCTAACAGTATCTGAGGGATGGGAAGCTGTTTCCAGTGTACCTTGTATACCGGGCACAGAGCCAAGACCACTCAAGGGTCCCCATTTTCACGGCGTGACCTGCTCAGCCCTGTCTGCAAAGGCTCCCCACCAGTCCTGCCACAGGCAGTGTGCACAAAGTGGGAAAACACTCTAGATTTTGTAATAACTAACCTATTAAAGCTCCTTCTGTCAGTGATTTCCATTTTGAAAGCTTTCAGCTGAAATGCAGTTCAACATGCTGTATGAAATCTAAACAACTGCAGGAATGATCCCATGATACCTGAGACATTTCTGAAAGGTAACTCATCCCAGACAGCTCTCTGCACTGTGCCAATGTCAGTGTCAAACATCAACAGTGGCTGCATTGCTATTTTCTGAGCAGTGAAATAACAGGACCAAAAAAAAAAAATCACTGCAAAAGCAGAGCACTTAGTTTATTAACCCAGCTATTTCCACTCCCCCCAGCTCACAGCCTGTTCCAGCATGCCTACTCAGAAATTATTTTAATGACCCACGGGGTGTTGCAGTTCTGCTGTCCAGCTAATACAAGTGCAGCTGCATGAAATGGATGCAGAACCCTTAAAAAATAACCATACATCTGGAACCCCAGAGGAATTTCAGTGCTTTGTACACTTCTTACAGTTCTGTCCAGAGAACAGAAGGAACAGAGCTGATTTAATTGGACACTGCTTGGGAGGGGGCAGCAAGAGAGCACGAATCAAAATAATAAAGAGCTGGAAAATTCTTTCTGCCTTAGACCAAACCCGAATTTGTTCACCCCTTTTAGTGACCACACATACAGAAGGGCAGTCTCAACCCTCCCTGCTCCCTGAATTAACAGGATGTGGCAGATTTGAACTGTCCACCTCCCTCCCCCCTTTTCTTCACCTCTTCCCTACCCCCTGTTCTGTAGGCATCACAAAGGATTTATAAAAGAGCTACAAAGACATTCTTTTAGACTCAGGCAATTCCAGTAACCTTAGAAACCAATACTAGCTGGGAGCCTGGCAGTTTGGCCAGAGCAACAGGCTGCTTTTGTCCTCTCATTGTCACTGCTGCACCTTTGGCTGTGCCACCCAAAATCTCGCTGGGCTGGAAGGCAACACCAGCATCACACTCAGAATGAACAGCAGGAAATAAAAAGAATAACTTGGTCCTGAAGCCATCCTGTTTCACCAGAGACAACTTAGTAACATCAGAACCAAGCTGGAATAACTTCCATGGAAATTTGTGGAATTTTTCACCCAGGCAGATTCCTGCTGAGGTCCAAGAAAAATTTTGGTTGTTTAATGATCAAAGGAAACTGAATGAGAACATTGTGGTATGGCCTGCAGAGGCAAAAATGGAAAAAAAAACCAGAAAAAGCCTTTTCTGCCTTGTTTAGCTGTCAGTGGACTGAGCTCTACCTGTGTGTGTGTGTGAGATTGCAACAATGGTCCTGTTTTGGGTAATGCTGGACACAGAACACAGTGCAGCACAGCACTGTGAATATCTAGAAGGTACTAAGTGATTAAGTTCTGCCGTGGCTCTCGGACCCAGCAGGCAGCTGGGAAGGTACTGAAGGGACAGGCGGGTTGTGTGTGAGGGCTGTCTCCCCTCCTTACCTGCACCACCTCCTTCCTCACGTTGACGATGTCCAGCCAGTCGTTGAAGCGGGGGTAGCTGTTGAGCTCGGCGGTGCGGTCGCTCAGGGGCACGCTCAGCTTGCACTGCCGCTGCCGGTGGATGTAGTCAATCAGCTTCACCTGCAGCAGCCAGAAAGTAAACTGTGAGGTTCCTTGGGCTGTGCTGACCCTTCCCAGGCTGTGTTTGTACACAGGGCATGCTGGTTTGTGAGCGGGGCTCTCTCATGACATAGAAGTGACATCCTCCTGTGAGCTCTCAGGGAAATCCATGCAGTGCATTTCCCCTCACACGGAGCATCTTTGCTCTTCAGCATTTCAGCAGAAAGTAGGACCTTGCAGGGCCCTTCCCTGTAGGACTCTGCTTTAAACCTCCATCAACAGCAGTTCTGTGCAGAGGCTGGGTGTCATGCCAACACATGAAAGGGATCCAAACTACATGAACCAATAATTACAGTCAGTTTGCAGGCACTGCACACGTACACACAGCCTCATCTGGGATGATGTGGGCACCACTAGTCCAGCCTGCAGGACTGCTGCCTGCTCATCTGTTCGTCCTGTACGTTTGTTGAATCCTCCTACATCTGGTCTGCATTTGGGCTATAAGGTTACTGAGGCAGGAATAGCCAAAGTACCCAAAGACTCTGAGGCCTGTTATCTGATGGGCATTTCTATTACAAAATCAACATTAAAAGCAGCTAACTTAAGAGAACAAAAATTCAGGCAGTTGGACTAGATGATCACTTTGCATTTTCTATTCTATTCTAAAGTTTTATTCCGAAGCTTTTATCACCTGACCATCTCATGGCAAATGCACTACACAAAATTCTTTACTTTAGGCACAGAAGAATAAAACAGCAAAAAGGAGTATTATTAATGTCTTATGTTTGCTTATCAAAAAGAAAACACTCTCCCAAGATTGCTCACTGTGACACACATTCCCATGGGGCAGGCTTAAGCTTCAAAACCTTCCTAACAAAACAATGCCTCAAAGCAAGTTAGTTGATCCATGATTTATAAACCAAAACATGTTCTTAGTCAACAAATTTTAGCATCTGGGACCAGATCAGACTGAAAATGTAAAGGAAAAAACAAACACGGATTCTTTGACCATTATAATGTGTCTCCTCTTACAGTTCAAGTGCTTTCCTATGAAGTTAGTTGAGGTTAGTATGTTTTATGAGCAATCGATTCCTTACAACTAGCAGGTATAACAAGTTTGTCTCTGCCCACACACTGAATTCTGACAGCAGTGCCATGCTGTTTGAGATTTATCAAAAAGTGTGTAAATATCGAAGTTATTCCAACTCCTGCAATGCCCAGAGCAATGCAAAGCACTGCCATTCCCAGGAGAGGCAATCCAAGACTGCCATGTCCTAGAAACTCAGCCATCCCTCTGCATTCACACTCTGACCACCCTGCTGAAACCAGAGGAGCCTTTTCACCACAACTGCCCAACACTGCTTTGGAGCACCAGAGCTACAAGGAACTGGAAGTCCCAATCACTTGTTCTCAGTACCTCTTTTTATATAAAGGGGCTGACAGCACTTCCTTTTTTTCCTCCCTTTGTCTGCTTCCTCTGGCCAGACCCACACTGCAGAGCAGGGCAGGGCTGGCCTCGGGAGGGACTGGCCCTGGGCTCAGCAGTGCCTGGGCCCCAGTGGCTGCCGTGCTGCTGCTCTGTGCCAGCTGTGTGTGCCATGTGCTGGGCACTGTGTGATGGGCACACACTGCTGCTGGCTGTGCTGCTGGCTGTGCCGGGATCCAAACCTGCTCCTGGCTGCCCTCTGTCCACACCGGCCCCTCGTCTGTGCCCTGCCCCGAGTTCCCCTGGCTCTGGAGCACGGGAGCTCGGATCCTCCAGGCAGCCCCTGGCACACACGTGTCACCGGCTGCCTCAGTCCTGACCTTCTGCTTTCTCACTGTCACACATCCTTTCCCACGACAGCTGGTCCACAGAGCGCTCCTGTTCACACCCATGGCAGAAAGGAGCTTGGAGATGCTGTTCCAAGTATTTTCCTGCTCAGGGCTTGGTTTAAGTTTTCTTTCTTCTCAGGGTGCTTTTCCCCTCTATGGACACTGACACTGGGCAGGCTGGGATGAGTAGATGGGCAAGGGCCCTTCAGGAAAGACAGAAAGAAGAGGCTGCAGGAAGTTTGTCGACTCAACAGCCCCCAGCATGCCAAAAATCAGCCTACACAAATGAAAAACAGCTTCCCAACTGTGCAATAGCTATGTCATGGAAAAGAGAAGGAAGACAGAAATCACCCAAGCCTTGTCTTTTTCCAGAGGCCACTCGAGGGAAGGGTCAGTGACGATATGTGTTCTGATACACAAACTGCAACCACAACACCCAGCCCCAGGCAAACCACCCAGCGCGTGTTTGTGAGCCCAACATGGAATTCCCAGGGCACTGCTGGATGTTCTTGCTGCTGCCCCTGGCTCACCTCACCCATCCCCATTCCCTGGGCATGCCTCAGGGTTGCAGAGCACCTAGGGACAGAGGTAAGATTGCATAGTGATTTTGGAACTGGTACAGCCAGCCCTGATGGGCCTGTGTGTAAAGCAGCAGCTCGGCTCTGCAGTCTGACTGTAATCTGTTATTTTAGTGTAGGATCTCCCATCAGGAAAGATTTATTTTTCCTGGAAGAAGGATGAGCTATCAGCATACTCTGTAAAGCCAGAGCTCCACACTTAGTTTTATGGAACACTAATTACAGGCAAATGCCCTAAAAGTAGCACATGATCCAGAATAAAGCAGGGAACTGCAGGCAATGAAGGTGTCTGATTCTGTTCCAAAAAGCACAGTGTAAGGCAAGAAGGGCTTAGCATCTATTTATAAATGAAAAATCACAAAGTATGTAAAAGAAACGATACAGAAAGTGCGTGCCTCACGTTATCCAATTCCAGCGTGCAGCGTCACGAGGACAGCACGCTGCTCGAGGCAGGATACTGCTGAGGTACAGCCACTGCTTTTGCACTCCTCGCAGCAGTTCTCCTGGCCAACTTCAGTGTAACACCAGAAGCATCACATGAGTAAGAGAATGGAGCTGGGCTGCACTCCTGGCTCTGCCACTGACCCGATCTGTCCGATCAGGAGCAAATGCACTCATCCCTCCCCTTCTCCCTGCCCATAGCTCTGCCTGCCCATCCTGCAGGAACTCCCTGGAGCAGGTGCTGGCTTCAGCTGTTTTGGTACTGCTTAAAAAAAATACTGCTTCAAGAACTTCTCCTTCCCAAGTGCCATCCATAGCATAAACTCCTAAAGGACACTGCTGGCAGGGACTCTGTGCAGCATGGATTTCGATGTCAAACTTTGCTTCTTTGTTGGGATAAAACAAATTCTCCAAAATTGACAAACAGTCTGGCAGCACAGGTCTAAGTGTCTCAGAGGGCCAAGGCTGGTTTTTCCTGGATAACTCCTTCGCATTTACTCCTCAAGTCCAATTCTGTTTTCCCCTAGTCCCATAAATAGTGTATTTGCATTCTCTTCCCAGCCTACATGCACCACGCTTCTCCCCTAGGATGAATTTCATTTTGTTGTTTCCTGCCCAGACTTTTAACTAAACTACATGGTTTGGCTTTAATAGCTGAACTGTTGCAAAACCCTTTTCTGAGAATATAATAAAAATTCTGGGTTCAGTGACGCACATAAAAACCCACAACCAAGCACACAGGTCTCCAACCACAAACTAGACCGAGAGATAAAGCCAATAGTAGCTACTCACTGCCTGCTTGCTAAATGGCACGTCCTACTCATCACAAATGGCAAACCCCACACCAGAAGCAACAATACTCCAACTGCCTTGAACCCACAGAGATGGGAAAGGACAAGAACAGAGACAGGATACAGAGCAGCTGGAGGAAATCACTGATTCCAGGGCAGAGCCCTGCTGCTCTGCCTGGTGCAGCTGATGGCCAGGACACCAGTTCTCATTGCTCTGAGAAGGGCACATGCTGCCAGCTGCTCCTTACAGCACCTTTAAAAGATCCCTTTACAGCACAGATGAGAAGCAGGTCCAAGAAGTTTAGGAGAAAACTGCCAAGATTGTACTTTTTTATTTATTTCTACAAAATAAACAGCAGATCTCTTGAGATGCAAGTCTGCCCATATCCATGACCTCACGCCAACAGTTGGGACTTTAGAGGACAATAAACAAAAAGCAAATGCCCACAAGTTTTTGAGCTGCACTACTGCAGACAAGGCACAGGAAAGCATCTGTAAAACCAGATCACTGACATCAGGGTGCAGAGTTCAGCAGATACTACAAGGAAGAGCTGAAAGAATTCTGTAGTCAAACTGCAGTGCAAGTATTTCTGACCTCTGGTTAACTGATCAGGAATCACATTCTAACTTCATTTGTCAGAGATTGTTAATAGTTACAGTGTCTAAGCAGAGAAATCAAGTTTCATGCATTTGGGGGTCAACTCTCCCCCAGCTTCTTGTCAATTATGTTTTATTCATGTTTAGAAAAGTGGCATCTTGTTCCAGAGTCACTAAAAGGCATTAAACCAATTGCAGCTTCTGCACTTAGTCAAAATCCAGTCTGAATTCAATGCACTTTATTCAAATAAACAGGGGAAAAGGAGCAAAGGCTAGAAGAGCCTGCATTTTTTTGAAGCCTTCTGTGGCTTAGTCTCATGCTTTTAATCTACATATCTTGAAATACCCTATAAATGCAGCAAAAATAATCTTTTTCAATTCACAAAAAAAAAAAAAAAAAAGGAAAAGAAAAGAAAAAAAAGAAAAAAGGAAGAAAAAAAGAAGGAAAAAAAAGAGAGAAACCAAGGTACAGAATGATAATTATAAATTAAACAACTTGGGGACAGGCAGAGGAACTCTACTATACCAAAGTGCTAGCCAAGATTTCGTCAGAATATCAACAGTTGGAGACCAAGTTTGGTTCAATCATACATTTCACAACCAAATGCCATGTTTTCACACTTCCACAAAACTTATAATCTGCTCAGTGAAGCCTGCAACTTTTCTTGTTGACTTGAAACATATGCAATGTTTAGAAGAGGAGTTTTGCAATACCCAAAGCAAACAACTGTCATGATTTAATCAACAAATCAAGCACATGGTCAAAAGCAGATCCTATTGCTCCTGTGCCCAGAGATGAAATCTCAGGGAGCCTGGCAGCATTGGAGGAGACAATAAATATGAGCTTACACCGAAACTGCCAAGGCTACAACCATATCCTGCCCTGCAATTTACCCAGCTGGTGGCTGAGGCTTTAACAGGATCATATCAATGTATGGCCCAGCTCTTGCATGTGGCTAAGAGAAATGCAAATCATCTATCTTGCCTCAGACAGGAATTAATCAGGAAGGAACTCCTCTACTAACCTCCTGCCAAGAACCAGCCCAGAGGGCAGGGAGCACTCTCTGAAGCACCCCAGCAGCTCCTGGTGCTGCAGGACACTGCACTGGCCACATGAGGACCAAAGCCTGAGGGAGGTTCTGCATTTCTGCCTCCTGAAACAGAAGACAAAACTTCTGAACTGGAGTTTACCTGCACGGGCCACTGGGGAAAGTCAGATGAGTCATCTGAAGGCATCCAGTGAAAGTGGATTCACTTCACAGCTTCAGCTGACTCTTATCTATTTTCCCCAGTGCCATTATATACACAAACCCAATGTCAGACAAAAAAAACCTCCTAGGCCACCTGAGCACTGAACAGAACACAAAAATGTCAGAATTGGGCTTGCTAAATTTGTCTCTGAACTCATGCTTGGCAACCATGTGAGAAATTGATAAAGATCTCACCAGCCATTGGGAGAGCAGCAGCATGTGAGGATACTTCAGGGCACTTTCTCAAAGTCATCCAGTTTAAAGTGAAAAAAGCGTGCAGCGGGGTTGATCCATGCAAGGGAAAGACCCAGGATGTCACTGTTATACAGCACAGAGAGCTGGGGCAGAGCCTGGGCCCTGGAGAGCTCAGAAAGGCCCTGTGCAGGTGCCCACACAAGGAACCAACCCCTCCCCGTGCGAGGCACCCACCGTGGCCACTCCAAATACAGGGTCAGTGCCTGCTCTGCCTCAGGGTCCATCTCAGAAACAGCCTCAAAAGCAACCCTGCCCTTGTGGGCTTTGGAGAAAGGCGTACAACAGAGCTAACAAATCCCTCAGATCCCGCAGCGACTGGGTGGGAATGCCAAACTGGTGGAAATAGCAAACACCAAAGTGGTGGAAGTGCTGGCTGGGTTCTCCAGCTGGGACTGAAATGGAGCGATGCTGAGCATGTCCTGAGCAGAACCTTCCTGGAAAGCAGGAATCAAGGCAATCTCAGGTGTGATCAGAGTGCTGTTGAGCCTGAACACTGCTCTGGGGCCAGAGGAGTCTCCAAGGAATACAGCAGGACAAGTGCCCGACTGGAGGGGACCAGAATAAGGCCGAGGAATCATTGCACAGAAATAGTGCCGAGGTTTTCCCGGTGCCAGGAGCAGGTGGGTGGGGGATCACAGGACACAGGACAGGATCTAGGCTCAGCTCTGCCCGGGATCTGCAGGCACAGGACAGGCCTCTCCGTGCTGTGCAGCCAACCACACAAACCAGTTCTGCTCCAGTGTGAGGGTCTGCAGGGCCCTTCAGCTGACAACAACCCAACCGTGTCTGCAGCTCTGCCCCACAGAGCACTGAGCTGCTCCTTTGTGAATTCAAGCTCTCAGCAGCTGACTCATCTGAATGCCCCCGGCTATCTGGATTGTTATCAACATCTGATCACAGCATCACCGAGCACCAACTGCAGCCTCAGAAATTCTCATTTCCCGCTGTGTTCAGAGAACTCGATCCTTGTGCCTGTAGGTATAAAGATACCTGACAACAGTGTGAAGTGTTCCCTTTCCAGCATAGGGAGAATTGAATCACAGCCTGGTTTTGACTGGTTTAGAACCAAATCTGCTTGGTTAAACTGAGAGAGTGGGTCTGTACCCTTTTCACATGACATATGCTCAATTTGCAGTGAAATCTGATCCAAACCTGTTCATAGAACACTTCGTTCAGCCACACAGAAAACCATCCTTCCCATCTGTGCTTCCATTAGGAACAGTAACATAATGCAGGATTCAGCTGGAGAGTCTCACAGTCTCACAAACTTCCAAACTACCTTGAGATCAGCATGAAACTCAATCACCTCTTTCCAAGGCAAACACAGGATCTTCACAGGAGCAAAATTCACAACCCAAAGGAAGAAGAAGAAAAGCAACACATTTCATTTCAAGGAATTATTTGTATCCTAAAAAATTAGGTCACTCCGTTTGTCACCCACATGGCTATGCCCACAAAATCAACAGAACTGAAGCTACTAAAAGATGATATTGTGACCTGTATTTTCACCAGCCATGCATGGTAAAATAGGTATTAGACAAAATGTTGCAGAGAAATATCTGGCAGCAAAGTCATTTGCTTATTTGAGGTTTTTTTTACTTATCTGAGAAAAGGGGCTCACTTAAACATCAGACTCTGACCTGCAGCCTGTGGAATTCACATTCTCTACTTGAACCCAGCTGACTCATTCAGCAAGAAGCATGGCAGTGAGCAGGACACCTGTCCAGAATGTGAGGCCTGGTTTCTGGTTTTTGCTGTGCTGAAACAGTAGCCAGAGTTTTGCTCTCTTGGGTGCCCTGCTGCTCCTGCAGGACCCGGCTGTGCTGCTGAGGGACTTTGGCCTTGCTTGTAACAGAAAAGGAAATTGTTTCTCAATGCATTGCTAAACAAACCCTGCAAAACAGGACCCAGCACAAGGCAGCAGGAAAGCATGCAGGCAAGGTGTGCTGGCGGGGGAGAAGCCTTAGGAGAAGCTGGTAAATACAAGCACAGAGAGGCAGAGGGGTCGGGAGAGATGGAACACCAGATGGATGGATTTTCCTTTGAACCCTCAGTCATGCCTGAGGCTGACACAATAGCCACTGCCCAAACACTACAGTATGTTATTTCTGCTTTGTCAGATGATGCAGACAGCATCATTTCTGGGTCACTTGGAGGCCACATACCACTCCTTTTCTTATCCCCTCCTCTCTTTTTCACAATCCCAGCTACTGAGGCTATAAACACTCAGTTGAGGCCTTCCCAGTTAAGAGTGGGAAGATGAAACTGCACAATCAAGTAGTTCCCTGAGCCTCATAACATGACTCTCTTCAAAGATTTCATCCCAGCGAGGCATCCGAGCCTAATGCAGCTACAGGAACAGTCCTCTGCTTAAAGATCAGAGACTTCACACCCACTGAACACTGAAAATTAAAGCCCTCCCCCTTCCTTTGCAACGCAAGGACACACAAGTGTAACAGAATGACTGAGAGCATTCTGCAAGACTAAGAATTGTACTTGCCATTTGCTGAGCACAGCCTTGCTGCTGCCACATCAGATCTGCAGCTCTGCTCCTCTCAGCTCACAGCTCTCCAGCACCCAGGGAGCTTCTTCACCTCAGCCACGCTTCATCAGGCTTGGCTGTGTTTCCATATAGAGCACAGCAACCTCCTCTTGCCCCAAGCCTCTCCTGAAGGATATTGTTACTCCAAACTGCCCTACAGACCTGTTCACATTTCCCATCCCTCCTGGAGTTGGTGCATGGCCATTGAGCAGGCCGATGGATTTACCCTGCTGTGAAGAATACCACTCAGGCACTTAAAATGCCTTTAAAGAGAATATCCTCCATAGTTTTTACGATGGCACTAATCATTCTCACACATCTTTGAAAGAACTCTCAGGTATATTCGACTGATGGTGCAGGAAGTGGAAATAAAGACACCAACAAGCAGTGCATGTGTAAACTTAGAGCCTAAATAAAGGACAGTTTACAGCAGACAACATAAAGCCAGACACTTCCTTCAGCAAGGTCAGGAAGAGAATGACTAATTGTAGGTCCCCTGCACTTCCCCTTCCTCATTGCAAGCCTCATTCTGCCAGGTCCTGAGCACCCTGAGCTTTCACAGGCAGTGAGCTCCACGGGGAACACCTTGGATGAGGCCTGAACACTCCCCAGGACAGAACTGAGAGGTCTCCGAAGGAACCAAGCTCCTTCGATGGAGCATTTTACTGCCCAGGATGCTGTCCCTAATCCCAAAGGGTTTTTCCCATTTTTCTTCCCCTTGCCTTCCCAACCATCTCCCTTTTGTCTTACACATTTCTACTTCTGTAGCCTCAATAAAATACAAGCACAAACCTCCAGTCTCTACCATTCCCTCACGTACTGGCTGGGAAATGAGACAGATTAGCAGCTTGTTCTCAGGCGTATTAGCAGACCAAGGGAAGGAAACAAAACACAACAAAATCAAATCCTCTGCTTGTTTGACTCAATTATTCCAGCACTTCAAGAGTTCCACCTTCCCCTCCTCCCCGGCACACACAGTTCCCCAGACTGCTGCTGGGCCGGGCTTTGGGGAAGAGGTTAACGCAGAAAAGTGTTAAATCTCTGTGGGAGCAGGTTGCAGCTCTTGGAGCTGAAGACGTTCTGTCTCTGCACCCTGGGAAATCTCAGCTAAGAAACTGTATTCTCTGAAATGCTCCCAATTATTGGGTTTCTGCTAGAAAGAATTGAGCTATTTTGGCAAGGACTGGGGTCACATTTCTCTTTTCACAGACACTGAGTGAGAAAGCTGCCATGGCTCACTGCTCACATTTTGTTTTTCCTAAAATCTCCTTGGGGCTCTCTCTTACTGGTTCACATTTGCCCATAGCAACCATGTGGGGTTTCTATCATTAATTAAATACAAATACAGGATTTAGAGTGCAGGCAACCTGAACCCAGATTCCCACCCCAAAAAAGATTTTTTCTTGTGACTGACTTTCACCTAAACCATGTTGTGCTCACTTAGAAAGCAGAGGAAAGTACAGCTGCTGACCCAGTAATAGTTGTATGAGGAAAAATACAGAGGGGACTGGTAAGCAGCAATTGGCCATACACCAGACAGTTCTGCAACAGCTTGGCATCATACAGCAACCTGGAAAGATTTTAATCAACACTTGAAAAAAGAGCACAAATACAAAGATAACAAGCTCCAAGCTCAGCATCTTTCAGGCAGGTACAATATCCATTACTTTTGTGAATTTCCACAGAAACTTCACACAGCACATTTGTCTCTGTACCTAAGCAGAACAGGAGGTTCGGGTTGGTTTTCCTTGGTTTTGTTCATTTAAGAGAACTGAATTGTGACAGTTGGCTAAAACCAAGTTTCTCATTTCAAAGCATTCTATGGAAGCAAATTAAAGTGGTCAAAACATATTCTTCTAATAAAAATCTACATTAAATGTACAATGGAAGGAAATGTGCCAGTTCAGGTTCAGAGTTCAAGCATTTTGCTTGTGTGTCCAAAAAGTATTTTATGCAGAATTTGTGAAAAATCTGAGCCTGACTTTTTTGCTCCAGTTGGGGATTAGAAAAAGGCCTTTAGAGCAGCAAAGTTCTCACATTTGCCACCGCTTCCACAATTCAGAAAAAATCCCAGGGCATCAGCCTGTAAGAAACATTTCTAAAGAGTGATTTATACACTTGCTTGCTTTCATTCCACTTCTCTTTTTGCTTTTCATGCTCTACAGGCTCTTTAGGAAATACTCTGCAGAACACTTCTTCATCAGCCCTTTGCATTCCTTGTGCTGGGTTACATCCCTTTTGTCTTAAAGTATCTCCTCTGATTATGTGCTGGAGAGAAGCTGAGCAGTCTCTGGGTTCAGGGTTTCAGCTGCCCCAGCTCAGACCAGAGGAGGGACTCACTGTGCTGAGCCACAGCAACCAGAAACACACAAAACCCTAACTGCTGAGGAGAAAAGAAAAAGCCATTGTAACAGCCTGTGTGCTATTCTGTCATGGAAATACTCCCCTCCTAAAGAGCAAGGGAAACACAAAGGGATTCTATGTTGTACTTCTCTGCCTGCCAGCGGACAGCTCTGAGTGCTGGATACAAATTCATGCCACAAGAGTTGAGATTTTTCACTGCAGCCAGGCAGCTCTGCATCGTTACACAAAGATCACTCATGGGTTTGTCCGACTCCTTTTGCTTACAGTATTTCACCTTGATCTCTCCAAAAGGAAGATGGGTAAGTTTGGCATTACTGAAAACCCTGGATTCTGAGGATGCTGTAGAAAGCTGCAATGCCACACCTGTACAGCGGAAGACTCTAAATGCCATTGCTACTCTACGACACCTCCTGCCAGGTGTGATGTAAAACACTACTGGGAGTAATTCTTTCTAACACTCCTCCAGAGTAACAAGGCCAGAAACACAGCAAAGGCCTATAAATGGCTAAGGGATCCAGCAGTGCTGCAGACAGCTGCTTACCTGTCTCACAGGCAAAAAGTCAGTGCCCACACTCAGCGTTCCTAATATCTGGCTTGCTTGAAAATAGAGCACGTGAGCTATCCTTCCACAGCTCAGCTGCTCTGAGGATTTCCACAGATGCAAAACTTACACTGCTCAGCCATCATGAGATGAGCAAACAAAATAGCAGGATTCCCTAAGCATTAGCAGTCTTACTTTAGAACCAGCTTCTGAATCCAAAAATGTCTTAAACAAAAAGAAGGAAAACAACCTTTCTACCTCCATCCTTCCTTCATAGATAGTTTTATTTCTCTTTTGTGTTTTGGCAAAGGAAATTTATAAATTCAACTAGACCGTTTACAGTATAATCTTGAAAGTGCAAATAATCAGCAGCAGATTATTATTAGCTTTCCAGCCGTGATCTCATTCAAAGAACACTGAAGTTATCTGAAACCTCCAGATGCCCTGATTTCCCTGAATGCAGGACGACGTCCTGCCTGCGCTGCCTGTTTCCCCAGCAGTACAGCTCAGCCCTGTGCTGGGCTGGGTTACAAACACAGGCATTTGGGAGCTCAACACAAGCAGTCTGGCTGCTCAGGCTGCCCCTCAGGCTCTGGAGCCCATTTCCATGGCCTGCCTGCAAAGCCCCTGCATGTCCAGTCTTGCCTCTTCAGCACAGCCACTGCCAATCATTTTCTTCAGCTGAAAAGAGAAAGGGAGAGGACTGAGCACAGTCACCCAGAAATAGGAAGCTGTAGCATTACTCACTACCTTGAGGACTTGCCTGCTCTTCCTTTTCAATTACTCAGCAGATGTTCTTAAATCAGTTACTCAGTTTCTACGTGCACCTGCCAAACCCCAATTTCGCAGGACATGCATCCACCCACTGAACTCAGCGAGGCATGTCCTGCTCCCCTCCTGCAGCGAGGAGGAACCTGGCATTTGGAGCGAGCCTCGCTGCCTCCAACTGCAGAGCCACTGCCCACTCATTCCTCAGCGCAGCCTGGAGTCTCTAAGGGAGGGTTCCCAACGACGCTACTGCTGAGCTGCTGCTGAGGGCTGCCACAAGAAAAAAGGGCAAATCTACCCCCATGAAGGAAAATGCTATTTCCAAAAAAAGCCACAGTTCTTAAAAATTCCAGCTTGCCACATACACTACAGTCCCCTGTGCCAAGGCTCCATGTTCTGTTCTCATGATGAGACTCAGAAAGGGGAGTTTGCTTCAAGCATTAATACAGAGGTGGGGGCTTCTGTCTTGTCTGGGGTTTTTTTTGGCTTCTTGCAGTGAAAACAAGAGTAGGGACATGGCTGAAAAAAACATGCATTAAAAAAAAGTCAACTGTAGGAAATTGCTTAACTGGAATGTGGCAACTTGCCACATTCCCTCTTTTAAAACAGCAAAACAGCTTTATTTTAACAAGCTGCTATGAGATTGTATTTTGGGATTGTCAGGAAGAACAAAATACACTAAACTCCACTCTGTTCAAAATGCTTTGAACCTGTAACACAAGATTTCAAGAGGGAAAAAGAAAAGCTTTGGTATGTTCTGCCATGTAGTGGATCAAAGATTTTCAGTTTGCTCACCATTTTTGAGGATGCTCCCAGAGTACTGTGTACAGGCACTGAGGCACGAAATATAGGACTGTGAAACAGAAGACGGTGTTTGCAGAAAGGTTTTATTTATGGCCTTTTCCCTGATTTTGCTTTAAAATTACTGACATGAGCTCTGTGTTCTACTCTGCTCTAAAGCTGCTGGTCAGTTGCTGGGTGTCTCTGGCTGTTCAGTGAGGTTTTGTGCTTGACTAGTTCTTCCTTCCTACTCCCCTGCTACTCTGCAGGGCCACGGGCAGAGCGAGTGAGGCAACAGGAAAAGCAAGAGTGTAGGAGTCACCTCTGCAGAGACAGAGCAGGACGTGACCTCTGTTCCCTAAAGAGGGCACAAATGGTCATATCCTCATATCCAAGCTGGTGTCTCTCTAAAGGAAAGGCTATAGCAAGGACCAAAGTGAAGCTGTTAATCTTGAGTTAGAAACTAAATTTAATTATATCAGTGGTGCTTTGTAGGAGGAACTTAATTATTAACTGCAAAGAAGTCAGATTATTGCCCATTTTGATGGATTCTTGCTAAACTAAGTTCAAACACTCTAGTACTTGATGGAGCTTCGACTCTGCTAAACTTTGATCTTACGAAGTGCTGGTGCTGCTTCTATCTGAAAGCATCCAGCTCCTGCAGCCTTGGAGCTCTGCTCAGGTACGACAGAGTGTCTGGAAACCTGTGTGACCTGTTTGTCCAGCCCAGAGGTTCCCCTTCCCCACTGCCTGTGCTGACCTACTGCACTCTGAATTTAACAGCCTCTGACCTCAGTTTGCTCCATGAGCTGCCTGAGCCCCGTTTCCCAGGGCGGCACAGATTCCAGCTGGAATGGGCAATGAGACCCAGCCACCACAAGTTAGGCTCATCTCCAAGTACAGATACTGAGCTATGCAAGGTGTCTTTTCAGCCTCAAATCTTAACAGAAAGCTGTATTAGCATGCAGCAAAGTACAGCTGAGGGAGGCTTTACTGCTACTAAAGGTGCTCCCACCCTGGCTGTAGTTACACACAGGTTGCTGCTGTTGGGTCTGTACAAACACCAGGCATGGTTCCCCAACACTACAAGTTCTCTGAGGGTAATGATTCACCTAGTTCAGCCCCTTTCATCTCCAGCCTCTCTAACAGACCGCAACAACTTCTGAAAGTGCCTGCCACCAAAGCTATCCTAGATCCTGTCTATGAAGGGCTTCTGTAGGATCCTAGATAATGAGAAAAAAGGCATTGCACTTAAGATGACCAGCTCAAAAGACAAAAACAGGGAGTTTCCACTGCTGCTTTAGAGCTTAGTCCTCCATGTATATCTCTTCCCACTGAAAAGGACCTTACTTAGTCCAGTATGGATGAGTGCTGAACCAGCTTCTTGCAGTACTTCAGCTCCCGCTTGCTCTTCCTGTTTAGCAGAAACCCTTGTGTATGAAGCTAAGTAAAACTGACCTAGAGGTTGTTTATGCTTTCAAAGGGTATATGTTCTGTGCTGGAAATGAGTACCTCGATCTAGCCTGAGTCCCTACTACAATAATAACTGGAAGTGAACTCTGGACCATCGGTTCCCAGCCATTCTGGGTTAGATCACATAGCACAAGGAATATCCCACCCTGGGGGAGGGGAAGGCTCTCAGTGACACGGAGCAGCACCTTCTGCTGCAAAGACTCTCCCAGCAGCTGCCCAAGGCTTGGGACCAGGGATGAGCCATATGGAACCAACAAACAGCAATGGCAGGCAGAGAGAGGAAAACACTTGTGGGTTCCACAGCAGCTGAGAGGGACCACTATAAAGCCAACTACTGTACAGTGTCACTTGAACTTGAACCTTGAGACTCGAAGGTAACCTGTCAGCTGTGTGTGTGCTCCAGATATCCAACCCAGATAAGCAATGCTAAGGCTCCCTTTGTCTCCCAGCCAGGCCATCTGCAACAGCAATGTGACAGTTACAGTGCAATAAAGGTGCAGTTAATTCCCTTCTTATCCCAACTTCCACAATGTCCCTCCCAAACACTAAATAAAATCAGGACCAGAAGCACTTTCTCTGAAATGTGTCTGCCCTTGCTACTTGCCAAGAGAAGTTAGAAAAGCCTCTCATGATTAGGCCGACTGCTTTCAGTTCCTCTCAGTGAGACTGTAAGGTACTCAGCTTTCACTTGCCAACATTAAAAACTCCCTCCTTGTCTTTGGTCGTTCTGGAGAATGAGGAAGGATCAAAGCATGGGTTGAGGTAGGCATGGGGAACTGCAGAATACACAACTTCTCACCCCACTGTCCCTTCTGAAGAGCCTGTGAAGCATGCTGACACATCCAGGACTTCAACACAATTAAATTGTAAATTAGTCTTGTCCTTCACAAAAGGCTCATGACACACAATGATCTCCAACGAGATACAGTGACCTGCTAAATTCTCTATCGTCTCTTGGGGGGTTTCCAGGACCTCCCTGAACATCATTCCCTAAAGTCAAACAACTGCACTTACCCACTGAAAGAACACATGGGTTGGGCTTGGTAGGGGCGCTTTCCTACGTACAGTTCTTGATTGCCAGCTGTACTAGTAGTTCACTCTCAGCCCCAGGAAAAGGTTCAAGCACTTCAAAATTCAGAGAAAGAGCTTAAGAGTAATTGGACTTTAAAGTATTCCTGTAATCATTTCGGTGGCACAGAGATAGGTGTGAGCAAATTAAATCTTTATACCAACAGTAAGTATTATTTAGGCCATGGTTAGCAGCACTTGCATGTTATGGATGAGACCATCGTATAATACATTTCTTGCCACATACATGGCTCAAAAGGGAGAAGAACATTTAAGTGTTGGTTCTGAATGCTACGAGGGAGCTGAACAGTTATTGCTGTAAACTTCCAGGTATACTTGGACGGATGGCAGCCTCATGCTGGGGCTCTCTCACGCAGAATGGGAGCTGAACTGGCAAAAGAGCAATGTGGCTGAAACACGCATTCAACAAGATTAAAAAAGAAAGGTTATCTTATAACTGTAGAATTTCTACCAACATAAGGGTCAGGTGAAATAAGGCAGAAAAAGAATCCTTCTGTATTCTAAAAATATCCACTTTCTCAGCTGGTTATTCTTTGCTATATGAGTGTTGTTTTTTACTCCCCTGCTCATTCAAAACACACTAACATCAGACCAAGTCTGAAGACAGTACAACAGTACTTGTGTTTAAATAGCTGGAGCTTCAAGCGAGGGTCAAGGCCATGCTGTTCAAGGTATTCAACCTTGAAAGGCACTTATAAAAGAACTGAGCCAGCAGAGACGAGAGCTAAATTCAGCTCTTACCCTAGTTTTAAACTGCTTCAACTCCCTTGTTTTCAGTACAGTCACATTCAATTGCTACTCCTGTAAAGGAAAGTGGGCTCACATAACCCGACATTCATCTGATGTCAACTGGACAACCCCAAGGAATATAAGTGGGGTCCTCAGTCAAAGCCAGCTCTACTCTTTGCTACAGATGTCACTTACATGATACCTTTAGCAGATCAAGTGATATGGCTGTAAATAATTCACCAGCAACCCCATAACACTTGATTAAAACCTACTGAAAGAAGATCTAATTGAATTGTCTTTTAAAGAACAGACATGATATGACGACTGTGTGAAGGGCAGATGGCAAGCAGAAGCTCATTGGAACATGGGAAAATAATTTCGAGGAAGGTACCTTCATCTGCACTGAGTTGTGGTGATCTCCACCTGGCTGCTCTGGAGGTTACTCCCTCATCCTGCCTTTGGGCACTGCAGGCACAGCAAGAGCGCTGGCTGTCTTCACAGGCAGCATTTGGGCACCTCATGTCTTAAGTGAAGAGGTTAGAAGGTGGTTGCTGTGTGTTCTAGTGCTGAGCAGCAGCCAGCAGGTAGGGGAGTCCTGGGACTTCCAGGCTGGGAATACTGAAAAGTAATTAAATGCGATTCTGGTGCAGCTACCTGAGACCAAAGCTGTGCCGTGGTACCCACCCCGACCTCCCAGAAGCTCTGCTCTGTTTGCAGTCATACTGGGACTGGGCAGGGGGAAGTTGTTCGACTATTTCAGCACCTCAGAAATTAGCACTGCCAAACTCGACCCTCTCCTTGGCAGGTCCCACAACTGCTGCCATGCAGGTTAACTCGCAAAGTGCCCTTCCCAGAATGCCTGTCCTTTCAGGGCAGGAAGGTCACGTGCTGTAGGAAGTCTTATCCTCAGACAGCTTGGCAAGGGCCTGCACAGCAGCACAGGAACCACACCACGCTCTCCCTGCAAACAGGTGGCACCAGGACATCTTAGAGGAAAACCTCTCAAAATTATTTTTCCCAAAGAAATGAGTGTTTCTTACTGATAAATTTCAAAATCCCTCATGCATCAGGGTAGCTCTCCAACCTTCCCATGTTCTCTCTCCCAGAGTTTGAGGTTAGATAACTCTCAAAGCCACAGCTACTTGCATGAAGAGGCTGAAGGCTCAGCACTTAGAAGAACTCTAAAGAATTCTAGCAATGCAGAGACTTGCAGAGCTCACTGATGCTGTTCCCACACCACTGAGGCTCTGTCAGGGAAGCTGACAGACCATGCTCCTAACCCACCCTGTAAAATACAGCCTGAATGTGGAGACTTTATTCTTTGCAGTATAAAGGGGCCATGCCTGCGATGGCAGAGACCTCACACCAGGCTCCTCGTGTCAGGAATACAGGAAGACCAAAAGGGCTGAGCCAGCCTATTTATGTAGAGGGTCCACAAGGAGTGAAAGGGAGAGGCAGGGATCAGACCATGTGTTTCCTCATGTGTTTCCCCTTCCCCCCTGCACCTTGGTTTTACAGCTGCAGGAAAGATCAAGCCAGAACTGAGAAAATTGCTGAGTCAGGCCATGTCTGTGGGGCCTTGGAGAGGCTGTCACAGCGCTGGGGCCAGAGGACAAAGCCTGCAGCAGAGCTGAGCAGCTGGAGAGACACCGCAAAGTGGGGACAGGCAGGACACAGCCACTGCAGGCACAGGCAGGAGGCACTGGGCAGCAGGGACATCGTGGAGCCCTGCCTAGCAAAGATGAAGAACCAGAAGCATTTTGTATTAAGAGAACTGGAAAGAGGATGCAGGTTAAGCCTAGTAGGATTTAGCTACTCCTGGCTATGTTAGCATAAGGAAGAAGGCTAGAAACGAGCATGGGTGTCTCTGTAAGCTCCCCTGCAAGCTCAGAGCTCTTCTGGTGTACAGCAGTAGTCTCTAACAGTGACAAACATGTCCTGTTTTTGCACAACAGTTCAAAAGGACACTGAAAAATCTGTTAATAAAATGCTAGAGGCAGGATCTGCCCCTTCACTAGAAGAGCAGCTGGACTGACTGCAGAGAGGAGCTGCAAGGAACCCCCAGACACTCCCATGGACTCCAGCTCAGAGCTGCACCACCACTGCATCTGCTGCCAGAATACTCCCTGCTCACTGCACTGGCAGCAGGGCTGCCACTGCCTTCAGTTTGAAATCTTATGTTGCCAGGTGTCCATTCGCTGCAAAGCTCTTCGCCTCAAACCCCAAACTAGTTATTCTTGGCAACTGAAGCAATTTGAATAGCACAGTAGAAAAACATAAGGAAAGAACACATCAGTGGAACTGGAACCTGCCTTGGCAGCACAATGGTGTTGCAGATTTAGTTTCCACAAGAATTAAAAACTGAACATTAATGTCATCCTAGCAGAAGTGTTCAGTTAGCTCTTGCTAAGTCAGCTACCCTTCCAGTTACAGACTGGCAGGTGAGAACTGATAAGGCCCACTTAGTGAGAGGTAAACAGGTAATTACTGCTACAGAGGTGTATTCAGCATCACTACAGAAAACATCTCCCAAAGTAGGACTGCATTTCCTACAAATGCAGTCTCAGCACAAACCCAGCCAGTGTTTCAGTGCAATAGCTAAAGACCCAGATCACAGTAGCTTTCCTTTCTCCTTCCAAACATGAGTTTCCACAGATTCCACTCCAGTCCATAGCCGTGACTGCAAATGGCTCAGGAATTTAGGCTGCATGGAGAGGCATCCCACAGAAACTGTCTTGTTATACCCAGACAAAATGTACCAATACAGCAGTGCTTAAATCAGACCTTTAGCAGTCAGCCGGTGGTTCTACAAATACTACACTTGACCCACAAAGCAAGACCAAACCAGTTTCAACACACAGAATATCCTGTCTGAATACAAGTGGGGCTGACAAGCCCTTTGAGATCTGCTCTGGGGTTTCTCCCAGCTTAGCTGTGTGAACAAATGCTAAGAGTCTTTGGTGTTTGTGCTCAAATTGGCTCTTTCAGAGCTATTCTGGACACCCTTGTGTTTCACAGGAAAAAGGAAAGAAAAACCTGCAACCTTCCTTCTTCCAAAGGGAGAAGGCTGAAGGCCTGTGCAAAACTGCCCAAGCAGATCAGTCTCCTCAGAACAACACCTGTGGGTTTTAGTCAATTGTTTCCTTAAAACAAGGGAGGATAGACAAGGGCATAGCTTCCAGAATTCACTAAAATGAGGGGGAAAAACACTTAATCTGATCTGCACTCAGAGAGTTTCATTCTACTAGCTGATGCTGCCATGAGCCACTCAGACCTGTCTCTATAGAAATTATGGGAAATTAAAGTTAGAAGACTTCGTAAGAAATGTTTTACTTTGTGGAAAGTTTCAGTTTTGCTCATAAAGACAAAAGGCCTGAGATGTTTTTCTTGGCAGATAAAGAACAGTTCTTAAGGAGACATACAAAAAAGTCAGGAAGCTTTAAAAAACAAAATCTCCCTATTTCAGCTTATTTCAGAGGAGCTATGTAACTGTATTTTAAAGCAGGATTTAGTCCTCTAGCTTACTCTAGAAATAAAAGGAAAAAACTGCTCTGGAAGAAGAAAAATGTTGCTAGAAAATTGGTAGGAACCAGGTCTGGAGAGGTTCTCCAAGAGCACTGCAGGCAGCATGAGGGGCATGGACACGTCTCCCCGTGACCGCACTTACTGACAAGCCCATTATCTCTCCTAGCAATGTCTCTTAGCGGTGATGACCAAAAATCAATCTGTAGTTCTCAAGCTGTAAGACCTAGTAATTATTTCTTCTCTTCAGTTTATTCAACATCACTAATAACTAAAAATAAAACCTCACACTGGAACCTGCAGGCCTCAACAATAACCCATACACAGCAACAATGAGGAGCTGAAGACTTCCTTTCCAAATTTAGATTGTTTCAAACAGAAGTGAAAGTTCTTTGATAAATCAACAAACCCACGTTTTAGAAGCACATAAGGAGAGCAGAACTGGGCAGGAGGGTGCTAAACTTACTGCAAAAGGCTTCTGAAGATTTCCAAGGCGCCAGCCCTGAGGCTTCTGGCTTCGTGCTGAACACTGGGGTCAATGACCTGTTCTGGCAGCATCAGATCAGACCAGATCAGAGCCTGGATCTGCTGCATCCCAGCAGCATTCCTCAGTGCCACGTTAATTACTGCTCTAAAGAGCAGCTCACAGCCTCTGCTATTAGAGCTCTTCCATGCGGGATAACTACTAATCATCCTATCAGGGGCACTCCGTAGCCCCGACCAAAGCATGATTCCTTACTCTGCTGCTTAAGTGTCCTGTGATCCTTACCTGCTTCCCCAAGATGCACTCAGAACCAACTGGATGTTGTCACTAGGCAGAAAAGGAATGAGAGACCTGGCCTCTGCTCACTTTGGAATACACACAGAAATGACAACTATATTTTAACTTTAAAGACAGATTTTGAACAATCTTGAGCTCAGGTGTGTAAGTCCAATGAGATTTGGATCTTCTATCTACCTCCAACCGCAACAGCTCAGACTTCAGCCCCCTGTGCTGCACTTAGAGCCGGATGAACACCAGATACCTGTGATCAGCCTGAGCTGTGATTCCCTCAAGCCCCAAGAGCAGGGCCTAAGCTAAGGTTTGAGTTTCCACCTCAGGAATGCTCCAGGGCTCATTTTAAACAGGTTGTGCAAAAAGCAGGTTCACAATAAGGACACAGAACAGGTGATTGTCACCTAGCACAGGTACAAGTGAACACCACAGCTGCAGCAGTGATTACCTCATGTCCTTGGAGCTGTGCAGTGGGAGCAGGGCTGGCTGGGACACGCCTCGGGGATCCGTAGGTGGCACAGGAGCTCTGTGCAGCTCTGGCTTAAGGCAAAAGGCCTCTCTGACTACCTGTAAACTTTGGTGCTTCCCAGTTGTCCCACCTTACAAGCAAGGCAGAGTTTAACTAGTTTAACTGGGGACTGATCCTGTTCTAGATTCTGGGGGCTACGACAACGAGGACTGGCTGCAGGAAAAGCTAAGCCAGAATGCCAAACTGTTTCCTAATCATGTGCTACTCTGACTAGGTGCAGACTCCCACCAAGAAGCAGGAATGCCCATGACACTTCCATGCACCACTGCACACAAGTCATATGTTGGAAGAATTCCCCGTTTCTTTTGGAGCAGGTGTGTTTCCAGATTCAGAGAGCCTCTGTCCCCCAGATTCACCTGCTGTGGCAACTCCGTGCTGCTGGTAGTGTCGACTGTGTGGGATTGCTCCACAGGAGTGAGAAATGAGCAAGGAGAGAAGTCTGAGAGCTGGCTGAGTCAGGATCATCCATACATGACTGTGTGCCTTTCACCACAGCAGTAATCCAGCCAATATATTCTCCAAGCCCCCAAGCAGTGGGAGATAGCCAGGCTTGCTTTCAGTACCATTTTCCTTTTATTTAAAAAAGAAAAAAATCCCTCTAAGCTGAAAATAAGGGTAAGAAATATTAACCTTAAAAGAAAGGTGAGGGTTTATCCCTCAAGCATCTGATAGACTACACTGTCTCAGTTGGAAATATCACTGTAAGCGAAACTATTCCCTAAATAATTTGGTATGTCACATGACTTCTTTGTTAAGTGTTCCTATTTATGACCAAACCAGGTGATAAATTTGTGTACCCCGAGCTGACTCATAGCTGTACATCTGTCTCTACCGTGCAGCTGGAACACCGATCGGGGCTTTCCTTGGGTAAAATGCAGTTCACAGCATTTGAACTGGAGTAGCAGCCCAAGTTCTGCACAGGTGGGATCTGGGCAAGCTTGGTCACAACCAGGAGTTCAGCTGGACACAGCTGAGGCTCAGCTTGGCTACTTCCCTGATTAGATCAGTTCTGTGCACGCAGCAAAGGTCAGAAGTCATATGCAGAGACTGAGGCTTGTGTGGCACTGCAGGCTGTGGGTTCCTGTCGCTGTGTGCAGGCACAGACAGACAGAGCTCCCAGCCAGGCTCTGCTGAGCTCCTGCACTGCAGCTCCAGGGCTGGGAGGGTCTCCAAGCTGGCTGCAGGAGATGAGCAGGAATAATGCTGTGTCACCAGAATCCAGCGACCACACAGGTAGCCTCAGAAAGGCAAAGACAGCACAGAGCCCTACTCTGACATTTCATTTCTTGCTTCCCAATCAGTGCACCATGGAACCCAACCCAAGGCAAGAAGCACACAGAGCTTGACAGAAAAGTGAAGAGTCCCTTGTCCTATCTTCATATTGATGATAACCTGCTCACCAGAGCTTGTCCTGGGAACTCCAGGTAAGTGAAAACACTGCTGCTGAGTTTTTGTGTCAACATTTAGATGTGCTAAATTCCATTATGATGTGGAAATTCTGATCATAACTGTCACAAAGGAAAGATGAAGTCTGCAGACTAGATAATCATATATGGTCTTCCCTCCTTCCAAGTCAAACAGAATCTCTGTTGAAGACTACTTTGTACATGAAGTGCACAAACTTAAGAAAAGAGTCCTACAAAAACACAAGACACTTCAAGTAAAACAAATGTGTTGCATATATGCAAAAAGTAAGATGAAGTAAGAGACTTTCTTCTTTTCTTACATAAGACCTGCTGGGAAAGGAAGTCTTTTCAGCTGAACAAAGCTCATAAACATGTGGCTACAGGTTGCAGTTTGGCCTGAAAAATTCACTACTCCCACTACTTCCAATTCACAAACACAGTTGTCCTTCCCTTATGCATACCACATGCCCAACTTCCAGTCTGCAAGTGTGGACTATTACAATCCCTCTTCCTCTCCTCTCATGCCTCCCCCCATTTTCGAAGTGTTTGTTTCTGCTCAGAGATTGCTTGGTAAGATAAGCCTTTTCTAGACAAATTGCCAAATGAATTGAGATAATGCCTAAGCAAGTTCAGACAGATTTAATCCACAGGTACCATTCAGCCACTGTGAACAACTGATTTGTGGAGAGTAGACTGACTTATTTGTGGCACAGCTGGAGTCAGGCTTTCTGATCTGGTACTCTGTTTGCTGAAGGTGCTGAACAGAGGACATTCCTGAGGCAGAAGCCAAACTGATCTTTGCACACAGGGCCAGGAGTGTCTCTATCACAGATCTAGTCTGGCCAGAGAGCCAGGAAGACAGCTTTCCCAAAGTGCAGGCAGAATGTGCGCTACTGCCTCACCCCGACACTCCCACCACAACCAGTTTGGAGGAAGCTGCCGTGCCAGAGCCACTGTAGTCAGCTCTTCTGAGGAAAGAACCCAGTTAGAAAGAAGATACACCTGCAGTCTAAATCCACTCTAGGTCTCGCAGTTCAGCCTTCCTGCCTCACCTTTGCTGCAGTGAAAAGTGGGGGGGCTGGGGGAAGGTGTCCCACTTAGTCTGGGGATTCCCACAGCTCACCAAACCAGCTGTTTCCAGCTGAGAAACCACAGGAACCTTTCCTGCTGCCAGCACCTGCGACTGTGTTCTCCTTCTCACCTCCAACAGACTGGCTTGAGCTGCGGTTGGAAATTGGATGTGCTTCACTACAGATGTCTAGTCCCACCAGCAGTTTCCCAGCCAGGGAAATAAATCCAGAAAGATACTGCTTTCACAAAGAAATACAGCTAAAAATAATATGTTTCTAACTTTGCAAAACCAATTTGAGTCATACAAGGGATTAGTGTAAGGACAGAGGTAGACTGACAGAGCTATTTCTTTCCAAAGATGCTTGGAACAACACTGGATGCTCACTGCCTGGCAAGACATTTTTTACTCTCTTACATATGAGTTAAAATTACCATTATTTTCCATTTCAGTTTTGTAGTCAACTTGAGAAGTGAGTAAACCTGCTAAGACAGAACTGAAAGCACAGACCAGCACTGGGTAAAAAGAAAAACACTCAAGCACTTATCGGGCAGTACATATAAAACTTAAAAAACCCAAAGCAGACCTTGTGGCGTCAAAGAACCCCATCTGCTAATAACCAAACTAACAGAACCTACTTTCCACGACAGGGAAACTCCCTGCCCTTCTAAGAAACGGCCTTCCAACATGTGAAACAGGGTCAGCTCACATAACACATTACACTCAACACATCCTTTGCAAACAATTCCCACAGCCCTTTCTTTCCCCTCCTTCCTGTATCTCAGTTCTCCCTGCACTCTTCTGAGCCACCGTGAGTGCTTATCTGTACCTGCCAAGGTCCAGTCTGAAATCCTTATCTACCATGTGCTTTATTTTGAGAACACCTTACAAGCAAGAGGAACGAGGAAGGACTTGAAGCATTGCAGTAAATGGGAGGGAGCTAAGTATGAGCCCAAGTGCCCTTGGTTAGGTTGGTGTTCTTGACCTGGCGACATACACATGATGAATCATGTGCCATACGTTACAGCCACCTGAGGCACAGAGGGAAGCCCTGGCAAAAGGACCACCAGTGTGTCTATGTGAAAAATAACACAAGCATTTAGATGAGTTTGCACTGCTGTGTTAGGCTGTGGATTCCATTCACCTTACAACTACTTTCAAAACTGCAGGGCTGTGCTCACCTTGGGATCAGAAACAGCCACGAGCATGCACTGCTTTCTGTTCTGTACCTTCACTACACAGTTTACCAGTTATACTAATGGTACTAAGTTTTCGTAATTCTTTTTCCTCTGAAGTCTTTGCACAGAAAAAAAGCCCTGTGAGGGTTCAGCCCCAGCCTAGATGAGCTCGCAGTTCAGGACAGACATACAGTACAGATGTGGCTCACAGCACTGCACCACCAGTAGCCACTAATCACGACCCACAGAGCCATTTGGTGACTCGCTGAGGCCACCAGGGAAGCACAGCAGGCCCTGGAGATCTCCGAGCTCCCAGCTGCCAGCTCCACTCCGGACTCATCAGGAGCTGCCTACGCAGTCCACCCAGCAGTACTCGGCTCCCTGCAGGACCAGAGCTCGTGTCTGTGCTGACACAACCCCACAGGCAGAGGCACACAGCCACAGTGGCACTGCTGGCACAGGAATCAGGGCACAGGAACTCCACCTGGTACCTGAGACAGCTCTGGGCCCACCTCCCTAGGGTGCATCATGAGCAATGACAGCTTGGGGAAGCAAACACAGACCTTAAGCTCCTGCAGTCCGGCTCTGTGATTGCTGCCTGGCACAGTCAAGCACAAGACTCAGGCTATGCCTGACATGTATTTTGGTACATGCAATTGAACAGTGCAAAGAACATGGAGTCTGTAGCCATGCCCACAGCTCCACATGTGAGCAGACATCCAGCACTTGGTTGAACTCCCAGAGAAATCACATATTGGACTGTACATCAAAGAGATTTTCTTCTGATCATAAATTTTATGATCATCAGTCAATGTGGCACCCATTTGTTTGAAGAGGATTGCGTGCACACACTCAAGAACTATCACTAGAAACAGCTTTTGTTGCTTTAAGAAGAGCCTCAAGATGATAGAAGGCCTTTATACCTTGTGAATAAAGGTTTTCTTTTAGAAAAAGTCCGCTAGAAAAATAGTGATGATCATTTTCCGAAATGATGCTGATTGACATTGTTTGGGCATCAAAAAGGCCGTCGGCAGGGCTGCCAAAAGGCTATACAAATATTGTTTCACAGAGAATAGCCTTTTGAATGCTATTTGGAAGTGACAGGAGGAAGAACAGCACTATAAATTTGGGGGGAAGAACCAACCATAACAAAACACCCCACAAAACAAACCACTCAACCAAACAAAACCACAAAAAATATCAGAGAAAGAATAAAGGAAGAATGATAGATTGCCACGAGGTTGTGCCAAAAGCTACCTACAACCTATTGTTTCACAGTTTTCTTCCCAACCTTAATTTCTCATGTGATGGATTTTTCAGCATGTAGGTTTATTAGAGTTACAGTGTTGTGATGATCTTTCTTCCTAAAAAAGCCCAGTGCTCTATCCAGCTCCACAGTCTCCACCACCAGGTAGAGAAGAGGAGCCTTAGCATTTACATCAAACTTGAATCAAAGAAGGGGACAGGAAGGGATTGTTTGCTTAGAGCAAAATTACCTGCACAGAAGGTAAAAGGAAATGTTATTTAAGTAGCTAAAGGTCAAATGAAGTAAGGAAAAATACTTCTACCTTCCCTTTCTAAATACTTATGCAGACTTTTGTACAGATTCAGCGCTTCTTTGAGAGCATCACAACAGCGCATGTTTCGTGCTTGAAGAATTGCGTATAATCTTTCTTAACAGCAAAACATCTCTCCAGCCCGGCCCATGATGCTGTTTGAGCCACAGCAACAGAGAGAAAAGGAGGATCAGATTAGATCAGTGAAACTGAGCCAGGGATAGAGAGACAGGCCCGGAGCAGAGGGCAGGAGCCATCAGGAGCAAGCACCAAGGACCTGAGGCAAACGGGAGTCTTCCCAGCTCGTCAGGACAGCGGTGTGGGGACGCACCTCTTGCCAGGGAGCCTCGAGTCACCTCTGCTCCGCGCCTCACATCGCATCCCGCTCCACAGGGACGCGGGAGCCCGGCACAGGCCGCAGGGCGCGGCGGGGCGACGGAGCACGGCCTCACGGAGCTCCCGCGCACCCGCCCGGCAGCCCGGGGCACCCGCGGGGCTGCCCCGCACCTGTCCGCGCTCCGCCGGCACCGCGCTCCGCGGCTTCCATGGCGGGGAGCCTCGCGCCGCGCCGGGAGCACCGAGCCCGCTGACAGCTCCGCGGCGGGGCCGGGGCGCCGCTACCCCCGCCAACACCGCTCGGCCCACGGGAGGAGCGGGCGCGGCGCGGCCCCGGTGCCGAGGGGACAGGGCGGCGGGCAGCGGCAGGCCCCGGGCGCGGCCCCGCTGCGGCGCCCGCGGCTGCCAGCCCGTGCCGTACCTCCAGCGTGCGGATCTCCTGCTGCGTGAGGTCGTTGGACGCGGCGCACTTGGTGCGGAGCCCGCGCAGGTTGGAGAGCGAGATGTCGATGAGGTCCTGCAGCAGCCCGCACTGCTGCAGCGTGCTCCGCACTGCCGGCAAGCCCCGCGGCCCCGCCGCCTCGCCGCCGCTCCGCTCCTTCCTCTCCAGCATGCCGGCGGCTCGCAGGGCAGCCGCTCTATCCATCCCTCGGCATCAGGGAGGCCGGGAGGCGAGGCGGCGGCGGGGGAGCGGTGGAGGGAGGGCGGGAGGGAGGGAGGCGGGCGGGCGGGCGGGAGGTGACCCGGCCCGGCCCGGCCCGCCCCGCCCCGCCCCGCCGCACTCGCCGGGCAATCACCGCGCGGTACATGCGCGGCCGCCGGGCTCCGCAAGCACGCCCGCTCCGCCCCCGCCGCCGCCCTCAGCGCCCGCTGCGGGCCCGGGGCGCTCCCCTCAGCGTGTCCCTCACCCCTCATTTCCCGCCTCACCCCTCAGCGCCCGCCGCGGGCCCGAGGCGCTCCCCTCAGCGTGTCCCTCACCCCTCATTTCCCGCCTCACCCCTCAGCGCCCGCCGCGGGCCCGGGGCGCTCCCCTCAGCGTGTCCCTCACCCCTCATTTCCCGCCTCACCCCTCAGTGCTCGCCGCGGGCCCGGGGCGCTCCCCTCAGCGTGTCCCTCACCCCTCATTTCCCGCCTCACCCCTCAGCGCCCGCCTCGGCTCCTCAGTTCCCGTCTCGCTGCCTCCCTCTCCCCTCTCCGCGCCCGCCTCAGCCCCTCGCCGCCCTGGCAGCCTCCCCTCAGGTATGTCAGGGCTTGCTGCTCGCCTCGAGGAGCCCGCTGCCGGCTCTGCTCCGCGCCCCTGGAGAAAGCAGGACCTGCCCAGCCCAGGGCAGGTGTGAGCGGGCATTACGATAAACGTATTTTCGTGAATATAAGCTTTGAGTGCAATAGGTGTGTGGGTTCATCCATATCATGAGTAGGAGGGCATTTTATGATAGCCTTGTGGAATCCCTGTGGTTTCAGCTTTCACAATGGAGATGTGAGAAAAATAGTCCAGGTAGCTGCATTACATTTGGTTTCATAGCCAGCCTTTCTGATGGGCTCACACAGAGCTGAGCTGTCAGTGCAGGAACCACTCATCTCCCAATTATTAGAATTGGGACTGTTCATCTGACATGAGGGATCCAGAGAGGCAGTTAGGTTGTACCTTGCTGACAGAAGAAGGCAGCCTCCTTAATTTGCACTAAATTGATACCAGGTTTTAAAAGCTTAAATGACATCTGAGCCACATGTGGCAATACAGAAGGGAGATTCCTGAAAAAAACCAAAAAACCCCCCAATTTAGGACATGAGGCAGTGGAGCAGGGCAAAGCAGCTGACACTGAGCTGTTTTTCTCATGGTTAGATAAATACTGGTATCCACATTAGTTTGGATTTGCATCAAGTAGTGTGGCATATGCTGTTTAGTAATTTTCTTAAGAATGTGGGTCAGGTTAAGTATTTGATTTCATTGTCATTATTCACATGCTGTAAATTTCATACGCAGTAAGGGCTTTGCTGGATTAGGGTTTAATTAGTTTGCCATCTGATGAGTCCTGTGGTTTTGGGAAAGTAACTTTGCTTATTACCTCCATATTTCTGACCTTGTGAAAAAGCCTTTATCTACGTCGTCTGCTCTCAGGAGCACTGGAAGTTTAATACTGGAAATTTTAGTTTCTAGAACTCTTGACGGGTTGAAATCCTCAAATACATGTGACTGTGGAACTCAGGAATGTTGTTAACAAGATACCATTCTTGTAGACATTCTCTGCATGCCCACCTGAGAATATCCATTTGCTTATAGACAAGAGGCCGAGTGCGTTGCATAAGAAAGCAACGTAGGAAAATTGTGGGCCGTGCATCACAAGATACTTGGCATTCCCTGCAGTGTTTGTGTGCTGGGAGTGCCGGCCTCATTACCCGGCTGCCATCCGTGGGCAGCATTCCAGCCCCAGCACACAGGGCTGCCCTTGGGCCTGCAGGAAAAATGTGCTGACTGAACACTGCCTGTGCGTCCATCCCTGCTCAGCATCGCTGCTGCCTCGCAGGTTGCAGGGCTGGCGCCTTCCCAGGAGCTCAGGCTGCTGTTCCACCACAGACCTTGTGTGCAGTCCTGGTGGTTCCAGTTGTCTGGAACCACAGCTCTCTGTCTATAAGGAGAGGGGGTAAAAGCACTGCTTATTGGATGGTTTGAAAAGAGAAATACCAAGGCTGGACCATGCTAGAAGGACCATGAGAGCACGCTGAATGTACTGTTTTCCCAGAGATTTCCAGAAGTGACCTATTTCATGTTGTACCTTACACATTTATTGATGCACTTGTTAGGATTTTTCTTCTAACGTACAGTTTATGTGGGGTGGACATAAGAACTGCATTCTCTAGAGGAAAACAACTGTTTTTTTCTTGAATTGAGTGAACCATACCCACTTGTCAACTTGATTCCAATGTGAATTGTACAGTGGCCTTTTTTGCCACTGTGTTAAAAAACAAGAGTTTTGAAAACAACCATAAAATGTGGAATGCCTGAACTGGATCAGAGAAAACTGCTAAGTCCTTGGTTAAGCCACTGGCCTAAGGATTGAGGTGATTTCTCTTCCCCACTGTCCCCCGTCTCTCTTGCCCACACAGATCAGGTTCTAGCTACCCCAATAAAGCCCTAACCTTGCTAAGTGCTCCTGGAAGTCCCGGCCTGTAGACCATAGCAATGGTCTTGGACTCAGTAACATAAGCTCACTGGGGAAAAAAGACCTTTTTTTTATTCCTGAGGAAAGAAAAGCACTGATGCATTTCGCATGCTGCCTGTATGAAAAGCCTCTATTACCTTTTTAGCTAGCTTGCCCTAATTTCATTCAGCTATCACAACACTGAATTTAGATGATGAGACTGAATTACTCTATTTGATGTGTTTAACACATAATAGAGACCTGTTTTAAGAAAATGCAGTGTTGGGATTTGAAGAGCTGAAATGTTAGGTATTTCAGATAAAAGAGGCCTTTATTATCGGTGATTTTCCCCTCAAAGGCTTCCTCCTACACAGCCATAGGAGTATTCCTCTCCCCGGCACAGCACAGGAATACACAGTAGCTCTGGCATGCTCCTCTGCTGGGAAGCTGAGAAACTTAAGTCCTATTTTTAAACATGCTGCTGGATATTCTTGTTAGGATATACAGAGAAAGTGAGGATGGTGAGATGGTGTTCCCAGAACAAATCCTCACCATTTCCCAGTTTAGATATCTCCATTGCCTGCAACTGAGCCAAACCAGTTCACACAAGTATAAGATATGACTTGCAACTTTAAGAAAAATTTTAGTTTAGGGCCACTTCTTCCATGGAGTTTTTCCTGCTCAGCTGTCTGTGTCAAATGGCACAGTCAAATGCAAGGGATGGACCAGCAAATCTGCAGGTTTGGCAGTGGTGGATCCCAGTGAGTCAGGGATAGATACAGGAAACTGAACTGTGTGCTGACAATAATGGAGGAAGAGATGTGAAAATTAAACACTACTCTTGTTCTTAAAAATAATTTTCATGAGTGGGGAAAAACAGTTGTGCTTGGGCAATCTTAAGAGAATTTCTGCCCCAGAAGTGGAGGGCACAAGAAACTGCTGTGTAGCTTCACTCAGTGTTTTCTGTGGCCAGGTGTCGTGGTTTAACCCCGGCTGGCAACCAAGCACCATCAGCCACCCGCTCACTTCCCCTGCAACAGAAAGGAACTTTGAGATGGGACTGAGAGGAGGAGGAGTGGAGTGATGTGTTCATCTTACCTTCTGGAGTCACGTGAGTAAACAAGAATTGCAGCTGTTACAGCAACCAGAAACTTTCTAGCTTTAAGAACGTAAGAATTTTAGTTGTCTATAAAACAGATAAAACCCTCAGCATTTATTTTTAGAGTAATCCCATGGGTTTTGCAGTCTTTCTTTAGCATTAGCTGTGTTGCAATAGTGCTGCCTTTTTGTCTGCTATTTATCACCAGTCACTTCTGTTTAGACTATAAACTGTTTGGGGCAGGAAGAGTCTTTTACTCTGCTTGCACAGCAATGCCTGAATCTCAGCAAGAAGCCTCTAAGCTCTGCTGTAATATAAATACTCAATAATGACAGTCCCAGAGGCCTTAGCCCCCACCCCACTTGGAGCCCTGCCAGCCCGTGAGGTTTGTTCTAGCAGCAGACGTGCCAACAGTGAAAAGTGACAAATTTTGTTGGCAAAAGATATTCATAGGTCTAACAAGGATAAGAAACACCCGCCTTTAGAAACAGAGGCTTATGTCTCTCCAAGGATAAACACACCCTAGATTGACTCATGCTGGCATAATCCCCTTGTGCAATTTGTATATTGGCATTAGATATGTGTGTGAGGCAAAAAGACAAATATTTGGTTAACAAAACAACACGGGGATAATAAAAAATAATTAGGCAGCTTTACCTCTCAGAACACTGCAGCAGGTGAGCTGCTGCTCTTCCCCTCAGACAGGCATATCACTGCAAGCAGAGCTTCCTAATGTTTGTTTTATTTGCAGCAAAATAACCAGTTTATTTTGTTAAATGCTATAAGAGTAAAAATAATTAATAAATAATTAAATTCATCAAGTCCAGTAGCGCGCAGTCTGGTGAGGGAGGGGGTATATACTGTGGTGGAAAAAGCAGGCTCATATTCCACAAGAGAGCTTTGTCAAGCGTATTGCATAAGGAGATTACAGGCCTGAGTCTGAAACAGGCTGAAGGTCTTAGTTGTGTTTGTCATTAGCACGCTGTGAACTGCAGCACAACAGCCCCTCTTTCATCCGGGTGAGAAAAGGCTCCAGGTCCATCATTATGTTTCTGGAGCCGGGACTCCACGTGGCTATTAGCTTCATTCCCCAGAGCCCTTTCTTGGTGTTTAAATAAAGGAGAGGAGCTGGGTGGGTTAATCATCTGCTCCCATTATTCCCGTGCGCTCAGACCCGTTTGATGTGACAGCCCTTTGGAAAGGCCCTGGGTCCAGACTCAGCTGTGCACGCCCTGCGTGAGGCTTGTCCTGCACTCAGGCTTTGCCAGTGGAGTTACATTCATTAGCAAAATGAGAACAGACTCCTCCCACTCGTGTGCCCTACGTCTGTCAGCAACTCTGAATCAATGCCAGGTTTTCTGGCAAAAGGAAAAAAAACCAAAAAAAACCAAACCAAACTTCTCCTGATGCAGCTACTTGTGTGTGGAGATTTTACCACCAGCTCTTGTCCTGTTCTGTGGGAGGCCTCCTTTCCAGTTCTGCAACCCTTCCTCCACATGTGTGTGTGCAGTGCCTCACAAGTGGGGTGACCACAGTCATTTCTCAAGCAGTACATTGTGTCTCTCATTACATACCTAGCGAGAGGGCTGTCCTGGGATCAACAGGGCCTGCTGGATAATCCACATCCCTTTCCATGGGAGGAGCAGCACCACAAAGACCACTAGATCCAATATCCGCGTTCTTCCCAAGATCCATCTGCACATTTGATGTAGCTGTGTCCCTCTGCTGTGCGTGGTGGGACCTGGGAGGAGCTATTGCCATCTTCCACTTGTGAAACATCCAAGAAATCTCTTCCTGTGAAGCATTCTGGTGCATGTCTTGGAGCCCTCAGTTACGCAGTGGTCCCTGGGGAGAGCCTGCATGCACTGACAGATCTGTTTTAGAAGAGCTGCAGGAACTCTGCAATGGATGAAATGAAAGGAGCTGACTTCTACAGGTTTCTAAACATTAAGACACTGTAAAAGAGGCTGGGCCAAATGATATGAGTGGAGGGACTGCCCTGATGCATCTGATGGGCATTGCCTGTGGCATTCCTTCATTGGAGGTGGAATTCTGCGTGCAGCTGCCTGTGCATTCTGCTGCTGCTCCTGGCCTCATGGCCAGCTCCTGCTCTACTGAGTCAGGCTCTTGGAAACCAGGTCTCTGAAAAGCCTGCAGATAGTCTAAAAGCTTACAACATTATGAAGAATATTTAGAAACTTAAACCTGTCCCCTGCAAAAAAATGGCTCAGCGGGAAGTCCTTAGATTGATGAAAATATAAAATTTTATTCAACTATCAATCATTCTTGCTCTTGGTGAGTTGAGAATTAATCTGCAGAAGAAAAAGCAAGCACAGATCTTTTGTTCCTTCCGATTCAAAGTCCTTTGAAATCAGTGTCTTCCCAGTCAGTAAGTTTTGGATTAAGTCCTTGTTCCACCTTCTTTTCCCCTATCCCTACAGTGCCATGAAAATTCAGGCTGTTTCTCTTTACTTCCTTCCTCTCATAAAATGTCTAATAATCAGCCATCTGGTGTCCAAGATGCCTTGAGTATTAGGGCATTTCCTTTATCCAGGGGAGGCTTGTGAGAAGAAAGATAAATGTGTCCATGACCCATCCCTGCTGCGTGCTGATTAGGGTCTGGCAGTTTTTCTTTGTTCACAGTGATTACAGCAGTGCTAAGTTGTTTAGGAGAGAAACATATTTAAAGGGAGAATCATGGTTTCTGATCTACTAGATTTCATTACATTACTTAATTATACTTAATGAGAATTCTGTAGAACAGTATAACACTTGTAATACATGTTAAGGACAGAGTGGGATTTTGAAGGGAAGATGCAAAATGAGATCTATAGAAAATACTGTGTATCCTAAAGAACTGCAGTCTGGAATCATTCTCATTTTAATTCTGCCTCACAGTGGCACCCTATTTTTCAGAACTAGATAAAAAACTTAACCCTTTCCTTTCATTCTGTATTCTGGAGACTACAGCTGCAAGACAAGCTGCGTGCAGAGCTCTGTTCAAGTGAGCGTCAGTCCCAGGGAACAAGGGTTCTGTGTGCTGTGTAAAACTGGGTCAGGTCTCAAGGTAGCCAATGGCTTGAGATTCAAGTTTAGGAGGAAAATATTGAAGGGCACAGAGAAACTGTGACAGAGCATCCACTGGATGATTGCAGTTTTTTAAAACAAAGCCTGGAGGGAGAGGGCAAGTCAGACTACAGTGAAAACAAAAGCAGCAGAAGAATCTGCAGTCTTAGCTCTGAAGTCAAAGGAAAAAAACTACCCCCTTTTATTCTGTGACAACCTGTAGGCCAAGTTCGTGACATAAAGGAGGTTTGTGTCTTGATTTGGGAGTGCTTGAGAGCTGCAAATTTTTTGTTGCCTTGACTGTGGTGGCATGAAGAGATGCCAGCAAGGTCCTGTTCATATTCACAGAATGATGTTCCCATCCCATTAGGGTGTAGGCAGTCACTAGACATTTGTACCAGGAGCCTTCATTGATGGTATGTTATAAATAGTAAACGATTTTCATCCAACAGGAGTTTGTCAGGTAAAAGAGACATAAATAGAAATGTCCTTAAAATACCTTTAGGCTGTTTCTGTACACCTTGGTTCTTAGCAAACACGTATTTCTAACTTATTTTTTTCTCTTGAAAGTCACCTCACCTTTAAGGGCATGTACTCTCTTAATCCCTGCTTGAACTCTGCGTACAGTTCAGGCTGTGGATTATGGCACCCATACAATTTATAAGCTATTTAGTGCACCCATTAATTAACCAGCTAATAGCACACATAGCGTGAGTGTGAGGAGTAGAATGGCTGCCCAAACTTTCTGTGCAGGACTGTGCAAAGCTTCCTTTAAATGGAGGCTCAGGCAGTGTAAAGAGCCAGGGCTTCATGCATATGCTTAACTTCTCACACAGGAGACACACGCTGCCCAAACTACTCACCAAGAAAAAGTGCACAAGCAGATAAACCTTTTTCCGATGATGCCAGAGAAAATAGTGAGCCACATATTCTGCAGTCTACTCAAAGTCTTTATAAAATCCAATGGGCATAATTTTTACATTAACTGTTGACTCAAGTTTCTGATGTTGAAAGCATACCATGGTAGTAATACTCTCCATTTGGATTCTGGGGTTATAATGTATGATATTCCTAAACATGGAATCATGACTCCTTAGACAGAAAATGCTAGAAAGCACAGCCTGTCTCACTACCTGATTTCTGGAAGTAGCTGCCAGTGTGGTAGGGCTCAGCTGCCCCAGTTCTGCACAAGTGCACCCTCTGATCTTGCTGAGAGTGTCTGGGGAGAGAATGGTCTTGGCCAGTTCTTGTCTGCATTTGAATTCAGTCTTCTGATTTTCTGCTCGCTCTTCTTCCTCTGTTTCCATCAGAGTCATTGACTTTCTCAGTAACACCATCCCTGGAAATAGTTTGCACCGGAAGCAAGATAAGAGAACATGAATGCTGGCAGGAGCTGAGCCAAAGTTTTGAAAATTCTGGCTCTTACCCCACAGCACCAAATAGGAAACCCTCTGCATTCATGGCAGACAAATGAACAGGAAGGGACAAAGTAAACCCTTACCACTTTCCCTCATACTTGAGTTTAGTTTTCTCTGATCCAGCAGCTTGTACGTTCTACCCCTGCTGTGAGTGCAAAATGGGAGAATTCAGCAGCTGAGGAATAGGCAGCTGGCCCTGGCTGCTCCTTCTGCTATGCACAGGGTCCATCCACTGGTTCTGAGGGGGAATATTGCCTGACAAGACCAGAGTGCTTGATCATGGTAAGTGTAGAAGGCTCAGTGCAGGAAAGTGGTTGTGCTGAGAATGTTGCATAAGCACAGAGTTAATTTCAAGTCCATATCCATACTTTAGTGCATTGTTGGCGATTGAATCTTGGACCCAGACCAGCAGGGAATCTGAATCATTTATTCAAAGGAGTGAGTTGGTTTTATACACTTTTCTAAGCACAGTATTTCCTTATATGGTGTGACCTATCCTGTGTTGCCACATCAGTAACACACTTTCTCTATGTCCTTCCATGGGATGATCACTCGCTGTTCACCCGTCCGTCAGCTCCCGGCAGGCTCCTCTCCATAGAACCCTCTCCGTAGGGCTCTGCCCTGTGACACCTCCTCCCCCCAGGGTCTGGTGGAGACAAGCTTCTCTGTGCTGCCATGTGCTCCTTTGTGCTGCCGTGTGCCTCTGCAGGCAGGTTTCACAGCTCGTAACTCAATTGTCTCTTATAATTCCCCATAGTGCATGATTTTGGAAACTGTTTCAAGGCAGGGAATGATGACCCTGTGGTTGAGACATTGAGACTGGACCAGTCTGATTCAGTTCCTGGCTCTTTTAGAAAGTATAGCCATGGGCAAATCATCTTATCTGTCTGCCTCCCCCATGAACCAGAGATGAGAAGGTTTCCTCTGTCTGATATGTCTATTTAAACCATAGAGAGCGCTTAGGAATTAAACGTAGAAGTTTAAAGGGGTAGATGTGATCCACATCTGCGCTTCCCAGAACCCTTTTCAAAAGGTCAGATTTTGCCCATTACAATGGGCATAATAAAACATGAATCCATTGGTTTAGTGGAGTTACTCCACATACTCACTGAGCTTAGTGAAGTCAGAACTTAGAATACTGGACTTAAATGCTTGATGTGGTGCTCCTTTGATGAGACTATGGTCAGAGCTATTTGATAGAATGCCTCCGGCTCCCATCCATCCATGAACCCCCTCTGCAAACTCTTCCAAAATCAAGAGCCTTGTTCAATTGTATTGCCTGTCTTTTACCAAAACATGGAACAAAACATCTCTTCTCAAACCATAAACATTGTAATTTACCCCAAACAATTCACATTTAAAATGGGAAATCAGAAATATCAAACCCACAAGCTTCCAAGTGTTTTCATGAAGGATAATCAGGATGTTAAGGGTTGCATATAATTTTATGTAGATGCTCAAGCTATGAAAGAACCCATGTAGTCCTTTTCCATTCTGCATTTCTGTTAAAAAATGAGATGTCTGTAGAATTTCAGCAGTTGTTGGCTGTCCTAGATATCTTCAAAGTAACGTGCTGTTCACCTGTGCTGCACGGCTGGGAATTTTAGCTCAGCCAATGCTCCCTGTACTTCCTCCACATCCTGACCCCTCTGGTATCCTTCAAACTGGGCAAGTTCCACCGTCACCAGTTGTTAGGGGCTGCAGGTGCCTCTGTGCTCACATCTCCACTCTGCCACAGGAGAGAGCTGTTGGGAGTACCCAGTGGAGTTTGCCTACAGCCCTCTGCCGAGCAGACACAGCCATCTGCAAAGAATTACCACCCCAAATGTGCCGGTGCCAGCGCCCCGAGACTCTCAGCTCAGCAGGACGGGTGCAGTCGGCATTGCTAACGCTCGGGTGCGCTCACAGAATTGCATCATTCAGTGCTGTCAGCTCCTGCTCCTCAGACAATGTGTTTTAGATATTGGCTGCACAGAAGGTCGGCTTGTGCTAGGAAAACAAACCAGTTGCTTTGCTTAGTGCAGCAGTGAGGGAAGGCTGGGAATAGCCTCTGACAGGAGACATTTTGCCTTGTTAAGCGTTGTTACTGTGATGTGGTCAAAGCATTTCGACCCAGCTTTTAGCAGGCCAGACTTAATGCGCTTCTTTTTCCACGTGGTGATGTGTAGAGGGACTAATCCAAATTGGCTTCTGATTGCATTAGTCACTCCACAGACAGCTCCCAGTCCAAACCAGTGAGTGTCTCGGTGCGTGAGGCATGTGGGTAGGGGTGGGCTGTGCTCCCAGCAGAGAGCTGGGGCACAGAAAGTTCTGCTCCACATGCTGTGCTGCCTGCCTGTAGGAAAATACTGGGTACATCCAGGCAGCTTGTGTGACTCCCTAATAAATTATGTATTTATTTCAAACAAATGTCATAGAAGGGTAAAGGTATTAGATACTTAGATAATTAAATCCCTACCTGATTGGGGAAAATAATCTTATGATGGAAGTGCCAAGCTGTAGCATGAACTCATTGCTGAATAGACAGCAAAGAAAGGTTCTCAGAAGTGTCTTTCCCATTAGAAATGCTTTGCTTGGAGCTTGCTTGTTTCCTCAGTCAGGTTATCCAAGCTCTTGCAGTCAGCACAATCTGACATTCCCAGAGTAGCTTTACTCCCAGAGAACCAATTGGGAATTACAGAGGGGAAGGAAAAGTAAAGTTATGCATTAGCAGCTGAGCTGAGAAAAGAACACAGAGGGTTGCACCTTGGGCAAGTGAAAAATCCCCACATGGACTGCAGTGTGCTGGGTATGCTAGGGGCTTGTGCCTTATGGAATATTCCCAAGGGTCTAGGTTCTAAGTGTACATGGGGTTTTTTCCTAAATGGATGGAGTTAGAATGACACAGCCTTGCCTCACTGGGGACACAAGAAAAGCAGCCAAAACCTGCCTAATTAAGGCATAATTTATGTTTCTCTTCTGCAGCAGCTATTGCTATTCTGTTAGACAAATAAAGCAGCACATTAGGAAAGCACATAAACTGTGCTGTCAGGGAGACCTGACTTTGGTTCTTGTTTCCTTTTGTCCTTTAATCCCACATACGGCATCTCTGCTGAGAGCAGATTGGTAGGAGCTTGTGAATAATGGAGAGGGGTAACACTGAGCAAAGTCATCCCAATGCACATCTGCTGCACACAGTGTTTGTATTTAACCCTTGCTTTTTAATAGGTGCTTCTAAGGTATGTGGATTGAGGTAGTTACATGCAGAGAGATCAAAAAGATACCACAAGAAGAAATAGTAAGACTACCAGGAGATGCAGAAATAGTAAACACCTGCTAGGTTTGGATTTTTTTCCCCCAAGGTATCTATTTTCTATGATGAAGTTATCATTATAGATGTGTTAAGACAGCCCCACCAAGATGCAAGGCAGGGTTAGTAAGTGGTGCAGTAACCTGGAACAAGGATGGGCCCCTCAGAGATGGGTGCAGCTCAGGTGCCTCTTCCTGCATGTGTTAAAGAAGCAAAATCTACAATATATAAATACGAAGAAAAGAGGGCTCTGAGGAGAATGAGGCTGTGCTGCCAAAGGCTGGGTTTGGAGGCAGCGCACTCTGGAGAGGACAGCACGGCACCAGCAGAGGAAGGCAGAACTGGCTGCCTCCTCCTTGTGTGCCACATGTAGCTCTGGGCATGTCTCACAGGTGATCTTGTGATCTCCTTGTCAGCTGGGGCTGATAGAACTTACCTAGCTGTCTCTTTCACAAGGTTTTGCAGGAGGTTGGTTATTTTATTAGGAGTAATTTATCATGATGACTCCTATTCAGAGAATTTTTTAGAGGTCCTAGTAGGCAAACTCTAAACTCGCCTTTAGACATGAGTGCTGTTCAAAGTCCTGCAGGACCTGGGAAGGGCAGGGTGGAAAGTGTCTGCCTGAAGCTGTGGGCTACTGGCAGAACTGAGAAGTGGACTGCAGCTGTTCCATCTGGGAAATGCTCTGTAAGTCTGGAATGATATAAGAAATTGTTGACCCTGAAAATCAGGAAACAGGCTGGACTGGCTCATCCTTCACATGACTGGGCACTCCCTTCTGATTATTACCTGGGGCTGTGATAGCAAAGAACAGGAATGCAGTCACGGTATCACAGAAGGCTCTGACCTGGGCTCTCCAGATGTGTGCTGGATGGTCAGGACACCTCCCTGCTGCTCTTGAGAGCTGCAAAAACAGATGAAAGGCAGAGTAGCATGCTGCAACTCCAACAGAAGCTTATCTGCACATGGAACATGCAACTCCAACAGAAGCTTATCTGCACATGGAACAATGCTTGTAGGTCAACTCTTCATACAAATTTTGTGATGAAATTATTTGGCAAAGAGGAAAAAACCAAGTGATTAAACACATTAAATCCTCCTGACCTGGGCTGTGGAAGATATGATTCAGGTGATAAGTTCTAATAGCCTTTTGCACTCACAAGTGCAGTGACAGCTACAAGGCTGAATCCTGGGAATCAGAACCTGCTGGATCAATCCTGGCTAGCTGGCTAAAACTTTCTCTCCAGCTTGCAGTACTATTTCATTCTTAAAACTGAAATTGAATCCATTTTATCTTTGCCAAATCGCAGACTCCATATCCATTTACTTCAGCACGCAGAAGGTGAAGGGCTCTCTTCCCATGGATCTTGCTGCAAGCTCATAAAATCAGTGTTTTCCAGGGCTCTTAGAGCTGGACCCATTTTCCTCATGGAAGGATCCTGATTTCCAAACATCTTTAGCAGAGAAGCTTTTGCCAGTGAAGAACCTGCCCAGCCTTACCCCTCTCTGCAGGAGTTCTGGGAAAGGCTGAGTTACTGCAGTGGGAGGGTTGTGCTAGCTCACACATGGAAGTGAGACTTGCAAATTCAGGCTGGGAGTCCCAAGGGCAGTAGAGATTCCCCAACCACTTGAAGCAGTGATCGCTGTACTTCCCCTCACACACAGAACAACCTCAGAGAACTTATACATAAAGACAGGAGAAACAAAAAGCCACTGGCAGAAAGAGACAACAAAAGCCGTCAGGAGACACTCTCTTATCTGCAGCTTGCACTCAAATAACCCCAAATGGCTGCTTATCTGTAGCAACAGTGGAGTTCTTACCGATTTAAAATTGGGAAAAATAAACCCCAACAACCCAGCCGGGGAGGGCTTATCAAGTTCCTCAGATAACTGTTCTGCAGTGATGTCAGGAAAGGAGCAGATGATGAAGCCACAGGGAAAATGCAGTCCTTTTCTGTCACTGGGGATGAAGGATCTTGTCTGCTAAACTCAGGTGAAAATTTGAAATATTGACATGTTTGGGTTGTGCGGGACTGAGATCTTAACACTCGGAACTCACAGTAAAACAGTCACCAATTTTCACACAGAATGGGGCTGTTTAAAGATGCTGGGATAAAGGAGTGTGGACGCTTCTGTGCTGTAATAGGAGTTTCAGAACAGATACCAGTTCCCTATGAAGGCTGCAAACATGGAGGACTGATGTTAAAGATAGAGTAGTGCTTATTTCCTGTTCCCTGTGGACTTCATCCAGTGTCTCATAAAGCCTTGCAAAAGCTCGCAGCTGACTTGTCTCTAAACCAGTGCTGTTTCTGCCCAAACCAAGGTGTGGTTTTTGTGCCATTCTCGCCCTATTACATGCAGAGCATTCTCCGGTGAGCCAGAGAGGGACGCAGACTCACTGAATTTATCAGCAGCTAAAGGATATGGTCACACCTCAAACTCAGCATTTTATGTCACTTTTAGTGACATCCCCTGTGCCTTGAGGTGACACAAGAGGGAGAAAACAGCTACCCAGGAACATTGTGCAATTCTGCATTTTCTCCCATTCCGGGAAGTTGCTTAAGTAAGAAACTGAGCTGGTTGGGCCAATGTGTTTATTGCTATTTGTTTTGGCGTGCAGCCACCACCCAGATGAAGCCGGTCCCCCGGGGCTGTAAATCCCTGCTCTCCTCCTGGCACGGTGGCACCGGCTCTGGTACCTCGGCAGCAGCAATGCCAGATGGTCCTGAGGCTGAGGCAGCGTTTCGTAACAGCGCTGGGGGCTCCCCGTGGCAGGGCTCGGGGTACCCCGTAACAGCACTGGGGGGCTCCCCAAAGGCTGCCCAGCCCTCTCTGCACGCTGCGGCCGGGGCTGGGCTGTCCCTTGTCCCCTCGCAGCCCGGGCTGCAGCGGCACCTGCCCGGCGCTCTGGTGCCCTCTGCAGCCGCCGGGCCGGGCCGGGGAGCGGGGCCGGGGCTCCCGCGGGAGCTGCAGAGCATCGCAGGCAATGAAAATCGGTAATCCTGCCGGAGACAGCTGTTTTCGTTAGATTCATTTTCGTTAGATTAACTTCGCACGCTGGTGCTCCCCCGGTCTGAGCCGCCACCTTCGAGAGAGGGAGTCACGGATGTGATTTCTGTAAAACACAACCTACAGACAGATCCTTCTGCTCTTTAGCTGAGCCGCGGGCAGCACAGATAAGGGACCCGCTTGCTTTTGATGCACATAAATCAAAAGCAGTCCTGTAGAATAACAGCAACATAACCACGCTGAGAGCCACCCCCTTCTGCTCCCTGTCCTCTTGCCCCTTGTGCCCAGGGGCTGTTTCATGCACAAGGAATACTTACAATGAGGGCAAATGCAAGCTGCTCTCCTCACATCGAGTCCTGCTTGCACAAGCCTCTTGCATCTCCTGTGGACCTATCATTTATGAACCTAAATATTCTGCTCTTCATTGTGCTATGCATTTATTCATGTCTTTGCCCTGGGAGCCTCAGTCGTGGTCTGCCTCCCCACTGTTTGAATCACTAAGGAATATAGTTAGAGACAGATCTAGAATAAGAAAATTATTCTTGCCCCAAAACATTTACAATCCATCCTTGTGCGTGTTATAAAATAGCAGAGGTGTGTATACTTTCTTAACAGACTCATTGCATAAATCTTTGTCAAATCTACTTTCTCTCAGAGTTTGTGAGCGTGTGTGGTTTCTGGTTGTGGGCATGACAAAATTAAATACATTGCAAGTGATTTAGAGCAACCTGAAGGGAATGGTACCTATCCCTCCACCTACCCAGTCCACCCCTACCTAGAGCTGAAATGGGGAGGTAAATATGAGGGGTGACCTCAGATCATCTCAACTACACAATAACAATCCCTGATGAAATACTGTTTCAGGTGGCTGTTTTACAGAATTGGGTCTTACTGCTGGAGTCCTGTGCAGTAACATAGTCTCTGTTGGAGAACTTTGGTTTCAGGTTTTCCCTTCCTTGTTTCCTGTTGTTGAAGTTGTTATTTTTATTTTAAACACAGCTATTCTAAAATCATTGCTAATGTCCTGCATAGCAATATCCTACTTTCCTCAAAGGTTCAGGTGCCAGTAGAAGTTGACTTTGATGTTCTTGGCACAGCTTTGTCTTGAGCCCCTGATGTGTAGGTCAGAGCGTCTCTGTTCAGGAAAAGGAGCTCGTGGGGGTGGCTGCTGCTTAAGCCCAGGTGTTGCGCGAGCTCGGAGGAAGAGGATGTTGGACCTCTTGGGCCCAGCTCAGCTCTTTGAAATCACTTCAGGCTGGTGGCCAGCTGTCAGCGCATGCAGGGCTCTGCAGGAGTCTATTTGTAGCAGGCAGATGTGTCATTCAGCAGCCACAATGGACACTTGTCCTGTGGACAGAGCCCCCAGGCACTCTTGGCATCCCTCCTTTCCTGTGGAGCCAGAGATCTGTGGCACCCTGGGGGATCCTGCAGTGAAACCCACTCTGTGTCAGTGCTGGGGAATCCTGATGGGAAGATTCTTCCTGAAGTGTGTTCTGAACACATTGCTTGAACAGTGTCTCTGCTGAGCCTCAGTCTGAGCAAAATGTTCCTACTTCTGTCAGGCCATTAAAATAGCTCCTGTTGGTAATGATAATTTCATGGCAGATAAAAATAAACAGGGAAAAACAAATAAGACACAGGAAAGGTGCTTTATGATGACAAAGCATCCTAATAGAGACCCTTAAATTGGGGGTGTTTATTATGTGTGCTGGGACAATTTCAGAATGAGATTTGCCTCCACCTGGAAGTCACTGGCTCTACTTAGCTCTGGATTTGGCCTTGAGTACACAGTGAGAATTCCCTCACGATTTCTTTGAATACAGACAAGACCTAATCTTTTGCCACAACACCAAAAGTTGGCTCCTGTAACCAGAAACCCTGTTGACTCCAAACAGCATTGCGGACAGCGTTGGTGCCGAGTGGACAAGGTTGGATCTCCCTGCGTGCTCAGCTGACCTTTCAGCACCTAGGAAACCCCAGATTTTCTGTAGGGCTCAGCACCCAAGGCTGCATCTCCTCCTGAGCTCAGTCTGAGCAGGCCCTGGGCTGTGCCTGCTGCATCCTGGGGGATGTGGAGCACATCCCTTTGGCTGGACCATGGGCTGTGGTGAGTCCAAAGCCAAATAGTGCTGGGGAGAGCTCATTGCTGGGAGGGGAACACAGCAGCCAGCAAGGAACCAGGTATTTTATTGCAAACTAAAACTTGAGGGCAGTTTTGCCATCCAAGAACACTGACCCTGCTTAGCCATGAGGAGATTTCATGCCCTGTAATCCCACATTGATCTGGATTACTTTTTTATTTAAAGAAACTGACCTCCAGCAGACACAGCAGGTCTCTCTTGGCCCAGCAAGCAAGTCCTGAGCAAAAAAACAGAAACAAAAGTTCTAAGGAATAAAGAAAATGGTGGAGACCACTATTGTGCCTCAATAAAAAGGCCAAGGAGTACAGGAGAGCAGTGTCTTACATAGGTCTTGACATTTTATTAGTAGATTAAGTAGTTTAGCTAGTCTTGTTCATTCTTTTTCTGAATTAACAAGTTAAGGGTTACCAAATATTCAGCACATTTGCTTAGAAACAAGACATCATTAAAATATTGCCTTCTCTTTCCAGCAGGCAGCCTCATTTCTTTTGGGTTTAAAGAAAATGCACACCTCCATAATGCAGTTTTGATCAAGCAAAGCTGTGCTTACACTTCTGGTGTGATACTCCATGTAAGGGAGTAAGGTCTCCAGCTCCTCTGTGTTTCAAATGTATTCCAGAACTTCTCCACCTCCCAAAGGTGTCCTGGTGTCAAAGCAGGTGATGCTTAGATGTGCTGTTAACAAGGCCATGAGAGTCATGACATGCAGGAGTAAATGCAAGGGGAGAATATCCAAGGCACAGGTGCTCAGGCACCGTTTGTCCTGACTCTCAGTGCACACCATGCAGGTGACCCGAGGCCCCCTCCCTGTCTCGTGCATTTTCCTGTCCCGCACCGAGAAAGCCTCTTTGGCACCCTCAGGTGTTTCAGGTGACACTGTAAACTCAGGCACTGCTCACTTAACTGTCTTCATCTCTGCAACAGAAACAAGTCTGAAAACATTGCCTGTTAAATTTCCAATTTAGGCTTCCTCCTAAGAATAGCCCTTGGGTTGCGTGTGGGTTCACGACAACATTTCCTACCTGCTATTCCTGGAACTGCTTTCCTGACTGTGAGCACTGCCCAGTACAGCCCCTCCCAAATGCACTCCCTTAAGGAGACTTCTGAAAGATGAATGCTGGGTGTGATGTTGTGAGCCGGAGGTAACTTTGTCAACAAGGAAGAGGCCCCTTGTCCCAGGTGTGGGTGTCATGATGACCACGGGGTGAAACACAGCATTATCAGTACCCTGCATCCCTACCCTGCCAGCTCTACCACTGCCTCCTCACACTGCCAGTGTTTCCTATTCCTCCTGTCTTACCAGAGCTTAAACTTTCCATCCTTGGGAAGTGTTTGATACCAGAATCTAAGTGACGGTATCCCTTGAAAAACAGCAAACCCGTTGTTTGCTGTAGCAGCTACTGGACAGTTTCCTTAGTGGTCCAGGGAGGGGTGGTGTCAGAATGGGAGATAAAGTCCTGAGCTCCAGACCTGCAGTCAATGCTGCAGTGTTTTCACTTAAAAACCCCATCGCTAGGAGTCACATGGTTTCACGCTATCCTGAGATTTCATTTTAATAGCAAAAAACAAGGAAATTCTTCATGACTCCAGAAAAAAAATTTTAAAAGCGGTCAGGTATTTAACAGGTCATACATAAGGTAGTGGGACAGTAGTGTAACTGAGACACCACGAGGTTAAGGGTATGTGAAGCAGGAAGATGATTGCAGAGAAGGAAGTGGAATCAAGTTACCTGTGTCTTAAATCCAGCTTTCCCACATCTGCTGTGCTGGAAAAGGAGCTGTTAGCTTCGGAGCAGTGAGAGATGGTATTTGCAAGGCTCGGGTTGGGGATGGGGAGCAAAACAAAACCCCAAGATGTTGAAATTGCAACAAAACCTCAACTCTTTAACAAAATGTCATCTATGTGCGACGAAGTTGTTATGAAGCTGGAAGCCTGTGAAGTGGTGACTGGTGGCTTCACTGTGTTTGGGACAATTTCAGAAAGCAATTCCTCAGTTCTTGCTGGAAGATCAGTTTTCCACGCTTCCTTAAACTGGGAGCCAGACTGGTCTTCCCAGAAGTGATGAAAATAAGCAGCTTTAGCTGGAACTCTCCTGACACTCCCAGTAAAAGGACACTCCAGTGCAGCCCACCAAAGAGCCGCAGGATTGTTCACAGGCCCAGGGATTGTTCACGGCTACAGATGTCACAGCTTCAGAAGAGGAAACCGAGTCTTGATATATGCCATTCTCCAGGCACTGCCGTCACGCTCTGGTGACTCACACAAGTGTATCAAGACAGGCCTAGAAAGCCGAGCTAATGTGTCATTTCCTTCCTCTTCCTCTCCCAGGGCAGCAGTTCACAGGGGGCCCCACTGACCTTTAGCCTCTGAGGGGATGAGGGACTAAAGAGCTCACAGAGGTGTGTATTCAGGGAAAGAAAGCATCAAAGGCTTACATTTATTTGGTTTTCTGGCACTCCTTGTGTTTCATGCATGGGCTGTTTCCTAATTAAAGCAGGAGAAACAAAAGAAGTCCGAGGTTTGTCTCCCAGCCTTGGCAGAACTCTTTCATGCTCGGTGCTGTTGTTTGCAGTGTACACAAGCAGCTCTCCACTGACGAGAGCACAGCAGATGAGACAGAAAATCCCACCCAGCTCATTTTCTTTCTCTAAAGCTCACAAATTCTAGCTGCAGCAGGAAGCAAGGGACTGATACGATGCAGAGTGGAGCGGCTGCAGGAATCTCCCCTCCAAACCCGGGCCAAACTGCGCATCGCCCTGCAAGCACTCCCGCGGGGGGTTATTGCAGGCTGAAGGAGCTGCTTTTCTCCACTCTGGCCTCCGACTCTGCCTTCGTGCAGAACACGGGGAGCCAGCGCCGAGCGCCAGGGCCCTGCCAGGAGCCGGGAGCCGCCGGGATCGCGATCGGGGCGGGGCGGGGCGGGGCGCGTGCCCAGGTGCGGGGAGCCGCGCGTGCCCAGGTGCGGGGAGCCGCGCGTGCGCAGGGGCGCGGAGCCGCGCGTGCGCAGGTGCGCGGTGCCGCGCGTGCCCAGGTGCGGGGAGCCGCGCGTGCGCAGGGGCGCGGAGCCGCGCGTGCCCAGGTGCGGGGAGCCGCGCGTGCCCAGGGGCGCGGTGCCGCGCGTGCCCAGGTGCGGGGAGCCGCGCGTGCGCAGGGGCGCGGAGCCGCGCGTGCCCAGGTGCGGGGAGCCGCGCGTGCGCAGGGGCGCGGAGCCGCGCGTGCCCAGGTGCGGGGAGCCGCGCGTGCCCAGGGGCGCGGTGCCGCGCGTGCCCAGGTGCGGGGAGCCGCGCGTGCGCAGGGGCGCGGAGCCGCGCGTGCCCAGGGGCGCGGTGCCGCGCGTGCCCGCCAGAGGGCGCCGCACACCCGGCAGGTGCCCGCGCGCACCCGGAGCCCTTCCCCGGGATTTGGGGTCGGTGAAGGATTTTGGGTTTGGGTTTCTTCCCCTCCCTGCCCTCCCAGGCCTTCCTCTCCAGGCACGAGGGTACAGCAGACCAATCGCAGCTTTCCAGGAGGAGCTGCACAGGGCATAGCCAAGGTCACTTGGCACAGTGAAAACTTGTCAGGATGCCCGCAGGGTCAGGGCTGGTGCAGGGCTGCCACCCCACTCCCCGGGCACTAGGAGATGCTGAGCCTGTAAAGGCATGTGGCCTTCAAAATAACATGCTACCTTGGGACCTCTTGATTGTTGTACAGAACTAATCAGACATAATGTTCACAAACATTTCTCTAGAAATACAACAGAATTTTGCTCCTCTTGCTGTGAGATGGGGTTCAGCTCAGATCACTTTGCTCTGGAAATTGAGCTTTTAAGAGCATTGGTACTTGGTGTGAAATCACAAGACCAGTGTTTGAAAGAGCAGAAAGGCGGCAGCAGAACTACACCTGTGCTGAATGAAGGAAAGCCTCCGGAGCAGGCCCTGCAGACTGACCGTGAGGAACTGTATTTACATTTGACATTTGTTTGGAAAGCATCATAGGCCTGTGGCAAAGGGACTGTCTTGACCGCATCAGGGAGGAAAACCAGATTCTGAGGTTGGCCACAGTTTTTTTTAGAATCCCTTTTTGTGCCTCATTTATTTACTAAGTGAGGGATTATGTTTTCTGTTCACAGCTTTGTCTCTTGTCTGTTTAACTTATGTTGTTTGGATTAGAGAGACTTCTTTATTAAAGGCTTGGATGCTACTGTAGTGCACAAATGAAGATAATTGAAACATTTCCAGGTTTCCATAAATATTCCAAATGTTATTATCCTTACATTTCTCCATAAATGCTACTGAGTTATGTTTTATTTAAAGTATGATTTAGGATAATTGGTTAGTCAGAATACTGGTTTGTTTCTGAATAATAAGTAGTTAATAATATCTGCTGTTGAAGCCAAGAACTATTATAGATTCAAGAAAAAAATAGACTAAAAAAACCCCTTCTTCTGAATTACTAGACAGAAGTGATACTAAAAAGAGGAAACCCTTCTCACCACAGCACAGTGCACAGAATGTCTTCCCAGACAACGTATAAGGATCCCTGTTCAGGGGAGTCTGGGGGCTGGTGCTGGCTGAGTTTCCTCGAGCAAAGATCTCCATAGGGAAGGTGTAACTTCAGAAGTTCTCCACCCATACAGATGGACATCTTGAATTCATTTCTATTGCAGTCTGCTGCCAGAAGAGCTCACGAACTGGCCCATGTACCATGGTGTGGACAGCAGCAGTTCTGTTTGAATTGAGGCCTCTGTGTCTGATGCAGCTGAGCTGCACAGAGCCCCTTCCTCACCATGGGCGAGGCTGCTGGGCAGTGTCTGACCCTGCCCTGGGGGCTGTGCTGGGTGGTGTCTGACCCTGTAGTGCGTGTGTGACTGGCCAGGGCAGGAGCTGTGCTGGTGTTAAGGGTTCCAGCCCCTTCACAACAGGGTCACAGCAGACGCTGCAACATGTGTTGGCCAAATGCCATCCTGGCAGCTCTTCACCAAACACAAACCTGTGAGCAGGTCAGTCCACTTCCAGCTTCTCTAATGTCTCATGATCCAGTGGACACAGTCAATAAACCTGGGGAAGCCAAAGGGTCTTTGTACCTTCCCCCAGGAGGTAAATGCCCTCACAGTTGCTGCCTTTCCAGTGCAGGATTGTCACAGTGCAAGCACCGAGCTTTTCCCAGGCTCCAGAATAACCCCTGGCACTGAGTTGGGTACCACCACGTGAGTTATACACAGACGCACATGGATGGAGGCACTCACCCCCACACCAACCCACAGATATAAATATATGTGTGTATGTCAAACTTCCCTTGCTTTATTGCAAGCCTTTGCTATGAATATGCTTCATTAGAGCCTGGTCAGTTGTTGCTCAGATTACTGCCCCATGATGGACGCTGTTTAATTAGATTTTTATTTGTAATGTTGTGCTGGAGTACTTCAGTCTTGTGACATGCCACATCAGGATCAAAGTTCTGCCCAAACTCCTCTCACTGTTATCTGCAGTGGACCTTGGAATTTTTTTTGTTTTTTTCCTTTCCTCTGATGCAATTAAGATGAAGCAATATTTTAAGTCTTTCTTCTGGACTTGTTCCTTCTGCAGTGACCACAAGGAACTGGTCATAATTAATAGTATCATCAAGACACCCTAACAGCTCCTGGGCAGTTGCACAGAAGGAGTGAATTTACACTGTTAATAACATACACTGATAGATTTTTTTCCCCCATACATTTTTTCCATCCTGGCATTTATTCTGGTACAAGACTTTTGTTACAATTGCTCTTATATCAGGAAGCAGATTAAGATAGTCTTCCCAAAGACACGCTTGCCCTTTGAAGCAGGAGGTGAGAGGAGCATCAGTGATACCTTAATGGTTTGATTACATGCTCTCCATGAACTGACCTGGGTTCACACACAAGGGGGAAGCGGTCCTTAGCTGCATAGCTCTAAGATGGAGTTGTGTGTCAGGCACCTGAAGAAGTGGGCAGTACTCTCCAATTAATTGAGAGAAGTTCCTCCCCTTAGCGTGCAGGGGGCAACTAGAGTGGTCTTTAACATTTGTATAAGCTAAGAAGTGAGCTCAGAGAGAGAGAGAGGGGATTATGATTTCTGTCAGGGAACCCCAGTGTAGCAACTCTTATTACAGCCTGTAAATAAGTATTTTTCTCATTGATGCAGCTCAGCCAGCTGGAATAGAAGTGAGCATTGAGTAGCTTCTAATCTCATGTTAGAAATAAATCATATCTGCCCCAGAACTTCTGTCTGGAATTAGCTGGTTACACAAGGCATAACCTTGCTGATAACTAACAGTGTTATCAGGACTTATCTGAAGTTTACTCTGGCTTTCTTTTGGTTCTAGTACATCAATAATTAGGGCTGTTCTGAACCAGCTCATTGCAGCAGGATTGGGGTGCGGAACAGTGTTTATAAAACAAACTAGTCCTTGTGCAGAAGCCAGCATCCCACAGAAACCCTGCCTGCCTTACTCAGGTGGTTCTAATCTGAAATAATTACTTGGCTAAACAGTTGCTGCCTGACAACTCTACCAGATTTCCCATGGGATCTTACACAACCTTTGTCCTTTATGAAACTATTGTAATATGTAAGGAAAAGGTCATGGGATTCATCCACCCTATTTCTAAACTGCTCCAATGGAAGTCCTCATTTAGCATTGAAACAATAAACCCCATGCAATACTTAGCCGTGCCTGCCACAGCTCCTCTGCTGTAAGTCATTTGTGGGTTTCCTGTGTTTCTGGAAATGTTAATATCAAGGTTTGTGCTGCTCAGAGATCCAGGTCTGTCTGAAAGCGCTGCTGTGAGCAAAAGAGAGGATACTCACTGATCAGAGATGAGTCCTTAGCTGTTAGATCCCCAGGAGAGCACTAGGTCTCTCTCTGCAAAATGTAAACTGGTTCTCACCCAAAGGCCCTTGAGTTTTGTGGTGCTACAAGGAACACGAGCACTGTGACCTGGGGAGTTATTTCTGTGTCTCTGGGAGGAGCTGTGTGCCTGGCCCTGCTGAGGGTCCCAGGCTTGTGCTGTGGTCACAATGGGAACTCCTGGAGACGTTGGGGATCAGGCTTCACCTTGCGGTGTTCCACCACAGCAGGAAGAGGCTTGTAAACGTGGTACATTATTACAAATAGTCTCACTAATGAGGAGAGCTTGTGTACTTGGTCTAACACTATCATTTGTGTCCTGGGAGAAAGGTTAGAGCAAACAGAGGAACTGCTGCAGGCAGAGCTGGGAGAAGCAGCTTTCAGAGGTGGTGAAAGGGGAACTGGGATGTTGTTTTCTTACCCCACTTCCATAAATCAGAGCTTTTGGTGAACACAGCCTGAGGGGACCCTTCAATAAGCCTCTCCTGCAAGACCCCACATTGAAGCCCTACTTGCTGACCCAGGGCTGGAACAGTGATCTTGCAGAAACAGGCTCATGGCAAGCCCAGCTTTTAGCTCAGCTCATGAAGGAGCTTAAATAAGCAGATTTGCAGCTCACATGTGCTTGTAACACTGTCATGGCTTTAGAGAGAGCTCTGTAAGCATCTGTCTGGGAGCACAAACCAGGCCTCACCAGCTTAGCCTGCAATGCTGCAGGCAGACAGTATTGATAAATCAGTTGAGGTACCAGAACACTTTTATACAAGTTTTTAATAAAAAATTCAACAAAAATATATATAATCAGGCATTTTATGCAATGCATACATTCTTTGTATCTGCAGGTACAGATAAATAACAGAAGGCAAAACCAAGTATTTTGCTTATCTTTGGCCATTAACCAATAATCACCCCCAAACGGATATTATAGGGTTAAAGGATAATAAACCGAATCTGTAAATGTCTCTCATTACAGACACAGTATCAGGCAATAATACAGTAGTCAGATTTTCAGAAATGTATGGAAATAGTTCTCTAACACTGCCCAATACTGAAATTTCACCTGGTTTGCTGCTATGGAACATAAGGCCTTCAGCTGACTCAGGCTCGGTCCTGGGTTACATTAGATACACTCCAGTCCTTATTAACCTCCTTCCCTTCCCCACACCCTGCTCTCTACAAAGCTACACTGTACCTCTTCACAAATAAACTAGCACAAAGTCTGACGTGGGAGGCAGCTTTCTGGACCCCAACCAATGTACAGAAGGAAGCTTAACTGCTCTGTAAGTTAACAGTTTTCCTACCTCAGTGTGCCAGAACAGCTGTCCTTCCACTTACAGCACAGATGCATCATGGCTCTACCAAAGCAATATATACATGAGACACATGAAAAATCACACAAGCAATTCTTAAAGGTACATTGATAACATGTAGCAGCTTATGTCTATATATGTACATGTTTTCACAGTTATATTTTAGAAAATTGAGAACACCAGGAATACTTCTACTGTGTTTTCTATAAATAGTAAAAAAATTACCTGTCAGGCATTTTGATAAAATAGTATTTAGGTTATCACTTTAAATAGCTCTTGAAAACCTGTAGAGTTTTAAGCTTAAAGGCTGTACAGTTTGAGGATTCTGCAAAGTGTTTGTAGCTAGTTTCAGCAGCTGGGCCACCTCCCAGCTGTTAGGGTTTTTTTTCTTCTCAAAAAACTCAAATCTGGTAACAAAGGAACTCCACCACTTTGCACGGGATAGGCAAGTTCTTGACTTGGCTGGTGGGCATCACCCTGCGGATGGCCATGCGACACAGGTGCTGCAGGCTGGACACCTGGCTGGGGGTTGCCCAGAAGTACACGCTGCCGTCCTGGGTCCTGCACAAAACCCCACAAAACCCTCCAGGTTATTCCACTTGGATCAGTTCAGCCTGCTACCAACTCACACGCACGACTAGGTAGGGGACTTGCTGGTGCTCAGTTCCAGCTGCTCCAGATTCTCATTTACTCCAGATTCTGATTTACTCCAGTTCCTATTTTAAGCTACAGCAGCACAATAAGCAACTTGTCTATGCAACAGGAGCAGATCTCCTAGCAGCTACTGCTGTGCCACCTGACACGCAGCAACTGCCCTCATCTATATGATGGGCTTCTTCCAATCCACATGTTTAGGGTCTCTCATGTATTTATTTTTAAAGATAAGAAATTAGTTTATCAGATGATGGATTTTACTGCTATTCCAGGCATGTTTAAACAAATAGTACCAGTCAGAAGCACCAGGTTGCAAGTCACAACTGAAGATTTTCAGAACACTGAGCCATTGTTTTCAATCTTTTGTGTTACCTTTGTATTTTAGAAAGGAAAAGAAGTCTGTACTTGCCCTGCAGCCAGAACACTGCCATCGGTAGAGAAAGTGCAGCAGAGCCCATTGTTCAGAGGTGCAACTTGTACAGGGTATTCTTCATCAATTCTCCAGAACCTGACCATTCTGAGGGGGAAGGACAACATAGGAAGTTATCAGAGTAGGTTTTAAATTCTGCTTGGTGTTTTCTCTGTGCTGCACAAGAAACTAGTCTGGAGCACAGCTTGGGCGCCAAGAGCGCCAGGAGCCCAAGCTGACAGTGCTGAGAGGCTCCTGTCCTAGAGCAGGAACGCAGGAGGGGTACCAGCCCTGTCCCCACACTCACTTGTCGTCGGCCAGGCTGGCCACGTGCAGCCCGTCGTGGCTGAAGCACACGGAGCGCACCCAGCGGTCGTTGGCACCGCCCGCGAAGATCGGCGTGGGCGCGGGGAACAGGTGCCTGCGGACACACAGGGACATGCTCAGTGACGGTGCCACGTCTGGAGCTGGGGAGGGCCCCTCAGCCAGGACAGCAGAGCTCAGGCATTAACAAACAAACAGTGTTTAACCAGTTAGTCATGGATTCAGGAGTGCAGACTGAACTGCTGTGTCTTTTGTGAGCTCTTCAGCTTTGTTGAACAACTTGGTACACATTAAAATACCTGTGCTGTAAATTCTCTCTCAGAGGAGAGAGAAACCTCCAGCCTCTGCCACTTCAGCATTTCCATCAGCTACTGCTCTTTTTCAAGTCCAATTTACAGCTATGTACACAAACCCACTGATTTTCAGTTAGTCATCTCCACTCTGGGAGAAAGTTTCCATGTTTGACTGCTTTACTTACCCAAATTCCCTAAGAATCACTCCAATATGTGGATCCCAGACATAGACTCGAGTATCATAAGATGCAGTAGCCAGTAATGCTCCATCAGGAGAAAACTCACAAGCTACAACATCATTGTGATGTCCTTCAAGTTTCCGTAACATGGAGTATTTATCCATATCCCAGAGGAAAACCTGCAATTAAATGAGCTGATGTTATAGCTCTGCTCAGAGAAGCAATGAAGCACTTAATTTGTTTTTTAAGTATAGCTAGTCTTATTTAGGATTATATTAAAATCAGGTATTATGAATTACTACAATTAAGAAATATGCTCAGTGTCATACTCAGATTAAAATCAAGGTTTTTTAAAAAAATAATTAAAGCAGACATGCAAATTCTAACTCAAATTTGTTAAATGTTATTAACAAAATAAGCCAAAATATAAGATAAAGGCAACACAATTTAACCATGTAGCTTACTGAAATTCACGTATTACAAAACTATTTTATTAAAATATTCAGAAATAAATAGGGTTAAGCTCTACAGTCCCCTCTTTCCAGTAACTACCAAAATTTTAAGAAATATACAGACAGAAAATGTAAGGTTAACATATTGTTACTCCAGTGGCATCCCTTTGAGTTTAAGATCACTTGTTTACAATTGCTTGGATCACCAACGTCAGCCTAGGAAGAGAAACAGATACTGCAAGCAAAAAGAATTTTCACAGCCAAAAGTTATGTCTTTGGCAAAACAACAGGGAAGTCTAACCACATTATTAGAAAGAATTTAGGCATTTAAAATCAAGTCAACAGTAAAAAACAACATTAATATTACAATTTACCCAGCTAATTGCACAGTGTATTATAAGAATTGATAGAATGTTACAGTATGCTGAGATTTTACATGCAGTTGTACATTATATATAATCAAAATAAAGACTGTGCAGAATTACTGAATAGGACCCATCCATGTACTGCAGCATGGTTTTATAAGAATGTAAGTCATCAGCAAAAGCTGTTATGTCCCTCAAAGAGCTCATTAGCAGCCTTGATTTTTCCCTTGACAGTTTTACTGCACAGGCTAAATTGTGACATCTTGGATAAATTTATGTTTGACCAAAACAAACTCAGCCTTAGTGCCTCCCACACGGCCTAACTCTGAACCATTTTACAATCCGCTACAAACATGTTCACTAATTTTTCCAAGGAGACCCCAACATTCCATAAAACTGGAAACTAAGTTTGAGGAGTCAGTGTGTTTCACTGCTGTGAAAATTATTGAAAAAAACAACAACAACCAAAAAAAAAAAAAAAAAAAAAAAGCAAGCAAGCAAGCAGACAGTGGACATGGAGCAGCACCTGCGTACGTACAGGACCCCTTGCAGCCGAGGGCAAGGTTACTTCGTCCTACGGTACAGACGGTACAGCTCGCCGGGCTGGCGGCCAGAGCTGCCACTCTCTGCCCGCCAACACCACTGTGCTCCTCAGAGTGGTGCCAGCTTAACTCAATCACACCAATATTGCTGCCACCACCTGTGACAGGGAAAGCAAGAAGCTTATGGAAAACACACAGCCTCCAGACAGCAATGTACACATCCCCCTCTGCTCCACTACTGAGCCAAACCCCAGACCTCGGCTGTTCTCACCGAGGTGGACAGTGCATCTGAGCACTCCCACAGTGGTGATGTCCAGTGCCTGAACTGGGCCTTCAAAGTCTTGTTAAACTGCCTACAGAGCCCCTGGAACCAGGCTGAACACCCCTTTCTGGTTTGCTCTAATTCTTCAGTGCCAGGAGTAGCTTATGGCATACATGCATTACCTGCACTGCTTTCAGTTCTCTACCAGGGCATTAGGATAGGATGGAAGCAAAAACAGCGTGCTCCTCTTCCTGCTAACTCTTAGGCACCATTGCCATTGGTATGGGAAAACAGGGAGAAACGTCTTTGTTCAGCAGGAGGTGCCCTGACTGGCTCAGACTTTGTAAAGTCTTTCTCACTGAGCACGAAATAGGAAGGACAAAATCAAAACCAAAATAGTTTTACGCATTCATCTAAGTATCTTTTAACACTGGCTTTAGTGGTCTTTGTTTTGTGCCATGACCCTGTGGAGACCTATTCCTCAACCGTTACAGCCTCTTCAACTAAAAGCAGTGCAAGTTCCATTCACAAATCAGGGTCTCAATGCACCATTTGCCAGTTTAATTTCATGCACTTTTACATCATCATCAAACATTAGAAGTTCATGACACCGAGCACAAGCTTAATGTTACTTAGATTTAAAATGATTACACACACAATTCAGGAGAATTAAGGAACAAGAAACTCTGACACATACTGCTTTACTAGCTCCAACAGAACAGAGGATGGAGGAGTCTGGAGAGAAGGCACAGCCATACACCCAGTTCGGATGGCCTCTCAACACCTTCATCATGTTTCCTAAACAAAAGACACTGCTGTAAGAATTCGTTAAATATTACAAAATTCAGATTGAAAAGCTTTTCCAAATTAGTTATTCCTTTCTAAAATTTTCTATTATTTTCCCAAACGTCTTGCAGAGTCATCCTACACAGATATAAAGCCCCTGGGATGCAGCCTCTAATCCCAGGACCCTATTCAGAAAAGTCACTTCATGCACTCTTAGCTCAGCCCAATACCTGCCTCCAGGGTTTAGACAGATAAAGAATTCCAGGGGAGTGCAGAGTGAGTGACTAACAGAACATACAGTTTTTAAGCAACTCTGACCAAACTGAGTCTAGAGCAATAAAAGAGGTGAGTACATGGATACTTCTCTCAGGTATTAGGGCAGATAAAGTCCAGACATGTACCATCATCTTTCAGGTCCCACACTCGCAGGGTTTTGTCTCTGGACGCAGACACAAGAATCAGGCTGCCATCGGGGGCAAAGGTTAAATCTCTGACAACTTCTGTGTGGTCCATCAGGTTAAGGAGGAGTTTTCCTGTTACATGAGAACACCACAATTTAAAATGAAGGACTGTACTTAGATCAAATGCTTTATGGATACAAATATTGAATATAAATATTGAATATAGAATCACAGCAAGTAAAGACAATTTTCTTTGTAGAAATGCTCCCTACAATGAGCAGCACATGGATCCTTTCACTCTCCTGTATTGAGAGACAACTCCCTGAAAAGCTACAAAATCTATATACTAGAATCTCAGAAATAAGGCAAGACTTGTCTTTTGATAGACATACCTGTTCTAAGCTTCAATTTAAAAGGACAAGTTACTCAATAATCATTATTTTTTAAAATGAGTTCTCTCCAACCTAGCAGCTGTGCTACCAGCAAAACTCAAAGTCCCTAAATTCAGATTAAGTCTTTTTGAGTCATTAATTTTCTTTTTTAAAAAATAAGAGGTCCTCATCAACATAAACCAGCAACTTCATGCTTTTAAAGTATGGTAAAACTAAGAAGTCTTTTGAGTAAAAAAATGTAGGTATGCACACATTTAATTATTTTGCATCTTCCATGTCTCACGTCTCAAAGCATGAGCTGCCTCTCTTGTTCCTTTGGCAGTTTTTCGTTACTTCTGGTTGCAGGAGCTCATGCTTTTTTAAATATTTTTTAACTTGTATTCAAGGTTCAGTTCCCAGTTACAATTCTATAACCAATTCCTGCTGTGTACTAATGATATTATTACTGCATAAAGTGAGAGTTGGCACTTCAGTGCAACAAGGAGCATTTGGACAACGCTCTCAGGACACGGTGGCAGTGCTGGGGTGTCCTGTGCCGGGCCAGGAGCTGGACTGGACGATCCCCACGTGTCCCTGCAGCTCAGGATATCCCGGTGTGCTGTGAGCCCCTCTCCCACCCACCTGTGTAGACATCCCAGATCTTGATGCGGCCGTTGTTGAGGCCGGTGGCGAGGAGCAGCTGGTCCTGCCCGAACTTGAAACGGTGCCACTCGATGTTGACGCAGCGGCTCTGCTTCTCGGGCACCGAGGAGCCGAAGGCCAGGCTCCACACGATGTCCCCGCAGTCGATGATGTGCTCGCAGGGCTTGTTCTTCTGGCCGCTCTCGCTGCTCTGCCTCGGCAGCCTCGTGCTGACAGCGTTCGCACCATTCTTTGTGCCGTGCAACAGGCTGCAAAGAGAACAAAAGGCACAAAAATAAGCGCAGGTTATCTTGAAAAACAAACATTTCTTCAAGGTGCAGTGAAATCTGGGAGTTGTCATAATGTACATCTCTGAGGCGCAAAATGGCACATTTTTACTTTAAAATTATAAAAGCAGCTTTTTCTTGTAACTGTGAAAAATTACCAGCACCTGGAAACCTTCCAACACAAAGTAAGACTAATATTCTGTATACGCTTTTACCTCTGTAGAGAGCAAGACACTAACATAACCTATTACAAAACCCAACAGTTTTAAAGCATTTACAGAAAAATGAGCCACAAAAATTTCCAGGACTTTCTGCTAAATGAGTGAGAAGTTCTCTGCAATTCCCTTACATGTGTTAAACCCTGAAAAGAGATACTGAGTGTCCAGCACATGGAAAACTATTAACCACCCCCAAAAGGGGGAAAAAATGGGTCAGAGAAATGTAACCAGCTACAGAACTGCAGGGGCTGGCTACCAACTTCGCTAACATGCAACCTGCAAGTGCCAATAAAATGTGTATTTTGGAACTCCACTTGCATTCTAACAAGGATGATAAGGAAAGAGGTCTGCCTTTAAGTAAATTCCTAAAACATAAAGCCAAACAGCATTGTGATAGGAAATTTAAAGGGCCAGATCTGCCCACATCTCTAAATTCCCTTCTCTTTCTAACTTCCTCTTATTTTAGAGCATCTGAATTGATTAACAAGTTACTCCTCCACTGGCTTTGTGAGGTTGCAATAGTTGTTCCTCTTGCTGACCACACAGGAAGAGACAGAACAGCTGTTATTTTAAGGAATTAGTTTTTCCCCAAGGCGTCAAAGCCTAAAAGACCAATACATGCGTTTTAATCGATTTGAAGCTATCTCCTGTTTTTAAACCCTCCTGTTTTTCAGGTGCACTGAAAGCCATAGCAGTTTGTCTTACAAGTTGTTGAGGCACTGTGCCCAGGGGACCAGCTTCACTATGCGATGTCCCTGTGACCACGCCAGGTACGAGCCATCGGGAGCGAACGCGACCGTCCAGTTCTCCCGGCCGCACTTCTTGTCGAAGGGAGACGTGGGGGCCAGGAGCTCTCCTACCGTGCGCGACCGAGCTGGGGGACAGAGGAGATCCGTGTGAGAGGGGGATCGTGCAGCGCCTTACGCAGGCTGCACGGGCACCCGCCGCCTCACGGCGACTAACGCGAGCGGGAGGGAGCCCGGTGTCACCGTACAACCCAGCAGGGATGAGCCCCCGCAGGGGAACACGCGGTGTTGAACCAACTGCTCGCACTGTGCGCGATACCGCACCCGGTACGGGCGATGCCGCCGGGCCCGCGCCTGCCCACGGCCGGGAGAACGGGCCGGCGGCCGGGAAAGGCTCCGTGCGCCGGGAAAGGCTCCGTGCGCCGGGAAAGGCTCCGTGCGCCGGGATCCCGCCCGTTACCCGCGAGCAGCCCCGAGCGCGCTGCTGTGCTGCGGGATGGGCTGAGCGCCCGCCCACCCCCGCCCGAGCCCGGGCCGAGCGCGGGGCCCGGCCGCGCTGCTCCCGCCCGCCCTCCCCGCTCACCGATGAGCTTCTCGTTGACACTCGGGGGAAAGCTGGCCATGGACGGGCGGCCTGAGGAACGGCGGGGCTGCCACGGAGCGGGACCGGCGGGCGCGGGCTAGGCTGGGCAAGATGGCGGCGGCGGGCGGCGGGGCGGGGCGGGGAATGCTCCGCGGGGCCGGGCGGGCGGGGCCGCTGCCAGGGGAGCCCGGCCCGGCCTGCTCTGCTCTGCTCTGCCTTGCCCTGCTCTGCTCTGCCCTGCTCTGCCCTGCCCTGCTCTGCCCTGCTCTGCCTTGCCCTGCTCTGCTCTGCCCTGCTCTGCTCTGCTCTGCCCTGCCCTGCTCTGCCTTGCCCTGCTCTGCCCTGCTCTGCCCGGCCCTGCCCGGCCCTGCTCTGCTCTGCCTTGCTCTGCTCTGCCCTGCTCTGCCTTGCTCTGCTCTGCCCTGCCCTGCCCGGCCCTGCCCTGCTCTGCCTTGCCCTGCTCTGCCTTGCCCTGCCCTGCTCTGCCCTGCCCTGCCCTGCCCTGCTCTGCCTTGCTCTGCTCTGCCCTGCTCTGCTTTGCTCTGCTCTGCCTTGCTCTGCTCTGCCTTGCTCTGCTCTGCCCTGCCCTGCCTTGCTCTGCCCTGCCCTGCCCTGCTCTGCTCTGCCTTGCCCTGCTCTGCCTTGCCCTGCTCTGCTCTGCCCTGCCCTGCCTTGCTCTGCTCTGCTCTGCCCTGCCCTGCCTTGCTCTGCCCTGCTCTGCCCTGCTCTGCCCTGCTCTGCTCTGCCTTGCCCTGCTCTGCCCTGCCCTGCCTTGCTCTGCCCTGCCCTGCCCTGCTCTGCCTTGCTCTGCCCTGCCCTGCTCTGCTCTGCCTTGCCCTGCTCTGCCTTGCCCTGCTCTGCCCTGCCCTGCCTTGCTCTGCCCTGCCCTGCCCTGCCCTGCCTTGCTCTGCCCTGCCCTGCCCTGCTCTGCTCTGCCTTGCCCTGCTCTGCCTTGCCCTGCTCTGCTCTGCCCTGCCCTGCTCTGCTCTGCCTTGCCCTGCTCTGCCTTGCCCTGCTCTGCCCTGCCCTGCCTTGCTCTGCCCTGCCCTGCCTTGCTCTGCCCTGCCCTGCCCTGCTCTGCTCTGCCTTGCCCTGCTCTGCCTTGCCCTGCTCTGCTCTGCCCTGCCCTGCCCTGCCTTGCTCTGCCCTGCTCTGCCTTGCCCTGCCCTGCCCTGCCCTGCCTTGCTCTGCCCTGCCCTGCCTTGCTCTGCCCTGCCCTGCCCTGCTCTGCTCTGCCTTGCCCTGCTCTGCCTTGCTCTGCTCTGCTCTGCCCTGCCCTGCCCTGCCCTGCTCTGCCTTGCCCTGCCCTGCTCTGCCTTGCTCTGCCCTGCCCGGCCCTGCCCGCCCGCAGCCGTTCGCGCTCCTGCCCCCCATCCGCTGCCCCTGCCCGGCCGTGCCGCTGTCCCGGCCCGGTTCGCAGCCTGACCCCCGTCAGCCCCGTCCTCCCGCCGTGTGCCTCCCTGGTTCAGGGGCTGGAGGAGTCTCCTGCTCTTTAGGGTTTCTTTCTGACCGTGTATAGTTCAGCATTTAAACGCAGCAGGATCTGGTTTATAATAAAATTTTGCTGTTGATGAGGTTGTTCACAAACAAGCTGGAGAAAGAGGCCCTGAGAGCGCCTCGTTCTCTGTGACTTTGTATTAACATCTCTATGCACTCCTCTCTCGTTCCATATCCTCTTTTCTCCTTTTGCGTATCTAAGTTCTGCCCCTCTTCTAGACGAAGTCACTCTTCCTCGTTCTCTCTATGGACTTCAGAGAAGGGCCCAGCAGGATAATTAACTGCAGATAATAACTGTGATTTCATTCCAAAGCAGTGGCCTCACTGGCAGACGCACTGCAATAGCCATGGGATCAGCTACTCAGCTGTAGCAACAGCCAGGAATTACCCCAGGGTGAGCAAGGCCAGCGAAGCATTTTTTAAACCATGCAGTGACACAATGTCAAAGAAAGGAGCAGGGAGAAGTTTGGGACTTTCTTGGTGATGTGAACGCTAGCACGGATTAGCACTGGTTTGTATAAATGCCCCTAGCACATCGTAGCATTTATTTGATACAGCATAATCCTGTTCCTGCCCTGTCCATCCCCCACTGCCAGCAGAGGGAAGAGCCCCGAGCAGCTCTCTGCAGCCAATCCCTGGACACCTCCTTGGAACAAGGCAGACTTGTAGCCAGTGAATATTGTGAAATGCTGCTTGGAGTTGCTCATGGGTTATGAATGTTTGAGTCAGGCCAGCCCAGAGCTGAGCTGACTCACGTAAGGGTTCTCCAGAGGGTCTGAGCCTCGCTCAGAGCCAGCACATGCTGGGTTCTGTTTGCTGACCCTGGGGGCTCTTGAAGCCAGCAAACTGCAGCTTTGGGTTACTCAGCTTTGCAGGGGTGTTACCACACTGCTGCCTTTCTCACGTTTTTTTTAAGAAGAAAAGTATTTTGCAATTTATTATTTCTTTATGTCTCTCTTCCTGTAAGTACTGCTCCAACAGTTGAAGTTTCTTCCTCAGTGAGCTTTCTGCTCATTAGCGTAGTACATTTGAGGCCAGAGGAGATAATTAGCTCATTTAGTCTGGTCTTTGTACAACAGAGGAATGTAATTTAATCTAATTTCACACACCTTCAAACAGTGAGGATTTCCAGCCTTTACAACACTGGGGTCCAAATGCTGGTCCAAATGCTGGTCTTTGAACTTTCCAGTCCACGTTTTGTGTGTAATGGACACAAAGGCAAACTGGGATATGGAAAACCCCAGGGGTTTGCAAGCTTGTTAGAAATTGTTTGGTGTCACAGGCTGTCCTGGGGACACTGGTAGCACCTTCTGTTTTCAGGCTGGGTTGCAAGGGCCGTTGTCCTTGTGTCTGAAGCCAGAGTGGGAGGGGTGCAAGCTGCCAACTCATCCTCTCTGCTCAGTAAATGTATCTTCCTGAAATTCAGCTTAAACTTGAGGAGATAAAGAAGCTACACTTCCTTTCCTCGGGACTCTTGCTGTGTTTATTTTCCTTGCAAGTGGCATGTGTGGGGTGATTTTTCAGATGATTGTTCAGTTCTTCCCGGGTGAGGTGTAGCTGTGGGATCCAGGGTGTCACACTCCAGGCTGTGAGACGCTGCCAGGGCCTGCAGCGGGTGACTCAGGCTGATTTATGGGTTTTCCATTATCTTCCTTTACAGATGCAGCTGCCAAGCCTGCACAGGGCTGCTCAGCTGGGAAGCTCACAAACTTGATGCCATCTTTCTCCATCAAGTCTTTACTCACTGCAGTAAGCTTTCACAAGTGAAAGGGCTTTTGTCCTCCTTGCCTGTCTTGGAAATACCTTCCGGGATCCAGGCTATGGAGCTTTTCCCTGGGCTGCTGGAGCACCAGGATCTGCTGATTTCACATTCCTGTATTCTGACACGGTGAATTCAGTTCTACCCATTTCTTTTGCTTTGTCTTCTCAAGGCCCACAAGTTATGTTCCTCCTCCTCAGAGTTGTCATTCTGTACAGCACTCCTGGCAAATTAGGAACAGTTAGGGCCAGTCACACTTAAGTCCAAGGTAGCTCATCTGTGCAATAGTGCTTGCCATTAAAAATTATGCTATTTTTAGTCTACACTGTTAATAATTCACAAGCTCCTGTTTGTTTTGAGAACCTTCTGGGGATGGAGAAAGTTCAGCCTCAGTTTGTGGAGGCAGAAGAGAAGGTGAAAGGAGAAAGCAGAATGGAAGAAAGAAGGAGAGGGCAAAGAAGGTTGAAGAGGAAAAGGGCTCACAGTGCAGTGAATGGTGAGCAGCAGGGGAGTTAGACAGGAAAGTGCTGCCAGGAGTTGGACTGCAATGATCCTTGTGGGTTCCTTCCTATTCAGGACATTCTGTGAGTCTATGATCCTAAGGAGGTCCAAGTGACAGCCCCCCCAAGCTGAAGGGTTAAAAGCTCGACATACCAATAAAGCAACAGCCCAGCCCTGCAAGGAGCTGTTAGAGTGAACGAGGCCTTGCGTATGGGGCTTTGCCAGCTCGTGGTCTGTAAATGCATTTTCAAAACTCTCAGCAGTCTTTGCCCCTGAGTGTCTGCTGCCCCCCTTGCTGCAGTTGTTCCTGCCATGAGGTGCTGCTGGGCCTGGCACCGTTTCAGCTGTTGCTTCATTTCACATACGTGTTGTTGTTTGCCTGGTGGCTTCGAGCAGTATTGGCACCACTGTGGCCCTGGAGAGTTTGCAGTCTAAATAGACAAGGCAAACAGCAGTTGGGAGGAGGAACAGGGGGATGAGGCCACTTTCTCAGGGTCATCATGGAGCAGCCAGGAGCACAACTGTGTGATTTTCCCACAGGCACCAGATAAGGCTGCCTCCATTTCTGGAATTCTGGGCTGTCATTTCTCTCTCCCCTTTTCTCTGTTGCTCTGTGACTTATTTACCGTTGATTCTTGTGAAAAATTTTAGGTGATTCTAAATTGATGTACATCTGGTACTTAAGGGGTTAATTTGCAAAGGTCTGCTAAAAGAGTGTGCAGTGGAAAAGCTGCACAGATGGAATATCAGACTATGGGAATTTTTCTCTGCGTTCTTTTGGTCTCGTGGGGATTTTATCATTTTTGGAGCACATCTTTTATAATAAATAGAGCAGATGGCTCAGTGTATGTGGGGAATTCAGTGCTTCCATGATGAGTCGCTGCACTGAAATAACGGAGACAGAAGTTTGGGGTTATTCCTTTTAGATTCAAACCATCCCTTCTCTGTAAGACAGCCATGAGTGCCTTGTAAGGGAGCTGCTTTCAGAAATATCTGTGCTAAATTTACCCTCTGAGGGTATGAGAGGTCTTATCTCAGATGGCTGAAGTGACACTGAGAGTTCTGAGCTGTCCTAAACAAGGGCAGGGGAGAAGGTTCCCTGTGTTACAGAGGAAGCAGGTCAGCCTAGCCTGGGCTCATGTACTCCCACCCTCACGTGTGCCAGCACAACCTCCAACATCCCTGCCTCTACCACACAGCTATTTCACTTCTTCCTTAAAGCATCCTGTCTGGAACATGCTGGGTTTGTGTGTTCCTCTCCAGGCTGTTTGCTGTGAGCTCAGCTGGCAGAGGGGTGTCCGGGCCAGGGAGGAGCAGCTCAACGCCGGCAGGCACAGGATCTGCTGTTCCCTCTAATGTAATTGTATCTAATTATATCTGTATATTTCCAGTGCTGCAAAGCCCCAAGTCTGTGACTTTAACCAGGGTTAAAAATGTTTTGCCTGGTCCAGTAAAGCCAGTGGGACCACGTGGCCTCGTGGCCAGGGCACGGGAGGTAGAATCAGAAGCACTAAGGCTGTCTTCCTAACTTTGCTGCTTCCTAACTTTGCTGTTTCCTAACTTCTGCCTTCTGGGGGAATTTGAACTGCAACAAGCCTTGTCTGCCAGATTTAAAATAGCCTTTCTTGGACTGCTTATCCTCCCTCCTGTCATGCATATCATTCCCTGCTCCTGCTCAGTACAGCAGAGCCAGAAGAGCTGAATGTCTCAGTGGGTAACAAGTTGTGCCTTTCAAAGCAAAAATGCTGCCTCTGCAAGTGCTGAGGAGCCGACTGCTCGATTCTCCTGGTGCCATCAGGCATTGGCCAAACCCAGCTGGGATTGGGAAGCTGGTGTAAGACCAGAGGAATGCAAAGCAGTCACATAACAAGTCGGAAAAAGGGCTGTGTCCTGGCCAGTTCTGAGTGTACAGATCACAAGACAGCAGAGAGTGTTCTGAATTGTTCCAAACCCAAATGCTTTTGTGTTAATATGAAATGTTTACCTTTTTTTTTTTTTTAATATATGACCCAAGGCAGAACTTTACAGTGGTTGCTGTTAACTTGGGGTGCAGGCAGTATTAAACTGCTGAACATGTTCACAATGGAAAGAATATTTTTGGTTGTTTTTTCTTCTTTTTTTAATCTGTATTTTGGCATTGGACCATCATGATTGTCCAGAGGGAAAATCAACGGCATGAAGGGTGTCAGTGTAAATGTCAATAAATCATCCATAAATTCAATTTATAGAAAAGCAGGTTGAGTTTAATAGGAAAAACAAATAGGATAGACTTCCTACATTCTGTAGAGAAGATCAATAAAATAATCAGGACAGAAGAAGTCAGCATGTTGGGGAATTGCAGGGCTGTGTGTGACAGCTTCTGCCTGGAAACAGCCGAGGCTGCATTCCTGCTGCAGGGAGTTGGGAAAGAGCAGGTTGCTTATAGATAAAGAGTGTTTGCTCACAGATCAAACAGCTCGAGGTGGGCCTGAGCTGGTGTGGAACCGAGCTTGAAAATATTTGGGTAGCTTGTGTTCAGCCCTGTTGTTACAGGGGACATGTGCAGAGGGCTATGGAGGAGGTGAAGAATCTGAGAGAAATGGACATCCTTTGAAGGTGGAGGTTGGACAAGTAAACTTCTCCTAGCCCCTATTTTTGGGTTGTAAAAATATTGTAAATAGGTATAAGAGTGAGGGGGGAACACAGGAACTTGCCTTCTGTGGTGCCCTGGGCATGTGGGGCTGTGCTTTCCCGGTGTGTGCAGAGTGAGGCCGGCGTGAAGCGGTTCATGGTGGCACCCTGTGCACAGACACACGGAGAGGGGGCTTTAAGCAGAGCTGGCCATGCTGTGCCTTTCAGTGATGCCCTCTCCAGGTCTGGCTGCCCCCAGGTCTCTGTTCCCCACACTCCTGTGCAGGTGTGAGTGCTGGTCTGCTCGCAGCTTTCCGGGGCTGGGAGAACGCTCTGTGCAGAGACACGGTTAAACTCACACTGCAAATGGAGCTGTGATCATGTGCATGTGCCTTATGTGAGCACAGCCCATTCCACAGGGTAAAGGAATAAGCCACAGCAACACAGACCCCACTGTCTGGCTGCCCCACACCACAGGCTTTGTTTCTTTATGTCTATTCCTAAACAGCCCTGGGTACAGAGGCACCAGGGCTGTGCCTGTCTAATTCACTTCCTGCATCACCTTTCTCTCCACTGCATGTCTGGCTCTGTCAGCCAGCCAGGGTCACTCCAGTGAGTCTGAGAGCTCTTAAGGGAAGGCCCTGCCCTCTGCATTAACGTAATTGCAGGTTATTTGTGAGATTCCTTCCATGGCTTACTTCCTGAAGGTCTGGCACAGAAATCCGGTTTTGTAATTTGAGCCCTAACGAGTGGCTGGATGTAATTATGGTCTCCATTATCCCAGCAGTCTCTGTAGTGTGGAAAGTAAAAGCTGTGTTGCCACTAGCACTGAAAATACAGCAGTTGGCAGCTAATGAGTCCCGTGTGCAAGCAGCGCGTGGGCAGTGTGTACACAGGTAGGACACAGGTTCACTGGGGCCTGCTCTGCTCTGCTCTGTTTATAAATGTTTCCTGAAAGAGGCTGACGAGATTTCTGGTTATACTCTCATTAAAGCTCACCAGAAGGCACAGATTGCACACAAAGTTTGTAACAAATAAGGTTAATAGATTCCCCACTAAAGCAAAGCAGGATTTGTGGGAGCATAATTTACCTTTCTGCCAGATGTCATAAATGGGGGATGAGCTGGACGTGCTCAGATCTACGGACACAGGGATCAGCTGCAGAACAAAGGGACTCACGGCGTGCCAAGGCAGCTGAATACTGGGAATGGCTTGGGAATGCTCTGGTCACTGGGAAAAGGCTGCTGGGAACCAAAGACGGGATAGAGAGCACATTCCTGCCAGACCTGCCATGTAAGCCAATCTGCAGCCATGCTGCGAGGCTGCATCCTGCCGGAGACAGGCCAGCTGCTGTCCGAGGCTCTGGGGAAGGGGCAGTTTCCAGGAAGGGCCCTGGTCTGGGGGAGTCTGAGGCCGGCCCTGTGGTGCTGCCTGGCTGTTCCATCTTTTCAGGCTGCAGGGATGGGATTGCTTTTCCATCTGTGCCTGTGCAGCACTAATTCAAAGGGTCTGGGATGCAGTGGGAGCCCTGACGAGCCCCTGCAGTGCAAACAGCACGTTGTGCAGTAAAGGCTGAGTTACACAACTCAGGCAGACTTACTCACACTCAATCTACATGCAGCTTCTAATCTTTACACTGCAGTTGGAGTCCCTTCCATGCTCCTGGGTCAAAGCCTTCCAGCTCCCACATGGCTCAATCCAGGCCTTTTTTTGGGCTGCATTTGAAGGCTGTTCAGCCGTGACTGTGCAAAAAATGGGTGAAATTTTCTTTTTTAAAATTTAAATTGAGATCCATACATGGAAGGAAAAGATGAATTGACCACTTGAATCCCACCAGTCTAACACAAGAAAATATTTAAAGTGCAATTCCATTACACAAGCTGGAGGAAGCTTGTGAGCTACACAGCTGTAATCTTTTCCTTTCCTTCCTTACTGAGCCTGGAAGCGTTGCCCTCTTGCCTTCTTTCTGTTGGAGCCTGCTTTTCCTGTCATACTGCATACTCTAAGAGAGCTTGGCATTTTTCCCTTCCCTCTGCAGCTCTGGAATGTTTTCTTGCTGTTTCTTAATCCCTGTTATGACTGCAAGCACGGCAGAGGTGGTGTCCTTTGTTTTGCTGCTGCTTTTAAGTCACATGATGATATTTGGGAAATCCATGGATCTGCAGCACTGCAAAATTACACCCACGATGAAAAACGAGTCCAAAAATGCAAAGCAGGTTAATGAGACCTTAAAGGGTCAGGTTCAGGTTTACGGCAAGGAGAGCTATTAATGGCCAGCAGTTTGGTTCTCCAACCTTGTCATTGCCCATGTGGCCAGAGAATTTAAAAAATAAATACAAAGACTGGATCTGTGTTTGGATGCCAGCTGGGGGCTCACCAGGAAAGTGCAAATGTAACCCTGGTGTTCACAAGAGGGGCACAGCTCCAGGGTAAGCTTCATCCCCAGTTTCTGGCTCCATTTAACAGCAGCTCAAAGGCACCATGACCGAGGCCTCTGTGCTGCTCAGCATTATTTGGAAGCCCAGCAAAGCAGCACATGTTTTATCCAAAGGATATTGCCATGTACCATCCATCCAAACTGCTGGATATCTACTGCAAGTAAGCTTTTTCAAAGTTTTATTTTAGAAAAGCTTGTGTGGGCTTAAGCAGCAGTTGCAATTAAATAGGGCAGCATCAGCTAATGGCATGAGTCATGGGGAGGAAACTGAGCAGCAGTTGGGGAAAACTCTTCAGTAACAAAGACTCTTTATATTCATAAATTCATACAGGCTGACACCAGGCTTACACAGAGGTTGTTTAAGAAGCAGAAAACTCAGCTCTGATCTTGACATTCTCCCAGTTGTTAAAGACTTACCTTTCCATCAGACAATTCCTTTCCCTCCTCAGTCCCTCCCCTACACCCCAGTTCTTAAGAAGACAGAGGAGGAAGGAAAGGCAATCTCTGATGGCTGGGCTGCTCCAGTGGCTTTTCTCCCCAGTGCACTGCATCCATGTTTAAGTTAAAATAAAGCCCAGTGTCCCATGTGTAAATGCTGCAGGTCTTTGCCAACCACTGACTCCACCTATGACAGTAAATCCCATTTCTGCCCCCAGCCCTTTGGTCAGTGCTGAACTGGCAGGAGGAGTGCTGTGGTGCAGCAGGGCTCAGACCCAGGGTGCTGCAACAAAGGCTACTCTTGAAGGATGTGCTGATGGTACTGAATCCAAATCCTGGCTCCCAGACTATGTGATTATAATCTAAAATCAGCTGGTCTAACTGAGAAATAATGTCACTGAACTGAATGGGAATTGCACAGGCAAGTTTAATGTGATTTTATGGATAATCCTGCATTGCTTGCAGTGGAAACACTGCAGGATGCAGAGGAGGTGGGGACTGGGAACAAGCTGAAAGCTCCTCTTGCTGACCCTGTTGTGTGATAAACAAGAAAGGAAACAAAGTCAGGGAGGGGAAGTGATAAAATCGAATTATCCTTTGGGGCAATGTTCTAACCTAGGCTGAGCTGATTAGTCATCCAGAACAATTAAAATACTGCTTTATAATATTTAAGTAACTTAACCTCTGCAATGACTGCCGTATATGGGGATGGCATTACTCACTGGGGAAGGGAAAAGTAGATACACAAAATGATCTCATTCTGCTGAAGTCTTTAGAACATGAACACATACACTGGGAGTGATTGTGATCAAACAAACTTCAACTGGGACTCGACAAAGAGCTTGTTTATAGCTCCAAGGCAAACGGGCAGACACTAACAGGGCTGTGTCCCTTTCCCGTGCATGCATCAGCCTCCATTTCAGAAAATACTCTGCTCCATTAAGTGCAATTGGAATATCTGAACTCTTACGAGGCCTTGATAATAGACTATTTCTTTTATCAGATCAAGTATCAGGGATTAAACTCCTGGTGTTTTGCATCCAAATGAGATTTCTACTGGAACAGAAATATTTGCGTTTAGAGTTGATTGTGTGAAACATCGTGCTACAATTTGAATGATCCTTTGATGACTGGGCTTTTTGGGTTACAAGTTCCAATGTGAGTATTTTGTACAGAATCTCTAATTTCTCTGGAGCATAATCCATCATTCTGTGATTACCATTCATCTAGTCAGATCATTTGCTGTCTCTGTTCTTGTTTAACAGATCCTGTTGCAGTCCGGGAGGAACTGGGAAGCAGAGCACACAAAGGAAAATCCGTGGTTTACCCTACAGAAAAGGTTTCTTCACGTTTTGCAATGTATCCGCACGTGCCGGGTAAGTCAGTAAAACACGGTCCCGGAGCGAACACGAACCCAGCGCTCGCTGATGAACAATCGGGCTGTTCTTCGTGGCCAGCCCGAAGCAGAGAGGTTTAGCGGCCTCTAATGCCCTCTGATGGACAAATGCATCGGAGCGGCGTCCTCGGAGCCCGCGGAGAGTGGGGAGACACCGAAGTGTCTGAGCAGAGGAGGAGCTGCAGCTCTGCCAGGGAGGCCCCGGGCTCCCCTTGGGAGCCTGCCCGCTCCGAGTTAAACCCCGCCTTTAAGGGGTTTGTGGCTGAGGAGTTTAAGTCACCTCTTACTAAAACCGGGGAGATCCCTTCCTTTCTCCCTGCCTTCCTCCTTCACTTAGGTTTGTTTGCTTGGCTTCTTTTATGAACAGGGTGGAAATATTTTTGACCCTGATGGCAGATTTGGCACAGTTCCCTCACAATGACACCCCATCCATCAGGAATTGGGATCAAACCTGTGCCTTACAGAGGAATGCTTCCAGAAGGGATGGGAAGTTTCTGTACCAAAGCTGATAAATAGAAACTGAAAAGTGTCACTCAGCGTATTTGAGCCTCTGCTGGAGTGTTTGACAAATGCTGGTGAAAATGCGAGACTGGGATGGGAGGAATGGAGAGAAAAAAGTCAAAGGAGGAAATAGAGTCAGAAGAAGAAAAGGTTTATAAATAAACTATTTGAGTTGAAAACACAAAGTAGAGGAAAGCAGAAGACAAAGATGTGAGCGGGCAAAAAAAAAAAAAATCCATATTGTCTGTCAAGAAGCCAAGAGAAGTGTCACCTCCAAGAGCCAGTTCAGGTGTAATTCCAGAAAGGCCCAGATCTCCTGGGTACAGTGTGGGTGATGTTCAGAAATTAACTGAATCTGAAAGGGTAAAATGCATCAGAAAAGAAGGAAATGCCACAGGGCTTCTACCTTTGAAGGGGACTTTATTGAAGGTGTTGTTAGCTGATGGTATCTATGACATAGGATCAGCACCTTCACTCCCCAGCAAGGACAAAGTGTGAGCTGAGAATTCCCTGAGGTTTTCCTGCAGACCTGGCCAGGTTGTTTTCACCGTGTGCCTCAACCTTCTCATCTGCTTCCTCGTCCTCTAACTCAGGCAAAAAGCAGAAGTGCCAGAATACCTCCAAGGCAGTGATTCAAGGGCCATTTTTGGCTGGATTAAAAACATCCATGGCTGGAAATTTCACGAGGGGGACTCCTCCCACACAGATAGATTTCCAGCTCACACTTTATGCCTTGGCTGTTCAGGCTCTAAAGCTCTGCTGAGAGGGAATAGAGACATGGCAGGGATTTCCCTGTGCCATGTGACTCCTGCCACTAGTGCCACTTTGACAACCACGATGGGAAATCTTTAGTGACGAAAAGTCATTGGCATTCACACCAAAACCTGACAACACTCTGTGGATGCCTTAGGCTACAATTCCTTGTTTTAGTTTACATAGAAGCTTAAGGAAGAACATAAAAAAGCTCTTGCTAAAGTGTCCTTAAAAATCCACAAGCAGGAGTTTGTCAAGACTGCTGTCAAGACTGCTGAAGAAATGGTGGCACAACTCAAGAGTTACCAGAAGCTGGGGAACTTGGAATGGTTCATCCTCCAACAATACCCAGCTGGCTGTTACAGACTGTCCTGTGTCTGCCTGGGGGAAGGCAGAATCAGGTGGGGGGTTCATGGACCCACAGGCAGGGTCTGGCACAAAAATTAATAGTAGAGATATTGTGGGGTTTTGGGGGCAACAGTGGGAGAATGGGTCTCCAGTCTAAATAATGGCTGAAATTTTTCTGTGAGTTTGGGGAAACACTGTGAGAGTTTCCAACACCACCATTCAAACCCCTGCATCTAAAATCTGGGAATACTACAGCAAATCGTGTTTGCTTTTAGGGAACAGATTTGCTTTGGGAAAAACACTGCCAGAAGCAGGAAGAAGCACTGTTTGTTTTGTTTAGTACATTTTGAAGGGAAGAAATAGCCTGTCCTTTTCTACCTCAGTCAGGAGTTCCCAGGATGCTTCTCTCTGGTCTAATCTTATCACCCCGATTTCTTTCTGGCATTTTGGGACATGTTTTTCACAACCATATCAGTCAGCTGAAGCCCTTTTCCTGCCCCTACATGAATTATTATTGTTTAGATTTTGGCAGAACGTAGAGATCCCTGTGAAGATTGTGGCTGGATTGCCTTCAGTGGAGATTATTCCTGCCTGATTACTGTGGGACACCGAGGGGTCAAATATATAAACAGTTGGAAAAGGAGACAAGAAGGGCCCAGCGGGGTCAGTTCTGCCTCCAGCAGGGAAACCCAGCCCCTAGGTTTAATTGTGAGTTAATAAACCGTCCTAGGTAAGAGCTGTGCTGCACTGAACCTGTGGGGTGTTTTGTGTTCATCTCTGTGCATTTGGTGTCCGTGTTTAGTGTTCTCTGCCTTTGCACTCCCTGTGACAAAGCCTTTGCTCTGACTCTGGGATCTCACCTGGTGCTGGCCCTGCCCCAGGTGTCCTCACACCCACAGCAAATCCGGTTGGAGCTGCAGTTCTTGGGAACAGAGCCCCAGCTTCCCCCTGGGGAGATTCTGGTGATGAAACAAAGCCCTGCACAGACCACGCAGGTGTGATTTGGGTACAGGACTGTATAACCAACACAGAGGAGGCTTTTCTGGAGCACCAGACAACAGTTAGCTTTGGAAACCTTCCTGAAGCAGGGTAGTGCTGGTCATGACTGCCCTAGGAGCAGAGGGATCAGTGGCTTCACTCCACAGCACACAGCAAATGGATGCTCCATGACCCAGGGCACTTCAGAGCCAGGGCTGGGCTCCCATCGGAGCCCGTGGGGATGCTCTCTGCATTTCCTGACAGGCAGAACCGCAGCATGTGCAGGCAGAAACGACTCATTATTCTTCAACCAGTTAATTGGGTTTTTTCTTAAATAAGATATTTGCAATTGATTTTCATCTTTTTATATAACATCTGCTCTTCCAATATTAGCTGTCACCCAAGTTCCTGGATTTGATGCTAGAATGCAATGGAATTGTTTGTCCTGTAAATCCAAATTACAGGATTTTTATTGCTCATAATTTACAAGGAAAGTTAACTCAGGATAAATTTGATATTGCTATTGCTGGTAATAATTCCTGTGTGCTGTGATAACAGCAAGACTCTCTGAGTCACATCGAGGCCCTGGCTGAGTTGGGGGACAGAAATTCCGTTTGATTCTCCAGTTCTTCTGCCAATTTTAAATCCGCTGTTCCAGAGCCCTCACCTCAAGCTGCATCTTTATTTATATAATCAGAATTTCAACGGTACTGTAGCATGAAAGAACATTATTTTGTGCTTCTGTTTACCCAGAAGGAAAAACAAATTAACATTCCCAAGAAGGAAAGTGGAAGTGGATGTTTATTTGTGTGTATCCTACTTTTCTGAGTCACCGAGTAAACAGTTGGCCGGGGCTGGTGACCAGGCTGGGGACGAAGGTGCCACACTCGGATCTGCAGTTACTGTCAGAGTTCTGCAGTGAAGACTTGGAACGTTAACAGAATAAGTTAATTTATAGAAACATTCGGGTTTATATTTGAAAGGTAGAATACAGCTTTGTATTCCGGCCTGAGACAGCAAACCTGTGGGTGATCTGTCAAGCACAGCGGTTGGAGGTGGCCACCGCAGGGGGAATAAAGCATCGGCCAAGGGTCCTGTGGGCAAGGGGAGCGGAGATGGTCCTGTGAGATGCCGCGGACACGCTGGGCTCCGCGGGGCGGGCGGGTGGAACAGTCACCGACACCTGCGGCCAGGGCAGGGGCGGGGGCGCCAGCAGCTGCGGGGTAACTGCGCTCGGGGGGGGTTCCGAGTGCGGTTTGTGCCATTCCAGCGCTCGGGATGCCTCTTGCGGACCCCGGCCCCGCCCCGCGCAGGCCCCGCCCCCGCGCAGGCCCCGCCCCCGCGCAGGCCCCGCCCCCGCGCAGGCCCCGCCCCGCGCAGGCCCCGCCCCGCGCAGGCCCCGCCCCCGCGCAGGCCCCGCCCCCGCGCAGGCCCCGCCCCCGCGCAGGCCCAGGAGCGCGCGGGCGGGGGCGTTGCGCAGGCGCAGTGCGAGGCTCGGTGTGCCCCTGGCGCGGCGGGCGCGGCGGCGGGGGCGGCGCGCGCTCCCGCTTCCGGTGAGGTGTCATGGCGGGCCCCTCGCGCTGAGGGCCCGCGACACCGACCCCGCCCGTGCGCACCCGCCGCTCCCCGGGCGGGCGGCGGCGGCGGGACATGGCGGCGCACAAGCCCGTGGAGTGGGTGCAGGCCGTGGTGAACCGCTTCGACGAGCAGGTAGCGGGGGCGGCGGCACGTCCCCCTCCCAGGGCCGCGGGGAGGGCCGGGGGCGCGCGGCGGGGAAGCGGCCCCGCTCCCCGGGCGGGGGCGGCCGTGGCAGCGCCGCTCCTGCCGCCCCCCGCCCGTGCCGGGGCCGAGGCCCCGGGCCCCGGCGCCCTTTGTGCCGGGCGGGCCCGGGGCGGGGCCGGCGCTGCCGCCGCACGGGGGTCCCGGCGCTGCCCGGGCCCGGCGGCTCCAGGTGCGGTGCATCCGTCCTTGTGCCGGCAGCGGCGGCGAGGAGGGGCCTGGCTCCCCTTCGCTGCTTCTCCCCCGCCTCTCCCGAAGTGTCTCTGCTTTCTCTAGACATTCCTGTGAAATTCTCGTCCTTGCTTTACATCATCTGGCTCTCCAGAAGGGAGGCAAAGCCTCGAGAACGAGGTTTGGGAGGGCTGGAGGCACCGCAGCGGCGGTGCTGCCCCTGCCCCCCGGTGCAAGGGCGATGTCGGTGTGCAGTCCCATTGCCAGCCCCGCGAGCACGGCTCTGGGGCGTGAGGAGGGGCTTCTAGCCCCTGCTTTCTATTGCACTGATGGATATTTACGTCTCCTCGCAAAAGTCAGGACTAGTAGCTTGAAGAAGGATTTTCTGAATGGAAGGGAGAGGGATTTGTTGGCCTTAGACTTTATATTTCTCTGATCCACCAGCAGGAACTGCTTACTGGGATTAGGTGGGTGACTCTCAGTGGGGCTAAGCTCAGTGCTTACACTCCGTCCCTACTCCCAAGGTGCTTTCCTGACGTGGGGGAGCTCCCTTGAGGCTCAATGATCAGTTCCTGTGTTGTCTGTCTCATTTTGCCACACTGTCAGTGCAGCCTTTGTGTCACAGGAGGCCCAGCTCTATGAGACCCTGCTTGGTGTAAATCCATCAAAAACGTGGAGCTGCTTCTCCAGACTGAGCCTTGTTCCTGTGCTGCATCTGTTCCTCAGTGCTGCTGGGCTTCAGAAAGATGTGGCCTGGTGCAAGGAAAACAAACTGTTCCTTTTTACATTTATATGAAGTTTGTTTTGAACAGGAAAATATCAAACTTTGTCTTTTGACATTAAATTGAGGCAGATTTTTGCAATATGTTGTAGACATATTTGTATAGTTACCTTATTCTCCCCCTTGAGTCACAGATCATTTTTTCCATAAACTTAGAAAACATAGGATTTATTATGTTCCCAATAATGCAAGTAAATATTTCTTGATGTACCGGTGTTAAAAGGCCCTGGGCTTTCTCTTCTGCTTTGTTAAGTAGATTGTGGAATTGGGCTTGCCAACGTCTGTTAGGAGTTACGAACTTCTTGGAACAGAATTCTTTTTCTGTACTTTTTATGGCGTGATTACGGATAGGTGTAGGGGAGGAATCCTCTGTAGATAGGAAGGAAGCTGTTCTGATTCTTGAAATGCTGAAATACTGGCATTATAGCGATAATACACATCAAATACATCATTGTCAGTCACAGTCATGGTGTCTTATCAAAATACACAGAATATATGCACATTATTTCAGTGGTGTTCATGCAGGTGTGAGGGCTTGCATCCTGTGTCTGCCTGAATGCAGGACCTCTCGATTCAGCACCAGGAGCCGCTGCTTGGCATGTCAGGAGTGTGTTTGAGTGAGGAGGGGGAGAAAGGCAGCTTGGGTCTGTTGTGTTTTGGTTTTTCTATGCAGGGGAAGACAAACTTTTCCAGGGTTTCTTCCTTCCTTTGCAAAGAAGGAAAGTGTAACCATCTTTCCTCCAAATTTACAGATGTAGACAGGCTTTTCATTCATTTGCTGAGTGCTTGAATTCATTTTAGGAAAGATGAAACAGCAAGCTGAGAGGATGTTAATCTGTATTGAGAACAAGGGAAATCAGGACAAACCAGTCTGCTCTGGTCTGCTCTTGTTTATTGTTATAAATGCTGCTTTAACCAAAATCTGCTTTTGTGTGTACAATTCTGTGGGCCTGGAGTGACTGGCAAGCAGAGTTTAGTGAATTAACCAGTGCCTGGCTCATGGAATAGATCCCTGGAGCTCCTGCCAGTCCTGCCCTGTGCTCCAGTGAGCCCTCACTTGCTGCAGGGCTGTCCTGGGGCTGCCCCCAGGCTTCAGCTGCTGCAGAAGAAGCTGTTGCTGGTACCTGTGAGACCAAACCATGCTGACATAGAGCACAGGGAGAGCTCTCAGCAGAGCCTGTGTGTAGTACTAGTTATTGTATTTCTCAAAACTTGGGGTGAGCAGGATAAAATTAGACTGCAGTAGCACAAAGAGCCTGGAAATTAGTGGAATTCCCTGTGATTTCAGACACAGAGCTTTGGAAAATAAAATTTTCTCTGTTTTTCCCCTGGAAATGTTCATTTCCAATTCTATGGGTTGTGTTTTCATAGTGCTTTAAGTGTGTTACAATGTGAAATCACAGGAAGGCCGGCACAGTGCTGGAATAGTTGTGAGCATAGTTGGAGGAGTCTGACTGCCCAAACCATTTACATCTAGACTGGTTTAAAACTGTCAGATGTAATAAAAAGTATTAATCCTTTGTAAACTTATGGCCATGTAAGTGGTTATTGTGGTCGAGTGCCCATCCCTGGAAGTAGTCAAGGAATGACTGGACATGGCACTCAGTGCTCTGTGCTGGTGAAAAGGTGGGGATCACAGGTTGCACTCAATGATATCAGAGGTCTCTTCCAACAGCAGTGATCCTGTAGTTCCGATATGCTTTAAAGAAAGAAGCCTTTTATTATGTGGATTTTAGTTTAGGCTCCCCATTTGCAGTTCATGAGGTATGATGGCTTTCAGTTAAGAAAGTGTGTAAAAACTGAAAGTCAGTAGTAATGTTCCATTCTCCCTTTGGTTAAAAGGCATTAAGTTAAAGCAAATATTCCCTCCTCCTGTTGATTTTTCTCCACAATGTTTGAAATTTGTGCAGAATCAGAGACCTGCAAAAGCAGTGGCTGCAGGTACCAGCTCTTGTTTTCCTCGTGGCTTGTTAGGAAATCACTTGTAGTAACGGGATGTATTGTGGGGCGTTTCCTGTGTTGTGCTGGCTGTGCCCCCCGGGGATGTACCTGTGCCGGGAGGTGAGGCTGGGCTGGGCAGAAGGTGCAGCTCCTTTCCACAGCGGCTGTGTGTGGGGCGGATTCCCCCAGGAGCTGAGGGCTGAGCCAGGCTGGAGCCCTGCCCTGCAGCTCAAGGTGTGCTGTTTCATCTTTCCCGTAGCAGAAACCTGCAGTGGCTGTGATGGGATGGTTCTCAGAGTGTGTGCAGTGGATGGGCAGCTGAGGTGCTGCTCTGCACAGGGCTGGTGCCCAGGGACAGGGCAGGGAATGGCCCAGTGCCACAGGTGTTACCTGGCTGCAGGAGGGAGCTGCTGGAAGTGTCCAGGCGATCCATGGCCCTTCCTCACCTAACGCAGTGTTTGTGTTGGCAGGATGGATAAATGCATAGTTGGTCACAGCACCAACTTCTAGTTCACCTTCTGAAAATGCTTGGTTTTTAGAGCGACCTGTTTAAAACTTTGGAGAGTTGTGTGTTCTTGGGAAGGCTGAGCAGTGAGGTTCTTTTTGGGGATAGTGCCTCTTTAGCAGGTGTGTGTTCATAAAGGGGAGGAAGATGCCTGTTGATTTTGAGGGATTTGTCTGGTTCTGATAGTGCTGATGCTGAGGAGGGGTGGTGCTGTGGGGATTTTCTGTCACCAGTTCGTGTGTGTATTATGGTCTGCTGAAAAGTTCCAAGAAATTGTTTGGAAGGATGAACTTAGGTGGATTTTGGGGCTGTTAAGAATAGCACTAGGGATTTTTTCCTAGATGTTGTGTGTTTCTCCAGACTGTTAAGTACAGACTAAATAGAGATGATTTGTGTTCATTAATTACAAGTGATAAAATCCATGGCTCAATGTAGCTCTTCTCAACAGCCTGAGTGCACAACTTACAGACACACTCAGGCCTGTCAGTGGTGGTAGCTCCAAACCAATGTCCATGTTCATTTAACAAGAGATTGGACCTTCTTGCATCAGACTAGAGAATACCTGGAACAGGTGCTGATCACTTCACTGCCATGAAAAACACGCATTTTTCTAAATAATTAGTATCTATGACCAAGGCAGGATTCTTTAAACTGAACGTTTTTGGATAAAAGTTAAAAAAACCTCCAAACACAGTAAATCTTTTTTCTTTCTTCATCTTGAAGATTTACAGTTTGATAGCTGTAAAGGTTCCAGATTTCATCTACCTATTTTGTCTTTGTCCACTGCATGAAATAAGGCCAAATTTAGACCCAAGTGGCATTGTTCCCTGTCCTCTGTGGCGTATTTGACCCCTTAAGGAGCCATCAGGCTGCATTAGGGCGGGGGAGGGCATGTGGAGCCCACCTGGGTGTAGGCTGTGCATGCCCAGTGCAGTTCCAGCCTCCTTGGCTGGTGCTTCCTGTGTCAGTGGTGACAGGAGCTGAGCTGGGGCAGTGACTGTCCCTTTGCTGCACTGGGGTGAGCTCAGAGCAGGGCATGTGTTCAGAGTTTGAAGCCAGTTATATTTAAGCTTTGTGCTCTAATTTCTGTTTCTAATTCAAATAGCTCTACAGGAAACCGTTTGTCAGTATTTCTTTTTTCTAAAATAAAATCAAAGTAAATGAAAGTAAAATTTCAGCTTTTTTCCCCCCCCAATGTTTGGATTAATGGATATTTGTAGAGAAGTAAAGTAGATTCTCTTTAGTCACTCAGCACTGGCACTACATTCTGTGAGGGGAAATAAAATGTTCCCGCGTGTCAGAGTGCACAAAGAAAAGAGCTGAGAATTAAAAAAACCCAAAATAACAGTGCTAATATTTCCTTTTTGTATAGTTTCTTATTTTAAATGATAGTATAAAAAGCAGTTTTACTTCTAGGTGACCTTGTTGTAGTGGCTGTTGTGGCAGGAAGCTCCAGAAGTGTGTAATGTGATGTTTCTCTGGCATGGGAGCACACAGAACTAGATCTATGACACAGTTTCTTTGAGAGGCTCTTCTCAAGTGTTTTAGCACTCGGTAGTATCGAGCTTTGCTGCTGCTGTCAGCACAGAGACTTGAAAATTCAAATAAAATGTACTGGCAATAGTGAAATTTTAAATTAAAGGTATCTATCATCCACCAATGACTTCCAAAAATGTACTGTAAAAATAACATCTGACAGTGAAAACAGAGCTTGAGTCATAAATGCTGTTTATTCTGCTTTTCCAGGGGTAAAACGAGCACATTAGAGCACCTCGCGCTGTTATAAGGCACTGCAGTCCAAACTGCCAGGGAATCACAAATTCGAGTGGAAATTACCTGGACTGCCCCATGGAACTTGTTGCTGTGGGTGGCTTTGCAGGTGGAGTCTCAGCCCTCGTCCTGGAAGGGCCATCCTGGGAGCAGCGCTTGGTGCTGCAGCTCCCGGAGCCTCAGGGACCTGCTGCTGCTCCGGGGTCTTTGGTCTGATCCTGAGTGCTAGGACCAGCTTTTTTCTCCATTAAGAGTCAGCCATTCTCTTAGGAAAGACCCAGCCAGTGTCCATAGGGATCCTGGTCCATGGTATCAAAAGAATTGAGCTTGAACCCACACCAAAGCACGGCTTACGTGGAGAGGGAGTCACCCCATGGCATCAGAGCAGGACAGTGTGTCAGAGGCCCTTTCCCTCCCAGGGGACAGGCTGGGTTAGGCACACTGCATTCAGAACTGTTGGACAAAAGTGTTCCAAGGCCCAAGCTGGAGTTCTTCAATACCATTCCTTTGGACTTTTCCCAGCAGACAGTGGTGTCAGGTGGCTGCACAGGGGGCAGTGGGGAGGGTGCCCTCCCAGAGCACCCAGCCTGGGAGGTGCCTCCTAAAGCACTTTGCAGCTGTAAAGCTGATTGTAATTCCTTGGAATCCTTCTTTTACCCTTTCTTAAATTCTCTCTCTCTGAGATAATCTTTTCTAATGCACAGACGTTACACCATGGCATTTCCATTGAGGTGTTGCTGTCTGTCAGAATACACCTTTATCCACAATTCTGGTCAAAATTGGTTAAAACTTGTAGTAGCGATTCAAGTTTTTATGGATAGGGAATTCCAAGGTCACACTTTACAAGTGGCATAAATTCCTGTATTTGTTTGCTTTTAAGAAATATAAATCCTGGGTAAAACAATTGCTTCTGAAGAGCAGTGTCCCAGAAGTGGCGGTTCGGAGCGGGCAGGGGGAGTGGGTGTGTGCCTGGGAAGTGACTCGTTTGTGACCCCTGAAGAATTTGGGTACAGCAGGAAACAAAGTGCCCAGTGTTCCCACAGCAGCAGGAACATCTCGGGGCTGTGCAGTTGCTCTCAATCTTCTCTTTCTGGGAAAGGATGGATTTCAGGTCTGGTTTTTACCACTGAATGTTAGGCAGGGACAGGTAACATGGGGCTCACTGGTGCTTCAAGTGTGTTTGAGGCTGAGATTCATCACTGAGGGTGTTTGTGGGGGGACCTCAAAGTTACCCACGTCCCTGGAGGCCACAGGTCCACTGCTGGTTCCTCCTTGGCCAGTCCTCTCCTGTGACAGAGCAGGGGACATGCGTGGAACAACTGCTACTGCTCACCTGCTCTGGGGTTTTGCCTCCCTTCAGGTCCCAAGATGCATTTTTTTCTTGCAGATGTTAGCCTTGGATGATTTTTGGTCGTTAATGAGCCCATTTTTAAAATAAAGGATATTTTCTTAGAATTCTATCTTACATTTTTCTACTCCTTTTGATTGCTTTGACATTCAGGTTGTAGAAAATTTATCACAAAATAGAGGTTTAGTTTCAGTTCAGAAAAAGGAACAGGTGAACTTAAGCACTTGGTTTTATAGATAGCTAATGGGAAGATTAATGTAGAGAAGACAAAGTAATGCGTTTGCCGTTGTCTCTTGTAGAATGTTTTTCAAGGTGGTTTCTGGTGTGTCACAAGTTTTTAACACATCTTTAAAGCTGTAAATTTCAATGTGTAAAAAGCTTATAACAGTTCTCTCTTGTAGCTTCCAATAAAGGCTTGCCAGCAGAATACCCACACCAAAGTCAGCACGGAGCACAACAAGGAATGTCTCATCAACATTTCCAAGTACAAGTTTTCCCTGGTCATCAGTGGTCTCACCAATATCTTAAAAAATGTTAATAACATGGTAAGTTTTCTCATTTTGCATTGTTTGGTGATTTTTTTCAAATAGTAATTTGGCAGAGAATTACTTGAAATTTAGTCAAATTGTTGCTTGCCTTTTACACTTAATTATTTTCTGTTCTGAAGTTCACCAGCAGCATCTGTCAGAGCCATGTTCCAGAGAAAGGCATTGGGATTTTGGGGCAGGGAAAGGATTTAAAACTTGGGCTATTTGAATTTTCCAGGCTGTTTGGGTGTTTTACTGTGTGTGTATATAAAGTATATGTATTTTTTAACAACCAGATGAATTTTAGTCAGAACTTTTGCCATGAGAAAAGTTTAGTTCATTGAGTTTTGAATCCATGGAATTTGGGATCATTTGGAGTCTCCCCAAATAGTTAACAGAAGTGGCCAGGCTCTGGCAGTACTTTTTATGGTTTTAGAGAGATTCTTTGGAGTGAGCCCTCAGCTGTCAGTTGTACAGGGATGTGCATCTGCTGTAACTGCAAAGGACTGATAAAATGAGAAAATAGGTTGCCCTGCTGCTAGGGATTTTAGGCTGCTTAAAGCTACCTGTAATCCCTTTGGGGAGAGAATTTATTTTAATTAAACTCTACAGGCATGAGGGAACATGTTGATGTGCAAGATGATTGGGTGATAAATGAGAGAACTGTACAGTTGAAAGAATGTATGTGATACACAGATTTTGAGAGGAAAGACCTAGCTAAAAGTGTCAATTAAAAAGTCAGCTTTTGCCCTTAGGAGCAAGTCTGAATGTTTGTCATGTGTGATGGTCTGAGCTTCTGTGGGAATCACCAATAATTCAGAAGGATTTCTGTAGCTGGAACAAACCAGTCCAAGAGACTGTCGGTTATAATGGTCTTGGTTTCAGAAAGAGTCTCAGCTGAAACCTGGGCTTAGGTGAGCCACCCTTCCCGTGGGTAAAATAAACTTCTCTGGGTGACTCCAACAGGTGCTCTGTCTGTGGGCACTTGTACCAATGTCTTTTTGGCTGAATCTTTCCTGCTTTATTTTGCTGTCTTAATATTGCTGGAGCCAGTGCCTGTTGCTGGCACAGACCTGTGTGCTGGCTGAAACACCCGAGGGAATCCTGCCTTCCTCCTGTGTCTGCAGTGGGACATCTTTTGGGAGGCTCTCCTGTGTTTCTTCCTGTGGTCTGGGCTAAATTTTGGAACAGTAATAAGCTTGTTGATAGGGATTTGTTGCAACATCCATTCTGTTAAGCCATTGGCGGTGAAATACGTAATTGGAAAAGAGTCAGCAGTAATTGATACCAAAATAGGTTCTGAAAAGGTGGAACCTGCGTTTTGAGCAGCTGATGGGCTTGATGGAGGTGAGGGGCTGCGGGGCATCTCCAGTCTTACTTTGCAGGGGCTGTTTGTCCCTTGTGATGTTTGGCATTGCAGACTGGACAAAGATATTTCTTTAGTGATAAGGTTTTAATTCCTATTTTAATCTGATTTTTGCTGGCTTTATATCTAAACTCCAAACCAGAGCAGTAATGGAGCCATAATTTACTGTGCCACTTTGCTGCTTCACTTTCGTGCATTACAAGTCAAATATCTGTGTCTCAGATGAATCCATATCCTTTCTACTTCTAGAGAATATTTGGAGAAACTGCTGAAAAGAATTTATATCTATCTCAGCTGATTATCTTGGATACACTGGAAAAATGTCTGGCAGGGGTGAGTAGGCTTGCAAAAGCAGTTGCTAACTTGGAATCCAATGGATTGGAGAATACAAGTCAAATGCTTGTGTATCTGTTGTTACTGCTACTAAACTTAAAACTCATCAGATTTAGAGCAAAGTAAGGTTAATGCCATTTAAAAAACACTAAAACTTCCTATGAATGCAAGTAGTTGATGTAATTGATGCATTAACGATAATTTTTCATGTTGTGCTTCGTTCTCTGCAGTGCTGAGTTTTCTTTAAATGTCTTAAAACTTTCATTTGTTGAAGTAATTTTCCATGTGCTCTTATATACCACAGAAACTTTTCTGCCACTACTCTAGAGATGATTTCTGCAGGTGTTTCCTAGATTACATTAGTTAATCATGTCCAAATGTCCACCGGGAGTCCAGGCCTAAGTTTCCAGTCAGAGCTGCTGCGAGGCAGTTTGCTGGTCCCTTTGGGAGGAGAGTGGTGCTGGTTGTACAAGTTACTGTGCTGAGCTGGAATTGCAAAGCCAGACTTCACTGAGAGAGAGATTTGCAGTGGTTTGTTCTTTTAACAAGAACGGGATTTTATTTTTAAGCTATATTCAATTTCCAGCTTGTACGGCTGAGGAAAATACCTCTTTTTGGCACTTTTTGGTTTTGATGCATTGAGTCAAAAAAACAGTTTGAACTTCAGAATTTACTTATTTTTAGATACTTCTGTGTATATTGTTTGAAACAGTGGTTTTCCTGATAGGTCATGATATTTAAATAGATATTTAAATTGTGCTGAATGTTTCTTGCTCTGTCGCTTCAAATGAGAGCAGTTTGAGGCAGAATATGTTAAATCAGAGTGAGCCAAAGCCCTGTACAAAGCGTGTTGTGTTCTGTGGTATCTTCAGATGGATTTCTTGCTCAATGTTTCATCAAGTTCTCATGGCAACAGGACTCAGGTCAACTAAGTGGGAGTCTCTGAAACTTCCCAATTCCCTATGGAAAATTCGTTGGTAGAATTTTAGAAAGCTTTAGTGCTGACCTTTCTGTTAAAACTTGCTCTTAGTAGAGCAAAGTTTCACTTTGAATTCTTTTGTAAATAGTTTCCTTATGTCTCACACTGTGCAAACTGGCAAAAATTAGATTTTTCTTTTGCAGGGAACTTAAGCCATTTTTGACTCGTATAGAGCAATTCCCGGCAAGAGTGAGGGAGAAGCACCTTTTTTTGGTTCATTTTTTAATATAAAACGCTCCCTGTCAAAATATGGCCACCAAGCCCCTACCTGAAGAGAGGTGAGGGTGGGGTTTGCCCTTTAGTCCTCAGTGAAAGCCAGGGTAGTCAGTGCTGTCCTGATCCTCACCACAGAGCAGCAGGGTGCATTCATCAGAACAAAGGTGTGCTGCTTCAGAAGCTGGTTTGATGTTTTGCTTGATGCCCGATGAGGTTGATCAGCTTCGTGTCTTGCGTTTCTCAGCTGAAGATGTGGGGTGGGTTGGCTGCAGTGGGGCATTGCTCAGAGGGGAAGGAGCCTTTCTGTGCAGGCTCTGTGCAGGTCGGGAGGTTGGATCCTGAGCAGAATTGAGGGGAACGCTGTTTGTTTGTAGCAACCGAAGGACACCATGCGCCTGGACGAGACCATGCTGGTGAAGCAGCTGCTGCCCGAGATCTGCCACTTCATCCACACGTACCGCGAGGGGAACCAGCACGCGGCCGAGCTGCGCAGCTCCGCCTCGGGGGTGCTCTTCTCGCTCAGCTGCAACAACTTCAACGCCGTCTTCAGCCGCATCTCCACCAGGTACTGACTGCTGCCTGCAGCCCTGGGGAGGGACAGCATCTGCACTGCTGCCTGCAGCCTCTGTCTGCCACCAGCTGTGGGCTATTCAGAGGAGCCAACGCTTTAAATGCTCTTCAGTAGAATAGTTCTCAAGAGGAATGCCCTCAACCTTTCAGGGTTTTACTTGGGTTTCAGGTTGTGAAATGGACCTGTTTCATCCCCATCCTGGGTTACTGCTGGCTGCATTTGTTGCTTCTTTAATCTGCTCTCAAAAGTACGAGTGAAAATAGGGAATGAAAATAATACAGCGGAAAAAGTTGAGTAAGTCCTTGTGGGTGCAAGGTGTCTTGGAAAAAAAAAGGATGCAGAAGTTAATGGTTGTATCCATTTACTTAAAAATTTAGAATGAAAACTGGTGATTGTCCACAGCTCTGCTGGAGCCCCATGGTTGTTTTCCTGCTAGGAAGCTTTTATGTTAAATCTGTCTTATGCCTGAAGGGGACAAACATCTGGGCTGTTTGTTAGTTGTTGGAAAAGACCCATTTGTCTTCTGACTGACTTGAGTTTCACAGCACATTTACTGTAAAAAATGACTGGATTTTCTGCTTTTCTAAGTAAGAAGAGAGACAGGCCCAAAATTTCCATCTATTCTTTGCTCTTTTTGCTCTGTTCCAGATCCTTCTGATGCTTCAGCATTTGTCAGTCCCTTAGAGTGGTGTGCTAAGCTTTTTAATACTGAAATACTTTGATGTTTTTTGAAAGGTGCTTGCAGTAGCTTAGCTCTTGTCACACGGTGTTACAGTTGACATCATTCTTGATTTATTAGAAGTGGAGCTTGGGCAGCCTTACATGGTCACACAGCAGTGAGTGAACCAATTTAATTGAAACAAAGATTTATTTTTTCCTTATATATTTATATATTTCTTTGGAAAATGTTTGTGTTTTAGAAATCAGTCTAAAATGATTGAGTAATTTGAAATTTAAAGTTTGTTCCCAAACTCCAAAGCCCCCGTCCATCATCCCTTTGAGCTGGAGCAGAGTGCTTTTCCCCTAACCTGTTTTCCCTTGCAGATGGCTTGTACAGCAATAGTTAAATGTTTGACCAATTGTTGCTGGTCTCCACAGGGGTCAGCCTGCTGCCAGTCAGCACTGCTGATCCCTGACCTGGGTTTCCTGTTTAGGCATATTTCTGGGCCTTGCACAGCAGCTGGGGGATTTTTGGCATGAAAAGCACAGCAGTGAGGACCTTCCCATTCCCAGTGAGGCCTGTTAAGTTTCCCTGGCGCTGAAGACATGAAGAACTGCCTTTGTGTCTAGTACTAGAAATCACATTCCATGTCTGAAACACATCTGTAGCCTTGGAAGGAGCCGTGGCAGTCCTGAGTTTGTGGGAACAGACGCTTTAGTGATCAGTGGCTGGGTGTCTGGGAGATGCTGAGTAAATTCTCTGAGACACGAGTGTGAAAAGATGCTGCTGTGTTTAAACTGGTGTGATTAAACTTCATCCTGTGTGCTCAGGCCAGAGAAATGTGGACCAAGAATGGTTGTAGCTTGCTCCACTGATATCCAGTACCATCAATCACTGCTGTACTCTGAAACCTTACTTGGGGCAGGCTGTGCTGTGAAGGAGCAGTAGCCTAAAGGTGTCAGGAGTCCAGACTTTAATGTTTAGTTGAAAAGATGACAAGGTTTCTGCCACAGGAGGGTGGATAACAGGAGGATTTAGGCAAATCTTGGGCACAGTCAATCCCCAGAAGGTACTGGCACCTTGTAAGACTCATCACTGGTTTTCTAGCTTCATTTTCAGTATGAGGATGGCACAAGGCTGTTACATTAACCCTTTATCATTCAAGATCTGTGTTTTATTTCTAAATCTGGAAAAGTTTTTCTGAGGTGATGGCACATTCCACTGCTATTGAAATGTACAGACTCACAGGTGTGTTCATACCTGTCTGACACAATCTGATGTAGAAGTGTATTTACTTTATGTATTTTCAGATTGCAGGAACTGACTGTTTGTTCAGAAGATAATGCTGATGTCCATGATATTGAACTTTTACAGTACATCAGTGTGGATTGTTCAAAACTCAAGCGACTCTTACAAGGTATGATCTGACCCTGTGTTTTGAAATATTTCTATTTGAATCTGGTTAGTCAGAGATGACACAGTGCAATTGATATATCTGGGTTTTATTGCTCTGTTTTACTCTAAAAAGTCATATATTTACTGAAGTATTTAAAAATAGTTAAGTAATATAAAAACATTGGTTTGAAAATTGGTTTGCACTTCAAATATCTTTTATAACCTGTGTTGCTTTTTAGAACAAGTTTCTGTTCTAAATGCAGAAATGTTTTATCTTTACAGAGACTGTATTCAAGTTTAAAGCCCTTAAGAAAGTAGCTCAGTTAGCTGTTATCAACAGTCTGGAGAAGGTAAGTGTTCAGTACTTCTGTTTCATTGCTTATTTGCAGACTTTCTCCTAGTTTAAGAATAGTTGCAATTCAGTAGTTTACTATAAAGTAAAAGTTGCTGCCTCCCTTTGCAAATATGTTTTGCAAGAAATTTTGAGTGGTAAGAATAAAACCGCTCTTTGTTTAAATGCATAATTCAGTAAACCTGTTGCAGCTCTGGAATGTAAAGGTGTTTTCCATTATCTGCAGGCATTTTGGAACTGGGTGGAAAACTATCCTGATGAGTTCACAAAGCTGTACCAAACCCCCCAGACTGACATGGCTGGTAAGGCATAACACATGACAGTGTTCAAGGTTGGTTTCTCAGACATCCCCAAATGCATTCGCTTGCATTTTGTGCCCTCTTTGCTCCTCGTGCAGCCTGCAAATAAGCAAATTTCTGTCACCCTTTGTCAGGGCAGGCAAGGGTATGTTCCTGTCTCTTTTCTTTCCTGGCTCCCCTGCTAAAGAGATTCATTTTGTGCTTCACAACACAAACAAATAAACCCCAAAAGATGGAGACTCTTTAAATGTATATTTTTCATCTTGATACAGGATAAAAACTTAGAGAACATCACCTTTACTTGTCTCTAGTGAAAAAGAGAGGAGAATTTATATTTTCAGGTAAACCATGTCTTTAACTGGGTTGAGACCATTTGATCCCCAGTAGCATGTCAGTAATGTGCAAACCAGAACTTTCCTTCTGTGTAGGTGGAACTATCCCTCTGCTCTTTTATACCTGTTCTTTACCTCTTCATAGTTAAAACTGGTATTGAACTTGGGCTTATGTTTTATGCAGATTGTGCCGAGAAGTTGTTTGATTTAGTGGATGGCTTTGCTGAGAGCACAAAACGTAAAGCAGCAGTGTGGCCACTGCAGATCATCCTCCTGGTCCTGTGTCCAGAGATAATCCAAGATATAGCAAAGGATGTGGTAGAGGAAACTAAAATGAACAAGGTAAGAAAACTATCTAAATTCTGACTCTGGTTTCTAGAGGATGCTTTGTTTTGCTGATTCTGTATTTCAGGGATATTTAATTTTGTCTTTCCTCCTTAAAGAGCACGCTGCAATTCCATATGTAAATTTATGCACTCTTTTTAAGTTCTCACCTTACATATGTTCTTTCACTGTCAGTAATTCATACAGATAGTTTGTCCCAAACAATGTTATTTCAGAACTTTTCCATCTCCTTGGAGATTTGAATCTCTGTGCTGTGATTTCCTCTGCCTCCACCTGCAGCAAACGGCTGTGCTGAGGTTCTGGGGTCTGCAGGGGGCTGTGAGCCCCACAGTTACAGCACCTGCAGGGTTTGATGTGGCTGCAGCATCATGGCTGAGAGCAAACAAGCCCCTCTTGTGCTGTTCTGATTGCCCCGGGTCAGTCCAAGGGAATGTCCTTAATAACGACAGGATTTCTCCGGAGTGCCGCATCCAGTTGGTTTTTGCCATCACAGTGTCTGGTTATAACTATTCCTGGTTTGAATTCTGCAGAAGCTGTTCCTGGACAATCTCAGGAAGGCCCTGGCAGGACACAGTGGGAGCAGGCAGCTGACTGAAAGTGCTGCTATTGCTTGCGTTAAACTGTGCAAAGCATCTACCTACATCAACTGGGAAGATAATTCCGTCATTTTTCTGCTAGTGCAGTCCATGGTAGTAGATCTTAAGGTAAAAATGTCTGTTTCCTAATTGCAGTGAAGAAAATTGAATTTTGAAATAATGGAGTGAACTTTCAATTTCTTCTTAATTGAATACCAGTGGTTTTCAGTGGAAAGTTGTATTTAAAGTAGCCAAGAATAATTATGGTATCTGATCTATATATTTATATTTTTCTGAATTATATAGAATTTGCTGTTTAACCCAAGCAAACCTTTCTCAAGAGGCAATCAGAATGCAGATGTAGACCTGATGATTGACTGCTTGGTTTCCTGCTTCCGCATAAATCCTCACAATAACCAGCACTTCAAGGTAAGAACACTGCTTATGGTAAGTCATTCTCTACATGCTATTGACGACCTGTCAGTTATGAAAGCTGTGCTAACAGCAGCTTGAAGCTCATAAATGAGTTCAACTGTATAAATATCCCTTAGTAATAAATCCCTGCATGTTTTGATAAATCTTTTCACAGCTGATTAGGCTTCTCTTGTTCAGATTTGACAGCATTGTCAATTTAATAAAAAGGCTCCAGAATGTTATTCAGGGTGATAAGAAAGATGGCAAAGACAAAGATGTTCCTAAGTGGCTTTTATGTATTTTTATTGTAGATCTGCTTGGCACAGAATTCCCCATCAACATTTCATTATGTGCTGGTAAATTCACTCCACCGAATCATCACAAATGTAAGTTCTGGCAGTATTTCATCAGCCTAGTGGTGTGGGGCTTCTGTTCAGATCAATATCTGCTTAGTAAATACAATTTGGATAGCGGACCGAATCTTGTTGCTTCTTGTATCCATGCAGCAAGAGTTGCTTGCTACTAAGGAAGGAGGTGCAGATCTGTTCCTGCTGTCCACCAGGGGATTCCCAGTGTGAGAGCTTGGGTTCCAGTATCGCTCTCTTACATAGAATGGCAAATGAATTGTATGGTCTCTGGTGTTATGATAAATAATGATACCCGAAGTTACTCTCAGGGACATGCACCACCTTCTGCTGCTTGCACTCTATTGACCTGGGGTAGAGTTGGCCCTGTGGTGGTCTTCGGGGATTTGGTGCAGTGAGATTTAAGTAGTGTGAAACGGTAGTAAGTGCTGGGCAATGAAAATATTTTGAAAGTCTGTGCAGTGTTCATCTTCAATTGTTATTGTACTTTGTCAGTAAAATACAACTTTAATTTTGACACTGTTCAGAAATATTTTCCTGACCAATATGAAAATAGAAGCAGTAAGTGTTGAGCAACCAGCAATCACTTAATGTATATAGCGTTTTCTATTTAATGTATCCAAACATTGTAATGAAAACACTATATTTGAAAAAAAAAAAAAAGCCTTAGGGGAGAAAATGCTGTGAGAGATGTGGTGGTGTGTGTGGTGGGGTAATACAGCTTTTGAGATATTATCAAGTATTTAAAATACCAATTTTCCATTTTGTTTAGTGTATCACAGGGAATTGAGTGCACGCTGTTTTGAAGTATTCCTTCTAGCATCCATCCACTCCCTTCTGCTCTTGTGAGTGCAGAGCAGCTCAGGGTTGGTGCCTATTCAGGAGGCAGAGTGACGTAGCGAGCAGCTAGGTGGGAATTTAAATGTTACGCGTTTGGTGGTGGGCGTGCAGAAGAATGGTGGGCATACCTGCACTCGGGGTGAGGGCTGGCCACGCTGCAGCCGCGGTGGCCGCGGAGCGCGGCTCGGTGTCAGCGCCGCCCTTGCCTTGCAGTCGGCGCTGGACTGGTGGCCGCGGATCGACGCCGTGTACTGCCACGCCGTGGAGCTGCGCAGCATGTTCAGCGACACCCTGCACCGCGCCATGCAGGGCTGCGGGGCGCACCCCGCCATCCGCATGACCCCGGTAAGCCTGGCGGGCCCCTCCCGCCTTCCCCGCTGCCCAGCCCTGCCCTCCTCTTCATCACCTTTGTACTGGAAACCAGAGGGGAGAAGAACGTGGTGATGCACAGAGCAGCAGGGAGCCATACGTGCTCTGTAGCCCTGCGGTGTTGGGGGATTGGCTGTTGGTAGTTCGATGTCTCTCAGTTTTCCTGCTGCTTTTAAACTGGCAACGTACAAGTATTTCTCCTGTAGCTGTCCTCTGTGGCTAACTGTCCATTTTGAGCTTTCTGGCTCTGTGAGTAGCCAGCTAACATGTCCATCCTTGCTTAATGTGGAAAACCAAAGCATTCTGTATGTGAAGATAATCACTGAAAACTGCAGTACTTTTACCATGATTGGCATGTTCATTTGTCTTGCTTTATGTTGAGCAAGTGACTGGTCTTGGTGACAGCAACAAAGTAAAAGATTTTTCAACCGTTATGAAATAAAGTCAGTATTCTTGGCTGTCCTGGAGAAAGTCTTGAGTAAATTCAGATTTGTAGTTCATCCAAATTCTTCCAGTAAGTCCACACACAGCTGTGTTGCCGCATTCTCCTCTGAACATTCCTGCTGTGGCAAGTGGTCTTGGTGGGTTGGTTTGGAAAGCCTAAAATGAGACATAAAAATACTCCTGTTGGGCTTCTCAAAGGAGAGCAAATGAGCACAATGCTTTTGGTTGAAAGCTACACCATGTTTAACTTGCTTTTCACCTGTGTGTATTCATCTGTTGGAGAATAGTTGCCCTGACAATACCCCTGCTCTGACTGGTGGTGCTTTGTCTTCTGCTTCTCACTTTCCCTCTGCCTGGCTGCTGTTGCCCACGTGGTCAGACGCCTGCCAGCCCCTGCTTTGCATGGCCCTGGGCCTCTGCTGCTGTAAGTATGACCCGTAACTACCGCAGAAAAGCCCTGCCTTGCTCTGACTTTTCTGTGCATAGTTACCCGCAGAGCCCGCCAGGCCCCCGGGCCGGGGGCTGCAGGGAGCCCTCACAGCGCCAGTGGAGCTCCTTCCCCCAGGAAGGCACTGTTGGTTCTGTGCCCAGCACCATGCTCTTCCCCAATCCCCCCGCTCTGGTTTAGAACTGGTTCCTAATATCCAGCCTGAACACACGGATGTTGATCCCCTCCGCGTCTGTCCTTGTCCGGTGCTGTCTGTCGGCGTCCCGCCGCTGTTGGTCCGTCGGTGCATTGCACAGAGCCTGGCCTGGCTCTGTTACTGGCACTCTTTAGTTTGGATTGTGTGGAGGCCATAAATGGCTTCACAGAAACAGGGCCTTTTCCCACATGCCTCTCCTAGAAACCCCTGAACTGTGGCAAACTAAGGCTTAGCACAGAGTTAGTTACCTCTACCACCATGCTATTGATTTCTTGGTCAGATGCTTTATGTGGTAGGTTTTATTCCATATATTTGTACAATAACTAATTATTGAAATAACATGAGGTCCTAATTTCTTGTAGAATTTAATCATACAATGTCATACCTCATCAGTTACCTTGAAGATGATTTCAACCTAGGCTTTCTCCTTTTGTTCAAAACTTACAAGTAGTTCACTAGTTTTTCACCTGGAGGCAGATTATTTTTATATTTGAGCGATGCCCTGTGTGCCTTTTAGAACTGAAAGGTTCATTTTCCAGAGGTTGTTGAGGTGAACGTGCAAACATCTGGGGCTGTTGCAGAAAATAAAGATATTATTTTGCCTTTGGAAAAAATTCCCTCTCATGTACTCAGAATGAGTTGGAAACGTTTATTTTTATTTCTATCTTACACCAGAGAAATACCCGGTAATTCTTTTTGGTCCTTTTTCCACTTTTCTTTCACCACAATTTGTCTCTTATGCAAAACATTTTCTAATGTCCACATGCAGCTCGCTGAAATAATTGTTAAGGGAACTTTAAAGATATAATAAAGTGATTGCCTATGAGAGAGGGAATTTCAAAGTAGAAGGCTATGCAACTATACTTGAGTTTTGTATAGTTTTAAGCTTTTTCTTGAATTATGGATGATAAAAGCAATACATTTCATAAGATGTTTAATTATAACTGTTATGTTTGACTACCTTCCTGACAAGGACTGTTATTTTTCTCCTTCCATCAGAGCCTTACATTTAAGGAGAAAATGACAAGCCTTAAATTTAAAGAAAAACCTACTGATTTGGAAACCAGAAGCTACAAGTTCTTGCTGCTGTCCTTGGTGAAACTGATCCATGCAGATCCAAAGCTTTTGCTGTGTGTAAGTAAATCCTACTGTCATACTGTTAAGTCGTAGTGGAATTTACTTTTGAAGCTACTAAATGAATAAAAATTAATGGCCACCTGGCCACACTTCCTACTCATCTTTTTCTCTGGTTATGATGCTCCTGTGGTTTTAAAGGAAAAAGAATAAAAACGAAACTGTAGGAGACTTTACTGGAGTAAATCAGAGTAACAGGAGAATCAGAGTAACACAGCGAGAGGGAGCATGAAGTTGTGTGACTCTGAAGAGGAAGGTGGGGGAAGGAGAGGGGAATAGAAGAAAATTGAAATAAGGGGGTTGGAAATTAGTCATCATTTCAGTGAGTACTGTCTTAGATCTTCCATTTTCTCAGGCCTGTGGTGGTTTAATATAAAAATATTCCAGTTCTGTCAGAGACATGATATGCAAGGCGTGTTACGGATTAAAAATAAAATGACAGATTCTCTGAAAGATCCCAAAATCCCCCTAGTTCAGCACCAGGAATGCTGCAGTAGCTGTCAGTAGTGTGGTCAAGCACGAGAAGGTTTTGCAGCTGAGCGTGTGTTGGTGTGTTTCCATGCAGAACCCCAGGAAGCAGGGCCCCGACTCGCAGGGCAGCACGGCCGAGCTGATCTCGGGGCTGGTGCAGCTGGTGCCGCAGTCCAGCATGCCCGACATTGCCCAGGAGGCCATGGAGGTGAGCGACAGCCCTGGGCTCTGCAGCTGGGCACTGCCACAGCCTCTCCTTTCAGCTGTGCCTGTGTGTGTGTGTGTGTGCGCAGCATGGCTTTGTACAGAAATGCCGGGGAAAACCGCTGGGTCTGCAGTATGAACGTGGAATAAAGATTAAAATGAAATTCTGCTGACACAGACTAACTGAACTCTTGCTCTTCTGTAGAAAATGCATTTTATATCTTTTGTTGTTCTTGAAACAGTGTAATGAGTATATGACTGTGCCTGTTTCTCTGCCTGTGCTCAGGTACTCTGTAAATTTCAGTCTTTAAGTGAAAGTCTCTTTGGCTTTAGGCCTTGCTGGTTCTGCACCAGTTGGACAGCATTGACTTGTGGAATCCTGATGCTCCTATAGAAACATTCTGGGAGATCAGGTATGTAAATTAACTTCTATAAACGAGAGAAATAGCTGTTTTGATTTGCCTTCTCTTTTGAAATAGCTGTGAGTGTTTTGGGAAAGCTTTGCAACAACAGCAGGAATCTTCAGTCAGAATTGTTATGTGTATTCATGGAGAAGTTGTATCTTCTTGCACTATACGAATTTACAAAAATGTAACAAACGCTTTGCTGCTCCCTTAAATGGCTCTCTTCAGCAGATGGTAAGGTGTAGAAATGATTATTAGTTTGAAAAGCTGGAGATTTTCACCCTCAGTCAAATGTTTGCTACTTTTTAAATTATATTTCATTCTTTCGGGACTGAGGGGGGAGTAATGCTGAGCAATTCCGGAAGTGTGGATTTGCTAACCTTGACTCTGAAGCTCTCACCTGGGGAAGGTGACCTGTGATCTCCACTGGTCTCTCCTGTATATTTATAAAGAAATCTAATTCATTAAAGTTGTCTTGCCTTTTATAAGTTCACAGCAGCTGTTGTGGTTGATTTCTTGGAAAATATGAAGGAAAATAAAGTTCCAGAAAAGTCAAAGTTACACAAAATGCTAAACCAAAAAGTAGGAATCTGTAAACTCAGAATTCTAAGAATTACATAAACTAAATAGTTAAAATTTTAAAAAATAATATTTGATGATCTGATCTGAGTTGGTGCTGATGTTTGATTGGAAGAAGGAAACAGCAGTGTAGGAGGAGTTTGGTTACCAGCATCAGCAGGTTGGGCTCGTGACTTCTGAGTGTGGGTCAGTCTGGGCTGAGCCCCTCCTTGTCGGGCCAGAACTGACACCTAGGGTTGTCATTTCAGGGAGTTCATGGTCTCTTCGGGCTGGGGGAAAAACCCATCACACTTGACACTAATTTGGACCCTTTGGCAGTTTTAACAGAGAGTGTGAGGCCTGACTGGATATGAAGAAGGAACATCCCTAGATGTGTTCCTTCCAGAGCAGAGTTGACACGTTGTCAGAGCAGTGTAGGTAACTCGTGCTGGCCTGTCTGTGCTGTCTCTGTCCTGGGCAGAGCTGGAGCTCCGGGCCGGGCTGCCCGCGGGGCTTCAGCTCCTGCAGGCCGCGGGTGCTGGGAAGGGTCCCAGGGGAGCTTGGCCTGTCCATGCACACTCTCACCTCTCTGTTGTACCGCTGAAAGCCCAGGGTAGTGTTTGCACAGGGTGTTCATGCTAAGTGCCTATTTCTATGTAAAACGTAGTGCAATACCTTCAGAAGTGTTGGTGCTCCATCAGAAGGCTGATGCTGAATTTCATTTTGCTGCAGTTCACAAATGCTTTTCTATATCTGCAAGAAACTCACGAGTCATCAGATACTCAGCAGCACAGAAATCCTCAAGTGGCTGCGAGAGATTCTCATCTGCAGGAATAAATTTCTGCTAAAAAACAAAGTAAGTGAACGTTACCATCTCCCTGTTGGGATCATTAACATGAATTGTTCTCTGTTTTGTTACTTCCTTTATTTACCAGGTTATTTTTGATTGGAAGAGATTTAATAGCTACTCCTACATGTTCTGTTCTCTGATTTCCTCTCTGGTTTGTGAGGCACCTTGGTTAGAATTGGTGACCAAAGTTAGGTTTGGGATTTTTATTTTCTTTTTTCCTTTAGCTGCACAGGTTGCTGTACTTGCCTGGAAAATGAATGTTTCACAGAAACCTGTGCCTTGTGCCTCTTTGCCTAATACAGGGAAATAGTCCCCAAGGTGAGAAAAAGGGAGGATAGTTATGGTAAAATACACATGTTCATGGATGAAATAAAAGTTTCCTTTTGGATCTCATGTTCTTCTGAGTCCCAGAATTCTGACTTCCTTCTTTCTGATATTCCTTAAGTATGAAGTAATGTATTTCTTAAGGGGAAATATAAGTCTAAGATACCATTAACATGAGGAGCTTGATAAAGCCCTGACAGCAGCAGTGGAAAAAGTACTGTGTAAATGTCCAAGAGCTTTTTACCTTCCTCAAGTCTGTGCCTTCTACTCTTCTAAAATATCAGTTGATACATTCTTTTCCTCCCCTCTCTTTATAGCAGTCAGATAGGAGTTCCTGCCACTTCCTCTTACTTTATGATGTCTCTGGAAGTGGAACTAGTCAAATTTCTCTTGACCATGATGAAATGATACGCTGTGCACCAGGAGCTACCCTCAGGAAAGGGAAGGGGAATTCTTCCATGGTAAGTAATACATGTTGATAATTAATTTTAACACTTGAGAAAAAAACCTGTGGGCAAGTAGAAATTAAATTACTTTTAGAGTAATTTTTGAAAATAAAATCAATAATTTCTGAGGAGGAAAAGACATATGTATCCTAAATAATGTATGTATTTAATATGCTGGTTAACAGTGATGTTTTAGACCTACAAAGTCACGTTTTTTCAGTTAAAATGTTGGTGAATATTTTTTTATTAGGATTGCAAACAGGATCCCTTGTGACAGCATCTAAGAGCTCTGATCCTGTTTAGGATGGCTTATTCCTACTAGAACAAAAGCAGTTTCAAACACAGATTGGCCAGGGCTGAATTTTAATAAAATTGCAGTATTCATAAGCAATGTTCCCCAACTGGGAATTCTGTTTCCCAGGAAAGCACCACGGGCTGCAGTGGAACACCAATCTGTCGCCAAGCCCAGACCAAGCTGGAAGTGGCCTTATACATGTTCCTGTGGAGCCCAGATATCGAGGCAGTCCTGGTGGCCATGTCCTGCTTCCGTCACCTCTGCGAGGAGGCTGACATCAGATGTGGAGTAGATGAAGTCTCAGTGCATAATTTTTTGCCAAACTACAACACTTTCATGGAGTTTGCATCAGTGAGCAACATGATGTCAACAGGTAAGTCATGAGTCAGTTAAAGTAAGTAACTTTGTACCTGGACAGAAGACTGTTACTTGTGTTTAAGTTCTTGAGGTTTTTGATTTGAGGCTGCTCTGGCTTTTTCTGGAATGTCTTGAATATTAGAATTACTAGAAAGTGTAAGGAATTTGGGTGACTGAGCTCAGGAGGATTTTACAATCGTGTAACAAGAAGCTACTTTTCTAAAGACTTTAGGGGGGATATGTTCCTCTTAATTTAATATTTACTTTCAAAGATCACAAATTTGTGTAGGTGGGTTTCCAAAAAACTTGGTTCGATGTTCTGTGTCCTTTGCAGGGAGAGCAGCTCTTCAGAAGAGAGTGATGGCGTTATTGAGGCGCATTGAACACCCCACTGCAGGCAACACAGAGGTGAACTAACTTCTCACTTTATGTGCTCTGAGTGCATATTAAAAAAGCAAACATGAAAATACTGTTGCTACAAGTAGTTTTGAAGTTAAATCTCAATCTGTCTTCTTTCAGGCCTGGGAGGATACACATGCAAAGTGGGAACAAGCTACAAAACTAATCCTTAACTATCCAAAGACCAAAATGGAAGATGGGCAGGTGACTATGAATTTTTCCAAAAGTTCAACCTTTAGAAATTCAAAATAAGTCTTTAAGCTTATTTGTTTTAAGGAATTTGCATTTACCGTAGCAAATGACCATTGTCTCCCAGGTGACTGAGAGCCTGCACAAGACGATCGTGAAGCGGCGGATGTCGCACGTCAGCGGCGGCGGCTCCATCGACCTGTCGGACACGGAGTCCCTGCAGGAGTGGATCAACATGACGGGGTTCCTGTGTGCCCTGGGCGGGGTGTGCCTGCAGCACCGCAGCAGCGCGGGGCTGGCCACCTACAGCCCCCCCATGGGCCCCCTCAACGAGCGCAAGGGCTCCATGATCTCCATGGTCTCCACCGAGGGCGGCGTGGAGACCCCGGTCAGCAAATTCATCGACCGCCTGCTGACCCTGATGGTCTGCAACCATGAGAAGGTGGGGCTGCAGATACGGACCAACATCAAAGACCTGGTGGGGCTGGAGCTCAGTCCAGCACTTTATCCAATGCTCTTCAACAAACTGAAGAATACCATCAGCAAGTTCTTTGATTCTCAAGGACAGGTAAAGTGGTGATAGATTATTCACATTTGTGTCAGTCCTGTCTTTGCCCTGGGTGACCGAAATGGGTCCCTGTTTGTGTTCTGTGCACACCCCCTGTGAGCAGAGTGATCATCACAGCATGTGTTAATGATTATTGTGGTTGTGATTCCAGGCTTTATTTAACATTCTTGCATTAGTGAGCTCTTGAGTGCAGAATCTGTGAGATTGTTTGTGGAATCCTTATAGCTGGCAGTGTTCACATGTTGAATCTTGACATGTATTGGAATTCTGTTGGCTTGGTGGTAACTAGAAAAATGCTTGTCCATGAGATTTTTGAAATGCTGCAGTATATTTGGCAAATACTCTTTTGTTTGGTTTTATGTGTAAAAAATTAAGACCAGACATTTTCTTCCTGTAGGTCTTGTTAACTGACACCAACACACAATTTGTAGAGCAAACTATTGCTATAATGAAGAATTTGCTTGACAATCACACAGAAGGGAGCTCAGAACACCTTGGACAAGCGAGCATTGAGACAATGATGCTGAATCTGGTTAGGTAAGGAGCCCTCTTGCCCTTCCTATACACAGGCATTATGTTTAAGAAGTGAATTAGAGCCTTCTGTTTTATATCTTTTCTGCTTGTGTCCATGGAGAAGCAGCAGCTGATTTTCTGAGCCTCCTCTTGGTTCTGACACCTTCAATAATCACGGAGATTGGTTTTGTAGCATAGAGTGCATTGCTGGAGAGTGACTTTTGTTTTTTAAAGAACTGACCATTCCATAACTTGGCCCTATTCCCCTAGGCATTCCTGGTTACTTTTTTGTACATTGGTGTTAGTGGTTAAAAACCAGCTGAAGGGCAGCTTTCTGTTCAGTTTTACACTGACAGAAGACTTCTTTGGCCAGAAGAAATTTGCTACTGATGCAGGGCCTTTCTGGGGGGGAGGAAGTGAGGTAGCATGAAGTATTTAATTAATCTTTTTGGTTTTTTCTTCAGGTATGTGCGTGTGCTTGGAAATCTGGTACACGCCATCCAAATCAAAACAAAGCTCTGTCAGTTAGTAGAAGTAATGATGGAAAGGAGAGATGACCTTTCATTTTGTCAAGAAATGAAATTTAGGTAAGAATGGCATTACATAACTTCCAGAGTAGTGTACTGTGGGCAAGTGTAGTTTACTTTGGTTATATGGTTAAAAAAAAGAAACCAAACCCCTGTCACACCATTCCTGCGATAGGGGTAGTTCCTTGTCTTTGTCTTAAGAATGATTCTGAGCCTGGTGCTCCGTTAAAATATTATTTAGTTTGTGGTGATACTCAACACACGCAACAGTTTAATGTGTGATACAGACTGGTTAAAAAACCCAACAAAGCTAAAGCAATGTATTTATATGTAACAGGAACAAAATGGTGGAATATTTGACAGACTGGGTAATGGGAACATCTAATCAAGCAACAGATGAGGATGTGAAATGCTTGACAAGGTAAGAAGGGACACTCTTCACCTGTAACAGTATTCCAGCTGGCATTTGATGTCCGTGGATTGGCTGGCATGTTGGGCTTCCTATAACAATAATAAGGAAGAGATGAAAACTGAAGCTGGAGCTTTGGTGAGCAATAGCAGAATTATATTTAATGCTTAGTCTTAAATGACCTGGCTCCTTTTAATACATTTTCTGGTTTAGAAACTGTAACACAAAATATCAGAGCTGTTTTCATGATGGACAGAACTGTAGTAGAATACCTTTTTATTATTAAAAATGCTATTTTTCATCTGCAGTTAGAGCTATAGGAAAAAGTGACGTATATTTTATTTGTTAAATTTTATTTTTCAGAGATTTGGACCAGGCGAGTATGGAAGCAGTGGTCTCTCTTCTTGCTGGGCTTCCACTCCAGCCTGAAGAAGGAGATGGTGTTGAGTTGATGGAAGCAAAATCTCAATTATTTCTCAAGTAAGTAGTGACTTTTAACTATTTCTCTATGCAATCGCTCTAAAGAGAAGCACTATATGACCTTTATTACAAACTGTATTTTCCTTCCAGCAGAAATAATTTTATTATCCCAACAGGCATTACCTCTTCTGTGTCCCATTTCAAAATCTCTGCCTTGCAGGTTTATTATTTTCATTTAGAAAATAATAAGAAAATTTGGCTTTGTTTCTGCTTAATGCAGATGTGTGTTTCAGTCATGGCAGGGATTAGCTCAATTTGATACTGTATTTTTATTTATTTTTATCCACAAAACTTAAACTCTCTTTGAAGACATCTGTTAGTAGAGGTACACCAGTGTTAGAGAGAATGTGCACAGAATTTGGGACACAGTGAGGTTGTTGGAGCACAGTTAAGGTTTGGGCTGTGCTGCGAGGAGGCTCTCGGGGCGGGGGTGAGGTTTTGGGGGGATTTGTTGTGTGCTGGCTGCCGTGGTGAGGTTTTGGGGGGATTTGTTGTGTGCTGGCTGCCGTGGTGAGGTTTTGGGGGGATTTGTTGTGTGCCGGCTGCCGTGCAGGGCGCGTGTGACCGTCAGGGCCTGTCCCCAGGTACTTCACACTGTTCATGAACCTGCTGAACGACTGCAGCGAGGTGGAGGAGGACGGGGCGGCGGCGGGCGGGCGCAAGCGCGGGATGTCGCGCAGGCTGGCATCGCTGCGCCACTGCACCGTGCTGGCCATGTCCAACCTGCTCAACGCCAACGTGGACAGCGGCCTCATGCACTCCATAGGTAACGCCCCGCGGGCGGCGGGCGCGCGGCTCCGCCTGCCGGGCACATCGCTGTGCCCCGTGCTTTTACATCCTCCTTAGTACTTCCGGCTTCTCTTCATCAGGCTTGGGCTATCATAAAGACCTCCAGACAAGAGCCACGTTTATGGAAGTCCTCACCAAAATTCTGCAGCAGGGGACAGAGTTCGATACCTTAGCAGAAACGGTGCTAGCAGATCGCTTTGAGAGATTGGTGGAGTTGGTTACGATGATGGGTGATCAGGGGGAGCTTCCTATTGCTATGGCTTTAGCCAATGTGGTGCCTTGTTCTCAGTGGGTAAGTTGATTCATGCATTTTATTTCCTACATTTTTTTAAAAATAATAAGATGTGAAATAAAAAGTGCAACAACAGTCTGGTACACAGAGAATAGAGCTACCACTGACAATAGCTAGCCTTTCTTAGTATGTTCTTAAAAAATTTACTGAATCTAAGTTCAGGTCTTGATGATAAACCGCATTTTTATAGTAAATTTTCAGTTAATGTCTAGGAATGATTTTATATACAGTTATTCTAATAAATGCATCTGGTCTGGTTATTTGTTACAGGTGGTGTGTGCTGTAATGTAGACACACAGAATTGTATTTGCTCTTCTAGATTTTAGCAAGAGGAGTTGGCCTTTGTTATACAGCAGAGTAACTGCTTGTCTGTCTGGATAACCAGTATGAATTTGTATGGCTGGATATCCTGGGGCAGAGTTTTAGACAAGCAGTAGCGTAGGAGATGTTTGCAGAGAGATTGTGTTTGTGTAATTTGATATTTACCTGCCAGAGCCCATAGCAGACATAAAGCTTTATTGTGAACTGCTTGGTGGTTTTGTCATAATAGTGAGTTTTATACTTGCCTTGGTTCCCTGCGAGTCAGATTAACACTTCCTCCTCCCTCTAAGGATGAGCTGGCTCGTGTCCTGGTCACACTCTTTGATTCCCGGCACCTGCTCTACCAGCTCCTCTGGAATATGTTCTCAAAGGAGGTCGAGCTGGCAGACTCCATGCAGACACTCTTCCGAGGAAACAGCTTAGCCAGTAAAATAATGACTTTCTGTTTTAAGGTACATTATCTCTTTTTTTTCTCTGCTACAGATCTCTTCAATAGCAGGAAAAGTTTAGTAATATGGAAATACAAACCTGCCAGTCTGGGGGGTTAAGCACTTGAGTAATGGGATTAGATGAAAACCATACAGTGTTGCCTTTGGGTCTCAGTTTTACTTGGTCTCAGCTCTCAATCTGTTAAGTTTAGGTAGTTTTCTTTTTCTGTTTTAACATTTCATGAACTGAATCTTGTAGATAACTTATGCTCAGGCCCTTAAAAAGTAGGTATCCCCCTGGCACTAACCCTTTGCCTTTCTGACTAATTCAATTATATGAGTGATTCTGGGCCAGTGCCAGCTGGAAGACTGTTCCTGGTAAAGTCTGAGGTCTTGTCTGTGCTCCCATTTCAGTTTAAAACGTTGTGTACAAACAGAGGGGAAGTGTGGAGTCAGTGCTCTAAGAAAGAATCCCTGCTTGTTAGCATCGTTGTTAGTTTTCTCTAAATTGGAAATTAATTAAAATACCTGTAGAAATTGATCTCAGTTGTGTTCCAGAGGGTGAGACTATAATATGCAAACCCAAATTTTTACAGGAATTTGGTTTATGCCAGAACAGATCAAGTGTTTTCAGGCTCTTGAAAGCTTCCAGAACTTGGTGGCATTCCTGTGAATTGCTGTGTCAGTCTGGCCTCTGTTCTTGTTTCCCCTGCACACAGGTCTATGGTGCTACATATTTGCAGAAGCTGTTGGAACCTTTGCTGCGGACTGTGATCACATCCCCTGAGTGGCAGCACGTCAGCTTTGAGGTGGATCCAACAAGGTTTGAGATTCAGGGCGAGCAGCAAATGTATTTATCTGTAAACATGATTCCCAGTCATTGTTTCTAATAGGATTCCTTTTTCCTTGTTGCAGATATTTTTCTCATGCTTTCATACTGTTGTACCTCTCACTGTTCCAGACACATTAATTGCCTCTGCAGCCCTCTTGCTCTATTGCTTTAAATTATCTCTAACCCTTAGAAAAATTATAAGTATTCATCTCTTAAGTAGCTTACCCAAAGACAGACCTTCTAACTGATATTTTAACCATCAAGTATCTGTGTCTACCTTAAAAATTCCTTTCAGATAAACCATCATGAAACTGATAATGCAATTATCAGTTGGAATTGTGTATGCATGTTGTATGAAATGGTCTGGGAGAATCCCACCTACAGCTGTCTGTTCCTTACTGAGTTTTACATGACCTTTTATTTGTACCTTATGTGGGTTAAAATAGTGATGGAAACTTTTGTGTAAAAGATCACAAGTATTTTCATAAGAAAGAGATGAAATGAGGTTCTTACCAAGGATGTAAGTGCAGCTTGTGTCGTGTTTGATTGCTGGTCATACCTGTGTGGGTCTGTTTCAGGCTGGAGCCCACAGAAAGCCTTGAAGAGAACCAGCGGAGTCTCTTGCAAATGACAGACAAGTTTTTTCAGGCAATCATTAATTCCTCCTCGGAGTTCCCACCCCAGCTGCGCAGTGTGTGCCATTGTTTATACCAGGTATGCTTGCAGTGGTTGCCTGCACCTAAGCTTTGGGGTTGGTTTGTGAAATTCCAGCAGTTTGTTTGTTTTTCCAGCAGTTTTCCCTGTGCTGTACACAGGGGGCATCTCTAAAGACTCTTCTCAGACATTTGTTAAATGACACAAGTCTGAACACAGGGGCTAAGTGGTGTTTTGAGGCTTGGGTTGGCAATCAGGAGGTGACTCAAAGTACCCAGGTTCCCTGACCTCCATCCCCATCTCCTCTGCTCTGTCCTGTGGCTGCTGAGCCCTGTGTCCTGCTGGGTCTCCTTGTGTGTTTCTGATGGATTCAGCTGCTGCTAAAAATCCGAGTAGGAGTTCCCTCGGGGCTCACAGGGAGTACAGTTTCCAGTCCAGTTGGAGGACTGTCACAGAAATGCTGTGCCTGGTGGAATATTGGAGCTGTGATCTCAGTGAAGTGCTCTGGAAGAGCTACTTCTGGCCTTCCAGCCACAGTCTGTGTTCAGGTCTAAAGCAAAGCCAAACAAATGGATTTTCTGACCTGTGTGAACTAATGAGTAACAAAAATCCTCCCCAGTCACATTTGTACAGGGAGTGCTGGGTGATCAGGGCAGCTGCTGCAATCCCCAGAGCTTGGGAGTGAGAACAAGGAATGTGTGTTGGAACTGTTGTGGTCTGGGGTTGTTCCTGTGAGCCCTTGCATTGAACCAGGTGTGCAGATGCTGAGCCTTGTTCCTACTCTGACAGCTCTGTAAAAGGCCTCTGAAGCCATCGGTTTCTCTTCCTGACTGTGGCTGTGTTGGGGTTGGTGGCAGAGTGACTTGGGGGTTTTTTGATGTGTTTGGTCTTTGTAGTCAGCAAATGAGGTGGGCAGATTGGTCTTTTTCATGGCCACGGTGTCACAGATGTCAACTAGAAGAATATTTGAGTGTTACTGAAAATATCACACACAGCCTTGGTTGTTCCTTCTGTTATTGGATGTTACATTCTCCCACACCTCATCCCAGAATTAGGTTTATGTGCTGTTACCAGGATGTATCAGATTACTGCCATTTCAGTGGTATGTTGGTAGAAATTATTTCTGTGCAAACCATTGGTAATTCCTACATAAAATGGAATTTATAAAATGTGCTCACCAGAAGGCGTTCCCAAAGATTCTTCTATGGAAGCCTTTCCAAGTCTGTTGGCTTTATTCTTGCCTTTACTGTGTGTGGTAATAAGGGTAATTTGTTCCCAAAAGAGACGATTTACTGGCAGGTATACAAGTGGTATTAACTGATATTTAGCTTCAATATTTACTACTTTAACTGTTTCTAGTAACAACTAGGTTTCTGTGCAAGTGTTTGTTCATCACAAAGTGTTAGTCATTCTGTACTTAAGATTCCAGAGAGTTTTGAAAAGTCTGGCCTTTATCTGAAAGAAAGTACAAACAAGATCTGATTTGGGGGCATTAATCCATTTTTATCGTAAGAACCAAATAGGTGATTTTTCTAAGATAACTTCCCTTTTTAAAAGGGGAATGTGTTCCATCCCAAGCCACTAGTGTGAGAGTAAATGAGGCTGAATTTTGTGGGGTTTTTTTTTGCTTAGAGTTTTAAAGTAACTGTGTGTGAAGAATGCTCACCAGGTGTGTTCTGTAAATGATCAGTAGCTGATTTTAGTCACTGTAGCAACCTGACAGGATCGGTGTCTTTAGCTGGATATTGGTATCTTTGCTGGCTGGTGTTTCTGTTTTGGGAACAGAGCCCAGTGAGTGTTTTCCTTTGGAAACATCAATAACTGGCTACTGGGACAGATTCGCCTGGCTCCTTACAGGTAATGTATGTTCAGGAGTGTGATGTGAGAACAAGCATGCTCACAGTAACTCCTACAGAGAATCTGTGCTGGCTCTTTCATCCCCACAACCATACATGTGGTTTTTCTTATGAAAGCAAGGTGGAAATTTTCCTTTAGCTGCAGTATGCCAGTGAGTAGAGTGTGTGTACAACTGCTCCAGAAGCCACTCTTGGAAATTACACAGGGAAAGTTGGCAGAGGTGCCACTGGTTAAATATTAATAGGTCCTGCACATGTTTCAGTTCACCTTGCTTTAGCAGGGAGTTTTACTGGCTGGTTTGGGTTGCGGTGTTTGCTTTTCATTCTGTTCCATCCTTAACTTGTGGAAGCTCTCTGCCAGTGCCAGTGTGATGCTCTGGAGGTGGCTGAGTGCTGCAGGCTGGCTGGGATCCAGCCCTGGGTGCTGCTGGAGGCTTCCCAGGGATGCCCAGCCCCGTCCCAGCTCCCGGGAGCATTGATGCACCTCTGGCTGGGGAGCAGGGCACGAGGGGCTGGGGCTTTGCTCAGATCCTGCGGGAATAGGACAGAATTGGAGTCTTCTTGGTGGGTCCCTTTGCATCTCAGTGAAATGCAGAAATAAGCACAATCAAGTCAGATCTCTTGATTTGGAAATCTCGAATAAATTAACATAGGCTGTAGCTTTTTTCTTCCTTTGTCCAGAGAGTTACCTCTCACAGTGGTAATAACCCTGATGCTTCACAGGTCTAACCAAATTGAAGGACACACAGAGAAACATTGGGAAGATTTAAAACTCTAAATTTAATTTTAAAAGTAATATGTATTTCAAAGGTATAACACTACTATTTGTACTGTTAAAATTATTTGGGGATGGTAAAATACATTTGAAAGCTGAGTACACCATTTCAGGCCCAAGATCGTGTATCATGAGCACATTGATGTGGTTTGACTTTTAATCTAGCCAGAAATAGTAGAAATGATTGAAATTCAACATTTGCTTGTTTTGTATTTAATGCTTTGTAAATAAGATGTAATAAAACTGTGGAATAAAAACTCCATCATCAGTCTTTAGTTTATATATTTCATTTTCTGTTGGTTATGTTTGTTACATTTTACTGTGTAATTTATGTACAAGTCAACGTTGGTTTTTTGTTGCTGTATGTAGTTGGTGCTGTGACTTGTTTGTGCTCATCTCTGTTCTGTAGGCAACTTGCCACTCTCTACTGAATAAAGCTACCGTAAAAGAAAAAAAGGAAAACAAAAAATCAGTAAGTTTGGAGACCTTTTTATTAGCCATTTCTTTCAAAGCACAACAGAAATCTTTTGCTGTTTGTTCAAAATATCTTCACTTCAGTCTATTTGACCTCACTGTAAAATCATTCTACTAATTCTGGCACAAAATAGCTTTCATTTCAATTAACACTGGAATTAAGTTAGATTTAAAATATTCTCTGTGTGCCTATTTGAGTAAATGAGACATTTTTAACAATACTGCTTAGTATTTAATATTCTGACTCTTCTAGCCTTGCCACCATCTTCAGATTAAAAAATTGTGGAAGAGAAATGTTTTCTTTGGTTTTGAAAAAAAATCTGGGTTTGAGCTGCTTTAACACTCTGGCAGATAACCTGAGCTTGCATCCTGGGCAAAGAACAATTAATATTTGTGGGGTACTGGAAAGAGGCTCGTGGGTCTTTTTGCTGACACATTTTCTTTTGTTTGCTTTGTGATTAAGCAAGAAAACCCCAACTTTAGCACTTGTATTATTTCCCGAGGAAAGCAGATTTCTCATTTTAAGTAACTTGCTGTGTTAGTTTAGATCTGTGGGTTGCTTTAGAATGTTGACTTTAAAAGTTCAGACTTACTCTTTACTTACTCTTTTCTTTGGCAGTGACCTCAAAATATTAACTATGAATCAACCAGAATGGAAATTTAGACTTTTATTAAATGCTCTCTTATTTTTGCTGTAACTGAGCAGAATAGTGATCATGTTTAAAATGCAAAAGCTGTGGGCAAACCAGTATTTTACAAGAAAATATCAGTAATTGCATCACACGGTAACTGACTGGAGTTGCTACTGAACCAAAGTGATTCTTGGTGTATTTTCTACTAATGGCTTTATCTGGTTTAAGCAGCATGGTCTGAAATTGCATTAGTTATGTTTTGAAGTATTTTACTAAACTGGGATTTGTTTGGAGTTTTTTTTTTTAATTTTAAACTATACGTGATAATACCAAGCTTGCTAATTTTATTCTGTGGAAAGGAAGAACCTGACTCATTTTGATTAACCATTGTTACTCATTACAAAATACACATACAGACATTGATGTTTTGTAAAACCACGTTGCATACCTAAGAACTTTATTTTTGTCAGGAAACTGTCTTTAACTTTTCAAAGTTAAACGAAAGATATCCAAAGAACAACTCTCCTCTTAATGAACAGTTGATTTCCTAACAGAAAAGAGATTTCTTAAAACATCTTCAGAATTATTTTTTTTTTCCTGAATGGCAAAGGACAATATTTTAAATCTGCTCAGTGCTTTTACACAGTGTATGTGTAGGCAGAGGAGTGCACTGGCCATTTAGCTCTGGCTCCTTCTGTCCTGCTGTGGACAGATGATGGTTCTGAAGGGCATTTCTGCAAATAGCTCCTCCTCACAAATTGAAAATTACTCCTGAAGCTGTACAGCACCAGTGTTATTGCTGGAGAGGCTCCTGGCTCAGTTGTGGAGTTACAAACACACAGAGAAAGGACGCAGTAGTTGAAAGGCGTTCCCTGTGCTGGGGGAGGGCAGTGCACACCTGAGTCCAGGGCTGCGGCACTCCAGGGGCAGGGCCCTGCGTGGGGTCAGCTCTGAGACGTGGCCAGGAGCTCTGGGAGCCATGTCCCTGCCAAGGGAGCTGTGCAGCAGCTGAGGGAGAGCCAGCTGCTGTCGGAGAGCCCCACTCCTTTCCCTCTTGTTCTGATTCTCTGGGATGCAAGAGAGTCCCACTCCAATGCACTGAGCATGACCGGTGTGGAAGGAATGCTTAGGCTTGGCTTGCCATGCAAGGCTTTTCTCAGCCCTTGCCTTTTGCTTAATGCAGGACTGTTGTGTGTAATTGTCCGTGCACAGGTGGTGAGCCAGCGCTTCCCTCAGAACAGCATCGGGGCCGTGGGCAGCGCCATGTTCCTGCGCTTCATCAACCCCGCCATCGTGTCCCCGTACGAGGCGGGCATCCTGGACAAGAAACCCCCGCCCAGGATCGAGCGGGGGCTGAAGCTCATGTCAAAGGTGAATCCAGAAAGATTTTTATGTGCCCATATTTTATGTTCTACCTGCTTCAGTATACTGCTCTTTGACCAGTATGAGAAAATGTAGGAAAACTTGGGAGTTTTTTTCACGTTTATTGAAAGTGCAGTGTCTGTGCTGTGTTTATGCATCGTGGCATTGTTCGAGCTCTCAGCAACGTACGGATGGGGACAAACACTTTGCCAAAATGATGGATAAGAGAGAGGAATTCCAGCCCTTCTCTTGAACTTCTCATTGGGAAACAAACAAAGAGACTGATGTTCCTGTGAGCACAATGAGGGTAACAGCAGCCAGCATTGATCAAGCTCATCCTACTACTAAAGAAGGAATTTTTGCTGTCTTTAATCTCATTTGGTCATACTTCTTGTAAAAAAATTTTAAAAAAGGTTTAATGATGGCATACAAATTCTGTGGCCTGTGCGTATTATACATTGTAAATGTTGAGAAATTGTATTTTTCTTTAAATAGGAGTGCGCTACTGCTTTTACTTACACGTCTTAAGTTCCAGGAGAAGTAGTTAATAACTTACTGCTGGTTTGAAAGATGATTTATTTTCCTAGTTTAAAGTTTATGAACAAGTGAACTGGTTTGCTGATATTTAAAAGTATGTGAAAGAAAAGACTTTGAAAGTGAATGTGTTTTAAATTAGTTGACTTACTGGCCTTTTGTTGTGAAACCTCAAGAAAACAAGTAAAAATAAACTGTTTCTGCCAGTTTAACTTCACTGGCAGAAATATTTGTGTTAATTATTGTAACAGTTAATGCATTAAGCCTTTGTGTGTTTTTGCCATCTTTTTTTCCTTTAGATCCTTCAGAGTATTGCCAACCACGTGCTGTTTACAAAAGAGGAGCACATGCGGCCTTTTAATGACTTTGTGAAGAGCAATTTTGATGCGGCACGAAGGTACGGCCTGGGGCCGGCACACAGGCTGTGGTGTGTGGAGAGAGAGCTCCGAGTGCCCTCACGGCCCTTTGCTCTCCCTCCCACACCGATGGTTATTCCTGCTTTGGAATGCAGGTTTTTCCTTGACATCGCGTCCGACTGCCCGGCCAGCGACACCGTCAACCACAGCCTGTCCTTCATCAGCGACGGCAACGTGCTGGCGCTGCACCGCCTGCTCTGGAACAACCAGGAGAAAATCGGCCAGTACCTGTCCAGCAACAGGTGAGGCTGCAGGCCTGGGAGGAGGGGTGTGCTGAGGGGAAAGGTGTCAGAGTCCTGGAATGGTTTGGGCTGGAAGGAGCCGTAAAGCTCATCCCATCCCATCCCTGCCATGAGCAGGGACACCTGCCACTGTCCCAGGCTGCTCCAAGCCCTGTCCAGCCTGGCCTTGGACATTTCCAGGGATCCAGGGGCAGCCACAGCTTCTCTGGGCAACCTGTGCCAGGGCCTCCCCACCCTCACAGGGAAGGATTTCTTCCTAATATCCAATCTAAATCTCCCCTCCCTCATTTTAAAGCTGTTAAATACTCTCCAATGCTTCTGTTATTACTGAGAAGAATATCAGTCATCATCAAAGATTTCTCATACTTACTTTAAAAATGAAAATCCAGCTTGTTGCAGTTGAGGGAAGGTTGGTGGGCAAAAAAGTGGGAATTGCTGAGTAAAGAAGGACTCTCCTGACAAGGAACATGCTGTTTTAGGGACCACAAGGCTGTTGGGCGACGACCTTTTGACAAGATGGCAACGCTTCTTGCCTACCTGGGGCCTCCTGAGCACAAACCTGTGGCAGATACACACTGGTCCAGCTTAAATCTCACTAGTTCCAAGTTTGAAGAGTTTATGACAAGGTAATGAGATTATTGTGGTGGGGACACACAATGTGGTTTTCTAGACTTTATCGTGTGAGGAGGTGTCAGCAGTTCTTAAGACTCTCTGCTGTCAAGACTCTCTGTTTTGAAGAGGAATTTAAAAAGCTGAGGCTACATAAACCTTCTAGGTTTCTGAGTAGATTTTAATTAAAAAACTAAATTGAGAACCAAAGATGGCAGTAACACGTGACCTAAGGAAGGCTCAGGATTGTGTGAACTCAATACTTTTGTTTAGAGATGGAAGTAAAGAGGGTTTGGGATTTTTAAAATTTGTTTGAAAGGCAGTTGTGAAAGTTGCTGTCAATGTATTACTTTTTAGGCATCAGGTTCATGAAAAGGAGGAGTTCAAAGCACTGAAAACATTAAATATTTTCTACCAAGCTGGGACATCCAAAGTCGGCAATCCTGTTTTCTACTACATCGCTCGGCGGTAAGAAGCCTTTCGCCTTCCCAATCTGAAATGAACCTGTCAGTCAGAGGTGTCAAGTGTATATAAGAGACACCAGCTTGGTAACAAACAAAAGTCTGAAAATAGCTTATTTGTTAAAATTTGCTGACAGTATTTTTGAGTTGTTTCCTAAACTAAAACTGTCATTTCATAGTAATTACACCCATGACAGGAGTAATTCCTAGAGGTGTTAAGGAAAGGGAGATCCCTGTGCTCACCCCAGGTGTGGTCAGAGCCAGCTCTGAGGATTGGATGAGCTGCTGAAGCTGGTCTTTGTGCTGAGGTGCTGCTGGTGGAGGTGTGCTGGCAGCACTGGGGAGGCTGGTTTGCCTCGGGGGGCCGTGGGAGAGCTGCCAGGGCTGGGAGTTCTCCAGTGCTGGTGTCACCAGGCACTTTGGGGTGCTGGCACAGCCCCTGGGGTGTTCATGGCCTGGTCATTGCTGGTGCATTCTATGCCTGTGGTTTATGCTGGTGCTGCAGCTGGAGCTGCCTGCGGCACCAGTGCTGGGAGAGCTCCTGGGGTTGCTTTGGCTCTTCCTGGTGCCTCTGCTGCTGGTGGGCGCTGGTTGGTGATGCCAGCGGGTGCCCTGGCAGCTGGTGTGCTGGGCTGTGACACGGTCAGGTGGGGCTGTGGCCCTGGGGACTCCTGCTGGGCTGGGGCTGGGAGCAGAGCCCTGCCTGGGCATGCTGGGGTTGCTCCGTGGGTTGTGCTCTGTGCTGGCTGTGGTGCCCTGGGTGGCAGTGGCATTGGTGGGGCCACTTCCTGTTGTCATGAGGGGCTGTCTTCAGTGCTGAACCTTCTGCAGAGCCCTGGAGTTGATGTGGGAACATGGAAACAAGCACAGGAAACCACTTCTTTAGCAGCATTTCTTCTGTATCCAACAGTTTAAACAGCACAAATGTGTTAACAAGTCACTCTTCAAGTTGCATGTTTCTAATGAAAGTAGTACCCAACAGGCATGTGCAATTTTTTCAATTAATTACAATTTTAGATCCTTAATTTCATTAAATTTCAAAATTTTTCACTAGGCTCAGCAGTGCTTTTTACTCTGTAGGTTCAGTTACAAATCTCCTTTGGCTTGGGAAATTGCCTTCCTTAAACTTTTCTTCATTTTCAACACCCTTGTCTCTGTGGATGGTTTGAAAGATGAGTAGCATCACTTATCTTCTGTCCTGATTTTCTGTCTTCAAAAGTCACACAACAGTCCATGAAACCTGCAGGTGTGCTGACAGAAGGGGCTTGCTCAAGGGCAGCCTGGATGCTTTTTCCCCCCCTTTAAAATTTATTTTTTTTTTTAGCAAGATCCCTAATGTTTAAGCCCCTTACACACAGAGTTAGAAGCGAAGGCAGTCTTTTGAATTCTCATTAAAACCTCTGTTTGCTTGCCACATTTTTCTTCTCCATTTTGTTCCATTAGACAGAGTCTTATTTCATGTCAAGTAAAACAAAATGCCTGTATTGTTATCCTGCCTTGTTCAGACAAGAAATTAGGCATACAAATGCAGAGTAGTGATAACCCATCTTAAAAAGTGTCTGTGCCTGGCAGTGATCCGAGGCATCCTTATGTATTCTGTGCAGACCTGACATGCAGTGTTTCCTTCGTTTGCAGAGCAAGAAATGGTTATTTCACCTGCAGAGAAAGAGAATTTCTGGAAGTAAATCAAGACAAAAGTTTGCACCACATGTTTGCTAGGCCTAGCTCACCTCCCTCTTCTTTAAAAGCAGAAAAAGTAATTTATCCAAAGCTGCCTCCCTGGGCAAAACCGTCACGGTCCAGTCAGCCGAGCGTTCCTGCCTTCAGAGAGAGTGGGAAGGAGCAGATTTCTGACCATTTTATCCAGGTGTGGGATATTAATGAAAATATTGTCGTTCTTTGACATGAGCCTTGCTGCTAGGTGAGTTATTACCTTTCTCTTCAGCAGCTGCACAGTTCAGTCGTCCTGGCGGGGCTGCCTTTCAAACCAGCAGGAAGGGCTTTGCTCTGGGATGATGCTCTGGCGTCGTCTCTTTTCATAGGGATGTGGCTAAGTGGAGCTTATTTGTGGTGTTTGTCGTCTGGTTCTGAGCCAGGTGTTGTATTCTCAAGGTGTGAAATGCAGAAAAACCGTTTAGATTGGAGCTGCCAGGCTGTTTGAGGGCTTGTGTTTTTTGGGGTTGTTTTTTTCCGAGTTTCTTTTTTTTCTTTCTTTCTTTTTTTATTTTTTTTTTGGTTTTTTTTGAGATCTTGTTGCTAAGGCATTGTTGAGTCATTTTACTGATATATCTGGATCAGTTTATGTCCTTCTTGTGCTGTGAAATTTAATTCCTTCTGTCATCTATCTTCACATTTTGTTTCCTGGGCAACAACCCAGCTTCTGGAGCCAGTGCTCTTCTGTTTTTAATCCCTACCCTGTTACTAAAATGATCCATAAATCAATAAATATTGATCCTGAACTACTGCCATTAGGTTTTAAAGCTGATCCCAAACTAATTAATAGGAATAAAACCTCTGAGTTATTGCTGCAGACCGCAGCAATCCCCACAGCAATTTTACCCTTTCCAGAGCGAGCACACAGCTAATAGAGGTGTGCCAGAGCTTTCCTGGGTATTTTGAATATGGCCCTAAAGTGCTAAATAGTTATTGTGGATACCAGTTTCACCGAGAATAGATTATTTTGTATTTCTGGAGGTCTGAGTGCGCAGCGTGTTTACAAACCCAGGCCCTCGGGCTTAGCTCAGAGTGGCTGCGCAGTTGCCCAGCAACAAGTGCTCGACTCCCACACTTCTGCCTCCTCCCTGCTGCCTTATCGACTCATTCGTATTCCAGAAAAATACCAGGAAGCCTAAATTCCAGTCTGCCTTACTGAAAGCAGTCTGAGCGAGAAGCCCTGGTGCTGCACAGCTCAGGCAGGGTTTGGGAGGGAGCACAGCCCTGGAGCTCACTTCATACCCAGCTGCGGGTCTGGGATCCAGCTTCCCAATCCTGCACGTGCCTTTGGAAAACCCCACAGCCCCATTTCCACTTCCAGGCTTTTATTAGCATGCTGAGGAGTTGGAAGTCTGGATAGCAAGTCCTTTAGGGTGGGGGCTTGCAATTTGCCCCAAATAACCTCTGGAAAACAGTGATTTCCTGTTGCTGGTCACCGGATTATCTCATTATGGGTGAAACATTCTCAGACCCTTTAAAGTTGATTCCATATAGGTTTTTTTAAGGCAATAGAATTTGGCATCCTATACTGATTCTGCAGCAAAGGCACATGCAGTATTTCCTGTAATTTCCTCAAATCAAGCAGTTCAGCCACAGCACCTCATTTTGTGATCAGTCCTGCCTTGCAAGCCCATCTGACCCACAGCGTGGGATGAGGCCATGTGAATGAGGCAGTTCTGGGAATGGCTGAGTTCTGAGCATGGGAATTAGGTTGGGGCTGTGTTACAGTCAGCCAGCACTTAGCAAACACAAGGACTGTCCAAAGAGAGTGGCAGCAGAGACATTTTCAGTGTTTCAAAGTTCTAAAGGGTAGGAAGGGAAAGGATAGTCCCAGTGTTGAGATCATCTCATCAGCTTATTGCTAAACAGTATTAGAGATACATCAGTATCTAAATAATGCAATTTAATACGACCATAATTTCCCCCATAAGGCATGACGATGGTCTGATAAAGCAACAAATGTCTGCTTTAAACAGGATTGTATAATACAATGCTGTGTATTTATTGGTAGTACTCTGCTTATTTGAAAAGACGCACAGTTGCTAGTTCAGTTCAATACAAACATAACTTTATTTTTACTTAAATGCCAATGAAACAACTGTACAAATCCATTGTGTAACATTTACTGTTAGAAATTAAAACACGTTTCCGGTTATAGAAATGCTGTTCACAATTGGAAAGTTGTCATTTCTCTGATACCAGTGGTTGTAAATGATCTACAGCCCCCATTGACACCTTAGGAGAAACAGGTGGAGGACTCCAGTCTCAGTTGTGAGGTTTTCTGGGTTTTGCAGCACCCTCATGCTACAGTAACTGGAAATTAAATGGCCTGGAATGAATGGAAAACATTGTATAAGATCTGTAATATTAAGTGGATAATACTTTTTCAATTAACTTGTTCTTCAGTTTTCATTTCATGCTGTTTGCAAAACTTCATCTGTAGTATATCAAGTACCTTTGCCATAATTTAAATAATTTTTCTAGAGTGGACAGAACCATGCGTGCAGCTATTTCTACTGGCTGACGGTGCAGATGTCGAGGAGAAGAGCTTCCATGCTCGCCCTTAGAAAGCAGGGATTTGGGCATGTTCAGTGCCATGGACTGAATTCATTCTCTTTGAAGTCACAAGAATCAGGATTGTTTCGATGACAGCTCGCCAGCTAATTGCTTAATTAATTTGTTACATGACTTGTGTTAGAGATTGGGCTGGTATTTCGTTTTACTGATAGTAGTTTGCTATGTTCTGGCTGATGTGGTAGTATTCTCTTAAGCAGAACATATTAACATTTCAGGATGTCACTTGACATAAAGTCAAGGAGTTCCAGGTCATTAATTTGGGTAGATAACTCCTTGGTGTTTGACAGTGTCACGGCATTGAACATCTGGCATTTTTCTCTGCTTTTATCTCTTTTTTTTTTCATCTTTTTTTTTTCTTTTTTTTAATATGGAGAGAGCAATAACTTGCCTGCAGTGTCTAAGTCAAGCCAGAGCAGAAGGATACCAGCCCCTACCACTGTCCCATGCTGAAGCTGGACCATGTTGCCTTCTCAGTTTACACTCTCTTAGCAGACATCATGGCATTGTCATATTTAATTCCTAAATTCAAAACTGTTGTTCTTCATATTTAAAATACTCTAATACATATGAAGCAAACGTAGATATACATGCTAGCGATTTTGCTCAGGAATAACTTCTGATTAGTGAAACAGCTCAGTTTAGTTCCTTTATTTTTTCCCTTTCTTTTGCATGTCATCATAACTTACAAAGAATCTGTGCTGCTATATTACAGGAATTGCTCACTGGCAAGTCAAGCAAGACAATGCAGATATGATACAGGCCTTCTGTTTTTTTCCAGTTGTTCAATGACAAAATCATACATAAAATCAGTACTTAAAATTCTGATGTTTTTATTCTGTGCAAGTAAAATGAAAAACGTAAATACAAAAAAAGCACATTTTTAAAAACAAAATAACAGATTAGTTGTACTCAATTAAGACATATGAAAATAAGTAGCAGCTTAGTATCAAGACATTAGTGTGCACGTCTTTAAGAACTGTTACTTTCTTTAGATCAGAGTCAGAACTTTGAATTTCTTTCATTCAGCTGGATGTGTTAACTCCAGCTGTGATCAGAGGAATAACCTCAGTGATTTCCACGAGGTGCAAGCCCTTAGTCCACAGGCAGGGCCACGGCGTGCAGCACTGCGAGATAAAGCAGCAGCCCCATCTCCCAGCGGCTGGCGCAGGAGGGCACGCGCGCGTCTGGGGCGCTCGGCGTGGCCTCCTCCTTCCTTAAGGTAGCGGTTGTGCTTTGAGGCATCTTGGAGTAGTTTGTTGGCATTCCACTGGTGATGCTTAAAGTCATGGGAGTGGTGGAGGATCCCGTGGCAGGGGCCAGGCTGGCGTTGCCCTCGGTGGGGTCCTGGACGTGGATTGTGCGTGTGGCTGCGGCCTCCTGGGGGCCGTCGGGGGAGTGGAGCAGGGGCCGGTCTGTGCCAGGGAACAGAACCGGGTGGCTTTGGGTCGCCAAGGGAGTGACTTCCTTGGCTTTAAATTGTTTGTGCGTTTTGGTCACTTTGGTGGGCTCAGGTGCCACGGCAGAAGTCTCCCTGTCCGCTGCCTTCGTGCCTTTGATCATGGGGCTGGAGTCCAGGGCCGTGGGCTGGGTGGGGGCTGGCGTGGTGCTCGCCCAGGGCCAGGGCTGGTCAGCATAGGGGGCCCCCACGACATGGGCAGCTGTGCCCTGAACCCACTGCAGCACGTAAGGGATGTTTTGGTTATCGCTGCAGGACCAGGGGTTGTTGTACAGAGTTACTACCTGCAGCTGGGAGAGCTGGTCAAAAGCTTTGTCAGGAATGTATGAGAACTTGTTGTTGTGCAGGTAGAGGCTTGTGAGGTGTTGCAGTCTCATCAGTGTTCCTGGGAGTATCTGGGACAAGAAGTTATTGGATAGATCCACCGTCTCTATGTTGTAGGGCATATTGGTTGGAACTGTCCAAAGTTTGTTGCTGCTGAGATTGAGAAACTTGAGACTGCTCAGTGTGTTGTTGATCAGGACAGCTCTTTCCACCATATTCCTGGAAACATCGAGTACTCTAAGATTCCACTGGTAAGCTGTATCAAGTTTCTGAAGAACTTTAATGTTGTTGTTTGTGGCATATAATTCCCATAAAGACTTGGGCAGATGAGCAGGAACATTCTTGAGCCAATTATTTGAAATATCAAGGGTCCTCAGATTGGTGAACCTCGTTAGCTGATGATCGAGATCTACAAACTGGTTAAAGGATAGATTTAAATATGTAAGGTTGTCTTGAAGTCCCTGGGGCAGTACAGTTAAGTTTCTGCCTGAACAGTCCACATTCCTGTCGTTTCCTGAGCACTTACAGCTAGAAGGACAGATACCCAAACCAGTGGGTATGAAAACCAGAAGGACCAGCAGACAGGTAGATGTATTCAATATGTGGTATTCCATTGTTGCCTGGAAATAAATATACCAAAATGACACCCTTTAAATCCATGTAATACATTTCATCTCTGTATAAGGGTTGTCTTGGCAATGGCCACTTGCAGGAGAAATTAAGTAAAAATATCAATAACCCCCTTTGTGGCACGGTCCTTTTTAGAATTGTTCAAGAGAGACTTCACAAAGCATCCCTTCAGCCTGTCATGTTGTCTGGCAGAATGAGACTTGTTTTTTTCATCTCCCTTTCCCCCTCCAGCTCAAATGAGGGCTTTCTTCCGAAAACGCAAGTCTCTTCCAAACGTTATACAATGTCTGCTTCTTGTTTTTAGTGATTTCAAGCCTATATTATGTTTGGAATAATGTGTTCATTTATAGAGGATGAAAAAATGGCTGTCAACGGGATCTTCACAAATCTCTGCAGTAATGTAGCAGTCCCCCCCATCCAGGCATGCTGTTTGCTTAAGTAAATTGGTTAAAATACATTGTAGGAATTTAGCTTGAAACCCAAATTCCAGTGTTCATGCTAACATGCACTGTAGCATTTTTCCCTCTTTACAGTGTTAATTACAATCTCAAAGCTGGAAACACATGTTTAGAACCCGAGTTGCCGTTAATAAGAAATCTCTGACACTGCAGCAAATTTCTGGTGCAAGCATCTGTCATCAGCTACTAATTCCATTCCCGTTTCCACCTCTGAGTTGGTAGTAGGCTTTTGTGAGTAAAATCAAAAAGCGCAAACTTACCGTGGTGTCCTGCAGTATCAGCACATCGTTTCTGTGATGGATTGGAGCTTAGAGGTCGCCTTGTTCTGGAGAGCAGCTCCAGAGGCTGCCGGGGGCTGTGCTTGTCTCAGCTGCATCGTACGGCTGCGCCCGGCTCCGCAACCACCTGATCCTCTGGGCACTGCAGAGCCGGCCTCGAGCACTGCCAGCGACCTGCCAGGGCTGGGCTGGGCTGGGCTGGGCTGGGAGCAGTGCTCCCTCCCTGCTGCACAGCCCTGCTGAGCTCCGGCTGCCTCCCGAGCACAGGCTGCCTGCAGGCACGGCTCCCCCAACACACCCGCAGGCTCTGGCAGCTTGGGCTGCAGTTCCACTTCATGTTTCTGTTTGAAAAGTCAGGTTAACTTGGGTTCTTTTTGCCTTCTGTTAACCTCTCCTCCTGTAATAGAGGTTAATGTGAACTTAGGCTTCCTAGCTTAAGGTTTTTTTAAGGTATGCTGCCAAAATATATTTTCATAATTTTAAAATGCTCTGTTTTCTGTTCCTTGGATCAGGCTATCACTGCATTGTCAGGTATAATATAGCTTGGCTTGTAGGATTTTACAGATTTCTACGGGAAATCTCTATCTGATTTTCTAAAAACAGTGTGAGAGTGAGAGTGTTTATAATGTTTCATTTATAGTGCTGTTAATTTTAACAGGGTGTAATGCAATGAGCCTTACAAAAATCTTTGTATAATTATAATGCTATTCTTTAGGCATACCAAATCATACAACTTATGTAAACTGTAAAGAAAATTGAAAATATATTTTCCTGTAGCCATTGTATGCACAGCAGCCTGGAATTGCATTTGCATAATGTACTGCTCTTTATTAGTGGTAGTTTGAAAATTTTGAAGTTTATTGTGTGCAAACCTGTGCTCTGTGCTCCATCCACAAATCTATTCCCTCCTCAGGTGAACTCCAAACTCTGCCATTTTGCACAGCTCTCATGGAAAGCTAGCTTCAGCATCTAGCAGCTTCTTTCTATAAATATAAATGTTTAACACTGGTAAAAAAAACCCATTAAAATGAATTTACTTCTAATACCAGCCTGCTATTTCCCACCCAACAGTCAGCCCAGCCAAGGCTGGTGTGGAAGAGATGAGCTGTGCTCAGGGCCCAGAGAGGAGCATGTAAAGCACTTGGACACTGGGAGTTCAAAGGAATCTGGCATCTATGAACCATTAAATGAGTCTGTGTTAGTAACTGAGGGCATTCTGTATCTAATCAAATATTCAGTTGGGCTTTAAGTGACCAAAACATCTTTAACTCAGAAAGCTTTATTAAAAGGAACTGGAATTGGTTGCATTCACTTGCACAGCCCAGTGGAGCAAACCCTGGTGAGAAGCCAAGTCTCTCGGAAGCTGGGCTGTCTCTGACATCTCCGTGTGTGTTACCTGTGTCTGGCTGTGCTGGCACACACAGCTGTGTACTCTGGCTTCTGGAATCTCTAGTTACGGGTGATGACAGGGCACAATTTGTATTGTAGTCAGAAATTTGCTTCAGGCAGAAGCAAGTTGTTCTCTCTTGTGAAAGCTGAAGTTGGGAAATACCAGGGAAATGCCAAAGAAATGCTGGGGCCTCACTTGCCTGCATCAACTTCTCCTTTTTTCACTTTTTTGAAAGTTACTCCACATTTTCCTTAAATCAATTATTCTGGAAATTAATTTGGCAGTCTACAAAGAGTGTTCTGGCTGGGGCAATGTTTCATGGATGGCCTGGATCAGTAGCTCAGGTGGTGGGGGCAGTGGTTCCTCTGCTTCCGAGTGAAGTGCTGAGTGCTTGCTGGGATCCGAGCTGGGCTCCTCGGTGGGTTCCCTGAGCCAGTCTGGGGGTGGTGGCAGGTCGGAGGACTCGGGTGGCGTGTCTGGGGGAGGACAGGGGTCAGCTGCAGTGTTGGCTAGCTCTGAGGCAGGAGCGGGAGCTGGGACCGTGCCGGCTCCGGAGCAGCCCGCGGCCGGCAGAGGCAGCTGCCCGTTCTCACTACTCGTAGTGTGCTGGGGTGGGTTCTCTGGGACAGTCGGGTCCTCCTGCAAGTTTGTGCCTTGTTTCAATTTCCAAGGCAACATAAATAAGACTGAAGAACGCTTGGTGCCCTGGTCAGAGTCCATGAAGAGATCTGGCGTATCCCCATCCGCGAAGGGAGACCGGCCTGCCCAATGGGACTCGGCCAGAACAGGCCTCATGCAGCATTTCCACAGAAGAATTACAATAATCGCCAGCATCATCCCAATCAAAATTATGCCAATTATCAGTGCTGCTACCCAGCTGCCATCCCCGGCATCCTTCTCTCCTGGGAAGGCCTGGGTTTCTGTAACAGCCAGGGATGTGTCAGACTGGTATAAACTGGGCCCAGTTGCTTGCAGTTGGTAGAGAATGAGTTTGTCTGCTCTTGGACTCCTGGCAGTGGTGTATTTGTGGCTTTCAGTCATGGCAGCGTGGTGAGGTGCTGCTGCAGAAAGGGATCTCCAGATCTCCCCGCAGAAGAGAACCAGCATGACCTGGTTGCTGGCCATTTCCCTCCAGCCTCTTCACAAGTGTCCTCTCCTATTGCAGGGAAGAGGTAGAACATGGTAACTTGCAAACTGCATTTTTGCACTTTACTGCTGCCAGACAGTTTTGTGTTAATACCATCACAGTGAAAATAACGCTCTAACCAATATTTCACATTTCAAGTCTGTTCCTATCTGCATGATCAGCAGGTTTGTCACTGACTTTACAAATAACAGCAGATTTTCAACATTATCGATCGTATTAATTAAGCGACTTGTTTGAAGGTAATGGCTTATTACCATCTTTTTTCACCTTATCAGAAAAAGACATTGGCAGAGCAGTCCTCAGAGGGTTTCAAAATAGCCTTTGTCAATCATGTAACTGGTTATGGACCTGGAACAAACTCTGCAGCATTGACAGACAGGGTTGTCAGAAGTGAAGAAATGGCTTGTTGTGATAGAAGCTGAGACAGAAGTGAAAGGCTCTTTTACAATTCTTTTCAACTTTTATTTCCTGTTCTCATCTTTCTTCAGCATAGCAAAATATTCAAAAGTTTTCCAAGTACTGATGCTGTAATGACACAGCATTCTAATGGCAAAGTGTTTTATAAATAAACTCCTGCATGCAGACTGTGCAAATGTTGAGTTGTTGGCATGAAACAGATTTTTTTTTTTCCCCTGTACTGATTGGAGTTCAGCTCTCTAAATGTCTCCATATGAAATAAATGTTATAAAATCTGTCCCCTACTTTCCTTCTGAAGTCACTTTCAGGCAATTTGAGCTAATTCATTAGCTACTATAGTGCTAGTCCTGTGAAGCTATTTCTGGGAAATTAATATGCATGAGTCTTTATGGGTTTACAAATACGCAAAATTAAATTTTAAATGCAGCAGTGTAAACACACATGAGCAGTAAGTTAATGACTCGAGAACGACGAGATCTAAACTGTCAGATTTGTAACGGGTTAAAATGATTCAATTCAGCTTTTATCCAGCTCCCCTCTTTTCAAAATAGAGTTAATACTTGAAGTTGATCCTTACCTGTACATTTATCTTCTCTCAAGCAAGCACCGTCTGACTTTGTTGTTTGAAGGCTCGGGAGGGCTCAGTGTGCTCAGAGTCAGACAGCGTAAAATGGCTCTTTTCATGCTGAAGTTTGTGCAGAGAGAGGAAGTTGCCAACACTGGCAGGAAGCGTCCGCGCCGGGCGGCTCGGGGACTCTTTATCTCGGAGATCGTGTGTTCTATGGGCAAACTCCTGCTCTGCCAGCACGGCTGGGCTCGTATAAACATGGGCTTGTGGCACCTCCGTGTGTTTATGTGCAAGTTCTTAAATACCTGTTTGCCTGTCTTTGTAGAAAATAGAGTTTCTTCTGTGTGAATCAAAAAGTGTGCAAGTTTGGGCTGGATTTGAGTTGCTGATGTAATCCAGTGGTGGGTTTGCTGTGGTTAGTGGGAAGCCACCCCGGGCTCCTTGGTGAGTCATGGAAAGCTGTGTGATCATGGGATGCTGGCTGCTTACACATCCTCTGTTGTGTAGCTGCATCAAGAGGCAGAGGGCAAAATCTGATTTCACCCTCAGCCTGTCCCTACTCGCTCGGTTGTTTTTCTCTGTGGACAGGGTTGGGACCTGCTGCCATCACTATGGAGGGCTGTGCTCTGTGCAGCTGCTTCCCCCGTCTGTCCCTGTCCATTCCATGGAGTGTAACTCAAGCTGCTCTCTTTGGTCTCCTGGAGCATTTCTGCCTGGAAAGGCTGCCTGGCAGAAAGAAACCCACACCAGATATGTCCTTGTGGCATTTTGCAATTGTGTTCTGCCTGTGGCTACTGACAGATTCCGCTGCAGCCCTTCCTGTTGTGCCTCTCTTCTGACTGCGCTGCTTCTCTCTTTCTTTGACACTCTGCCTGCTGCTGCAGCAAACATGCATCCTGATCACATACTCACACAGTAACTCGGTGTTTCTTGTCCGATTTCTTTGTCTCCTCCCTGTTCTCTTCAACCCCTGCAGTTGATTCCCAGTTCTAGGCTGAGCATGCAAACTCCTTCCAGCTTCGTTTTCCTCACTACACAACCCACCTCTGAGCCTGGCAGTTGCATTTTTTGAGCTGTGTCTCTCCTCTGGCTGCCACAGTGCTGTGGTCCTGCCTCTGCTGCTGCTGTAGCTGCCCTGCCAGCCAAATTAATGGCTGATCTAAAGGAATTGGGGTGGGGGATTCAGTCATGCTGGTCATCTCAAACTCGTGCAACCATCTTATGCGTCACAGCTGTTGGTTACAGCTGCACAGGATGTTTGGAGCTTTGGCACTGTGCAGTCTCAGCACTTGTAACCACAGCGCAACAGAGTTTCCACAGCCCGAGGAGCAGCCTGTGGAAAGCTTCTCAGGTTTCTTAAAACAGCAAAGCTCTGCTGCAGGGAGAGCAGCCACAGGCACCTCCCTGGAATTATGGGACGGTCAGGCCTCTGAAAATAAAGAAAATAAAAGTGGCTGTGGCTTGAGGAAATTCTTGGCATGTTCTTATTGGTGTCAGGAGAAAGTGGAGGGTATTTCCATGATGCAGAAATCACAGCGAGTCATCAGAGACCATTACTGAGCTCAGCCAATGTTACAGGAATATAACATTCCAAAATGCCTGGTCATGTTTTTTCTAGCATTTTGACTTGGAGAAATAGTATCACGTAAGTCATTTAGAAACTGATACTGCAAGTTTATTGAGGATAACAAATTGAACAAGTTCTCATATTCTAGGAAATACTACAAACTTCATTTATTCATAGACAATGTCAAAACACAATAAATATGGTTCAAATCAGTCTGCTTCAAATGTAATTAAGCTGGTTTAAGACATTCTTGGTGGAAAATCCAGAAGGGCATTTTGAGAGGGACTAGATCCTGAATCAGGGGTTGAATCAGAGTTGTGACTAATGTATGGTTTTCTTTAAAAAGCAACTTGGTTATACCTGTGCAGCATCTTAGTGTTCAGTGTGGTGGTCAGACTGACAGTCTGTCCCTTGTTCCCCTCCGTGGTCTTTGAGCATGGGCAGATTCTGTCCTTTTGGTTTATCCTGATCAGCTTCTGTCACCCTGATTTCTGGTGAAAGGAGTAAAACCAGTGTTGACACTACTTACAGAAAGCTATTTAACATTCTTACTGCCTTCTGGATCCACACATGGCTGCAGCATTCCCACTGGCATCAATAGAAAAACTCTAAACTCTGGCATTTCCTGAGGGGAAATTCTTGTTGTTACTTGAAAGTCATGTTTTTGCCTTACATTAACAGTGTAACAAAGGGAAAAGATTAATTTTTACCTGAGTGTGAATTAAATCTCAACTACAAAATTGGTTAAAATGGGATTGTGTGACTGGGATGGTTCTTTGCTGTCTTGTTCATTATCTGCTGCTTTGGTGAGTTTCTCAGTAGTTTCATCTTTGGTTTTCCTTTGGTTCACAGCATCCCTCCCTGGTATCAGCTCCTGCATTATCAGCTCAGTTCCACTTGTCTCCTTGGGCATCCTCTGCCACGTTCCTGCTGCCATGGGCCATAAGCTGTTGGTGGCCAGGAGGTCACCATTGGTCCTGGGCCTGCGTTTGCCCTGCTGGGCTCTTTTGAGATAGGACATTTTGTTAGCTACTACAACTGTGGACAGAAACAGGCAGGTGCAGATGAGCACAAGAGCTGCAATGATAATGAAGCAAATCAGTATGAGAGACTTATTGTTGTCACAGGTTTCTTTGGTCATTGGGCTCTTGGGTTTGCTGCTGGTCCCCAATCCTCCAGTGGTGGAAGCTGCACTCGGGGCAGGGGAAGTTGAATTTTGGGCCATTGTGGAGGAGAAGAATGGCAGGGTACTTTTAATTTCAAAAGTAGTCATTTGGCTGCTGAAATTGAGGCTCAGAGCAGAATTTGTACTTGCTTCTGTCCTGTTCCGGCTCCCACTGAGGTTTTGGCCGATGGGACTCCAGGTTTCATCTCTGAGCTGAGGGTAACCGGTGTGGTTTGCACTTGTTTGCAGCCACAGGCAGAAGATGATCATGACAGGGAAGGCCAGGTGTGGGTTACTGCATCTCTTGGTCTTCATCTTCCTGTTGAGTCCCCTGCAAAAATACAAATTATGGTGTTAGTTTAGCAAATGCTGGTTCTTAGAGGTTTGGATTGGACTTCTCGGGGAATAGCAGCCTTTTTGATGAAAAATACTTGGCCTCATTTTGGGGGGATGTAGGAGGATGAGTTCAAGCGCCCAGATTGTGAAAGAATAGATTGTCTCAAACTTCTGACAGTTTGAAGTTTATAGAAAACATGCGAAGATCAAAAAAGAGCATGGAGCAGAGAGAGAAAGAAAAGTGTTTCCTACTGAGTGCTTCGTGATGTGAGGGCAGACTCTGGGAGTTCCTCCTCTCTGGAGCTGCCCATGTTACACCCAGTCATCACTTCTGCTTTTACACGGAGAATGGAGAGACCATGAGGAGGTTACAGATCACTGACTGCTTCTCACCTCCCTGAGTTCCCCTGGGGCAGGCAGGGGAACCCTGCAGGTAACAGATGGGCAAGGGAAAAACTTGAACCCAAAATGTTCCTGTAAGTGACACCAGTAACTTACGTGAATTGTGTCTAGTTCCTAGCACAGCTGTCTGGAGTACTTTAAAATGCCCAGGAAAATCTTTGTTCTCTTATTTGTTCTTCTTTTTTGTACAAGAAGCTCTTTATCACAAATGTACTTCTTGTATTTTTCTCCCAAACATGCTACAGATTGTGACATTTTCTTTAAAACGCCACAGATAATTATGCAAATGAGAGTAATTATTCATATGTTCTGTTTCACATTTGTGGGGTATTCAAATCTGTACCTGTTGGATTTGTCTGGAGGGTAAGAATGTGAGAGTGGGGTTGGTCTGATACTAAGATAATAACCTCAAATTAAGAGTGACAACTCAGCCAAGCAGTGACCAAGGCACTGCTGCTGCTTGGGCCAGGCTGCTCCTGACCTTCCCGGGGCGAGGCTGGTGTCCCACCAGTGTCTTTCTTCTGTCTCTAGTAACAGATCCAAGTGTCTCCTTTGGTTGTTAGACCCTCTGCTTGGTGCAAATTTAAATGCTACAGAGAATGACCAAAAGTAACGCTGTTAATTTTATGTTTGTTCTTGAATAAATTTGTTTGTTGCCTGTAAAGGTAACAAAGTGTGCTTGTGTGTGTGTGTAAATATGAAAAATGAGAGAAGTGATGTTCCTGGTGTGTGCCCAGATGAAGGGAAGGCAGGGATGATACACCTGGTGTGTAAGGGGATCTCTCCTTGCACGACAAGGGAGCAACAAAAGATCTGTGTCTTTAATTTTGCAGTTCACCCGTAACATAAAATTATTCTCCATCCTGAGCTGAATCCTGTTTGTTCAGTTTGAACTAGAAACCATCTTAGTCACAAACTACAGCTCAGGTATCATTTTTGTCTGTATATGGTAGAAGTCACCTGAGTGATGCCTTGTGGCATACTTTGAAAAGAAAAGCAAACCCAGGAAACCTTGGGGTTTTTTAACAACATTTCAGCTATTTTGAGCAGAACAGGCAGAGCCAGCACAGCCACGCTGCAGTGTTCCTGTTCCTGCCCCGGGTGCAGCTCCCTGCTCTGCCTGGGGCACACTGAGCCCAGTGTTCATTGTGGGCTTCCAGACCAGATGTGCTTTTCTTAGAAATCAGTGGGCTCATGGTGTGAAGGGCTGCACTTGAAACCATGAGAGCAAATGAGCTGGTCTTTAAAGAGCTGGTTTTCTTTTTAGTTCAGCCCTTTGTGTCTGGGTGTTGATGGGGTCTCAGTACCCAGCAAGATCTGCAGTGCAGGAACAACAGAGCTAAGTAGTGACTGTCACTGTTAATGCCTAGGAGTCTGACTGTGAATAACCTTTAACATGACTAAAATACAGTTTATCAGCTTCCCTCATTCAGTTGGAGATAATATTTCTACAGTTACTATTTTTGAGTTACTCGAACTTTAAAAATACTTTTGCATATAATTTTCTACGAAATGTAGGAAACTTTGAAGTACAACTTAAAATAGGAGAACAAAAATGTGTACTTACCTTGCCAAGATGTAGTCAACAGAACATGGGTGTTTCAGATATTTAGTCCTTTGACAATAAGATTTCTTTGTGCATATATGTTGCTCCTAGGATGCAAGCAACCATCAGTGTACAGCAGGGAGATTTGGGCAGTGCTGGTGTTTTTTAGGCAAATCTGTAACTGTGATGACATGTGGCTCTAAGTGGGGAACTAAAACCACAGTGATGACACACTTCCTTTGGGTAACAGCTATACCATGAGACGTTGGGGGAAAAACACCAACTTGCCCAACTTAGCTCTCAGAACCACAGGAGGTAACGGGAAGAATAATCTCCTGTGCAGTTGAATGCTCTGTGTTCTGTCTCCGGTGTTGTCCTGCACTCAGGTGCTATCGAGAGAAGTGTCCCAAAACCCTTAAAGCTACACCTGTGCTGACAGCATTTATCAGCTCCTATGTAGCCTGTTGTTTGCCTTGGAAGAGTTAATGACAGCTCAGAGCAGTGACAGGTATTTAAAAGCACCTTAAATTTTCACAAGCTACTGATTAATTTATTTTTAATTAATTCTTCCTACTGGAAATCTGTCTGCTGTGTGAACTCTGGAGATGTGGTTTAGGCAAATGCATTGCCCAGTCTCAAAATTCAGAGAAACTTTAAGTGAGAAAAAATATTCTCAATTATGTGAACGTTTTTGAAAAGAGTTGTTTTTGTAGGCAAATCCTCTGTACTCCTCAGAGGACTGACCATTCTTAGAAACACCCCCCAAGCATTAGAGTGCTGCAGGACAGAGTAATTGGAGTGGCCCTGAGACCCTCTGAAAAAGTTGGGGTGTGGATGTTTGATTATTCTTAAGACTCCTGAGATAAATATATTTTTCCACGTACAAATATAGATACAATTTGAATCTCTAAGGTTGTTAAAAAGTTGTGGGGCTCTTCAGGAGGAAGTTGAGTTAAATCCCAGCTCCCTCATCCTGGGCACTAAACGTGGCTGGAGTGTGAGGAACTGCCAGAGGCAGGTGCGGTGTCCCCGCTGTGGCCCGAGGGTGTTTGCAGGACCATGAGGAGGGTCAGTCTGGCTCATGGACGGGACTGTGGGTGCTGTTGGTATGCCTGGACACTCAGGTGTTTGTGCTGTGGGCCTCAAATGTGACCCAGCCATGTCTGTCTTGTCTTACAGGTTCAAGACTGGTCAGATCAATGGGGATTTGCTGATCTACCACGTGCTGCTGACCCTGAAGCCATACTATGCAAAGCCATATGAAATCGTGGTGGACCTCACACACGCTGGCCCCAGTAATCGCTTTAAAACAGACTTTCTTTCTAAATGGTTTGTAGTTTTTCCAGGCTTTGCTTATGAAAATGTCGCAGCAGTTTTTATTTATAACTGTAACTCTTGGGTCAGAGAATACACCAAATACCATGAAAGGCTCTTGACAGGTTTGAAAGGGAGCAAAAGGCTTGTTTTCATAGACTCTCCAGGGAAGCTGGCAGAGCACATCGAACACGACCAGCAGAAGCTCCCAGCAGCTACCTTGGCTTTGGAGGAGGACTTGAAAGTGTTTCACAATGCTCTCAAACTGGCTCATAAAGACACCAAAGTTTCTATTAAAGTAAGTGCTTTTAATGCTGTTCCTAGTGATCTGTTACATTTGTATAAGGATTGGAATATGATTTTACTGTCCCTTCATTCTCCTCCCCTGTCTCGAGGAGAAATCACAACTTTCTAGTATACCCCTTTAGGAAGTACAAAATTTGATCTGTTTATCTTTTCTAGAAGTAGAAGTGTCAGGCTGTTCTCTCTTTATGTGATTACCAGGAGGTGCTGCAGCAGTTTTTTCTTGTCTCCCCAAGGTTGGCTCGACAGCGGTGCAGGTGACATCAGCAGAGCGTACGCGGGTGCTGGGCCAGACCGTGTTCCTAAATGACATCTACTACGCCTCCGAGATCGAGGAGATCTGCCTGGTGGATGAGAACCAGTTCACCCTGACCATTGCCAACCAGGGCACCCCACTGACCTTCATGCACCAGGAGTGTGAAGCCATCGTCAGGTCCATCATCCACATCCGCACGCGCTGGGAGCTGTCCCAGCCCGACTCCATCCCCCAGCACACCAAGATCCGCCCCAAGGACGTGCCCGGGACGCTGCTCAACATCGCCCTGCTCAACCTGGGCAGCTCCGACCCCAGCCTGCGGTACAGGGCTCTGGCATTACTGCCCCTCTGCTCACAAACAGGGAGCCTTCCCAGGGCTGCTCTAGTCTTAGAAATTCTCTCTTGAATTTTTCTTCTGCCACAGCTCCATAAAATGCAATTTTTAATAATTAAATATTGAGTTTCTATAAGTGAAGAAGGGCACACACTGTCAGAGGAAGTGAAGGCATGAAGGAAGCTTAATTTCCCTTTATAAGGGAAATACTTCTGCTTTGCACTCTGCGTTTATTGGGTACATTTGATTTCCATGGTGTTGAGCTTCTTGTTTAAGAACGTGGGAGCTGTACCCCTTAGATTTGTGTCAGAACAGGCTCCCCCAGGCTGGGTTCTGGCCAGGGGCACCCCTGGGCCCTGGGCAGGCTCTTTCCTAGCAGCTCAGCTACACCTGGAGGGATTTAGAATTTCCTGGAACTCCAAGCTGTTCTGAGAAGTCCAGTAAAAAGCCCTTCAAACATACTCTGTAACCTTAGCAGAAATTGTTCAGAGCAAGTGGAGGAATAATTTCTTCTATTTCTCCAAAGAAATTTTTTTTTTCTCCTAATTGTAACCAGTCCAGGCAAAAAGTTCAGGATTTAGATGTAATTTCTACTACAGCAGCATTGATTTGCTGTTTGAAATGTCAATACTGTGGTGTATAACATGTATATGTTCAAAAGTACAAGAAAGCTCTTACAAATCACATTGTTTGCTTTGTTACAGGTCTGCTGCCTATAATCTCCTATGTGCCTTAACCTGTACCTTTAATTTAAAGATTGAGGGCCAGTTACTGGAAACTTCAGGTCTGTGTATTCCTGCCAACAACACACTCTTTATTGTATCTATCAGTAAGACTCTTGCAGCAAACGAGCCACACCTCACCTTGGAGTTCTTGGAGGAGTGTATTTCAGGATTTAGCAAATCCAGTAAGTAACTCCAGTGCTTGTTAGTGCCAGCCATGAGTTTGAAAAGATTTTAATCTCTAGAAAGATTTTAGAGCTAGCTTAGTCAACTGAGCTTCCTCACTGGCTCTGCTGCCCTCTCCTTTTGCCATGCCTTTTTGAAGCTTCTCTGATCGCCCAGTGTTCTTTGCCCAGCTCTGACAGTAACTATTTTGGGCACTAAAACTGAAAGGAAAAGCGCTGAGGAAGAGTTATTTATGAAGAGAGGCCGGTGCTGGCTGTGTGTGACGAGGTGGGTGTTGTTGCAGGCATTGAGCTGAAGCACCTGTGCCTGGAGTACATGACCCCCTGGCTGTCCAACCTGGTGCGCTTCTGCAAGCACAACGACGACGCCAAGCGCCAGCGCGTCACTGCCATCCTGGACAAGCTCATCACCATGACCATCAACGAGAAACAGATGTATCCTTCCATTCAGGCCAAGATCTGGGGGAGTCTGGGACAGGTACAGTTCTGCATTTGTAAACAAACACACGTTTTCTTGCACTTCAAATCAGGTTTCTTCTTACTGAGGTCAGCATTTTATAAATAGTTATACTTTAATGTGGGAAGTAAAATACAAATAGTGCTAACTAAATTACAGTTTCTAGTTCTGAAGGATTGGGAGTAAAACGTAATGGAATTCAAGTCACTAAAAGCGATGCTTCAGTTTCTGGTAGTTGTGCATCTTCAGCTGAAGAAATTAATGATTGCTGTGTAAAGGGTGGTTCACTGTGGAAAAGTAAAGTTAATCTGACTGGTAAGAAAGGAATTTTTTCTCTGTCAGATAACAGATCTCCTGGATGTAGTGCTGGACAGTTTCATCAAAACCAGTGCCACGGGGGGCTTGGGCTCCATCAAAGCTGAGGTGATGGCAGACACAGCTGTAGCACTGGCTTCTGGCAATGTCAAACTGGTGTCAAGCAAAGTGAGTTCCCTCTTTGCCTTCATTTCCTTTCATAGAATAATTTCAACTTGTTTGCTAATGTGACACTGAGATGCTTTCTGGTAACTCAGGACAGGCAATTAATGCAAAACCCTCGATAAAATAGGTTCCAAGCAGAAGAATAATTTCAGTGTTAAATGGTGATGGGTTTTACTGAAATTCTGAGCTGTGCTCCCCGTTTGAGTAGAACAAAATGGTTGCTCTCTTTTCAGGTGATTGGGAGGATGTGTAAAATCATTGACAAGACCTGTCTGTCCCCCACGCCCACGCTGGAGCAGCACCTGATGTGGGATGACATTGCCATTCTGGCACGGTACATGCTCATGCTCTCCTTCAACAACTCCCTGGACGTGGCAGCACATCTCCCCTACCTCTTCCACGTGGTGACTCTGCTGGTGGCCACGGGGCCCCTTTCCCTCAGAGCTTCCACTCATGGGCTCGTCATCAACATCATTCACTCTCTTTGCACTTGTTCACAGCTTCACTTCAGTGGTGAGCTTTTTTGGATTTTCAATGAAGCTGATTGCTCCTTAATTTGTTTAACAAATACTTGAGTTGTCTTTCTCTGCAAACTATTAAGAGAGTTTGAAAATAGTGGGTTGTAGTTCAGCATGAATACAAATCAGAATGAGGATATGATCAACAAGAAATGAGTATGGAATTAAAAAATATCTCAGAGCAGGTGCATAATGTAAATTGTTTGTATAATGGGTTTTAGAAAAAGAGAAGAAAGTAACGTGATTTTCTGGCAAGGCAAAGGAGAAAATACATCTGTGCTAAAACTGGCTCATGTGCATCTTGTGAAGGGTTGCATAACATGATAACAAAAATACCAATTACATAAGGGAATTGTGAAGTTACAGTGTTAAAACAGGTCTTTTATCTACTGTTGTATTTTAGCAGTCCTAAAATAATTGATATTAGCAATTTGGCACTTCTTACCCCAGAAGCACAATGTAAAACCAGGCTGTATTTTGTGCAGAAAAAAAAATCAACGTTTATGTGATCTTGCCTTTTTTTAAGTATCTGAAATCTCATTTTATGTCTGTACCTATCATCAGGAGAGTGGGTGCACACACACACACGCAGAGGTGTCTGTGTGTCTGTGCTCTGATGCACGGGGGTGCTGAGCCTCCTGCTCACGTAGTGGGTTTGAAGTGCACTGAAATCAACTGAAAGGTCAGAACTGTGAAGATATTCAGTGCTAGAGCAGGGCCATCATTTTCTTCTGCTTTAAGTGGCTTTCTTCATGTGAGTGCCAGAGCCAAAGGCAGAGTCTGCTGCGGTTTGAACTTCCAGTTCTGTTGGTATTTCAGAGAAGGAACAATCTGGATTTCCATTTTCTGAATCACTGTGAGGAGAACTCACAGAGCCACATCTTTAAACAAGTTCCTCTGTAGCAGACTCTAGAATCCATTTCTTGTGCCTGGTTCCAGCAGTCAGGGCAGGAGAGCAGAGCTGCTGTGCCTGACTCGGGGCAGTAGCGAAGGGAGCAGTGTTGCAATGGGCGCAGGGACCTCTTGGCTGTTGGTGTTCCTGGGGGAGGAGCCTCAGAGGGGGGAAATGTGGATTTGAATTTCCCTGGTGTAAATCTCATATGTACAACTTTATTCAACAGAGGAGACCAAGCAAGTTTTAAGGCTGAGCTTGACTGAGTTCTCTCTGCCCAAATTTTATTTGCTGTTTGGGATCAGCAAAGTGAAGTCGGCCGCGGTGATCGCGTTCCGCTCCAGCTACCGCGACAGGTCCTTCTCACCCGGCTCCTACGAGCGCGAGACCTTCGCCCTGACCTCGCTGGAGACGGTCACCGAGGCGCTGCTGGAGATCATGGAGGTGTGTGGGGACAGGGGAGTGACCCCTGAGGGACAGGGGCACTGCTGGCCCTCTCAGCAGGCAGCGGTGCCGGGGCTGTGCCTCCTCCCTGCTGAAGTTAACAGCTGATTTCTGAGAGCCAAACTTCTGCACATTCCCAATTGTACAAATACATCTTCTCCATGTTACATCCATTCAAACAATCTATTTTTCTCTTTAGGCTTGTATGAGGGATATTCCAACATGCAAGTGGCTGGACCAGTGGACTGAACTAGCTCAAAAGTAAGTCATAGATCTCAAACCCTGAGCCCTCTCTGCCTGTGCAGTACACCCAGAGTTTTCAGCTTTTCGTTATATGTATTTTTGTTTTTGTTGTTGTATATATGTTGTTTAATGCAGTGTACTCTGTTTCTTCACAGGTTTGCATTCCAGTACAACCCCTCCCTGCAGCCAAGAGCACTGGTTGTCTTTGGCTGTATAAGTAAACGAGTGTCTCATGGACAAATAAAACAAATAATCCGAATTCTCAGCAAGGTATATGGGTCTGTCTGTTTTCTTTTGTGACTCATAAAGTAGCTATTTTTAGCTTTATCTTCCCATTAAATATAGAACTTGGCATAATTTTAGGATAAATGTTTTTTCAAGCATATTCTTAAATAGAACTGATTGGAAATACACTTTCTATAGGCCAGGCTTTTGAATTTAAATTGACTTAGTGGCAATAAGTTCCATCACTGCTGTGACTTCTAGAGTATCAATAGGTCTCAATATTGAGTTTAACATTCCTGACACAGGTGGATCCAGCAGTCAGTATTTAAATAAATGAGAAATTTTCTCTTAAGGCATTTACCAGCACGCACATGATTCACAGCTTCCTTTTTCTCAAAGGAAGTGAATAACCTCGTGTGTTGTGAGTAAGTATAGTAAAGAGCTGATTTGTATCAGAAAACTTTGAAGCAGGTGCCTGGCTTGACAGTGATGTTCAGTCATTCCAAAGTAGGTTGTGTTCCATAGCAAGTGAGCAATGTACTAAACATGTGTCCTTTAAGCATTTTATTAGAGTTTTAGAGACACAAACTTTAATTTAACAGTGTCTAAATGATAAAGAGCTTTTCTCCAGCTCTTATGCCCCCCCTGCAGCCTGACTGTTTGGGTACACATTGCGCAGCCATGCATTTATTTCTGCTGTCTAAATCTCCATTTGGAAAAATTCTCGAGAGTTGGTTTAGAATGAGCTCAGGCTTTTTAAATAATTGAGAAAAACTGTTATTGTGCAGAGCTTTGATCTTCTTTTTACGAAGCAAAATGTAATTATGGTTGTATTTTTAATTACTCTCTTTTTTCAAAAAGGGACTTGAGAGCTGTTTAAAAGGCCCTGATAATTATAATAGCCAAGTTCTAATAGAAGCCACAGTTATAGCCCTCACCAAGCTGCAGCCTCTTCTTAACAAGGTAAATAACTGGCTTTTTAGAATAAGCAGAGAATGTAAGTTGTGATTATGGGTGTAATCTCAGAAATACAAGTAAGTGTTGGGGTTTCTGAAGTTCACACTTCACTGTGACTCAAGCATGGAAGTAGCACATATGGGAAGTGTGGCAGATTGTGGGACCAGTGCAAAGGCTTGAGAAGTGCTGGGGAACGTTCTGTTCTGCTTCCCAGAGCGGGGCCCTGGCAGTTGGGCAGAGGCTGTGCCCAGGCTGTGCCCGTTCCTTCCACAAGGCTCCAGTCCTGCCTGCAGCTGTCTGTGCTGGTGCCCTGCACGCCGGGGCTGGGGGAATGGCCACGTGTGGACTGCTGCTGGTTCAGCCAGCCGGGGTCACTGCCCGGTCTGAGAGCGCACCGGGGGCACAGCAGGAACAAAGAGCCCCGTGCTGCTCCTGCTGGTGAATAAAACTTGTTCTCAAAAAAGCTCTGCTCAGGAGACCCAGGATGTGTTGAACGCCAGTTCCTCTTGTGTGTAGTTCTGATTTTGACGAGGAAGTGCCTGGGCAGGTCTGTGTGCAGAGCTGCAGTCCGTGTTCAGACTGAGAACAACAGACCCATTTCTGGTCAGGCTGGCACAGGGCAATGTGGGTCTGACACTCTGTGGGCAGGCAAGGGATGTAGGAGAGGAAGAATGACTTGGGAGGTGCAAACAAGGCTTGAAATTAATTTCCTTTCTACTGTTCACCTGTGAAGTGCATTAACAGGTCCATATGAGCACCTGTTTCCTTGGAATGGCTGTGGCTGAGGACAGAACCTGCTACGAGCGGGACAAACCCTCCCCTCTGTCCTGGTTGTCTTTCACCCGCAGGAACTGACTCCCAAGTGAAATGGTGGCTCTTTCTCTCCCCCCAGGACTCCCCTATGCACAAGGCTCTGTTCTGGGTAGCCATGGCTGTGCTGCAGCTGGATGAGGTGAATCTGTACTCAGCAGGAACAGCCCTGCTGGAGCAGAACCTGCACACCCTGGACAGCCTGCGTGTGTTCAACGACAAGGTGAGCCCGCAGCCTGCACTCATGGCAGCAGTTAGAGCTGATAGAAAAGGGGAAAAAGCCCAACTTTGTCCTTGTGAACACTCATTAAGCAACTAAACCTGAAGATTACATTAGAAATTGTTTCACTTGGGTGGTATCCACAGACAAAGATGTGGAGAGAAGCTGTCATTATTCTGTTCGAAACTGGAGCAGAAATGTCCAGGTGTGATCTGTGAGAAAGTGTTTGATATTTTCCTGTAACCTCTTAAAAGAACTGTTCTGTCACTTAAACAAAAATCTCAACAAACTTGAGATATACTGAGTAACTTTCAGTGAGGTGCTCTTGTGTTTTATCTTTGTGGGTCAGAGCCCAGAAGAAGTGTTCATGGAGATCAGGAGACCGCTCGAATGGCACTGCAAGCAGATGGATCATTTTGTTGGGCTGAATTTCAACTCCAACTTTAACTTTGCACTAGTGGGACATCTCCTGAAAGGTAGGACTTCATACTGCTCTTTGAGATGAGCACTTGTACTTGAGGAATAAAAACAAGTCAAGGGATAAAGGGGCCAAACTGGGTGGTGGATTTTAAGTAATTTGGATTACAGAGTAGGTACAGATTTAAACAGTCTTGGATTAAAGGACTTTGCCAGGTTTCCTTTATAGTCTTCTGTGAAGGTCTTTAGTGCTGCTGCTGAAAGTTACGAACTGTCACAGGGTGCAGACCTTCATTTGCTGCACTCTTTTACTTCTTCCTCCAAGAATGTGTCTCTTTGCCTGTGCTCAGGCTCACCAATTTTTTTAGCATACTGATTTTCGAGATAACAGATACAATGTATTTACAGACATTTGAAATGATGCAGCTTTGAGGGGAGGGACAGAAAGCATTAGTCTTAAATGTGCCATTTCTGGTAGCACTGTGCTCTCTTACCCTTGAGATGGAATGTCTGAGGATGTGCTGGAAAATATTTATAAATGCTTTCAGAATATTAGTGCTTCATAAATACGGATTGAAAAGTTAAATACAATCTTTTGTTTCTCAGGGTACAGGCATCCTTCCCCTACCACTGTAGCAAGAACAGTGAGGATTTTGCACACACTCCTTGCTCTGGTTAACAAACACAGGAACTGTGACAAGTTCGAGGTGAATACCCAGAGCGTGGCTTACCTGGCAGGTAATGAACCAAACCTGCTTTCCAGTCTGGGCTGACTGAAAAGGAGTGGATTATTGTGGAATTCCTTCAGGTTCAGGTTGTTAGAATTGTACCAGCACAAAGAAAACTTGTAACTGGTGGACAGGAGTGTGGGCAGGGTGGGCACATCAGGAAGGCTTTTTGGGAACTGAGGGCTCTGCCAGCACAGCACCTCCTCTGCAGCTTTGGGACTTCTTCAGGAAGGCTGGAGGTTTCTTGGTGTAAATACTCCAGTGTGTGCCTGAGAGCTTCAGGTTTCTAGTGATCTGGACATAAAAATTATGACCATGTGAGGGCAAATGTGTAAATCTTGTCATTGTAACTGGATGGGGAACATAATTCTTTTTAAACAACCTGCTTTTAATCTGTACATTTCCTAAGGTGTAACTGCAGCTCAGTGGTGTTGATGTAAATGAACACTGATGTATGCAAAAAATGCAAATGGATGGAATATTGTTTCTGTTGTTCACTGCATTCCTGCTGTGGAAAGCTTCCTCTCCCTTTGTTTGGCTCTGCAGCCCTGCTGACGGTGTCCGAGGAGGTGCGGAGCCGCTGCAGCCTCAAGCACAGGAAGAGTCTCTTGCTGACAGACGTCTCAATGGAAAATGTTCCTATGGATACATACCCCATCCATCACAATGACACTAGCTATAGGTTGGTTGTCTCACTTTTAGATGAGTTACCCACATTGCAAAGCCTGTTTCCTTTAGTAAGTGATCTGTGGTGTGCTGGGAACTGAACCCCACTGATGGCACTGAGTCCATGGGCTGTGATGAGCAGTTTGCTCCTTACACTGGGATCAGGAGTCACAGAGAAATTTGGATGTAGAATTTGTACTGATCTAATTTTCAGAGCTTAACTGCTCTGGAGGCTGTTAAACCTTTTGCTAAATCTTTCTACAAGACCTGATTTAATCTCATTTATATTTTAGAAGAACATTTTGTTTGTCCTTTTAAGAGCTCCAGGGCATATACTTGTCTGTGTCACTGGGAAACCTTGACACCTTGTTACAGCCTGTGTGCAGCCAGAGAGATCAGCCAGGAAATCAACTGGAAGTGCCATGGAGAGCCTGTGTCCTCAACAGGAAGCACTTCACTCAGGATCTCTCTTTTTAGCACTGAGATTGGAGTAGCTGATTACTAAATATGTTTCATCTTGCCCCATAGGCTGATTTGCTTGTGTTCTTTTCATTGCTTTATTTTTTTATCTCTTCAGCATCACATTCACATCAGATTGTTTGTTTCCACTAGCTCAGACATCTTTGCAAGCAAAGTAATTACTATTTCTCAGTATGTATTTTGGGGAGATTAACCTGGTAGGAAAGATGGGTTTAAGAAAGGATAGTTTGGCTGTTTGGAAAACCTCTGCCTAAATAGCACAGTTTTAAGATTTTCTTAATTGAATTTCTCTGCACTTGCAGGACACTAAAGGAAAACCAGCCCTGGTCATCCCCCAAGGGGTCAGACAGACACCTGGCTGCCAGTTACCCAACAGTGGGACAGATCAGCCCTCGCACCCGGAAATCCATGAGCTTGGACATGGGGCAGCCTTCACAAGCCAACACTAAAAAGCTTCTAGGTTATTAACATAACTAATTTATTGGTCTGTCTACAGAATACCCTGGGAAGCGTTACTGGAGAAAAATTGTTTTAGTTATGACTTTAAGGGCTTATTCCTCATTCAGAGGAATAAGTGCAGTTTCTGCAAAATGCAAATTTCAGGGCACTGGACAGTTAAAGAGGACTTTTGGTTATGAGGGGGGAGCGAGAGCAATGCTCAAAATGTGCATGTTGAAGTGGACAAAAAAAGATATTCCAGATGCTGAAGATTACTAGTGCCAGTTTTGTGCTCCCAGCCCTTTCCAGCAAACCCAGGAAGTGGATATTTAGCTGCTCCATTGAGTGCTGTGGTTGGGGCTGGAGGAGATGGTCCCAGAACACGGCAGATGTGTGTAAACAATCTGATTTTTACTCATGGCTTCTCAGTGCATCATGTTTACAACAAACTCGTGTATCAGAGGAACGAGCTGAGTTGCTTTCCAGAACTTGTGGAAGCCCTTTGGCATTACACAGGTGGAAGAAGAGGGGCATTTCCTTCATTCCAGCCCTTTCCTGCTTCCTTTTCAGTAACCACGTCCTGGCATGTGTATTCTGTGTGTGGGGGCCAGGAGTCCATGGCATGCCCCCCTGACTAATTGCATGCTCCCTCCTGTGTATTGTGAAGCACTTTGGAAGCTGTGATGGAGAGCGGCATGGTGTGATCGTATTTTCTGTCCCATCCCTGAAAATGGTGAAAAGGTCCCCAAATTCCTGTCAACACATGGTAGATAGGGGAGTAGCTTGGCCAGAAAATCAGAAGAAGTTAGAATATGGATTTAGGTTTAATGTTTTTAATTGCCTGATAAATTGTTTTTAGGTACAAGGAAAAGTTTTGACCATTTGATATCGGACACAAAGGCTCCTAAAAGGCAAGACATGGAATCTGGAATCACAACGCCTCCCAAAATGAGGAGAGTAGCCGAAAATGATTATGAAATGGGTGAGACACAGGACTAACATTTTAAGAATAATACTAATTATAAACGCTTTGTATATCTATACAAAGGACTATTTCTAAATTCAGTGTTCATTTACCAAGGTTACTCCATGGTGAGGGAGAAGCACCTTTCTTAGCAATGGCTTTTGCAGGGTGCAGCCTTCATATCTCTGGCAGCTGCATTGGAGCTGCTCAGTTTACAGGTGCAGAATCAGGGGCAGCTCTAAAGGACTGCATACAGGAGTGCAATGAAATAAATAGCATTTGGCTTTCTATAAGTTAATAAGCCCCAGCTGCAAATTCCTGCAGGAGATGGAACGTGAGCTGATGCCTGGAATGCCTCTCTTCATCTTCTCCCCCATCTGCTTCCTGTGCCCCCACCCCCAATTGCAATGCAAGACCAGGGTTCTTCTCTTGTATCTGCCTGACCCCGAATTTGGTACTTACACCCCTGGGCCTGTATTTCACTGAAGAGGAAATTGGGGTTTTTGTTTGCCATCCGATAACACATCCCATGTAGTGGTCCAGTGCTGCTGCATTACAGCGCAGTCGTTGCTTTGACCTTTGTGACAAGGCCGGTGAATGCCGAGGTTTGCACATGACTGACTCTGTTGTGCAGAACCTGATTCTGTCTTGCTTTGGGTTTATTTTGCTCTGGATGAGTTGCTCTTTTTTATCTGGCAGAAACCCAGAGAATATCACCACAGCAACACCCACACCTCCGGAAAGTTTCCGTTTCCGAGTCAAACGTCCTCCTGGATGAAGAAGTTCTGACTGACCCAAAAATTCAAGCACTGCTGCTTACAGTTCTTGTAAGCTTTCTTCTGTGTGTTGTTTGCTATTTTCTGATGTCCTTTTGTCTCCCAGCAAAACAAACACGTTCCTTGGAGTGTTTCCTGCCTGAGTTTTATGACACGCTATTTTGTATAATAAAAGGTTATTGATATCTTATAGTTTAAAAGAAATGAGCATTATTGGAATCCCAGCATAATTCAGTTTAAAAGTCATTAACTAGTAATAGAGGTGCAGTCTGATAGCACTTTCTTCAGCTGTACCACTGCAGTTCCCACTCCAGGTACGATTCAGAAAGACTCAGTTTTGTAAAAAACTGTCCAGATACATTTATTGCCAAAATACTAGTTGTTGCCAATTGGTTCTGTTGTTTCTCAATAGAGACATAAATCAATCTTTTGTAATGCTGCTTTCTGCTAGTCAGAAATCTTAAACCCTTTAAAGCTTAAAACCTTTAAGCAAAGGCTGCAACCACCCAGGTGAACTAACGGCTCCTTCCCTGCCAGGCCACGCTGGTGAAATACACCACAGACGAGTTCGACCAGCGCATCCTCTACGAGTATTTAGCAGAAGCCAGTGTTGTCTTCCCAAAGGTCTTTCCTGTTGTGTGAGTACCTGAAGTTCTGGTTACATTAACTCTGTACCTGGCTCTTCTTTAGAGGTCTCTGGTCCAGGACAAGCATCTACAAGGCACTTGCTTGTGTGGAGGTTACAAGCTGCAGTCTGTCCATGCTGGTTGATTTTAATTTGTCCCGAGTGTTTCAAAGCTGATTTAAAACCTAGTGCAGGGGCTCTTTGGGTGTTTCTTCAGACACCTGTTGTAGTTTTGCTGGAGTGAATGTGTGTAAAGGAAACCCAGCTGTCAGAAGTCAAGGTGAACAGGCATTCACAACTGACCTGAGCACATCATCAGAGTTGTCATGGAACAGAGTTAGGAATTGTGTTCTGAAATCACTGGGGAGATGAAAATCCCACCTGAACTGCTGTTTGCTAAAGTCACTTGGGAACTGCAGGTTTATTTTATTTAATGACCAAAAACTAAGCCACCTCTCCTTTCCTCAGGCATAATTTATTGGATTCCAAGATCAATACCCTTTTATCGCTGTGCCAGGATCCAAACTTGTTGAATCCAATTCATGGGATTGTGCAGAGTGTTGTGTACCATGAGGAGTCTCCACCCCAATACCAAACGTCCTATCTACAGAGTAAATATTTTATCTTTTTTTTTTTTTTTTTTTAAGTAGTGCTGTACTGGGAGCACTCTCTGGCGGCTCTGTCAGGTGAGAGCTGGGCTTTTATGGTGGTATTCCATTTGTTGTTGCAGGTTTTGGATTCAATGGGCTGTGGAGGTTTGCTGGCCCCTTCTCCAAGGTAAGAGCTCTGTGGGGGTCTGGACTGGCCTTTCTGGGGCACATTGGTTCTGCAGGAAAGATGCTCATAAGGAGCACCACTCACTTATGAATGAACAGAGAATGTCAGGGGCACCTCTAGGACTAAACTCAACCCTGGGCCTGCAGCAGGTGCTGGGATAGATAAGTTACCAGAGCGGGGTAAAAGCAGCCAGGTGTGTAAGTGCAACTTTCCTGCTCCCAGGGTCACTTTATTACGTGTGTCTTACAGGGTAGGGGGTTAATTTGATAAGTGATGATTCCACGAGGCTAAATTTTGTGTTGGAGCAGAGGCAGTGGAGCACTGCCCATGTGTCCGGCCATCCCAAGGGAAGTGGCCCAGGTGTGGGGCTGGGGCAGGGGCTCTGCAGCCCCTCTTGCTGCCCCTGGGCTCCCACGCACTGGGGTCACACTGACGCCTGGTCTGCAGTGTGTACATTTAGATTGGTCTGGACAAGATCACTCAAGTCAGTTTGTAATTACAGATACATCAAATGCTCTTAAAAATTTGCAGGCGAAGCAGTGGGACTTGAGGGTGAGCTCTGGAGCAAAGCTCAAACTGACAGGAAAGTACAAAGGAAAAAACAATCTATTTTCCCCCCATCTCCCACAGCAAACCCAAATCCCAGACTATGCTGAGCTCATAGTGAAGTTCCTTGATGCCTTGATTGACACGTATTTGCCTGGAATTGATGAGGAAACCAGTGAAGAATCTCTCCTGACCCCCACATCTCCATATCCTCCGGCGGTGCAGAGCCAGCTCAGCATCACTGCAAACCTCAACCTCTCCAACTCCATGACCTCACTTGCCACTTCCCAGCACTCTCCAGGTCAGTGCCTGTTCTGGTACCACCTGGGTGGGGGAAATGTGGGAATTTCCTGGTTTAGGAGGCTCGCTGGCTCTTCGGATGTGTTTATGCATCAAACATTGGTGCATTGTGGAGTCAAATGAATATTAAACTGTTCCTGAGCTATTACCCTGTTGGTTCAGATCCTGGATTTTATCCATCACAAAAGCTGTCTCCTGGGTCGCTCCATGTGAAGGGAAGAACATTAAGGGCATCAGAACAGCAGCACCTTCATGTGGAACATGTGCAGCAGTGAGAGCTTGAAAAACTAATAAATATAAACATACAGTCAAGGTAATTTGCTAGGAGAAAAGGCTGATCTGGGCACTGCAAGGTGTAGCATATGTTGGGAAGAATAATCCCTCAGTGCCCAGCAGACTGGTGTGGGCTGACACTGCTCCAGTTGCCTGTGTGATCCAAGGCCAGTGCTCACACGGGCATTGCGCTGGGGTCGGGCTGTGCCTTCCAGGAAAAAGAGTTCATGTGGGTCCTTTAGACTGTTGTATTGCCAGAAATATGCTGATGGTGAAGTAAGGGTGTGCAGAAAAAGTACAGTCATCAGAGGCAGTAAATGGATAAAAATACCCAGCTTCTGGCATGGGAGAAGGGAATTGCAGGGGAATGCGGAGGTGAAATTAAACAGCAAAGATTTGCAGGGTGAAAATGAGTAAAGAGTTATTCAGTACAGCAGCACAAGCCAGAGAAATTAAATATAGGAAGAAAATAGAATTTATATCAAAGAAACCTACATGAAGACTCATGAAGTGGCTTGGGAGGGGTGGCTCATATATTGAGGAAATACTTTACTTTTTAAATAAATATTATACTGTGGGATATTTCTTCAGTGATGATTTAACTTCTGCAGTTCTGAACACTCACATCAACCAACCTTTTATTTCTGCCTCATTTCTAACCTTGATGGAAGGCCAAAACCCCCTTGTACTGAGGGATAGCCTTTACAGAGGTGTTGCTGGCTGGGCTTGGCTCTGTGCAGGAATCTGCCCTGGCTCACAAGCACTGGGATGGTTTGTTCAGGGTGCAGAGGAGCAGCAGGGGTAAGGCAGGGCTGTTGGAATGATTTGGGGACAGGGGTTTCTTTGGGAGCAGACCTTGCTGTCAGTGTAGAAGGACATTTGGGCAGCACCTTTCCATTTGGAACACCGCATGGGTTGCAGCTCCAGCAGTTCGTTTCCAAGGATGAGGTGATGGTGCAGGATTGAGCTCTCTGCAAGGGAAAGAAGCATTTTGCTCTGTAAATGTCCTCCTTCCTTCTGCCCCACTTTCCATTCCCTCTTCTTTACAAGCTGAGAGGAAGGAATTAATCCAGCTCGTCAAACATTCCTTCCAAGTGCTGTGCAAACAGATGGCTTTTGTCAAAGGCTGGTTAAGAGTCTCCACAAACAGAGTTGGGAACTAGGGAACTGGTTCAGGTTAATAGTGAGTCTGAAACAACACACTGGCATTCTGAGCACTGTTTGCTTGGAAATTAAATTTCAAACACCAGTGTGAAGGCCACGTGTTCAGCAGCACTGAGTTAAAAGAAACATTTTCAGCCAACTGCATTTTTTTTATTATGGCTACAAATACTAAGTTGCAGATACATGAAAATTTCATTTCTTGCATCTGGAAACAACTAGGCAGGATCATTGTTTATAAATGTTTTGTCTGTCACCATCTCTGTTTCTTTCCCTCCCCGTCCCTGTCTCATGGACATTATTCACTTACATTTATTTCTTTCATTCTGTGTCTGTGAAGCTTCTCTGCCTTGCTCTAAGTCTGCAGTTTTCATGCAGCTGCCTCATCCAGGTACTTTCTTCTTTCATCATATTTGCACGAAATGCTGCTTGAGCTGCGTTAGGGCCGGGCTGTGGCATGAGGAGCAGTTTCTGACACGGGAATGGCTTCAGCAAGTGCTAAGCTGGTGCATTTCTTGGGGGATGCCAGTAATACCTGGTGGTAGAGCAGACAAATTCACCCACAGCCTTGAGAATAAATCTGGTAACAGACAAGTGGATGCTTAATACTGGAAATCACTCTGCTGCACGTGTGAAGCTAAAATGAACTGTTTGGTGTGAGCTCTAGATTCACCAGGACTCAGCTCTGGCTGCAGGGGCACACGGGCAAACAGACATGAGTTCTTTGGACTAAACTGCAGCAGACAGAGGTGCAGTAAATCAGGAGCTGCACACTTCTGCATTGCTGCCTTGTGTGGAGAAGTAAGAGAAAGCTGCAGAAGAGGGTTTTTTGCTCATGCCCATGGGTTGTCCCTGTCCTCAGCGTAGTTTGGGGGTTTTGTGCTGCCGCCCACACAAGGAGAGGATGGTGCAGCCTCTGCAGGGTGTTCTTTGTTCTCACTAATGCCAACGCCAATCAATTTCTTGCACATAATTGTGGATATGTCACTTACAGGAACAGAACTTTGTTCTAACCTTTGTATTTGCTGTCAGACATCCCAACTTTTGCTGCTGATTGTACTTGCATCCTCACCAGACAGACACAGTGTGGCAGCTACACAGAGAGGCTGCTGCAGGGGGGTTAACTCTCAGCAGTTCCAGCGTAGAGAGCAACAATGGATCGGGAGCACGTGTGCACTAAGCTCAGCTCGGGGCTTTGGGTGTGCAGTGACAGTGCCCGAAGCCATTGCTGAGGGCTCTAATGCCAGTGGGGTCTTCACTAAAGCACTTCAGTTTTGAGGTTTGTTTGATAGGAGACTTTTAGCAAAGCATAACAGAGTTTTGCTCTGCAGGACCTTGTCCCAGCCTCACCTCCTCTGTGCCTGTTTCCTGTCAAGACCCTCCTTAGGAAACTCTTTCTTTACTCATTAAGAGTGAATTTAATGGTTTGTTTTGCGTTTTCCTCCTTCCCTCACTTAAGCAGACTTTGGTTTTCAGCAGGACACCAAGTTTTCTTGGTTTTACTCTCCCTTTGCTCTCTGCTGGCTCCACAGGCTCGAGGGCAGGAGCGAGCGGCTCAGCAGCCCTTACCTGCCACAAATCGTATTTGATTCTTTTCAAACACGTCCCGGCGGTGCCGGGCGGGCGGAGCTCGGCGGGGTCCGGCCCCCTCTGGGACCCGCCCCTCCGGCATTCCCGCGGCTGGGGCGGCTGGGGGCTGCCGGCAGCGGGACTCAGCGCGGCCCCTGTGTCTCCGCAGGGATCGACAAGGAGAACGTGGAGCTCTCGCCCACCGCCGGCCACGCCAACAGCGGGAGGATGCGCCACGGCTCCGCCAGCCAAGTGCAGAAGCAGCGAAGCGCCGGCAGCTTCAAGCGTCACAGCATCAAAAAGATCGTGTGATTGTCGCTTTTTAATTTTATTTTTTATTTTTGGACCTGATGACACGCGCGGCCCCTCGCGAAGGGCCCTCCACCTGGTGTGATGCTGCACTTGATCTGTACAGTTCCCATCCCGCCAGCCGCGTTGCCAGATGATCAACTCCTGACCCACTGCCTGAGTTAACGCCTTCATCCCCCCGTGTTCGGTTTCAGCCGGTGTTCCAGAACCACGCGTGTGCCCCGGGGGAGGTTGGAGTTCTGTAGCGCTGCAAAGCCGCGTCTTGTCTGAATCCAAAGCCATTTCCCAGCCCCGCCGTGTGTCTGTTCTGGCCTCGGGTGTTCCTGCTAAGGGAAGTGTTGATCCTTAACCCTGTTTGCACACCTCAAGGTAGTGGCTTCCTGAGCCGGGGAAGTTTCTCTAATCCTGGTTTTAATCCAAACCTGTAAGATTTTAGCTGTGTACTTTTTTTTACCACACTGAGAAGTTCATGATAGCTGCAGTACAAGGCGCTTAACAGAAGTGGTGATTAGGTTAAATTTCAGGTAATTAGCAATAAAGGGGAGAGGAAAAGGAGGCTGCAGGAGTCCCTCATTCCCCAGACCAGGCTTCACACGCTTGGACTGTACATGGACCAGACTGGACAAACTGGCTTTTTTCCCCAAGCTTTTTTTTTTGTTTTGCTGTACTTTATCTGCCCTGAGGAGGTTGTACAGGGGAAAATCCCTGGGAACTGACCCTTGGGCTGTCATTGTAGCACCTGCTTTAGTTCTGCCCTTCCCAACAATGCACACCTTCCAGAGCTCCTGGCAGAATATCTAGTAGGGAATGGAGGGGAAATGGAGTAGATTCATCCCAGCTCTGGGGGATAGTATGTGGCAAAGCTGCCCCTGTGCTGCCCGAGCAGGGACAGAAACAGCCACATTGCTCAAGGTACATGAATTTAAATTAACTGACACTGTGTCCAGTCCCAGGGCCGTCTGGCAGAGTCACCTCCCGGGGCGGGTTCGGGGTCCTGCGGGGGTCACACAAGCCTGAGGTGCTGTCACTGTCAGGGCTGCGGGTGGCAGTCGGCACCGGCGCCTGGGGACGCGCACCGCCGCCGTGCTGGCAGGGGAGGGGGCGGTGCTGGTGCTGCTGTGGGGCCCAGTGCTGTCACGGGGGCTGCTGCTGGTCCCGCTGTGGGTGCCGCTGCCCCGCGGGCACGTGCAGGGTGGCTGAGTTTGGGCTGAGTTCAGGCAGGGGCTGCGTCCCTGGGGGCTCACACAGCTCCTGCTCAGAACCAGATCCGCTTCCCAGTTTCAGATCCCTCTGCTGTGGTAGGAATTAACAATCCTTCAGTGGCTTTAAAGGAAAAAAAAAAAGTATATCCATTAGGTAAAAGCTAGTCCTCCAGTGCAATCGTTAGTGGCTTTCAGTAAATCAAACTTCACAGCTAAATTATTAGAGAATGGTACAATTAAGGGTTCCGATTTTATTGCTATAGCACATAATTCCCATGTATCCACACAGTAACAATGTAACATTTATGTAAATAAAAATACCTTTATTGTATTGATTCATAAAATAACAATTTCTTTAATTTGTTTACAGTCCTGGAAAAACTATGAACACAAACTTCATATGCAAATAGTTTGCCAAAACAAGAGGAAAACTTAGAATTAGCAGTCATGGAATAAACAGGTTAGAAAGATGAACTGGTGCAATTAACCAAATCCCCTCACTCGGGTGGTGCAGGCGCCAGGGCAGGAACATGGTCACTGGTGACACAGAGTGGGGTCCGAGCAGGGCCGTGAGGCTGAGCTGGGCTCAGGGACAGAGCAGGGGCTCAAGCCTTGGCTTTGGGGTCCCCAGGTTAGAAACCATTGTCACCCCACAACTCAGATTGTGAGGAGCCACCCCTGGTGTCACTGGGGTTTGCACTGGGTTGTGCCCAGTCGAGCTGGTTCCAGCCCTTCCCGTTTTGCTGAGGACAAGGAATTGTAGAAGCCTGAGGATTTGGAGGTGGGAGGAAAACAAGAATCTCTTGTAAAGGTGGTGTGCTGTTTTCAGTTGTTTGTCGTATGAGCAGGTCTGCAAACAGGAACTGCCCAACTGATTTTGTTTGGGCAGAGAGCGAGCCCTTCAGTGTTGTGCATTGCCCATGTCAGAAGTGTCCCTCCATCAGAACTGATGTGTTTGTTCTCTGCAGCACAGAGATGTGAGAGCAGAGGGGACAGGGATGAAAGTCACCTTCCCTGTGAGAACTACTCCAGGCTCTCAGTCCCAGCTGAAAAACTCGTCTCTTCATAAAGTCAGTGAACAAAACTGAATTTCCTCTTTTCCTGGAAAGAGGGAGTCGGTTGGAGTTTTCCCTGTATGAGAGATTCATTGAGAGGGCCTGGGCCCTGGCAGAGCAGGGGTGTCAGACACCTGTGCCAGGTAATGGGGGTGGAATTGGGGTGTAAGGACTGCTGATGGCCAAGGTTTAATTTGGGATTGTGTGTGCCCCAAGAGACAGGGACATTGTCTTCTAGTACTGGTGCTTGGGAAGCTCGTGCTTGGCTCCTAGGGAACCATGGCCTTTGTGTAATGATTAAACTCCCATCAGTAATTAGTTGTTGAGTGCCTTACTGTCACTGCATCGCTCTCCCGCTCCCTCCAGCAGCCGCTGCTGGGATTTGCCTCTTTTTCTTTCTCACGTCCTCCTTCCTTTGTTCTTTCCCCGTTTGAGCACTCTCCACCCTGCCCATTCCATCCCTGGGAGCGCTGCTCCCATCCCGGGCTGCTCCATCCTTTCTCCACCTGCTGCTCTGTTCTCTGGTGACCAGCAGGTTGTTGCTGGTGACAGTGTAGGTGTGAGCCCTGACCTGACACGCAGGAGCCCCATCCCAGGGTCCCCAATGCCGCTGCACTCCAGACAGCCCGCGGGCTGCTGGCAGTGGCTGCTGCTCCAGGCTCTGCTGCAGGGCTGGAGCTGCAGCCCCAGAGTCCCTGTGCTCTGACATGAAAACTTAAGATTCAGAAAAATCCAGTTGGAACACGTGGACCATGTAATGCCCTCCTGGGGAGCATGTGTGACCCCCCCGGCTCAGAGCCCGTTCCCGGCCCGCACTGACCACAGCTCAGTACTGTAAAGACAATTAACATTCTGTTTGTGTTTGTATTTTCCCTGACTTAAAGATAACGCAGTAGTATTTGAATAGTGCATAACCTACCTGTAATGATGCCGATGTTTCTGCTTTACTGTGCATGAGGTTTCCCAGGACAGGGAACGTTTCACTGAGTCTCGTGGGCTGAGCCCCCGGCGCGTGCCGGGGCTGGCTCTGACCCGGGTTGTAGGTTTTAGGGCTTCTTCTGTTTCATTCTAAGGTTAATTTTTTCCGATGTCACAAAGCACGTCCTATTGTTATGCAACAAACCACAGACAGTCACTCAGAGTGTTGGTCCCACCTTTTTTTTTATGCAGTATATTCACCTGTAAATAGTTTTTGTGTAAAATTTGACAGAAAAGTATATTTACTACACTGTAAATACATGTGACAATATATTGTATTATTTTGCTTTTTTTGTAAAGCAGTTAGTTGCTGTATATGTATAACATACAAATTTGATTATTCTAGTGTTAGTAACTGTTAACTACTCCTCCTCCCTCCTGGTGCGTTACATCATTTAAACCAGAAGCTGTGTACGACACACTCACCCCGTGTATGATCTCACTGCTTCCATCCGGCCTCGGCTTCCAAAGGGTTTCCGTGATCCCAGTCCTGGTCATGCCGTAAAACCGAGCGTGTGAGCCTGGAGACCCCGCTCGTCCCAGCGCCGGTGGGAGCTGTGGGTCAGAATGGTGGAAACCTGGTTTCAGATAATTATTGTTCACCCCATTCTCCCCTCATGTATGTACTTCCCCCTTTTTTTTGAAGTAAAATGTAAATTCAACCTGCTCCCAGTTGTTTGAAGGTCATTCCCGGGCGCTGCGGGGTGAAGGTGGTGTACACCGATGTCCTCTCTCTGTTGGGACAAGTTTGGGTGGGCTTTTTGGGGCTGAACCAAGGGATCCGGCCCAGTCCCAGACCCAACCCCCCACTTTTTCTGGGGAAAATTAAGATTCCAGTTAAAATCCAGTGTCTGGGGTTTGTGTTCCCAGACTGGTGCTGCTCTGGGTGTGGGATCCTGCACAGATCTAAGATTGCCTGCGGTGACTGAGGAAGAAGAAAGCCCATTGTCATGAATTTCATGTCACTTCAATAAGATTATCATAACTGAATAATAAATCAGAATATTTCTTTTTAAAATGTAAATTTAATATTGTAATAAAACAGCTGCTTGGTCTTTAAAGAACAATTCAGTATAATTTGTCTATTTGAGCTTTTTTAGCCTAGAAGCTTGAGGTTTCAGCTGTCAGGCAACTTCTCTGACAAAAGATTAATCACATCTATTTTTCTTTTAGGGGGGATACATTACTTTCCCATTAAAAATGTATAAGTACTTATATTCTGGCTTTGTGAATCGTAAAAGGATGTAAAGACACATTAAAGTGTGACTGCATTGACTTCTTCTGAGACATCTTATTGTTCCTGCACGGTGAACAGACAGACCTGCAGACACCTGGACAGGTGATTCCCGTCGTGCTCCTGGTGCCAGCTGGGGCTGCACGAGTGGAAGAGCAGCAGTGTGTGAACTGTTAAATTTAATTTTCTTTACTTCAGAGGAAATGTTCCTTAGTTCTGAGTTGGACCTGGAGTGGGAGCCAGGCAGGAGCCAGCCCCTGAGCAGCACCTGCTCAATCACTGCTGCCAAAAACATTCCTAAAGTTCCTCTTTTGGACAGTCAAGCCTCCTTGCTGCTTGAGATCACAAATACACTGTAGCCACAGGGAGGGAATGAAAGGAAAGTTTTATTTCAGTTACGTATGCAGTTGGAAAAACTGTATTTAGGGGAAAATTGCACCATTGGAGCGGGCAATTCTGTCTAAGGAAACGGCTTCAAAACCCCTGCCCAGCTGATGCGGCTGAAATATTTTACAAAGGAAAATAATAAAGTAAAAATGCAGAACTTACTTATCTTAGGGTATGAATTCTGTTCTGGAGCTAAAAACTGCACAAGGAGGAAAAGAAAGAAAGTTGTTCATGGCTGACCCCAGGATGGCTCAGAGCTGTTGGTGAAGGTGCCCCAGCACTGTCCCAGGTGAGATGGGCGATACCTGTTCCCTTAGGTCCTGTCATAGGATTGGATTCTGCCTGGTCACTTATGCCATTACCAAATGCGTTTCATGTGTCCGTGCTCCCTCAGCCCCCTCTGAGGACAGGGGACAGAACACCTGAACTCAAACAGCTCTGAGGTGATGGATGAGTCACCTGTGTCACAGAACTAACGGCCAAAGCCGCCCTCCTGCAGCTGTGCAGTGCTGAGTCCCTCTCAGAGCAGTGAAATGCCTTCCCCGCTACTGGAGTTAGGATTTTCAGGTGTGAATCCTTTGTGCCTTGCAACAGCGGCTCCTCGGTTGGCTGCTCCTCTGCTGAAGCTCTCAAATGAAAATCACTCCCAGGCTTGTGTGGGTGGAGAGCGTAGAAAAACAATTACCATGATGTGACTTGTTCAAACAAGTATGGGTTTGTTCTTCAAAGGAATCGTGAAAAAACCTGATGACGGGATCTTCTGGGATATTTAAATGACAGTGCTATAAATAGCCAGGAGTAACTATGTGCTCAAGAAAACCCCCCTGAACTATTAAATTGTATTTTAATATTTTTTTCTCATAGCATACTGTCCTTCAGACAAACTGGAAATATCTGTTTTGCTGCTTCCACCCCCAGTTAGGAACTGGGAGAGTGAGGTCTGCCCCGGAGAGCTGGCTGTGCAGCAAGACACGGTGCATACGCTGAGGAGCTGCTCATCCAACCCTCCTCCTCCTCCTCCTCCTCAGGCTGTGAGGACACGGGGCAATGAAATGGCCAGGTCCACAAGAGGCTTCAGCTGTTCTGGTCCCACTGTGTGTCTGACACAGGCTGTGGCTGTGACCTTGACAAATCCCTGAATGTTTGACCACCAGGCACCATAAATGCTGGAATTGCCCAACAGTAACAGCCAAGTTACTGTTGTAACTTCCAAGAATTCCAAGCTGGGAATTCTTAACGGACAAACTTCTGAGATCCTCAGATTAGTGACATCAAAAGGGCAAAGTCCCCACACCGATGGATTTTTTCCACTTTTATGTGTGGCACAATTTGTAGTTTTTAAGTGGGTATTTAGTATTAACTCCCAACTGCTCTAAACAAAAAGATTTGAGGCAAATCAGGAACTTTCACAGAAAAATACTTACACGAATCGGTGATTTAGGAAGGGCAATCCTGCTTATACAGGACTGTGATTTCTCCAAGTTACTCATTTATGCTCTCACGTACCAACTGCCTGCTGCGGGCACGTGTCAATAAACAGCGGGCAGGTTTGGCTTCAGCCAGCCTGGCCAGCGCAGCCCTGAGCTCCCCCGTGCCTGCAGTGACGGCGTGTGCAGCAGGTTTGTGCAGCATTACCTGGTGCAGAGGGTGCTGCTCACACCCAGTGAGCTCTGGGAACAGCAGTGGCTCTGCAGGATGAGCCCGGGGTACTGCAAAGGGAGGAGGCTGACTGGGGCTAATCTGTGACTGCCGGACGAACAGAAAGCTCAGGCTCTCAAGCTGGAAGGAGCCTTGAAGTGCTTTCCTGCACTGCTGCGGCCACCAGTGGATACCCCCAGGAGCTGCTCTGGTTTATAACTCACTCTAGCTCCGCTGCTCCCTGGCCCAAAGCATGAGCCACCTCTCCCTGACCTACTGCTTCCCTCTGACTTTGCTGCTAAAGTTCCAAAAGATTTAAAAAAGCAGCTGAAGTTGTTCCACTGGGAAATCCAGAGCCACCTGTCCCCACAGAGACAGGTCCAGTGACAATCGCAGAGCAGTCTCCTCAGAAGCCCCAAAGCAGCACAGCATCCTGTGCCCTCTGAGCTGCCTGGCTGGCTGCATGGGAAGGAGCAGCACCCACAACACCTGGCTCCTGCCACTCCGTGTGCTACCATGCAACTCCGCTGGATTGTTTGGAGAGAGGATGCACCACTCCCAAACAACTCTTCCCACACAGACCCAGGGTGGAGGCCTAGCCCCTCCCGCTGTCACAGTAACACAGAATTCCCAGTGATGCCCCGCAAGGGTCAGCACACTCTTCCCAAGACCTGGCTTCTGCTTGGGCTGCTCCTGCCACACCCTGGGGCCTTTCCCTCTCTCACCAGCCTCCTCTGGAAATTCCCAGCCTCCTTAGAACAGCATCAACGATTTCCCAGAGTCTCCTCCGAGTGCCTTGCCTACAGTTGTCCTGGAATCTGCTGTCACACAGCCCACAGAGCGTGGCAGTGCCAGCGCTGACCAGCCGTGCTTCACTACTGTGTATCCCCCCAAAACCTCAGAGGTTCCTTGGGACACAGAAATCATTTACACAATGGATCTTCTGTAAGGATGCCAAAAGCCCTGGCGGGAAATGTCACAAGTATTACACAACAACGTGAAAAGTCTCTATTAATTCCAACTTGGTACTGCTGGAGCTGAGCAGTAACCTTGCCTGAACACAGATTTGCATTTCTCATTGCAGTTCCAATCCATTGCTGTAGCTTCTGGCTAATATTTGCTCACTGATGTGTCACCACCAGCCTAACGTTTGTGTAAAATTCTGTCTAAAGCTCAGATTCAGTGCTCGCGTGTCTGGCTGTGTTAGCAGGCAATGAGGTGCTCTGGCTCCGGGGCCGGGCAGGCGGAGGATGCTGTAGCAGCTTTCAACAGCAGTGACAGGAGCCACTCCAAACGATTTGTGGAGGTGCCCAAGGCCCGACCGGAACACCTGGCAGAGGCCGGGCAGGGAGCGGGGCTGTGGGAAACAAACCCGCATCAGTGCAGCGGCCGGGAGAGGCCCGGGATGCGGGACACGGCGGGAGGGGGCCGGGCTGGGCCTCGGCGGCCGCACGGAACTCGTCTGCGCCCGTCCCGCGACTACCGCGGGAGAGAGGGAGGAGGGGAGGGAGGCGGCGCGTCCGGACTGTCTCGGAGGCTCGGCCGCTGGAACGATCTCGGCCGGCAGCACCGGGCCCGTCCCGAGCGCTCCCTCAGGCGCCGCCACCTCAGGGCACGGGGCGGGGCTGCGCGCGCGCGCGGGAGTCTCGCGGGGAGCGGCGCTCTCGCGAGAGGGGCGGAGCGGGGCGGGGCGGGGCGGGGCGGTGCCGCTGCATGTCCGAGCCGGGCGGCCCGGCCGGGGCACGTGGGGCGGCGCCGGCACCGCTCCGGACCGGGCCCGGCACCGTTCTGGGCTCGTCCGCCGCGCCAGAACATCCGTAAGTACCGCCCTGGGCCGCTGCCCGCCTGCTGGCGGAGTGGCGGGGCCCTCGGCCGCGGCTGTCAGCGGCGGCGGCGCTCCGGTCCGGCGGCGCTGAGGGTGCTGCCCCGCTGAGGGTGCTGCCCCGCCGCGCTCCCGGCCGTGCTTCGCGCGGGCCCCGCGCGCGGCCCGTGGCGGGAGCGCTCCCGCGCGGCCCAAGGTCAGCGCTCCGGCCCCGCGGTGATCCCGGAGCCGTGCGCTGGGGCCGGTCGTGCCGCAGCGCCCGGCGGGCACGGGCGGGCGGGGGCCGTGCGGGGCAGGGGCGGGGAGGCGAGCGGCCGCTCTGAGCCCTGCGGTGCGCTTGTGTGTTGTGCTCGCGCTTTCCCGGCCGGCAGCGGCCGGGCCGGTTCGCCCGTTCTGAGGGGAGCGCTGCGGCGGTGGCTCCCCCGCTCGGGGCCGGCCGCGGCTGCTTGGCGTGAGGGCGGGAGATGGCACGGGCGGTGCAGACTCGGCAGTGAAGGTTAAGGCACCTTGTGCTGTCTGCTGTGTGTCTGGTCTGGCAAGCCTTGCTTGTGTTATGGTAATGGCCGTAAAAACTGTTATTAGCAAAACTTTTAATGTGCTGCAGTGACTCCCTTTGTTTGTAAGCCAGAACAGAATACAGGCAGGAGCAAAGGAATTAAATTATATTGCTACTGAGGAAGTGATGTTTTGGTAGCCTTGCTTTTCTGGGAGAATCCTTGTTGTTTGCTCTTTCTTTTTCTTCTTCCCCCTGATTGAAGCAAGGGAGATCTAAGTTAACTCCTCTTCCAGCGATGGGCAACTTGATCTGTGCCGTGCCAAGTTCTTTATTGCAGTCCAGTAATTCCATGAGGTGGGGATCACAGAAAGGACAGGCATCTCAGCAAGGGCATCCTCTTCGTGGATGTTATCCATAATAGCAGGAAACAGCACCAAAAGCTGCATTTGGCCACAGCCCATCTGTTTAGGAAAAGTCAGGGCCTTTCTGTGTTGCCAGGGTCGTGCTGCACCTGCCGAGCATTATCGGGCTCTGTGGACTTTGTCTCAGGTGGAAGGAAGTGGCTGGTTGCTGGAGAAGGTGTAGTGCTGGTGTAACTTGGCTTTGCTGCCGGTAGCTTTGTGGCTGTGAATGATCTGCAGAGCAGCCAGGCCACGAGCACATGGGGTGTGGGAGTGCAACACAGCTCCCCGGGACCGGACCTCTCCTCGGGAGCACTTGGGCCAGAGCTGACAGAGCAGCTGAGCAGAGCTTGCTCCTCTGCTGGGATCACTGTGGGATCCAGTTCAAGTTATTTAACCTCCTCATTCTTTAATGAGCTGCCTGTGTAAGGGGTGAAGGACTGTCCAGGCACCTCCTGACCTCCTGTACCTGTCTTCTAGTGATGCCCATGGGCCTGTGACTCTGAGAAAGGGCAGCACAGCTTCAATGTGTGTATCTCATTCTCAGTTCCCTGGTGTGCTTGCATGTGCTGCAAAGTGCAAATGCACTGGAGGAAATGACAACTCTTGAGTAAGTGAAAAGCGGGAAGAAGCCTGTTGAGCTTGAGCAGTGCTTGAAGTGGGATAGAATCCACTGGAATCCATCCATGCCTCGCGTGCTGTCCTGGTCTTGCTCACCTGACAGTCCCTCAACTTCTGCTTCAGTGTTTCATTGAGCTCCTGAAGGACTTTTTAAAGCTCTCATGGGGTTTATGCAGGTCAGTCTCTCACCACAATTGTAGCAGTGTCTTCTACACCAGGCTGTTTGCTCTCAGACGTGAAACTAATGATATGTTGGGGTTGGAGGGTCTATGTGGATGGCAGTGCAGGAGCCCAGTTGTTCTGTGTGTCAGTAGCTGTTTCTTACTCAGGAGTGTTCTCTGTATTCACCCTGGGTTTAGAAACCCATCCTAGGAATCAGATTCCCTCGGAAGGAGCTTTGGAGATGCTTTGAGATACTAAAACTGAAAATTGCGAACTGCCTAGAAAGCCTTGGCTTTAACCTAGACACTTCACAATGCCCAAAGTGGTGTAACAGGAATTCCCTCACTGCTCAGGATGTGAGTTGACAGGACCTGCAGCTCAGATCCACCACAGTTTCTCTGTTCCCAGAGGTGCAGATTCCCTATGGAGTTAACTGTGACAGGAGTTTGCAGCAGGAGTGCAGCCAAAGCTCTCAGAGCCAGCAGCAGTTTGATTTGTGATGGCTGAGACTCTCTTCACTTTGAAAACATTGCAGGCTGGCTGCAGGAGGATTGGAGAGCAAGTGCACTTCTGCAGGAGCAGTTATCTGAAGAGCATAATGCTTTTAAAGCAACATAGCCCACTTATCTGTGCCTCTCATCCTTCATGTGCACTTAACTGATGTGAAAAAACGATTTAAGGTATTTCTAGTGTCCAGGGAGCCTGTAATAGAATCAGGGCTGGTATCCCAGTTGCCCCTAGCAACATCTAGAACTAATAAAAAGCATTAATTGCAGCATTAATTACTTATAATTGTTTCATGTTTCTGATCTAATGATTAGCCTTTTTAAAATCCTGATTTCTAACTGCAGTGCTTCTGTGGAGCTCTTAATGCAAATGGCTGGTTAGGCTTCATGAAGTGATGATTAACTTCAGGCAGCCATGCTCAGATATTCAGAAAAAGCTATTTTATTCAGCAGGTGTTTAATATTTCCTAGAAATTGAAGCTGTTGCATTTGTTTCTCGTGGGGATTGCTAGAAGGGGAGATATTTGCATGTCCCAAACTGCTTTTTCAAATGTTCTGTCTTCAGCTGATTCACTGAATGTTTTTTTATTGTCCACCACGTGGATTCTGGTCAACTTTACTGTTCCTGCATTTTGTCAGCTGGAAGCTGACTGGATTTTTGGCTCCTGTACACTTCTGCTAGCAGAGATGAATATTTCGTAAAAGATCATTTAAAATCATTTTTGAGCAAACAAATCACTGCTGCAGACCTGTCCTGGTCGGGGTTGCCTTTGACCTCTGCTGCCACCTGGCACTGAGGATGAGAAACTTGCCATGTGCTGTGGCTGGTTTTTGACTCTGGGTATAAATAGCAGCAGTTCCTGGCAAAAGTTCATGATTTTCCTGTGTCTCTGGTATCAGGGGCCTTAGCTTTGCATGGGGGTGAACCTGGGAACTGGGAATTTTGTCTGGGACAAGGATTGTAGTGTATAACCCCATAAGTCTTAGGGCTGTGACCCTGTGCTTTCCTGTTCCTTAAAGTGGAGCCTCTTTTGTTATGAACTTGGACTTGTATTCGGTTTCTTGTTAAAATGCAGGGTTAGGAAGAATTCTTTGGTGTCCAGGGGTGCAGGAAAAATTAGCATATCCCTTTCCTTAAGTATTACAAGTTGAGGATGGGCTCCCATCTCTCCAGATGGAATACCTGTCTTCCTTTTCTTGTGTTTCCTCCAGCTCCACGTGGCTGTAAGAAGGTCACTTGATCTGTGCCCTGGCTTTGCCTTTTAAGAAAAGCTGAGGAGAGGAGCAGCCCCTGTTCTGGGGGAGGCTGTTGTGTGTGAGAGCTGCCCTGCAAGGGCTTGGGGGTGCTGGGGTGGTGTGGATCACAGTGATGTGATCTCTCTGGTCAGGTTGGAGTGTGCTGTGTCACCCCTCATAGCCCTTGTTCACGCACACAAGTGTCTTCCTGCTCATTCACCATGAGCAGCTCTCAGTGAGCCTTTGCTGTTCCCTCCCAGCACAGGTGAATGCAGGGCACCCTCCTCACTGTTGTTTGCTGTCCTCCCTCTCTGGGCGCTTCTGTGACTTCTCCCCAAGCCAAGGCTTGGGCACAAAGGACTCCGCTGCTTTTTGCTTTTCTGCCTGAGCCTAGTCCAGCTCTTGTTTTGGGAAGCTGGTTGTCAAGGTCTCGTGGCTGTGCCCAGCAAACATCCTGTGAGCGGAGCTGCTGCTGCTCCCCAGATACCTGGGGACCTGTTTGGTCTTTGCTGCTCCTGGCTCTTGCAGCCCTATCAGTGTGTTTGATGTAAACCTCCCTGCTCTGTCTCCTTGAAAATCAAGCCTGTTTTTTGTCTCCTGTGCAGAGTATATTGGAAGCACTTGGTTAGTTTAGTCTCTGTTTTGTGGAAATTGATAGAGATGCCGGGCATCTGACTCAGGTGGCTGCTTTTAAATTTTCATTTATAAGCTGTACATGTAGTGGCCACTACACTGTGTAGCCCATAGCAAGGGCTGCATTGGCTTCCTTGTGTAGAAGCAACCACGGAATGCTAAGTATTGGATGTATTTTTTTCTGAAATTCTGGAAAATAATTTGTTCTATTCTCCAACCTGAGTGAAAATGCAGAAGGAATGAAAGATGATAAAACATTTCCCAAATCCAAATTTTTGTGATGTGTTGATAGGTTATTAAGGTAATAACAGCTGCTTTGCCTGTACTGTGGGGGTACTGGTAAAGTGGTGCAGAAGCAGTTTTTGACATTTGCTGAAGTATCTGAAAGACTTCTCTGGGAAAGTGGGGTAAAAGCTCTCTTGCCTCCCTCTGCAGTAGAGGATTCACAGGGAGACACTAACTTGGGTGAGGAAACTATAAATAGTGAAACAACTGGAGCAGGGAGGCAATAAGATATAAAGTGCAGTGCAGAGCTTGATAACCTGATAGGGTTAATGTTAATTACAAGCTGTTCATTACTGCAGAGCAGGAATACTCAGGGCCCTGCCTGAGTCCATGAGAGCAGTGCTGAGGGTTGCTGGGGGTCAGTGTTTGTGTCCTTGTGAGCTTCTTGATGATTTCCAAAACATCTATTAAAAAAACTCTACAGGTTGGCTAAGCTGATGCTTTTATTGTAAAGCTCTGAGTGTAGAGATAAATAGGAACTGTTCTGAGTCCTGCATTCATGCAAAGGCTGTTGCAGGAGCTGTGCTGGGCCAGGGTTAGGCTGCTGAGTGGGAGAAAACACACAGAACCAACAATCAGTGTGGCAGCTCCAGCTGAGAGCGGGGACTGAGCTCTTGTAGGAACAGCACTGATGCTGATTACACTGAAAGCAGTTTTTATCTCGGAGATAAAAGACAGCCTGGTGTTGGTGGTGTTTCTTGTTCCAGAGCACTAGTTTAGCTCTACATCAACCAGCTTTTTCAGCCTTTTATTTAAGTCACAATTTATCCTTTTGCAAATAGGAGACTGCTTGTTCTTAAATATTCTAAGGTTGTGGAGTGACTTCACTGGTGGTTTTCATTCACAGAGGAGCCTTGGGCTCATAGCCTGTGTTCATTGGGCTGTGAAAAGGTGGTGTTGCTTAAGGGGTATCTCTTGCTGTTCTAGTCTTTCAGTGCTGCTGTTTGAAGCAGAAATTGCTGCAGAGCACTTGCCTTTAATTAGTTAAGTACAGAGAGACTTCCCTGTTGGCTTCTTTTTAAAGTAAGTGCCACCCAGTTTGAGATCTTGCTGGCCTGGCTCCTACCTGTCTCTGGGTGTTTGCAGCTCCTGAGTCACACTGTCTGAGCTCCTGGCTCTGGGTGGTGTTGGGTTTGATGGGGGGTGCTCCAGGCTGGCCAAGAAGAGGACTGGAGAGGCTGTGGAGTCTGGTGGCCGAGTGACACCCTGGTGATCCAGAATGTGATGCAAGGGCTGACAGGCTGCTGTGGCTTCACAGCTCCCTCCTGTAAGCTCAGCCCCAGGGGTGCTGCCGACCTGCATGGCAGAAAACCCCCTGTGCTCTGCAGCTGGAACAGCTGGAACCACGTGCTGCAGCAGGACCTGGCAGGAGGTCCCTCCATTGTGGATGTTCTGCCTCCTTCATCTTGTATGAAGCACAAAGAAGCTGCAGTTAGATAATGCAGTGCCACGTGCCAATTCAGCTTTCGATGAAAATATGCCTCATGCCAAGGGTGGGTTATGTAAGTCCTTACGTCTGTTTCATTGCAGCAATTTTTCTTATTTTAATCTTAACAGTAGGGCCTCCAGTTTCTTAGGTTTTTGTTAACTCCTGTTCTTATGCCTCCTATAAGGCAGAGCATGTGCTAACAGTTATTTTTAGCATAGAAAATTTTAAAAGCCCACGTGGTCCCATTTAGTTTGAACCGTGCCAGCCTGTCCAGTTCTCTTTCACCCAGATAGTATTTATTTCCCAAGTGCTGCTTCACTAACTGCAGGGTTTGTCAGGAGGCATCCTGGCCTTGCTATTGAAGCTGCATTTCCAATTTGCTCTGTGGTCCTTTAGGACGGGCTTTAATTCCAGCCTTGATTTCCACAGCTTTCAGGGTTTGCAAACCTCTCAAGTGCAGGGGCAGAGGGAAGCAGAGGAGCTGGGACCGGCTGAGGGTACATCCCTGCAGAGCATGGGGGCTCAGTCACTTGGGAGTCACTGTGGCCTCTCTCCTGGTGGAGACTCGAAGCAGCTCACCCTCAGAACAGACTTCCTTGTGTGTAGAAAACCCTGAAATTCTGAGCAAGTGCTTGCTGAACTCCTCTTGGACCTGGAGAATGAATTATCTGGTGTCCTCGGGAACCTCATGCTGCGAACATTTCTGACCTTATAAGGCTGTGAGTGCTGAAGGCTCTGTGTCCTGGCCAGGAAACAAGGTGGCTTAGAACTGCTCTGGGACCTTAATGCAAACGAATAGAGTAAGTTGGCTCCCCTTGGCTTTTTTTCTCAGGTAGGTGATGCGTGCATTCTTTCTTGTCTTCGTCTGCCTGCTCTTTACCAGGAGTTTTCCATAAATCAAGTCAGGACACAGACTTGGAGACCTGACTGACCCCGCTCTCCCCTTGGTGTGTTAATCCCATCCTGACGTGCTGTGGGAATTATTTAGCGTGTTGGAGAAGTCTCATGCCCCAGCTGCAGCTCTCCAGCCCCATGGTACAAGGTGTGACATTTAGGCCGGATTCCCGGCGTGCCAGAGGGAAGGGGAAGTGGCTGGTGCTGGGGTGAGCGCACACAGTGCGTGAGCTCTGCACTATTTTTGGTGCAGGGCTGATGGGGCCCTGCCTCTTGGGAATGGTGCTGGAGATCCAGCGTTTTCTGCGGCTTCTGGCTCCTACAGGCTGCTCTGCTCCTGTCCAGAGCCTCTGGAGCTGCTGCCCTTCCCAGCTGGCTCCTCCTGCCCAGAGAGTGCGGGGCCTGCCGAGGCTGGGCTTTCTCCCACTTGGCAGTGCTTGAGGGCATGTGATTTGACGAGTTGCCATTTTCTGTCCTGCTGCTGGCAGGAAAATCCCAGGCTTTCTTCCCCCCACGTGTTAAAATGATCCAGTTGCTGCTGCAGTCCTGAGCTGGCTGTCAGATCAGCAGCGAGGAGATGGCTTGGCTGTTCTGGGACAGGTTGGGAAGTGGGTGTGGGCTTTGGGAGCTCTCCTGGGGACGAAATGGAGGAGGAGCAGTGTCCCAGCCCTTGGGATGGGCAGGTTCGACCCACTGTCCTCAGGCATCACACACAGCCAGGCTGTGACCAGCATAGCAAGATCCGGCTGCCAGAGCCCTCCTGCCACGTCTGTGTAAGGAGATGTTTGTTGGTGTTGAGCTGTTCCCCAGCCAACCCAGCACTCCGGGATATCTGCTGGCATCTCGTGGAGAGCCACTGCCTTTCAGCCTGTTCTGTCTGATGGGAGGATGTGGAATTCCCATTTAACATTATCACTGGTAGTGATGCGGCTCTGGCTAAAATAATAAATTAAAAACATGAAATCAAATGAACATTGCAAGGAGCCGTCAGCTAATCCAGTAGTCCCCACTCATCCAGGTATCACAGAGGAGTGAAGATCTTTATCCTAAATGATGATAATGTTCAGAATGACTCATAGAACTGTTTTGTCTGCCAGACTTTGGGACAGGCTTGTCCCTCTGTGGGGCATCCTGCGACTGTCTCCCTGCGCTGCAGAGCTGTGTGGGACTATTGTTTGGACAGTTGGTGCAACTTAGTAGGGAATCGGATAATAATAGGGCTGTCTGTTTAATTGGGAATGCTTGCTGGGAATGGACTTATGTGAGCTACTTTAATTTGGGTTTGTAGTATGCCTGAGAGACAGCTTGTAGGGTAGTTCTGCATTAATTACAACAACTTGGGCACGCAGCAGGTGAGCACTTGCAGCTCACAATGTGCCATTGTGCTGGGCAGCATAAAGGGGAACCTTTTGTCCTGGGAATGTACAGCCTTCGTTCACCCTTTCCGTTTGCCAGCTTCCAAACACCGAACAGCCACAGTACTGCATAGGTTTGTTGGTTTTTTAATTCCAAGATCCCAGATGTTGCCATTAACAGAGGTTTCACCCTCAGCAGTGAGCCCTGCTCCCTGACTATGTACAGACAGCTGGAAGTAACTGGGATTTAGTTGCTTCTGAGTTACTTAGTTTATTTAATCAGATACAAATGTCTGATGAACACACTCATCATTCTCCTGTGTAGAACAACATGAATGCCTTATTTGTGATGTACTGGGGATATTACTGAACTCCTTAAATCATGTCTGCAGCTGACCTTTAATTTGGGATTGAACAAGCAATTTTCTAGTCCCTGCCTTTGCCATTCATTCACTCATTTGTGTGCCTCAGTGTCTGGGCCCTGCAGGAAGCAAGGCAGGGTCTCAGCTAGCATGGTTGAAGTTGTGTGGATGCTCCTGTGAAATGGAGAGTGCAGCTGCAGGAGGTGAGAAATCTGGAGTGAGTATTAAATTATCTGAGGCTCTGACACTGGGTTTGAGCCTGAGGGAGGCATAGTTTTATCCCTCAGCTAGAATGTCATCAGCTCCTTGTGGAGATTGTGGCCTGAAGGAGTGTTGCACTGAGAGCTGCGGTTGGGGCATTTGCCCTGATAACAGAAAGGGGTTTTTTGTTTGAGACACACTGAGCATGGGGCCAACTGCCTTGGTTGTCTTCTTGTCACAGAAATATTATACTTCTAAAGAGGAACCAGATAATGCTCTTTTCCAGTGGGTGGCTCCCATTCCTAAGACTTTGCTATCTCCTGAAAACAATCTTTATTTTTGTTGCTTGCTGGCAAGAGTCTTGAGGGCTGTTTGGATTAAAGCCTGTCTGTGTAAGCACCCTCAGACACGTGGTGTTTTGCTTTAATTCCTGTGCAGTGAAAATATAAACTGTAAGTGCTTTGCAGCAAGGCTGTTTGGGATGTGGTAGCAGTTTAGCTTTGCATTCCAGTTGCAGACATTCCTCAAGCAAAAGGAAAGGCATGGCAGCCCTGCCTCGTGTCAGCCAGGTGAGGCTTGCCAGTGAAGGAGCATGACTGGGTGTCTAGGTGGGAAAGAAGTCACAGGCCTTGCAGAGGAAAAGGGAGAGCTGTCAGCTTTTGAGTCAGGGGAGTGGCAGCTGTCAGTGTAGTGGATTTGGATGTAGAACAAACTTCAGAGCTGGGTTCCTAAGGCTCGATAGAAGTGTGTGTCATCAGACTCCAGAACCCTCAGGAATGGAGTGCTGCCTTTCAAGGGGAGAGCTGGGGAGCCCTGCTGTGTGCCAAGCCTGTGCTGTGGAACGTTGTAGTCCAGCTGGGCTGTGAGCCCAGCCTGGTGCTGGAGGAACCTGCTGTGCTGGAGGCTGTCCTGGGGGCAGGACTGACGTGCAGAGGTGTGAGGCAGAGGAAACAAGGGGAAATTAAATGCAGAGGTGAGGTGGGGTTAAGTCATGGAGTATGATGATGAGACATGTCCAGATATCCCTAGTCTTGGGTAAGGATCTTCTGTGGAGTGCTGGCAGAGCAGAGATATGAATTTCTAGAGCAGCTGGAAAACAAGCCTGACCGTGCTAATAGCAATACCTCAAGGCACTTATGGGACTTCAGCCTTCCTGTCACCTTCCCTGTGACTATTTTAAAGTGATTTCTGTTTCTGCTTCTAGGTATAACTGCTGAAGGTCTGCAAGATGGCTTTACGCTTCCGCAATTTCGTCCCGTATGCCATTCCTGGAGTGCTGGCACTTCTTGGCTGCTGGTGGATCTATTCCTGGAGGAAAAAGCACTCAAGCTATCGTGACAAACAAGCAATAGCCATTCAAAGGGAGAAGCAGGAAGAAGTATCAGAGAGTGATTCACGTTCCAAACCAGAAGCATGTGTTCCTCGAAGACTGCCTCTTCCGTCGGAAGAAGAGTGCCTGCAGAGCCCAGCCCTGACCTCCCTGCCGTCCGCAGGGCCGACGACGCCCTCTCTCCTGCGCCCAGCTCACGAGAGGCCGGATCTCTCACGGGACCTCCCAGACCTGTCGGCAGCGACAGCTGGGCCCAGCACCCGCGAGGACGACAGTGAAAAGCTGGAATCGATAGGATCTCGAGAGGGAAGCGGTGTCCCCGCTCGTGCCTCCCCCCCTCTGCTCTCAGAGAGCACCGAGTGTCGCCAGAGCGCGGCGCTGAGCCACGCACCGCAGCCAGGCTCGGGGACAAAGCAAGGCCAGCAGCCACCCCCAACACAGGAGTCTTTGGGAGTCAGGGAGGACATCAGCAACGCAGAGCAGTCAGATGAGTTTTTGTTTAAGCCCCCTAAGGAAAAGCAGATGCCAGGAATTGTGCAGTCGGATACTGGCTCTATGACAGCCCGTTGCTTGGGATTGGAGAAAGAAGCCAATGCCCCACAAGCCTTTCTCAATGAAGCTGAAGTTGTATCAGGTCACGAGGATTCTGCAGTGAGTGTGTTACCAGGGAGTTTGGAGTCTGCCTGTCCAAAGCAGTCCAGGGAAGAAGAGATGTCCGAGTCAATCACTGGTACTGTACCAGTGTGTCAGAAGGACACACAGCCTAAAGGAAATGAGTCTGAAAGAGAGAAGATTGGGGGAGTGAGTTTGGACAAGGAAGTTGAGAAAATTGAGCAAGTAGCAATACAGATCATTTCCAAGGTCATTTTGGCAGCAACTGAGGAAGTGCTGTCGGGTTCTGCAGGGGATGCATCCCCTTGGCTCTGCCAGGCCACTGCCAGCCGAGCTGAGGCACCTCTGGGGATGGAGAGTGTTGCTGCCTCTGGTCAGGTGCTTGTGGAGGGAGCCACGGCAGCTGATGAGAGCATGGCTGCAGGGAGCGGTGCAGAGGAGCAGAGTCTGGGTGTGACAGATTCCAGCTGCTCATCACACGGCTGTTGGGCCACCCCTGTTCAGGGAAACACAAAGGTCTGTCGGGTGAAGAGCCAGGTGTGCAGGGAGTCCCAAGGAGATGATCGGACTTGTGTGGAGAGCTCACTGGAAAAGTCTCCTCTGGCCATGGAGGACTCTGGGTACAGCACGCACACACCCGGAGGTGGGACGAGTGTAGAGGACACCCTGCAGAGCACAGTGCTGTCTGTCACATCAGACCAGCACTCGGACTCACTGAGCACATCCTCAGCCCCAGACACGTCTGCCGAGCAGAGCTTGGTACCAAGGGAAACCCCCCCTGCTCCTGGGCTGCCCGAGGGCAGCACAGTGCCCTACAGCAATGGGATCCTAAAAGAGGATGGGCCAGACCTGAGTCAGGAGTGTAGCAGTGCACCAGGGACGGATGGAGACCATTCAGAAGGTAACGGACTGGAAAATCATCCTGCAGAACACATGGTGAACAAGCATTGCTGGGGAGCACCTTGCAGGTGTGAGACCTGCTCATGCCAGTGGTTTCTAGTGACCTCTAGGAAGCCCTGGGTGCTTACCCCTGTTTATGGGCTGCTGCTGACAGGAAGGTGAGGCAGCTTCTGAGGTGCTGCTGGAGGAGACAGAGCAGAGCTCTGATGAATTGTGATAAAATCAGCCGGTTGCAGAGCAATTACCCTGAAGCCTTTTTGTTTGGAAGGGCAAGTGCATGCCAAGAAATCCCAACAGGGAGCAGTATTCATGGCGTTCCCCCATCTGTCTGTGTTGCTTTTCCCTTGTAGATGCTGGATGATGTGCGCCTGGCACAGTACATGTAAAGCTGTCTGAGCAAACATTAGCCTGTGTGACCTTGGGGATGGATGTTCAAATCCTTTGTAGGGCCCTGTGGTGCCAACAGCCCTTAATGACTGGGGATGTCTCTTGTAATTGCTACAAAGCATTTGGAGCATTGCTTGTTGCAAGACATGGGGATTGAATTTGCCAGCAGTGAAGGATGGAACCCACAGAACGTTTTCACTAGTGAGAGTAACCCCAGGAGGAGAATGATGTCGCATTGTCGTGAATGCTGGTGTGACAGGAAGGCCCGGGAGCGAGCTGTGGAGCCTGGTGGCACTGAGACCCTGAGGGTAGGGAGCGGGGAATACAGCAGGTAAAGCTGGTAAGGTGGCAGTGTTGGACAACAGGTCACCAGCTGACCTTCATGTCCAGGCTGGGAGTCTTAAATCTTCCCTTTGCCAGTCAGTGCCAGCAGCTGCACTCTTGGCCTTTCTCAGCCTCTCTGCTGTGTTACCCATTAAGATGTGGCAAATGTGAAGCAGCTCTTGGGTTCATTTTTCTCTTTGGTCTCTCACTGCATGGTCTGAATACTTGCAAGCAAGTGAGGATCATCATGCTTCTGTTTGTTAATATGGAGGAAGGACCAAGCTTATGTGCCACCAGCTGTATCTGGGATCTGATCAGGAGGAGGCTGTTGGAGTTTGTCCTTTTCCCAAGCAGAAATGTTCCTGGTATTGACCCTTGGTTTGGGAACAAAATACAGTTCAGCTCTTGCACCTCGTTTCTTCAAGCATAGGGCAAATTTGGGCAAGAGGCAGCCCCATACCACCCCTCATAGTGGGCACACCTGGCACTGGGGTCACTCTGCAGCCCTTCCCTTTGGGGTGGGAATCTAAGTGTGGGTCACAGGGGCTGTCTGAATGCTTCTGCCTGTCTTGTAGGTTCAGATGTAAATAGTGTGGATTTTGTGGACAGTGGCAGTGCCATGAGGAAGACAGTGGCTCGCCAGAACGCGAAGCTGGAAGGAGGATCCAGCAAGCCTGACTTCGTTATCTGGGAAATCGAGGTCCCGAAGGTAACCAGCTGCTGGCCGGCTCACCATCCTGCCCTGCCCTACACAGCCACCTCTTGGTCCTCCCGGTCTGGTGCTGGCCCAGTGCCTTCCCAGGGAGATCAGCAGCAAGTCCAGGAGGACTGGAGTGTTCTGCTCCCGTTAGGACTCACAGGAGTGAAGAGCCAGTGCACAACTGTAAACAAGCAGCACTCCAGGGCTACACCCAGGGGAATGGTGCTTGTTGAACTTGTTTTTCCCCATTATCTTCCACCCAGTCTGGGAGTCCAATGCTTTGAAAGCATCCAGGAAGCTTTGAGGGTACACAGGTATTAAGAGCACAGGATTATCAAAATGAACTGTGCTTACTGGTCTGGACTCGTCCCAGACCAGCTGAACTCTGCACTGGTCCAGCACTGCCTTGTATTTATCCTGCCTGTGATAGAGGAACTGAGAATGCGGGTGGTGTAAGCCACAGAGAGCAGGGATGTTTGATCTGCGTTTCTCTTCCTGACTGTTGCTTTCTTGTCCCTTTCCTGAAGGAATTAGTTGGCCGCTTGATTGGCAAACAAGGGAGGTTTATGAGCTACTTGAGGCAAGCGTCTGGTGCCAAAATTTATGTCTCAACACTACCTTATTTCCGTGACTCCCAAGTCTGTCACATCGAAGGTGAGTGGAATGTGTCTCTGTTCATGGTCTAATGTGTGTCTTGGGGGCCTTAATTAGATGGGCAAGGAATTTAAATGGATTTAGTGCCTTCTGAATCCAGTGCTTTTCAAAACTCCTCTGGCCAGCCTGTTAAAACTTACATTGTTGATGCAGTGCAGGAGGATCCTGGCAGTTGTATTTCTTCAAGTGACAGGACTGGAGGTGTCCTCAGCATGTCCATGCTACAGAGTTCCCGTGGGATTTTTGTCTTCCAGGGACCTCGCATCAAGTAGAGAAAGTCCTGAGCCTGATTGGCAAGAAGTTTAAAGAGCTGTGTCTCACCAACATCTACACCATCCCTCCGCCGATGCCGCTGCCGCTTCACTCCCTGCTCGTGTCTGCCTGGGTGAGTCCCGGCTCTCTGGCTGTGCTGGGGCTGGAGCTTGCATTGCCAAGAACACTCATGACAGTTTTTCCTCCTCTCCCACGGCAGCTGTTCCTCCCTGATGGAGTCACTGTGGAGGTGGTGGTGGCACACCAGGTGGATGCAGGGCACATGTTCCTGCAGCAGCACACGCACCCCACGTTCCACGTCCTGCGCAGCCTCGACCAGCAGATGTTCGCCTGCTACTCTCAGCCCGAAATTCCAACCCTGCCCACTCCGGTAGAAGGCAAGTCATGGATGCTCATACATTGAGAAAGTTCTGGGCTCCTTTGCAAGCCTGTTGTCCCTGAGTTCAGGTGTGGGAAGTTCGCAGTGGATGAGGATGTGATAGCTGACATGTCACCTCATCTTTAAACTACTGCCAGAGTGCAGATGTTGCTCTGCTCTCCCTTACCCTGCTCATCCCTGGAGTACCTCCCGAGCCACGTAGCTGCATGTTGAAATTCAGAGTGAGATCAAGCCTGTCTCAGCTTATTTCCAATCAATGTGGCATCTGGGGTATTTCTGCTGACAAAGTGTGGAGCTGCTCCCAGACCTTCATAGTGTCACTGTGTCCATGCTGTGTCTGCCCCTGCTGTGAAGTGAAGGGAGCATCACATGGAAAGGGGTTGTGTATTCCTTTGTGGAGACAGACCTTGCTGTTACTACCCAGAGGCTGGAAGGGAACTGGGTACCTGGGTAGGGCAGCTTGGTTGTGGCAGCCAGAGCTGAGAGTAAAACCCACCAGTCCTGTGTCTCAGCTGCAGGCCTGGTCTGCTGGGGGTGTGGAGGGGTGTTGGAGGAAGATGGAAGCAGCCTAAGAAATGCTGTTGGTTCTCCATAGATAACTGAGCAGCACTGCTCATGCCTGAAGTGCTGGTTTTTGGAAATCCACTTATCCTGAGCCTTTCTTCTCTGCGTTCTGGTGTTTTGCAGTTGGTATTATCTGTGCAGCTCCAGGCCTGGATGGGGCATGGCTCCGGGCTCAAGTCATCAGCTACTTCGAGGAGACCGATGAAGTGGAGCTCAAATATGTGGACTATGGAGGATATGACAAAGTGAAGGTCGACACACTCAGGCAAATCAGGTCTGTAGATCCTTTCCCATGGCCTGAGGCCATGTCTGGCTCAAATCCTAATCAGAGGGCTCTGTATTGTTTGAATTCTTAAAGGCTTTTCCACAGCTGAAGTGGGAAATGGTGGAAAAGTTCAGCTCAGCAATGAGTGTGGGTTCTTGGGAGCACAGCAAGCTCCTGCAAGGCTTTTTTGAAGGAAGGGGAGAGGAAATGGCAGCTTCTGCCACTTCAGTGGGGAAGCTGAGGAAGAGGATGCCTTCAGGAGACCTCAAAGTGTAATTGAGTGATGAGCCAGGAATAAGCTCGTGATTCTTGATGCCCTGGCCCCACTGGCTGAGAGAGCTGTGTTGGATCAGGGGTTTCTTACAGAAGCCCATTAAATACTTGATTGTGCCCCAGAGGTGGGAGACAGGCAGCACAGCCTCCCTGGCGGAGGTTGGTTTTGCTTGGAGCCTGATCCAGCTTGGCATGTTAATCAAACAATTTATTGCTGCTCTTAAATTGCTGGGAGAATAGTCTGATTTTTATTTTTTTTTTGTTTGACTGTCATTAATTTAAAACCGAATTCCTGTTAGAGCAATTTGATTAATCAATGTCACATTGAAGAATGCAGGAGTGATTTAAAGCCCTGTTCTTACTCTGATCCTCTTTTCTTTAAAAGGTCTGATTTTTTAACACTACCTTTCCAAGGAGCAGAAGTTTTACTTGACAATGTGGTGCCACTTCCAGGTAATGGAGCTCTTGATGTACTGTTTGTTGGTCCTTCTCCTGCGGGTTTCCATGGATGCCAGATGTGTCCAAGCCATGATTCTGTCTAAACCTTCTAACTTCTATTGCCAGTGCAGCCTCTGATGTGACAAGAGGAAGGATTGGAAAAATTGTATTGTGTTCTTCTAAATGTGCTAGCATGGCATAACCTGTCAGAATCCAGGGGAAAGATGATAAATGTCCAGGCCTTTTCCTGCTTGGAGGAGAGAATTAATTACTGTCCTAAGCAGCAAGTTGGCAGGACTGGCAGGGTATAGGTGCAGTAGCTGTAACTGCTCTAATTCTTCTGTCATAGAGCTGCTGTAAATGTAAACTTAGTTTTTAATCTGCAGACAAATACCTGACATTTTCCTCTTGAAATGACTGATATATCAAGTTCTGTGTTCAAGAGCCAAGCCTGCAAGCACTGGGACAATGTCAGTCAATGCCTAGAAACACTTTGGTTTGCTTTTTTTGTCCTTGGCTCTGCTCAGGTGCTAGGCACCCGTGGTACAGACACTTTTAAGTTCCCAGAGCCAGTGGTGCCCCATGTGCAGGGTCAGCAAAGCCCTGAGGGACCTGAGCTTAGTTTATTGAGGATCAAAAAACCAATGGCAGCTCCAAGATTCTGCAGAAATGTACTTTGCTGTCTTTAAAGCCTCCTGATTCATCAGCCACTTGTGTTCACACAATCATGGCTGGTGGCTATAGGAAGCTCTTCATCCCTTCCCTGGAGAACCAACAGCTCCAGGGACGGGATCAGCTGGGCCATGAGGGTTCTCTGGCCTAGTGTGTGTAGGAGGCCAGAGAGTATTAGCTCAATAGTCCTTCCTGGCCTGTGAAGTCTGTGAAAGACCTCATTTGTTTTCTCTGTTGTCCTTTTTCCACAGACGAGGATCGCTTTTCCCCAGAAGCCGATGCCGCTGTCAGTGAGATGACCAGAGGCGCCGTCCTCGTGGCACAGGTACAGGACATGTCTGCTGCTGGTGGCACTGCTGGTGTCCTCTGCCCTGCCCTCTGTGTTTCATAAAACCCGAAGCCAGAGCCTACCAGCCAGGCTCCTGGGAAGTCCTGGGGCTGGGGACTTCCATGAGCACCTCTCGGGACGGGATGAGTATCCCCTCTTGTTTCTGGTGGACGCAGGGGGAAGGGGACCTGGATGGGTTTACAGAGCACGACAGGAGCTGTTGTCCACTGGATCTGAGGTCCCCTGGTTCTGCACTGCTTTGCCAGTCCTCACTGGCTTTGCACCATGGACATGTGGGATCCAGCTCCAGCTGGCCAGAGGCTGCGTTGGGACTTCTGGTGATGTCCCAAGGACTTTTGCAGGCAGCACCTGCTTGCAGTCCAGTAGTGCTTGCCTCTTCTGAAGTGCTTCTGGTAGTGGCTGTAGCTGTCCATGTAAGTGAGTTGGGACCAGAATTGCTGCACACTCACATTTTTCTGTGTTTCCAGGTCACAAATTATGACAGTGTCACGGGACTGCCGCTGATACAGCTGTGGAACTTGATGGGAGATGAGGTGGGTATATAGATGTATATGTTGAAAACTCCTTAATCATAAACCTTCTATTGTTGATTAGGAACTTGCAGAATCCATGTTTGTTGCTGCGGCTTGTTCACTTATCTACTCTTTTCTGGGTTTTTTCCCCCTCCTTTTAGGTGGTGTCAATAAACAGGACTCTGGTGGAAAGAGGGTTTGCTCGGTGGCTCGACTACTAGCAATGTCCTAGATGCCTTGACAACTCTTTCTGCAGAGAAAAAACAAAAGACAAAATCTTGTTTTGCACTGTTACAATTCGGTTTGGCAACTTCCCCCGAGGAGACCTGTTTACACCTGCCTGCGGAGTTTTGTGGTCCATTGAAACATGTTTTGCTCAACTGTTACCATTTCACTAGAACAGATACCTCATCTCCTGAAAGGGGGTGTTCAAAGCCATAATGACAGATACTGTAGCTTTAAAGCAAAAAATCCTCCCTGGCCTCTGCTCAAAATTTAAATGGAAAAAAACCTTAAAACCTTTGGGTCTGGCTCGAGGCAAAGGCCCCCGAAACCGTAACCGCGCTTTGGTTCTGGCTGTGTCGTGCCCCATGAACTTGGTGTCTGCTTTTTCCAAAAGTTGCATCGGTTGTCCTTTTTTAAACAGGCCCTGCCTATGGAATTAATGGATGTTATTAAGGAATTTAATGTTCAGTTATGGATTTTTCTGTATTGTGCCAGTAACCTGCACAAACAGCATCCATCTTGTGTCTTCCTTGCGCCGGGAGGTGGAGGAATTGCGTTCCCGTGTCTCACTGCAATCATGGATTTTAGGCTTGATCCGTTCTCCCTGCAGGGGCTTGGAGTGCAGGATGTTACCACTACAGTTTTTGCTCTGAAATGTCATGTATTTAAAGAAAAGAAACTGCTTGCCAAGCCCAATTGTAGTTTATATTTTTCTAGCCGTGCAAGTCTGTAAATATATATTAAAAAAATCATTGTAATATTTTGTACAAGAAAAACACTGGAAACAAAGGGAACTTTACAGAAACTTTTTCACACCAAAATGTCCTATATAGGTAGAACTGGTATGGAGTGCATTAGGGTAGCCAAATTATTTGGAGCACTTGAATGTTGGGAGTGTTTCAGCTCTGCTGTATGAGGATTAGTGTCCCCTTAGGTTGCTGTCTGGTTGAAATTGTGATCGCTGCATCCTTTGCTATGTTGCTGTACAGGTCTGTTTAAAAAAAAAAAAGTAACAACTTGGCATTACTCTTGCAGTGGTGTTCTCTCTCAATTTTTTTTGTTGCTCCTTTTTAGATTTCTATTATATATTTAAAATTTCGCTCAAGTAATTTAAGCTGACTTAATTCTCTTAAAGACATGCCCTCTAATGTGTGTCATTTTAGATATGGATTAAGCTGGGATTTATTGCTGGCAGAGAAGATGCTTGCCAGAAATTGTTGATGTAGTCAGTCCTCAGAAGTTGCTTCAGGTAATTCAAGGATGTGCTCACATCCTGTGAGCTGACACACCAGGGCATCACACATTTGGACAGTGGCCTGCTAAAGCCTTTGGTCCAATCCCCTCTGCTAGGGAATGGTTATATCCTTTCTTGGGGTTCTCTCCTGTTCGGTGCTTTGATTTAATGTTCATGTTTGCAGTAACATCCAAGGAAAACTAAATTTGGTAACTCAGATCTATAAAAAATATATCCTTTTGGAATGTTTCTTTCCATTTCAATTAAAGCTCAAATTTTAAGCTGTCTTAATGAAACTGTGATGACTTAAGAGCCTTCATTTCCTGCCTCCATCAGAGCAGCCCTGGGCTCCTTGCTCTGCACCCATGGGGTGGGTGTGTTGCTGCTTATTGTTCATGGCAAAGTTTGGCTTGTCTGAATGTTGGTGTTTTCCCTTCTTTGAGAGGTGTGGAAGTCAGGAATCTACAACAGGGATGGGGAGCTCTGCCAGTCCCTTGTTTTCCTCTGGCCTGCACTGTGGAAGAACATCCTGTTCCCTATTTGTGTTGAGCACTGCCTGGTTTTTAAACTGCAGTAAAATAGAACATTGCAGGGTGACAGGAACTGAAAAAAGGAGGTGTTGGCAGGTAAGAGATACACAGCTCTTTTTTCTTTAAAATCATAACTCTCAGCCTGTACATGAACATTAATGGGGGGGCTGTTTTAGGTTTGAGGTTTTTTATACTATGGACAAAAGTGAGTGGATTTATTGAGATGGGGGAGGGTGTAGTTGAATATGGACTGCTTGGAAAAGGCACAGATCAAAAAAGGCCCAGAGGAGGTTGTGGCAGTGGTGCTTTGTGCCCTGTCAAACCTCAGGGACGAGGCTGTGCTGGGTTTGGAGTGGGTTGTGCTGCTCATAAATCCATCAGTGGCCCCTGAGCAGCCCCATAATCCTTGGCTCAGGCCTGAGGCTGAGCACAGGCACATGGAGCTGAGCTGTCCCACGGGGTGCTTTGACTAAAGCCCTTCCAAGGGGCTTTTCCCTTTGGAAAGTGGTAATTTTATTACGGGTGAAATGAATGAGGTCTCTGGAGATGCCTCATTTATAGCCTCCTGGAGAGCTTCCATGGGCTGCACGGCACACTCCAGCACTCCCTGCCAAGCAGCCCCTGGATGCCCAGATCCCCTCTCTGGGCTCTTTCCATGGATGAGAGGTGCTTCCTAGGAGGCCTCCTTCCCATGGCTGCTGCCCCTTGTCCTCCTGCTCTGGGTGCAGGATCAGGAGCCCATCCCTGGGCAAGCAGCACCTTCCTGCCAGATCCTCTGGAGTGCCAGGGCTGCTCCTTTGGCACAGCCTGGAGCTGATTTCCCTTTGGCACATTGATTTCAAGGCTCCTCAGGGAGGGAAGAAGGCAGAGTTTTTGGAGCAGATGGAGAGTAAGGGGAGCCCCTGCCTGACACTGGTGTGTGGAGCACTGACACAAGGAGCGGCTCAGCTCCCACAGCCACGGGTGCAGCTTGGAGCCTGGCTCAGCACATCTCTCATGGGAACTTCACTGGCAGAGGCTTTTTCCTAAAAGAAAGAAAAATGAGGTGCAAGCTGTATTTTGCCTTCCATTCCACTGCATCACACAGTTCCACGAGTCCCACCTCGGTGCTGTCCCTGGGAAGCTGGTGTGTCGGAGGCTGCTGAGCAAGAATTAGCGGACATGTGTCTTGCCTTTAGTTCATTGCCTCAGGGGCTGTTTTGGCTTCAGTCACCTCTGCTTCCTCCCCCCTTCCATCCCCACCCCATTCAAAAAAAAAAAACCCAAACCCCAGCACCGAGAGATGAAAAATTCTGACTGCATTGGGCAACAGGGGCAAGGATGGCAGCTGGAGGAGACACCTGGGGCTCCTTGCTCCCCTGACACAGGGGCAGTGTCAGAGCAGTTTTGCCCGGACAGCCCCTGGTCCCAGCTCCTCAGCACTGCTCAGCCTGGTGCTGCACACAGGCTCTGAGTCTTCACAGAGAACCTCCCCTGTGAGTTGGTGTAAGGGCATTTGAGGCCATTTGTCCTTCTGACCTTCATGGCTCCCCCTGGCAGTATGTCCCACAACTTAATTATGTGTGAGTGGAAGAAGTGCTTCCTGTTTGTTTTCGAAATTGTCCAAAAGCCTCCCTGGCTCATCTGTCATCCCGGGAAGGTGAGTAATGGCCCTGCTGTGGTTTGTCCACACTCCCCCTGAGTTCACAGCCTCCTCTCCTGCCCTGCCTCTGCTCAGGCTCAAGCTGCTGAGTTTTGCTGCCTAGGTGGGAGCAGGGGGCTGCCAACTTCCCCTCAGACCCTGAGCCCTGCACCCTCTCTGGCCCTGCAGAGCCTTTGCTGAGGTGAACTCATGCTGGAAACTTTCCCCCTCTTGCGGAATCAAGGTTGTAAAGAAGCTGCTACACATGCCCAGGTGTTTTAGTGTCTGAAAGCAGGGTTGGATGTTTCTGACTACATTCTTCATCCTCGTGGAGAGCAGGAGAAAGCAAAGGGAGTTGTGCTGTAGCTGTGAGTGCACCAAGGTTTTAACCTCCCCCTGGGAGAGGGATTAGAGGGACTCTGGTTTGTGCACTTCATGTCCCAGCTTCAAAACCCTGTGTGTTGCCTGGGGGATGTTATTCTTTTTTTGTGCCCTGACTCTGCAGTTTGGATTCAAGAACGCTGAAGAGACATTTCATGCTGTTTCAAGTGAGATGCCCTCATTCTGCATAGCAGCACTCTCAAAGTAATCCGTGGATCTAGGTTTCTCTCCTGTGTGTTGTCTGTCGCTCTCCAAAGTGCACCTGAAGCACTTCTCTGGCCCTCAAGTACTGTTCTTGTTTGCAGCCACGAGTGGCAGCATGAGCATCTCCTGGTTCTGTCACATCCCCCTGAGCTCTGCCTGCTGCAAGGATGTTCCCTGGCTGCTCCACAATCTCCCAGCATGGCTCCAGCCCCCCAGCCTCCTGTTCTCCCCCAGATTTCCTGTCCCCAGTGCTCAGGAGGGATTCCAGGAAACCCAGCCCTAAGGGAGACACTTGTTCATCACTGGAAAAGTTGTTTTGTCAGAGCAGGAAGAAATGCTTGGCTGCCTTGTCAAGTCTGTAGCTCTAATTCTGCTGTGGGACAGTGACACAGTGTCATGTGCAGGACGGGGTGAGGGATGGCAGGGTGAAGTGCTGCAGGTGCCCAACCCTGTCCCCAGAGGCTTCCTGAGGACAGAAAGACACAACAAATGGTGAGGGAAGGGTCGTGGTGGAGAAAGCTTGGTTCGCTTTTTTTGTATCTGCCCTGTCCCCTTGACATCCACACCCCCACCGCCGATCCCGTTCCTTCCTCAGGAGAGAAGCAGCCTCTGGTCGCAGTGACAAGAGGAGGAAGCGAGTCCCGGTGGCGAGGACAGAGCAGCAGATGGCACTCGAGCACCAGCCCAGCGCCGCTCCGCCGGTTCGGGCTGAGCCGCGCCGGGGAAGCGCGGCCGCTCGGGCTCGCAGTCCTTGAAGGGAGATGTATCATCTCAGCTATACACTGCGTCTGTAGGACCTTGATTTACATGCCTCGGATGTTCCTCTCTGCTCGCAGGTCCAGATTGTATCTCTGCTTGTGCAAGTTTGTCCTTACACAGTGTCTGGATGTGAGATGATAAAGGGAGAGTGTTGCTTTTCGCTCACAGAGACAGACCCCTAATTTGCTTGGATGTGTTTTGTGATTGTGGCCTGCCTTTCCCTCAGAGCTGCCTCAGAACACAGAAACAAGATAAATTTTTTTCTCAAATAAGATCATTTTTCCCCTCCAGCCAAAAGGAAGTGAGTTTGTTGTCCTCACACTGAAAATGGACTTGTAAGTGCAGAAAGTGAAAAGCAAAGTTCAGCGTGATTGTAACAGAGGCAACAGCCAGAGGAATGAATGAATCAGGGGAAAATGTTCCTGTTGAGATGGTCACAGTGTGTGCGGGGCACGAAGAGAGGTCCCCTGGGTGAGGAGCTCTGGCTCCCCTCGGTGTCCCAGCACCGCTGCTGCTCCTGGCAGAGCTGTCACATACCAGGGCTGGCAGTTTGCAGGGACAGCTGAGCTTCCAAATACACAAGCCCTGACCCTGGATTCAGACCATGCTCATTCTCCTCTGGACCCCTGGGACACTTGCCAGTGGCAGCTGAGATGGCACAAGCCCCCTGAGGTGCCACAGCCTGTGCCAGGCTCTGTTTGCCTGGGCTTTGCCCTTGAACAGGGCAAGACACCCGGGGTGGGTTTGGCCAGGAATGGGGAGGAAGCTCTTGCCCCAGTGTCTGCTGAGCACCCCGGCCCCAGGCTGAGTGTGCTGTGCCCCCTGTTATTGAGAATGGGGGGGAAAAACTGCTTGTGAGCCCCCAGCTCTCCCATGTGTGAGATCCATACAAATCCAGATTTTTGTCAGCAGCTTGACCTCTCAGGCAGTGTTCTGGCTCTGCAGTGAAGAGGTGCCCTCGTTCTTCCCCTTGCCTGACTCTTGTGTAATGGAAGGGCTAAATGCTTATTACTTTTTTGTAGCCTTTTCCACTTGCCAATCAAACGTGTCTGGTTGGGGTTTGTTTTGTTTCTGTGTTGCTGGGCCTGTGCAGGACTCTCCATCTCGCTGTAATTATGGTTCCATCATTGTCTTGGCGCAAAAACATCTGCTGTCTCCCTGTGATCTCCACTTCCCTGTTTCTTTGGAGAATTTCATGGATCCCGATGACCTTCTATTTTCCATGACATCTCAGTGTTCGCAGCTGTTCCTCTTGCATTCCCCTGTCTCTCCATCTACCTCTTTTTTCCTATCAGCATCTCCAATGCATTTGGAATTTCAGCTCATCTGCTTATCAAATCAATATCTCGCCGTCGCCTCTGCGCCGCAGCCACCGGGAACACAGCACTTTGCCCCCCACTGCTGGGCTGCCTTCCCTCTGAGCACAATGCCTCCCCCAGCTCCCGCCTGGAGCCTTTGCTTTTCTCATTTAACATTTTAAAGTCCATTTTCTCAGGCTTTTTATTTTGATTGTTTTGTACCCTTTGGCTGTCTGGGTCTGAGGGCTGTCAGTGCTGCGGCTCCTCCTGAGCAGTGACGTGCTGGGGCATGGATGGATGGATGGATGGATGGATGGATGGATGGATGGATGATGTTGCCACTCAAGGTGATGTCACTGCTGGTTGCTAGTGACAAACTGAGCAAAGTTGGAGTGTGTGAGGAGAGGAGTTCTGAAGGGTCTGGAGAAATACAGGCTCAGCTGCTGGTTTCGTGTGACCTTGTTGAAAAAGCGTGAGGTCCATGAGAGCAATGAACAGAGATACTTCAGGTTTTATTCTGTTCTGGCACCTTTTATTACTAGGACTTTACTCGTATGCCTATTCTCTTAAAAAATATTAATTAAAAAATCAGTCCGATAGCTGCTTCAAATGGACTAATAAAACTGGGATATGACAGGACCTTAAATCTCTGCTTTGTTCTGAAAAGTGCGCATCCAATTTTCCACCTCCCACTCCTGTCTCACCTGCCTGCATGGCAGGACCCCAGCCTAGCCCAGGATACTCCATGATGCTGCAGCAAAAGTAATCCCTAGAATATTAAAGACATTTGTGGTTTTGTTATTTTAGTCACCTTTAACCCATGGTCTGTGTACATCTGAGCTAAGAATATCCTGTTCTTGAAAGGTTTTGCAGGAGTTTGGCACCTGGAAGGTGTGACAGAGGAGAGGGGAGCAGGTAGGGAGCTGGTGGAGATAAGGAATCACACAATAACTTCATAGATGGATGGAAATAAGACTGTGTTTGTATCACAGCTTTTCCTCTTTCAGGGGTGTGTTTATGCAGAGCTGGTTTTTATACAGATCTGCATTGCGTATGGGTGCTTGTACCTAAGTAGGGCTGTGAAATCATGGATTAAGGGTTCTAGTCATCCAGAAGGAGGGATGTGGCAGCTGGAGTGGATAATGACTCCTGACTGGGGAGGAGAAATGCTCCCATGGAGATGGGAAGCAGTGGGTTTGGTGAGGACTCACCTCTGTGTCCTCACCCAGGCAGAGCTGTTGGAGCATCACCAACAGCAATTCCTGTTCCCTGGTGACAAGGACAGTCAGCAGCATCTTCACTGGGCTTTTGCCCCTGTACAGGGAGAAGGCACAGCAGCAGCCTGGCTCCAAAACGGGGGCTCAGGTGTTGGGCCAAGAGTGGATCTGGAATGGGCCAAACCAGAGCAAACCGAATGGGAATTGCATAGGGAATAAGTGTTAGAGGGAATAATCTGCATCACTTAATGCTCCAATGACTTTGAAATAATTGGCTGTTTCCTGGGCATATCCAGAAGAGCTAAAGTGTTCTCTGTTGCCTTTTGCCTGGTGATCTTCCAAAGACCTGACTGTCTGCCTCTCCCTCACCCTTTACCTCCTTGGCCCCCCTCCCTCAAATTTCTCCTGGAGTTTGTATTTTTCCCCCAACAATGTCTCTAAAGAATCACAAATGTGTAACGTGTGTCCCAATGCTTGGATTTTAATAACATGCAGCAACCCTCATCAGCACAGGCAATTTCACATTCAACACATTATTGCTATTTAAAGCGCCGAGGTATAAAAATGATTGGCAATCCAGCTCTGCCAGCCCGCGCCGCCGCTGCCAGATTGTGATTTTTAATATTGGCTGCTCTGCGCAGTTGTTCCCTCACCTTTGACTTGCAGATTTCCCAACGTCAAAATAGCAAAATCATTTTGGGTTGTACCAGGCACATTGCTCGCTGCTGAAAAGAAGCAATTATCATTAAATATCCCCCTGGCTGGATGTACACAGACACACCCGCACGGGCTGGGCTGCTCCGCGTCTCCAGCCCGGCATTTCCCCGGCTCTGCAAATACCTTCTACCCGAGCTGCTGGATTCTGGGGGGATGGGGGACCACGGGCAGGTGGGGTATTGTGTTGTCTTTCTGTTGTGGTTATGGAAGAGGGAGGACACTGGGATTCATCCCAGAGGTGCTGCTCCAGGAGGGCTGGTGATTTTCGTGTTCCCAGGGCTGTGACAGAGATCTTGCATGGAGCCCAGAGGTGTTGGTTGTGTCAGGGCTGTTCCCATGAACCTGTTGCTCTGGGTTAATGTACAGTGTGAGTAAAGATTGGACCTCTGAGAATTTCTGTTTGAGGCAACCTCTCCCTGCTTACCTTGAGGTGACCAGAAAACTGCCCTTCTGGCATGAAAACAAGACTGTCTTTACTGAGATAATGGCCCTGGAAAGTTCTCTGTGTGCCATACAAAATCAAGTGACCACATGACAGGTGGGTAATTTCTCTCCTGCTGTTGCTTTCTGAGGTCCCTACTCCAGGCCCCGCTGCAGGGTGGCTGGAGGAAGGCAGGAACATCCTCATCCTCAGCTCTGCTCGAGGAGCTGTGCGGGGAGCAGGACCCACAGCAGGGTCCCGGGGGCAGGCAGTGCAGTTCTGGGGTCACACCTTGGGCTCCCACAGCTGCACAGCCCAGTGGTGACACCGGGAAGAGCTGGGAGTGGGGATGAGGCTGGGTCGAGGGATCGAGCGAGCTCACCAGCACAGTGACATTTAACAGTGGCCTTTCTCTCTTCCAAGAATACCTTTTCCCTCTTGTTCCCCACAGCAGTGGAGGAGACGGTGTGCCAAATCCACCTGCTCCAGCAGCTTTTGGAACAGGAAAGAGGAAATCTTTTGGGTGATCTTGGGGAAATCTTTGTGCCTTGTGCAGATGTGGAGTGAGCAAAGCCCTGGGAAAAGGCGGCCCCTGGAGCCAGGGAGCAGTGGCAGCACTTTGTCACCATATTTACACTTCCACTGGCCCAACATGAAGCATTTGGCTCTCCTCCACTTGCAGAAGGGATTAGCTACTTCATAACATCCAGACAAGATAATCTCTCCAATTTTGCCTGGAAGAAGTCCCTGACAAAGAGCAGCAAAGCAACAATAATGCCAGATGAAGCAGTAATTGAGTTTCCCTTCTTATTACTTTCTCGGCTAAGTTTGTGTTGGTTTGAATTTTATTTTTTTGTTGTTGTTGATACAGAACAGCAAAACACTGTCCCTGAGCTGATTCAGACCAGCAGAGTTCCGTCTGTGAACTGCAGCCACACAAGGAGGTGAGCAAAGAGGGGAGGGGGAACGACTGCATAAAGTTACGTGCAGTGTAAGATATGTTACACGCTCCATCCTCGCTGGAGCAGTGCTGCTCTGATGGTGCATCACACTAAAAGCCCACGAGAGCCACAGGACTTTAGTGCTGCATCAATCCAAAATGGCCTTGGCCAGGAAGAACAAATCCAGGAGCCTCTGCCCACTCCAGCTAAGTATTTTTCAGTTTCCCCAAGTTGTTCCTTCCCTTGAAAGAGCACCCTAGTAAGAAATAGCAGGAAGAATAGCTGCTGGGCTCCTGTGGGCCTCCAGGCGTGGTTCCCCAATGATGCGGAGAGTTTCATTTGCAAAGGTGAAGCTGAAGCGCGCTCAAGTGCCAGCGAGGCAAATGTCACCTCCTGGAGCGCTGCTGGACCGTGGGCTGGGCACGGCTGGTGGCTCAGCGCAGACAGCCCCAGCTCAGCACCTGCTCCTGCAAAATTGGGCAAGCAATGGTGCATGCAGGAGATGTTTGCTGGCACTGTGTTGTCCCACCAATATTTTAAGGATAACATAAGAGGCTGCTGTCAATTCTGGCCTCCAAGCAGAACACGTCATCCTTGTTTCCTTTCTCTGCTCGCTAAGTGATAGCCGTGTATATTTTTAAGTGGATTGTCCTCTGGATTCTTTTTATTTGTCATCCAGTATCAAAGCTCTAAAGGTCACATTTTTCAAGTTCTTTCCTTGGAGCTTCAAAGACTGTACATTTACTTTAAACAAAAACTAAAAACCCAGCAATTTTAGAAAACCACTCCACACCCAGGGACTCGGGAAAGCTCTAAATATCACTACCAAAGCCCAGTGCTCTCAGCTCAGCTTAAGAGCAGTCTGATTTTGCTTAACTGTAACCAGTCTGTAAGAGTATTTACACTTAGAAATTGCACATTTTTAATTGTGCCTGTTCATGAGCAAGTCATGACAAACAAGTGCCCAGTTCTTATTTCAGTCAGTTAAATGTTTGGTCCTGCTCAGCCCATCTCCAGGCTCTGCACCACTCCCTCATCCCATGGGAACACAAAGGCTCCAGGTGGAGCAGGGATGTCACCTCGAGGCTGTGACAGTCACACAGAGCACACACAGGCCTCGGTGCCAGGCTGACCTGGCTGGGTGCCACCTCCAGGAAAACACGTGGTGCTCAATCTGGCATCGAGGTAGAGGGGAGGGGGATGATGCTTGACCCAGCTGAGAGCCTTAAGTGCAAAATTAACCCATCAATGTAATTTGGATAAGTCTGAAGTGGCAGAGTGACTTCATTACAGCGCAGTGCTCCATGTGGGATCCCAGCCTTTCTTCCTTCAGTGTCTGGAGCCTGGAAGCCACTTCTGCTGGGCTGTCAGCTGGGCTTCACACAGGTTTTCATACAGGTCTCAGTGTGAGTATTACGCAGGTGGATGAGGCTGGAAGGGAAATGAAGGACCTAAAGATCTGGATCCAGCTCAGAAGGAGCGAGGGGAGCATTGCTACAGACCTTGTCACCCAAAATCTCTCTTGGCTCTTACTCTCCTGACAAAGCCTGTTCTAATTATTTGCATAGCTTGATCTTGACATCAATGGAAACTCCAGCTGAACTTTGGCCAAGAAAGGACGGGTATGTCAGGGCCAGTTGCTTAATTATGTTTACAACTAAATTGCTGCAGTACATCTTCACTTCCTCAAAAGTGATTTTCCTCTGCTCTTTAATTTCATAGAACAATATGAAAGACATGAATCTTCATGAAACTCCTCTCCTAATGCAGCAGAGACTCCACAATGTTTGCAGGCTTTGCTTTTTATCACAAGAGGTCCCAGGGGAGGTTCAAGGTAGGATCCTTGCCATCCTGGCTCAGCAATCACAGAAAGCCAAATAAATAAAGCAGGAAGTTGGCAAAGCCCTGATTCAGCAAAGGCAGAAGTACAAGTTCAGCATTAACCTCTGCTTAAAATGATTTGGAACAGAAGAGTTAATCTCATGGCTGCCCAAAAGTCAGACCAGGAATCCAGGACCTTGACAGTTGGCACATCAGTGCTTTAAATCTAATGGGAGAGGGTGGTTAAAGCTGAGGAACGGCTTAAATATGAGAAAAGCACATTCCCTGGTAGGAGGTGACAACTCAAAGTCTGTTTTTTGGTCCATGGCCAGACATTGTGGTTGTGTGTGATTTTGGCCAAGGCACTGATGCCCTGAGGGAGGCTGACATTGGATAGCAGTGGATGGATGATTCCAGAGGAGGCTGCCATGGGGGGCCCAGCAGCTCCTCCTCACTCCCATCCCTCACCAGGAGGTCCCTGGGCAGCGCTGGGAAGGGCTGGGGACTGGAGGGGTGTCAGGGCAGCAGCTCAGCCATGGGCTGCAGCGCTTCCCCTGTTCAGCAAGCACCGCCCTGGTGAAGCCTCTCTGATGTGGGAAGGAAGGTGTAGGATCACGGGAAGGGTCCATCAAATACAGGAGATCAAAATACAGGGGAGGGGTGCAGGGTCTGCCCTTTGGGGTGCAGGGGTTTCACTGGACACTGGGTCAGAGCAGAGGGAGGGAGTGCAGGATGCCTCCTGGAGAGGTGGTTTGCAGTTTAAACGTGTGAGACATCCCCTGAGGAGGGAGTGTGATGCTGTCCCAGCCCAAAACATGCCCGACCCTGTGGGTGCCGGCGGGATGCGGCTCCCGCAGCCGGTGAAGCCCGGCTCCCTCACTCTCCGTGCTTATCTGATCTGCACCTCCGTAATGATGTGGTTAGAATTGAATTATGGTGCTTTAATGTAGTTACAGCTACATTTCCCAGGCACATTTCTTCCTGACGTACAATGCTGGAATTTAGGATGTGGCCAGAGGCTGTGTGTGACTCCTTGTCTCCCGGGCTTGTTGCAGCCTTGCCACATGCTGTGCCAGGCCCTGGCTGGAAAGGCAGACTTAGGAGCTCAGTCCATATCTGCTGCTGGAAAATCAGTGAATTACAGGGAATTACATTAAAGGTAACCCCAGGGCGACAGCCCTGTGTGCAGGGAGTGAGGCTCCTGCCCACACTCGGCCGTGCCGCTGCAGCGGGGAGAGGCATGGCTGGACAACAGCCCCTGCACGGACAGTGTCCCACAGCGGTGCCCTACAGCAGTGTCCCACAGCCGGGTCTGGTTCTGTCCTTGTTTTCCAGCTGCAGGAAAATACCTTCCAAGATACATGGATGAAGGGGTGATCTTCAGCCAGTATCTGTGGTAGTGTGACTGTGAGGATGTTGTGCCCGTTGAAGATCTGTGCTGAGACAGTCTAAAGCCTCATGAAAACTTTCTTGCTCATGTCTCCTTTGCTGTGAACTTAATGGTCACGGAATTTGCTGTATCAGCAATGAGAATCATTTGATTAACTGGAAAGAAGCAAACTAAGTAGTTGACTCTAAAATCAGGCAGGAAATGATGGGTTTGCCATTTCCATCATGCCAGGGGTGCAGGAATGCTCAAACTTCAAAATGTGAGGGATTCCCACCATCTACAGAGAGGGAGCTTTGCTTATCAACCTCTCCGGGTGTTTTCATCAATTCTGATCTGCCTGTTGTTAATTTAGAACGATGGTGTCCTCTGGGGAGTGACTTGTTTTTCCTACCCCTGATTCAGCTCCACACTTGTGAATTTTAAGTGCATGTGCATATATAAATGAGTGTCTGTATTTATCCAGATCCTGCCAGTGCACGTTTTGCAATAATTCTCCTTGGATGCTCTTGCTTTCTCCTGCAGTCGATTTTTTTGAATGACATGGAACTGATAATGGATGTGGTTTCAGTGTGATCAGGCTGACTCGTCTCATTCCACCTCTCCTGCTTTTGAGCAAGAATGTGAGGACTTGCTGTGTCTATTTTAGATTCCGTCATGAAAGGAATAATTGAGATTGAGATTCTTAGTCACTCAATGCGGAAGGTCAGGGAATTAATGCTGTGTTACACCAGACCATTCATTTACTGGGCCTCCTTTTTTTTTCCCCTTAACTGTCTGTAGAGGAAAACAAATGTGGCTCAGAGAAGGTAACGCATCTTCAACGCCGTGCACAGCCCCAGCCTCTGATAATATACACTGTTTATCTTTATTTTGGGGGTGTTCCAGGGTAGTTTTATCATCATAATTGATTAGTGGCGACAGGGAGAAAAAAATCCAGGAGTAACAGGAAGAAATGATTCCAGTGAATCCATTGACTCAGTGGTAGCATTGATCTACTTCTGGGAATTATTTATAGGAGGAGATTCATAGTTAATAATATTAGTTTGGACTTTGGGAGCAGTTTATCAGAGGCTCTTAAAGGCCTTTGGTAAAAATTAATCAGGGAGAGAAATAAGGTAGACGGCCTGGTTTTGGGAGAGGGAAGGAAATGGGATTTCTGGCATAATGCCATCCATCCCAGGGCAAGAGACAACACAAGGAGTAACTTGGGGTGCTTGGATATGTCCAAGCACAGGAATGAGAGGCTGGATTTCCAGCTGCTGTATCAGACAGCAGAGCTGGGGAAAGGTCTTTGGAAAATTCCCCATTAACCCCCTCCTTGAGATGAAGCCAAGGTGCCCACAGGACAGTCACCCCCACCAGATCCAGCAGGGAGAGCTGCCCAGGGACAGCACAAACCCTCCTCTTCCCCTGCCTCTCCTCCCCGCTTTGTTTTTGGCTTTAACTTAATTGATCTGTATCCTGCAATCCTACCCGCAGGAGGAATGACACATCTGAAAAAAGCAGGAGGATTTGTTTAAAGTGAGCTGCTTGGGTTTTTTGCTGTGTGTATATATAGAGTTGCCTGGAAGTAGTAAATAGAATTAAACACTATGGTTCTGAAAAACAAAATTCTCAGGGCTGTCTGTTGATTTCAAAGCTGATGAAAACAAAGCAGGCTTTGAAATCTTTCCTTGCAGAGCTTCCCCCTCCTCCCTTATCATATGATAGATGGGCCTGATAATATTTGGGTTTTATTCTTCTTTTGAAACAGTTGAAAAAACGCTGTTTTCTCAGTTAAGATGAAAATCACGATGTTTTTAATAAGGTCAGTGTAATGTCTTCATTAGCAAATGCTGAAATAATTTGATGCAGATCTGGAACTTGACAGGAAAAAAACTACAATGTCTACCCAAAATATAGAGCCACATTTGCACCAGGTGTGAATCAGTACTGCTTCCCTAAAATTACTGGTTCTGGGATAACCAATTCCGGTTTAGGGACTGGCTGCTGTGTATTTAAGTAACTCCCTCCTGCACAGCCAGACTCAGTGGGTTTTGTTTGTTTTCCTGCCTGGCCCTGGGCTGCTGTGAGCCCCAGGGCTGGGCAGTGCTCATGGGTGTTGGGTTTGGTGGTTTCCTTTCAGGTGATGGAACAGGTGGAAACAAAGAGAGGGGCTGGCAGCATGGGAGGAGGTGTAGAGCTCACCACAAAGAAACACGGGTGGATGTTAATGGATGGACAGCCTGAAATGGAATCAAAAATATCCAACCCACCAAGTCTGTGAACTTTTGCCTACAAATATCACAACCAAAGCTGCTGAGTGCTCTGCACTTTAAAGCCTCTGTTATGGATCCCAGGGACACATAGGAAGTCTTTGCCCAGCTTTATAGAGATGTGGATGGTACCTGGACAACCCTGACCAGCCTGACACCACAGACCCCGAAGAGATCTCTTCAATCCCCTGTGCTGTTTCTCCTCCGGGGCAGGGGGGGCACAGCCCCTTTCCTGGTGGGGCTCTGTGGGGTGCTGCAGGCGCTGGCATAATGCCCAAGGCAGAGATGCACCAAGACCAATTGTTTGCAATGACATATTCTGCATTTTAAATGATCTTTGACTTCCTGGCAGCTCCCCAGCGTGTCACCCCCTGGAATTGTATCTAAATAACGTTTGTCAGGTGAAGCCACAGCTGGGCAGCAGGCAAAGCCCTGCTCCTCACCAGGGACCTCCGAAACCCACCGGCCGATCAATCTCCACAACCTGCTAAATGATAGATGGAATGTAATATAGGTCATTATTTCTTCCCTATGCGTGAAAATGAATTATTCAGTAAAGGTTTAGATCCTTTTTATTATGACACTGAATTTATAGAGCATACAAAACATAAATGCAGATTTCTACAGCCCCAGATAGATGAACTCGATCTCCAGGCAGCGTGAGGTGGGTGCAGCCCCTCGGCATCACTGCAGAGCAAAGATGGGATGTCCAAGGCACATGGCTGCAGCCTGGGGGATTGGGACCTGCTACCTTCCTTACCTGGCACAGCATTCCCAATCCATGCCCAGCTGGATTAGGAGCCCAAGATCTCTTTGTTTCAGAAGTCAGGCTCTCAGGACCTATGTATCTTCAAGGAGATTTGGGGTCTCATGTTGCTTTGGCCTTATAAATGCTGATCTTAACAAACTCTGCATCTCAGTCTCTGATATGAAACAGGAGTTGTAAAAATTGAAGGGAAATCGGTGAGGCTAAAACCTGCTAATGAAAGTAGAGTAGGTGCTGTGTGAGTACATGGACAGATGTGATCGTCCTGCATTCGTCTGTCCTGCGGAGCCGCCGTGGAGGATCTGGGCTGGTCTGAATCAATAGCATTAACTTTCCTTGTTATTGGACTAAATGCTCCAACTTTTAATTGTGCAGCTGGGGAGAACGTTATCCCTGGCCGGCAGTTACAGATGTCAGCTTTGCAGTTCATTAGCTACTTCCCAAATTCCACTGGGAGTTTGGATTTTTAGCATGAACATTAGAGGCTGGTGAGGAGGAGAGCAGAGGGCAAGCATGCAAACTCTCAGCGGGCTGGAGGAAAATCTGGGATTGGGGCTGGAACGGCACCTTTGGCGCTGGGTGCTGTTGACTGCTGCCAAAGGAACAGGACAGCGGGTCCTGGTTTGTCACCCGTGGGCTTCAGGGTGTCCCCAGAGCATCCCTGCTGCCGTGAGTTTGGCTTCTGCTGTGACAGCAGAGTGCTGAGAAAGAGCAAAACCAACTGAACAGATTGAAACTGGTCACCCCCCTGAACCCAGCCTGGGCTCTGGGGGAGGTGGAGAGAGAACGTACTGATAAAGTCTTCCCAAAGCCATTTGACCTGTAACGTTCACTGACGGAGGGGATAACAGTGGAGATTTCCTTTTAATATATAGCAATCCAAATTTCTTTCTGAGCCATAAGCAGCTGTACTGAAGTTCCTTCTGTCCATCAGCAAAATCTGTCTTGTGCTTGTTCTGGAACCCCTTTAAAATTCTGCACCGCTGCCAGAGAGATTAAAGGGGTAATATAACCCCAGGAACCGCTTTCCCAACTCGTAATTTCCCGGTGATTATTACGAGAAATAGCTGAGATCTAAAGGAGGCTCAAAGGGGGGAGAAAAAGACTGTTCCTTAATCCCCCCATCCGCTTCCTTTGCACATTGGTGCTGCTCACCCTGCTGGGGTAGGGCCAGGTCAGCCCCTTTTTCCTGCCCACTCTGGAGGAGCAGAACCTGCCCCACTGCTGAGCCAGAGTTCAGCACTTCATGGCAAAACAAACCCAATAAAGGGAATTATATCCCATTTTACAGTGGTCAGCAGCACAGCATGAAGAGGAGTGTTTCTCCAGTGGGCTTGACCTCCCAGCCCTGCACACATCCACATTCCCACCTTGTTCATTAGTCCCTGCTGGAAAGTACATCCACATACTTCCCCAGCCCCAGTAAAAAATACTATAATCCCTGAGCTGGAAATAGTTGGTAACCCCAAAATAGCTCTTGCAGGCTTGGCTGCTGAGCTGGGAGGTCTTTGGTTGGGAGACACTCGGTGCTGGGCAAGCAGAGGAATTCAAAATCCATGGATGTCTCTGAAAATGTAGGGCAACGTGGCTCAGTCCCACTGGGCGGGCGGCCCATCCTCCCGCCAGCGCTCCTTAATTTAGGCGAACCTGATTGCTTTCACCTTAGATAATTACACCAATACCTGGCAGCCCCATCCCGCCGCTCCTGCCTGACACTGCAAAGCACTGGCCAAACGCCGAGTGGGAAATGCGGGAGCCGAGGGGAAACGCTGGCCGGGCAGTGCCTGTGGGGCCGAGGGGTTCAGTGGCGCTGGTGGAGCCTTGGGATGTGGGGACAACAGGAAACAGGGACACGGGGATGCTGAAGCCCTGGAATGCAGGGGCAGTGGGATGTGAAGGAGCCCCGGGAGTTGGCGAGACAGGGACCGGGGGCCGCGGGGGTGCAGCAGCCGCAGGATGAGGGAGCACCGGGCCCCAGCCGCCCTTCTCTGAGCAGCCCTACAAAGCTGCAGTTTAAACCCGGGGTGCTCGCAGGGTCCAGGCGGTGCCAAGGGCAGCGTGGGTGCGATGCCCAGGCTTGGTGAAGGCATAAATGACACCTCTCAGTAACGCCTGAATTCTTCCCGAGACCCTAAAATTTAATTCTCCTTTCCTGGACACCTAGCAGGCACTTTCCAGCCCGTGGAATTCTTCCCTGCCGCCCGCCTGCGTGCGCGGGGTGGCGGGCCGGCAGAGGACAGCCGCAAGAGCCACCCGTCGGTGGGGTCGGTGGGGTCGGTGGGGTCGGGGCCCCGGGCGGGCAGCCCCGGTGTCACGGACACGCGTGAGGGGCGGCCGCGCGCGGGGAGGGCGCGGTGACGTCACGGTGACGTCACACAGGGCCACGCGCCGGCGGAGGCTCCGCCCCCGTGAGGGAGGGGCGGGATGGAGGGAGGGGAGGATGGCGGCGGGGGGAGGGAGCGCCGGCGCGGCGCTGAGCTAAGCCGATCCCACGTGTGACGGATCTGGCTGCTGCCCCAGCGCCTCTCCAGTGAGATCCTCCGGTAGCGGAGGGAGGAGGAGGAGGAGGAGGAGGAGGAGGGGGGAAGGGAAAAAGGGGCAAAGCAAGCGGAGCGAACCGAGCCGGAGCCGGGCCGGGGGGGGCGGGTTGGGCGGGCGGGGGGGGTTCTCTCAGGGGCTCTCGCTCGGCGCGGCCATGGAGGCGGACGGGAGCCAGGCTACCTCGGGGAGCCCCGGAGAGGCGCAGCACGACCCCGGGTAAGTCGGCGGGGCGGCGGGGGCGCGGAGCGCGGCGGCGAGGGGCGGTCAGGCGGGCCCGCCCCGCTCCGCGCCGCTCCGCTCCGCGCCCCTCCGCCCCGCCGGGAGCTGCCCCGTCAAAATGGCCGATCCCGCACCGGCGCTCAACTCCGCTCTGCTCTCTCCCTCCAGCAAGATGTTCATCGGCGGCCTCAGCTGGCAAACCTCACCAGGTAACCCCCGCCCGCCGCCCCCTCCCCACGCGTGTCCCGCCCCGCGTGGGCCGCGTCCCGCCGCGCCGGGCCCTGCCCGCGCCCCCCCATCCCTGACCCTCCTCTCCCTCTCTGCTCTCTCTCCGCAGACAGCCTTAGAGACTATTTTAGCAAATTCGGAGAAATTAGGGAGTGTATGGTCATGCGGGACCCCACCACCAAGCGCTCCAGGTAAAACCGCCGCCCACCGCGCTCGGGCTGACAAACTTCGCGAGTTGCCGTCGGGGCGGGTGGACCCGCGCCCCCCAATCCCACCCCAAAATCCCACCCCCGCATCCCACCCCACTCGTGGGGCGCTGCGGGAGGGCTCTCCCCGCCCGCATCCCTCCAGCCCGGAGCAGGAAACAAAGCGGCCGGTGGAGCCGGAGAGGGGCCGGGGGTCGGGGCCGGCCGCCCCCTGCACCCGGAGGCTTCGGGGGAGTGGAGAGGAAGGGGGGGGGACGCAGCGGTTTATTTTTATGACTTCTCCCTTTGGCTCTAATTCTCATCACCGCCCCCCCCCCCCCCCCCCCCCCCCCGCCATCCCCTCGCTCTTTGTCTCTCGCAGAGGCTTCGGGTTCGTTACGTTCGCGGATCCGGCGAGTGTAGACAAAGTCCTGGCTCAGCCGCACCACGAGCTGGACTCCAAGACGGTAGGTGCTGCGTGAGGCTGCCCGGCCGCCCTTCCCGGCACGGCGGGGACGCGACCCGGGCGCTCCGAGCCCTGCTCGGGCCGGTGTCGCGGGCGGTGTCAGGCTGTCATTGAACCGGGACCTTGCATGGCTCGGCTTTTCCTTTATATTTTTTCTAGACTTTGCCTTTAAACTTACCGAAAGCGGTAACTTTTTTTTATTTATTTTTTTTTTCCGAAATCCGAATTCGCCCGTACCGACCGCTGGCTCCTCCCCCGGCCTTATATTTTATTGAGCGGTGACATTGAAAAAGCTGTGGAGTAAAATCCAACTTTTTTTTTGGTGTTGGGCTGCGGAATGCTTCCTGCAGGGAACTTTGTGCTTCTTTTGATTGATTATTTATGTATTGGTGAGCGCGTTTCAAGGTGGGAGTGACTTATTGTCAAACCGTGAAAGCTGCTGCTCGTGTCATTTCCCAAAGTCATTTTTTGGAGAGGTCTCCTCACCTGTGATGGCAGGGCCCCTGCGAAATGCACGCGGTAATTTATGGGAAGCTCTGCAAGAGCTGGAGAGTGGATGTGGTAGAGAAGCACAAGTCCTGATGTGTTGTTGTTTCTCCAGAGCTTTTTTGCTGCGCTCAGTATCCAGTGCATAGCATAAGGAAAAAAATGCTTATGAGATTCAGCTGATCTATTTTATTTTTTTAAAATAAACATTACATTTCTTTTTTTTTTTTTAAAACAATTTCACACTTGAGTTTACCCCCTGCCCCGATATGGTGTTTTCAGTGTTGGGTCAAACAAAAGGTAGTGGGCAAGTGCAGCTCTGGGCCCTGTTTCCTCCCTGTGATCAAGGCCATGCAAAAAGATGAAGTTTTGTGCCTCCTACTTTGTTGTAGTTTTCAGCTTCGGCAAAGCTGGGAGGGGAGGGGGGAAGGACACTGGTAGAGGTCATCAGAGCTCTGGTGCTGCTGGCTCTGGAGGGGGCTGTGTTTTGGGAAGGGAAGGCTCGTGCTGGTGGAACTGCAGAGACCTTCTGCTGGACAGATCGAGCGTGGTCCTTGCTGTCACTGGGGTTTATAGTCTGTGTTCTGGGGCTTGAGGGTTTTATTTTAACCTGAGCGTGGTGGTAGGAGCAATCCTGTCTCGATGCTGCAACATCTCATGGGTGCCTGTGTGTGCGAGATTATAGTTAAATGAAGAAAAGGAGAAGCAGGGAGCAAACATGAGGATATGATTTTTTAAAAATGTAATTTATGGAAACAAAAAGCCCAAAGCTCTTGTAGAAGCAGGTGGAATCTAGTGTTTTAATTTGACCTACAGATTCTGCTGGGCTTGCCTGAACACGAAGCCCATGCTTTCACATGCCTTAATAATTTGATTTTAGGTTTAATCAGATATGGTAAGATAACTGATTCAGCCGTGCTCCTGAAATTAAACTCACCAGACTTTTCATGTACAGCTATATTCTCTATGTGTTTTTAAAGATAAATTTAGATAAGAAGAACAAAGGCAAACAGTATCTTGAACGAGGGTTTGAAAAAAAAAACATGGGAGGACACCCTGTCATATTTCTGACTATAATTAGGTCCTCCCCCAGCTTTTTTCTTGTATCACAGTCTAGTCCCTGCAATGTATAATTTGCTCTTCTCTGGGGGAGGGGTGAAGAGCTTCACCAGGGCAAATCTGCCTCGGTTTTGGTTGTGTGATAATGGTTGAATCAATCCAAATACAAAATTGACCTTAGAATCAGTAATGCAGCTTAAAAGTAAAGCACAGAGCCAGGCAGGTCCTTTCAGGCGTGTATTTGTAGAGTATTGTAGTAACTGTTGTGCAGTATAACAAGGCATTTGACTCTGTTTCAACGTTCAGCACAGGAGGCAGATCGGTTGGGTATTGGCATGGAAACGTCGCTCTTGTTTACAGTTACGTTAAAAGCTTTGTTTAGGTAATGGCCATTCATATCAGAAATAGTATTATAGTCATTTCCTAGAGGACTTGTAGATACAGTAAGTAGAATTGTACCTAACTAACTAATTTTTTTTTTTTGGTAGAACTTTTTTTTTTTCTTTTTGGTTTTTTGTTCTTGTTTTTTGGTTGTTTTTCTTTTTGGTTGTTGTTTAAATAGTTGACAGGGTTATGCAAAAGGTATGGATTTGCCACGTTCATTGCTAGTGTTTCTCTTCAAAGGCTAATGGTGTTTATCCAAAAGGTTTTGGGAAGGAAAATTCCGTTCTTTTAGAAAATCTGTCGCTGTGGTGCAAAGGACTCCATGCTCTTTGAATTGACCTTCAAAAATGAATGTGTTGCTTTGGAGTTTAATGGCCTTCCCAGCTTTTTACCAGCAGGACTTTGCAGTGATGTCCCTCTGGTGGGCCTGGTGTTCTTTGGTGGGAAAACGTGTAGTTTTGGAGCAAATACAGAAACGTGCATATTTTTCCACCTTTGGGTATCGCTGTGGAAAATCCGTACCTGTTGTATTTCCCCAGTAGACAAATGCCTAGTCAGTGCTGAATATATCTGTAGATAATGTTAATCTCTATGAAAAGGTTAGCTTTCTAGATAAATAATTTTACTTTCTATGCTTTTTGAACAATAAAGTGGCATATAATCGCTCATTTCTCAGGTGTGTCCTAAAAAAGATACGATACTTGTATCTGATGGAGGCAAATCAGTTTATCAGTTGCACATCAAACATCTGTGATATTTCCCATTTTGACAAATTAATCGAGCAAAACTGGTTTTTAGGAGAGGTTATTTAGCAGTGACAGGAATATTTATCACCACAGGAATAACAATACCAAATGGAAACATCTCCTCTTCTTCATCAGGGTTTGCCTGGGGAGGGAGGAACACAATAAAAGCCAAATCCAAACTCTAAAAGAAAGCTTGTCCTCCTGAATATGCTTAACACAATCAGCATTAGTGGCATCAGTTGGTTATACAGGCAAGGACAACGCTGAAAGCAGTTGCAGGTTGTACGGTTTAGGTAGGATCTAGTACTTTTAAAAACATCCTTTTCCAGACCCTTTATGTAGAAGATGTCTGTGTGCAGGTGCTGCCTGAGAAACAGAAGTGAAACCAGCAGCACACAGGCGTTTTACTGTGATTTAGAGGGGGCACTTGTTAAAAGATCTGATGTTTTTGTTTACATCCAGCCTCCTGCCTGTGTGCTCCCTCCAAACACCACTGGGTACCATTTCTTTGCATCTGCGGTGGTGTCTTTTTGGTTTCAAGTAATTTTGAATGGGAGAGGAGTCCCTTTTTAGAGATGACCTATGTGGAAGTTGTGTGTGAGGGTGCAGAATGAGCGTTTTGGAATGCAGAGGGGATGCGCTAATTCATGCAGCGCAAGGGGAGCCAACGCTGCATCTTAAAACAGGGCGGGGGGTAAAGCAAGGATTTTTTTCCCCCTTTCTTTTTGTCTCTGTTGATGTGCTTCATTCATGGATAGTTCAAATAACTCCTTAATGGAAAACCTTTTTTAAGAAGTTGTTTTCTTCTGGTTTAAGTGCCTGTATATTTTACATACACGAAACTCGTTTGTAACTTGCTTTCCTCCCTTCCCACCCCATCCCAGAAATTCCTCTTTGGAGTTTTCCATTGATCACATATTTTCTTTGAGAGTGAGTAAATCAGATCAGTTTGGCATATTATTATGAAGGAGATCTAGTCCTTCAAGTGTTTTCAGTTTTAATAATTGAAATGGGAATAATTTTACTTTGGTTTTGACTTTCCTTTTTTATGTGGTGTTGCTTGTCAGTTAAAGCAGAAAAAAGTAACCCCCAACCCAGCTGCAGGAAGGTGCAGGTGTCAAAGCCACCAAGTTAAGATGTTGGTCAGGAATGCTGGCCCTCTTTCTGTGCAACATCCAGAGCATGCAGATAATCCTCTACATGCAGTTTTGGTGGTAGAGGCGGCACCCAGAGACTGATCCAGAGCTCCCTGAGCACCCACAGGGATTGCTGCCCAGATGATGATGGAGGAGAAGTGCAGAAGAGATGTTTTATTCCTCTCTTTCCATTTCCCTGCCCCTGCCAAACTCCCTAGACAAACCCAGACTGTGACCTATAGTTTCCAGAGTAGCTCTGAATGACCCGGTGTGCTGAATTACAAGCCTGAGAAATGAGGGATTAATAATTCAGTGATTTAAAATCAAAATAATATAAAATGACAACCAAAGCTATCCTGTTGATTTCCCCTTTCTTTTTCCTCAGATTGACCCTAAAGTTGCGTTTCCCCGACGAGCACAGCCCAAGGTAAGTAGGAGGATCGATAATAGGATTTTAGGCACACAGAGAGTCATTGTTGCCTGGCAGTTTGGGTTTCAGCCGGGGAATTGGCAATGAAAGCTTTTAAAGCCGAGTGCTGCTCTCGGGGGGATCAGTCTGTGGCTGTGGCCCAGGAGGCTGCTCTGTGTCCGTGCAGAGCTGGTCAGTCGGGCTGGACGGCAGGACCGGTGCCGGAGCTGCTGCCGCAGCCCCGCACAGCTGCTCTGTGCAGGGTGTTGTGCCTGGTGTTTATGAAGAGTGTTTGGATTAAGTGCAAGCTTCAGGCTTGTTTTGAGCTGAGCTTTTAGTTCTGTGGTTGTGATGGATGGGGGATATATCTCTGCCTTCATTGTTTGCAAATTTTCTTTTGTATAACTCGAGAGATGTGTGCGGAGTTGTGTGTAAGCCTTGGATGGCAAGTTTCTGATGAGGCTCTGGGGGCCTCAGGGTGTTGTTCTGCAAGAGCAGGGGAACAGTGAGATGTGAGCGTCCAGCTGGTCAGGCTGGCTGGAGCAGTGGCCTCTGGCGATGGTGTTGGCCAGTCCTCGCAGTGGCGCGGCGATGGTGTAGGGACACAGATGCTGCTGCCTGTGCGCTCCCTCCAAATGCCACTGGGTGCCATTTCTCCTGGAGGAGCTGCCTGTGGAATACAAGTGGCTGTTGCTCTTTAGGTTGTGCCTAATGAAAACAAATCAGTCTCAAAGCCGAACTTGCAGCGTGTGAATTTTGAAAGCCAGAGGCTGAAAGAAAACTTTTGTAGTTGACTTTTTTTAATTTGTTTTTGAGAGTCTATTGGAAAAACTTAATTTAACTGATGTATGGCACTTGTGTACACACTTGTCATCTTGGGCTACTTCAGTCTTCAGGTAAAAATGGGAGGAAAAGGCTGCAAAGTTGTAGATGCAAGTCAGTAAGGAAAAGTGGTTTTAAGTTGGTGGTGGGAAACTAGCTGACCAACTGCCTGAACTGTTACTGCATACAGCCCCTCATGAAAGCAAGCAGTGTAACTGTGTGTGTTGAACCATGATGTTAAATATTGCACAAAACAGGCATCTAGGAAAAACCCTGTGCCATTTAAAACTCCTAGGCAATAGCACTGGAGAGGTGCTAGGGAGTTCTTTAAAAGAAAAAAAAAAAGAGAGCAAACCCCAATAGCCTGCTCACAGAATTTAAAACCAGACTAATGTGGGCAAATGTTTAGAGGTTCTTTTCTTCCTAGGACATATCTAATAACTCACTGGTGAATAATAGCGTGCCTGGCTTGCTTCTGCACTGAGCAAAGAGTTTATAGCATGTGGGGCTTGTGGCTTCTGGCTTCTGGATTATGTTGTTGGATGGATGCCGTCTGTAATATACAATTGAAAGTTACCAGGATTTTGATCTTGTGCTTGATGTCCCTATCTCCCTTCCCAATACCTTTTAAAGGTTAATTGGCATTTTAAACTGTCTTCAGTGCCAGTTTCTACTGTTTCTACAGTATTATTTGGAGAAGTCTGTAATGCTTACAACAGAGCCGTTAAGCTATCCCATATGATTTCTTCTCTAACAATTAAAAAAACCAGGACATGTTTTACATCGAGGATACTAGCGAGTTAAATTTTTGTGTTAAAGAATGCAAAATCAGGTCGTATTGACAAAGGAGATTTTGTTTTTCTACACGTAGGGTTTTTTTTCCCTTGGTTTTTGGTAATAGACATCTTTCAAGTGTGGGGCAAATGCTGGAATGGACGTCAAATTCCACTCTTAGCAGGAGCTCGCTCTCTCTGGAGAGGTCAGCAGTGTCTGTTGCTACTTTTTGCACATTTGTCCTTTCTAAAGTGTTGGGATTTCTACGGGGCACTTAAAAAAAATCTGAAGATTGAAAACAGCCTAATTTGGAGACTGGAGAAAATCAGATGCAATAAAGAGCAGATTTTACATCAATTATGATGTATTATTCTGGCAAGCATTTCATAATCTGGATATTTTGTTTTCTGTTTTTTTAATTAGATGCTGAATTAAGGTTTTGGACTTTAGTTGTTCATTTATCCCAGTTGAATAGCGAATGCTCAGCGTTAAAATGTGACTGTACTTTAGTCTAATTAACTAGCTAATGCTTGGGTCTGTGGAGATTAATGGCATTTAATGAAATGTCTCTGTCTCTCTCTAGGTGCAAGGGGAGAATTTGTTTTTTGTTTTGGTTTTTTTTTTCCCCTGAGTAATCTTCCTTCCTGGTATGTTTAGCAAAATGGGGATTTGTTTTGTTTTTTTTCTTTTCCTGTGATTTTCCTGGCACTGATGGGGGCTGAGGTGGAAGCAAGGCTGGGGGTGCATTCCCCCTTCTCGGGCTTCCTTCCATCCATCCCTGTCCTTCCTTGAGGAGCCCTTTTTCCCCTCCTCAGCACGATTAACTCCTCAGTGGGCACATCTGAGCTTTGCCACTGCCTTTGCCACCCCCTGTGCCCGTGCTGCTCCTGCGGGGTCACACTCACTTGTTCCTTCCCCTCCTGATCCACGGTAATTGCCCAGCCCTGCCCTTTCAAACCCCAGCCCTGTAAAACGCTTTCTTTCGGGCTTTTTAAACCCCATCTCCGTGGTTTGACACCTCTCTGGTGATGCAAATTGGTTCCTGAGCAAGCAGTGGCAGGTTGTAACAGCCCAGCATTCTTCCCTGATTTCCTTAGAATGACCCTCACAGAAAATCCTCGCTGATTGCCTCCAGTGGATTACCGGGATGTGTAATCCTGCTCTCCTTGGGAAGGCCAGGACGACTTGAAGCCATTGTTTTAGGAAATTTGCTGCAGGGTTTAACTCGTTGGGATTCTGGTGAATATATATCTCCTTCCTTGGGGCTGCTGTTCCTTGATAAAAATCTGTCTTGCTTCCAAGTGCTGGAAGGCACTCTGTAAAAGGAGATCATTTATAGCTCTGCTGACTTAAAAAATCCTTAAAAAGCAACAGTGATGGGGCGCCAGTAGTTTTGTACCCCCTTTTGAATATTGAAGACTGCAGTAATTTGGCTTTTTACTGTACGTAGCCTGCCATTCCTGATGTTACCTGCTCTGTTAGGTTGGAGAAGCCTTATCCAATTTAACATGTTCATTAGATATTTTCAAACGTAAGCAATTTCCTCCCTCACGCCTCTGCCTTAGGGATTTATTTAAAAAACAAAACAAACCTGAAGAGCGAAAGGACAGCAGCCTCGGTCAATGAAGTAGCTCCTTGGCCATGAAAATGTCCTTGGTTTAGGAATTTGGATGCTTTGTTGTGCAGAGCCATGTATGAAACAGAGGCAGGTAAAACTTCAGCCAGAGTTTACAGTTAGTGAGGCTGCCCAGGGAGGTGTATTTTGTGCTCAGGTTCCTCCAGGGTGGGACTGAGGTGCTCGTTCTTCCTGCACTTACTACAGGGGCATAATGTGTGTGGTTGGGAATTGCTCCCAGTCCAACAAGCTGGAGCTGTTTGTAGTAAGGTGTGTGGCATAATGAGCACTGCGGATGTGCCCTGCTGGCTGTGGTCTGGAGCCTTCCTGGAATAAAACAGGGTAGCTGCTGCTGCTGGAGCTGCTCCCGTGGATCACTAGTGTGGGCTGGCACCAGGTGCGGAGTGTCTGGTGTCCTTTCTGCTGGTGACCCTGAGAGCAGGTGGCCACTGCTTATTTTAATTTGGGGTTTAGTCTGTGTGGATTGGGTATAGAACACTGGTGGCCATTTGGTCACAAAACAGCAGAAGGACTTCATTGGGTGAGGGAGGTATTTTGTTTGATAATGGGCTGGGGATGCAGGGCACCGATGTCTTTATTAGATGTGTTATTGTCATAGAGGTCAGTGCAGGACTGTCGTGGCCCCTCTGTGCCCCAGCCAGTCCCTGTTACCCGCGTGGTGCTGGCCATGCCCGTGGCCAGCCTGGTTTCCTGTCTGGGCTGGGCACGTGGGCTCCGAGCAGTTGTGCACATCTGGTCCTTCTTCTTGGGCAAGAAGCAGTGTCAACAACTCTCCTTTCATGTGAGACGCTGCTGGTTAAAGCCATGTGAAGCTGCCTGTTCCAGAGCAGCAAATGGAGGGCATGCCCTTTTGGAATAACACCCAGGCCAACCTAGGATTTTTTTTAAAGCTAACCAGTGGATTTAGATGTCTGATTCCAATTAAGTTAACTGTGGGTGGGGTGTCTGCGTCCCTTGGCTGTCTGATAAGCCTCAGACAGAGTAGCAGGGAGAGATTTTATTCCAAAGCAAATGATGGACCTTGAAAATCAAGAGTTCTGTTTGTTTCCTCCCCTGCTTCTGCCTGTAAACTCCTCCAGGTTAGTCCTACTACTTCCCATCTTGTTTTAGATACTAGGTAGACTTTGAAGTTTCTTTTTTTTTCCCCAAAAGAATGTGAACTGGACACAGTAGCAGAACTCAGGATTCTTCCTTCCCTGGCACCCTTCCTTCCCCACCAGCCTGTAAAGAGCGGCAAGGTCAGACCTTTTTTCCCCGATGATTTTTTTTTTTTTTTTTTTTTAAATTCTTTCTAGATTCCCCTGCATTTGCAGGTCTGGGTGGAGTAAGAGAGGAAGTATTTCCTTCTCTTGGCATCAGGCATTGATGTGTAGCTTGATAATAATTGTGGTATCATCTGTGTGCAGAGTAGTATGAAGTCCTTCCCAGATGGTGTAGGATATTTCTTTGGGTGGTCCACAGCCATTGTTTGGGTGTCTTGCTCAACTAACCTTGATGTGAATCCCTTGTCCAGGGTAAGCTGCTCCTAGAATTTGCTTCCCTCTGGCATTGGATGGTCCAGTGGAAAAGTTTCAGAGTCTGAGTCTTGGCTGATGAACCCAGCTCCGGGTAGTGGAGGATCAGGGTTTGAAACCCCTTGTCCTTGGGCTGGGGTTTGTGCTCTCTGCGGTGCGGCTGAGGCGGAGGATGATCTGTGTCCTTGGATGCTGCAGCCAGAGGAAAACGGGGTTGTGCAGGGCCTTCTGTGGAGTGCAGTGAGTTCTGTCAGAAACAAGAGCTGAACTGGATTTTTGTAACTGTTGTTTTTTGGAGATGTAAACATTTATTTCTTCTCCCCAATCACTCAGGTAGATTGTTCATGTTGTCCTGAATCCCCACAGACTGTCTTGTACTTGTTAAAATGTCTGTATTTCCATTCTCATTGCCTAAGGACGTCTTTCATGTTAAGAATAGTCCTAATGTACTTTCCTTCCCTTTGGCATACTGCTAACTAAAAATTAAAATTGAACACTGTCTAACATGGGACTTTTTTAAAAGGAGGTTCTACTTTTTTTCTGTTTTCCTGTATTGTTGGATTATTTTTAATGGTGTCTACCAGGTGACTTTTGTGCACTTGTATATGCCAGGAAAGGTTCCGAGGTAGGGAGGTCAGGGAAATGGAAGGAGAGCAGCATGCTGACACCCCTGTGCATCCCTCTCTGCTTCCAGATTGAGTACATCTCCTCTGCAAAGTGCTGAGCCTTTATCAGCCCGGGGGTAGGTCTACTAATGACTGATCTAAAACCATCAAATTCATTTATTTGTCACTGCCAGTGACAGGCCAGTTAATGCTAATGGATTCTTTTTTTAGCCTGTTGACTCTGGTGATAGTCTCATAAATGTTGTGAAACCCAAAGCATTAAGGGAACTTGGAACTTATTTTTAGAGGAGAGCTACTGAAACAGGGTGAGGTGGGGTGTGTGCATCAAGATGCATATTGTGCTGAGAAGGGAAAAAGAACAATTCTGGTTCATTAAGCTGTACTTTGAGTCTTTGCTGTTCCCAATAGTTACTTGACTTTTCAGTTGTATTTTAGTGTTCTCTTTCAACACATTTTGGGTCATGCTATAAAGTGAAGCTGTAAATAGTCAGTCATCTTAGGGAAAAATGATTTGTTTCAGAAAATGGTTCATCTCAGGGCCTGAATCTTCTCTCCCCCTATTGTGTGAAAGCACTTAAGCATATACTTAAGTTGGCATAAGCATGTGGGTAAGTGCTTTGCTGAATCAGCATGGACACAAAGCACGTTATTAAATGCTTTGTTGAACTGTGAAGCCTGTAGCAGAAAAAGATTAAAAGATTACTTTGTGTATTTGACAGTACTTTGTATATGGTCAGTTCCATCGCTTCTCCTTCAGAGATAGGCAGTTTCATCTCTATCATATTCCCCCCCTCCACCACAGGATCTCACTCACAAGAAAATACTAATCTGCTGTTTCCTCAAAAAACTGATTACAAGGTCAGTGTAGCATCAGACTTTAAAAAAAAAAATCATTGTTGAAGCTTAATTTAGTCTTTAGCCCTGAAATCACACATTCTGTTTGCCTTAGTCACTGGAATAATTCTGTAATAATTCTAGTCTTCAACATGGCCTATGATTTTTACAATATTATTGCTGTAGAAATTGTGGTTTGCTGAGTAATTTGAAAGTTACCGTGAATCTTTGTAGTCAGATCAGCATGCGGTATTAATAAGTTACTTGTAAACTTTGGCATTTTACTACTCTCCTGTTGAAAGTATTTCTTCTATTTTTTGAGTGCAGAGAAAATCTGAAGAATGTTGGGAAGTTGTTCTCCCCTGCTCAGTCATTCCCTGTGCCGGGACTTCAGCAGCTGGGTATATTGTTGTGACTGAGTAGGCTTAAATTAAGATTGTACTTTGGCAACTTTGTATTATAAAGAAGGACCCTGCTAAGGCTTATGCAATTCTGCACGAGGAATAGTCCCAGAGAGCTCAGCGAGCACAGTGAAATGCAGACAAGGCTCCTTAATATGTTGGTGAAGTGTACGTGGCAGGAAGGGTGAAGGAAAAGAGGTATTGACAGCAGCAGAAAGCATCGCTGCCTCTGCCCTGCCCTCCCCCAGCAAAGACTTGCATTAATTTCCCATTGACTCTGATGTACAATAGGGAAGAGGTTTCAAGCTGACTGAAGGGGCAAAGGTCCAAGAAAACTACTGTAGCAAGAACTGATGCAGAGTGACAGTAATGAGGTGGCCTGGCAGGTGGGAGGGAAAAATGGTGGGGTGGGGGAAAGAAACTAATATCTGGTGAATTAAGTAGTTCCCAGGGTTTGAAGTTGTTAAGTCCCCTTGGTTTTATTTTCCTTCTTGTGTGCGACACAGCTCTGAGATGGGGCTGAGCACGTGGGTCCTGGTGCAGCTCCAGTCCTCCTGGCTCAGGGCTGGGTCCCTGGGAGTGCTGGCGTGGCCCAGAGGGTACAGAATTCTTCTGTAGTGCTCCCAAACCTGTGCTGTGCTGTTTTAATCAGTGTTTCAGTATTCCTGACTCAGAGCTCATCTTTATGTTGTTCTGTGGGTCAGTTTTGCATCAAAGAGAAGGTGAGGAGCACAGGGTGAAGAAGTGTTTTGAAGTTTTGATTTATTTAAAATAGGAGCTGTGAAGTGCCGACAAGACTTTAAGCTTCTTGAATGCTGGTGGAAAGAGAATGCCTGCTGGATAGAGAGTCTGGGGAGGCTTTACCCAATTGCTGAATAAACACTGTTCAGAAATCTTCCCAAAGGGTAATTTGGTGTGGTGTGAAAAGAGGTTGCAAGGAGCTGAGCATTTGTCCTAAGTATCCGTGAATCCCACTGGACTGGGAGATGTTGCTCAAGTCGAGGCCTGGTTTGTGGCAAAAGCTTGCCAGCTGCAAGCCCTCAGCACTGGCAGGTTTGGTGTTTGTTGCACTGCTGGAAGAAGGTGTTGCTGAAGGGGATGTTGCCAGGGATTCTTCTGCAGTGCTTGCTGAACGAGTGAAACTCCTGTTTAGTTTTCCTTTTGGCTGTGTTATCAATCATTTATGTTCAGAGCTGTGTTGGTGCGATTCCCTGCTCTGAGCCCGAGCTGTGTGCAGGGCTCAATATGTACATGGAGCATTTATCCTTTTGCCAAAGGTTTGCAAAGTGCTGTAAATGAGTGTAAAGATGTTCCTTTGCTGGTGAAATTCGCCTGCTTCTGCTGTTGTATTTGGCAGACCTACAGAGTCTATAGCAGCATGTTGTGCTCAATGAATTGTGGGAGGGAACAGAAAACATTGAAGAGAAGTCCAGAGGTAATACTGAGATGGGAAATACGATAGGAATTTTCTGAGGATTGGGAGTATTGCCCCACCTTTTGGTCTGGGGCTGCTACCGGACATTGTGTTGGGTGGTGTCAGGTCTTGTTGTCTGCCATGTCCTCAGGATCCCTGAGAGATCTCTCCTGTGAGTACTGAGCAAGCCCTGAGACAACTACAGCAAAAACTGTTGGCTTCTTGGAGCAGGAGCTCCCTCTCCTCAAAAAGTCTCTGCTGTAAAGTGTTTGGGGTTGTTTTGATTGATGCATTTGTACCAGACAGCTCATCTTTCTCCCCAGTCACTTTCTGTAGGTCAGCTCTCAGACTCTGGCCCTGGATGGGTGGCCTGCTGAATACACACCAACCATTTGAACTGTACCCTCTTCAAATGCTACCTGGTGAAAAAACCCTCATAAAACCTGCTATGAAAATGTCCTGGGCCCGATGTTGGCTGGGGTTGAGAGCTGAGGAAGCAGAGTCACTGTTGGTCACTCTGGTCTTGGCATAGCATGTAGCTATGTAACCCAAATAAGGCCCTGGTGGGCCTGGTACCGATGCTGCCATTGAGCCTGGAGATGAAGGGTCAGAGAAAAAAGGGCAGCGGGGGATTATGCAAAGATCTCAGTGTGGCAGAGAACACAGCCGCTTCCTGACACTGGGTTTGATACCACAGTAAACGGCTGCCTCTGTCTGAAGGGGATGTTGGCAGCATCCCTGGGTGCTGGGGAGGAAGTGTGGGAGGCAGAGCAGCATTGTACACTGCCAGCTCTTTATGTGACTTGTCTTTGAGGGGTTAAACTGGGTTTTTTTGTTGTTTTTAACGACTTTTGACTGTCAAATTTTATAAGGGAAGCCGTGACTGGAGTGGCAGCGCTCCGGTGGGTGGTGGAGGCTGTAACTGCTGAGGTTCCTGCTGTACGCCAGCACTTCCGAACTTTGGAGAGGGGGAAGCAAGATAAGGACGTGAGGCCACAGCATGTGAAAGGTAGCTGGTGGTGTGAATTATGGCTCACGCCGGTCTCATGGCTACAAACCAGCGCGGGGGCTGGGAGCAAGGGGGGAGCCCGGCAGAGGGTTGCAGTGGGCTCAGCGGCGCGTTGTGACACAGGGCTGCTCCTGGTGCCCTCAGTAACAGGAGGAGAGGGGGAAGCATGCTGAACTGCAGGTGTCCTGGAGGCCTCTGCCTCCAGATAAGCGTTGGCTTCTCTTCCCCGCAGCACCGGGCGCTCAGCCATGCCGGACGCTCCTCCGCCCCCGAGGCCTGGCTCCTGGGAGCTGGCTGGCTCCTTTGTGCGGCACGGCTGTGCCCGCTCCTCTCTGGGTGCCTGTCGTTCTCCCTGTTGGAGCTGGGAGGGATGGCTGCCCTGGTGCCTCCGTCCTGTGCAGACGGGGAGCGTGTCCTGATGTGCTTGCGCAGCTTTGGGGACAGGCTGCCCCGGGATCGCGAGCCTCTGTCCCCTCTGTGCCTGTCAGGGGGCATTTCCTGCCCCAGCCTGCCTGGGACCCTGGTGGGGGTGGGTGGGTGACAGTGAAAAGAACCTGGAGAATCTCCTGCCGCAGCACCTTTTGTGCTCTGAACTCCTGCCTCACCTAATCCCAGGAACTGGGATGGAAGCAGCAGGCTCTGTGTGCGATGTGCTTGGCAGTGTATGTGTGAGGAGGGAATTCACCTAATCCTGGGAACTGGGATGGAAGCAGCAGGTTGTGTGTGTGATGTGCTCGGCAGTATATGTGTGAGGAGGGAATTGTGATCATCTTGTGTGATTTTTATTTTTTCCCCCTCTCTTTTTCATCTAGTCACATCCACTATGTCATTAGTCTTCCAGATCGAATACAATGATAGTTGAAAGTCTTCCACAGTTATGAGTCCCCCAAAGTTTTGTGAGCATGGCTTTGATTTTGTGGTAGTCATAAGAAGTCAGTTTAGATTTCTGGGCATCTTTTTGTAGTTATTTCCAGTTGATATTTTAGTAGAGGCATTTGTCTTCTCTGTCGATTAAGCATGTGTATGCAATAGGAAAAGAACAAAATATGGAATAGAAAAAAATAGTAAAACAATTCAGTAACCAGTCCAAAAGCCTTAGTGCTAAAGAGCCATGAAGAAGCTTTATTGGAACTATAATTGCAGACATAAGCAGTGATTATCTGTCTTTGTGCCTTTATAGTCCCCATCACTGTTATCTGAACGCATGAAGCTTATGATAGTGTGAGCAGAACATTATTCATCTGGTGCTATGCTCTTGTAGTATGTGGAAAGTAACATAAAGTGTCAATTCATTTGAAAGTGATAGGGAGAGAAACAGGTAGGAGAGGACAAGTGTTGTTGCAGAACACATTACTCATGAATCTTATCCTGGTTGCAGCTGAAGGAACGCAGAGACAGGGTAAACTTCTTACATGGACATGGTCAGATGAATTTTTGCTGTTTCTTAATGTTCTTAGAGGTCTTGGGCAGGTGCAGCCCTTCATCGTTGAAGAGTGCCTTGGTGTGTTTCCTTGAAATGCTCTAAATTGGCTCCAGCTGAGAGAAGGGCAGCAGCACCTGTTTGTCTTGCATTCCTGAGAACTGGAGATTGTTGGATCAAGGCAGACAAATGGATGCTGCCAAGCACTTTTTGAGGTGGAACAGAGATCAGAGAGCAAGTCCTGAATTTCTTGGCTGATTATTGGTGCTGGTTATGCAGGTGAAAATGTGCTCTGGGCTGTGAAGAGGCAGAGGGAGGAAGAGGTAGTTTGGTGGCTGGGCAGCCGAAGCAGTGGAAGGAGCAGCGTGTGCAGAGCTCTGGATTTTGCACTGAGGTTGGTGAGCCCAAGATTGGGCACAGGTGGTTTGCGTTTACCTGATCAAGGCCAGTGTTAGGAGGGTCTGCTGATCTCTCCTGTCCGTTGCCCTCCTGCTGTGGTGCTGATTAGGCAGGTGTGAAACCTGAAACCTGTCAGCTGAAAGCAATTTTCAGGCCCCCTAATTCTGATTGCAGTCAGGTGCTCTGGGTGAAGGTAGTCAGTGGAGGAGGTGAGGTAGGAGTCAGAACTGCTGTGGTCTCTTCACGAACAGCATAGGATGGTTCGGGGCTGGTTTGAGCTATGAGAAGGTAACTGTTTTGGGGATGATTTTTTGGGTAGGGGAGGCACTTGTTGGGTGGGAGACTGCTTATGCTTTTTTTACCTTTTTTTTCTGAAATTTTGAGGCAAAAGACTGCCATTTTAAAGGAGGAAAATGATACAGGGGAATCCAAAACTTGTAAGCCTGCTTTTTTATTTACTTTTGCACTGAGCTAGGACCAGGTGAAAAACAGACCTGATCGTGTATGTTTTTTATGGAGTTTTCTTTATTTCTTAGTGATGATTGTCTTTGTTTTTGTTGGAGTTAGCAGGAGTTATCCCCTAACTTCTGTTAGAGCAGCTCAAAGCAAAGCTTCTAAATTGCTTAATACACTCAAGGGCATTTTAAAAACAAAACCAGAAATCTGCTAGCCAAGTGCCTAGATAGACAAAGAATAGGGAGTGCGGTTTTTGGAGGCGTGTGCCTGCCTGTCCACTATGCGAATGTAAAATGAGATAGTGATGGTTTGAAAGTTTCTGGTCTTGAGTGAACTGTGAGTGAAAAACTGATTCTTGGACAAGTTTTATTTCAGAATGTTAGTTAGATGTACATTCCTGGAGACATCAGCATCCTACTTTCACGAAAGACTTGTGTGCTGAAATGACTTAAACTAGTTTAAATGTTCTCATCACACAGAGATGAGGTAAGTGATTGCCATCCACCCTTGTTTTATGGATGTGCAAAACAGAAGTGCTGCTCACGTGTTCTGCAGTACTCGAAACAGGGAATCGCTGGTGCCTTGGGAGAGGATTATTCCAAAGCTGATGTGTTCTGGGGCTTCTGCTGGGCTGCGTGTTCCCAGGTGCTGGGGAGGAGGGGAGATGCAGGGTTTTTGGGGCTGAGGTGTCCTGACTGTGCCATGGGCACTGCTGGGTGAGGAACTGCAGTCCCCAAGAGGTGATGAGGCCATGTGTGGAAGTGGCCTGGATGTTGCATCACTGGAGATGGGTGTGAGTCAGTCACGAAACCCTCTGCAAAAGGCTTTTGTAACTAGTACTGGCTTATTAGAAACAGTTGTTGAGGATAGGCCTGGCTTCACAGGATATTTGAAGAATCTTAAGAATGGTGCAGGTGGTGCTCTGAGTCCGAGCAGGGCAAAGGCAGACGTAGGGGAAGGTTGTAAGATGTTTAAAAGGGACGGGTGAGTGCCCAGAGGAACAGACTGAACGTGGTGCCTGTGTGACACCTGTCCGGAGCTTCCAAACCCGTAGCAGGCTCCTGTGGTATGGGGCAAGAAAGGGAAATGGGGAATACAGAGGTGCTGGTGCCTTTCTGGGGGAAGGTCTATGTGTGTGAGTACACAGCAGTGCTGCATCCCGTGCACAGAGCTGTGCTGGGGAGCCGGGGTTCTGCTGTGGGCGTGGAGAGGGGATGCAGGGTTTGGCTGGAGCTGTGGTGGTGAGCACTCCGTGCCTCAACCTCTGCCTGCCCCCCGTGGCTGAGAGACGCCGGGTTCCAGCCCCGCAGCCCGGCAGAGGCTGTGCCCGGGGCAGGCTGGGCAGCAGGAGCTCCGGCCGGGCTCTGGCTCCCAGCCGTGCCCGTGGCTCTGCTGGGAGCGCCGGGTGCTGGGCTTTGGGATCCTCTGGCAGCAGAAATGAGTATCATTGTGTTTTATTGTGGCTTCTAAGAACGCAGTGTGTTTGTGCTTCGGGGAGCCCCAGGGGCTTTGTTTTCCACCAGGCCTGAGCTATTCTTCAGCAGAGCCTTCCTGGAGCGTGAGCCAGTTCTGCCCATTAGGACCGAGAGACGGGCCTGACTGATTTCTGCTCCCTGCTGCATAATAAATCTGATACTAAAATTAGTGTTGGTCTCCCTAGGCCATAATTCTTGCTGAGATTATAGAGAATTGTGTGTGCAGAGAGGAACTGTGGTTGTGTGTGTTTGGGGTTTTTTTTATAAGCTTGAGTGTCCAATTTCCAGGTTTTTTACTTAACCCCCCCATCTTTTTCCCCTTTTCCTCTCTTTTGGGAAGTGCTTAGCCTTTCTGTGTATTTTGGCTATTTAAGCCTCTGTCACTGCAGGCAGATGAGTTCCTTGGGAGCTCTTCTGAAGGTTTTGTAATTGAGTCTTTTACCACGGCGACAGGATATTATTAACCTTCAGTAAAGCAATTTATTTCATACTCCTTTGTGGGGATAAGCCTTTTTTCCCCCAGGAAAATCTGTATGTGGAAAGGGTTTTACGTACAGAGGTAGCTGGACTCGCAGCAGTCATTATGATTTTAGAAAAATTAATAATTTACATGAAAAACAAGCAATTCTGTTTGCATCAGTTTAAAAGAAACCTTTGGTCCTGAATGATCCCACCCCTGCCCCAATGTTTTATTTTTGAGAACAGACTTTTTGCCTGTTGGTGGCTATGAAAAGAAGGTTGTATTTCATTTTAGAGCTCTTGAAATTTGGCCTGTGTGAGCACTAAACGATTTTGTTGTCTTCTTTCAGATGGCCTTAAAAATGACCTGAGAGCTGGAGGGAGGAGTTCCTCGAGGGGTCTCCCTCTGGGCATGGCCTTTGCCCTGAAATCAAATGCAGACTAGTCCAGAAGTCGTTAAAGATTGGATAGCTCCTAGAATAGCAATTTCCAGCCAGCGGGGGGAATGCTGGATAAGTGGCCAGCTTGGCTTGAATCCCTTGTGCTCTCTATTGAGTGCGGTGACAAAGGCACTGGTCTGGGATTCAGGGCGTCCAGGCTCGGGTGTCATTGCAGCTCCCTGCGCCCTGATTTTCAGTTTAAAAAGAGGATCAGAATATTTCTTTCCTCATGTCTCGTTAGACTTTTTACTTCAGTATCCTGTTAAACTTTAAAAAATTAAATTAACAATGCGCTTGTCCTGTCGTTCAAGCTACTTGGAAGCTCTGCGCTGTCAGAGCGCTGCTTTCGAAGGAGTTCACCACAGCTTGCAGTAGGAATATGTTCTTTTAGCAATTATATTAGATGAAGTAGGGGTATTATTCCCACATTATACAATGGAGCTTGGATGAGAGGCAAAGTGCTTTGTCCAGAGCTTTACGTTTATTAACACACTTGAGTCTCTTGGCGCCGTGTGGAGGCTTTAATTGCAGAGTCATCATTTCCCCGCACTGTGCCTCTCCAGCTGAACGCTGCTGCCTTGGAGTGAAATGGGCATCGTGGGCAAGTGCCGTGTCTGTGGGACTTGTGGTGCCCTTCCGTAGGGCTGCAGAACCACCCTCTCCGAGCTGATCTTCCTGTGCTCAGCCACTTGCTGCTTTTCTGGATGTGTTCTGTGATTCGATACAAACTTCCCAGTGCCTCTTTGGTGGTTCCATCCCTTTTCCATGAGATGGGCTTTTCCATCTGTGTCAGAAGGCGCTCGCTGTGGAGCTGGGCAGCACTCACCTGCTGCACCTTGGGGTGCAGGCTGCCGGTGGCAGGGACTGCACATCTGCTGGGGCGTGTCTTGGGCCCAGGAGAAAGGATGGGCACACCTGAGCCCACAGAAACGTGGTTTTTGGGAGGCAGTGACAGCACTGGGTGCCGGCTGTCCTCTGGCTGCGGTGTGCGCAGGTTTGTGGAATGGACCTGCCCCTTCCTCGGAGCTCGTGGGTGTCGCTGTGTTTTGTTGGTAGCAGTGAACTGACTTCTAAAAACACAGATAAACACCATGGCCTTGCTTTTATCCTGCAGCCTTCACACCCCCTCGGTGCTGCTGGCTTGCTGAGCAGGATGTGATGGTGGTTGTGCTGCAGGGGGACAAAAGGGCTTCTCCAGAATCCCATCGGTGCCTCTCCCGGGCCTGGCCTGTGCTCAGCCCCGTGGGAAAGGGCTCTTTGCTGTGTGGTCCTTCAGCCTCTCCTAAAATTCCAGAGACACGCTACATGCAAGAAAGTGTTTTTGTTACTGAAAGACTTCCTGGCCCCTTCACATGCTGGTTTTGTAAAACTTTGCAGCTGGTAGATTTATTCTCAAGTCTTCAACTAGAGAAGTTGAAAATTAAAAATGGTAGAAATACATTTTTCCCCCCTTCTTAACTCTGTTGTTGTAAATGAGCCCCACAATCTGAAATTTTTTTTTTTCTTGAAAGCTTCTCCACCAGAGATTTAATTAAAATATTGTGAAAGGCCGTCATTGAAAATGAGAAACCTTTTGAGTGGAAGGCACCCTGATTTCCCTCTGCAGAGCTTTTTGTCACCATAGAGATGAAAAGAGAAGCTCAAAATTGCACTTTCCCCTTGTGTGTTGCTACTGAGGGGCCATGGCTGCAGGTAGCAGCTGCACTAAGATCAGCAGGGCTGGCTGGGGCTGAGGCTTTAACTCTTTGCAGGGCACAAGCACTGGGTCGGGATTTCCTTCCCTGGTGGAAGCATTTTTCTGAGTTTATTATTCTGTTTTAATTTCCTGTACTTCAGGGCTGGAATTTATCTGGGTTTGTGAAGGGAAGGAATGCAGGGGCCCATCCTTTTGTCTCCATAAAAGCATAACTCGGCACCTCTGAGCACAGCAGGGTCCGTTGGGTCCTCTACAAGCATTGCCACGGTGTCCTGAGGTGTTCGTGCACTGCTGAAGGAATGGTGTTGGAATTCCACTCGGCCTTTTTAATTTTCTCTTTTTAAATTTTTTTTAGTGTATAAATCATAACTCCTCTTTAGCGTTCACGCCTGTCTGATTCTCACTTAAAACAGCTAAACGTTGGGCTTTTTTGTTGGTTTTCTTTTTAAAATCAATGGGTTAACAATATTTGTTTTTCCTTCTGGTAACCCCTCTGGAAGTGTGGGGATTGCTAAATCGAAAATTTATGCTGTGAGTGGTAAAACTGCTCTGCTACAGTTTCAAAGACAGTCCCACAAATTGAAGATTATTGGAGGGGACATGACACTGGGCAGTGTTATGCTTTTAATCATTTTAAAAACAAATTTTTCTCCCTAATCGAGTGAAGAGCAGGCTCAAGTGGATTCTTGGCACAAACATCTCAGACAAATGAAAGTAAAATGTATATTGAAGCTGTCTGCTGTTGTATATTTTATACCATACCTGTCTTGGTGACTGATCTCAAATGGGCGCAGTGGTTTAATTTTAAGCTGAGTGAGACATGTAGTGTTTAAACTTTCTGATAGAAAGTGAACATAACCCATGTAATGGCATTATTAACGGGGAGTATTACTAAATTGTAAGTTGCAAATTAATGGTTTAACGCTGAGACTAAATATACAGCTGTGTTCTTGTGTAATGTTACGAGACAAAATTAGATCAAGTATTTAAAAACAGAAGGGCCTCATCCAAACCCAGTGGGTGTCTTCCCAGGGACTTCACTAAGCCTTTCCACCTCACAGGGAGGGTGCAGACCTGTAACTCCAGCAAAGTCACTAGAACGAGTGTGTGCCCTCCACAGTGGGCTGTTAACATCTGACTACCTGAGATGCCCATGTATTGGAGTAAAATAATAACAGTACTTGTTTCCATGGTGGTGGGGACTTGGTTGGGTTCAGCTTGTACCTGATGGAAGCGATGCTGTTGTGTGTATGTATCTGAGTTCTGCAGGATTATGTATTAATTTTTAAATGAGACAGTATTTGGGAGCTTGGCTTGGCTCTGATGCAATTTGCCCTTGTGCTTTCCTTGACTGTTGCTAATAAGAAGTGCTGGCCTAAATCAGCGTCTTGAAGAATCATCGATTTGCTAATTGCAGATAATCAAGTCCCTGCTCATGCTGAGACCACTTTTGTTTCCTGCCACTCTGCCAGGATTCGGGCAGCATCTCCCAGCCCTTGATGTAACCAACAAAGTGGGTTGGGGGCACTCACATTGTTCATTCTCAGAGGTGACAAAGTTGTTGGTATTCAGGCTTGATGAATGCGGAGCTGATACCACTGACCTTTCTGGCTGAAGTGGGCTGTGGAGGTCAGAGCTGGGGGGCTGAGTTGGGGAAAGGGGTGTTCAGAGAGCTGTACTGGCACAGCTTTGCAGCGCTCACCTTGGTTAGTGCAGTCCTGGGCAGTGTCTGTCGACATCAGCCTCCTGAAATTGTTCTGAAAATACATGGTAGTTGGCTCTTATTTTATTTTTTTTTAATGTGCTTCCTCCCCTTCTGTGTTCAGCTAGGGAGGGTGTTTCTGTGTGCTGTAGACTTTGCAGAATGTTTAAAATGAAGCAGGGGCTGATGAAAATTTGTGTCCCACAGTTAGCACAGTCAGGAGAGGTGAGGACCGGAGGCTGCTGCTCTGCTGTGGCACGTGTGTGGATGCTCTGTGTTCTCTCCATGTCTACTTGAGCCAGCCACCCTTCTCCCATCAGGCATTTTTCATTCCCTGGCTGGATCAAGTCTCGCTGAAGGATGTGGAAAAGGGTGATAATGGCTGGTGAGCTTTTCTGATGACTTTATGTAGAACAGCAGTTGATCCCAGACCATGAGAAAACAGGAGGAAAGTAAGAGCCTTTCTGAGGAAGATCCCATTAGCTGATGGGCGTTATCTTTGTGTAGGTGCTGGTCCTCTGGGTCAAGGAGAGCAGGGCAAATCCTCTGAAACCCCTTGCTTGGCAGATGAGGAACTGGAGCATATTGCCTTGGCTGAAGCGTTTTGATGAAATAATGAGTTTTTTATGGTGTCCATCTGGCTGGGAGCTGATGCTGTGTGCAGGGCAGTCCGTGCCTCAGAGGTGGAGAAACAGGTTTGCTTTCCCCAGCGCTTGCTGCAGGGATTTGCAGCAGGGATGGTGTTCAGCTGGCAGAGCCCAGCTGCCCTTGGCCCTGCCCCGTGCGCTGGGGCTGTGTGTTCGAGGGTCTGGCCTGGAGGAGGGAATGCTGTGGAGTGGCTGGGGGTGCACAGAGGGCGATGGGGGTGCACAGAGGGCGATGGCAGTGCCCAGGTGTCAGGAGTCATGGGGACACCGAGCGAGTGGTCCCAGCTTGGGTCGCTGCTGGAGCCGGTGTCAGCCCCGCTGCCGCTTTAAAGCCACACCAGAGGAACAGATGATCACTGGACAGCTTAGGTTACATAATCTCTTTTGGGTTTAATGTCAGGCCCCCCTGAGCCCCATCCAGTGCCAGCTCCCAATCTGGCTCATAATACTCCTGAATGTCCTTTTAATTTTTATTAATAGTTCTCTTACTGTAGTGTTCCCTTTGCCTGGCTTTGTGTGCTGTGCATGCCTCGGAGTTCACTGCTCTGGCCTAAGAGGCATCCACTGTCTGGGCTTCTGCTCCTCCACCAGTTGGAGCCATTCCCATGTGTTTTCTTTGCTAGTTCCAGAGGTATTTTTCAAAAAGTGTTGTGGGGAGGGAAGCAGGAGGACTGTCCAGCGTCATAGCCTGTGTGGATTTGGCTCTTCTCGTTCATGAACAAAGCTGGTGAGGCCTGGGAGAACAGAGCCTGGTCAGAGCAGACCAGGACAGTGGTGGTGGAAATGTTGAAGGTGATGTTGAAGGTGAGACAGCAGAGACCACAAGCTCTGGCTCCACCTGAATGGGCTCCTACTGTTTGCAAGCACAGATTTGTCAGCTGCACTAACTTTTTTTAAAGTTTGGCTTGTTCATGTCTAAATGAACTGGTTTGTTTCTATATTGAGTTTTTATCTTTTGTAAACAAAGTTCAAGCTCTTCACTGTTTTTCTCTGATCACTTGGATGTAGTAAAGACCAGCAACTCTGTGGAGACAGAGCAGCAGTGATTTTTGGATGCTGAACGGTTGTGTGATTCAGAATGCCAGTGCTTTTTTCCTCATCCCTAACTCCATAAGTAGGTGCCTCTGCAGGTAATCTCTATGCCTGCTAGGATTGGTGCTAATTCCATGTGTGTCCCCTGATGGCTGATGTTTCTCTAAAAGCCCTAACACCGATTTTTTTTTTTTTTTTTTTTTTTAGTAATTAGAAGAATAACATAATTAAAAAATATGCATACATACACACAGAAGGGGAGAAGGGACTGAGATGTTATTTCAGCTCTGAGTCTAGGAATCAAGTAGAAATCACAGAATAAGTGTGGTTAGAGAAAACATGGTTGAGCAGCACCACCAAGCCCTTGGAATACTTCTGCATTCCCTGAGACAGCTTCCATTACATTAGCTCCTGCATGACATTCTGTGCCAGTTAAAGCAGTTGAAAAATATTGCAGGGAAGATACTTAATGCATTGTGAACATCAGTGTGTTGTAGCAGCTGTTTAAAAAATGAATAATAAAGCCCTGAAGAGCAGAGTGCAGTACCCAGACTGCTCTGTGTGGCCGCTTTGGGAGCGTGCTGGACCAAGTCAGGATTCTGAGTTCCTTGGAGTGTTTTACTCTCCTCCTTTGATTTAATTTTACTACTTTAAATGATTTCTTAGCTGAGGTGGGGGCAGGATGGATCTGTTTAGTTTCTTTGGAAACCTCAGCAAACATTGCCCTGGCCACCTTACATGCCAGTAGCTGGTACTTCCTAAACTCTTCCTTTGAGTAAACCATGGAGCAGAACTGATAATGCCATCATGCTCTTGACTGTGAGCCAAACTGTGCAAAATCCAGTAGCGTGTCTGAATGGCTAAAAAAGCCCCAAATAAATCACAAAGTGCTGGTTATACAGTCACTGCTGCTGTTTGCCACAGGGGTGATTGCAGTCTGTGATCCCTCAGTGAGTAAGTCTCTAAATTGTATTCAGGGGTGGTGTGTGGCATAGCTGGAGTACCACAGCATCACTGCTGCGTAGCATCAAGGAACAACAATCCAGTACTATTGTTTTGTTTGTTTAATTTTATTTATTTATTTTTATTTATGTACTTTTTGGGCTGTGTCATTTTGCTAGTAGATATGTGCAAATGAAAGTCAAGACCAAGATGTGTGGGGAACATTAATTTTATTTTATCTATAAATATATGTATGAACACACATGTAATGGGGGCCAGAATCTCTTACATATTCGTGTTTGTTCAAGTGTACGAGAAATGTGACTGACACCACTGAAAAGGGAGAAGGAAAATGAAATGAGTTACAGCTTTTGGTCCCTAAACTGCCATTTCTTAGTGTGTCCTAGAAGAGCCTTCGCCCTAATGATGCTGAGCAATAAATAACACAGGGAAGAGTAATAGCTGCCTATGGTAGCAAATTATAGTTGATTTATTGCACATAATATATACAGGTGCAGCTAATTTAATTAAACACAAGACCTTTTAAATGCTGTAAAGACATCCCTCTCTAAAGCCAATCAGCGCTGTGGTGCTGTAATAGGGCTTTAAGTGAAATAAGCAGCATTACAAGCACAGCTCTATTGGTCTGATCAGCCTTGTGTGTGTTTGAGGGAGGGAGTATTTTTCCATAACCATTAAAGCCACTTCAAGTCAGCTTATGCCATAACAAAGTCCAATTTAGTGTACTGATGCAAGTTATCCATTTCTTGGCCAACTGAATGGTGCTGTGCAGGGGTGGAGGCTTGGATGGTGTGGGATCTCACCCTGGGAATGGGAACAAATAACAAACAAGAAGTTGTGGTTCCCTGGAGCCTCTCTGCTTTCTAGTGGGTTGTCTTCTATTCATCCCTAATCTGAGATGGGAAAGAGGGGATTGTGGTGAAAGAAACTCGTGTAGAAGAGCTCACAGGTCATAGAATCCTGAAAAGGTTTGGGATGGAAGGGGTGTTAAAGATCATCCAGTTCCACCCCTCTGCCATGGGCAGGGATGCCACTCACTACATGAGGTTGCTCAGGACCGTGTCCAACCTGGCCTGGAACATTTCCAGGGATGGCGCAGCCACAGCTTCTCTGGGTAATCTGTGCCTCACCACCTTCACAGGGAACAATTTCTTTCACCATCCCATCCAACCCTGCCTTCTGTCGGTGTCCTTGTGCCACTGCCCCTTGTCCTGTCTCTGTCTGCCCAGATAAAAAGTCCCTCTCCATCACACAGGTGAACGCAGGCAGCATGCTGGGGTTACCTTGTCTGCATATTCACGTTTCTGGGATTTTTATCCCCTTGTGCTCCTTTTTTCAAATCAGAAGTTGCAGTGGGGGTTGTGTGTGTGTATGCATAGAAATACACCTTTAGCCTGGCTCGGCGCTGCTCCCTCTGCTCCCTGCTGCTGTAATTTCCCTGGAGCGGGGCTGGTGCCTGCCCTGCAGTGCTGCCTCCCTCAGCTCATCACGATTCCGAGCTGAATCCCCACCCTGGGATAATGGGGGAGATGCTCTACGATACTTTGCCACCATTACTTGATTATTTGTGAAAGCGTAAAAGGCTCAAGTAGCTGATTGATTAATTTTTCTCTAAGTTTTTCTTCCCTCTGTTGCCTTCATTTGGAACATGTAATCAGGGAAGGAAGATGCATTAAGAATAGATGGGTATGCATATGAATGCTTAATTTTTTCTAATTCAGGCATTCATGTGGGCACATGTATCCCGCTGCACGCTGTGCTAAACAAACCTCTCCCAGCGCTTCTGGAGGCAGATGAGTGAGTTTGGTGTGGTTTCCTCCTTCAGTGCTGGAGTTTCTCTGCTCTGAAGCAGTTGCTGTTCCAGCAACTTGGGGAGTGTCCCTGGGCACGACTGGGGGTGGGTGCGTGCAAGGCTTGGTATCTCAGAGCACAAATCAAACATCTACTTGACCTTTTTATCCCTCACCATTGGGAAGAAGGCCAGCAGCTCTGCTGTAAATCGTTCTGGTCCAATGCTCCGGTCAGTCGCAGTTGGGGCCTCCAGTTGTAAGTTTGAAAAGGTGCTTGTTGTCAGGATCTGCTGGGGGAAGTCTGGAGGGAGGCAGGAGCATCCTGAGGTTGGGAAGGGAGCAGGACATGGTCCCATGTAACCCTGAATAGCTGCAGCCACCTGGTAGAGGGTTTGGTGTAGAGGCAGTGACTGCGCTCAGTGTTGGTAGAGAGTGAGTTGTCTGTGAATTAAGGTGTAGTAGGAAGAAAAGCCCTGGATAGCTGCCTTGCAGTTTGGTAAAATGAGTTATTGTAATTATTTTTCCAAAATAAGTAGAATTCCTAAGCAAAAGAAAACTAAAATGAAAGCATCTTCTGTGTTGGTTGATCTGGTGGCTCCATTGAAAGAAAATCTTGAATTTCTTTTATTCCTTCTTTGAGAATTCTTTTTCTGAGTAGTCCTGTCTGTCTGTGGCTACTTTCTGGACTAGGATCTCCATGCCTCAGTTTCTTATCTGTTTAATGGATAGAGTAACAATTAATCTCACTTCTCAAAGATTCTGTTGTGAAGTGCTTTTGAGAAATCTGGCCTGAAATGTCACATTCGATAAGGCTGCTTGAGAGCTTCCATAAAAACTGCTTTTAATTCAAATTATGTTTGATGATAAAATATTGCGAAATATATTGCTCCCTTTCCAGGCTCACTTTCTGTGTCAGGATGTAGAAGGGAGCTGAGACATTGGAACCAAAACTGGAGCATTTTTTGAAACCTGTAGTTTATTTTATGGTTTGGGCAGAGGGGAGAAAATTGTCTGAACATTGCCCTGAGAGTGAGAGTACTAACTTCATGTTTTAATTTCCCTTGGAAAAAAATAACACTGTGTTCTAAGTAGGTCCAGTATTTGCCCTTCTGTGCTGTACTAATTCTCTTCTTGTACTTGTAGTTCTGATTATGTTCCCTCAGCTGGTACTTCAGGAAACGTGTTTGTCTTTGAGCATGTCTGGTGACTCAGAGACACGTCTCCATAGCATCTGGTGAGCGTAATTGTCATTATTAATCTGCCCCATGCCAATCTGTCCTCGGAGCAGCGGTGGGAGGAAGGGAAGGTGCTGCATGACTTGGGTGTGTTCTGCAGAGATGGGGCTTGGGAGAAAGGTTAGAGACAGCCTGGGCTGAGGTTCTGTTGCTTCCTGTCACTGCCTGCAGAACCATCAGAAATTACAGTCAGAGCCTCTGTTCAGTTGGGGCTTCCACGGCTCCGAAGGGAGAGTTCCTGGCTAAAGTGGCTGGAATCAGTGTCCTGCCCGTTCGGACGTCGTTGGCCAATAATGCGCCCCTGTTCTAGTTATGTAATGCGGCTGTTTCCAGAGTTGTGGGTAGGTGTGTTGTAAGTTAATATCTGACTTTAGAGTTCAGAGATTGATTGGAACCAGATACAACTTGGCATTCTCTCTGGAGCTTTGTGCATTTTCCATTTTAAACACAGTTGAATGAAGTCTCCCACAATAAAGTCCCTTCTTCCCTTTCTGACTCGTGTCAGGGCTCTGCTGCCCTGTGCCCTAACCACAAGGTGAGCCATACATTAGTTTTAAAATGATTTTTTTCCCTGGGCCTGTATGCTCCCTGTCCTTATGGGAAGGCTCTAAATGCTCTTTCTTCTCTCTGTCTTCAGTGCTGGAACTCTCACTTCCCAGTTCACGTAATCACAGGCTTTTCCTTCATTCCTGTTGTTAATCAAACTTGACTGGCTGCTTAATGCCTTTTTTCCTTTTTTTTTTCCTGATATGGTGATTTTGGTTGTTGCTTCCATAACAGCATTTTGTTGCCTTTGGCTTCACAATAAATTGGGGAAATTAATAGTGCATGATTGAGAGCACATACTTTAAAATAAGTTAAATGAGAAATAGATATTTTTTTATTACTATTAAAAACACCTTTTTTGTCAGTCCTTTTGTTTTGAGCAAAGGGCACATTCTGCTTTAACTATTTTATCGTATGTGTGCTATTGTAATTTACATAAATGAATTTTAAATACAGTTATAAGCTGTGGGAAGATGTTATTGTCTCTGCACAATGAATGTGGAGATTTATGCTGTGCGTACATCTTGTGTTACATTAACATTTGTTCCCTCGTCTCTGTTGGATAGTGTCATGATGGAGCCTTGAAATCTTTACACAGGTACTTCTCATGCTTATTTAAAACAGCATCTGAATTATTCTTCTTCCAGTCCATTCATTTCATGTAAATATGCCTTTGGATATTTGACTCAAATCTGATGACATTGACAGAAATAATAAAACTTCTGTTAGGAGCGAGATGGAGGCTGCTGCTATGCCCTCCCACCTTCTAAATATCAAACAAGTCCCATTTTTCCAGGGTTTATGTGTCTGGAATTAAATGCTTGAGCTGTTGCAGTGAAGCTGGTCCAGCCATGTGCTTGAACTTGGGTTGCTCTGCCAGGTTGGGACCTTTCTCACAGACATTCTGCAGTGTCTGTCTTTTGTCCAAGGCTGGTGACAGGAGTTGGTTGAGCTCCTGCTGGGATTATTACAGCCCTCAGCTGTAGTGCCTGTGACCTGGAAGGTGCTGGGTGTGCACATCCCTTTTTGGAAGGAAACCTATGGATGTGCTCTGTGTGTCCCAGGGGGAGATGATGGCAGGGTTGGGAGTGGAAGTACAGCAATTTGGATTGAGGACCTGCTCTCTTCCCACCCATACCAGTTCTTGCTTTTTCTCCAAGAGGAAAACAACCTGAAAATGGCAGTTTGCAAATTCTGCAAATCCTTTTTCAGGGGGATGTGCTGGTGAAGTTAGGGTGGGGTAGCACACTGTGGAAGAGGGGCTTCTTCCTGCTGGAGCTCTGGGCTTGGCCAGGAGGGCTGCACGCGCCAGGATGAGTAAGAGAGCCTTTGGAACACGTCTGGAGAGTGAAGCTGTTGAGCTGGAGCAGAGGCTGCTTGCTGACTTGCCAAATACAAGCCTCTGCTAAATGCTCTTGTGGGGGCACTTAGCCTGTGTGTTGTGGGGGAGGAGAATAACAATTTGACTTGGGGCTGGTGATTATTCTGTGGCTGTGGTTGAATTTCTCTCAGCTGTAGTGGTGTTTTGAGTTCTGGGGACAATTACCAGCTCTTCTAGATGTCTCTTTATTTCCTCAGCTTAAAAATGGCCGTTTGGGACAGATCCACCTGAATGACGTGCCTTTCTTCGAGGCTGCCTATTGAATAGTGACTGTCAAGAGTCAGATTTTACTTCTTCCCTGTCAAGTGAGAGCCTGTTGCTGGGAGCTGGGCTGGAGTGTATGCACAGACAGGCAGAGGGGTGTGAGGGATCCTGAATCCCAGTCAAACATTCCCATCCTGGAGCCTGCAATGTGGGTGTATGGAGCTGCCAAAGCGAGTGGCAGTGGTGGTGTGCAGTCACAGCTTTGCTTTCCTGCCAGCTGGAGTCTGTTCCCATTGTGATCGAGAGCATTATACTTACCATAAATGTTTCTTCTTAAAATAAAAATTAAAACAAGGAAAGCGGAGCAGCGTGGGGCTGTGCCGGAGGGCTCGGTGGCGCTGGCCGGCAGCTGGCTCTGTGCCGGTCACCTCCTGGGAGCCCAGGGCCCGCGGGAGCTCTGGGGGCTTGGGCGGCCTCCCCGGCGCTGGCCACGCTCCCGGGCTGTCAGCGCCGGGCTGGGCAGCCAGGCTGGGCTGGGGACGGGCAGCCAGTGCCGCGTCCGGCCCTGCCGGCAGCTCCTGCCCACGGATGGCACGGGCTCAGCGGGCACCACGTCCCCGGCGCGCGCCCGCTGCCCTCAGGGCTGTGGCGTGGGGACGCCTGGCCTGGCCTGGCCTGTTGGGCTCGGCCTCTGGCTGTGCCAGAGGTTCTGTTTTTCAGAGGGTCTGGGGCAGGGATGTGCAGGGAACAGTCTCTGCTCCCTACAACCGGAATTCTCCTTGCAGGCTCTGCAGGGAAGCGCTGCCAGCCCTGCTTAGAGAGGGAGCAGTGTTCTGCAAAGCCATGATTTTAATTTTTCCGGTTGTTTAGAAGGATGGGGACAAGAGAGAGTAAAACTGCAGCTGAAAAGGGGGAAAAAACTATACAATTTTTTTGTACATGTATTTTTTTGTTCTTGCTGTTTTTCTGTTTAAAAAGGAGTTTATTTGTTACAGGTCTGAGTAATGACTGGTTATCTGTGAAGCAAATTTTTTTTTAGGAGGTTGTGGAAAATAGAAAAGGTTTGATTTCACGGGGTAGGTTGTTTGGGTTTTGGTTGTTTTTCTAAAACTTGGCTGAATGAATTCTGCTTCTAAAAATGTATGCGCATGTTTCAATGATGTTTGGGGTTTTTTTGTATTATCCAGTTGCTACAATAAGAGTTTTTGATGCTTTAAGCTTGCATTGTTGTTCCCTCTCTCCCTGCTTTTGGTGTTGTCTCTCATGTCCAAGGAATGCTCCAGTCTTTAATTTCTTGCTCTTGGGCTGTTATTAGCTTCCGTGGGAAAGGCATGAATAATGCTTATTGTTAGGTAAATACAGGTGCTGTGTGGTTTTCCATAGCAACATGCTCACCTGGAGGTGGTTTCAGACCTCTGAGGACTCCCTGGAGGATTTGGTAAATTAATCCGTTGGGAGATGTCCTGCTGGGCAGATGTGGTCAGGTTCTTGTGGTGTCCCTGTAGCCTGGCTGATGTCACCTCAGCCAGGGGAAGTAATTAATTGGTGGTGTATGAGCTGCTTGCTGTTTTTTACCTTCAGGTGGCTGTTACTCTTTCTGAGGTCGGCTCTGTGGTGCGGGGTGTCTGTTCCAGCTTTTTCTTGGATTAAGCCCTTTGCTCACTGAGGCCCAGGCAGCTCTGACAACAAGTTTCTAGGCCAGAGTTGCAACCATTTACATATGACAGTGGTGATTAAGCTGCTGAAGAATAAGTGCCAGAGAAGATGGTCCCCGCCTCGACCTCCCGGAGTCATTACAAAAGCACAAGGAAATAACTGTTTGCAGTCAGAAGCTTTATTTTAGGAGACAAGGATTGTGTGAGCCTTTCCACAGAGACACAGCACAGACTGTGCAGTCAGAGTTGGGATTATTCATAGAATCCCAGAGTGATTTGGGATGGAAGGGACCTCAAAGCCCAGCTAGTTCCAAACCCTTGCCACGGTAAGGTGGTTATTGCTGAGGCGGATGCCGTGAAGACCGGAATAATCGCAGGGGGTCAGATTAAGAGATGGCAGCTGCACTTGTAGTGTCTTAAATTTCCAAAGCTGTGTGCAGTCATTGAACCCTCCACTGGGAAATATCCCTGCCTGTTCCATGGATGTAGGAAGCTAAGGCACAGAGCTGGGCAGATGGGGACAGAGCCTAACAGTTGATACTGGAGCTGTATTTAAAGGAGTGCCTGGTTTTGAAATCCAAGTTGAGTTAAATAGACTTCATCATGATGGCTTGAGCTAATCAAAGCTGTGCTGGGCCTGCTGCAAACCATCCAGTGGTCTCTTGTTTTCTTCTCAGCTCTGTTACTGGCTATGAAAGCAGCACAATACTTTAAAGTTCAGGAGTAGTCAAACTGAAACCAAAGAGCTGCTTTCTGCTCAGAGAGGGACCAGCTGGAAGTCACTGCTGCTGGAGCTTGAGTCCCGTGCTATGGCTGAATTCAAACAGACCACCTTCTCTCCCTCCCCCTCACCTATAAATTCATGTTCCATAACATTATTTGCTAAAATTCCAACATGGATAGTTGAAGCTGAAATGTTCAAATCCACAGCAGAATAGCTTGGGCATCCCCAGATTGACCTTACTTCCCTGTCTGATAGCTGAGGGAATGGCTGAGCCTCGAAGTTGATGCAGAAATGATGTTTTGCAAGCTGTTTTGTCTTTGCTGTCTTTGAAGGATCCAGCTGGTGTTTCTGGCCAGCCTCACCCATCCCTTGGGAGAAAACATGAGGTCATTCAGCCTCTATTTGCAAGGGCACCGAGCAGGGCAGAAGACAGGGGTTATTTTAAGCTTCTACTGACCAGTGCAGGATTTTAGACAATAAAAAAAACTTGTGTCTTTCTGCCTGCTACCTTCAGCTGCCCATATTCAAGATTTTATATCGTCTGTGTGCAAGTTGCCATGCAGGAGGAAAAGATTCGGCATGGGAGTATGTTTGTGCAGTTCTGTATTTTTGGTAGGTGTTTTTATATCCTTGGGAGAACTTGGCTGTGACAGCTGTGTGGGGTAATGCAGTGTAGTGACAGCTTTGGGTTGTGCTGAAGCTCTGCTAGCGAAGGAGCTGCGGCGTGTTCTCCCTCTCGCTTGTTATGCTGCTGTGGGATTTTGTGTGTGTTCATTTAAGGAGCTGGGCCAGGGCAGGCTCAGGCTGGAGAGCAGGGAGACGTTCTTCCCCCAGAGGGTGCTGGGCACTGCCCAGGCTCCCCAGGGAATGGGCACGGCCCCAAGGCTGCCAGAGCTCCAGGAGCGTTGGGACAGTGCTCCCGGGGATGCACAGGGTGGAGTTGTTGGCTACTTTGCAGAGAAGCCTGGATTATCTAAGGTAGGCCTAAACACTGAGAAGCAGCTGGAGTCGGTGGTCAGCCTGCTGTGCTGGGCACCCAGCCTCTGCCCAGCTCCTCCTCCTGCAGGAGCTGGGGCTTGTCGTGCGTCCTCTCGGGGACTCCAGTGCTTTCCTGTCTCTGTTTATCTTGTCTGCTCTCCCCTGAGCTTCCTGGAGCATGAGAGGAGGGACTCCTGCTCTGTCTCCACTTGGTACCCTACCCATGGAAGAGCCCTGATCTCCCCTGGACCTCTGTGGGTACTGCTGTAACATCAGGAGAATAACACTGCTGATGAAAGTGTCCTTAAATGCCATTTGACACGCACACAACTCACATTCTGCTTATCCCAGAGGAAAACATTGTAGGCAGTTTAATCCATAATGCAAGAAAATGGCAGGGAGTTTTAAAATACTGCAGTAAAGAGCTGCTGGTGTATGGAGATGTTGGGATTGAGAGAGGTTGGATGTACTTTGATTCACATCTGTTTTGTTTGTTTGGGCTTGCTTTGTTTGTTTTGGGGGGTTGTTTAGGACATATCCTGATGTCATTTCAGGTTTTAGAAGAGCCTTGTTGATCTAGGAGTGGAAGTTAAAGGTAGAGAAGGGAATGTTTGCAATTAGCTACTTCCATGATAAACATATATATCATAGTGACTGATCTATCTATCATAATATGATTTCCATCACTTTGATGTATTTAGGTGATGCTGAGGGGAGAGGGAAGCTTGCTTTCCCTGAAAAATGAATCTGAAGCGCATGTTGATGTTGCTTTCTGTCCTTCCAGTCTCCTCCCTGACAGAGTGTAAAGTTTGTGAGGCAAAGTAGCTTTAATGTCATCACTGTCATTCCTTTGCGTCTTGAGACGTTGCTTGCAGCTGCCGTCCTACAGATAAAAACTTGTTTCCTGAGCCAGCAGGACTGCTGTTGGAAAATATGATGCATTCCTTTTCCAGGCACTGAGAAGTCCTCTTTCCCTGTGGCTGAGGGTCAGGGACGCTTTGGGTGGTGGTTGTGGTTCCAGGCCCTTTGTGCCTGTGTAGGACTTTTGGCACAGCCGAGCATTCCAGGTGTGAGGCAAGTGCTGACTATTGAGAGAGTCCCTCCGTGAGGGGGAAGATGCATTTTTGACTCCCTGGAGGAGTTTCATGGGGGACTGCTGGTGATGCAGGGTGAGGGGCTTTGCCTGGATGCTGCTGGGGCTTGGGGTACCTTGTACACCCTCATTTCAGAGCTGCTGAAGTCTGTCAGCAGATGTAATCAAGTGGCTGAATTCCTGGAAGCTCAACCTGTGAAATTTCAAATGTGCCCTGATGCTGGGAAGGTTCAGAGATGCTGAGCTGCGTCTCCCAGCGGGGGGAGCATGGCTGGGCAGTGCTGTGGGCAGGCAGCCCTGCAGGGCTCCGAGAGCTGCTGCCTTGTGTGGGTGATGTTAAGCAAATAACTTCTCCTCTGCTCGCTGTTTTTTATGGCTTTTCCCTTGTTTAAGAATGGATGCTTGAACCACATGTTTACTGAAATCCTGCTTTGCTGGGAAATCTGAATGTTTGCCAAAATCTAAACACAAGTGACCTTGGGATTTGGAGCCCTTATGCAAGGATCCAGGAAGGAGAAGGTCTCTGCTGAGATGTTGCCTGTGACTCTGCATGGCAGGGTGTGCAGCAGGGAAGCTCTGCCAGAGCTATGTGCCACACAAGCTTTGGCATCCTGCTCAACTGCTTAAGGATGTTCCTTCATACATGAGGCTGTGTAGTCCAAAGGAGGAAAGTTTACCTCCTGGATCAGGAGGGGAATATTGTTGAACAAGTTGCAGCCTAAAGGCCGTCTCTTGTTAATGAAATTTGAAGGGAAGTTCTTACTGGAAGGAATCTCTTGATCTTGTTTTAATGAAATGTGAGGAGTGATTGAGTGTGTTCTTTAGCAGGGAGAGCTGGGTGGCAGGACCAGTGAGAACATACTTTGAAGCCTTAGTGCAAAGTATCCTCTCTCTTGTTCCTGCCCGTTTTCAGCCATCTCACTGGTGTGTGACTGTACTGTTCTTGCTCCAGCCTTGTTTGTGCAGCAGCAGAGTCTCACCAGCAGGGCTGGTGCACTGCCAGAATGGGGCTTCTGCACACATTGCTAAGGATGAGGAGTTCCAGCCCTACCCAGCGTGAAATGGAGGAGACTGAATCCACTCGTCCTCCCTACCCCATAAAATGAGTATTTTCTTTTCTGTCATGAGAAGCTGGGTGATGTTTCCCCTGTGTTGACTTCTGTAAATCACGTCTGCACAAGCAGCGGTCTCCTCCTCTGCCATAGGATAAGCCTTTGATCATTGGTTTTGCTTTGCAGCAAAGTGCCTCCATTGCAGCAGGAGGGCGGCTGGCAGCAAGGACTGATCGATACTGATTTTTTAAAACATTCCTAGTTTCAAAGATTAAATATTGTACTAGACTTTATGATTTGAGGTCATTTTAACCTCCTACCTCTGGGCTAAGACAGCTCATCTGCCTCTCATTTTTCAGGCTTTGTTACATATGTATTTGAAGCCATATGTAGAATAGTAAAAGCTTGTAGCTCTCTTCTGGTAGCAGTTAGAAAAGGGAGGGAGCAGTGTGAGAGCCACAGGCTGTGTGACAACTAATACTCCCCCAGCTTCTGATTGGAATTCAAAGTGGGTTTGCACCATTTGCCTTCTGTCTTATATCCCCACATTAGTGGTTAACCTCAGCAGGACACTCTCATATTATTATTATTTTCTTGCAGGAAAATTGCCGAAAGAAAATGAAGTTCAAGTCATATCAGGCAGGTTTTTTTTCTAAGCCTGTAAGGGGAATTCCTTCTAAATGGGGCACTTGTGGGGAAGGAGAGAGGCAGAAGCCTTATTTAAGAGAAGTCAGTCAGGAGATCTGTCTCTTCCCACAGCCTGCCGAGGCTGAGATGTGATGGTGAAAGAGGTTGATATTTGTCCTCCTTTTCCTTTTGCGCATCTCCTGATGACATTAGCCAGAGGAGATAAGTGAAGAATATTAATTCTGGTGCCACTGAAGTGTGAGCCTAAGATGTAAAGGGGGTCCTGGCACTGAAAACTCAGGCTGCCTCCCTTCCTCTCTTTACTTTTTCAGTAGAATAATCTGCCTCCTTGAAATTCTTCCTCTATGTCTTTTCTTTCTGGTTGTTTGGGTTCTCATTAAAGCAGTGGTTGTGTTTTGCTTTGGGGATGATTGTGTAGCTCTGATCACGCTGCATCCGATACGTTTATTCACTTTGGAAAGCAAGTGGGATCCTTTAGGATTAAAAGCCTGCGTGAATGAATGGGATTTTCTGGTTTTGTGCGTGTGTGTATACTTGTGTGTGTAATCGGGTCTATTTTTGTACTTTGGTTTTTTTAGCATGCGTACAGGATGGTTTCAAGCTTTTTTTAAGGGGCATTTCAGAGAGCGAGGCTGATGCTGGCAGTGTGCTGCAGGCCTGTGCCCTGGTCCTTCTCCAGGGGTGTTTAGCATTCCAGCAGCAGGCTGTTGTTGGGTGAGTGTTACCAGCCAAACCAGGAATGCTGCTCAGAGGTGCAGGTGGTTTGTATCGATAGGTAATTTCCATTACTCTTAAGCTGGATTCCGATTTCAGCAGTCGGGTTTCCATGTCCTGAATTGGTTTTGGTGATGGAAACGCTTACTAGAAAAAGTGATTTGCTGTGTGTTTCTCTTCCCCCTAAAGGAATGTTGTCAAGAATTGCAGGGGAAGATTAAACACTTAAGTCTTGCTCTCCTAATCTGAATTGTTCTGTGAAAGCTTAATTTAAAGAGTATGCTCCTGATCCAAATTTGCTGCTCCCCACTGGCAGTCAGCTCCGAGAGCGTATCAATAACACACAGGATGGTGAGGGGGAGGCATTTTAACCTCTGCCAAGAGGAAAACACAACAGTTGGGAGAGGCACAATGTAATGGTAAATATTTTATTGACACGTTCCAAACATATTGGATGTAAATTTAAACACTATCTGAGATTTGTTAAGTTTCCTTGTTCGAATTTTTTACGTTCCCGTAAATCCTGGTTCATTAATTGGCTGTAAAGTAACGAACATCTGAGGCAGTGCTTTGCCAGCAAGGAAGGCTGTGTTAGCCGTGGTGGGTGGTGGTGACCCCCTGCCACGGCAGAGCCCCCCGGAGCAGCCCTGCTGCGTGCTCAGCTCGCGCCTTGGGAGGCCCTGGCATGGGCAGGGAGTGCTTGGAAACCCTTTTGGCTTGGTTGCTCTCCAAAAGGCAGGGGAGATAAACCCACACTTGTGTGAGTGGTGGGTCAGGAAGTGTAGAACAGGATTTTCTGGCTGCTAAAGAGGGTATTGGGGCCCCCCAAAAAATGGGAAGTCCTGTGTAGAGTTAATAAAGATAATAAAACCTTTAAAGCTGGTATCTTCGGACATGGCCACCATCTTGTTTCCCTTACCACTCAGCCCTGATGTGGCTACTGGCCAATGACTTGTGAGGAATGACTGATTTTGGGGCAAGGCTCAGTTCTTCAGTGGCTGTGAAGAAGCACAGCAGCTTGCAGGAGGAGCAGGCATGGACCCCTCTGCCCTGTGTCCCTAGGCTTGTGGGATTCTTCCCCCTGTGTTTCCTTGAGTAGGACAAGAGCAGAAAACCCAGGGGCGGGAGGAGTTGAGAACTCCCATGTTCCCACTTGCATGGGGTGTAGAGGTGGTGAGGCGACCTTGGCCGGGTGCTTGGCTGGTGGAACACTTCCTGGGAAATTTCATCCTCTGACACCAAGCCCTTGATAAGGACTGAAGATGGAGTTGTCCCTCTCTGGCTCTAGAAGCTGAGTGTTTGTCCAAAAAGCAAAGAGTAGAAGCATTTTGGTCAGGTCTGCAGCTTGCTGTGAATGTTGCACTGAAATGGGATTTTATAGAGATGTATCCCACTGACTTTTATCAGCACCCTCATAAATTGAAGGTTCTTCATTAGATGTGCAATAAAAGATTTTATTCTGGTAACATTCTGAAAATGTTTCTGTTACCTACCCTAGGATGTTGGCTTTCTAATGGGTGATCAATAAAAAGAAAAATAAATCCAGTTTTGGTTATACAGTTTGGCTCCAAAAGGTTATGCAGCATTTACTGTAGTGCAGTTCTTCTAAAATTCCTTTGCTGGAGTATTTTGAGGCTTTTTTTGATTTTTTAGTCTAGCTAATTAGATTTCTGGGGCTCAGAGGACTTGACTGGCTGTGTCTTTGATGCTGTGAGGAATCCAGAGACAATGATGATGTGTGTATTTCAGCTGTTAACTGCAGTGGTTTGCAGGAATCAGTGACTCAGAAGCTTTGGCTTTCCATCCAGAGGTGGCCTGGTTGTAGCTGTTGCTCTCTTAACTTCATTTTAATGTTGGGGTGGGATGTGTGTTTGTGTGTTTGTTCCTTTCATAGACTTCCCACGAGTCAAACCTTCCATTCAGATCCAAGGCTGAGAAAGCAGCTTTTTAAAAATAAACAGAATAGGCTTATCTGCTTTAGTGAGTCTCCCTTTTTGGAGCCTCAAAATAACTGAGTCGTTACTAAATTTTTTTGAAAGATGTGTCTTTAGAAATTAGGAGCTTGGTCATGTGAATAAATTCCTGGCAGTGGAGGTGCCTTAACGTGGCGCAGCACATCCCCGTTGTGGTGAGCACGTGCACACACAGGGCTGTGGTTGTTAAACCAACCGCTGCTGCAGCCACACCTTCCAAATACCGAATCCACAGACTTGTCTGTCACCTCCAGAGCAAGACTTGAAGGATTAAGACCTTGAGCAAGGCTTCTGAGAGGGTGTTTATGGGCCGGAACACCTGTTCCGGTTCAAATTTAGGTGCTGACTTGTTAAGAGTGAATTTTGTGATGTTTATTGAATTGTCACAGGAGCCAGGCAGGAAACGTGTATGAACGTGTCTCTTACCCTTCATTTAGTGGCATCCCATGCATAGAGGTGCTCAGTGATACCCATTTGCTCTGAGTTTACTCTGGAGCTTTTTTTTAGCAAATGTTTTGGAGACTTGCCCTCCCCTCTGCTGTTGCTCTTTACCTGCCCTCCCTTGGTTCGGTTTCCTCTCGTTAGATGGGCTGCTGGATTAGATGTTAATGATTACAGGCTCCAACTCTGCCTGCTGGAAGGAGGACTTGTGGGTAATCACAGGAGAACAAAGCTGTAAAACTTGCCAATAGCCATAGGAAATGTTGCTTGAAGGAAGCAGGAAACATACGGCATCTATTATTATTTTACCTACAGCCTTGATGAGAAATCTTTGTATCCTACAGTGTCCTCCTCTCTACCCACCTGGGATCTTACAGAGTCCTGTTGAGGACACTAGTCCGTGCACTAACATCTAGGAATGTGGATCACAGCCAGATCTATGGCTCACCAAAGAAAACGACTTTAAAAAGTCTGTTGAGGAGGATGAAGGGAAGGATCAAAAGGAGCCAACCTTTTGTCTTCTAACAAGCAAAGCACTCCTGTTGAACATTAGTTATGGAAATGTCCCTTTCACAGACAGAAGAGTGGTCCTCCCAGCATTGTGTGTTGAATCTGTGCTTGACCTTAACACAGCAAGTCTTCTTACACATGGACTTTTTTTTTCCACCTGCATCTGCTTTTATCTTGAGTTAGCGCTCCTGGCTGGACTGGTGTGTGCAGATGTGCCAGTGCAGATGTGATAGGACTTGAAGGGAGTTGTCAGATTAGCTGAGCAATGCTTTTTTTTTTTTTTTTTTCGTTTTGCCATTTTAATCTTGGTTAAACCTCTTAGTCAGAGGGTGATTTCCATTTCATCTTGAGTTATGTTGGGCTTCCATGCTCATTTCAGGCTATAGCTTGCCTCCTTAAACTTCTGATGTAACCTCTGTAACTACGTTGCCCATGGCTGTGAAGAACCATACCTGCTCCTGGGTATATAAATATTTTCTACTTTTTGTCTTTGTTTGTCAGACGTTTGGGTTTGGTATGAGCAGGAATGGAAAAGTTTATGCTTGTTTTAGGGGGAAGGCAACAAATGTTTATCTGAATGATCAAAGCAGAATTTATGAGGAAATACAATGGAAACTATTCCTGGCTGTTTAGAAGCTGATGTACAGGGGTAAGCCAAGGGGAATAGAAATGAGAAGAAAAAGTGAACTGAGTACTCTCAAGTCAGACTTCTCTGGGCCTGAACTGCAGTGTCTTTCCACTAAGCAAATGCTTTTTCTTCATGTGTATTTAATACTCACTATGGATTTATGATGTGTAACAAAGGACTGGGAAGAGCAATGGCTCTGCTTGTGAAGTGCTACCTCAGTGAAGCCACAGAAAATGGTGTTTTTATTCTGAAATATTTCTGAAATACGTTATTTGACTACTTTCCACCTCCCTCCTTACCTGGCCTGGCTGTTGACCAGCGCGTGCTGCAGGGTCAGAGCAAACCTGGCTCTCCTGGGCAGGCCGGGTCTGGTGCCCTGGTTGCTCTGCTGCATTCCAGGTTAATGAGCCTAAACTTGTATTCTCAGGCCTCCATTTTGTGTCTCATCCAAAGCCTGCTCTTCCTGGGATGAGGACAGCATGCCAAGCTCGCTTGACCAAGCTGTGGTCACTGCAGCCAGGTTGCTGATCTCGTTAAGGTGACTCTAATGAGGTGTGACAGCCTGACGAGTTCAGGCACCGGCTGCTGGGAGGGAGCTGGGGCTGGACCAAGCAGAGGCTCCAGCATTTGTGTTACCTGGCTTTAGCAAATGGATTTCAGCACTTTAAAACATGACAGCCAGGCTGAGGGGCCTGATGGGAGACACACTTGACAGGAAGTTGGAGTAAGTCTGCTGGTACAGCAAACTCATGACTGAACCTGATTCTTTCAGGTAGGTGAATAGTATCCTGTGTGCTCCTCCTCTGCTGGCATCCACAGGGAGCTGGAGAGGTGGTTCTGTGCAGCCTCACGCACAGCAGCACAGTGGGGTATGTCCCTTTCCAGGCCAGCCAGTTTGGAATGACTTGTCATCTGCAAAAGGTTTTCTGTGCAGGTCCTGGTGGCCTCGTTCCTTGGGTTTGGCAGTCCGTGGCATCTCCTTCAGAGGACGGTAATGCCTCTTGATTCCTTGATTAAACTCAGTTATTCCTGAGGAAAACAGGCTGTGTGTGTGTGGCTCATTTGGTGGCAAACCCTGTGACGTCTCACTGCTGTTTGTTTCACTGAGAATTAGAATCTACCCCCTTGAGGCTATGGTCTCCTGTCTTGTTGATGGTGTGCCTTTGGGGCCCAAGGTGAGACAGCCTCTGCCATCACAGAGTGGGCTTTAATGGGCATTTCACTACGTCGTATCTGCCTCTGCTTTCTCAAATAGTCTTCCTGCAAGTTCTTAATTTTGTTCCTTAATCCTGTGGATATGGATACTCCCCTGCTTGCCCTAGGCAGGATCACTTAGGGAATAGTTTCCCTCTTACTCGTTGCAATGGCAGCTTCAGGCTGTTGCTGAACCTTCATTCTTTAGATGGAAATCAATGCAGTTAATGTCATGCCAGCTAAAGCTGTGCTGGTACCTAGAGGACTGCATGCTTGAAAATTGAAAATCTTTGGAGTTCTAACACTTCTGTTGCTTTCTTCAAATTCTGACTTGGTTTAGGCACTTCTTAGCGAACAAAATGGGGTAGTTGTATCTATCCATAGTCCGTGTGTCTCAGAAGAAAAAGGTTCCAACTCTTGCATCTGTGATGAAGCTGCTCTGAATTGGTGAATCTGGCGGCAGTTGTCTGCTTTGTCTTTTCTGCTTGCAGAGGTGACGTGGAGAGGATTGTCCTGGTTTAGAAGTGCTTTCAGAGACAGGAATCTTCAGAAGGCTGTGGGAGACGGGAAGGTGCTGTTCCAGCTTCTCAGACACGTAAACTCACCGTGGCACTGTGACTTGGGCAGAGCTGCCAGGGGCCATCCAGGGATCGCCTCTTAGGCTCAAACAGGCTTCTGTGTTTATATCAACGTAGATTTAGAATACCTCCCTTTAAGAGGCTTCTCCAGGCTGTCTGCTGTGGATTTATACTATGGGTCATGAATGTGAGCTGGGCGGCTCCTCTTCGGAGTTTTTAAGTTCCTTTTGGAGTTTTATGATGCATAACTGAGTCTGAAGTTCCTTTTTTGCCAGTAACAAAGTACTAAACAACCATCTCTTGCTATGAGGGGAAGAAGCTGCATCTCTGCTCTGTGCCTTCTTCAGGGCTGCACTGTGTATGTAGCATTAAAGTCAGGTTGCACATAACATGGTGTTAAGCATTTCACAGCTCTAGTTGCCACAGGTTGTGTTTTAAAAGGAGTCCTCTGTTGCCTCCTTGCAGCAGTAAGATTAATTAAAGGCTGTTATTTCCATTTTAAGCATGGGCTTTGGCAAGGCTGTGAAACCGGTAAGGCATTGTCTTGTCTGCTTATCATGCCAGTGTTGAGAGGGACTCATGGAGCCCACCTGTCCTTGTGTTCTTTGCAGGGTGGGGGCAGAGCTCCCACCAAAGGAAACCAGTGAAAGAGCAGCTGCTGGGAGTAAAGAAAAGGGATAAAACTTGCCAGCTGAGTTATGTGACTGGTCTGCCCTCCACCTCCTCTCGAGGAGTTGTTTGTTAACAAAGGTACTCACAGCTTGGGGAGTGCACCATAATCCTTACAAGTCATTTAAAGCAGTGTAGGCAGTTAAAGATTAATTTTGCATGCAGTGACCTCTTTATTTTTAACTGCTTTGCCTCCTGCATCTTCAGAAATAACAAACAAATGCTCCAAACATACCAACCCCCTTGGAAGACAATGATTTCATTGTGGCTGTGAACATGACATACATTACATAAATATTGGTGCTTACATGCCTGCTGATTCTTTGTCCTTGGATGCAGAGTCTTCCAGCCCCGCTGGTCATGTTTCATAAGAGCTTAGGAGGAAGCACAGCAGTGCAAGACACTGACGTTAGTGGTTGGTCCAGGCTGCTTTTCTAGCTCAGGCTGCTTTGCAAGGTGGATATTTTTCTATTAATGTGATCAGACTGGTTTATCTGTCACTTCTCTTGAGCAGGCCGCAGCTGCTGTGGCACTTCTATGCATTTATCTTGAGCTTTGAGATGTCTTTATGCTGGTTATTGCAAGATGCAGAAGAGCTTTACACAGTTCAAGTCCTGTGTCATCTCTGGAAGAGGAGTAGCAGGGCCTGATCCCTGTGAAGGCAGGGGGAGGCAGAGGAATGATGCACAGGGTGCTTGTCCTTGCAGCACACTGTGAAGTGTTGGGTTCTGCCCCTTCTCCCACGTGGGGCTGTTCAGGGCAGCACTGTCCTCCCACAGCCATGCTGCTCTTTTAGCTCCATGATGGGGTTTTGTGTTAAGGAGCTGCAAGTCCTGGCTTTCAAACCCTGCTGATGAGTGGTGCTAGAAGTCGTTTTAATTTCCTGAGGGCTCCATATAACTCCAGTGGAGCTACGAGTTGCTCTCTGCTTGTTTCTGTAGCTACGCCACACTTGCTTGCAGAGAATGAAATCTAAATCTCTACATGATCTAACAGTAGTTTCCTAAAATATGAACAAAATCAAAGAATGAAGAATGTGTATTGTACAGAGCAGCTTGAGAAGCTGAAATACCAACTGAAGTAGCTGAGAGAAAACAAAGTAGGGGGTTTATGGGGTGTTTCTCAATTGTTTAATGTGTTAAATTAATCTTTGTAGCAAAGCCTTTTAAATTAAGTCAGAAGTAATTGTGTATATGTGCTCCTGTAATTGTAAGGTCACTGCCTTGATACAGGCAACAGAGAGGATAATTTTGGTTCAGTATCTCACTGCTTGGATCAAAGATACTTTATCAGATGGTTGTGTGAGAGAGAACTGGAGTGTAACCTGCACAAGGAGCCTGGGTGGGAGCAGAGCATGGTCCGCTTATTTAACCTTTGAATGCCTCTTGGCCCAATGGCCCTTGGATACTGCTACTTCATGGAAAAAGTTCTAAATATAGTACTCATTTGTTGTTGAATAATGACTTTAGAGGGTGGATGCTGGCGTTTCCAGCTCCTTGCAGGGCCTAAGCTGTGCACGAGCGAGATACTGGAAATGAGACCAGTTAGGAGGTTTCAGTCCAGGAATACTGCTGAGCACCGATGCAGCTTGTTGATTTGTGGAATATTCTGTTGATAGTCTGTTTGTCAAAAAAACTCCCTGAGATTAAACCTGAGGATCATTTTTAACCTATTTCATTAACTTTTCATTCCCTTTTGTACCTGGTATGGTCAGCTGCCAGGCATAGGCTCTGTTCATAGGTCAGCTTGTAAAGGGGAAAAGATTTTTAAGGTAAATAGAATGAGCAGGAAATGTTTTTGGGGATAGGGCTCAACAAGACCATCTTCCTCTGGAATAGGGAGAGATGAAATCCAGGGAAAGGTGAAGAAAGTTGCTTGAGGTCCCCCAGGAGGTCAGTGATGAAGCTCGGTTCTGATACTCTTACCAGTCCTTCAACTAAGATGTCATCCTTTACTGGAATTCCAGAAACCCTCTTGGTTTTAACCACCAGTGAGTGAATCTTCTTCCTTTGTGGCTCTGTTTTCCCAGAGCTTTTACCTCAGAAGACCCTGCCATCTTGAACAATTTCCCTGTGTAATGCTTGCTTCATTGCTGTTTCATTTCACTAACTTTCACTTGAAAATCAGATGCTTCCCTATCTTTTCTTTTTACTTCCTTATACAGCTTTTCCCTATTGCTGCAGCTCATTAAATCCTGCAGCTGTGTGTTATTTAACATCATAAAGTGGTTAGAGATATCATTCATGTAAAAGGATACAAAATGAATGTGCATTGTAATTCTAGTCTCGAGGTAGCAAACTTCTCTGTGGAGTTGTGACTTAACTTATGGCTTTGTAAAAGCTTTTACTTGCCTTTATTTTGCTCTTTTCTGATTCTTAATGGTTTGTGTGTAGGTAAATATATTTATCGTGCAGTTATTAAGTAATCTGTATAATTGTGTACATTAATCTAGGTATGAAGTGTGTTGAAAACGTCAGTTCTTTCTCCTGCCCTGAGTTCAGCACAGGCAGGTGCTGAGCTGCTCTGCTGCCCGCTGGCACCATGCCCCGCGTGCACCCTGACCTGTGGTCACGGGCTTCCTGTTCTACTGAAGACTCGTGCAAATAAAGCCATGCACCAAACCCTCTGGGGAGGCAGGTCTGCAGGTGCCAGGGGCCAACCTCCCATGAAGAGGAGAAGGTGGCAAAGCTTTGCTCTTCAGTTATTTGGTAATGAGAATCTCGCTGGCGTTTGGCACAGGGATTTGTCGCAGCCATGGCAGCTCTGATGTATTGGATTGGTGTTCGTGGCTCATGGCTAGAGTGTAGCTGGCTCTCCCCTCTGCTTGCTTCTTCTTTGTTTTCTTCAAAGCAGTTTCCCTAGCCTACCTTTTCAATTCTGTAGGTCATGTATTTCCTCTCCAGGAACGTGGTGAGACTTGGTGGGTGTGTCAATCACACAGGAAGCCAGGGCTGATAGGATCTGCTCTGCCTGTATCTGATTTTCTGGATGCTTTTATGTGTGCGTGTGTGGTTTGTTGTTGTGTGGGCTTTTCTGTTTGTTTGTTGTTTTTAAATCCAAGTGCTCATTTTGGGGCCTAATTGCCATTGTTTCTGTGTGCATTCTGGATCTGTGTCAGGGAATTCGGTAGCTCTGCAGAGCCTTTCTGAGTGCAGGAGTGCTCCTCTCCGCAGCGCAGGGAGGCACAGGGGATAGCCAGGCTTGCAGTGTGCCCTGCTCCCAGGGAGCTGCAGCTCTCCTGGCTCCTGGCAGGATGGCAAACCCTGGGCTGCCTCCCGTGCTGCTTCCCCCGTCGGCGCTGGCCATGTTCGCAGGGATGCGTGTACGAGCCCGTGCGCGTTTCCAAGGGCAGCGGAAGCTGGGGATGCAGCAGTGTGTCCCATGGGGCACAGTGCTCTGCTCCCCTGGCACTGCCGTGGAACATGTGCCTGCCTGTGTCTCCATAAGGCTGGTGCGCAGCTCCTGACTGGTTTGCAGTCCTTAGCTGTGGGGTGTGGGACACGGATCTCCCTCCCCGGCTCTGCTGCGTGCATGCAAATGCTGGGCCCTGGTTGTGCCTCGCAGAGTGGCAGTAGGATGCCTTTAGGACTGTCCTTTTGCCTTGCAGAACATCTAGTAATGCCTTTCACATACTCCCTTGAGTAATCATTAAAAGCATTTTATCCTTCTTTTTTTTTCCCCCTCTCTTTTTTTAAGTATCCTGGCCAGAGCAAATAGGATAAGGAATTACAGCAAGCTGAGGCTGGTATAATATACTAAACCATGACTCTAACAGCAATTAACGCAAAGGAATGAACATTTACAGTGCCCTGCAGTTATCCTTAGTGCTCAGTGGTAAACTGAAATAAGCCTGGTGTCTATGGGCTCGCTAGACTAACTGCCATTTTTATTACATTACATGGATTATTGCTCATTTTTCCTTCCATTTTCAGGCTTCTCTTAGGCTACCCTCCTTCCCCTTAATAGTGACCCCAAAAGAGGAGTGTTATACTTAGTGCAGCTGATGTTTGACACAGTTGAGGGTGTGGAGTCTCCCTTGCTGGAGATATTCCAGAACTGTCTGGCTGCAGTCCTGTGCCTTGTGCCCTGTGCTCTGGGATGGCCCTGGCTGAGCAGGGAGGTGGCACCAGGTGAGCCCCTGTGGTCCCTTCCAGCCTGACCCGTTCTGGGATTCCATGATTCTGTCCTGCTGAAAAGGTGCTGGTTGTACCCTGCTGCTTCCACATGCTTTGCCTTGGGCTCTTGGGCTTGTAGCAAGTTTGGGGCAGAAACAGAGCAAAGAAGAGCTCGCTGGGGAGGTTGGTTTGGTGGTGGACACATGACACAGCCACGAGCTGTTAGTGCTTCCCAAATTGAGGTCACCATGTCCTCACCACTTTGTTGTGAGGAGAGAAGGACAGGGGAGAGACCCTGAGCTAGAGCAACTTGCTGCACGTGTATATTGGTGTATGAAGAACATCTGTGTGAAATACATGCTTTGGGCAAGAAAAAGAATGTATAATGTAAGAAAATACTGTTACTTAATACAGTTTTTGCTCAGAGGCTACAGTCAACACATGCTGTAATACTTCTTGCTCGTGTGGTACAGTAGCAACATGACACTTGAGATTTATTACTTTTGGTTTCTCTTTAAAGAAATCCTGAATCTGGAATCAGAAGAATGCTTTTTTTCTCTTGAGCTACAGAAGGGAAAATGTTTCAAAATGTCATAAATCAAAAATATATTAAAGGCCAACAAACCAGATGAAAACTTTTTTGGAAGATTGTATATAATGTTTGGCAGAAGAGACTAATGCGCTGTGGTTTTTGGCTGAATTTAGAAATGTGAAATACTCTAGGGTCCATCTCCTTGAAATGAGCTATTTTTATGTGTTTTATCTGTCTATATATTAAAACACCACCAGAGGTGGTTGTGTGTGTATAATGTAAGTATTAGCGTGTGTGATTTATGTTAAGTATATTTAATGTATTGTATAAATTAAATTATACTTTGATATAGAACGTTCAATTACGAAATGATTTCTGTAGTGCAAATGCTCACTAGATACCTTGATTATAGCCAGCAAATCCTGTGTCCTTGTTGACTGCAGGGCTGGCAATACATCATTTTTTATGTAGACTCGTTTCTCTCAGATCCATGTATCTGCAGACTTTACAACAGGTGTGTTCCTGTGTGTGTGTGTGCTCTCTTTTTCTGATAACTCAGAGGTGCACCAGGGACTCGAGGGAAGCTGTGGCCGAGGTTCACCTCGTGCTGCGGAGCAGCCGGATGGAAGCATTCAGCTCTGGTGGGTCTGAATGAGTTGGCTTTGTGTGTGTTTGCTCTTCAGTAAACTTTTTGTGACATGTTCCTTCCCCTTTTAATGCATTTTCAAGTTGAGTTCTGTGGTTGTGTTGGTTGTAACCGAGTTGCAGAGCAGAGGACATGGTGTGGGACGATCAGTTAAAGCCGCTGCTTCCTCCTCTGCTGCTTGGCCTTCTGCTGCCGATTTCGAGGATGTTTCTGGCATTTCAAGCAAGGACAGTCACTCTTGAGACTCTGCTAGTTGGCTTGTAGTCTAGGGAGGCTGTTTCAAGTCAAAAGTTTCTACAGCCCTTTCTCCTGCTGGGAATCTGACACCACCACTGCCCCGCGATACATACACTACATGCATGGGTTCCCTTTTTCTCCCTAAATAGGGACTGCAGTTTTTTGGGGGTGAGCTTTAGATCCTCACTCCCTGGTCACGTCAGTGATGCTGTGTGGCACAGTTTGCACTCCTAAACACAATTGCACACTTAGGGCTCCGGTCGTCTTACAGAGATCTACAAATTCCCAGTTGTAAAAGGACATCTTTTCGTGTAGAATTTCTTGTAAGCCCCGTGTTGGTACCAGAAGGCTGCTGTAAGGTCTCCCTGAAAATAGCAGAGGCTTCCCTTAAACCTCTTAGGGTCAGATGCAATCAGGATGGTCGATAGAGGCGGAGCGAGGGCTGAGCCCACACCTGACTGACAGGGACTGAGCCTTTCCCAGGGTGCTCCGAGTGGTAAAAAGCAACACAAACCCTCCAGCTCTTCACATGTCCTTCCCTTCCTGCTGCAACTCTTCCCTCGGTGTGGTGATGTTCATAACGCTCCCGAGTTTTGCTGTTTGTGGTGGGGACGGAACAACTCAAAGCTACATGTAAACAGCTTTGTTGGCTACTTTTCCTTTCCTTGCTTATATTGTACACCTTAAATGTGCTATTTCTTTTGGCATAATGGCAAAATCACTGCTTATGGGAACCGCTGTAGATAATACAAAAAGCTCTTTGAAAAGAGCTTTATCAGAGTACAAAGTACTTGGAATTGAAAGCCCCTAGAGGGTTGCTTTATTTTCCCCCTTCATTCAAACTTGTAGTGGTGCAGGATCGAGATACATCATGCCCTATTTTCAGCTGATTTGCATGTTAGAGAGAACGGAGTAATTGGTGTTTAACCAGAACAAAAGAGGATCTGTTTGCTAAAAGAAAAAGAATTCTTGAAGTAGACCCTAATACATATACTGCCTTTGTCTCTTCTCTCATTAAGAATTGAATAGGATGGCCTAGTAATTAGAATGTGGAAGGCATTGCTTTGGTGTTGATGCTTTTTGAGCTAATTGGTTTGAAAATTATATTTGATGTAGCTCTAAGGGATGTTGGCACAACACCTTCTTGGGACAGGGACATCCTGTACTCCCATTTTGCTGCAGAAATGGGCACTGTGAGACAGGGTTTTGTCTTCTGGTTTGGTTTTTTAAAATTTTATTTATTAAACCCATATTTGCCTTCCCAACTGAACACACAGGATGCATTGTCACATGTAAATAATTCTTCTCTCGCTGGTATGAAAACCTTGAAATGACCTTGAAAAGAGCTTAGCCCTCTTTTCCCAAGTAAATGCGTAGTTCAGCCTTTACTAAAGTAGAGATTTGAGCTAAACTGGGTTTGGATTTCTGCCCTTCTGCATTCTTGGAAAGGTTTTGTTGTTGTTGCTTGTTTGGTTGGCTTTTTGTTTCATTTTTGTTTTGACAAAAAGATTAAAACAAATGTTGTTCTTGAGCAAACTGAAATAAGACAGGTCTGGAATTGCGCAGGAGGCTTTCTTTGGTCAGTGTTTGTGCTCATCTTCAGCCCCGTCTCTGGTGGTGACAACATCGGGGTGGGATGATGGTTGCCTCCATAGATCCTTCCTTGGGATGCTGAAATTGAGTTGCTTTAGTGTGAAAACCTGAAAAGTCAGAAACATTTTTTGTATCTCTTGAGTTGCAAGAGGGAGCCTTGCTTTGGACAAGCCTTTTGAACCGTGTCCCCTGGGCAGGCAGTGGATTTGGGATGGGTTGGAATTCAGAGGAGGAAGGTGCAATTCTTAGATTGGGAGATACATTTAACAGTAAAGATTCAGCTGAAGAGAATTTAAGGGTGTTTTACTTGCTAATGCTGTTGTTCTGTGGACCAAGAAGTCTCAAGCCTGTTGTTGGTTCTCTGCAGAGCCCAATACAATCATCTTAATAAAGTATTGCACTGTGGAGGAGTCATTGCGTTACGAGGATTAGATGAACTTCTAAAATTTCCCCCAAGGTTTCAGTGATAAAAAGAACAATTTTAGAAACGACTTTAGGTTCTGGGGAGTATGTATTTAGCAGTGTATTCGTAATTTAAATGGATCCAGTCTTGCAATGAGCAACAGCTTGTTTTCTTTACTTTCCAGGGGTGTCTTTTCTCCCTTCTCATGGTGGGTGGGCACGTGCCTGCCCTTCCTCAGTGGTTTTGTTTGGCTGCTCACCAGGGTGTGCGAATCAGTGTCGAGTTTGGTCCTGCTTTAAGATCTGTGTGTTTATTGTACTGCAGCTTCAATGCCCTTTAGTGTCATAAAGCTTTAGCTTTAGATAGCGTGGGTATCTGAATGTCTTACATACCTTATCTTTAGATATCAGTAAGTGACACTAAACAGTGTAAAACCCAGGGTGAGGGCTGATGGCCACAGTGTCCCAGTGAGGCCCAGTGCTACCCCCTGCCCAGGGGTGGGACTGATCTGTTAGGATGATTTTCCTAACCCAGACTCAAAGATGCTGGATGCTGCTGAGCACCCGTCTCTGTTCCCTCTTATTTGTGCGTTGATATGTTCAACAAACTTGCATTTTTTCCCTTCCCGCATTCTCCATGTTTAGAAGTGGCCCTGAAAGGCAAAAGGTTTAAAAGGAGTTAAATAAACTGAAAAACCTGCAGTGTATTTCCGCTCAGAGTTGAAACAAGATGTTGTGGATTGACTCAAAATGAATTTTTTCTTTTTTTTTTTCCTTTTAAGTTTTGCCAACAAAATGAAAGCATGTTTGTTTAATCATAGGCAAATTCATCCTTCTGGTTTTTTGGTTCTGTTTTGTTTTCAGTTTAGCCAGCAAATTGAGAAATGGAACTCTTCTGCCAGCACTGCTTCCAGTTCAGATTGCTCTGAGGAAGCTGGGTGAATCTCCCCCTTGCACACTTTATCTAGGAACCATCAGAATTTCGCTGATTAATACCTTGGAAATTATAAATTAACCATATGGAACTACTTCAGTTTAAGTAACTTGTCTGTTCTGGTGAGAGCTAATCCCCTTAAAGCGTGGTTTTAATGACCGGTTTGTTTTCACCTGAGGTCATTAATGCTCTAAAACCAGCTGTTAACTGCACCAAAGAGGTTTTTCCTGCCCAGGGAGGAGTGCTGCTGGGCGCCCCCTTTAATGGTCTAATAATGCTTTATTCCTGCCCTACCTTCCGGACATACTGGCTGTTTTTAATGGCTGTGTTGGAAAAAAACCTGTTTATTTTCTGTCTGCAAAGGACTGATCTTGCAGCCAGCTGGGGGAGCGGTGTGGGGGATGCAGGGCACTGGGGCAGGAGTGTGAGCATGTAAAAAGTGGAAGTATGAGCCTGCAAAGCCATTGCGTTGGGCTCAGGGCACGAGGGGAGGGATGGGGTGCACAGGCCACTGCTTGCTCCCGTGGCTCTGCCAGACTGGGAATCATGAAGTCGTTAGGAATATTAAAACTTCAGACAATGGGCTGTAGTAATTTTCCTGCTCCTTCTGCTTAATTTTTGTGCTAATTTATTGCTCCTCTCTGTTCTTACTTCTGTCACCTAAATGCAAATGCCCTGGCAGCCTGCTTTATGGATAACACTTAAAAAATAATGGTGCAATAATGAGTGGTGAATTGCAGCAGAGATCCTGCTGAAGTGCCTGCAATATCCGCATTAATTCCAAATGAATTAATTGCAGTTAATACTATTGTATTTAAAACCTGTCAGAAGCCATAACAATGATTAGGGTGTAAGAGTAAAATGTTATTTCAGAGCAGCATCAACATGTTTTAAAACAGCAGCAGAAGGTATTAAAGTGTGTCTGACCTAATGGCCATCATCATCATCAGCTTTTGTGTGAAGCCAGTCAGAACAGATGAATCAGCAGCATCTGAGGAATGAGGGGCCCTAAACCCATTCATTTTTCCCATTGATTGGGAGCAAACAGCTTCTTTGCCCCAGTGCTGTAGGTAAGAGCAGAGGTAGGATGAAGGAGGGGTTTTATCTGTCAGGGCTGTAGATCCCACTGATCTCTGCTGCTGAGCCTCGTCTGTCACCAGGGGCTGGTTCCAGGGGAAGGTGGAAACAGGCTGTGTGTAGCTGTGGGAGAAGCGTTTCTTTAATGTTTATTTCCAGTCCTTCAGAACAAGGTGGTGCTGTGGCAAGTAGATTTATTATTCAGTAGTTAATACTTGTAGAGTAAAAGCATCCCAGAGCCTTTCACTTGAGTCCTTGGTGATGCCTTGAGCATCCCCAGCAGATCTGGGAGCTTTCCCCTCGGGAATGTGTCTTTGCTGAGAGGTAAAAAGGGTGGTTGGTATCTGAGTGAGCCACTTCTCTATGGGATGAGCTGACACTGTGCTGGCTGAAATGACAGAGCCTGCTGGGTTTCTGGGGGGAGTTGCTGAGGCTTCTTGGCAGCAAATCCTGCCATGCCTTATGTGGGAGAGGCTGAGGTGCTCCTTGGCTCCTGGGGACGAGACAGAAAAAGCCTGTCTTGGTGCAGGCTGGGAGCTGTGTGAAGGTGCTGAAAAGTTACCAGCACTTGGTGATTCACCCTGCCAAGTGGGTGACAGCAGGTGACAGTGGGATGTGGGCTCTGCCCCGGCAAGGCCCTGTGGCCCAGTTTGAGCACTCCGGGAGTGCTCATAGTCCACGTAGTCCACATAGATGGAGCTCCGCAGGAGCTGCAGGGAGGAGCCCCCGGGCCTGGGGCTGCTGGGTCGCCTTCCTGGTGACCTGTTCAAGGAGTTGGTGGTGGTGTCACCTGAGTGGGAACCTCCTGTCACTGTGCCCCACCAGGACTGCCCTGCTGGCCCTGGGCCCCGGCCGTGGCACCGCCTGGGGAGATGTGCATCTTCACCCCTGATGAAATCCCTCCCCATCCGTGTCCTGGGCAGGGATCAGGGGCCTTAAAGTTAGGCAGTTTGGGCAGTTAAGGTCAAAAAATAAGTCTTTCAAGGTGAGGTGAGTGTGAATGGAGCTTTATTTAGAGCTTCCCTTGGTGTAAGAGGCTGGACCCAGGACGTGGCGGGGGCACAGGGACAGAAGCTGTAGCTGTGGGCACCTGGAGAGGCAGAGTGCAGGTGGACAGAACCCAGCTCTGCTTCACAGGCCTGTCTGCTCCTGGCATCACAGAGGCTCCACGTCCTCACACCTGGCCTGGGGAAACAGGCAGAAACTTCTTTCAGTTTAACCACTTGTATTGGTATTTTAGTTCTTCGTGTCGGGCTTTGAGGAGCTCTACACCTGCAGTTTGTCTGCTGATAGTGGAAAGCACAGAATATAATCTGGCAGATGAAGACAGCTGCATTCTGTTCATCTCAAACATGAGTTCTGCTTGACGATTTGTAGATAACAGTTTCCATCTGACACAAAGGCAGGGACTAATTCTGGCATGTGTGGGACTGATAAGATTTCAGACCAGATCTTCCTTCAAAAAAAAAGAAAAAAAAAAAAAGGAAGAAAAACCTCTTGATGTGTTACATAGTGCAGTAATCAGTTTCCAGGTTCTTTAATTAGATCTGTGCTTTAGCTGATTTAGCTGCATGTCTCAATACACAAATGATTTATAAAGGGGAAAAAAAAAGTATGTGTTAATCTTGAGTGAGTGATACTCTCTGCTCTGTTTGTATTACATATCCTACAGCAGTCAGGCTTTCCTTTAACATGGAATTGGACTTAATTTCTTAAAAGAAATTACAGAGCTTTACAGTTGTATTGTTAACAGCTTTTTATTGATGTAGGTTTGTACGTGTGTTTACATTTATATGTAAATGTAATTATTTAGTGAGGATTAGCAGTCAGTGAGGCCCTCTCTTTCCCTTTTGTGTGTTACTAGTCATTTGCAAATTCATTTCAGTGCAGGTCAGAAATTATGGTTGCTATTATATTTAAACCATGAACTATCCTGGATTCAGCATTTCCACGGGGAAGCAGCCCTTCTGCTGCAAATCCTACCTGATTTCTTTCAAAAGCAGCAGAGAGTTCATCAGAGTCTCTCCTGCTCTTAATCCACCCCTCTATGGCATTTTGGAAGCCTCCTGCTGGTGGTGAAATCTGGGCTGTGGAACCTGTTGAGCCCATGGCTAAGTCTCTGTTTGGTGAATGAACTGATGGTGGGGACACCGGAGTGACATCAGAGCGTGAGCTCTGGGTGCTGGGCACGCAGTGTGGATGTGTGGGGGCCGTGGCTGCTGTCTGGTGGTGGCTCTGTGATCAGAGAGCCCAGCTGAGCTCTCTGCCTTCAGCCCGTGCCAGTGTCATTCCTGGCCTTGGATCACCTGCTGCTCCAGGAATGAGCAGAACAATTCTGCTTTCTCCCTTCTCTGTAGTTAGAATAGAATTTGGGGCCTGAGGGTATCCTGGCTCCCTCTTGTAATTGCGTCATTCCCACTATTAACTAAAGAGAGCAGATTCTTTTTTTAATAAAAGCTTCCTCATAAGCGTTCTTGAGTGTTGTTTTAGTTTGCAACTACTCACGTTGGAATGCATCCAGACTCCAAGTCCTTATGTTTCCTCCACATCCCCAAACTCTCTTCTGGGTAATTTGCATTTCAGCACTGCTCAGTTGTACTTTGCTCAGTTTGAGGGAGGGAAGGGCCGGGCAGTAGCATATGCTGATTTGCATATGCTAATTGTAACATGGATGCTTTGCTTCCTTCTGGCAGCCAGACCAGGATATTTTTGTTGTAATATCCTGTTGGTTTAAGGTGAGAGGTAAATCAGAGCTTGTTCTGCTTGATTTACAGCTGGAGTCTTGATTTGAGGTTTGGTGGTAAAGGTCTGAGATGCTTGGGGGTTGTGATCAAAAATCAGGGAGCTGAAGGGTGTGACTTAAGAGTTGTTGCAAAAACTTAGGAAAACAAACTTTGTGGTTCACTAACAGGGAATAATAAAGGAAGGGAAGAAGCACTACAGGGCACTGCTGGGTAGCAGCATGACATGTCATTTGACGCTTCAGCCTTCAGCAAACACTACATCTGCAGCACTCTGCTGCACAGGGTCAGATTCCACAGGTTTGGTTTGATGAAAAGGTGCAAGTTCCCAGGTATCAGATAATGCTCATTAGTCTTCTGTGTTTTGTAACAAAATCTAGATCGGAGGGGGACAGATATTGGGAGGGGACATGAATAAATTCCAGTCTGTTCTTTCCCAGCTACTTGTTGGGAGACAGTGGAGTCCTGTCTAAACTCAGAGGGTTTGGGGTCATTTTTGCAGTAGAGCTGCATTGATGCGACTGAATCTTGTCGTGGGCCAGTGTGCATAAAAAACCCATGTGAGCAGGGAAACCCCCCCAGGCAGGACCAGCATAAAGCTTTTAGCAGCAATTCTGGAAGGCTCTGGGAGTTTGTGAGATTGAGACCTGCCTGATGAGCCAGCCCAGGTATGAGCTCTCTGCTTCGTGGTTTCATTAGATGTGAACAATTCTGAAGCCTCCCCTGAAAAAGTGTTCCTTGATTAGCTTTGAATTTGGGGTTCCCTTCTAGAGCTCGTGGGGTGTTGGGGAGAACCAGCAATTGCCACAGAATATAGCAGGAATACACAAAATATGGCAGAAAAGGCTGTGCGTGTCACTGCTAATTGCCCTGTAACTCTCAACAAACAAACTGGCTGCAGTGCTGACTGGATTTACATCCAGGATCTTCAGAGCAGCAAAAAGGTTTTGTGTGCTCTGACTCATGAAGCTGATTTTTAAAGAAATTGGGCATTTTTAAAATCCTATTTTCCTTCCATTTTCAGCCTGCTTTGATGAAGACACTTGAAACACCTTTTTAACTCTACGTTTTAAATGCTTTTTTATAGCCATGAAATATACCCTTGTGTGGTTTTCAGGTCTTTTTAATTTTTAAAAGCCCTCCTTATTGCTGCTGCATAAGGAGAAATTTTTAGATTATGGAGTGAAGCAAATGTGACATTCTGTTCTGTATTAAAAGTTAATTTGGAGCAGAACTGCAGACCAAGAAAAGTGTCTTTTCTTTTCCTATACCTCCTTGTAATGTAATTGACCCCTAATACCTCTGCAAGATCTGGCACTCAGACAGAGGGAACCAACTGCCCAGGGGCACAGTGTGAACACAGCAGGAGGAATTTGCCCAACTGGAATCAAACTTGTGATATTTAAGGATTTTACATGCATGTTACAGCATGGTTTTGTCTAAAGCAGAGCTCGTGGTAGCAGGTTTGGGCAGCAATGAGGTGATGTAGGTTAGCCGGGGGGGCAGAGCAGGAAAGTGTCAGGTCCAGACAGGTGAGTTTGGCTCCAGCCCAGATCCAGATTCCAAATCTGGCCCTGGTGAGTCTTGATGTAAATGGGCACCAGGCTGTGAGGACCTGGAAAACCTCCAGGCCCCTGGGCCTGAGCACAGACCATGATCTTGGTTCCTGGGAGCTGTAACACGCTGCTGTGCCCGGCGCTGCAGGCTCCCCTCGGCACGTGGGCTGAGGTGTGGTGTGAAGGACGGAGCTCAGTGCCAGTGGGAGCCCTGAGTTGGTTTGTGTACAGAAATACCTTGGTCTCGAGCTGACTTTGGGCACAGCAGATTGTTAACAGTGACAAGTTAATTTGGATTGTGGTCATGCAAACAAGGTTTTCCCCAGGACAGCTCTTGTCATGGCTGCGACTGATAAAAGCCTTTGATACGTTCTCCCCTTGAGAGAAGAGGTTTGTGTAAACATACAGGTGGGAGAGATCCAGGTGGGTCACAGCCTTGTAGAAGACAAAATTACAACTTTGTGTGAAGCATGAACCTCTCTCAAGTCTTTTTCAAGCCTGAGGCAGCCACAGGCATCCTCCATCCCTCCGAGCCCAGGGATGGAGGGGCAGCACAGCCACATCCCTGGCAGCAAATCAGCTGAGTGTTCCTCATCAGAGGTAGCAACTGGAGGGTTGCTACTGAGACTTAATTATGCAACTATAATTTTCTATAAAATGCATCATAAAACCTATTCATGCCTTATATTGGCATGGAAGAGTTACTCCAGCCTCGCTGGCTGTAGAATGCCCACTTTAGGAAATTGCCTAAATCTGTATTTTTCTTGGAGCAGTCCTAGTCAGCCCCACAGGTTGCTAATGAATATTTCATAACCTTCTATGAAGGATTGTGAAAATAATTTGAATATCTAAATGACTGGCTCTCCTTGGCCTAAGCAGAGCCCAGAAGCAGGCTTTTGTTCATTTCTCTGACCTCTCTTGGTGTACCATCAGAATGCCCAAAATTGTAGCCCCTACATAAACACCATCTTATTCTTACTGGCTTTGAGTTTCTTTTGCCATTAAGTCTGATTTTTTTTTTTTTTTTTTTAAAGCTCGAGTGGGTAAAGTACATTTTTGTACTTCCACACCACTTAGAGTGAAGGATTTAAAAATACCTCACATGCAGTGATTTAGCACAAACTCCTTCATCAGGGTTGAGGAATCACTTTTCACTATTTCACAGTTGGAAGGGTGGGAGGAGAACCCATTCCCACCTGCCTCAATCCTTGCAGTTTTTATCTGTCCCATACAACAAAAAAGAAATCAGAAGGGGAAGAGAGAGAGGCTGACACAGCAGTCATCGTAGCTGAGAAAGTGGGCATACATACCACAGATTTCCCACAATTTTAAATTTTATTTTGTGTACCTTCACCAGTCAAATACACATAAATGACGTTTTACCCCTGGAGAAGGCAATGCCCCTAAGGAGTACCTGACACTGCTGTGCCATGGCGGGGCTGCCTGGAGCACTGAACCCCCAGAGCAGAGCTGCAGGAGTCAGTTGTGTGTTTGTAGGCTGGAGCACAGGCCTGGGAAGGGGGACGTTTGTGGTGGCCATGCCAGGATCTCTTGGGAGCTCCAGCCCTACGTGGGTGAGGCACTGCCTGAGATACTTGGGGGGATCTGGCAGCCTGGCTCCTCTTCACACTGAGGTTACTCACAGCAGCAGGTTGGATGCTTGATGATATTTGTAGGCTTTTAGGGCTCTTCACTCTGCTAATTTGACATTATTGAAGTTCTATTTCCCCAACTGTGCTGTGGGCTAAAGCGAGAGTGACAGCTTGCTCGTTATTTGTGTGTGCAATATTTATGTATGTAAATGACTGGTGTGTTTGCCTTTATCCCTCCATATAAATACAAGAGATGTATACAAATATAATGAGGAGGTACAGGAAGCTCATTTTGTTTAAGCAAAATGCGGCACATTAAGCCGTCATGCCCTGACACTTGTTCCGTGCTGGAAGACAAAAAGGGAAGCGTCTGGCTTTTGTTGGGAGACATGAAAGTTGCTGCTGCTTTCCATGTTGGGTATTATGGCTTCAGCATGCCAGAATCATTGGGGTTTTTATTACTATTATTTTTCCTTTTGGTGAAGACTGAGAAAAGACAAAGACTAAAAATAAAACCCATAATTTTTGATACAACTGTGGAAACATGGTTAGTTCTAACACAGCAGGTGGCTAAGGGACTCGATCGGCAGAAACCAGCAGTGCTTTCAGTGCAATCAAAGTTAAGTGCAGAAATTTAATTAAATGGTAGCAAGGCTGGCAGAAACTTTGTAAAGCAGCAGTGCATTGTCAAATCTAACAATTATTCCAAGGAACACAATCCACAGATGGCGTCTAATTGATAAATTAAGGTTCTGGTGCCTGATTCCGCTTACACTTAAAGGTTCTCTTTTCTTAAACAAAACCTTAAAATTTTAAGGCTGCTTCACTGTTCCAAAAACATAACAAGCTGGGCTGGGTTTTTTGGCTTGAGAAATGCAGGCTTTGTGATCAATGTAGAAGGCATTTGGCTTCTATTTTCTTTGTCTGACTTTCATTCTGGGGAAGATGTGGTGTGTTGCTGGTCAGGTGCTTACCTGGAATCTCAGGTATTTAGACCTCCTATAGCTACTGGGGCAGGTAGTCACATAATCTCTCAGAGCTTTTACAAGTTTTTCCCTTTGCCTGTCTGCCCCGTGAAGCTGTCTGTCGACTTTTGGGCATCATTATCAGCAAATGCAAACCCTTCAGAGCTCCGTATTGTGCCTGACAAGTCCTTTGCCAGTGCTAGGCTGGTGACCCTGGAGTACCAGGCATGGAAGGGGCAGTGGCTCACATCTCATTGCTGGGGTCACATTGCACATCTTTTTAGGAGGGGTTCCAGGCTGCTTTTCTGTTTCCCCCTCGCCTGGGTGTCGGTGAGAGCTCCCAGCACTTTGTGTTGGTGTGAGGGGACCCCAGAATGTGTCTGCCAGGTCCTGCAGCAGCTCGAGAGCAGCTCCAGGTGACATCTTGGATGCCTGTAGAGTTTAATAAAACAAAAAACAGGCTTTATTTTCCCTCTTTCTGAACTGGAGATACATCAGGGATATTTTGTCTCTGTGTGTTTCTGATTTCCATGTGTAAATACAGTTCACTTCCCAGGGTTTAGCATAGCACTTCTGAGAAGGGGCAGGAAAGATTGAATCCAGCTCTTCAAATACACTTGGCATGTTGTCCTCTAATGCTGGAGAGGGTCTTCTCCCTGAAGCTAGTGGCATTTTCCCTCCCAGAGTAGTGTTTTGAACAAGGATGGGAGTTGAAAGGGCATCAGAGCACATAATAGCTGTGTGTAATATGGAGATATACACACACACCTGTGTGCACAATAAGTGTTTGTCCCTTGCTGAAAAAGGAAGAAAATTGCTCACCTTCCAATTCAGTATTTTCTTCTTTATTGAAGCAATTTTAGAAGATGGATGCAAGAGGGAAATGATCGTTTCATTGTATTCATCGTAAACCCAGGGCACAGATGCCCTAATTGCTCTTGTGAGGTTTTTATGTGTGTTTTTTGGCATTGCCCTTGTGGTAGTAAATTCTCCATTAGCAGGATTCTCTGTGATAGAGCTGAGGCCGTTCTGAAATGGAGCTGAATCAGTGCTTGTTATTTTTGGTTACTAACAGTATACTTGAATTCAGGAACTTGCCTGCTCCCTTCCCCCTTTCTCCCCTCCTGTGCCTAAATATATCCCACCAGTCAATCAGCACTGGCAGGCATCAATGCTATGGCTGTCAGATCGAGTTAGCTGTGGAGAGCCAGAGCTACTGGCTTGGGTTTTTGGGCTTGAAAATGTATTCAAATAGTGGCATTGTCATTTGACTTGCAAATAAGTATAGTCTGGTAATGGGGCCCTTGTATGGAAAGAATGATGCAGCACTTCAGACAAATCTATGTCTTCTTCCCATGAAGCAGATTAGCAATATTACAATCCATGCTGGTGTTTATGGCTGCATGCTCATTGAACACAGACATTTCTGAATTTTCATTAATGGTGGATTTGTAGTTTTTAATGGAACAAAGAAAAAACACTGGAAATCAAAGAAATGCTAATGCCTTCCTGAGAAACTTAGACAACATTTGGTTTAGAGGCAGATCTGCTCTGGTTGGCATTTTTTCCCTCGTAATTCTTCTCCCCTTATCTGGGCTTGTTGGGTGGTTGGTTGCTGGAGAGCAACACTTAAGTGAACACATTATCTTTGTTGCTGCTCCTTCCCAAAGCAGAGGGACTGGCCTTTGGTGACGGCATAGCGATTGCCACAGCAACCAGGCAGGATGTCACAGATTCAGAAGTGTGATTTTACATTCAGAACAGCAGCAGGAACAGATGGATATTGGAAACAAAATCCCCGCCCCCTCCCTTTGCCTCCTTGCACTCCTTCCGAAAGCAATAACAGCCCTTCTCACCACAGCTCTTTGTGGATCTTCCTGCGTGACTTCCATGGATTGTTTGTGCTGTGCAGTGGGAGCAGGGAGTGCTGGGGTGCAGCGTGGGCCCCGTGCTGGCGGCAGCACTGCCCTGGCAGTGTTGGGGCACAGAGTCGCTGTGCCTGTTTCAGACTCCGGGACTGATGGAGGGAGAACGAGCTCACTTGGGAACTTGGGCTCGGGCTTAGCTTGTATATTGTTTCATTAACTTTGGTAGTGGCTCTGTTCTTTTAATCCTGAACTTAGCAGAGTGAGCAATCCTCGCTATGGGTAGTCAGACACATTTGGGAGCCATCGTGCACAGAAGTTGATCGTAACACCCACCCACCGTGTGGGCAACAGCCTCAGGAACATATGCTCAGTCTGTTTTCCCAAAAAAGACAATATTGGAAACAGATGCAGGAAGGGTTTTGCACTCAATAGAATTTGAGGTCAGGGCCTCTGGTTTGAAGCACAGGGATCTTGTTCAGCATCCCAGCTGAAGACTCTCCATGCAGGCTGCTGAGTTACCATGAGGTGGGCGCACACCAAATACAGGGGGTGCAGGAGAACCCCGAACTCACTGGTCCCTTGTCACAGCCACCTCTGGCCTTGCCTTTCCTCCCCTTGTCACAGTAACCAGGTCAGTTCTCTGTGAGCCTGACTGATCCCCTGGTACTGCAGTTCAAACCCCTGGGTTCTGGCGAGTGTGGCAGAGCCTTGCCAGGTGTCCAGGGGGTGCTTCTGGATGTACCCTCAGGGCCGGGCCAGGTGAACCCGTGGTCTGCCTGAGCTGACTCCTGTGTTTCCTGACTCTGTGTTTCCCTGAGCAGACCCTTGTGTCAGACTCACGCTTAGCAGACACTTTGGACTCCTGTGTGCTATGGCCGCTTCGGTGCTGACTCGAGAACAAAGCAAAACTCGGAGAGCCCTGGAGCACGGGTGACTTGCCCAGACCTGGCCAGGTCTCCTCAGAGACTCCTTGTTCTGGTGAAAATTGTATGCTCTGGTCTAGTGGGCTGAGGCACTCTGAAATTATGCTCAAGTTTAAAGTTTCAAAGGAGTTAGGTGTCAAATTTGCACTGACTTGGATTTCACTAAGAGCAGAGTATCTATTTTTGTCTTGCAGCAGTAGGGTTGCAGACCAAGATCCCCTTGTATTTTTATTTTATTTGACTTTGAAAACACCAGCTGTGATCCTCTATACGGTTACTAGTATGAAGCACATGAAATTTTAATTAGCTTGGGTGAAGGGAAGGGAAGTTCTGGTAATTGACTTAATATATAAATGCCCTTCTGCTTTCTTTAGTTTATGTGCTTGAAAGATTGTATTAGGAATTTTCTTACTACAGGGGAGATTTAAATGCGTTTTTAGGACTGTCTTGAAATCAAAAAGTGAAGTGCTATTTAGATGAAAGGTATTATTGATATTCCACTATGTCAAATAAAAGTAGATGATATAATTATTATTATTTCTGTTATTTTTACTATTAGTATCTTAACGGAACCAGTTGGTGACTGCTGAGAAGTGAACAAAGGAGCATTAGTGCTGTATATCCAGACTGATCAGACTGTGCTGGTGTCACTGTGGTCATGGGAGATCACACGGATTTCCCTTGGTTGGGGCTCCTGCCTTTGCCTTCTCCCGACCTGCTGCCCACGTGCTCTCTGTTCACCTGTCTCTGCAGTGCCTGAAAGCCTGCAGGCAGATCCCTCCTGCTTCAGAGGGAAAACCCCTGGCCCGTGATGGCAGCGAGTGTTGTGTCTCTGTGGGTGATTTATCCCAAAGGCCAGGCTTCCTGTCTCAGTTCAGACCCTGCTGCTGGCAGTAGGACTTCTCTGCTCACCTGTTCAGAGCTTTTGGCTTTTCCTTCTACCTCTGTCCCTGCACACCGTTTCTGGTTTTCTTCTCTGCATTCTTTTGTGCTTCTTAATGAAACAATGACAGAGAAAATCCCTCTGAACTCTCCAGGTGTCTTTGTGAGAAGTACAGTGACACTGATATCAATACCTGCTCCACCTGGGAGAGGCTCTTGGTGCTGGGAATGATCTCAGTGCTCCCCCAGTATTTTACAGACACGCACTGAAAAGCGTCTTTATTCAGTTTGACTGTTGCTATTATGTGGCGAGGCATTCAATAAAAGTTGTGATTTATGAGATGTGTGTGGCCGTTGTTGTTTTTTGCTCTGTCATCTATCAGGGAGAGAAAAGCCAGGCCTGATAATTCTTGGCACATAGCTTTTTCAGTTAAGAATGTCAGCTGTCAGGCTGTCAAGAGAAGTTATTTCTCTGGGTCTTTTTTTTAAATAGGCAGAGATCCTGCTTCATACTGTGCTGGGTTGATAAGGGAGTGCTTTCTGTAGTGCTGAAAAGTGTGTCCCATGGTAAGGCCCTTGGTGTGTGCCCACTTAAACTTCAGTGCTTTGTGTTTTCAGTGTGTGACAGCACTTGATTGCTTAATATACAAATGCATTCACTTTCTTTTTTTGCAGCTTTTATGTGGGGTTTTTTTTTTCTCCTTCTCTCCCTTTCTCTCCTCCTGAATGGAATGGGGTTTTTTGCCCCTTCTCTGTGACTAGGTATTTAAAAAGTGCTCTTTTGCAAAAGATGTGCACATTAGATAATCTGGTGTTGCATAAAAGCTCTTTAATATTTTGGGGTCTTCTTGCATGCATAGAACAGGCCTAATTGAAGATAGAGGCTGTTTGTCACGAATGTGAGTATAAGGATAGGGGACAGAGGGGAAGAATTATGTTAAATACCAGGGTGATGTGTTTTTTTCTCTTTTCCTTATTAGTTACTTGCAAAAATGTATCAAATAGTCATTTTGATGCAGTGCACAATAGTATCACAAACTTGTGCTTTGCATCCTAAGTGCCTGGTTAGAGCACAGTTAGAAGCTGAAATCATTCCTCGATTAGTCCCTGGAGTCCTGTATAAGTCTTTAACTCTCAGCGTGTGGTCTGTGATTTAACAGTGGATGAAGGATTGCTGAGATGCAGCTGTGTGGAGAACCTCAAATTTTCCAATCTGCAGCCCCTCAGCTTCCTCCTTCTCCCCTTCTTCCTGCAGAGGACCCATCAAAACCTTGCCACAGCTGGCAGCGTGTTTGCCTTCGAGGGAGAACTTTGGAGCTGGCAAGAGTGGCAGACTCTGGTTCAAAACAATTGGTAGCAAATCACTAATCAGAAAGAGGCAAGAGAGGTGTCTGGTGGCCATACAGCTCTTGGGTGCTGGGACGTGGTTCTGGCTTGCAGCTGTCGTCGTGTGGCTGCAGGTACAGCTTGTGGCGACCTTGTTTTGGTGAGTCAGTCTCCATGGGAAAGGAGAACATCTCCTGTGTGTAATTCAGCCTGGACAGCTCGCTCACATACTTCATATCGCATTAAAGCTACGAGGCTGAAGAGGTGGGATGGAAGGTTTGGTCGTTAACCTGTACGAGCTGTGTTGATGTACAGCACTGTGTGTGTGGCTTCTAGGTGCTCCCATGATTCATAGGTTCTTACAAATATTTTAGTCCTGTCCCGGTCTGCTCAAGTCAAGGCACACGGCTTGTAGACTTAAATTAAAATTTCCAGTGTAGTTACAGACCTTGCAGCTCTTGGGAGGAACAGATCTCCAGATAGCCAGGTGTGCAGTGTGGGTGCAGCTGTGGGTTCAGGCTGAGGTGGGTTTGTTCCTGCAGTGCCAGCAGCACCTCTGGCTCTGGACAGGGGCCCTGCTAGCAGGGTGGTGCTGCTCCCTGAGACACTGCAGCCTCAGGAGCCCAGCCCCCGTGGATCGGGCAGGAGGCAGATGTTAACAGTGCTCACATTTGGCTTGAGTCACACTACACAAGTGGCTGTTCATGGGAAGTTGTCCCAGCTTTTCATGTCCTGCCAGACCTGGAAATCCAGTCATCTCAGTGACTTGGCCTTTTTATGTGACATTTTTGGCAGTGTTGTAGTGATCTAGGTACTTGAAAGTCTGTGAGTGTATTGAGCTGCGATAGGCTTTGATACTGGCGGAGTTCTTGTGCTGGGGAAGATGGGGAAGGAGTGCATATCCAGCCAAATGTGTATTTTCAGTGACATCATTATTATTAGAGACCTGTTTATATTATAGATCAGGTAAGAATGAATCCCTCCATCATAGTTGGGGTTGCCCTGTAAGGCAGTCTGGCACCTGCACAGCACTTCTGAGCTGCTCACCTTGAACAGGGGGCTGTGGTGGGGCATCCTGAGGATCAGCTGTCGGTGTTTAAGCTTGGTTGGTAGCACAGAGCTTGGCTGTGCCTGCTGGGGGGCTGGGGGTGGGCTCCCAACGTGTGCCTCAGGCTGGCATGGGCTTAGTTCCCTCTTTTTTTTTTAAGTCCCTGAGCTGCTGTGGGGAGCCCAAGCCTGTGACGGTGCTGGTTGTCCTGGCACAGCTCCCTGTGGGAAATGGGAAAGGAGCAAGAGAGGTAGCCTGTTGTGGTGGAGAGGCAAACCTGAACCCGTCAAGGTCTTGCTCAGAGCTGGTTTCCTTCCACCCTGGCTGCTGAGTGTGTCCTGCCCCCGAACGCGATGCACAAACACATCCATTCTCGCAGAACTCCTGCCAAGTGCTCGGGTTTACAGTGTTAACAGCTTTGAATAAATTCTTCCTGGAGATAACTGATTTATTAGGCTCCTACCCTTCTGAAGGCAAAGCTAGTCACAATTAGCAAACAAAGCAGCGTGAGGCAGTTATCATTGTGGGTAATAAATCTTTTGATGTTGGGTATCGCTGGCTGATGGGCTCGGAGAGCAGAACTCTGGACAAAGTGTGTCTTCAGCATGGGCCAGTGGCAGCCGTGACAGGGACTAATGTGACAGACACATTAATGATTCCATTTGTGTACCCAGGTGTGTGTTGGAGGTGGACCATGGCCTTGTGTTGTGCAAGAGGCAGCCGTGCTCGTGCCCCTCCTGGCCCCGTTGCTGGTGTTGGTGGGTGCGTGGGCAGCACCTTGGGCTGTGCTTCACGTGGCAGTTTCACAGTGTGTTTGCCCGCCTTGTTCTCAGCAGGACATACAGGTGCAGAAACCAGTGATGTGTCAGCTTTTGCTACCCAGAAGGGCCTCTGTGTTGTGATCTAGCTCCTCTTTCAGCCTGGCATCTCTCTCTGGCTCTCAGTTTTGATGGTGCATGGCTGAGAAATGAGCCCTCCAAGTTTTGGTCGGTAGATGTTGTTCCCTGGTGGCATTTCTGTTTGAATAAACAATTGGTCCCAGACCTGTTGGCGTGGTTTCCAGCGCTGGGGAGAGATTTCTTGTCGGGTTTGTAAAAATGATCTAAACGGATCCGACATTGTGGCTATAAAACATCTGTAACATTGCACATTTAGTTATGTTACTAGAGACTTGAGTTCATTTTGATGGGTAGTATTTTATCTGCTACTTTTCCCCTTCTGAAAGCAAAGCTTTCTGTAGAGGAGGATTTATAGAAATATATTTCTAGCACAAAAAAAGTCATGCACATTAAGATGTTGGAGTAAAGGAGAAATAATGTCTTTTTTTGGAGACCTTGGCTGATTTATCTCTTGCTTGGTAGTTTGATATGGCCTTCCTAGCTAGGAACAATATTTTTTTATTCTTCCTTTAATAACAATAATGTCAGTAACAATGTCTTACACTATTCCAGCATCTTCAAATCAGACTTTCAGCGGGTTAGGCATTTAATGAGTGAAACCTCACAGGCTCCATTGAGCTGTGGGGATATATTTCTGTTCTTTTTGTGGAAATCAAGGCACACAGCACTCGATTGTGCAACGTACTCAACCTAATGAGGCTTCCCCAAATGCTGTGAGTTCAAATGTGTGCTTAAATGCTGAGCCCTGCAGTCTCCAGCTGAGCTTCTCCCAAAACTCTTTGATACATCAGTGCTGTGGAGACTGAAATGACTTGCCCTGTGGTCACTGAGTGAGTAAACATCACACAAGGGAGACAAGCTCTTGTAGCTGTGAGGTGCTGCCTTCCTTTGGAAAAAGTATGGATGTTTTCTCTTGCCTTGCTTCCACTCCTCATTCGTGGTGCAGCTCCTCAAGGGCCCTTTTATCCCCAGTCAGGGGTTATTTGATCTGCTTTAGAGTGACAACGATGTTGCTTTAATAATGGCTGGTGGGTTCTCTCCCTGGCAAGGGAAGCATCTCCCCTTCGTGAGCTGGAGGTGGGAGTGCTGCAATTCCTGTAATTCACCAGCCCATTTGTGTGTGGGGGAAAAGGATAAAAGCAAACACAGCATTTCATAAAACTGTGAAAGTGTTTCAACAGCAGTAATAGGCAAATCTGGGCATTTTGCAAGATTTTAGTGGTCTCGCATCAGAGGGAAAGCTCACCCTTGTGCAAAGCCAGGCAGCTCCTTGCAGCTCCATGGGCTTGACTCAGCAGATGAAGTCAAACCTGCTCATCAGTAACTGATTGCCATGTGCATCTATATTATGTAGATGAAATTAATCAAGGCTAAGGGTTAAAGTTTCCATTTGTTCTTTTCAGAGAAATCATCTGGAGTATGTTGGGAAGGAGGTAAATTGCTTTACACATTTCTTATCCCTTCCTGTGAATTTTTCTTGTTTTAGCAGATTATCTAGAATCTTAACAGAGAGCTCTCATCACTGATTTGACAGGGTTATCATGAAAAATTAGTTGGTACTAACTTAGAAGCATTTAAATTATGCCGTGCTCTCTGCACTGTAGAGGCAATAAACTTCTTTGGACTGACCTCAGTGTTTGGAGCTGGAAGAATTTACAAATTCTGGCAGAATCCTCTTTGTCGCCAGTTCAGAGTGTGTTGTTGCATTTTGTTGAACACTGAGTTAAGGGACTTCGCCTGAGCTTCCGAGACCCTCTTGTCACTCACCCTGGGGCAGGCTGGAGACGTCGCGGGTCTGTCCTGGCCCAGCTTCCTGTTCCTCTGTACAGGAATGTGCCCCTCACTGCTGTCCTGCACACCCCTCCTGGCTTTGGGAGAGCAGGCACAGCCAGGGGCTTTCTCCTTGTATTGTTCCAGGTTAAAAAATAAGGACTTTGGCTGTGTTTTGGGAAGCTGATTAGCTTGGTTCCCCACTTTGGTCCATCCTGCTTCACCTGTAGAGCTGTACTGCATATCAACCTTGAACATGCCCTCGGAAACATTGGCTGTCACAATTTTATGTCCTGTTGGAGGACAAAGGTTTTCTGGTTGTATTTTGGACATAGCACAAGATAATTTCCTTCGAGAAGATGGTACAACATAGGTGAGGAATTGATGAACATGGTAATGGTCAGTTAATCTGTGTTCCCACTGAGTACTTCTGGCATGGCTTCCACAGTGAGGTCCCTGGGCAGAATGCCATCTCCCCCTTTCTTCCCCTCCCTTTTCTTTTTCCTCCCTCCCTCTCTTCCTGCACAAGGTGAAGTTTTGCCAGTAGCCTGTAGATTTAGGACCAGAGGCTTAATTGCTTCCCACTGGGGCCTTTGTCCCTCATTACTTGGGCATTGCAAAAATCCCCCCTCCCAGTCACACTGGGCAGTGCTCTCCATTTGTAGCCCTGAGATGTATTAATTTAAAAATAATTATCTTCATTTAAACTTACTAATGCAGTTTTTAAGCACTGCTGGACAGTAATCAGGCAGGCAGGTTGGATAAGTTGTCTGCACTCAGTGAATACTTAGAGTTACCTTCCTATCACACCGTACACGAAGAGCTGAAGCAACCAGGAGGGATTTAAATAGGTTTGCTCTGCTCCTCTCCTCTTGCCTGTGCTCCTGTAACCTGTAAAAGAGTTAACTGGAGCACAGGAGGTGGGAGCAGCCCTCAGGGATGTGATATAACTGGTTATAGCGAGGCTGTGGGGCCGGGAGCTATTCCTGGGCTCTGGAGGGGGGAAACACTGGCTCTGGTGAATTTTACTGTATCTTTTGATACGAAGCTTGAAGCCAGATTTTGCTCAAAAAACCTGCTGAGCTCTCACAGCTGAGGCTAATTTTCAGGCTTGGATCTCCCATTCAGGGAGCTCTGCATGGTGGTGCAGGTAAAGGTGTTGCTGTGCCTGGAGAGCTCAGGGTGCCTCCGAGGGGGCGTATGGGATGCTCCTGCCTGGACAGCAAACCCTTCTTTTGGGAAGGTCCCCTTTCTGGGGGGTGGCTGTGGCCCATGGCAGGCTGCCATCGCCTCACTGTACCTGTGGGGTGGGTGAGTGAGGGGCTGGTCCTCCCAGGGGGGCTAATGAGGGAGTTCAATCCGGTAGCAGTTGGGAAGATGGACCGGGAAGAGCTTTGCTTGGCCCCTGGCCAGGTTTGCTTGTGAAACTCCAAGGATGGTTTTGGCAATTGCTGCCGGTTCAATCTGTCTTGGAAAAATCACTTTGTGTGTTGTGCCTTCTGCTGATGCCACAGCCATCGAGGGAGGGAAATGCACCACCCCAAAAAATCCCCACCCTCCCAGCAGTAACAGCGGAACCCAGGGCAGCCGAAAGCCAGGAATACAGCAGGGACCAGGTTAACAGTTCAGTTTCCAAAGGGGTTGGGAGAATAGAACCCATCTGTATTTTCCCAGAAATGAGGGGAACTGATTTACCCTGCTGGGAATCTGTGCCGGTTGTTTGGATTAAAGAGCTCTTTCATTCCCACGTACCTTCTATAGCTCGAGCAGTTCTCACAGGATGACATGAGCTTACACAGGGGTCAGGCACAAGGTATTTGCACTGTTTAAGTCTTGCTGAAATCCTATTTTGAATACTTAAGCATGTTGTACGTGGCACGTAAAGCCGCGCTGCCTGTGCACGGGATTGAGCTCTGCTGGCTCTGGTGGAGCTTGGAGTCGGATCTTTGCTTCACATAGAACACAGCACCTCCATCACTTGTCAGCTATACAGAAATACCTGGAGGAGGGGATGGTTCTGGGGTGTTCTCTGTGAACAGAGTGTGGTTGGCAGTTTTCACTAAATACTGCCTTTTTCATCATGTCTTTGCATCACATTTCAGTTGAGTTTTTAATAGCTTTTTGGAACTTCCTAGGAGGATCCCAGCGGCAAAAAACGAAAAAAAAACCTGGAGAATTCTTATGGTGGTGTGCTCTGCCAAAGAAGCCTGGCTGTTCTGTTAACAAGATCACTTCCCCTGTTACATTAATTATTGTTGTTTTTAATTAGAAGTAATGCTGTAGTTTGAATGTACAGCACAATGGGGTATAAAATGCAGCTCAGCACAGATACCAAAGCTGGTTTTTCCAATTATAAACCTATTTAGAAGGTGGATACTCTAGGAGTGATGAAATGCCAAACTGCAGATGAGGTGAGCAGGCTGGGATACGCGTGCACCCCTGCACATGCTGTCATACAAGAGAGAGGAGAGTGCTCTGGAAAACAGTTACATATGCATAATTAGTTTAATCTGAAATTAATGCTAATTTCAGTGATTTGCGATGCAGATTCACTATTAGTACTCTAGTCCACTTCCACCATGTTGAGAAGTTGAGGATGCAAAGCCGTGATGAATTCCACACTGGAGTGTGCCAGAGCCGAGTTCAGGCACAGGTTTCCAGGGTGTTCTTTGAGCTCCATGTGTTGGTTTTGTGTCTCTGTCTCCTGCTTTGGGATTTTACATGGATTTTACTTCCCAACATGGCCTGCCAGTGGCACACTCAGGCTCCTCTCTGTGCCAGCTGGGTGTCAGCATTCATTTGTTCCAACTTCACCATCCTGAGGCAGGGGACAGCTACAAGGCTGTGTAGAGAATGGTTGGGAAATGATACTAAAAGCCATTACCCTGAAGTCAAATATGTAACTTCTTTGTTGAATGTAGACAGGGCCTTGACTCATCTAGAAGGACTGGTAGATACTTACCACTTGAGATTTTGAAATTCTGGGAATCCTGCAAAATATTTCATGAGCTTAAAATCCTCTTTGTTCATTTTTACTAGTCAGGATAATAAGACAGTTTTGGTGGGGAAGGAAAAACCACAAGAAGACAGTGAGCAGCGTTACTGTGTGAGTGTAAGGGATGTTCACAGGCTCAGAGCTGGAGCCTCCAACTCTGTAAAACCTCATTCCTTCATTTCACCCAAGTAGGTTGGGTTTAGCTCATGTTTGTATTGGTATGTTCAAGTGGGACAAGACTTCTGTTCCCAGAGACTGCATCTTCAGCTTGTTGTTTAGAGGAGATTTACCTGATACGCCCCAAACTGATCTAATTACAACCATAACCTTGCACAAAATGGCATAAGCGCGGCAGACTTGCCTGGCTGAAGCTGGGAAGGTTTTCTTCCTGCTCCTGCACCTCCTGAAGTGTTTGCTCAGTTTCAGAGCACAAAGGCGATTATATTTTTCAAAAGCCAAGCCAATAAAGAGAATGTAACCTTGAATGTCTCCTCGCAGGAGTAGTCACATGTGTTTTGATTAACTCGGCACCAGCACCGTATACAAACAGAGCAATTCTGTGATGCTCACAATTAATGGCCTCGCACCAGGCTCGGATCTGCCTCTCCTGGCAATTCCTTCCGCAGCGAGAGAGAGACACCTTCAGTACACAAACCCTCTAAAACCAGCTCGTAGCCACAGTTTGCAGAGCCCTGCAGTAGCCAGGGATGGATATATTACACTGCAAATGAAATCTAAAGACACGGAGCTGGAAGTATTGCGGTTTCAGAGTGACCCAGACCTCTTGGAGTCATTAATAAAACATGGTCTTGTGATTGATTCACACAAATCGCTTCCTATTACCCAAACCCTGCCGTTCTACCCCGGGAGAGGGCAGATGGAGCTGCTGTCAGAGGATCCAAACCTGCCATTGCTTCTGTGACTCCATTGTTGTTTGGGGGTGTCCCTGTTGTGAGCAACCTCCAGAAAGCAGATTCTGAATTTACTCACAGGAAAAGATAAAGATCCTCAGTGACTTTCACTGGAGGAACTTCAGACTGGCAGCATGTGCCCGAGTCCCCGGGCTGTGTGTCCAGTGCCTTGCTCCGCTCCCAGAGCCGCGTGCTCTGCGTGTTTCCCTGGGGAAGCCTTGCCCTGTCTCATCTGTTTGGCTGCTGAGCGAGGATGCGCAGGTTAGAGCAGAAGTCAGAGGCTGTTTCCAGCTGGTCCCAGTCCCACACGGTATCTAATCGATTGAAAAGTGGTGATGCCACACCAGCACAGACACGGCAGGTGTGGAGAGCAGCTCACCTGGCGGAGCGGCAGGGAGGGAAATGGGCGATTCCAGCCCCAGATTCCAGCGGCAGCTCCTGTGCCGGGGCTGGCCCGGGCTGAACCCCAGCTGAGCGTGGGTGGCTGTTGTGGCTCCGTGGTGAGGGGCTTCCCCTTCACCTGAGTGGGAACAGGCTGCTCCTGGTCCCACCTGCCCGTGTCCCACCTGCCTGTGTCCTGCAGCCACATCTCCAGGGCTGCTAGGGGTCCGTGGCTTGGGCCAGGTGAGGCCATGGTGCCATGTGCCACAGGTGGAAGGGAGGCAGCAAAACCTGCTGTTGAGGCACGTCGGGATCAGAGGGATCACAGCTCGGGCTGTGTATTTTCTGTTCTGGTGCTGGGGGGAGTGTGGTAACAAAGCAATTGAACCGTCTCTTCAGGGAAACAGGGATTGTAAGAGCAGACTTAATTTTGCGCTTTGCTTTGGTACCAAAGAGCGTATTTCTGAAACCATTTCCCAGCTCGCAACACATCTCTAGGCATTAAAATGTTGTGAATTTGCTTGTCATTACCAATATTTTCTTTGACTGAAGCTATTGAAACAAAGTGGTCTTTTTTTTCCTATAACCTTCAATCTTGCTTCTAAAAGCAATAGCTCTCTTTTTTCTTTCTTGGTCAAATATAAAAATGATGATAATTTCAAATACTGCTTTAGAATAATTGCTTTCCTCCCTCTTTTATATGACAACAGAAGCTTGGCCTGATCTTAAATCAGATGCTGGCAGGCAGAGGGCTCTTGACAGCCCTGCAAAATCCTTTAGTTACAAGTCGGCTTTAGCCAATTGTTTATTTGTAAATGACAATTTTCTACAGAAAAATATATGCTTGGGCTTCAATTTCAGAGCCCTAGATTGCAGCCAGGAAAAAATAATTGAATTTTTACACATTTTTTTTCCCCCTCCTCTCTTTTTCTTCCTAACTTAAAAAAAAAAACCCAAACAGAAAAAGTGAGGCTGTGTAAGGTGTGATTGGAGCTGATTGAGGGGAATATCTGCCCTGGTTGATGTGCATGGCTGTGGGGGCAGGAGTGATGATTAGTTTGTTCTGTGCTGGGAGGATTTGGGGCCGCTCCAAGCTTTGTGTCCGATGCCTCGGTCCCGTGGAGGCTTCGCCTGTGGCCGCTGTGGGGTGGTGGGTCAGGGTCACCCTCGGTGTGGAGCAGGTCTGGGCTGTCCTCATGACCTCAGGAGCCCTCATTAAAGGCATCCTCAGAATCTTTAGTGAAAAAATAAGAAAGTGATAAAGCTTTCAGGCGCCAGGGTCGATCCCTGTGCCTCTGTTTGCTGGCCCATGTTTAACCAGGCAGGTCCTGGCTCTGGAGTTAGGGGCGTTTTTCCCTTCAGTCTCTGGAAGTTGGCTGCTTCACCCAGTTTCCAGAGAAAACGCATTTCAATGCCCGGATTTGTTCCTGAGGCGTTTGTTGGTTTCCTGAGTTAGGCAGTGTTGACTCCAACACCTCTCCATGGTGGGTTGGCTGCTGCTGAGCTGTCTCCAGCTGTAGGGCTGTGGCCTGCTCTGAGCTCTCCCCAGCCCCCTTCAGAGAATGCTGACAGCACTATCCTGGATCTGCCTGGAGCCACAGTGGCCCACGAGGATCAGTGGTGTGGGATCAGCCCACCAAAGACACCTTGGGGTTTGTATCCCTGGGCTGATCCTGCCTGTCCTCGAGGGCTGCAGGTTATGGATGATGGGTTGTGCTGTGGTGCGTTCTCCCTAGGGAATCCAGCACCATCCCTTTGCCTTGTTGGACCAAGCTCAGGCGCACCTGGGGCAGCAGGCAGTGCTGGGTGCTCAGCCGGGGTCAGAGGAATGCAGACAGGTTCCTGGAGGGGCTGATCCAGCCCTGGTGGACGGTGACTCCACAAGCACAGGCTGTGGTAGCTGGAGGATGCTGCGTTGGCAGCACTGGCTGTCTTTCACCATTTGATTATTTTAAAAGTAACTGTGCAAGTTCCTTTTAAACTGACCCATGGAAACTTAATAACACATCGCTTCAATTTGATGTAATTGCCTTTTGCCTGCCAAAGAGCATTCAGCTTGTCTGTAGGAAAAGGAGGGGCAAAGGCACCTCTCTTTTGAGACAGTAGCTATGAAGAGACAATGCTCGGACCCCTTTTTCACTTATATTTGCATTGAGAAGCACAATAAAAATCATTTATTAAAAAAAAATATCCGGGGGCTACAGTTGTTATTGAGAGCCTTTACTCAGCCATCTCTCAAATAAAAACGAAACAAGACAGAGAAAGAAGTATCTAATCAAATCGAATTGAAATTGCTTTTGTAGAGAAGTATTCTCATTATCTGGGTTAGGGATGGGATCTGAAGAATATTTCTTTTTTCCACATATTGTTTGAAATAATCTGGTTAAACCATATGCTTGTCTTGTAATTTCTTACAGATGGTCACAAGAACAAAGAAAATATTTGTAGGTGGATTATCGGCTAATACAGTAGTGGAAGATGTGAAGCAATACTTTGAACAGTTTGGCAAGGTAAGTTCTCCCCAAGTGAGCGCTACACAGTTCTTCTTTCGTCCTTTTCTTTTTAAAGTGTGTTTTCAACAACAAAAGTGCATTGAGGACTGAGCTCAAAGAACGCCAAGTTTTTGCTTTCTGTGTCATTTCTTGAAACCTCTGAAATTCCTTTTCTGTTTGTTGCTTGTGTGTGCACAACATTGCCAACACTGTTTATTTCCATTAAAGAAAAAAAGCATCGTTGGGAGGTGAATTTGTGTCTTCAGGAAGAATCTGACCCTTAGCTGAATGATTACACAGTTGTCTTCTCCATAAAATCAGCGTTCTGTTAGCCCCGATTCCAGTGGCAAAAAGGGCAGATAGACGTATTGGAGAGCTCATTAAGTTGTGAAAATGCCTGAAGGAACCACGTGAAAAGCAAGAGTAATGTGGAAGTCACTAGAATATCCACTTAATTTCTTACTAGAAAATCCTTCTGCAAGTATGTGTAGAATGCTGGCATCATTAAAAAAAAGAAAACAACAAAAAAACCCCACTAAAACCCCAAAACAAACAAGTTTATGCAGAGAAGGAGATCTGAACCTTGCCAGAATAGTCTTTGCTGTGATGTAACAGCTCAAACCCCACTGTCCAGGCTCTGGCTGGAGCTTGGTGAGACTGACTTCCACGGAGCTTCCTGGCTCCCCACGGCTTCTGGATGCTGGTTTGGGGCTGCTATGGGTGACGAGCTCACAGAGCTGCGGGCTCTGAGAGCAGTTTGTGTAGCACCTTCCAGGGGGACTCCTGCCAGCCCCACTGTCCACGGGACTCCATGGATTCCAGCTCCATGGATTCCAGCCCAACAGCTCGATTCCTGTCTTTTGGAGTGCAGCAGTTGATGTTTTAGATGCAAGATTGTGTGAGGACACAGCGGGGTATCTCAGAGCAAAGCAGCCCCCATTCCTTGTAGTTAGTTTATGTTTCTTTCATCTGCCCTGAAAAGCCTGAGCCAGGCAGGATTTTGTTGAGGGCTGAGGAGGCGAGTTTATAAATGGTTCCTGTGCTGGATTGATAGTTGTTTTGCAAACCAGTCATTTTATTTTCAATAATAATCTTCGATTCCGGCAGGATGTTTACGGCCTGCTGAGCCTTTTATTAAAGGATTACACGAGCTTTTGGATGTTTCTTCTGTAGTTACTTCTAATTGCAGAACTCTACTAACCTGTATTTTTCAAGTTAATAATAGTTTCAATATAAGTGCTTTGCATATTGTCTGGATGTTGTCTTAATATAGTCATTTTAATTTCACCATCTGGTAGTTTCATGCTTGCAATTTTACAGTCCCTGAGAATGCAGCAGCCAGGCTGTGTCTTGGGAGTGACTGGGGATTCAGGATGCTTTGGTTCTGCTTTCATGCTCTGCCATTCTTGAGACAGCTTAGCAGAGGTTTGCCTTTCCAGAGGCACTACTTTGGAAAAATCAAGTGGTTTTTTTTCAGGTGTCTTAATTTTTCAGGCTGAAAAATTAAGGAGCTGAAAATTGCACGAGTTGGGATTAAGACAGGAACCCATTCCTGTGTCAGCACAGCTGGGGATGTCCCGCTGAGGCTGTGTGGGCCAGGCACTAGAGCTCGGCTCCTGCAGGACTCGGGCTTGCAGGGCTTGGTCCCTGTCATTCCAGGTGACCTGTTTCACAGTCCCCCGTTCAGCCTGTGTAGAGTTTGGTGAAGCTGGTGGTGTTTGGGGCAGAGGCTGCTTGCCTGTGTGACTGTGACTTGACCTTGGTGCAGGTGTTTGGGTTCTCCCCACGGCAGTGCTCTTTATCAGCTGGGACAGTTTGGTTTTGGGGTGTTGGAGGTGATTCTCCCTGAGTCTCTGGTTGTCAGGAGATGCAGAGCTGGTTAATGACCCTTGGAAATGGGGAGTTGTGGCTCAGCTAGTTAGAAGACTCGTTACCACACTGAGGACAGTGGGGTACTGCATTCAGATACAGTGAGCCAGGACTGGTGCTGCAGGACCTTGCAGGAGTCACATCCTTCTCCATCCCGCTTCCCTGCCCCTCCAGGACCTCCTTGCTGAGATCCCCAGCCCTCTGGGGCAGGGCCTGTGCTCAGCACGCAGCCTGGCTGTCCAGTCCAGCCATTACCATGCAAACAGTGATCCACATCGATTGGCAAGCTCTGCCGTTGCTTAGAGCTTCCTTAAAATAAAGCAAATTGCATTACATAATTAACGTGTGAGGAGCCGCCCGTGTTTGATAAGAGCATCTCAGGTGATTTGCTCTTTGAAATGCTGAGCTTATTTATTGGTGTGGAAAAAATTGCTTACCGACAGCTGCGATTCCTGAAATCCTGTTTGTACTTGCTGTGGAGGGGAGCTTTGCAGCCAGGGGAGGTTGTTTTGGTAACTAGAAGTAGTCCTCAGAACACAGGAGGTGGGGACAGCAGCCACCAGCTTTGGGCCCAGGCCGGCTTGCTGGTGTAACTGGAGTTGGCAGGAGAGGGATAAAGTGTTGAATTTGAAACTGCAGCTTTTTGAAAAGTTAATGCTGGAACCTTTGTCTCCAAGAAAAGGAAAAGCTTTAGTAAACCCTCTTGCCTTCTTCACCAGTGCAAGTGCCTGATGATACAGCACCAAAGTTTGTGGTAATAATAATTCCTGAAGTTTGGCTCGTGAGATTTCTTATAGGGATTATTTTTGCTTTCTGAAAAAGCCCAGGAGTCCCAGATTTCCTTTTGGGAAGGTGGGCATCCTTAGCTGCTGTAAGCTGGGAGGAAAACCAGGAAAAATTATCGAGTGAAGCCAAAAGCCATCACAGGACGAGCACGGAGCAGTGTAATGAACAGCCCTGTGACTGCTTAGAGCTGCTGAGGCTGGTCCTGTGCACTTGCAGTGGTTGTGGGACTCCCAGAGAGGCTTAGTGCAGTTTGGGTGCTGAGGAGGGGAAGCATTCTCCTTCCAGTCTTTTCAGGGAGCAGAATCTATGGAGGACCTGAGAAGGCTAAGCTGGGAAAATGCCAAACTAAGCCATAAGCATTTACAATCAGAAGAAGGGGAAAAAAAAAAAAAAAAAAGCCATTGTGTTACTCCCTGATCCTGACAGTCTCATGCAGTTGTTTGTGGGATCCTCTCCTGTTTCAGTCAAAGATGTTTCAGACATTCTTACAAACAAAATAAATTCACTGTCCATGTTGACCCGTCTGGGCTCTGCAGCATCGCCCTTGTGCTGGGTGTGAAAAGCTGCTGAGGCCAGGCTTTAAAAGAATTTAAGTGAGAAGCGTTAGGGCTGAGGAGATCCAGGGGGAGCGGTGGGGCTGGCATTCCTCCCCTCTGGAGAGGCCATGGTGCTGCCCTGAGCCGTGGGCAGTGCTGGGGCTGCAGGTCTGCTTGTTTTCTGGAAGGAGTAGAAAGTGTGGAGCTCTGAGATGGGGACATGTCGGAGCATTTAAGGCATCAGGCATCGTTTAAAAAAGGAAAAAGCCACAACAGACTCCTAAAGCCTCACCTGGAGTTCTGTGAGCAGCAGAGGAGAGCTGTGAGTGCTCGTGAGTTGCACTTCTCAGGACCTGCAGGCGCTGGCCACGAGGGCAGGGAGGGCTCGTGTTTCCCAGGTGCTGCTCCCTGCCCAGAGCTCCTGTGAGAGCAGCCCGGGCCTTCGCTTGCGCTTTGCAATTATACTTCACATGGCGAACTGTGTAATTAGTTTGGAAGACTTATGCCTAGTCATTGGTTTATCCTAATCGGCTTTGGCTTTTCCCAACAACAAAGTGAGCTTATTTTCCTAAGCTGAAACAACTCTGCTCCCTTTGTTCCTCTCTTTTATTGTCTCATTCCTTTCATTCTGTTTTACTGCCAAAGTTTTGTTTCATTAGGCCTACAAGTCATTTCCAATCCAGTGGGCTGCTACAATAAGGCCTTTATAACTCAGCTGCCCTGGTTCCCATGTCCCTTCTGGTCCAGAGCCAGGACTTGCTGTTTGACATGGGATTTTAACCCTTTGGCTGCCCCAGCTGCTGGCTCCCCCTTGGTGGGGCTGAGCCAGGCTGGAGATGGGGCTGGCGGGACCACACTGATCTCATGGATCCCAATGATTGCATGCGGCCATTAATTGATGGGATAATGGGCTCCAGGTAATGCGTTCAGGCCCAATTATGGAAAGAGAATTCTGAGTAAAAACCTTCTTACTGTAGTGAGTCGTGGTGGGAACAGTCCTTGGAATGAAGAGGCCGCTGTGTCCTTCTAACAGGGTGGGAACAGAGTTCTGGTGAAGGTATGTTCCAGTTGTCCTGAGCTATTAGATCAGCCCATCTAGGACCGTTCTTGTAGAAAAAATCATGTTTTCTTGTGTAGCAGAGAACACAAATTTAAATTTATCCTTTTTTGAATCAGAGTGGTGATGTTTGAAGGAGATCTGTGAAGTGGTTTTGTGAAAAAACAATACTTTTCCATAATGCTATTTCAGACTGCTGGAAGAGCAGTCAGTGCTGGTGGCCCCAGATGTTTTGCTTTCAATCTGACAGCATTGGCTCTTCAATTTTCCTTTCACAGTAATCCTAAAGTGACTTTCAGGAGAGGGGGCTCTGGCACTTTTTTTATTTTAAATTTCCAGATGAAATTGGACCAGACCAGTATGCATTAATTTTGATTTCTGTCCTGGCTTGCCACTAGGTCTCTCAGACCTACCGTAGACCTGTTTCAGCTTCACTTGGAATATGTTGTTTCCTCAGGAATGGCTTTTAAGATTGGAAATTTTGAGACAAGACAGGATTTCTGAATTACCTCTGTGGATCTGAAATGTTTTGTGCAGTCACTTGTTATTTCCTGTGAGACGCAGAGCAGATCAGTGGAATAATAATAATAATATCTGGATTCTGAGTTGGTTTGTTTTCTTTTTTTTCGGTGAAACTGTTGAGCTTTTGAAAACGTGTAATTTTCTCATCTCTTCCTTCTGTAGCCTTAGTGTCTTAGTCAAGTGAGAGAAGGTACCTTCTCACAGCTGTCCTGGCTCCAGGCATGCCTCCATGGCCCCGTGGTGCTGCCTCACAAGGAGCTAAAGCTGGAAGCTCTGAACAGCAAAGCGTGAGAATGAGAATTTCCTCCTTCAGTTGTACCATGCCCTGCATTATAACACAGACCCTGGTGCAAATAACAACCAGTTAACCTTTGAAAAAATAACCTTTGTAATGAAGTCCCTCTGCTTTCTCTGTGTTAAGTGTGTCAGGAGGGGAGGAGGTGGGATCCACACGAGGATTTCAGCCTAATCGGATGGTTTACATAAATCGCTTCCTCCGTGCTCTCCTCCCTGACAGCTGTGAAAATATAAATCAGGAAAACAGGAGAGAAAACTCCTCCTTGTTTGGCCAGGCTGTCTGGGTGTGAACGAGTTAATGCACTGCTGTGGTATTAAGCACTCCAGTGGTTTACTTGTCCCTGAGACCTCGAGTATGGCCTCTGAAGATGTTTTTACAATAAAGTTGTTAGCATGAGAAAAGGTGGTTTTCTCACCATGGGTTCATTTTGGGGGGATTTGGAAGTCTGTGTGGAGCTGGGGCTAAGGCCAGAGTCAGGAGGTGCAAGGAATTCTGCTTGTATGAAAGTGAAAGCTTAGTTAATTTAGCCTTGGCAGAGAGTTTGGATTGTATTGTCACCTCAGTTGGACATTGATATGTAGATTTAACGGTCAATAGGAGACATGGATGGGCTGTCCTTAAAGCATTTGCTTTGCAGAAAAGTCATTTTTTGGTTTGACAGATTGTTAGCCTTTCACATTTTTCAGCACTGTATTTCCCAGTTCAGTACTTGGGGATTGGTTATGTTTTATGAAATGAAGGGACAAATTTGGACTCTTACTTACATTGTAGTCTCTAATAGCCAGAGTTCCCAAAACATTTGTAATAACGCAGTAAAACAGAGAACGTGATGGCTTTTTTTTGCCTACTGCTGCTGTCAGTGTTCTCCTCCAGAGCAACTCCAAGCTACAGGCCTGCTGTGGAACAGCTCAGAGCTCGTCCTGTTCTTGTTTCTAAGTTATCTGCGTGCACCTTGGCAGAAGTTGCATAATTTGAATTGCTCATCTCCTTAAAACAGAACCAGCAATAAACAGGCACGTCATTGTTTGCAGCTCCTGATAAGTTTGGGACAAGGAAAAGCAGAGATTTTGGGGGCTGTTCTGTTACAGGAGCACGGAGCAGCATCCACCTCCTACACACCGCTGCCTCTGCCCTGTGCTTGTGCTTTATAATTTCAGTGCTTCCACATTTCCTTATTTCCATGTTATGTCCATGATGTGCCAAAGGATAATGAATGTTCCTTTAAATTTTAGCTTTGGCATGTGACAAGGGATCTGGGATATAGGGGTCCCTCATGGCCTAAAGCACTTTTTATTATTTCTTCTCCCTCCTACACATGCGCTTTTTTTTTTTTTTTTTTTTTTTAAAACAAACTGAGAAACTTGATCATTGCTTGCAAAGCAGCCACTGTTTTTATCCTGCCAGTGAGAAGCTGTACACAGGAAGTCAGTTTTTAGGTGGTCTGTAATAAGCCACATGCTTTGTGGAAGTGGTTTTGTTATAAATTAGATGTTGGTTTCTACCTGGGTTTTATGAAAAGAGGAAATGTTAAGGTGGGATTTGTGGGCACGAAGGCGGTATCAGAGCCCAGCAGAAGTCTGAAGTACAGTTTTATTTCCTTTTCTCCTCTGGTTGATGAGGTGCTGAGGAGGCTTCGTGCTGTAGCACTGCAGCCCGTGGGAGATGAGTGAAATCAATCATTATTCAGGGGCTGTGTTTGGGGAGAGAAAAGTTATATGAAAATATTCAGGTTTCCTCCTCCAGCATGCATGTGATTTTTTTTTTTTTGGTGTGTGTCTTTTTGTCAGTTTTACAACTGAGCCAAACCCATGGAAATTATCTATATCCTTTCTGAGACCCCAAGGAAGTCAATTTTGTTTTTCACCCCCGCTTTTATTTTATACAAATGCAATAGGCTATATAAAACCCCTAACAAAATGAGTTAATCCTGTTTGGTAACATCTTTACATTATCCCTGGAGCATTCTTGGATTCAGCCCCAGTGAGTGGGGTTGTAGAAGCAGAACTTCCCTGGAAGGAGATGATTTGGGTTTGCAGTGCTGTGGTGGCATCTCCAAGCCCTGTTTGGTCCCGTGGGTCTGGCTGCAGCTCTGCCCCAGCAAGCTGGGTTGAAAGCAGAAGATGGTGGTGTTAATCCCCAGCACTAGGAACCAGGTAAAATATCTGATGGACATTTTCAATATCTGCTGTGAAATTGCATCAGATTCCACTTTGGCACTTGTCTGGAAGCGCGGCCTCCTGGGTACTCCAGAAGTTATTTATAGGTGTAGGTGCTGCTCCTGCCATCCCTCCAGGGCACTTCTGATCTTTGAGGAGCTGCAGCTGAGGGGGCCCAAAGCTTGGCTTTGGGAAAGCTCATGTTTTAGCACTGGTTCTCTAATGAAGAAACAGCAGCAGTTATTTAAACTTGGTGTGGTGTAATTGAAACCCATCCTCTCCTTCCTGCTCGCAGGTGTGGGGGAGGCTCACGGCCAAAGTGAGCTGGTTAAAACATAATTGATTGGGGAGTCAGCGTTTGATCAGTGCCATCATCCCACATAATGGATACCCCGGCACTGAGTGATGGGATGGGAAACGTGAGCGGGTTTTAAATGCGGCTCTGAGGCTGGGCCACAAAGAAAAGGGCTTTTTAAAGTGCCCAGGAAGAACTTCATAGAAATTGTTCCAAATGTGGAGAAGAGCACATGTTAGTGGGAGCAGATGTAATAACGCTTTTTCCACATGGAAATGAATGGCCATATTGGTCAGTCCTAGAGATGAAATATCTGAGTTTTGCTCGCTCATGGAATAGCGAGGTGAGACCAGTTTAATTAAAGTGAAGTTAATTCTGCAGGAGTAGAATATGCAATTCATTTGACATCCAGTGTACACGTCTAACTCTGTTAGGAATACTTAATATGTTTTTTTCTTGGGGGGGGAAAAAGTGCCTGCACGTATTTGGGTAGAAATGGAGTTGTGGCCAAGCATGAATCACGTCAGTCCTATCAATAATTACCAGTCCTGGTACCTGCCAGCCCAGAGAGGGAGAGAGTGGTACAGTATATGTATTTATAAATATAACTGCAGAAACGGGGACAAGGGCAAAGTAGCTCAAATGAAGAGCCAATTAAGATAATCTAAGCAGAATGAGGATTAACTGCCTCTTAATCTGAAGGGTACCTAAAATGCATGTGGCCAGTTTAGGTCAAACAAGTGTTGTCTGTGTCAGGGACATCCACAAGGGGTTTGGGGTGAACAGGAATGAACACGAAGTGTTCACCCCAGTGCCCAGTGGTGTCAGAATGGTTCTGAGGGGTCCTGCTGGCAGCGTGTGCATGGAATGAGCCTCTGTGCTGTGGTGTCACCGCCGCAGGAGTTCGGAGGAGTATTGAATGTGTCATAAAGAAATGATTGCTGGTATAAGGGGAGTTAACATCTTGCAGTTTTTCTTTCCCAGAAAGTGGAAAGCACTCACAAGTCTTGTCAGGGAAGAAGCTGCTCTGTTTTTTCTTTTTAAAAAACAGTTTTAAACCCATTTTATTTAACCATTTAGCCCTTGTTCCATTTGCTGCTGCTCCAGGTGAGGCACCTGCAATGTACGTGGTGGGGAAAGGGATGCACATTTGCGCCTCTATTCCAGGAGATTGATTTTAAATTCCAGCAAACACGAGCATGTGCAGGATTGCACTGGGAGCATCCGTTTATTCTACCACTGGCCTGACAGGGTGTGGTGGGTGTGTGTTACCTGGGGCTGTTGGCTCGTGCTGGGTGTTTTTTGGGAGGCAGGGGGTGCCTGGACCCCACTGGCTGTGCCGCCTTTGCGGGGCCGTTGCCGTGTGAGTGGTGGCTCTGCAGGTGAAGGTGCCTGTGTTGACTCTCTCACTCTGCCGAGTGGTTTAGCGAGTTCAGATCTGTGCCATGTTAATTGTCAGGACTGGGAGGGTGGGAGCAGATTTCACCGGGGGCAATGGAAGAGATCCAATGAATTTCCACTCTGTTTCACTGCTTGGCAAACCAGCACTTACTGTCACTTTGCATAAATAGGTTTATTTCAGAAGGTCAGCCGGCACCACTCCCCCCTTCCCCTGCCGGCCCACCCTCCCCTGAAGGAGAGGAGGCCGACGAGCATTTAATTTCCCCAGCAGCAGGTGCTTGTCATCCATCTGAAGAAAGCTGCCAACATCTGGTGCAATTGCCTCGGCAAACGCAGTAACAAGGCGCCTGCAGTTCAAACGCAGAGAGAGCATTGCCTCTTTAATGATAACAAGCTGTTGGCTTCCCCTCTGAGATGAATTCATCTCACAGATGTTTGTCTAGTTTTGGCAATCTTATCACTATAGCTTTGGTGATTATGCTCAACTGGAGACTATTACTATAAAAGAAGTTTGAACTTGTTCCATTTTTGCATTATTTATTTATTTAGCCATTTATTTCTCTGCTTTCTGGATATAATTTGTATCAACAACTGTACTGTTGGTCCCATTACCCAAGTACCCTCACGCTTTTTATTGCATCTGCTGAACAGTAGCTTGCTACTTGACTCCCACCGCTGGCAAATGTCTTTCAGCCACGCTGACGTTTTTAACATTCCCCATCAACAGCTTTGTGGTTTGAACCCTCTATTTAACACTACATTTTCTGGGATTACTTGGCGCTCACTCTGTCTGTTCTCTCTAATAACTGCAATATACTCACTATTTCTGCAAAGCGTGAGGTGCCAAGAATATTCTGGATATTCTGTTTGGACGGCAGCGCTCTGGTGACCTTGGCAGGGCTTTGTAATGACAACACACGACCGTCTTCATTGTTGGATCTTAAACGTTTCCAGCCTCAGCGTGATCCTACGGAACATGGGGACCTGCAGGCTGAGGGCTGCAGTGCCTTTTGCTCTTGTTTGCTTCTCTAACATGCCTGTTTTTTTTAAGGAGACAATTTCTCCCCGAACATGTGGAATTTAATTCTGGTAAATAGGATTTATTTTTGGAAATGTGCTTGTGAATAGGTGACTCATGCCTGAATGAAGATGTGTCACTGTTGGTGGGGATACCACGTATATAATTTCTTAGGCTATAAATAGATGACAGTCCAAGTACTGGTGACATGGTGATGCTTCGCACCGACTCGTTAGCTCAGCCTGGCTGCTGAGGAGAGTGTTTAGAGTGTCAGTCTCTCCTGCTGGAGCAACAATTTCTGCTGATGCTTATGGAATAACATCAATAGATTTGTGAAATCCTGGGAGCACTTTAATTGGCACAACAGAAATCAGGGTCGAGGCACGTTCCTGTGGTGCCATCATGGGGTGTACTCGTGTTTCTTCTCTCATTGCAGAGGTGGAAAAACTGAGAATTGGGGTGTTGGGTGCTTGTCAAAGGCCAAGTGTACCACCTGCAGGGTCCTGAAACTCAGAAACTGGGTTTGCTCATTTGTTTCTGTTGCTGAGGGGATTTTAAGATAAACACACAGGATCAGAGCTCACTCCCATTTTCAGATCTTGGAAGTAGCAGTTCCTTTTTCCTGTTGTTGATGCTAAACCGTGGTTCCATGTTGTTGATGTTTGCTCAACACCACTTAGCCACCAACACAGCACATATGGTTTAATGGCTGTCTTTTTTTTCTGCTTCTGCTGTAGTTAGAGTATTATTAAAAATCCATTAAATTTTGATGTACATCATAAAATATGTGCTCCTGTGAATGCGAGTGCAGATAATTATTTCTGATGAATAAACCAAAAGGACAAGTATGTAAGAAGTTCGTCCTGCAGCTTTCAATTTTCATTATATACATCTCCTGCAGGGGCAATCGTTGTGATGTTGCAGCTGGTTACTTCCGTGGCCTGGCTCTCCCCAGAGATGGATGATGACAGTGCAAACTTGAACTTGCACAAGTGCCAGTGTTTTTGTGGGCATATTTGTAGGTAAATGGTTAAGCAGGGGAGGTAACCCTCGGGAAGGCAGAGAGGGTGTGCAGAGTCTGCAACACAGCAGTGACTTTCTCCGTGTTGGTTCATTGTGCCTGGGCTTTGTGGATTCCCAGAAAGTAACCCAATTATTTCTCATTAAAGTAACTCAGAAATGAAGCAACAAGCAAGGTGTCATTGCTAAAACACCACCAGGAAGCCAGGCAAGCTCTTCTTGGTGTCCAGGGCCTGAAGCAGGCAAGGGAATCATTAAAAATAATGCATTATAGTGTCCATAAAGTTTCCTGCAGTATATAATGGCCCACAGGGGCCTCACCTAGTTTTCCATGTATGATATGGTTATAGCATCTCATTAACTTTCCCATAACACCAAATACGCTTCTCTTGAACACCCCCTTCAGGCTTCACAGGTTTCGCCAAGTATTTCCTAACAAGCAGGAACTTCAATATTTATCATGCTCGCCTTTTATCCCCACCGGGTTAAAGAAGTGGTTGGCCTCTCTCCTGCCCCTTTAATTTCCTATTCCTGAATGCTCTGGGCAAACCCAGCTCTGGCAGGGTCCAGTCCCCTCACTGAGAGGACTTCCCTCAGTTTTCCCAACTCTGGTTTTAAGAGTCGCCCCTGGTATTTCTTCTGTTTAACTGCATGCCTGCACCCAGGGATTAGTCTTGGTGTAGCACATAAACTCTTGCAGAGACCTTGTGTTGGAGTGAAAGCTCCTCTGGACTCAGGCCCAGAGGGAAGCCAAAGCACAGGGGTTGAATTAAAACCTTTGGACAAGCTGAGATACATGAAGCCACACCAAAGTGAAATAGAAATAGAGATTTTTAACTTTTAGTAGAAATACATGCTAAGTGCCTTAAAAAGTGCCTTAAACATTAAAAAGCTGCAGCAGAGACCTTAAAACATAGTTCTTCCTGCAGCAGTGTTACTTTCTCACAGAATTCTTTTACTTTAGACAAAACATAGATAGAATTATACTGTTCACATTTTTTAGATAGAGTGTTCACGTAAACAACAAAAACTGATAGAAACTGTATGTGCAAATCTGTGTAATACCAGAGTAACACTGGTGTAAGGCTTAAAATTGTTAGAATTAGACCAGGATAGGTTAAGAAAAGGAAAACTGGAATCGTGTGTTAATCTTATTGGTCAATTAACAAATATAATCTACACTTCTGTAAGAAAAGGATTAGATAATAGAAGAAACTAGAATTAGAAGAAGCAGCTGTTTTCTGCCTGCTGTTGCTGCTTGGCCTGATCATGTAACCCCCTTGAACTCTGCCTTCAAGAAAGCTGTGAGACTATGAAACAAAGAATTCGGCAGCCTCCTCTGCTCTCTTACTCTGGTCCGAGAAGGAAGGGTATCAAAAGCTCAACAACCTTGGTCTTGGAAGCAGCACACAGCCCTTAGCTATCCCAAATGAGAAAGCCAACTAAGTCCTAAAGATCCTTTGTACCTGTGGTTTCTTTGCACCTGGATGTTAGTGCTAAAACTGCTCAGGCCTTGATGTGCTGTGTGTGGTGACTTGGTTGCTTTTTGCCCTGGAAAGGCTCCTTTGGGGCTGGGCACTGCTGCTGGTTTAGCTGAGTTCAGGGAGGTTGGTCCTGGGGGAAGATGATGTTTTGAGCTGATGTGGCCATCGGATGAGCTCAGGGATAAAGGGAAGGATGGAGTTATGCTTGTGCTGGGTTTAGGAGTTCAGCTCTGTGGACGTGGCACTGATTTGCTGTGTTATTTTGGTCTTATTCAGGTCTCTGTCCAAAATCTGGGACTAATAGTGTGGCTTTCCTCTTGCTGCTGTAACTGCAGGCTGTTCCGAGGGGGTTGAGCTGGCTGCGTGCAGCACCTTGCCACGACCTTGATCAAAGTCACAGAGCTGCTTTGAGACCAAACGATGACAAATAAATTCACCTTCATACAGTTTAGTCTAGCTGGCTTTGTTCCTTCATCCCTGATCTTCCCTGCGAAGGGTTCTGTTTACTTTCCCTGAAATGGAAGAGGCCCTGCTACACAGTCCTCTTTCAAAAATAAACCTCTGAAAAGGAAAACAAAAGAGAAGGAACAAAAATCAGACATTGTCCAATTATACAGAGCAGATCCTGATTCTGTGTTCCAGGCAGCTTGAGCCAGAGGTTTGTTTAAGTGTAACACGAATTCTACCATTTTTGGATGGTTTGAAACTCTCCTCTTCTCCCTCTTGTACTTTCAGAAAACAATCAAAAAAAAGAACTGCCCATCCTGTCAAAAAGAAGAGCTGCAGAGATTCAGTACTCAGGATGGCAAAAGCAGATGAAGGGACACAAACACTTCCCACCTTCATGCTCTGCCTCCCTGAGAGTGGCCTTGGACTGTGGGGTCCCTGTGCCAGCCAGGCTTAAATGCCTTGGTGGCATCAGCATCTTTAGCAGTTTGCAGTCATGTTTCTGAAGTAAAAAAGCACTAAATGTTGCCTGTTCCCACCCTCAGAAGGGCTGAGAGGGATAACTGAAAACCTCTGTAATGCCAGAACTGCACTGTGTTCATCAATAATTAGGATAGGGGTTCCTGGTGGGAAGTAAGCTTTGTGCTTGGTTGGCTTGCAGGTCCTGTTTTCCATTTCTTTTCTGTTTAAGTGGAGAGGTTTATATACTGTTCCTTGACCTAAAAACTTGCTCTGTAAAAGGTACAGAAGGTGCAGGCTGAGATAATGCGTCTTTTGGGACTGGAGGTTCACTTTTGCCCTCTGTTTACACGGTGTAAATCAAACTGGAGTAGAGCTGTGCAAACAGGCCAGGGCAGCTTGTGCATCAGGGGCTGTTCAGCCCTGTCACGGTGGTAATGCTGGGTGAAAATGCTACTGCCTGGGCCAGTTTTGTCTTGGCCTTTAGGGATCAGGGAAGGGCTCTAAAAATAAAAGAATCTGAGGTAATTGGAGCTGGTCTGCACACACAGGGTGTGAGTGAACGTATTCCATGTGTCAGCAGCACTGGAGCTGTGCTTATTCACATGAGCTGTGAGTCGGACACTTGGTTTTGAACAGTGTGGGCTGGGAACAGTATCTTTAGGAAGAAATTCTTCACTGTGAGGGTGGGGAGGCCCTGGTACAGGGTGCCTTGTCCCTGGAAGTGTGCAAGGCTGGGTTGGGTGGGGCTTGGAGCAACCTGGGGTAGTGGAAGGTGTCCCTGCCCATCGTGGGGAGTGGAACTGGATCTTTAAGGTCCTTTCCAACCCAAACCATTCCATGGTTGTGTCCCCACTGCATGAAGGGTCTGCATGTGCTCTTCGGTGTCCCGTTCTCTGACTCTTGTGGCCTCTCCAAGCAGGGTTGGAGTGTTGGTGCTGTGAGCCACAGCCCCGCCAGCGTGTGCAGCCTCCTGTGTGCTACAGCCCGGGCAGGAATCCCTTCCCTTGCTCAGAGTGCTGCTGAAATATTAATACAGAACAAATCATCCGGTTTAAACCGAACATCAGGTGGCGGAGGGAGCAGTGGGGTATGATGCTCGCCGTGGTTTGTACAGGGAAATGTGCCTCCACTGCTGCTGGATCGTCCTGGCACAGTGCCCTGAGCCAGGTGGGGAGGTGGAGGAAATGTAATAACCTGGTCCTCTTAAGTGCTGGGAGTTTGGGTCCTTAATCTTGCGCTAGGCTCCTAGGAGCTAAGGTGAAATGAGTAAAGGAGTGTTGCTATTTTGCATCATCTGTGAGTGATTGGGAGGGTACTTGGAAAAAGTTAACTGCTCTTGGGACTTTCTCAGACTGGCTGTTTAAATCAGTTATTTTTCCCAAATGCTAAATCTAGGAGACTTCCTCAGCAGCCCAGTGGTAATAATAATACTTATATAGCACTTTACATATTCCAAGTGCTGTCCAAAAAGCTGATCTGTCTTGTCTGCAGTGATGTGTAGTTAAACTTGAAGGATATTGGCCTGAATTTGTAGTTGTTTATCAGCTGTGTATCTGTGGGTGAATTTACTTTTCTGATGGTTTGTACCCTGTGAGTAAATTCATTTCTCCTGTGGATCTTGACATTAATTCTAGTCTTTCGTCTGGGTAGTGGAGATGATCTTTAAGAAGAGCAGAGAAGAAAGATGTCTTTCTGGCTATTGCACTGCAAAAAAAGATGAGCACAGCTTTAGAGAAGTATTTCAGCCTAATGCATAAATTAATTTAGACCCCTAGAAGGAGTGTGGTTTTTCCCTGGGGAATGACCTGGCTGCCACGTGGCACACGGATGGCCATTGCCTCTCTTACATAATCTCTCCAAGGGTTTGCTGTTCTTTAAAGGTGTTTCCAGGGGGCATTAGGTGTGGGCAGAGGGAGCAGGTTTGCACACCTGCCTGCAATTAAGGAGTTTGTTTTTATTCCTCTTGATGGTTTATGACGGTCCCAAGGACAGTCTGTACCGTGTGGAGTTGTCCCTCAGCCAAGCGCGTAGTGCTGGAGAGGGGGAAGTGCTCCACACCCAGCCCTGTGTCCCCTTCTCGGTGTCACCTCGGGCAGGTGGGAGCCCAGGATGTGGGAACCAAGCGGAGCTGAGGGCTGACACGGGCAGGATACAGAATGTGGAGGCACAGGGCCTGGGTGAGGGCTTGTGGGAGACTGGAGAAGGAAAATATCCTCAGTGAAAGGGGCCAGGGAGAGAGCCAAGTTCCTCGAAAGAGGACCTTGCAAGGAACGCACAGATGACATGAAAAAGTAATTAAAAGGAAAGCCCTAATGGGACGTTAGGGGGAGATGCAGCTGGAACTTGAATAAGCAAATGTAAAGAGGGAATTAAGTTTGTAAGCTTTCCTCTGAGGAACTGCTGGGGAAAACAGGGCAACAGCTTCTGCTGATGTAAATCAGCATTGAGCCCACTGCCAAAGAGCTCCTGCCTGTGAGTGTGGCTCATTTGATATTTGCTGGTCCTAAACCTGGAAAACACACGGGGAAAGAGGCTGTGGCGTTCTGCAGAGGTGACATGAAGGACGCTTGAGTCCAAAGTGAAGGATATCGACTACAAAAACAAAGGGAGACTGTTGGTAATGTAGTCTGCCTGGGGCAAATTGATAGTTTGCGATAAGTAATTTTAATTTAAGTGTATAATGCTTTAAATTATCTGGATAATTTAATCTATGTGATTTTAAAGAAATGATTTATCAGCTCTGATCTTGCATAAAAATAAAATAAACCAAATAAAACAAAACCCCTCAATTAATATTAGCACTTTCGCTCTGGAGAGTAATACACAGCAGAGACATTTATTTTTAGCTGTGAAGAATTTGCATGTGTGTTTCCAGATGTGTTCTCAGACTTGGTGCTGCTTAAAATTCAGCTACCACAGTATGTAGATCCCAGTTTTCTTTTCCGTAGCATTTTGTCTCTGCCACTGTGGATGTAATTTTTGTCTTTTTTTCTTCTTTTTTCTCTTTTTTCTCTTTTCTCCCAGCAGAGGTGGTGGAGGGGGGTGTGATGATTAAGGCAGCCGGTAAGTCTCTTAGCTTCCTCTGAACTTTACTCCCTCTGCCAGGAGTGACCTATTTAGATGAGGCCCTTTGATGCAGTTGGGGAGGTCAGGTGAGGTCAGAGCACTGGCCGTGCCAGAAATCCCACAGATGCAGGAAGCCGGGAACTTCTGGAGGATGCGGGTTGAACAGGCAGTTGTTTCAGCGTGTTCTCTCTCTGCGTGTGCGTTTGTTCTTTCTCTAAATCCCTGGAACAGAGGGGGCCGGGTGCTCTGCAGTGCAGAGAGCGGCCGAAACGCCCCTGTGCTCGCGGGCGGGCGCAGGATCCTCGCGGGAGCGGGCCTGGAGCAGGCACAGCGCCGGGCTGGATTCCCCCTGCTCCGCTCAGGGATCGCTCAGCGCTCACGCAGATGCAGATGGCAGCCCTGCCTCCCCAGCTCCTCCTTCCCGGCGTCCTCGCAGCCTCCGAACAAGGGGCTGCGCAGATGTGTGAGATCCTCCAGCCTCTTTAATTCCTCTAATTGCCATGTGGAAGAAAGGGAAGGAGGAAGACTGCTCCTCTCAGCTTGGTTGTCCCAAAGTAAAATCCCAGCTGAGCAGCTTAAAATAGATGGTCAGCTGGTTGTGAGGGCCGGAGCTAGCCCGGAGAGCATGGCATCTGTCTCCCAGGAATGCTGCCTGGTCATCAGGCCGGATAAATTAGGACTAGGACTGGTCTGTGTGAGAGACAGGCTGCAGTGGGGATGGGGAGCAGCCCTGGATGTCAGCGAGGTGGACGTGCTCCTGTCCTCTGGCGTGTGCCGGGGATCGATAGCGCGCTGATCACGGACACCGCGGGTCACAGCGTGGCTGTGCCGGTGCTGCGCCCGCTCCTGCCCGGGCCGCCCTGGCAGCCTGTGGCTGCGAAGCCACTTTCAGTGGCACATCTAATAACTGATCCAGCTTAAAAAGGGGGGGGGGAAAAAGATTATGCCAATGATACCAGCACAATGACCAAGTCTGTTCTACCTTCTGTGCTTCCCTCTGCGCGCTGTCGCCTCCCTCCTGTGGCCGGGCTGGATCCAATGGCAGCGCTGCTTTTCCTCAGATGCAGCACAAAACAGATTTTTCTAGTGGCTGAATTTAATCACTTAGATGCAGAACACTGATAGACTGAATCAATTTAATTCCTATTGCTCATGACTGGGAGGGGAGAGAGGGGAGGAGGAAGGTCATAACAATTTAGCAAACAACAACTTGGCTTAAAAATGTAACCAGTAGGTCATCAGTCTTAGTTTTCTTTGGGTTTGGGTTTTTTTGGGATTTTTCTAAACCTGCCCAGGCCAAGAAACATGGCAACCGTGGGAAGAGGGGAACACTCTACTGTGCAGGGTGGAAGAGGTCATTTGTTGGTGTGCGAGGTCTGAAGTGCTGGGGCTGCCACAGAGCTGTGGGATCAGCTCCATCAGGGAGGAGGGTTGATGCTCCCCCCTCTTTTTTTTTTTTTTTTTTTTTTTTGAGGGAGCTGCTGCAAAAGGTGTCTCATCGCTGGGCTGTGAATGTCTGGAATGGCACGTGGTGTCTGAGCATTTGTTTGCTTCAGAGCATCTCAGTGCTGAGCTGCGGGACGCCTGAGTGGTGCCAGAGCTCTTTGGGAGACTCCAGTTACCTGCTGTGGCACAGTCCTGCTCCGAGAACAGAAGGATTTAACTGGAAGTGGAGCAGTCTGTGAGTCTCCTTGCAATGTAGGGCCCTGCTGCTCCTAGGGTCTGTTGTCGTTGGGGTTGTACTCCTTCCATACAAAGCCCAAAGGATTGGCAGTGCTCTTGTAGTGCCTTCTCCAAGGGACTTCGCTCTGCAGAGCACGGGCTGTGCAGGTTCTGTACAGCCCCATGCCTGGTGCTTTTGGGCTCTTCTTCTGCAATTTTGGTGGTCCCAGGAGATTAAGCTCCTGTGAAGAGGTCCCCAGGATTGGCCTGGGTAAGCTGTTGATGTCACATTCATCTTTTACAAGCGTCCAGCCATCCCAAGAGAAATCCCAGGCCCATCAGCCGAGTCCCAGCCCTGGGTGTCGTTTCAGGAGGATCTTTCACAGTTTCTCACGCAGCTCTTACCCCGCTGGGTGCTGCAGGACGTGGGTGACACTGTCGGCTGCTGGGGGGTACCTTGTGAGCGATGCTGTGCCGTCCCTTGCACGGCTCCAGCTCTGTGCCAGGGCCTCCTGAGGTGCCCTCCAGCTGCACAGGCGGAGCTGCACAGCCCTGACCCAACTGCTGCCATCACCGCGGAGCAGCCGCTGCTCCGAGCGAGACTCACAGCGGTGCTGGAGTAATGAAAGCAAACTTGGCCAGCCTGACAGCAAACTTGGTCGCCTGCCACAGCCATTGGCCCATATGCACAGTGGTAAATAAAAGCTGGAGTTGAATTCCTTTCAAGTTTTATATAATATTCGCTACAATATGGAGTGGAGGGGGGAATCCCTCTTATGAGTAGTTCTACCAAAAAATAAACCTGAACTTCTCTTTTGTCAGGGGTTGTGCAGCAGGGCAGTGATGTGGTTACAGAGAAGGGAATTCTCAAGTTCGTCGCAGGCTCCCTGCTGCTGTGTGAGGCTGTGGGACCTCCACAAACAGCCCCGGCCCTGCTCCAAGCTGGGCATTTGTGTGCTGCTGTTCAGTGAGAGGCTCGTGCTGGCAGCAGGAGATTCCAGAGGGAAGGCAGAGCTGGTATCCAGGCAGTTGGCTCGGAGGTGTTTGCTGCCTGCTCTGCTCTGTCTGGAGCCTGCTCTCAAGCCTGGCCCTGCGTGCGCAGCTGAGCAAGGACGTGAACCAGAGCAATGACAGAGGGAGCAGAAGGGGAGGAAGTTCAGCTGCGCTAAGCGATGGTCAACTTAAAAATAGGCCCATCTATTTATAGCCTTGGCAGTCCACTGCCCCCCCGAGTGCTACAGCCTGTCTGCAGTCTCATCTCAGGTATATATGTATATATATTTATTTATAGACATGCATATACACACACACACATTTGTGGGCAGAGGAGACCCTCCCACCTGCCCTGGGGCTGGCACGTGGGGCATGGACCCTGAGGGTGACAGGGAGCCTAGCAGCAATTTGGGTGCCTTTTCCCTTCCTGCCTTTGTTGTGAAATGCCCAGCTCGTGGGTGGGTGGCCTCATGCCACTGCTTCCCTTACAAACCTCTGCTTATAAAATACCTGCTCCTAGTTGAAACTTAATCCAATTAAATCTTAGTTATATAGGGCCCCAGGACAAAGTTGCGATTTTTTCATATATGCTTGAAAAAAAAGGGAAGGAAGTGTGTCTAGGGACTGTTTCCTTTGAGATTGTCTGTCCAGCACTGAGGACTTTTCTGTTCGTTATTTGCATGCTTATATTTAGTTCAATTCTATGACCTATCAGGCAGGATTGATATTCTTGGTTTTTACTTGCACAGTTTTATTTGCATGTTTGGGCCTGATGTATAATTGGTGTTTCAGTCGTGGAAATAATCAGCAGAGTGGATAAGCTTTGATGGATGGCACTGTTGGCCGGAAAAGCCAGCACCCCTGGGAACAGCAGTGGTTGTAGAAGGCTCCTGTGGCTGTTCTGGGACTGCGATGTCGGAGTGGTACCACTCCAGCCTTCCAGCAAATCCTGACTCTACCTCAATATATTTGTACCTCAAGGCCCCTTTGCCTGAATTAGACGTGAGGTTTAGTAAGACTTTGTGAGGGAGTTTCTTGTACTTGAAATGAAACCAGCTGGTTTTATTCCAAGGAGCATATTGAGGGGAGATTAATGTCTCTCCATACACAACGCCTGTAAGGGCAGTTGTGGGTTCTTTTTGGGTTTGATTTTATTTTAATGGAAGACCGATTCTGTTTTAATGTTTCAACTTCGGGCTGCCAGTTCAGACTTGAAAGCTGAAGCTGCTCCTTCCCTCAGTAGTACACACTTAAGAGTGGAATTTCTGCTTTAGTTTTTGATCTCTTGTGCTTTTGTCATTTTTTTTATCACAACCTTATGTGTTCTTTAAACAGTTTTTTATTTAATCATTTATTCTTTTAAGTGGGTTTAATTGTATAAAGATTATCATGCAGAAAGAGACGTCTATAATTAGAAGGGGGGATTGGTGCTGTTAGACAGTGTTTTAGTGAGGAAAATTACAGTGTTCATAAACTGTTTGGGAAATGGAGGCAGCATATATTAACACTCAACAGGTTTTATGTAATCCTAAGAGAGGATTGACTCTTGCTCACTTGGATGAGTTTTAAGCCCTTCTTCAAGCTTAGTGCTCCCCTCTCTTCCTTTTCTTTCTCCTGGTGCAGAAGTGGAAACAGCCCTGTATCTGCTTTTCCTTTTTCCTTGAAAGCAGGAATTACTAATAATAATTGACAGTTTTTTATTGCTTGGGCTGTGAAGAGATTTTCCTTTGGCTGCTCCACTGTCCTGACTCTCCTGCCCCTCACTTGTGCCCGGTGGCAGGTGGGGAACCTGGCACCGTTCAGATAGACGTGCCCTTGGGACTGTCCAGGTGATTTCCAGCTCCAAGGATTCAGCAATGGGATGCACATGAGGTGGTTTAAAGTCTCCTGGGATTCTTTCACACTGAGTTCTGGCCAGCTCTCCTGGAAAGAACATGTCACCACTGCTCTTTTGCTTACTGGTGCCTCCTGTTACAGTGTGCATGTGCGAAAGTACGGATAAACACAGAAAGCTGTTGTGGTGCTCCATTCCAGGTAGGGAATTGAGTGGGAAGAATTATTCTGCACATCATTCGTGAGCTGAAGTGAGCAGGAAAAGCCAGTGTGTCATAGCTTAGCAGCCTGCCTGCAGTCCCTGGATTGTCAGTATTTCTTCTCCCTCCTCCCCTTCCCCATTGAAATGACACAGCCACAGGGGACCATTGATTTCTGCTCTCCATGTTGTTAATGAAAAATCCCTTGTTGGGTCCTGGTTCTCTAAATCCTTCGAGACAGCTGCAACAGTTCAGATACTTCAGGAGCAAACATGTCAGGCTGGGTGATGGACGACTTAGTGAACTTTAAAGGGACAAAAGGGTCGCCTTTGGTTGGCCATAAACCCAAGCGATTATCCATGAGATTATTGCATTTTCTGTAGCCAGTTTCTGAGCATATTTTGATAACTCAGTACATAGTTTCCATCTCTGATGGCATACGAGATTTATCGTGTTTCTTAATGCTTAATAATTGTATTTTGAAGTTTAGTGCCAGCCAAACAAGAGCTGTGAGTCTCAGTGATGCTAAATAAAGCCTTCTCATGGTTTCCCAGGACTCCACATGCGGTCCTTCTTTCCTTCGCTTTGCCAAGTTCAAGCCATTGATTTTGAGGGAAGGGAAGTATTACTTTAGATCACCTTGTAATGCTTTGTTGCCACACTTTATGTTCCTGGACAGCACGGTAGTGGAACACTCCCTTTATGAAGTGGAGGGTGCAGATGGCAACTCATTAAAACTTTAGTGATAATCACCCTTCCTATGGAATTACCGCTTAAATCTGGTTAGTAGAGGAGGAGGAGCAGTGTCACGGAAACATGCTGCTTCTGGGTGATTTAAAAGCATATGGGATTGAGTGTTTTATGTGTGCCCCTTGTCAGGAGCCCTCAGAGCAGATTGCCAGAATTGTTGAGCAGTTACAGTTTAATGGAGGTACAGGAGCTTTTGCTCTTGATCCCTTTGACAGTTAAGCTGTCGTCTCCAAGTGCATTTGGAAAAAAAAGTCTTTTAAATACAGCTTTTTTTGCAGAATAAATGGAGGCGAGAACAAGTATGTGAGGCAGCTGGTGAGGAGCTTTTTTGGTCATTTCAAGGTTGGGAAGCATTCTTTGGGGAACTATGCATCATTGTTACACGGCCTAAAAGCAAAAAAGGTACTTGCTTGTTTGTCTTCACTTGTGCAGATGGTAAGAGGAATGGTCCCAAGGGCCAGCTGAGAGCTTGGAAGTGCCTGGCAGTTAGAAAAAATATTTGGATTCAAGTCTCAACACTGTTACAGATTTTACTTTGGGACTTTGAGCAGGTCACTCACTTATTCTCTGTCTCGGTTTCCCACTTGTGGAATCTGGCTGAAGGGTCACTGCCTTCACTGTAGCGCAAAGCACTGGAGATCGTGAAGTATTTATGTGTGAGCAGGACTAAATATTAACTGTGCGTAGAGAGAGGGTCTTGGCAAGTATTTTGAGACATAGGGCTGTTGAGTGTAACTGGGGAGGCCCTGACTTCCAGAGGCAGGTAAGGATGTCTCCTCTTCCAGGCAGCTGCATTTGGGTAAAGAGGGTTCCCAGCAGCATCCTGAGTGTACCAACATATTTCAGCCTAGAGGTGTCTAAAAAGCTCCCCACATAAATCACCTTGCTTGGGTAACTCAGGTGCAGCAAGGGTGGGGATTGTTTTTCACTGTTCCAAGGACTCGTGCTGTAGTGTCCCCATGTCCCCTGTCTGCGTCTGCCTTTCCATGAATTTCCCTGGAGGGCCGCCAGTGGCTGGGCTGCGCTCGCCGCTCCTGCTGCTGGCTGCAGGTCCGCTGGCTCTATGGGATGAACCACCAGCCAGAATTTGGCCTCTGTTTTCTCAGAGTCGCATTTGTCTAGTCTTCCTAAAGCAAACAGAGAAGCTTTCCTGCTTTTTCAGTGCTGCCGAGCCAAACACCATGCCCAGGTCTGTTCCCTGCTTGGCTCCCGCCACGGTGGCCTGGCTGTGCCTGGGAGCAGCGCTGGCCAAAGGCTTGCACCTTGTGTGCCAGGAAGGTGGGATGCTTGGGAGAAGAAAACCAAGTATTTCCAACAGTATCCTGCCTTCAATCAAGTATTAGGTGGGAAAACCTTGATGTAGGGTGGGACACAGCAAGATCTGTTAAATACTGCTCTTCCTCCTCATCAGAGCTGTATTTGAGTTGATAATTGTCTGTTTAGTGCACGTAAATGAATTCCTGATTCTGTCCTTACATCCAGCAGCTGGACTGTGGCTCCGTCCCCGCCTGGCACTGCCTTGTCGCTTGGCCCCTTGCTGGGGACTGGATTTAGGTGCTTTTTGCTTATCTCCTAGTTCATGTTTTGCCTCGTTTGCAGCAGTCACAGCCTCACAGCCCAAGCCTGTCCTGACAGCGCTGGTGGGGCTGAGGGACAGCAGAGGTGACCAGGGCAGCCATGCTCCCGCTGGCATCGCTACAGGGATGCTCTTGAGGATCTGAGAGGAGCTTTGGCCTGCCCAGACCTCTCCTCTGGCCATGGGATGGAACCAGGACCCAGAGCTGGTGGGTGAGATGGATGGGCTCCCCTTGCTCTGGGATCAGCCTCATTTGCTCTGAGTTTACATTTCTGACTGTCTCCTTTGGATTTTACAGATGCATTTTCAAAAGCAGACTAAGGCCTTTTTTTCTCTCTCATCTCCTCTTTAACAGCCACTTGAGCTGTGGGGGACACTGGGCACATGTTTACCGGTAAAGTGTTTCCCACTGCATATTGCAGGAGAGTTACTTGGAAGTACTTGAAAACAACTGACTGTAGCTTCACCTCATCTCTCTTCTGCCCCTCATACCTCACACAATGTTGCGAATTTTACATTCAGCACCAATTTAAATGCACATCATATATCTGTGAGTTCTTGAGGGGCCCCAGCTGTGATCGGCACTGATGGATGTTGAGTGCTCGGCGTCCTAGGAACCTGGGCAAACCAAAAGGACACAAGGGGTTTCTGCTTTGTATATTCATATGCAGGACAGTGAAGAAAGGAAGAACCCACCCTCCTGGAAGGGTTTCATCTTTTGAACAAGGCACATTAGCAAAGAAAACACACTAACATTTGCGTGCATTTGTTCCAGTACAAACACACGTGTTCCTCCACAGCAGCTGTGGGGCTGCGGCGGGGGCAGCCGAGGAGCTGCGCTGAGCCGCCGTGTGTGTGCTGGAAGTACTTAGTTCTGCTTTATTACCACCCCTGCCCCCCAAAAGAAAAACAAAAAAAAGGAAAGAGAAAAGAACATCTGCTAATGCGTAGCTCAAAAAAAAAAGCTGCAGAGGAAGGGCCGCTCGCTTGGCTGCCGCTGAACTCGGTGAGAAGTTCAGGGAAGGCGTCGGGGCCGCGGGCGGGCACGGGGAGCAGTCGCTCCCAGCCACAGCGTGCTCGTGGCTCTGCATGTTGGGGTTTGTACGTGGTGAAGGTTTCTATGTAATAACAGCATGTGCAGATTAATTTTTAACAGAAATCCGTAACAGCTCATGATACTGGAATATGGTGTCTCTGTTGACAATTGCTATTTTTGGAGGAAGCAAACCCTGAGGCCTTTGCAGTGCTGTGTGTTTATACACTGCTGTCTGCAGAGGGGGAAGTGGGGTTTGCAGCAGCTCCGTGAGCAAAGGGATTCTTCTCTCTGATGTAATGGAAAACTTCAAAGTCAGGGGTTTGGACTAGTGATTACAGTAGTTGACTATTAAGTTCCTTTTGGTCTCCTCATGTTTTTAAGTGCATTTAGCTCCCAAGTGCACAGATGGGGGGAGTGGGAGCGATTTAAGCAGAGACCCTCCCCACTTTTGGGTGCTTGCTCCAGCAGAGGTTTCACTGTGAAATACTGGTCCCGGAATGTGCCCAGGAATGCGCTGGGGATTGTAAGCACAGTGTTTTGTTTGGTTTTGCAAAGGAAGCTCAATTTACCTTTAATTGTTTTGTGCATATTTCCAACAGATGCAGTTTATTTTCTTGTCAGTGGCTGCCTGTGCTGGGAATGCAGGAAGCTGGGAATGTGGCAGGCTGGATGCTTCCATGTCCTAGGCCAGAGCAAGACCCGCCTTCTCCCGCCTTCTCCCAACACCTTGCACATGGCTGGTCCCCAGAACTAGGCTGTTTAATGCCTGGCTGTTAATTGCTTTAGAAATTATCACTTTCAAGCTCTTGGTGGGGGACTTCTGATTTTTATGAGGCTTTTTTGTGGAGAGCAAGAAACTTTGATGTAATTTGAGTATGTTGGTGCCAGGTGCTGGGCATTGCCTCGTGCTGCTGTTTGCTCCCAGGTACCCAGAGCTGCCTGTTCCCATTTGTATTTGTAGCATCTTTCTCAGTGGTCTTTCTGGATTCAGCTGGCCAGGGGTGGGTGGGAGCAGGCTCGATGGAGGGCTCTGTTCACTGTCCCCAGGTGACCAGGGTAAATAAGACACACAACATGTCATTCATGCATTCAGTAATTGCTGGTTCTTTTGCCTTTCCGTGTTCCAGCTCTTACTGTGTTTCAGTGATTTGTTCTCTTTGCCTGGAAATGAAAATTCCTCTTAGCTGTTTTTCTAGGGATTGTTTTCTCCCTCTTCCTGATGACAGTGCAGAAGCTGCTGGAGGCTGATACCTCTAGAGAACGTGTGGCTGTTTCCAGACATTTCAGCTCCTGCAGCAGTGGCTGCAGGGAGTTCTTTGGTTTCTGCTGGGGCTGCACAGGCCCAACTTTTATTTTCACCCTGACAGAATTCTGCAGGACCCTTCCCAAGCACTGGGAGCCAGTGCCAGCAGCCACAGTTCTGCTGCCTTTCCTTGTGGAAGGGTTTGAATCTGGGTTCCACTGACTCCTTGCTTCTGCTCCAGCATTGCTGGAGAGGAGGGCTGGCACAGGAATAATGGATGTTTCACGGTGAAGGTGAAGTTTGCAAGTACCCCATGTGCATGTAGCTGCGGCTGTCATTTATTAGTCTATCAAGAGGGTTTGTTTTCCCAAATAACCCTCTGAATTATTCTGTGTAATTAACTCATGAACTTATTTAAAATGATAACGGGGTAGGGAGGAGGAGAGGAAACGTTGTGGAGCTTAGCAAACCGATAGGATTGCATCACTTTTCCCCACTGATCGCAAGGTCGTCTCCAACAGCTGTTCCAGCGTAATTACCCAGCCCAGACTCCATGGTTGGAACAATTGAAAAATTACAGGGGTCACTGGCTCGGTGTCTTAAATTTTAATAAGTACATAAAAACAAAGTGCTGAGTTATTAAAAATTAATCCTGCTAAGCGGTTGTTTAGGCTTTCTGGAGATGGAAAGCCTTGAGGATGTCCATTTGTCCACTGGGGCTGGAGCAGTGCGGGTGGTTATCTCTCTGGCCCGTGCTGCTCTCTGCAACACTTTAATGGGAATGTTAAGTTTGATTATTAATTTAATCAAGGTCATATTTTGTTTATGCAGAAGTAGAATGAACCGCGGCCCTCAGTAATCCTTTCTCTCCTCGCTAGCTCAGCCTTTGTAATTCCTGTAAGCTGCTCACAGGCGCGGAGTTGGGATATTCACACAGTCAAGTGGATATTGTGCAAGTGTTGATTATCGCGCGCGGCTCCGGCTCCTCCTGAGCACAGAGATGTTCTATTAGCATGGAACGTAAATCTGGCAGCATTGACATTATAAGCCTAATTTTTCCCCCCCTTTTGGGGCTTTGAATCCTGGTTATAAAACTTGGATCAGAGCTGGGAGCACAGCAAGTGAGTGCTCGCTCTGCTCTCCGTGCATTCTTCAAAGGGCACTCAGCCGTGGTGCTGCTCCGGGAGCACATTTGGGAGCTCCTGCTCGGGTTCTGCAGCTTTGTGTGTGTGCAAAGCCATGAGAACTTGCCACAAAAGAGAGCCAAACTCCTTCCCTGGCCCACCTGGCATTGTTTTCCGAGGCAATTAAATATAAACGGCATGCAAAGCAGGGAGGATAGGCTGAGCCTGGGGGTGGGCTTTGGAATGAGACATTTATTTCCTTAAGTTGTGTGCAGGAATTTCTAAAGGAATCCAGTAGGAATACTTACTTTTATTTAAACATAAATAAAGAAGATGCAGGCTATCTTGTGCCCCAGGGATAGCTAGAGAAAACCATGAGGGGCATTAGACATATAATCTGAATTTTCAGATAGCTGTAGAATAGGATATTGGATCTTTTTTCTCCATCCTGAGCACAGGCCTTTGAATTAGCAAGGTTATTGCTGGCCAGCTTTCCAGCCTGCATAATGGGACTTTTTTTTATATAGCAGGTCTAAAACGTTCCTGAAAAACAGCGAAAACTCTGGAGACCTTTTGGCTAAGCTGCCCCTTGGTGGAGGAGAGCACTGGACAGAGGGACATCCTCAGGCTGGAGCTGAGCTTCACAGCCCTGCTCTGCTCCCACCCAGCATGACCTTGAGCTGCTGAAACACACAGCAAGGAATATTAAGATTAAACTGGTGCTGATTTTTGTTTTCTGTAATTCACTGGGCTGTAATTTATGGCTGTAACTCATGGCTGAGTGGTGACCACGTGAATCTCCTGAGAGCCAAATGGGGGGCAGCCCCTGTTTCCCTACCCCAAAGAAACTGTGGTGGGTTTTTTCCCCTCAACTCTTTAGTAAGGACTAGAGGGCAGGGCTGTGCAGGGAAGGTTGTGGACCTCTCCCTCCTCTGACTGCTGTTAGCGTACAGTCCTTGGGGTGATGGAGGGGTGATTGCATCCCTCTGGAGCTGGCGTGGATCACCCACAGCAGTGCTGCTCCCCTCAGCCACCTGCGTGGAGCTGCCTTTCACCGTCTCCCCTTTTGTGAGCAGCGAGGTGAAAGAATAGCAAGAGCCTTATTAAGATGTTTTTAGATAACGTTTGCTCAGCTGCGAGATGGCAAAAGATTTTTCAGAGTCTATTAGGCAGCCAGTGCTATGGAATCTTAAGGTTGATTTGAAAAATTGGCACCTAATGGTTTACAATTGGAATAAATTTCCAGAAATTGGACCAGGGAGAGAAACTTCTGCCTCTGTGGCGTGGTGAGCCCGCGCCCAGCGAGGAGCCACCGCTCCCTCCCAGCACTGCCCGGGATTTTTCCCTTCTAATTAGGGAATGTGAGGAGTTCAGATCAGCTTCTATTCATTTCTCTGTTTTGACAGAGTTGTTTGATGAGGAGAGGGCTGCTGGAGGGAGAGTCTCCTCCTGCCTGGATTCTCTTTCTCCCCTTTCCTCCTCCTGCCGTGTTTTGTAAAGGCCAAAGCCTGAGAATCCCTGAAAAATTAATGGGGCCTCAATAGGTGCTTTGCACCGCTCCTCCCCCCTCTCAGCACCTACTGCTGGTCCCCGCTGAGCAATCTGCAGGAAAACAGCTCCCAGCTGCTGCTCTTTTGTATGCAAAGCTGACCTAGAGCAGATTGGGGAGCCCTCGGTCACCCCGACCGCGGGCTTCGGTCCCGGAGCCGCTCCACTGAGATGCTGCAAATGTCAGGGCAGCTGTGTCCCCACCCCGCTCCCTGGGTGCCACCATCCAGCACCAAACCTCATCAGCGAGCTGGTGAATAATTGAAAGAGTTGCCTCAGAGGAGCTGGGCACAGGGGAAAGGTCTCTGCCTTCAGAAAACGTAAAAAAGTCTCTCATTTTGGTGTTTGAAATATTCAGAGGGATCCTGGAGGGTTCTGAACCCATAAGCACCTGCTTTTCTGTCATTATAGAAAAGCCTTCTGTGGTTTTCATCATTATTATGCAATTTCCAGTTAGCTGGTGCTTGTTTTCCCGCCTGGATTTAGAATGAGAGGTGCTGGAAGGCATAATTTTTAGGTTGGACCTGGCTGTGTAAGTCATCTCTTCCCATTCTGTCTCCTGAGGTCTCAGGCTCTACCTCTTCCACCAGGACAGAGACACTTGCTTCCCTCTCCTGGTTTGGTGCCTGGTTGAGAGTGCTTAAGTCTTTTCCTTGAAAACTTAAAACATTCCTGGTTTGCTGTAGCAGTGACTTGTCTCATGCAGAGAGCCCCCAGAAGAGCAGAAGCCCAAGCCTGAGTGCAAAGCCGTGTTCATCTTCTTGGGCCCTGCACAGCTGGGATGAGGCTGTGCTCCTGCATCTCCTGGGCTTCCCTGCCCTCAACCTTCAGGATTCCCAGAGAAGGTCAAAGGCCTCCCTTTTTCCCTAACTGGTTGGGGTTGTTTTTATTCCCTTTGCTAATGGAACACCCCCCAAAGGAAAAAAAAACCAAAATAAAGTGAGAAGTCTTCTCCATTTGGCGATGTGTAAAGGCTTTTTAAGGCTAAACAAGAAAACCAATTATTTTTCTAACTGCTTTACTCCTTCAGATCTTTCACTGTAATGGAGATTTAGAATCCATCACTGTTTAGCTATTATTTCTGTGTAAAGAGTCATGCCCTATTGCACCAAGCAAACAGTCAATTTTTTCCATTATACTTCGCTGCAAATAACAAGGGTATGGAATAAATGACCTGTTTTGGAGCAGATCTCTCTCCATGTGGTGCCTCTGTCCCTGGAGGAGAGCAAGGAAGGGGTTAAGGCATTCCTGGGCACTCTCTCCATTGGTGGGAGCTGCCACAGGCAGGGGCTGCTGCCCACACCCTCTTAGAATCATGGAATTGTTCAGGTTGGAGAAGCCCTCCCAGACCATCCAGTCCAACCGCTCCCACAGCACTGCCAAGGCCACCACTAACCCCCGAGTGTGTCCCCAAGTGCTGCATCCACACATCTGTGCCAATGCCTGACAACTCTCCTGGTGGAGAAGTTGTTCCTTATATCCAAACTTAAACCTGCCCTGGCACTGCTTGGGGTCAGAACCTTTCCTAGAGGCACTGGAGGCAGTGTGTGCACGGTCCCTTGGGAGGGCTTCCCCAGCTGGCTCAGGAGCAGGCAGGGATCAGGAAGGTGATTCTTCATTCTCCTGATGGTTGTCTGACTTTTATTTAAATGCAGGAGACTCGAAGGCGGGTGTGTGTTGTGTGAAAGTGTACTGCACAAATATGTAGCCAGCAGCTGTTTTTTTAAATTAAACAGACACTTGAGGTTAAAAAGCCCCAAGTTCAATGTAAACTTCCTTCTGTGCTATTAAGTTTGGATCACATCCAAAAACTCGATAATTTTATTTTATGTCATTGAGTCTGTTTGTTTACATTTTGCATTTCATTCACATTTCACTGTTGGATTTTGCTTCCCAGCTCAGATGTCACTGCCAGGGAGCAGCGCTTGCGTTGGAGCTTTTGAGGGGGAGGGCACGGTGCAAACACAAAACTTGTTTTTATTTTATGACTTCTCCTCTATTTAAAGGCATTTTTAGTGGAAGCAGTGTCTCTGGCAGCTCTGCGGGGCTGGGCAGTGACCGTGGGTGTCTGGGGCACTGGCTGGGTTCCGGTGCCGGGGGCTCTGGTGACTCGGAGCTGCGGAGCATCGTCAGTGCAGAGGAGGATCTGGCTGTCTCACAGGAGCAGCTGGAAATGACAGTGAAGGCTGAAATAGGAAAGTGTGATAAATTAATGGACTAAAACACCGTAAGGGACTCGTTAAAAGAAATAGCTTTAGGAGAAGCTGTGAGGAGGACTGGAGTGTGAAGGGGAACAGTCTCTGCCAAAGGCCCGGGTGTTTCTGGGAAAGAAGGGGAAGTGCTGGTGCCTTTACACAACTTGATCATTAGGAGAAACTGATCCTAATTGGGAAGTTACAGCTTTTAAAATGGTTGAGGGAAAAGGGAGGAAGCTGGAAGAGTGATTTAGGCTGGCAAGAGAGGGGTGATGCCTCTCCGAGTGTCTTGGGGTTCAGCACCTGCAGAGGATTATTTAGCTGAGGAGTAGAGTCAACAAGGGAACCAGAGGAAGTAAGATTAATATATTTAGCCTGGAGGTTGAAATTAAGTTTAAGACTATCAGTAAGTGAAAGGAATAGCATGGACTGTTGTTTAAGACAGTGAAGGTGTATAAGACACAGGATGTCTCTTCCAGTGCCATGTTCCCAGGATTTTCACACATTTCATTCTTCTACCCCAGTGTTTGACTTGCATGACTAAGTAAAGACTTTTCTTTTTTCTTTTTTTTCCCTCGTTTCTTTTAAAACTAGTTTTTACATAGCCTGTTCCCAATTGAGGCTTTTTATTGAGAAACAAATGCTTCTGGTTAACTTCTGTGCGGAATCTGTCCAGCTTTAAACCATTGCCATGAGCAAAATTCACCGAGAGGGAAAAAAAAAAATCAAAACAAACATTCCCCAAGTTGGGGCACTTCTTTAAAGGGGAGGAATTTTTATATATTTAGGTCTGTATATAATAGATGCATGTACATGGCACACACAGACATTCCAAGCAGTGCCCTGGGGCCGTGGCCGTGTGGGGAGGTTACGTAAAGCCCAGCTGGCTGCAGGGAGCCAGGGAAGTACCTTCGTTGGGAAATGGGAAAATGTGTGTTGGGTCAGTGTGGTTTGCAGCTCAGGAAGGGCAGGAATGCCTCCCTCGTCCTGGATGGTGCCGTGCCTGCACGCAGGCCCCGTGGGTTTGCTCGAGAGCTGCCGCGCTCCGAAGGACAGAGCGGCTGGGGAAGAGGCTTTGGAGTTTTTTGGTGATGTCGGGTTTGTTGTTTGTTTGTTTGTTTCTTCAGCTGCCTTATCTCAAGGGAGCACAATTTGAGTCAAACTGGAATCTCCTGGGTAGTTGCGTCCTTCTCAGGCAAGCCTCTGTTCCTCTCTTTTCCCTTCCCTTTGGGCAAGAGCTTGTTCCAGCTTCCCTTCCGCGCTCTGCCCCCGGCAGTGCCTGCAACCCCTGCCTTTGCTCACAGCATCCTGTACCAGAGAAGGGGAGAGCACTGAACAGTTTTTCTTTCATCTTCCAGATGTTGTTTTGTGCTCTCACTGACCTTGACCAGAGCCAGGTGCTCCGGAGGCAGAGCCTAGCTCAGATCTGTCCCCTGGCAGTGCTGTGGGCTCTGCTCCACGATGGCCCTGGAGGGAGGATCTGCCCCAGCCACGGTGGCTCCAGGCAGAGGAGCTGGTGCTGTGGCAGGACTGGGGTGTCCAAGGGGAAACAAGAACTAAGGGAAGGCTGAGGAGAATCTCCTCTGGTTTGTGAACTTCACATCTGCCAAAGCTCATTGCTGGACAGCTGCTTTCTGCTGCTGTTCTCCTCTCTCCCACCTTTTTTTTAATTCCAGAACAACATATTGAGGGGTTTGATTTGTTTTTGTTCTTGCTTTTGTTTTTCCAAGGCAGTGAGCATGTTTTAGACAAACATAATGAAACAATTTAGAAAAATAAAAGGAATGGAAATAACCTCGTATAAAGTGGCAGAGAAAAACCACTCTTGGCATCATCAGCTGTGCTCACGGTGAGGCACAAACTATCTCAACATGTCAAAGACACTTAAATCTGCTTCATCTGAGAAGCCCTTTGTGGAGGCAGCACTGCAGTGCATCCGCTGCTGGTGGGGTACAGAGAGGCTGTGGTGACTCCTGGGTTTGGTTTGGCTTGATTTGGTTTCTCACAGGATTGTTCTGGTCAGAATTTTATCATTGTTTCAGATCTGTCGGACTTCTGATCCCTTCTCATAAAGAGTGCTGGATGTAAAGATGCAATAATTAAAACGCCAAAACCCACACCAACCTCCCACCTCACTGATGAGTGCCTTTGCTGAATGGTTGGCAGAACTGGGCTCTGTAGGTGGCTTTGTTTTGTTTTGATTTCCAGACCAGTGGTACCTCTGGAACGCAGGGTTTGAGAAATCTTGTCTGTTTGGAGATGTTTGCAGTGTGGATGTGGGGCCCTTGGAAGGAGGATCATTTTCTGATATGCCTAGAGAAGCAACTCTTTTATCATGGTTATTGCTGGGGAGTCTTAATGAACTAAAAGACCTCCTGTCACAAGAGTCCTTAGCAAGATGTTTGTATTTTTTTAAAAAGAGAAGAAAATTGTTCCTTGCCTTTTTTATTAAACAGTAATGCAGGTTCAGACTGTGTTCTGGTGAGTCTTTAATTGGCACAAAAGGGCAGTTTAGCTTCATCTTAAGGAAGAGTTGTCAAACAAGCTGGAATTGTTTAGCACTCAGAAACATGCTGAGCAATAGGCTGTGATTTGCATCTTCTTCTCAAACATCACATAGTGCTGGAAGTTACTTCATTGGCATGAAATGAGCCTCTAATGAAGACACTTCTCCAACGCTGATGCTGCCCCTGCAAGAAATAGATTTCTTGTCAGAACTGTAATTTCTGGGCTGGAGAAGGCAGATTTAACCCCCTGTGTGCTGTGGCAGGAGGTGCCAGCCGAGCTGACTTGGCAGGAAGGTGTTCTGTGGAGCAGGGACAGAATGGGCCAGACTGGAATGTGCTCCATGTTAATACAGCCTAGGCCTGTGGCTTGTCCCCCCTGCATCTCCGAAGATTATAAACCCTCAGATCTTGTTTTGATCAGCATGTGGATGTTCTGGAGCATCTTGAATTGAATCAAAGCAGCAAGAAATTGGTTTTTGCAAAGAAGCTTCTTAAATGAAAGAATTCCATTATGTAATTTATTTTTTTTTTAAATCCATGTAGTAATTCCTTTAAATTCTGCTGTATTTCTCTTGTATTATGTTTTGGGCCATTACTGGAGCATATTTCATTAACATTGTTTCCTGCTTCCTGAGTGTTTTCTGGGGCTCCTTCTCCTGGCTGGGAGCCGGTGCTGTCCTGTGCTGCAGACCCTGGTGTGGGTCAGTGATGCTCAGGAAGGGCAGGTGTGGTGTTTGATGGTGGGGACGCACACAGATGTGCTGGAGGTGTGTAGGTTCTCCCAGGTGGACCTGGCTCTGGGCAGCCCTGAGGGGCTGAGCAGCACTGTCAGGGTGATGGTGCAAATACGAGCCCAGGCCTGATGGCAGAGTCCTGCTCAGTGTAAGTGCTGCTTAAACCCGTCAGAAATCAAGGCAGTTCTCCACCACGTTGTTAATTTAACCTTTTGTTCTAACGCCTTTTGTGGCACTCAAGAGTTAGGAGAAGTCCAAGAAGATGGGGAGTGCTGTTGCACTTTGCAGGTCAGGCCCAGCAGTGCCAGTGTGGGGTAGGAGGGAGAAGGCGAGGGCAGAGTCGAGCGGGGATGTGGCAGCCAAGGAGAGCGCCGGGAGTGAAGAGGGGCTGCGGTCAAGTGGCCACTCGTGGCAGTCTGCTCTCCTCACACTGGGTGTGCACACAAGACCTTCTCAGAGTAATTGCCGAGACTCCTGTTTTCCTGGGGATTCCTTTCCGCCGCGGAGCGCCGGGCGTGCTGTGGGAGCTCATTAGAGCGATGCTGCCAGCATGGGGCCGGGTGGGTAATTGGCACCACAGACCTCGGGGCAGCCCCCCCTGCAGCCCCTGGCCTTCCACAACCTGGCCTGGGACGCTCCCAGGGATGGGGCAGCCACGGCTTCTCTGGGCAGCCTGTGCCAAGGCCTCGCCACTCTCACACACCCTCACACAAGAAGGATTTCTTCTCAGTATTGAATCCTACCCTGCCGTAGTGTTTGTGAAGTGCTCAGAAGTGTCTGTGGCAAATGCTCTGCTCCCATCACCCCAGTGAGTTCCTGTGAGTGCTTTTTTTGCTGGCAATGGGGTGTCTCTGACAGCCTGAGCCCTGCTTCCCACTGCCAAGAGCACTGTGATGCCCGCCCTGCGAGCCGGGGGGATTGGAGCTTTAGTTGGATGGAGACAGCTTTTAGGTCTCGGGTTTCATTTTGTCGTTGTTATTGTTGTTTTCCAAATTCCCTTCCAATCCATCTGCTCTCCTGACATCCTTTTTATGTTGTTCGGAAGATGGGGAAGGAGTTGCATTGTGAGCGTGGTCAGGTCAAACTCCTCACTTTTATCTCTGCTCTCTGGTAGGTGATGGGCATTTGGGGAATAAAACACTAAGAACAGGGTTTAACCAGCCTTTGTTTGCTATTGTCCAGCTGGGCTTGAGACAGCAACAGAGATGGGAACAATAAACAGGGAGAGGAAGGAGAGATTTTAAACAGAACTGTTCTTTTTCTTCCTATTCCGGTGTTCCTGGAGTCTTGACACATTTTGCTTTTTAGTCCCAACTGTATTAGTAAAAATAACACACAAGCAAGGTATGTTCGGTGCAGCTCAGTACAGTACTGGTTTTTGCTTAGATTTTCATGTATTCGTCTCCATCTCTGTGTGTTTGTGGAGGGTATCTGTGTGTTCTGAAGGTGCTGAAAAAGAAATTATGACATTTTATGACTATCCTGCCTCATGTCAATGTATTTACCCCATAATCCCCTGTGGTCTCTTGGGCCATAGTGGTTGTCATGGGTTGTTGAGATCACCATGCTGGAAGGGGCTTCAGAGCTGAGCTTTTTCCTAGCTCAGGCAGCCTTATTGTATGGTCTTTCCAAAAGCCCTGGAGTACTGCCGAGGTGATGATGGCTTTTTTTACCTTCCCTAGTACTGTTGAGAGCTTGTTTGATTCCTTGCTTGTGTGATGAGCAGGATCTCAGCAAATTTATCCTCTCGTTTTCTCGGTGGCTGTTTTACATCCGCTACGTTCACTTGCAGCTCTGTGGGAAGCTGGACCCCTTTGCTGAAAATCCCATCTCCACGAGTCATGCAGCAAATGCAAAGTCTCCCCTTTTTTCTCCTTGACACTGATGAAATCTGTGTTCAACACGGTGTGAGAGGTTTGCAGGTTGGTTTATTGGTTTAATGTTATTTTTAAGGATGTTTGCAGAAGGCTTTACTGTCTCAGGTCACTGTCGGGAATTTTTTTCTACTTAGTTTTCATCATTTGGTCTTCAGTGTTTTTGGGGGCTGCTTTCTCAGTCCCTGCTCCAGCCCTGTTGTTTTCCTTATAGCAGGTGACTAATTTTCACAGCTGATCAAAAAATGAGGGAATCTGGCAGAGAGAAGCATTGTTGAGCCAGTTTGTTATGCTAAACAGCTTTAAGTCTTTTACATATTGTATTCTCCCATTTCAACCCTTCTTCACACAAGCTTTGTCTCTTTTTTGCTCCTCTGAGCACTCCAGAGCATCCCTGGGGATCACAGTGGGAATGGCCAGGGATTGCAGCCGCAGCCCTTTGCTCACATTATAAAACTCGTGTGTAATGAAGGAGAATTTCCTCCCTTGTTTTGTTTCAGATCATAAGTACCAAGTAATACACCAAGTAAGTAATATTGTGCTATCCCTTTCTTCCATATTTTTAAAAAAATTCCAGTCTCCAAGTGATTTGCCTGTTGAATGCCTGTGGACTCTTGGGGGATGTTGTTTGTGCTGGCACCACACCCCATGCCCTGCTGTGCTGTCAGCACCAGGCACTTGGGAGGAGTTTTTGGGAGATGCAGGTGAGGCTGGGCTCCCAGGCAAGGTTTGCCTCCCCCTCCCCGGGCTTCGTGCCCACCCGCCCCATGGGAAGTTATCTTTGAAAATCTCCATCTCCTTCAGAAAGGCTGTTTTTAACAGCTGCAATGCTCTTAATTTCTAAACCTCGGGAGTAGCTCTCCAGTAGGAATAGAGCCTGGAAAACAAAGCAATCAAAGGAAAGCTGTCCTGCTCCCTGGGCATGTTTGGGTAGCAGTGTCTCAGGGGATGCTCAGTCTCTGCACCGAGGCCTCTCTGCAGTGTGAGAGGGTGGGAAGGTGCACCCGCAGCAGCTCCAGCTCCTCTGTGGTGATGTGCCTCCAGTGGAGATACCCGTCCTGCTGCACATAACAACAGTAACCCAACCTATTCCGCCCAAGTAAATAACTCCGGAAGTAAATCTCTTGTCATACTGCCTTTGTAAACACCTTTTAAATTGAGGATGAGTGACAAGACATGGTTGAGTCACTGGAAGGGCATCTCTGATAGTGGTGGAAGAGCCTTTTCAGATCTGTTTTATACCTGGTTGTCATTGCAGCCGTAGGAACTGCGCTGCCCTTCACTGGCTGTAGGTCTTAAAATGACAGCTGGGAGATGGAAGATGGAGATACTTCTGGATGCTGCTTGGAGCTTCCTTGATTGGGCCTGAATCACTGAGAAGGGAGGAACATCCCCCTGTGGGGGAGAGGAAAGGGGTGCTGGCACTGCCTGGTGCAGGGGACCAGGGGACAGCCCGCAGCGAACGTGGGAGCTGGCACATGAGGGCACATGAGACTGCACATCCTGGCCCCAGAGCACGGAATCGGGTTGTGCTTATTAGATTTTCAAATGTTATTTAGCTTGATTGCAGCCTTTTCACAAAAGGAGTTAAGACGTGGATATAAAAGATAATAGAACTATAAATTGCAAGTCAGGTTCTTATGAAATCAGTAAATTGTTCATTTAGCAGTTGTGTGTGTGTGCTAATTTCATGTTGCTATGCTACCTCGGGGTGGAGCAGGGAGGTCAGCCTGCGAAGCGGGGAGCTTTGGAGAGGACAGAGAGTGTGGCACACAGCCTTCAGCTGGATGATAAATTACCTCTTTATCTGCTGTTGTCCAGGGAGAGCCAGAGCAAGCGACTGAAAGAGGTGTTTCACACCAGGTAGCGATTTTTGGAATTAGACCAAAAATCACACATTTCAGTCCTGAAATTTGTTTAAGTGTGCTTTGTCTTTGTGACATCTCTGCTTGGCCTCTCCCTGGAGACAGGCAGATCACAGCATCTCAACACCAGCTTTGGGGCTGCCTCCCTAGTATAGTGGAAGGTGGAAATAAGATGATCTTTAAGGTCCCTTCCACCCCAAATCCCTCTGTGATTCCATGATCCTGTGATCCCTGCTCATGTGGTCCTGCCTCTGCTATTGCTGGGGCCAGCGAGAGCTGCCTGTGGAAAGTGGATTTTCTTCTGGCTCCTGTTTTCATGGAGGGACATTGTTTTGTCTTGGCAGAGCTGGCACCAGCAGTGGTGGGTAGCCAGGAGGTGCTGACCGGTCTGTGATGTCCATGAGGCCAAAGTAAAACACTTCAAAACGTGGCCAAGACTCTTTCATTCCAGACCCAATGTTTTTGGGAAATGTGAGCTTCTGAGCTGTCTTGGGTACAGCAGCCAGGGAAGACAGGGTTTAGAAAGTGAATCTATCTTAATGGAGTGTTTCCCAGGAAAACGGGAGGAAGGAGAGCAAACCCCCCAGAGTCATCCAATCCAGGTATGTTGAGGCAGGGAGCGGCGGCTCCATGCTGGCATTGTCCCTCTCCCTGCTACCTCTGTGCTCCAAGTAAGTTTCAGGCATCTCTAAGCCACTGAAGCAAATCTGGTAGACTTTGGTACGAATGACCTGTGAGGCTGCATTTCCCAGAGGGCAACAACAGCTCTTCCATACCAGTGGTACCTGTTCTGCTGTGCCTGGTTAATTGAGCCCACTGTGGATGTTCAGGAGCGTGGATAGCTAATTTTTTTTTTTTCCTGGGGACACCGGATACAGGGAATCTGTGCATATGGGGGAATGTTTGTGGTCTTTTGCACTGGGGTAGTCCTCAGCCTTCTTGCTGGCCCACGTGCTAAGTGCTGCTGCACTCAGGTAAGGAGATAATGATCACATCATTAAGACACCACTAAAGCTGGCATTACTTGTTAGGTCAACATATTGATCTTGACATTATGCTGCAAGATGTTTTTTAGATAATGCCTGTCCATCCTGCCTCTTGCTCCAGGAGGAGGAAAGAAGAGGGAGAGAGGAAATGCAAAACTGAAAGTGTCTTGACACAGATCTTTCCCCCAGAATAAAAGCCCTTTGCGCCTTAAAAGATTTGTTGTGCCGTGGAGACTCCAGCCTTGTTGGTGCTGATGGGATTACTGGCAGATTTCCTTTAAGTCCATAGAAATCCCGAGGTAGCCGCTGGGCTCTGGGCGGATGACTTGGTAATTCTAAAAAAAGACCCTTCTTTAGCCTTGTGTGTTTGGGTGCCCAGTGCCTTGCTCTGGAGGCAGGTGGGTCGGAGGGAGGCTGCACTGACCTGCCCTGGGGTTTGGCCCCAGTTCCCCATGACCATCCACCAGTAAATGTCCCATCAGTTCACTCCCCAGATAACCTCTCTGTCATGGTACAGCTTTCTTTTCCAGCTCAGGATATATTTGCATTGTACCCATCCTCTGTGCATATTAGAAATCTTGGAAATGCCTTTTCTGTCTCCCTGCAGAAGAAAACACCTCTCACTTTTTAATAAATTCTTGTCTCGTTATCTTTTCTGTATTGAAGCTGTCCAAGCCAGTTTTTCTCATTTCACTGTGCTCTTTATATTGTGCTACTTAAAGGCAATTTGTAAAAATAGCAGCAGTTTTACTTTATATATGTATGTGTGTGTATGTGTTCGCTATCACTAGAGCTTTATTTGGTATTTTAATCTGGGCTTACTGACTGCACTTTTAAGGACTTACAAATCAAAAGTAGTAGTTCCAAAAATGCATGATGTTTTTTAGTCCCTGACTTGCAGAGAAGCAGCACTTACACCAGTGCTGAGCTGGTTCACTATCCCTCTAAATATATTTCATTAAGAACAGTCCATATGGTGTGTTAGGGAGAAGGGGAGTGCAGAGCAGAACCTGTGTCTGCCAAAGAAAACTGTTTTGATCTAATGTTGAGCATAGTACAACTTTGGGGGAAAAAAAATAAACATTGTCAGATGGGTCCTGCCAAATTTCATGATTTATCAAGAGTTTCAGGCTGTTCAGTGGTATTTTTTTTCTTCTGAATACTTCAGTTTCTGGAGTCTTGTGATTTACACAAGACTGTTCATTTTTGTTTTTTAAACATGTTGTAGGAAACACCCTCAAAACATGGAACCAGGAAGCTGCAGTGTCAGCAGGTTAATGAATCCTTTGCTGTATTATGTTGAAGATCTGGGGGGGTTTTAGTGCCTCTTGTGATTTGGAAATGGTGAGCTGTGTAACTTCAGGGTCTGAGTGAAAGAGGAACCTGGGAGAACGTAACTTCTTAGGGTGTTTGGTGTATGGTATTTCCCAAGGTAAATCCGTCAGACTTGTTCTCCCGTTCCCGTAGAGCTTCACTGCTCTCACGTGCTGCTTCTGACCTCCCAGTAACACCACTGGGTTAGCTTTGAGCTTACTGCACTGAAGTAAATTTTACAGGAACGAGATGGGGGGGATTGCAGTAGAAAATGAGCAGAGTATCAAGATGAGGAGGAATCCAAAGGGCTGGTGTCCTCCAGCTGAACGCCAAGGTTAAAATCCGACTGCTTTAGCCTGCCGTGGATCTGGGTGTGAGATCAGCACTTACTTACGGAAGGGGATAAATCTAATTTCTAGTGCACTTAAAACTGGGTTAGCAGAAGCACAGGCAAAATACCGTAGAGAACATTTGCCTCAACCTTGCCGGGTGCAAGAGAGCCTTCCACTTTCTCTTAAATCCATTTCCCAGCTTGCAGCCACCACTTGGAAATGCCCAATTATAAATTTGTGAGTCTTTTCATTGCTTGTTTCCAGGTTATTTTTCTTTCTCTCCTTTTCTTTACCCCTTCTTTTTCCCTTTGCCTATTTTAAGCCTTGGCTCCAAAATGAACGCTCTACTTCCCACAGTCCTTCATCACGCAATGTTTTCAGCAGACACTCAAGAATTAAACATGTACAATTTCCATAATACTGATTATCCCTGTTTAAGTGCTATTTTAGAGGGTATTAATTTCTGTTGCAGTAGCAGGCACAGCACTTAGCACCACCAGCCCAGTTTTCCCTCTGTGCCTTAGGCTCGGGTTTGGCATGAGCTGGGATTTGGCTGGAATTGCTCTTCGCTGCTTTTAGCCCTGTTTTTAGTGAGAAGGGAAGGGTGGCAGAGCCGTCCCAGTGAGGAGCTGGTGCTGGGCTGGAGGAAGGCTGCCCTCTGTCACTTTTGATATTTTCTGGTTTTTGTATGCAGAAACACAAAGCACAATTAGAACACAGTTATATATCCTCATCGTTATTAAAGCTTGGATTAACATGACATAAAGTTTTGTCTGGGGAGCCTTTTGCTATGGCTCAGGGAGCATTTTTGTGTGACAGTAATAGGCTACAGTTAATATACTTGAATGATACCAGAATCTATGTAATAAGACAGAACAAAGGGGGTTTATTTGAAACTGAATTACAAAGGTGGAATTATCATTGTGAACAATCCACCGAGATCGCAGCTTAATTATTGTATCTGGCGTTATTTTGGTGAAATAATGTGGAGTCAGGGAAGCAAAGTTAAAAAATATCTATCTCCCATCTTGGAAGGACATCTTGTCAGTCAGGAGGGATTGATGTGTGGACCTGTCACCTCATTTTTAACACCCAAATCCTCTCTTTGCCCGTTTTTGCCGTTTGTTTGATTTACCGAGCCTGTTTGCCGTGATTCAAGAGGCTCTTGTCGTGTTTCTAGGAGAGATTCATCACTGGGATATAATCCATTCAAATAGCTTTTGGGGAAGAAATAAAAAGTGTTTGAAGCCAAGAGGTTTCAAACAAGCCGTTCAAAGGCAGCTGTTGGGCCTGTGGAGAGGGAGGAGGGAGGCCGGGATTGTTCTCCAGGGCCTGGGGAGAAAAAGGAGTGAAAAGGTGGGAGCTTCCCTGGGGAATGGGTTGCAGGGAGGCGGAATCTGGGGGCTGGGGAGTCTGGAGCAGACAGGAGAAAAGATGCACGTCCTGTGCATGTGACCACCACAGGTTCAACACAGATGGAAATGGCACCTTTGGAAAACTTTGGGCCATTTTCACATGTAAAGCATTATTCAACTATCTTGTGTTTGTACGGACAGTTCTCCCTCTGCCTGTGCCCTGAACCCTTGTTACACAGATAATAAGTGTGGGGGAGTAGGGTTCTTTTTTAAATTTTCATTTATAAACTAAAGAAAATTACTTCTTTCTCACAGAAATCGCTTTGGTGATGTCAGTAGCTGCGGGAGGTTGAATTGACTTCAGCAACAAAAAAACCCTCTCACAACAGAAACCCTTGTTCCTTCTGTAGCAGGCTTTGAAAGAGGAGCGCTGTGGTTCCAGGATCCCGGCTTCGGTGATTACCCTGTAATCCCCGTGCCGTCCAGGGGTAATTAAAAATTGCAGCTGAACCTTGGTTTCAGATGCCTGGGTGAGGCTCTGTCAAGCTGATGAGATTTGGCGTTGTTGACACGTGTAAAAACTCAATTTACCCATCAGTACCCGTTGTTCTGGACGTTCAGTCCCTCTCCAAGCAGGATGACACCGGGGCAGAGTGGGATGCACGCACCTCGGAGGGCTGGGGAGGGAGGTAGGGAGAGGAGCTGTGCCCAGCACAGCAGCACCACTAATTGCTTTCTTTTGAATATTATATTCAGCCTTAATAGCCTGCTCTCCTGAAGGATTGCCTTTCCCAGCATTTATTATGGCTTGCTCCTGAGCCTGACCAGAGAGTGGGAAGGGGTGGAGCTGCAGGGAATAGAATCAAGGGTGGTACATTAAAATCCCATCCCAGCAGCCCAAACTGGTGTTCCTGTCTGAGTGCCCTGATTGAGCTCAGGTGGGAAGGCCAGGCTGCAGCAAGTGTCCCGAGGTCCTGGGTGATGGAAGTGGTATTTCATGTCCCGTGCTCCCCGTTCTGTAAACCGGGACCGCCGGGCAGCGGCAGCGATTGTGGCCACAGTTACCATAATGATGATTTCTGCCCTTAAAAGACTCATCCCTCAAGTGCTTTGGGCTCCTGCCCTCTCATCAAGACTAACTGTGGTATTTTAAGAGTAAAGAGGAGTCCAGACCCCTGAACAGCAGAAATCAGAGCAAATGCTTCGTGTCGGTAATTTCTCCTCCCTTGAACTGGCTGTAGTGTGGGTGATGCTGGGATGTGCTGGGGCTCTGAGCTCAGGGAAATCCACATCCCCAGCTCTGGCTGTTTCATAGCTCTGGTCTGTCCAAGCAGGTTCTGAAAGCAAAGCCAGGGACTTGTCTTCTCCTGTTTTTATCATTAATTTGTGGCAGTGGGAAAATCACTTCCTGTGCGTGGGCGCTGTGAGCTGCTGGAGCGAGCAGCGTGTCTGTATGGGGGAACTCTGCTCCAGCAGCCTGAAAGTCGTTTTTAAAAAGTGATAAATACCAGAGTAATGAGTTTAGTGTCAGTATAGTTCTCTGACCACTCACCCTGTTAGCAGCCTGCACTGGGGGGGAGGATTTGGGGTGTTCTGCACAGGCAGAGTCCTCTGCTTGCTGCAAAGCCAGGCTTGGAGGGTGGGCTTGGACCCCCAGGCCAACAAATAATGCCTTCTTGAATGCAGCATCATCGACACTTGTCACAGCAAGGGTCTGGTTTGCTAATGGTTTTTCCATAAATTAAAAAATCCCTAAATACAGAAAGATAGGCTGTGTTTGATTCGGGGTGGAAAAACAAGGGAGGACAGTTCTGCTTAGAACAAACAGCCCTGGAAAAATATTCCTTAATATGCAAGTCAGTATATGAAAAGAGCAATAAAAGGAAAAAGGATCCAGCAGGAAATAAAATGAAACTTTTTTTCATTACAGTCAAAGAGAACTTAGATGAGTTTTCCTTTGCTAATAAACTGCAGTTTGATTCTGCAGCTGAGCCTTTAGCTGGAGCTGGCTGTGGCAATTGTTCATCCTTTTTTTTTTTTTTTTTTTCAAATCTGGGCAATAAAAAGCCCTTCATGCATCAGGAAGCCTCGTAATGCAATCCTTGTCTTATCTTCACACTTATTCAGCAGGTATTTACGAAAGGGCAGCAGGAAGCTCTTTAAACCCGATCCTGTTACTTTGCTCAGGATGTCTCTTAATCAGATCTGTGTCCCTGAGTCTGGCCTGCCCTGGGACTCTGCTGCAAAGGCATCTGTGAAAACACCCTGGGTTTCTTGTGAATAGAGTTCTTCTCAGTATTCTCACTAGTAGGGAAGGCTTTGGGCTGGGTTTCTGTGCACTATGGCTTCAGGGCACAGTGAAAACCCACAGGTTATTCATGGAATCCCAGAATGGCTTGAGTGCTGTGGCTGCAGCAAAGCCTGGGAGAGAGGCAGAGTCTGAACTGGTGCTGTGATTAAATGAAATGACAACGTCCCTCTCATTGCAGCCAGAAAGGAGGACCTGTGTTTAAATTTGGCCTTCCAGGCAGTGGCACTGCTTAGTGTGGCTAAAGCCCATCATGAGAGGAAGCTGCCCCTCCTCTGGCTGGGGCTGAAACAGCCTTGGCACTTCCAGAATCAGTGCTGTCCAGGCCTGGTGGGCAGCACCTCCAAAGTATTGTTTGGAAAAGAAAACAGATTGCAACTTTGCAGCACTAATATGCAAACGAGCACTGTGAAGGGAGGAAGAATTATTTCTGCTGACGGTGCCTAATGTTCCGTGAAAGTAAAATCACCAATGCCTCGCACCTGGCTGGCTGGAATGCTGAAGGAGCAATGTTCCAGTGATGGCATTGCCTGCGCTGCCAGAGGGGGGGAGATGGGTCCTGCCCTGCCCCACGGCACCCCTCAGGCAGTTACCTGGATGGGGAGATGTGGCCTGAGAGCACCCGAGGAAGTAAAGGAGCTGACCTCCTTTGAGCTTTGGTGTTGTTGACTCGTGTGATATTTGATCTATTTAAGTTTCAGTTAAGTGATGCAGTTGCATGGAGCTCTCAGCCTTTGCTTTCCAAAGAGCAGAAGTTCTCCAGCCTTTCAGCATCAGAAGCTTAAACCTGTAAAACCCGACAGCTCCAGTGTGAGCCCCAAAAGAACAGTTTAAAATTATTGTGCATGCATTTAAAAAGTAGCCCTTGTGTGGGTTTGCCTCGGGTTTTTATCTGGTGGTGGCTCTTTCGGGCAGGTGGGGAGGGAGGGCACATGGAGCAGGATGATGGAGCTTGGGTTCTTCAGTGAGTTGTGGATCCCAGAAGAAAACACTTGCCAAAAGTTGTTCTGTTGTTGGGGAAGTTTGTAGAAAATAATGCACACTATGTGCATGTGTAGGGAGATGGGGGCCTCAACAAACAGATGGAGAAGGATCAGTGTGGGAGGGGGATCCCCCGATGCCAGCAGGGAACTGAAGGCAGAGTTCCAGGATGGTGCTTGGCTCTGGGGCCACGTGCGGGTCACTAAAACGCCTGTAACTCAATTTCCCTTCTAGTCCCACCCTCTTCCTTGTCTGTTAGATGGGTAAAACACAAGGATGTTTTGAGGCAGGGTGAATTAAGTGTTTGTAAGGGAGCCTGGATGCTCTCCAGCAGATGTTTGGAACAGGATTCTGTTCTTGCCTCTCCGGGGAAGGGCGGCAGCAGGAGCTCCGTGATTTAACCCCAGTTTCAGATTGAATGACTGGTTTTAGCTGCTGTGGCACCTCTGTCTGTGGCCAGGTCAGTGTGTGTGTGTTATGCTGATGGGTACAAAATGTGTCATCGTGGCAGCCCTTGATTTGCTTATATGACATGTGCCATCTGTGTCACCGTCTAGAGCAATTTCAGGCATGTAGGAAGTGCTGGGTGGTGGCACTCTGGGACCTGCTGCTGTCCCTAGAGAGACTGAGGCCGTGAGCCTTTGGGCAGTACCACGTCCCTGCCCGTTCTCAGCAGGACACTGCTGTTCTGTGGTGAAATCTGAAGTTTGTTGGTGCAGTTGTCCATCAGTGAAGGGCTCTATCAGCACCTGGAAGGTTGTTCACCCCATCCTTGGGGATTTGTGAGTTTGTAGTGACCTTGAGGAGTTGAGTCTCAGGTCCTTGCTGCAGGGTGGTTGAGTGTACCACTTGTACCCTCAGGATCCCAGAGCACTGGACTGCAGCTGGACACTCATTCCCTGCAGCTCTGCTGGCCTGGGAGAAGGGCAGGAGGACAGGGATGTCCCTCCGGCTCCTGCGCTCTCCGAGCCGCGGTCTCGGTGCCGGCTCCTGACTCTCTTAATCCATTTCAGAGATGCAGCACTGGAACCTATTTTCCCGTCAAGCTAAGGAGACCCAGGGGAGGAGAGCTGCCTGTGCTGCGGGCAGGGATCGTTCTGGGCAATTAGACCTGGCTTCGGGACTTGATTGCAGAGTCACCCCCGCCCAGGCTCTGCTCTGACGAGGCAGCTTTTCTGTTCCCTAAAAGCACAGCCAACAAACGCATGCCCTGCAGCTGGGAGAGAGGAGCTCTGGCTCTCTGTGTTGTCTTCAGCCTGATTTTCATAGTGAAAGGCATCCCTGGAATACCTGGTGTTGCAGGTAACTGGGACATGAGGGACACCTCCTCAGCAGAGGAGCTGCCCATGCCTGAAGGATGATGAGCTGACTCCCAGGGTGGTTTGGTTTGTCCCATTTTCTTGCAGGGACCCCAGTGTCTCTCCCTGGATGTGTGGGTGTATCCTTCTGGAGAAGTGTCCCTGGGAGTTTATCCACTCCCAGCCATTCTGCTGCTGGAGAGGTCATTACCTTATGGCACTGGCCTTCCTTCTTTCCCTACCTCTTCTCACCACCTTCTCTGCTACAGGCCCTGGTGCTGAGGAAAGAACTGGTTTTTGTTTCTGAGTTGTTCATTGGTTTGGTGGGGTTTTTTGCAAGAAGCTGTGTTCCTTATCGGTGTTGTTAGCTAGCATGTGCTAGAAATCTGTGGGGCACAAGGGAAGCTCTCAGCCAAGACAGCAGGTAAAGGAACGCTCCAAGAGTCCTCGCATAGTTAATAACTTGATGGGAGCTTTGCTTTCATCAATACTCCATGTTATTAATGCCAGAGAAGGAATTAATGAGAAATTGTCTACAAAGTCATGTTTAATTTGTCCTGCTGTGGAAAGCTGTTTTTTCTGGAGAGCATTAGTCATTCTTACATCCCCCTTGGTAGAGTAAGTGTTGAGTAACGTGTTCGTGTTTTGCAGGAGCATTTTGAAGTCCAACAGTAGCCACAGTGCTTTTTGGCAAGCGTTGGGGATGCTCTTTGCCATGTCACGGCTGGTGAGCAAGCCCCGAGATTAACGTGATTGAATGACTGTTTTAATTTCAGCCCTGATGGAGCAAAATTAGTTACAATGATATGTGTGTGTTGAATAAAATTGTAGTTTTATTAGCTATAATTGCTGAAGAAGACTTTTTAAAGCCTTGACTGCTGGGGGGAAAAATTGCTAGCACTGGAATTTGTGCTTGCACAGTATGGTATTGATTGTTATCATGGTGCATAATCTGTCAGCCCGCGGTTGGGAAGTTGTCACCTCTGCACACTGGGGAGGGCTCAGCCAGGGACCTCACCCTGTGCCTCCAGCACCCTGGGGAACAGGACCCACATCGTGCCTGGTCCACGGAGGAGGTGAATCCCTCACCAGGGAGCTGGGAGCCAGGGTTACCTCAGGAAACTGGAGCAGCACTCCCAGCCTGGAGGTCCCCGCTTTGCTCCCTGGAGCATTGCCCAGGATGGGACCAACGTGGTGGGGTGGTGGCAGAGGGACCAGCCATGCTCTGGGTTGGGTCTGGTGTGATCATCCATGCTGGGACACAGTGCTGAAGGAGCCTGGGTGATGGTCAGGGGAGCTTGGGGGAGCCTTGGGGCAGGAGACAGAGCCGTGCTGGGAGGAGGGGAGCGTGTGTGATAGAAAGAGGGGGAATAATTTGTTTCTTTGTTTAATTCTGTTGTAATCAAGCCCAGAGGCCTGGTGTGGGGGAGCCATTTCAAACTGTCTGCCATGCAATAGACATTTGTCTTAATTTATGTGGGGGGAGGTTGTAAATCTGCAGGAGTGTGTTGCCGACGCTTGGATTTCACATGCGCATTTAAAATAACAGCACCTGACAGTTCACTGGCAGCTAAGAGGTTTTTCTGCTTCAGAAAACAAAATATCGGAGGAGTTGCGCAGTGTGGATAAATAATTTGAGGAATTAGACCAGAGTATCCAGCACACCTTTCTTGGGAGAACAGAAGAGATGATAGACCTGTAAAGTTCTCAAGTCGGGGATGGAGGGAGTAGAGTCACAACCAAATTGTGTGGGGCTGAATGTTGTCCTTCAGTAATTCCTTCCCTCCCCAGACCCAGCTGGAATTGCCACCGTGTTTCATTCCAGGTGTAATTCCATTTGTCTGCCCTAATTCTTTGTGAAGGGATGGAGAACATAGTGCCAAATCTGCTTGGGAGTGCTGAAAACAACCCCTCCATCCCAGGGAGGCACTAGTGGGGAGCACAGGAACACCTCAACCTGCTCTGGGCGTGTTGGAGACTCAGGGTTTGGATCAGGAAAAGCCTCCCTGGGCTGGATGAGGGGGAATAAAGGCTGCTGCGTGTCCCTGCAGTGTAGTTATGGGGGTTTCATTGTGGAAGTTTTACTCAGCGAGTAAACTTGATTCAAATGGGAGAACCAGAACACGGAGGTGTGGAACGGTGGCGGGTGTTGCTCCTGCGCACACAGGTGCCCTGTACAGCAATGTTGGCTTCACAAGGAGTGTCTGTGGGCACCTCTTGGGTCTGTGTCCATGTGGGCATTGCGCAGTTGGAGAGATACAGAATGAAGCTTAAAGTTTTCCAGAAAAAAACCTGGTTTGGTCCTTCCACTTTCGGTGGCAGCGCCATGCTCCAGTTTCTGCAGCAGCATCCTCCAGATTCTTCGGGAGCTACTGCTGGGTTTTGCAGGGCACTCAGCCTGTTGGTTCCAGTGGGAGTGACTGTGGGCTGTGCTGGGTCTGATCAGCTCCTGCTGCCTCGTGGAAAAGAGGAGTTGAAAATCCTAAAGAGGAAAGTAGGAGGAAGGACTGGAGAATACTGTGTGTTCTTGTGCTGGGCTAGATCACTTGCATTAAATTCAGAGCCTTTCTGAGTACAATTAATAGTCATTTTATTTAGGTCACCCTGGTTTTGTTGCTTTAAATGTATGCCTCCATTAAAGTGGAAGAAAATCAAATACATTTATCTCCGTGGAGCCTTTTGTGAACTAGTTGGGCATATTTTAAATAACCCTGGGAACTGTTAGGATTATTAAAGCTTTTGGCTCCTCCAGGTTTTTTTTCTTTCCTCCTATTCTCCCCTATTCCTCCTTCCAGGCAGTGAGTAATGAAGTGGTAGAGGCCTTCCTTTTCTCAGAGCCCCAAGTGGATTGGAAAAAAAAGAAGTTAAATAAACTGAAGCCCATTAGTTAGGCTTTATGTAAGAAACTGGGTCTGCATTGGCTGTATGGATGGGCTGTGCTGGGACAGAGGAGTCTGGGGGCCTTAAGTGTCCATTTGTAACTGGTGTTCACTGGCAAGCCTTTTTCATCTTTTTTTTTTAGTTACCCTAAGACTGTTCATTTTGTAACACTCACCTGATGCTCAGAATGAGTCCAGATTAATCAGCTCCTCTAAGCTTCCATATTGAGCCACGCTCCATCTGAGTGAGGCTGGGAGTTTGGTGGATGTGGCTCAGCCTCCCCTTCCGGTGCTGATGCCTCCAGGGCTTCGCTGGGGCTGAGGGTCCAGCAGGCAGCATGTGATGGGTGATGGTCAAGCTTTGCAGGTGACAGTTCCATCTTCCAGTCCTGCTTCTAACCCTGGAAAAACCTTCCTTGTCTCTTGCATGCAGAGTGTGAGCTGCATGTTTTGAGATGAGACCTGGAAAACTTGCAGTTTTATCTTTAAAACACTGGGCGAGCAAGGGGCTGGAGGAGGGGGTTAACTTGGGCAGTCACAGCCCCTGAATGTACTTGAGTTTCAGCTTTGGGTTGTTTTTTTTTCCCTTCCCCTGAAATAGGGATCAATTTGCTTACTACAGGGTTTACTGCCGGTTACCTTGACTGTGTCCCTTATTTCTCCTTGATGAAAACTTGAACAAGCCGCTTGTGTTTGCTTCACAGAGAACCGTGAGAAACGGGCTGTGTGTGTGAGGCAGTGTGGTTTGCTCATTCTATTCAGCCCTTTGTATATTCAAATTCTTCTAGTTTGAGTTCTTGCTGTTCTGCCAGATTTCCATACCATTGATGGGTTTTCTGCATTAATAAGTTTCTCTCCCCCCTCCCTCCCATACCCTTGCCACCTTTTTGCAACTGGTGAAAAGTTTTTCTAAGCGCGCTGCCCTCTCCATATTGATTTTCTTCTCCTGCTTGTCTCACCAGCTCTTAGATGTTTTATTTTGCAAAGCGTTAATAGAATTTTCCTTTTGCCACTGCACTTTATCTATTCAGGAGGTTTCAAGAAGTCTCATTGTGTCACCGGACTATGGAGGAAAGAGGCTATTCTTCTGCTACAATGGCTGCCCTAAAAAATAACGCAGGGTGGGGTAAGCACAGAAAGGGCAGAGACGGAGATAAAATGTTCTGACCTTAGGAAAGAGAAAAGATAACCAATTAGACATTGTTGAAAGGGCACCAGCTGGCTCAAAGAACACCCCACTGATTATTTTTTCTTCAAGGCATACTTGGGCCACGTCTGAACTCAGCTGCAGAGACGCTCCCCCCGTGCAGGTTTCATATGTGGACTGTCAGGGCTGACCCTTTTTCAGGGAGCTGGTGCCCGGCCCTGATCCCAGCAGTTGGTGCTGCTGGAGGGGGGAAGCGCCCGCTCCAGGGTGCCTGTGCTCCTCGAGGCCCCAGGAAACCTTCCTCCTGGATTAGCCTCTGCAGCCTGTGCTTGTTACTGCTAATAGGGATTTATTTGCATAAAAAAGGTCTCTGCCAAGATCATCATTCCAGCTTGGTACACATGGCACAAAGCCGTGTTTGCCCAGAGGACTGGGGGGAGACCTGTTGGGTTGGACAGGTGGGAGAAGGGACAGGAACTGCAGAGCCCAGTGTGACCAGGGGCTGCACCCAGAGCCCCTCGCCCCTCCAGTGCTTGGTCTGATGCCGGGACCAGCCCCTCCTCTGCCCTGGCAGCTCTTGGAGGAGCAGGATGCGGCTGCACAAGAGGTTCAGGGCTGTGGTGCTGCTGCCAGCAGCGGCTGAGACGTGGCCATGCTGGAGTGAGAGCAGAGTCATGTTGTGCCTCACCTGACATGTCTTCTCCCCCTAACCAACACAGCAGCCTTCTTGAAGTCCTCAGTAACGTCCTTGCGGGAGGAGGTGTCATTTTGGCAGGACGGTGTGGGTCCAGCCTGGAGAGCTTCCATGCAGGGTCGGGGGACAGGGGACCTCCTTGGGCTGCTGGGTCTGTGTTCCTGGGCATCCAAGAGCTCTCCAGGCTCTGGAGGCAGAAAAGTTTGATACTAAACCTTTTGCATCAGGGATTGAGTAGAGACAGAGTGTGGCTGGTGCGGGGGCCGAGGAGGCACCGGGAGCTGCGATGCCCCAGGAAACGGCAGCAGGTGCAACGTGTAATTTTTGGTTCTAGTGAGGCCAAGACCTGTGAGAATGAAAAATAAAGATAGCTGAGCAAACATAACCCTGGAGCAGAGATAAGCAGGGTGAAGGGCAGCCTGGTCCTTATCTGCCTCCTGGTATTGCTCATCCTGGTGAGTTTTCCCCCTTGGAGGGAAGACAGAGACAGCAGGACAAACGGCTCTGTGCTTAATGCAGTTTGGGTTTTTCAGTGCATCAGCATCTTTAGGTCTCAGCCAAGATGGGTATCAGGAGACCTGTAGTTCTGCACTTTCTCAGGCCATTGCTAGCACTTTCTGCAAACCATTTTGACTAAAAAAGTTACAAACAACTTAGGGGAGAAACAGGTTTTCAGATGAATTTTAGGCATCACATAAAGTTTTGCTGCACTGGTTTTTTTTGCTGTCTCCTGGAACATATTTCAGTCCCTCAGAAACTCAGGAGGTTCAAGCTGTGTTTTCACTACCTTCCCAAACTCCTCCTGCCCAGCCAAGGTTGAGATGTAATTTTTCACAGACATAGGCTGGATGTCTGTCTGCTGCCTAAGAGGACATTTGGGGGGACAGGGAGACCTTCGGTGGCACGCTGTGACATGAGGAGAGCATGTAACTGCATTGTAATCACTCAGCTAAAACAAATGATTCATAGAAAGCCAGAATGCAAGCACAAGGAAGTACAGAAAAATTACCGGTGGAAAAAAAATCCAAAAACCTCAAACAAAAGTCCCAAAGCCACACCCCCCAGCCAAGCAGCAGAGTCCTTTAGAGGATAAAACCTTTTCTTTAAAGTTCTTCTTCCTTCCTGCAACACCTTCTGCAATTCACTGTTACAGGTTTTCATCATCCCTGAGTTTACAACAGGGAATTGCAAGTCTGTAATTTCATCTCAGAGCTTGCCCAGGACGTGTCTGGTGGCACACGGGACCCACCTGCCCCCGCTCCTGCAGCCTCAGAGCACCAGCTCAAGGTGTGATAATGCTGGGAAATCAACCCCAGCACAATATCCTTGTGCAATAAGTGCAAAATTTTAGGTGTGGCTGCACAGATTAAATGGAGGTGGAATAAATCATGCAAATCCTAATGAAAGTTGAAAGCAATTTGGTTGCACTTCAATACATTTCATCAGTCATCTCTCTTCTGAAGTGGAAATGCCGAGCCTGATGCGAATGAAACTTCCTCCCTCCTCCCTCTTCCCTCTCCTCCAGCTTTTCAAAGGCCCTTTTGAAAACCTCTGAATACCTTTCTTGGCTGACCAGATTTTACCCTGCTCATACCTCTTTTAACCTAATTCTCAGCCAAGACAGTGTCTCTAATTTGGAGAAGTCATGGGCTTGATTTGCATCCACAGTTCCTCCCTTGGCCCTTTCTTGTCTCCCTGCAAAAGGGAGATGAGGCACGGCCAGGGACTGATGTGAAATGGAAGAGCTGCTGAAATATTTGGCTGTTTAGGGCCAGCACTTTCAGTGGTCACTTTTCCACTTCAGGATCAGATGTCAGCCAGGGCCGGGAGGGGGAAAGCAACAGGTTTCCAAAATGAGGAGCTGCCTCTGGCCAAAACCAAGGAGTTCTGCTCCATCCAGGCTACTCCTGCTGTGTCCCCCCTCCCTGGTGCGTGTGCCGAGTTCGAGTTGCCAGCGTATGTTAAAGCACAGCTCTCCCCTCTTTGTCTTGCAGGTAGAGGATGCCATGCTAATGTTTGACAAGACGACCAACAGGCATAGAGGTAAGAGGGGTTGGGAGCTCTGACCTTGCAGTGTTGTGGCAGCTTCTGCATGGGGGAGCCAAAACCGCATTCAGTGTGATGAGCTGGTGGCCAAATCCATGGTGCTAAATCCCTCTGTCCTGCAGGTAGCACAGGGAGGGGCTGCTTGGCATGGCATGCCTCATGCACCGGATTTTATTGTTAGAAGTGACTTTCCTGATCAGTCTAATGACCTTACTTTGGGAGGACCATTGTCAGGCTCCCTGGAGAGGGTAAATTCCGTGGAGCTGGATGTGCTGAGGCTGCCGGGAAGCAGCGGGTTTGTACCGAGGTGGCTGGCATTAGTTAAGCTGGGCATAAGGCCAGTTAAGCTGAAACACCAGGAAATGAAGGTGCTAAAGCCATCCACTGGGATTTCAAGTGTGCTGGAGTTGTGAAACTGAGTGAGGGCTGTTCGTCCTCCGGTAGTGGTAGCTCTAAACAAGCAGGATCTCCAGAAGAGGAATTTCTCTGCACATATTTCTCGAGAGAGACGAGGCTTCATCATTCCTTGTACAGCTCTGTGAAGAGGAGCTGAGGATTATTTTCTCTGTCACAGCCATTCTTTTCAGTGGAAATAAACGATGCTGCTGTGCCTTTCGGAGAGCTGTTCCCATTCCTGCTGCATTCCCGAGCTCTGGCAGCACTGCGTTCTGCTGGGAGCAGCCAACAGGAGCTGCCCTGGGGACAGGCCCCAAGGCCCAGTTCCCTGCCCTCCACTGGAGATGGATTTTCTGCCGTGGTGCTGGGAGGCAGCGCGTGGCTCCTGCCCCCGTGCGACGGCGCGGGCTCAGCGCCGGGGCTGCCGCTGGCTCCGGCCCCGGGGTTGATCTGGTTATTGTCTCAGGCATGGAGGTGGCAGCTGCTCTAAGTGGTCTGGGGAGGCTGCCAGGGGGTGGGAAGGAGCTTGTGCCCATCCAGGATGGGAGCCCCGGGAAGGGGAGAGGGGGACAGCCGCCTCCCCTCACCTTCATCTCCACACAGGGTCAGCAGAGCTGACCCCAGCGTGCTCTGAACCCTCACTGCTCTGATGTTTGCTGTAACAAGAAACTCAGTGTGAGCAGATGGCTGGGTGAGTCAGGCAAGCCTCCGGGATAGCATTCCCTCCCTCTCCCTCCAGCAGCTCCCTCCCAGCCACTGATTCCTCTCCAAAGTCAGGGATCATAGTACCCTGGAAAGTTCAGCAGTGAGCACAAGAATTGCTCAGGAAGATCAGCTTTTCCGAGCCACAGAGGGTGTGTGAACAGCCAGTGCCTATCCATTTGTAACAGGGAACTGTTTAAAGCTCTTACTTAGGTTGAAAAGTTCAACCCCTGACAACTTTCTTTTATGTCCAGGGAATTTTCCACCCTTCTCCACGCAGTCACCCTTAAACGGGCCATAAATACTCTTCTCCATTCAGGATGTCGGCACGTTGTTTGTTGCGTTTAAAAGCTGCCTGATGTGGAGCTTTGGTGCTGGGCACAAGGGCCCCATGGCTCTGTGGTCTAGGAGCAAGGAGAGCTGAGGGGTCTGGTCCCAGCAAGGCATGTACTCAGCAGGTTTGGCCTCTGAGACAGGTGGAAGTAGTCTCAATGTGCTGAAATGTCCAAAATCCTGGAGCTGGGTTCCCACCTGGCTGTGCCTGCAGTGAGCCACCTTGTGCCTGCTCTGCCCAGGCTCTGCTGCCGGGGTGGGCAGGAGGCTGTGCAGGGACGTTAAAGCAGAGCAGTGGTGTGTGAGCCCTTCCTGTGCTTTCTGCAGGATGCTTGTCTGGTGTTCCTCAAGGTGACCCCTGCTCTGTCCCCCGCCAGTGGCTCTGTGCTGCTGTAAGCACTTCCCGAGGTGGGAGGGCACGGCAAGTGGTGTCTGTGCTCTGCTAGTGCTGAGCTCTGCTCTAGCAGCCCTGCTTCAGCGTTTCTGTGCTCTTTGGGGAGCCTGCAGCAGTGTGCCAGGGAGCCTGCAGGTTTGAACCTGGGTAATGAGTCCCAAAGGACCAAAGCAGGCTCCAAATGCCAATGTGATGTTACCCCACAACCTCCCCTGTGCTCCACAGAGTCAGGCTCTGCACCCAGGTCTGTCATGCTGGGGACAGGGTGGGCTGGAGTCCCTCTCCTGGCAAAGAAGGGAGTTCTCTGGCACCCAGGAGAGTGAGCTCTGTTTGGGAGGCTGTATCCCAAGGGAACAGGCTTACCCTGTTGAAGGACAATGCTGCCTGTTTGCTGGGATTAGCCAAAAATCCTGCGACTGGGGAAGCCCGGACGGTGCCGAGGGGCTGCACAGCTGCCAAAGGAGAGAGAAGACTGAGCTCTGGGTCCTTACCCCTGCAAAGTACAGGTGGAAGGAAAAATCAAGTGTAAAAGGCAGAGTAAGAGTCCTCTTCATCTTCACGCTTGAATTTATCCAGCCTTTTGTGGCATTTTTTCCTGCTCTGTACAGGTAGCTACGCTAATCAGCCTAATGAACTGGCTCAGGGCTGTGGTGATGAAGTGAATTCTGCCGCCTCGACCACCGATAAAATCACCCCAGATTTTACAAATTGTGACACTCTGATTGTGTTGGAAGCATGTTTAAAATGCGGTAGTGTGCAGCAACAGTGTTAATGGCAATTCTTAAAACCACTTGTGGGTTGCAATCTGTATCTTCAAATTAGCCACGGGAAAGAGGAATGGCAGATAAAATATCCGCTGTGGTTTGCTGTCGTTAGTCTATGCCTGGAATAATCATCGTGGGCACGGAAAGGGAAAAGGATTAAAATTCACTCCCTACTGCTAGAAGGCGAGATAAATTTCCTTGCAAGCAAATCGAGAGGGTTTGTTGACATAATTCTGGCACGTGTGTGTTGCTCCTGTGTGTGTATTTGGGGAGTGTGTAACTCACCTGCACCAGCTCTGCTTGGTGGAAATGCAGAGACTGAACCAGGCAGAGGAAGAGGGATTTTCAAAACTGCTCACCCTGGATTGAAAACCCCACCCAAAATAAAACTTCGTGCCTGGCATGGAGCACTTTGCCTCTGTGGTGGGCTTGATCTTGGAGGTCTTTTCCAACCTCAGCGATTCTATGATTCTATAACCTTAAAAATGCCATCAGGCCAGTCATGCTGGGCCTCTGCTGGAGTATGTTAATGTCCAGCTATTCCTGGATGTTCTCTAAGGAAAATAAGACTCAGCTCTTACATTTCATGCTGATCTATTTAGCTGTATTAAAGGCAGACTGCAAAATCTGAGAGTTTAATTGGAGTGGTTAATTTTGGAGTATTGTAGGCAAGACAATCCCAGTAATCACTGGGATGTCTCCTTCCAAGGGTTCTCCTGGCTGTGACAGTGGGCACACAGAGAACCAGCACTTGATAAATATCCCTGGGTCAGCTTGTTTAGGTGCGCTTTCTTTTTGGAAAGAAAGCATTGGTGATCCTCTATTTCTGTACTACTGTATTTCTGCACTCCTCTAAAAACCACACACATAAGTTCTCCCAACATTCTGGCAGATCACTTCTGTCACTTTCTTCACTGCCTAAAATTTCGTAGAGCTGAAAATTACTGGGTCAATCTTGAAAGGATTCAGTAATTGGAAAGAAAGAAAAAAAAAGAGGGTGGTGTTATTTTGTTACCCTTGCAAAGTGCAGATAAAATCTAGAGTCCAGCATTAGTTATTGATCTTTGGAGGTGAAGGGAGCCTGGCAGGATGATGATGTCCTTCTAACTTCATTATGGAGAGGAGCTCCAGGAAGCATTTCAGTGTGCTGGGGTGGGGGCCGTGCCCTTGGGCTCTGCTGCGCCGGGCGATCCTGATCCCGCAGCCAGGGAGGGTTTGTTGTTTCCAGCAAAGCTGAGAAAAAGCACCAGACCAGCAGGCTGCTTGTGAAGAAAGAGGAGGGAAGGGACAGTTAGATCAGTTGAGGGGTGCAAGAGCGGCCTGTCCTGAGTTGATCCCAGCATGAGGTAGAGATAAGCCGGGAGAAGGGGGTACAGTGGTTCTGTATCTCAGTGGGACACTCTTGGTCCCAGCCCTGGGTAATCCCTGCCCAGCCTGTGCTTGTTCCATGGGTGCCTGCAGCCTTCAGCCACCCCAGAAGCTGTCCAGGACCTGCATCCCAGCAGCCCCACATCTTGGACTCGCAAAAAGCCTAAGATGTTGAGTGACTGAATCCCCCAAGCTGTAATTGCGGGTATTGAGTGTAATACTATATGTTTTTCAAAGCCGTCCAGCCCCCGGAGTTATTTTCATATCAATTAACCTTCTTGCACAGTTAAGGATGGCAGCAGAGAGAGGAGGGAAGTGAAAGCCTGTGATTTGGACTCCTTTAATCTTAAAACTAAACAAAATTAAAGCGAGGCAGGCTGTCTGTGGGGTGCAGACAACATCCTACGTGTTAGGGGTTAAACCATATCCAGAGACAGACGCTGATGGCGGCAGAGCTCTGCGGTCACTTGGATTTCTGCAGCTGATGCAGAGTTCTCCCTGCTTCCCATGCTGCAAGGAGGGTGCCCAGGCAGGGGCTGGGGGGCACCTGGGTGTGCCTGGGGCTGGGTGATGGGTGAGCATCCCTCTGGCTCCCAGGCCCTTGCAGGAGGTGCCCACCATGCCCTGAGCGGGACACCAGGAGACCGCTGGCACCCACGCATGGCATCGTGGACACTGCTGTGCCCAAGGCTGGGGGTTGATCTGAACCCACAGAACTCAGACTGAGAGGTTGGTGCCCCCCATGGCACTAAAACCACACCCCAGAGCACAGGGGCTCTCCCATCCTTCCCACGGGCTCCGCTCTCAAGGAGGAAGGTGAGGGTCATGTCCATCCAGCAGATTCCAGTGCATGAAAGTAATTGTCCAGGTGGAAGCAGTTGGTGTAATGGTTGTGTTTATTGGGAGAGACAGGAGTGGTGCTGTTAGAGAGATATCAGCTGTGCCTTGGTGAAGGAGGAGGCTTTTCTGAGGAGAAAAAATAGCCTTTTGTGTTCTGTCTGGCTGGACCTCGGTTCTGGAGCTGATCTCTGAGGTTATAATTGATATTTTTATAGATGAGATATAATTAAGTCACTGCAATTATTTGTTTATCGCCATCTCCCTCAAGTCAGGCAAGGTCATGTGCATTTAAAAATACGTCCCCAGGCAGTTTTGAGTAAAGAGTAGTTAAAATATATAGAAATAATTGCCTAATTTGGTCATTTTGAGAGTAGCTTTTCTTGGCAGCAGCCTGGCTATAGCACCGAGTATCCTTAGAACTGGTCGGAGGGAGCCTTCCCTCAGCTCACAGATTGTGCTTTTTAGGAGTCTGGGGCTGAGCGAGAGCTGCTCCAGCAGGTTTGACCCACAGATTTGGGGAAAAGCATCCATAGACACGGTGATGATGTTTTTTTAAAACATAAAGTGCTTTAAGGGCTTTGGATGAAAAGTGTGACATAAGCTATAAATGGAGGCAGTGTTATTGTTATTGCTTTCCGAGATGAGATGGGCTTTTATTCCCCTGTCAGCTGTATCACTTCATAAATGGGACTCCAGAGAGTGCGGTTGTTTTGCGGGAAGCTCTGGCTCCACACCGCTCCCTCCCCGTGAAATCCATCCCAGGGACCTGGGGCTGGCAACGGAGAGCTTTAACCCTTCGTGACAGAGCTGAGGAGTGTTCATCTTCTCCGGAGGATCAGGGAGCAGTAGCTGCACACAGAGGGTTTGGAGCAATTTTTAAGCAAATATTTTCTTCTAAACTTCACGTGAGGGCTGTGAAGATTCATTAGTTAATGTTATTTACCATTTACACACCTATCAGTGAACACCATCAGTCACACCTGTCTGTTTAGATTGCAGCAGTGACATGTGCCATGTTAATATTTTATATGTGTGTGTTTTTAATATTACATCCCCCCCTTATAAATATTCATTTCTTAAACACATTAACGGCTGCAGCGCTGCAGAGCAGCCCTGACATCTCTGCTCCGTGTCACCAGTTCTCCAGGCTGGGGGATCCAGGGTAGGAGCTGGGATGGCAGCAGCATGAGGAGAGCTGCTCTGCTCTCAGGGCTGGGGGCCACTTCCCAAGTTTCCTATTTGGCACCAGTTTGTTGCCCTTAGGCTCTCATCAGGTGATGGGGACTGTGAGTGTCCCCCTGGGGCAGGGTGACAGCTGTTCTGGGGAAGTGCCATGCCCGTGGCTCGCCCAGCTCTGTCCTGCTCTGTCCTGCTCCCTGCTTTGGTGTTAATAAACACAAAACAAAAAGGAAAAGCTGCCAATTCTTGGATCCATCTCCCTTGTCTTTTAATTTCCTGGCTGGTGCACCTGATGTGAAGTGTAAAAATAAACACAGGCCAGTGTGAGCCCCGCATCCCAGCGGGCTCCAGTTTGGAATAGCAAATCAGGCTCCTGGCCACGCTTTTCCAGGCGATTATGGAACGTCTCAGGTGGTTACAGTCATCCTGCCCCTGGCCTCACGCTGGATAATGCCACCTGAGGCTTGGAATAATTGCCCGGCTCTGGACTGTCTGTCAGACCTTATTGCTTAATTTTATACCCATAATGAAAATTCCATCCAGAGGACGAGACGGAGCGAGCAGCTGCCCTGGCTGGGGTGCACCCAAGGAAGAGATGCCTGTGGATGCTTTCTCTGAAGAAGGGGAGAGGCTCCACTTGCAGCAGCACTCGAGAAAGGGGCTGGTGTTTTTATTTTCTTGTTTAACAAACAAACTGCAATAGTAATACTGATTAGGAAAAAAAATCCCTCCAGCCTCCAGTAAAGGCTGCAAACTCAGCCCAGCAATTCATTTGGAACCTCCAGTATCAGAGACTTTACGTTAAATACCAACTTAAAAGCACGTTGTAAAGAACAGTCAGGTTGTAAACTCATTTGTATCTTGTCTTCATGGCCATCACAGGTGAAGAAATCACTTAATTCTCTGTGCCCAGAAGGAGAGCCCTATGCAGCCTGACCTTTCTGACCTGGATTTATCCAGCATCCTTTCAATCAGCCCTTGTGCAGGTTGAGGAGATGGTGGCTGAAGGGCTCTGACCCCAGCGCTCACCCTCCCCAGGATGGAACAGCTCAGGAAGGAGCCTCAGAGCCAGAGTGCACAACTGTCTGGGGAAATGCAGCATCTTCTGTGGCACCTGTGCACAGGATCTTAAACAGCTTTTCAAATATCAGTTGAGTTTTCTGGGGTGCAGTAAAGGATGGTTTTGCAGATCCGAGGCTGATATCCTGATGCTGCAGGTGGGAAAGCAGAGGCACAGAGATGGGAGAGGGCAGTGCTGCTCTTGTAGGTGTCTGTGGTGTCCAGGGCAGGACCACGAGCAGGAATGAGGCATTTCCTTCCCATGGAACTATTGTTCATGGTCTTTGTCTTGAAGAGAAAAATCTTCATTCACTTAGTCCTGAAGTGCATCAATACCAATGCAGCTAAACCACAGTTGTACTGGAGAGGGCAGAGGAAATCAGCAGAGCCACCTGGTCTCTGCAAGGTTCTTGAGGAAACATAAAGTGAGCATTGTGCAAATATTTCAGAAGTTTTCTAAATGATGATGATGGTTCTGTCACGCTTGCAGGGGGTGAGCTTGTGTCAGAGACACCACATCGTGTGCCCGGCTGAGGCTGCCTTGAGAGTGAGGTCATTTAATACGAGCTCAGTTTGCCTTCTCAGTGTCACTGCCGAGCAGCCAGCTTGAGTGACAGAGAAATTAGCACAAATCCTGATGATCTCTGAGCAGAAAGAAACCCTAAAAGCCACAAATAAGTTCTTGCTTATGAATCTACCCAGCTGATGGAACCCAACCCCTTTTGCTTCCTGAATGCAGGAGCCAAGTGATTAGCAGGGAGCACTCTGAGCCTTGTGGGACTGTTTGGAAATGTTAATTGAGGAAAGGCCAGAAACGGGAGGAGAACAAAATGCAGCATTTCCATAGACGGGCAGTCTGCATACAACAGGCAGAATTAAAATCAGCATGGTGACCTTGAGAAAACAGGCAGCTCCTCGCAACGTGCCGAAAAATGTGATATGAAAATGGGGAGAGGCGCTGCCTCACTCGGTCCCTGGTGTGTTGATTCCTTCTCCCAGTGGATCACAGGGAGCAGACTGGGCAAGTCCTCTCCAGCGTGCACAGGGGGAGCTTTTGTTTTTCACAGACCTGTGCTTTCTCTTGGTTGAGTTTGATAATGAATCTTTTGGAGCCCTCGCAGTGAAGGTGAGGAGGATGTTGCAGAGAAGGGGCTGGTTTGTCGCCCTGGAGTGAGTCGCCTCCATCGTTGCGCCTGGGCCCCTTGTGCCTTTAATTGCACAAGGTCATTGCCATATGTAAAAACCTCCTGGTGATTTTTTTAAACAGATAACACATCCTCTATCCCCTAAATCTTGAGATTCAGCAGAAACAGAGGTTACACAGATAACGCTGGTAACGAAGCTTTTGCCCCTGAGCCTCCATCCGAGCAGGCTCCGCCACTTGTTCTCCCCTGTCCTCACATCCCTGGCTGGGGTTCTGTTTCTGGACATTTAAAGTGTTGGGAGTTCGGGGGGGATGCTCATCCGAGCTGTAGGTGCACAGGTGTACAGATACCTGAACATGTGCTCAAGTGTGTGTCCCTCCTGGGGGAGCAGCAATTGCTCCCAGGGTTGTTTCTGCAAGGCAGAAGCTGCAAGTGACTCTGTTGCCAAAGGAGGGCTTGTCAGGGGGGTGGAAATTGAAGGTTTCTTTAATTAGTTTGATTAATATGTCCTGGCATGGAGTGATTTTGCTTATGCTGTGTGGTTTTTGTATATATAAGCTGAAGTAAAAACATCTGGTGCTTTTTTCACTGGATCCGATAGAATAAGTTGAAAAACGGCTTCTTTCAGAAAACTGCAGGTCGGCACATTTGGGTTGTGGGTTTTATCTTTTTAATTTATTGAGTGTTTTCTGGACCAGAAAACTACCTTCAGCTAGAGTAGTAACTCAGTGATTGCTCCCCATTTTAAAACACCTTCCCAGTGCCAAGAGCTTCCTGAATTCTCTGCTGTGGGAGGAAATCAGGAGTAAAGAGATCCAGTACCGTTAATCCTCCTCAGCCCTCCCGTGAGTGATTCCAAACCCCTTTCCAGCTGTGTAGGGAATGGAGCCCTGCGTCGTCCCAGTGAATCCCAGGTCAGATGTGGGAATGAAAATGCTGAGCATGGATCTAGGCTGGGTTCGTGGCTCACACTTTGACCACAAAGCCATTTCTCCCTATTTACTCTCACTGGGGCTGTTGCCAGCCCCAGTATAAGTCAGGTGGGAGTTGAGAGGTTGACTTCAGTCACAGCAATGCCCTGGTGATGGAGATCTTCCTCCTTACCCACTGCAGGAGTCACATGTGAACACATGTGTTCCACAGAGCACTGGAAATTAGGGCAGGATCCCTAGGGAGAAGCCTGGCAGGAGAATTTCCTTCGTTGTGGCAACAGATATTCCCCCGTCAGCTCACAGGGAGTTTGGATGAGCTAAAATCACTTTAAGTCTTGGCAGGGGGTTGGCTTTTGCCATTTCTGGTCCTGTTCTAGCAGCTCTGTTCCTCTTTGCCCTAAACCCAAACTAATAAAAAGGTAAAAATATTTGCTTTTGTGCTGCCTGGGTGCAATTGCAGGAAAAAAAAAATCAGATTACAGAAGGGTGGGATTTGTTTCCCATTCTCCCACTCCTGGTGGTATCCCACAGGTTTTCTCCTGGCCCTTTGGCTTCGTTCTGCTCCATCCTGACAGGGCAGGAGCACAGAGCCAGTTCCATACCTGCCCCTGTGGTTCAGGAGGGGTTGGGAGCAGCAGGAAGGTGGTGGGAGCTGGAGATGGGCTGCAAACCTGCCTGGCTGCCCGGGGAACGAGCAGCTGCAGAGGGAAGATGGGAGCAGCTGTGGGTATGAAATTAGTCATTCTATGAAGAAATGGATTTGATAAATAATAAAACAGTGGTATTAACAACAGATGCTTTCCAGGTCAGATGACTTTGATAAAAGCACCCAACAGCCGTGGGTAATGGTATGAAAAATATGTATCTATATTTATAGATCTATTTATATGAGAAGTCATATAAATAAGTGTGTGTATATGCTCTCTGTAAATGTACCTGACATTTTATTTCTGTTTTAAAATGACAGTGGAAGTGTCGCTGCTCCCGTTCTTCGCAGGCTTTGAGACTTGTCAAGAAAACCTGAAATTTGATCAATTCCCCGAAACCAGAGCTCCCTCCCCTCCTCTCCACAGCACAGGCTCCATTTGTTTTTATATTCATACCTTTTCATTTTGATAACTGTTTTGATTTGTAAAATACTATGCCTTATACAATGTTTCCTTTATGATGATGTAGTGTGCTCTTCTTATCTTTCACCTTAAATCTTTGATAAGAGCATTTTAAAAATGAAATTGCTACCTGGCACCATTACACACTCCTGGCTGCCTCCCAGCAGAGACGGAGCTGCTGGAGGAGAGAGGCTCTGGAGAGCCTTCCCGAGGAGTGCAGGAGCTGGGTTGGGATGGAGGAGGCTGAGGAGAGGGAGGAAGCACAGCAGGACTGACCCCTGCCCTCACAGCCAGGTGCTGTGTTGGCATTGGGAACGCTGTGGCCTGGGGAGCACCACACCTTCGCAGGGGTGGAGGTGCTGCCAGGGGTCAGTGCCAGCCCCGTTCCAGCCATGCCAGAGGTCTCTGAACATTCCCCTCTCGTCCTTCCCTTCTGAATTCCATATTAACCCAGTGACTGTCCCCGCAGCCGCACGGGGAGCAGAGGGAGCCCATAGGGGTCACTTTATTTTTTCCTCGAAGCTGTCCCACTGAACTTTGGGATTGTGATGTTTTGGTAGGGTAACCCAGCACTGCTGGAGTTACCAACACATCCAAGTAATTGAAATGTTTTTGGATAGCTGCTGGTTGTGCTGCGGAATGTGATTTATCAGGGGAGGCATCAGCAGTGGGAATATCAGTAAATAGACCTGTCTGACATGGCAGGTCATTTTTATTTTAATGTGGTAGATTTAATGAACTCTGGTTGTTATAATTCATGGCAGTGGTGGAATGCATCCATCCCCTCCTGATGACATTCGGTGCTGCTCCATCCTTCGTTAGTGCCGTTATTATGGCTGGAGAACTCCGCTCTCTGCCTTAGATTCCCAAAGTGCCCATGGTTGGCTGACAAATTGTTGCCTTTTACATTCAGTACTACTAGCAATAAACATAGCTAAAAACTTCCCCAAGTAGTTCATGCATTATAAATTATTATTATTATTTATTGAATCTCTCAAAAGGGCGTTTGCAGAGGCCTGTGGGTGTTCCCCAGGTGTTGGGGACGTAGCTGGGGCCATTCCTGCCCTGACACCTCTCCGGGAGTTCGAGGGTTGGAGCGTGTTGAGGTCAGAGCCAAGAGCAGCCCCCAAATCTGTTGTCAGGTGATTGAATAGCATTTGTGTCCAGCCTAACCCAATCTATCTCACCTCGCTGAGAAGAAAAAAAAAATAATCCTGCATCAAAATTACTGCTTTTGGAACTGTCTTGTCTCTTTTGAGTAGGAACTGGAGACAACTAGACAAGCTTCAATGGAAGCGAATAAAGAAACGTTACTTTGTGAACACAATCTTCTGGTACCAGTCACTTCTCAACAGCCATTCAATCAAAATGCTAATGGCAAAGGCAACAAGGGAGCGAGGTTATTGTAATCCTAATTGATAGGCTGCAGGGATGGGGTTTGATAAGTGCTGTTGAAGAGATGTTTTTGAAATATGATTCCCTTTAATTACAATGATACTAATAAAAACTGAACAAATGATTTAATGATAGTTTTCTAGGTAACGGCCTGAAGATTTTTGTTCCAGTTATTTTGGAAGCTGGTTTTTTTTTTTCTTTTTTAAACCAGAAATTATGAAAATCACCTCAAAAATAAAGCCGTAGTGGCAGGTAGTGACTTTATCTTGACTTGCGTGGCTACTTTGCATCAGAATTAATACTGTCACATCTGAAGCTTTTGAATAAGAAATCCAGTCATTTATTTATACAATAGACTTTGCTGAAAGCCCACAGTTGAAGCCACATTGCATGGAGGAATGCATTTAATATCTAGTGCTTATAATAATTAGGATCAATTATGCCAGCAAAGATTTGAAAATACATTTTGAGGGAGGGGCTGAGAGGTATTCATGGGGGTTTTACAGTGCATCAGGAGCAGGGGTTGGATCATATGAATGGAGATCACTGGTATTCAGCAACGGGAAGCTCCAAACTTTCCCAGGGCAGTAGCATTTTCCATGTCCCCTGATGGGTGGGAGGGCTGTGCCAATGCTCCATGTTCTGTGACTTGCATCTTGCCTCTGGAAATAGGAATACAAAGAGAAAGGGGAGATCTGTCACTGACAGGCAGCTTCTGTCTCAGCTAATTTTTGATGATTTAATTGATAACAAAACAAATAATTTTTGGGGGGGATGTCTGTGTTTTGCTGTTGTTGGCATGGGTAGGGGCTCCTGGGACAGGGAGGATGCGCTTTCTTTCCTTTCAATTTGTCAAGCTCTCTCTCAAAGATCTGCCAGAGAAGAAAGGGTAATTAATAGGCTTGAAGTCATTTCCGATGTGTCAGTATTTCTGCCTTGCTTCCAAGTGATAATGTTCGCTGGCTCGAGGCCTCCGGGGAGCCTTCCATCTTATTAACTTGTCTAGGAGAAACAGTGAGTGGGGACAACTTGGGCTAGTGGGTGACATGAAATAAGGATTTGTGCTGCAGCGAGCTGTAAACACGGGGGCCAGTTGAGTAAAAAGTGGAAAGGAAAAAAAAAAAATAAAGGAAGAAAAATATATTAAAAAGGCCACTGGTCACAAGTGCAGCTGATGGAGGGGGGACGATGTGCTTTATATAGGGCAGCCTGTACTCAGCGCGTTGAGCTGGAGCTGATTTTGTGCTGTGTCACCCATGGCCAACTTTGGCAGTGCCAGAGCTGGGTCCTGGTTCTGTCTGGGTCCTTCTGAGTCACCCGTGGTCCAGCGTGTGGCCTCTGCTGCTGGAAAACCTCGTGTCAGGGCTGTGGTGGTGGTTTTTTTTAACCAGAGGTAAATGTGTAAATCTGGGGCTGTCCTGTGTGTTCGGTCCTGTCCTGCTGTCCCTGCACGGCCGGGGCACACGGAGCCACCGCCCCGAGCAGCTGCGGCCGAGGGCCTGCAGGGCCACCAGTGGCTTTGGGATGCTCAGGCTGAGGCACTGGAAAGGGACCTGTTTGTCAGCACCCCAAGGGCTGGGCCCGTGTCCTCATCGCTCCGGCTCGTTGCCAAGTCAGTTGGCAGCTTTTGAAGCCTTTCTCGGTTGTGTTTGAGAACTTCCATGTTAGACTGGGGACACTTGGGTGTGCAGGCGCCTTCCTTCTCGGAAGAACCGCAGGGATTAAGTAATCCTGCATCCCATACGGAGCCTGGGACACGCTGGCACTTCAACAGCAACCTGGTGGAGTTGTGCAGCAGTGACAGGGTCCCTGGTGTCGCCCAGGTGAGGGAGTAGCTGTGCCTCATGGTTGGAGTGTGGAGAGAGGGGAGAGACCCCCTTATTCCATGTAGTTCAAAACCTGCTCTTCAGAGCTCCTCGAATCCTGCACACTCTGTCAAGGGGAGAGGTCAGCTGGTTGTAGGTGGGTCTGGTGTTCAGGTTCAGTACCAGCTGGAGGACAGGCTGTAAAGAGGGACAGAGCGAGGAGTGGGTGTTTGGGGGTGGTGTTGCTGCAGCTGAGCCCGGCCCTGCCGAGCGCCGCTGCGGCCGCCGGAGCTCTGACCTTCATGGCAGATGTGCCCTTACATAAGGGGGGTGCTGCATCTACAATTTAACCTTCTTTGCTTTTCTTGGCTTGGTTTTAAGTTCTCCTCGACCGCACAAGCATGAGAGCAGCTTCATGAGCCGTGCAGGAGGGACCCAGTGGGGACAGCGCCTGTCCCACCGTGGACGAGCTGTTCCTTGGGACTGTTCCTTTGTGATGTTTTGAAGTAGCAAACCTTGGTGTTTTGGGTCACTGGGAAGGAACAGGATGTCTTTCAGGTATTGACAGGTTTTTGTTCCTTCTCTCTTCTCTCCTGATTTTACCCCTGTTTGTCAAGCTCACTTCTCCTGTTCCAGAGAAGTTATTACTGCTAAACATCTCTGACACCTCTTGGCAAAGTGTGAGGTGGCTACAATGAAAAAAACAAGGAAGCCACCTCAAAGCTCTTCAGTGATTAAGCCACTTAACTGCCAAGTTCTTCTCTTCCACTGCCGAGCATGTTTCTGCCCAATGGAGTTCCCCTTGCAAGCACTTATTAGGGAGGCTCTGGTATAATCTAATTAAAATTTGGTTTAATATTCTGTGAAAATGAAAACTGAATCCTCCCTGCTCGAAAGAATGACCGTGCATGTATTAGTCCTCTGTTTTGTTGTTGTTGTTGGCTTATTCAAATATTAACACTGCCTGCACGCTCAAAATGATGGTTTGTGTCCATTAACAGGGCTTAATTCCCAAATTTAATGATGAGTGATACACAGGAATTGGTGAAAGCTGCTTGCTGGATATTTTTTATTATGTTTTTTATGCTAATGTTCCTTCCTGGAGGTAAATAAGAGGAGGGGATGCTGGGCAATATTATTACTGTGAAATTAAAATAAAGTCTCATTATTTGAGGATGGAATTTAGTGGCTGGAGGTTTACTCTTCATTTGCAGCTTCATTCTGAATTCTTCCAACTAATTACCTGCTGATTAGTTGAGGACAGGCGTTGCTCACCTTGGCCTTGAGCATCAGGTTATCTCCTGGGCAGGGTGTTGGGGTGGCTGTATTTGGTGCACGTGAAGAAGGTACTGACCTCCAACAAATAGGTAACAGCAACTTCCCTGCATTTTCTGGTCAGACTTAACTCTTCTTTAGGGAAAAGCTTTTTTGGGAGGAGAAAAAATACAGAATTTAAAGCTGGAATTTATTTATAAAACACCCAAACCTTTTATTCTTGCATTGAAGATGGGAAAATTGCCAGAATGTCAGAAAACCTCCAACTATCTGAATGTTTCCTTCCCTTTCCCCACCTGTCTTTCTGAACTTGATTTTAAACGTGGAAATATCTCTGTTCCTGATCTATTGAAGGTTCCCATCAGTGACCAGCAGAAAGGCTGCTCTGGCGTGCGTCTCCTGTGGGCAGAAGATAACTTTAAAAAGCACAGGTTTTATCTGGAGAGAGCGGGGTGGGAGGCAGGAGCCACGGGGATGGATCACTGGAAACTTTCTCTGCACAGGGAGCGGGATCTGCCAGGAAAGTGTGTCAGGAAAATCCCCTCAGAGCAGATGTGCTTTGGGATTGCAGAGTCTCTGAGTGGCATTGAAGGCACTTTACCAACTCGGGCAGGGCAGCCAAAGCCAGCACACCCCTTCCCAGACCCTGCTCCCTCCTCCTCCTCGGGGGCAGGGCACGAGTGAGGCTGTGCCAGGCTGGAAGGACTGTAACCAGTGCTTTGTTGTGGTGGCAACTCAAGAAACAAGGAGTGTTTGGAAGGAGAGCCTTTGCTCTTGAGAGTTTCAAGGGAAGGTGCTGAAAACCACAGCAAGGCTTGGCAGGGCGAGCGGCCTGGCTGCACCCGGGGTCAGCGTGGGGCTCCACGGGGTTACGGTGTGTCCACCCTCTGTGTGAGAACACAGAACCACCCAGCAAAGAGCCCACAAAGCCTGGGCTCAGGAGGTGCTCATGCCAGTGGGATTTCTGCCATGAAACCCCTGGTTTGCACTGTCCCCCCGAGCCCTCAGGCTGATGCTCTGCCCACAGATGACCACTGAGCCCTTGCACTGACCAGACTGGGGGCGGCTCGTGGGATGAGGTGGGGTCTAGCTGGATGGTGCTGACATCAGCTGGGGGGGATGGATGTTGAAATCATCAAAACAGTCAACAGCTGGTTTCATACGGGTTCTCTCGCTCATGCAGCTGATCAGAGATGATTTTGGCGCTTGCCATGAGCACGCCCAGCCGGAGCAGTGGCCATGCAGGCACCTCTGGGGGGCTGCATTATTTCCCAGTCCTTCTGCACTCTGTGGCACGGGATAAATCACCCATCCTAGGATAGATGGATGGAATGTGGTGTCAGGCGGGTGTCAGCCTCACCAGGCTGAAACCACAATGACATCATGAAGCAGATGAAAACATTAAGTCTTTAAAACCATATGTTCGATGTGTCATATCACAAGAGCTTTATATCCCTGCTGATAACGATCAGCCGTGCGTTATCTCTGCTTTCTCGCCGGTACATTTCTTACAAGCTGATAAACTTTGAGCTGGATGAGAACCAAGTGTGCCACGTTGGTAACGTCTGGAGCGGGGCTGGAATAGCCTGCCCAGGGGCTGATAACAGGGTGATAGCAGGACCCGCTGTTCCAGATGATTCTCAGCACCTCTGCTCCAGGTCTTCTGTCCTGGTGGTGGGCTCCAGGTGCTGCAGTGATCCTGCCAGCCCTGCCCGTGCTCCACAGCCAGGTAGCCACCGTGGCCAGCAGAAATGGATAAATACCAGTGAGCATTGATGTTTCAGGAGTGGGATGCCTTGCTTCACTTGGCATTTTAATCTCTTCCAGCACTAGGCTGGAATAAGCACTTTCTTAGTGTGCGGTGATTTATTTTGTTAAAAACTAAAGCATTATTCATAATTATGCAGTTTTATGAGAGTAGCCATAGCAGTGTTCTTCCTGTGGTTGGCTGTGGGAGCTGGAATAATATTTAAATAAGAGCCCTGGGGAAAGGACACTCTCACATTCGGCGCGGGGCTCAGCCTATTGAACTGGTGTATAATTACCTCTATTCAGCACCACTGCTCCAGTTATCAGCCGGCGTCAGGGGGAAGGCCAGCGCTTCGAAATGACACAGATTGTTAGAGAACATCAAACTTTTTTAATACAGTTAATGATCCTCAGCTATAAATAGCCTGTTCCTGGTGACTGGCACTGAGGGTTTGTGCTGAGCTGCACGGCGCTGTAGTTTGTTGGGTTTTCTTTTCTCCTTCCACAGATACTGTAGATGCTTTACAAACAGGGTAAATAGACCCTTTCTGGGTTGGGAGGTGAAGGTCCTACCCAGCAGGAATTTGCCCGAGGTTGTGTATGAGGTGGGAGTCCAGCAGCTTCATCCCCTGGTCTTTTTGACTCTTGCCCCCCACCATGGACTGGAATGGGGATGGCTCCTCTGGGGCTTCTCACCTCTCCTGTGCCACTGGGTAGTCTTCTGGGAATGGCCAGGCCTCCGTTTCATGGCAAGACAGGCAGCTTTTGTATATGCTGTGCCCCAAAATTTGCTCTGTCCTCTCTCCAGTTAAATATGACTGTAGGTTCATGGAGGAGAGTTTTGAGATGGTGCTCTCGGAGTTTGGTGGCAGCTGCAGTCCAAGAGCTTGAAACAAGAAGGACTTGGTCCAAAGGAGCCCTTGTCCTGGCAGTGCCCCGCTCTGACCCAGTAAATCCCTGAGCAAGTGTAAATCTGCTGAGGGGAATTGTCTGCAGAAGGCCTGGCTGGGGCATTTCTCTGTGCTCAGGCTGCATCACGAGCAGTTCCTACTCCCTGGGAGTGCACAGATCCCTGTAGGTTGCTTTACCCTTTACAAAATGGGATTTGAGCCAGCCAGGAAGTCTGAGAGTGGCACTTAAAAGCTCGGAGTGCCGCAGACACGCTGAGCCGTTCGCTGGAGGCAGTGTGTGAGGCTGAGATGGGGCATCAGGCTGAGCTCAAGAGGGTTTCCAGTCAGCAATGCTGCTGAGTATCTCAGCAAAATAATGCCAAAACCCCCCAAAACCCTGAACTGACTCCTGAACTCCAGCGCAGCGATGGAACAGCCACGTTTCCCGCTGCCCAGAGGCCGCGGTGAGACTCTGCCACAGCTTTGTTCTCCGGAGCCTGCAGGGACCACGGGAAAAGGTCATCGCACAAACAGCGCTCCTCCACGGAGAGCTCTTTGTCTGCTTTGAAAGCGGGGAAGCAAAGGGGATTCTCATGGAATGCCTGCCCCCCACCCCACCCCACGTGTTCCCGCTTCCAGCCCAGGCTCGGGTCAGGAGTCAGCCCTTGCTGGATCTGGGGCTGTGGCTGCTTTTTAGTGCCGTGGGTTTGCTCCCGGCACGGGTGAGGATGGAGCCGGCGGCTGGGGATGAGCACAGGGATGGAGCTGGAGGCCTGGGCACTGTGAGAACACCCCGGGGAGTGCTCAGGGTGTGTAATTAGTTCCCCGTTTCCTCTGCCTGTGACTGCTGCTCCTGGCGCTTTTGTTTTTAAGGATAAAGATTTCAGCGTTTCCCCGAAGGTTTGAACAAAGGTTGAGCGCGGGGGGAAATCCATAAAACAATGTCACCAAAACACGGGGAGGAGAGGGAAGCTTTAATAAAGCTTTGCTGGCCCTGTGCACCTGGGAGTCGGGCTGGGATGGATTCGAACAGGAGAGAGGCGCTGGAGAAGGTCACCTCTGAAGGTGGCAGATGACAGAGCAGTGTGGCCGCGCTTCTGGGGGAGCTTTGGCAGGAACCCATCTGTCCGTAGGTGTTTATTCATCCCATCCTCCGGCATGTGATTCCCTGGCATCCTGGGGCTGGGCAGAGCTGAGGAAGGTGCTTGTGCTTGGGTGGATCAGGGATAGATAGAGGGGAGAAAATTTCAAGGGAACCATTCACAGCAGGGAATGACTCGGCTGTAGCTGTCACAGGAACTCAGAAGACCGTGGTGAGGCACTCAGCGATGACAAATCATGGATTTTGGATGGCTCAGCAGAGAAAGTCCCTCTCTTTTTACCTCATCCATCTGTGCATGGTCTTGAAAAGTGGCTGCAGGGGAAGGGAAGCACCTGCTGTACCCGAGGAGCATTGGGAAGCCTATTTTAGATGTGATACTTTAAAATTTAGATGTCATTATTAGTAAAGGGCTCTGGGTTTTGTGCTTGTCTGAGCCTTGTTTTCCTTCTCCTTTCCCAGCAGATCCCTTTTACAGTGCTGCTCTGCTCTGTGTGGTCCCTATTAAAAGTTTCTTTTCCCAGGGTGATTCTGCTCCTTTGTTGCATCTGGTTCTTGAACACTTTATACTATCAAACAGCAAAACTGCTTTTATTGATGCAGCAAAGAACAATGGGATTTCTCCAACAGTGCTCCCAAAATACACTTGTGGCTTTTTACTTTTTTTTTATTGCTGGCTTCCAACAGTGGAAAAAATGATTAAGATCTGTTAGGTTTACTCTGGTCACTTCAATGGGAGATTGGTAATATCAACAAACGACTCCATAAATGGATTATCTCCTCTGCTCTGGCAGGGCTGAGGCGCTGTGCTGCTGCCCTGCCCGTGCTCCTTGGGCGAGACAGGCAGCTGGGAAAGCAGAAGCATCCTCAATTTACAGGAGGGTTGGGCAGAGCTGCGGGCGCTGGGCTCGTGTCGGGTCCCTGCAGGGTGATGGGGCGGGCTGGACGCACGTGGTCACTGCTCCCGCAGGGACTGGCCCCGAGCCCGGCGCGGCTCCCCCGAGTCACCTCTTCTGTCTGCAGGGAGAGGGAGGGAGGGCAGACAGGGACCCTCTCCTGTGTGTGAGCTGAGCTTCCCAGAATGTCTCTGTGCTGGATTCGGGTTTTCCATGTGAACAGGTGTCAGGATAAGTGTGTCTGCCATATAAAAGAAAAGATTATGCCATGTTAAAAATTTGATATATGCATTTTAATGGCCACTGTCAGCCTTTGCCCCTGGACATATGTAAAATTTGATGACTCCTGACTATCTGGAGCTATTACCGTAGAAGCAAAGCTGTTTGCCCTGTTTCAGGGGAGTAATGTGGAGCTTGGGATGGAAGCTGGGGCCAGGAGAGTCTCTGGTGTTAATGAGGAAACACTGTGCCAGCTACAAGACCATGGATGGAGGTCTGAGCAGCCTGCTCTAGTGGAAGGTGTTCCTCCCCATGGCAGGAGATTGGAATGGGATGAGCTTTAAGGTCCCTCCCAACCCAGCCCATTCTATGATCTGTGTTACCTCACTCAACCTGTAGTCCTGGGCAAAAATCAGACATCAAGCTTACATTTAAAAGGGTGTTTTTCCCCCACCTCCTCTACTTCTGTCAGAGCTTTCCTGGGAACACACCCAAGCAGTTTGAACTTTTTTCTTGTTCTCAGCCTATGCACACAGAGGAAAGCTGGGTCAGCATTTGCAGGGGTGTTTGAGGCTGTATCTCACACCCTCGGTGGTGGTGGGAGCTGCAGAGTGCTGGCCTCTCCGTGGTGGTGGGAGCTGGTTTCCAGGAATAGCTGAACAAATACTCTGCTCTTCACATGTGTATCCAAAGGAACAACTGGTGCGTGCATTCAAAGCATCTGTCCTGGCCAGGCTCTCTCTCTCACAGCAGTCTGCGTTGTTTGCTTAGGCAAATACTGATACGGTGTGTGAGCAGCAGGGATGGAGTCCTGGCCAAGGATATTAATAATGTCCAGGAATGTTGTGTGCTCCCTGAAGTTTTAGCCCAGAGGGGTCATACTGCACAGCTCAAAGGGATTAGCTTAACCTGAGGCTAAGCTGCTCATTTTTGCTGGTATTTCCCTTGACCCTAGTCAATTTTTTCAATTCTTTGAATAGTTTTTTGTTGTTTGGTGCCTGATTTGTTATTCCTTTGCACTGTGATATATGGAGTCAGTAGGGCAATGGAGAGTCCGTGCTCTCCTTCCCAGCCAGGGCTGGCAGTGCCTTGGGAGGCAGCCCAGGGAGGGTAAGATCCATGCAGGCTGCAGAGCTGCAGGGAAGCGTCACTGGGTTTTTGGTGCAGCAGCATTTCACCTGGGTGAGGGATGCAAACCCAGCAGCTAAAGCACAGTGAGGAAAAACATTGTTGAAGGTGGGGGGCTTTCCATGGGGGTGCACCTGTAGAATGTGCCCTCGTGTCCTCATTCACCTGAGCTTTGTGTTGGTGGCTCCCGTGGCGCTTCCCCGCGACGATGCCGGGGCTGCACCAGTCTCACGCTGGCTGTCCTGTTCCTCCCAGTGCAGCACCAGTGGGGAGGGGGTCTGTGCTGGGTCGAGCCTCACGCTGGGTGCTCTGCTGGGGACTGCAGTGACAGCTGCCAGCAGCATCACCAGTGCCACTTTCAGAGCCCGTGGCAGAGCGTGGCCTTTCACCTGCCCATTTATCTCGGCTGGTGCTCGTGTGTTAATGAGAGAACGGCACCTGCACGCTCCCAGCAAAGTGCCCTTCGCTCTGCCTTCCACGCTCTGCAGTTTGCAGGGAGGACTCTGTAACCTCTGCTGGCAGCTGGGGAGCCCAGGGCCGTGTGTGATCTGGTGTTGGGGAAGATGAAACAGGAAAGCCTTGGAAATATGATTGCCTGACAAAAGATTTTGGGAATATGAAAACTACAGGCAACATCGAAATGAAAGCCACTTTTGAAATACCAGGTCTTAGTTACTGAACAACTAGAAAACAATGGTATGGCCAACTGAAGTAATCCCCTCTTGATGGAACAATACCCTCTGCTTGCAAACAGGTCCAAGGGTCAGAGCAGACCCTACTAGCTCAGCAGAAGGGGTCCAAAGAGTAGTTTTTAGAAGTTAAGATGTAACACTCTATGGTAATATAAGAACTCTTATAGGCTGTATGTAAATGCTATAGGATTTGTATCTTGTATTAGATTGGTTAGTGACAATTAGAATATTCAGTACAGAAGATGATTTATTGTATTGTAACCAGGACTTCGGACATTCCTCACTTCCACTTCTATTCTTGCTCTTACTCTTGCTCTTACACTCTCTCTCTCTCACCCGTTTACTCTCTTGCTCTCTTGGGCCTGCTCAGAGCTGAGTCTACCAGCTCTGAGCAGTGCCTCAATACCCACGCCCTTTACAATAAACCGGCTGTGTCCCAAGACCTGCCTATAGAGATCTCTCGTCTCCATCCGTCACCGTCTACGTCCGGCCGTCCCGACTGGACCCCAGAACCCCCGTAACCTACAATCTGGGGTGGCTTTGTCCCCCCCAGCCCTGAGCTGTCTCTGTGCCGCTGCTGCTGCAGGATCCAGGTAGGCAGGAGTCACCTTGAGTGCAGCCGTTCAGCTGCTGGGAACATCTCCCCCTGCAAAGTCAGTTCTGGAGACGCTTCACTTCTCTGGGGGCACCTCTGGCAGCTGCTGCACCCCGGAATCCACGGTGGGGGAGTTAAATTTCAGCAGCACAAACAAGGGGAAGGTTCTGGGCTTGGCAGGTGCTTGGAGAGGAGCAGCAGCAGTAGCAGGTTTTGGCCTCATTCCTCCACCATGGACCTGCCTCCTGCTTCTCCTCCACTTGCTGAAATTGAGCAGAAACTCGTCTTCAAAATCCTTTTTTAGTTTGGAGGGAGTGGTCAGCTCCAGGAACTCGGAGGCTCAGGGGCACTGGCTCACCGGGGTGGGGTGAACTACGACCCTGTCACCAACCAGGGGACACTGATTCACGGTGCCTTTTGGTGGCAGGTGCTCTGTGACAGAGCCTGAAATTGGAGCATGGCTGAGATGGGGCACAAATGGGCCTGGGTGGGGGCAAGCTGGGGGTCTGCCCCTCCCGGCCTCCCCATACAGGGCACCCACAAATGCCCCATTGCGGGTGGGCATCCATCATCCCACCCTATTTGTGACAGAAAAGACAACTTTGGTTGCAGAAGAGACAGCTCTGGGAAGGAATACTTGCACTTTTTTAATAATCTATTTCTATAATTGAAGGATTTCAGATTTCTTTTGTAAGAGCAAGTGCCTGCTTAAACATGGAGACAAATACAACCAATAATATGTACTTGAAATTTAATGCAGGCTAATTCATTTTGGCACAGTCCCAGATATGCTGATTAAATGGCCTGTGAAGTGCTACAATATCTTGATAATGTACATTCCACATTTGATTATATAATCAATTATGTTGCACCTAATAACATTTAAAATTAGTGGAAAAGCTGTGAGCAGATTGTATCAGGTGCAGAGTGGGTCTTGGGCAGCTTTAAAAAAACTTCTACCAGCGTACACTGCGAAGGAGCAGGCGTAGATGGATCTTCAAATACTGTTCTTCAGGAAACCAGAGACTTGATAAAATTTCTGTTAATTTAGTGCCTTGATTTAGAATAAAATAAGGTGTCTGCAGCTCCCCTAGTTTGCTGCTGGCAAAGGGACTAATATTTCCTATCAAGAGGTGACCTTGCACCAGGTGTTTAGAACAGCCCTGGTGATGCTGGCAGTAATTCTGTGGTGGCTTTAGCCCCTGGGCCAGACCCAGAGCTCAGCTCTGCCTGTGGGGGTTTTCCTGCACCCACCAGTGGGAATGAGAGCTCCCCCTCACTGGCTCTCCCCTGCTTGGGGAACCTGAGTGTCCATCGCTGGGGACAGCCAGTTCCTCCATCGCGTGGGACATTTTAACGTGCTGCTGATTTCAGAGGGATTCCCTGCCTGGGTGGCTGGTAGTGATCACTGTGATGGGGAGCCCCGAGCTGGCACCTGGGAGCAGCCAGGATCATTTGGCAAATGATTGTCATTCCTTTTTGGGAAAGTGAGTGCTTTCTGGGTGACTGGCGATGGCAGGTTAGGGGGAACTTGGCCTGAGTTTTATGGCCCTCCAGTAGAAGAGGGTTGATGGGAAACAAATGCGTTATGGCCCCAGACAAGCTGTTGCTCCATTTTTTGTTCTGTTTAAAGCAGCACTATCAACCAGTTGGAATATAGGCTTGGAGTATCGCAGGGAGTAATCTAATTAGTATGAAGTCAATTCACTAGTTCCTTTTGTATCTCGTGATTAAATAAGTGGGAAAATGGCTTGAAAATTAGGTGCTAGAACAACCCAATTACATTTCTGTAGCTTTTTGTATTCAATTTCATAAACAATTTTGCTCTTCGCTGGTTAATCAGTGAATGCCTTTTTCCAGTTTGAAAAGCACTTTTGAAATTATAATGCAATTAAATTGTGTGTGGATGTTCTGGCATAGCGAGCGTGAGGGCTGGGGGCCTGGCAGCCAGCCATGCTCTACCTTGACAGTAATGAGTTCCTGAGCTGGCAGCTTGCTGGTGTCATTCATAATATTGTCCTCGCTGGGATGCTGTGAGAGGCAGCCGGCTCTGCTCCTTCCCAGCCGAGGTGGCCGGGATGTGGTGCGGGATCCTCTCCCCTGGGCGTGGATCCTCGGCAGACCCAGTGCCTCGGCACTGGCAATGGCTCAGTGAGCAGATCAGATGTGCCAACACCCAGTGGAGTTTGTCACAAAGTTGTAAAGCAGCTGCCTGTGCGCTTTGGGCTTTTCCTTTTTTTTCCCTCTTTTTTTTTTTTCTCTTCCTTATATGAGCCTTTGCAAGACTGGAGATTGGCAAGGGATGTGGGGGAATTAAGTGTAGTTTTCCTGGGGGGCATGACAGGGACAAGGAGGAGAACATCTCGGTGTCTTGTTATCAGAGAATTACAGAATGGTTTGGGATGGAAGGAATCTTAAAGCTCATCCAGCGAGAGGTTTTCAGTGCTTGCTTTTTGTGCAGTATTTGTCTTGTGTCCAGCCTGCTCGTGGAGAGTGGGAGCTAAATTCAGCCTCCTGGGGAAGGGTGACCAAGCCTGCATGATCCTGGGATTTATGGCCAAGCAGCATAAGGGGAGAGGCAGAAAGCTGTGTTAAGAGAAAAAGAAATAGTGTTGGAAATAATGACTTGCTTGGCAGGTTTTAACAAGTTCAGTAATGGTATTAGGTGCCCTTGGCTCAAGATAGTAACCTCCTCTTAAATGATCATTACCTGGCTAATAAAGAGCTCAGAGCGGGTCATTACAGCTTAATTTAGACGTAGCATCCTGTTTGGTTTGCACAGCGTGGCCATCTCTCAAGTTGTTGAATCTGTTGCCTGGATATGAGGCTGGGATATGGGATTGCCCAGGTTTTCACATGAGGACCCTCCCCCAGCCCTCCCAGGACACAGGTGTCCCTTCCCACCCTCACCTGGGCAAGAGGAGCTGGTCTCAGCACTGAGTGACCACAGCCAGGCAGGAGGATATGGAGGAGTGGGGGTTCATCCTTGTGCCCCTCAACACTGCCCTGGCCTCTGCTCCCTCCTGTTGAGCCTTTGTGCTTCTCTCACCCCATTAGCAGCAAGTTTCATGTGCAAATAATTACAATAACCAACCCCCACGCATTATTAATATTTTGAAGGCATCTCTTTGATAAGCCCATCTTTTCAGCCAATTTCCTATTTCTCCCGAAAGCAAAGCATCTTTCCTCCCAGTTTTGTGAATCTGTTGTTAAAGGGAAGAAAAGGAAATGGAAAAAAGGATTCCCCCGCCTCCAAACCCTGACACCAGGCTGGGTTCTGCACCGCCTTTGTCAGCCCTGGATGGAATTATGCATCATGAATAAAAACTGCTGTCAACATGCATTGGGTTCGAAACATTAGAGCATATGGTATGTGATTATCTGTATTGTCAAATGCAATAAAGTGAATTTGGATATAATAAAAAATGTAATATTTCAGGAATTTGGTAATAAACTGTGGAAGAATTGACAGGCAGAGAGTATCTGATGCCTGTGGGCAAACAGATAAAGATGGCAGGATGTGGCACTCAGTGGCTGAGGCAGTGCAGCGTCAGGAGCTTGATTTTCTGATGGGAGCCTGACTGGGCTGACTGGCACCCAGGGTGGTGGCCTTTGTCCCTGCCTGGCTGCCAAAATCTGTAGGTCTCACTAATGAATAGACAGAAGCACAAGGTTCCCATTCTGGTCGTAGATGGATTAATTGGATTTTACAAAGATTTGGGGTTTTCTTCTATGATAGCAAAAAGAAACCTGTTAGAGTCTGCCATATTCTCCACCCAGCAGCATTCTCAGCATTTCCATACCTCTGACTCCTTACCCAGCTGGGAAATCTGTACCTGAATAACAGGGAGCAGTGAAAGTCTGTGAGGAGCAGGGTGGGGCTGCTCCCAAATACTGAGGAAAAAGAAAACAGTGGAAGTAATTTTCTCCTGCAGTATCTCACATTCCAGCCTGATGCTTTAATTCCTGACCTGCTGACAAATCTGTGCCTGTTGAGACACGGATGTCCCCAACAGAGAGAAGCTGAGTTAGGAGCAAACTTCGGGGCCTCCTGTGTAGAAAATTCTGATGGAAAAGTGCAGATGTATCACACGTACCCGCAATTTTTCTTAGGTCACCGCTAATGCTTCTAAATGATCTGCGAACGCATTAATCGTTTCTGTTAATTAACAATATGATAAAAGTGGCATTTAGTAAGCTCTGCGTAGTGTGCGTCTAAGTCATTATGTACTTAGCAGTTTGGTTTGATTTCAGAACGTTAATAAAATAAGATTTTAATGAAGATTTGTTGTTATGAAAAATTTATTACCAGGAGTTCAGGTGCTGCTGACACGAGCGTGGTCTGTGATGCACGCGGGGGTCCCTGGGTGCGCCTGCCACTGCCAGGGCTTTGCCTGGGACCCCATCCCGGCCCTGACTGGTGCCCTCTGAACCTGGAAACCTTTGGTCAGAATGGCTCATTTGAGAGGGGGACAAGGCCCTGTACTCTTCATCCTCCCCTCAGGAAAATCCGTGCCCCAAGCCGGTTTGAGTGGATTTTGGCCCGTTCGGAAGGACAGCTGCCACATGGCTGCTCAGCCCGAGGTGCCTTACCCTGTTTCTGAGCAATTGCCACTTTGGAAATGCCACGCAGCCGTGGGAGGACGGAGTGAGGAGCCTGAGCCTTGCAGCTTTCCTGAACAAAAGCAGAGGAGGATCTTGCTGGTGCCCTTTGTCCAGCTGGGCGCTGACCGCCGCGCTCCGGTCTCCCGCCACGCCAGGATGGAAACGCCCGCGCCTCAGAGTGGGGCTGGGCTCAGGCAGTTGTCTGCTGATTTAATTTTAGAATTTACTCTCCTGTCATGGAGAATATACTGACACTTTAAAGAGCTGCCTGTGTCTGCCAGGAGAACCTGTGTTCCATACCCAAGGTGTACATTAACGCCCAGGGGATGTGCGGGCAGGCCACGTCTTGGTGGGTGTCAGTCACAGCAGCAGGGCTGGAGACCACATGCTGTAGTTAAATGAGGATATTTTCCATCCTAGACCACAGGTTTTTACCTCCTCCTTCCCCTTCCATCTCCTGGTGCATCTCTCTCCTGGTCTGGTTATCACGAGGATGAGATGGGATCCTGTTCACCTTGGAGCAGGTGGTTCCTTCAGGTGTGGTCACCGGTCTTCTCCCCAGTAAAACCCCTCCTTGGAGATAAGGAGGTAAAATCTGAGACGTGTGTGTCAGACTATGGCTGTGTTCCCTGAATGTGCAGAGAGTTGCTCCTTTGGAAACCAGAACTTCTCCTTCCGTGTGTTTGCAGTGCAGGAAATTGGAATAATAGGAAATAACAGCTTTTGTTAGCTTTTGTCCTAGACAGTTTTTGGCTCTAACAAGCTGAGTTGCAGTATGAAAACTCAGAGGAAGGGACAAGGAAGTGAGGGGGAAGAAATGGGGATGCAGACCACAGGGAATATTTAAGTGACAATATAAGGAGGTGGCAACATCAGGGCTGAGCTTTCAAGTCCTGGCTCTCGTGTTCTGGGGCTGAGGAATGAATGGCTCTTCCCTGAGACAGGATTAAACCCCCAGGTCCCCATTCCCAGACTCTGGGGGTAAATGACTTGTAGTACCTTTGCAGACAGAAGTTAGAAACATCCGTGGTTCACTGTCTGGGTAATTAAAATGTCCTGTCTCCTCTGCTCGATGCGTTCTGTTCAGCTACAAAGACAAGATTTGGTGACAGTGATCACAGGACTTGGTTTCACATCCCCCTCTCCACCCCCCCCCGCAAGTTTATTATTATTGCTATTATTTCTATAAGGCGGCTTGGCAGGCTGGGAGCTTACTAAGGAACTTTTTCCTCTCTGATTACAAGGGATGTGTGAATAAAGTAGAACGGTATTGATTCACACCAATCTATGCATCGACTGTGTGGGAGCCACTTGCAATTCCCAGCAGCACCGGAAAGCTTTGCAACAGGGAGAAATATGACCAGGCAAGTTGAGAAAATAAATTAAACTAGTGTCAACTTTTCTTGTTTCTTTCCTCATTATTAATGGATGGAATGGGGCTCGTTTATCAAGAAGAGGAAAAATTAATTGACACGGGCTTTAATGTTATTATGCCTGGCTTGTCTGGTCACATTTCTTCATTTTTAATTTTTTTTTTACTTTTGAAAGGCATTTTATTACCTTTCACAGGACCAGCTGCCAAAACTATGGGCATAAACAAGAAAGCAGGTGCATAAATAATACCACAGCAGGACTGGACCTTCCTCTGTTTCAGAGCTTAAGTAACTCAGATCTGAGGCGCGGAGCAGACGCAAGCGAGCGAGTCAGGTCTGGAGCCCTGACACAAAGGGGGAGCACAGCCTGAACTAATATTTCCTCATTACGATGCTGGGAGCTGCAGCGGGTGTCAGGCTGGATATTCCCATCTGTCAGCACAGCCGCTCCTCGGGCGGCTCCCACGCCAGGGCCGGAGGGATCGGGGTCCCCAGGGCTGGGCTCGTCCCAGTACCGGCTGGGTGGGAGGCAGGAGCAGGATGGTTCTCTGGAGCACGCTGTGGGTGTGAGGGGGACTGGTCCTGCACTAACAAGCGACTGGGGGTGATTCTTGCTGGGCAGCAGGAGTGAGGTTTAAGCAGAGCCGTGTTGGTGTGATGGGGGCTGTGTAAATCTCCTCCTTTGTCCTCTCCCTGCTCTTGTCTCCTGCCCTTGTTCTTTGGGATTGCTGTGCAAGACAAAGGAGCCTTGGTGATCCCCTAGTTCCCAGAATATTTTCAGGAGCTCTCTAGTTGCTGTAAGTGCAGGATGAGGCTGTCCCAGCTGCAGAGACCCCGCAGCCTCGCCAACTGTGCGGACACAGCTCGGGCAGAGGCAGCACAGCAGATGAGATTGAGTGACTTGCTCGACATCATCAGGTGACCTTCAGACAGCTTGGGACTTAAAACAGGCTCTAGTTGCAGTGTCTTCACCGACCAGAGCATCTTTCAGGTGGCTGGGGAGCCCCTCAGAGCTGTGCCTGCCTGGTGAGGTGGGCTTGGCTCAGGCACCAGACGGTGATGCAGGTGCTGGTACCTGTGGCATTGCTCTGGATGGGGGCTGAGGCAGGGTCCTGGTCTGCCCATCAGAGCCCTCCAGGGTTAACCCCAGCATTAGCCTGGGTTTAACCTCTGTGGCGTGGGATGCAATCACCTTGTTTCCCTTGTTGTAAGGCGAGCACAGGTTTGAAGGCGAGACCTTTACCTGGGTAAGCTGCTTTCATGTAATTCTGCCAGCCAGTGACGTCCTCGGCGTGTGCAGCCACAGCTGTGACACAGATCACTGTGGAGCTAGACCTGGGGCTGTGGGAATGATGCTGCCAGCCAGGGAAAAGAGATGGATTTCACGGCCATGGTGTCGTCGTCTCAGCTATATTTTACCAAGGCTGACGTAAAAACTCTCAAGTGATGACAAAAGTGTGAAATACAATTGGTTTGAGGGGGAAAAAAACCAAAATACACAACATGGGAGCACTGACATTTGGTATCTTCAGTCTGGCTGCTTAATAGTATTTATGGCTTCTGCCTATTCTTTTATAGTATTTTAATCATTTTATGGTTTCAGTCAGTTTCTCTGAACAACGTTTCTCTTATTTCTGGAATACTGTGGCAGAACGTGCTGAGCTGACTCTGTGGAGCTGCCTGCCCACAGGCCTGGGCAGCTTTGATGGCTGAACAAGGCTTGGGATCAAAGGAGGTTTTTCACAGAATCCCGGAGTCATCTGGGTTGGAAAAGACCTCCAAGATCCTCGAGTTCACCCTGTGCCTGATGCCCAGCTCATCACCAGCCCAGAGCACATCAGATGTCAGGTGTCAGGGCTGGCATCATTTTGGTGCCTGTTGGTGCCCATTAACCAGCAGATGAATGGAGTGGGCTGACTCCTTTTTCAGCAGATGAATGGAGTGGAATAACTCCTTTTTCCCAGCAGATGCCAGAGGAGGGTTTTTCACCTGAAGGTCATGGATACATGTCTCAGCTTCCTTTAGTGCTGGTGCTTGGCTCAGAGCCTCTCGTTTGGGGCATCTGTTTGCCTCTTACTTTATTTTTTTCCCCTCTTCTTTGTCTTTCCTTTTACAGAAAAGATTATTCAAATGAATATTCAGTTTTATTCATTTGAATAAAAAACCCAACCGTTTGACTCTGTTAAATGCTTATCTCTTAAATAGAGCTTGTTAGCTTCCAATAATAGCTTCATTCAGAAGGATGCAGTATAATTTCATTTTAAAACGTGTGCTCCTTGACAACCAGAATCCTATTTCTGTCACCGTTTTCAACAGCCGCCTTTGTTTTGGGTTAATCTTTTCCATACACTTTCCGAGAACCATTTTTTTGTTGACTCTTAGTACCTCTCAGAAGAAATAATTGTCTATTTAGTCCAGGAAGGTTTCTGAGAGTTTTGGTAATTTAAAAATCAGCGTGTATTCATTATGGGAACTAATAAGAACATGTGTGCGGGGGGATCTTTGTGTGGGTGCAGTTATTAAAAGTCGGAATTTGATATCCAAAAAGTGAAACAAGAAAAGAATCTTAGAATGGTTTGGGTTGGAAGGAACCATAAAGCTCATCCTGTTCCACCCCCTGCCATGGGCAGAGACACCTTCCACTGTCCCAGGCTGCTCCAAGCCCCAATGTCCAGCCTGGCCTTGGGCACTGCCAGGGATCCAGGGGCAGCCACAGCTTCTCTGGGCACCCTGTGCCAGGGCCTCCCCACCCTCACAGGGAGGAATTTAAGTGCCTGTGTGCCTGCAGATGGAAATCCTCTGGTTGCTCCCACTGAGTTTGAGGTGTTGGGCATCACAGAAATCGCCTCTGGTTTTCCTCTCCTGGCCAGTCTGACCGAGTGCCACAGATCTTTCAGAAACCTGCAAATGCCTGCTGACACCTACAGATTGTTATTTCATTGTTATAAAGTCTGGAAATGCAGGAAGCTGAGTGGCCATCTGATTTAATCAGACAAATAATTTCTTGATAAACCTGCGCTTAAGCCATATGGAGTGGGATGAGAATGGGAAATTTGTTTCCGAGTCCAGACGTGTAATGACTGCAGCGGCTTCCTCGAGGTGTTTGGCATATTAGGGCTAATCTCCTAAATTCCCTCTCCCCTCCATCCTGGCACCAAGACCTGACACAAGTTGAAAGAGAAATCCTCAACTGCAGCACTCGCTAATGAGTTGCTAATGATGAAGATGTTGCTGGTGCTCAAACAATTAATGACTTGTAGCCCCAGCCCGGGCATCTCATTGCGCTGGGCCGGGTCGCCACGCTTTGCTCCCAGCTCTGGGATTCCTGGGATGCCAGATTCAGGCAGTTAACCACAAAAATTTTAGGTTTAACTGCAGGTCTGTTTAAGGTAGATTTAAATGGAGTAATTTAGAAGGCAAATGAAAGACTCGAGTTATGTAAAAAATTTCAGGCTACTGCCTGCTCTAAGTGCAAAGCAGAGCAGTGTTGTGAGCCTGGTGTGCTGTAGGATGATGGGTTACACCTTGGAGGAGGGCTAGAAACCATTCCTGGTGGGTTTTCTCCCGGTAAGAGGGTCTGAAGTGGGATGGGAGCATTCCCCATGGCTACAGGTACTGTGCACTCCCAAAAGAGCTGTCTGGGAACTGCTCGGACCTCACCTGGCAATGCACTTTCCTCTTCAGCCGGAGGCAAGGCTGTACCAGGGCTGTCCCTGCTCCAGCCTCGTGCAGTTTCACTGGTGTAGAGTCCAGCAGTTTCCAGTTTGGGGGATGGAGTTCATCCTGTTACTAGATTCTTAAGATTTCATTAGCATAATTGGTGTCGATGTTGACTCATTGAGCCTTCTCCAACACATGAGATTGGGGTTTTTTCATTAGCCTGAGGTTTTTCTGTTAAGGCAGGAGCAGGGAACGCGGTGTGTAGCTGTGGTGGGCTGCCAGATTCCTTTAGTGCAGCCCCAGCAGAGCAGACTCAGTGTACAGCTACAGGCAGGCAGCAGGCATCAAACAGCCTAAACCAGCCCAAATCCTCGGCTCTTTGAAGCAGCAGTGGAGAAGAGAGGAACGATTAGATCAGAGGCCTTAAACGTAATGGGTTCCTGGAGGCCTCAGGATGTCCTGATGAGGTATTAGAGGAAGTAATTCAGGAAGAAAGGGACAAATAACCACCTCCGGAGCGGGGCTGACCTGGCACGCGGCAGCGGGGAGAGCACACGGAAACACAAAGTGCTGCCCTGTGTTTGGGAAGCATTGGGGTTTTTCTCCTTGCCAGGGGTAAATGAGGAATCATTTTCTGTCTTCCTGGATTTTTATGGTTTTTGGGTCGTGTAATGAGTCAGCTCTAATGGAGAAGTCTCGTGGAATTAAACAAGAGATGAAATCAATATGGTTCCATAGAAATATAATTGGGTTTTGTAGAGATTGCTCTTAAAAACCTATAAGGTGTAAAAGAAAATACGGCCTTATTGTAGTTTCTGAGCCATCATGTAACTGGGGTGTAACTATCCATTAAATTCTGCAGGATGGATCAAAAAATCCATAAGGAGGTTTTAATTCTCCATTAAATCCTATGGAAGAGCTGGAACAGAACCGTATTAATTTTCCCTGAGACAATGCTTCTTCCCTCCATTAGGCTGCAATAAGCTCAGGAGCAGCTCCATAGGCAGCAGGTGTAGTCACACGTGCACGTTGTTATGGAAGTTTTCCAAAGTCCCAATGGCTAAATAATGCTTTATTAAAATGAAATTGTTACACTTAACTAATGTTTTCCTTCCCCCTCCCCTTTTTGTATCTTTATTAAATAGGATTTGGCTTCGTAACTTTTGAAAATGAAGACGTGGTGGAAAAAGTCTGTGAAATTCATTTCCACGAAATCAATAATAAAATGGTGAGTGTTGGTGCTCCGCGGCGCAGCGGTGGCAGCGAGCTCTGACCCCGTGTCACAGATGTGTGCCGTGCCCAGGGGTGGGGGGACACCCCTCTGGGAGGGTGCTGGGCACACCCCGTGTCTGCTGGAAGGGTGGTGGGGACGGGGTGCTGAGCCTGGACCATGGCTGGCCCAGCCCCTGCTCTGTCCCCCGCGGCCACAGGCTCAGGCAGCTGCCCCACAGCAGCTTGTGGTGTATGAAGCCAAAGGGCTTGAGGAGGGTGTGAGTTCAGCTCCTCGAGCAGCCCCGGGGAAGCCATTCTCCTCCTCCTCCTCCTGCCCTGCTCCCAGTCAGAGCCCTGATGTTTCGGGTTTGGGAGGGCAGTGCCGTGGGGTGGCTCTTACACCCCACCACGCTCCCAGAAACTCTGCTCCGGCCCAGCTCCCGGTCTGATCCTGCTCTGCCGTGGCTGCTGCCTGCTGGCCCCTGTCCCTGTGGCTCTCTGCCATGGAGCCACAATCGCTCCCACCCAGGCCCAGCCCAGGAGCCAAGCCCGGGTGAAGTTCCTCCTCAGTGACAGGCAGGTCCCAGGTTGTGGGTTGCCCTGAGCCAGATGAAAAGGGGCGTATGTATTTCAATTGCTGCAGTAACTTTGATATTTTCAGCTAAAATACTCTTTTTCCCTTTGTCAAAACATCCTTTGCTTCTCAAATGTGTATTCAGATATGCATTGTATATTGGTCTGATACGTGTTCACAGACTTTAAATTCAATAATAGAGCTTTTAGTGTGGATAAGATCAAAGCAATCTCCTTGGCATATGCTGGAGGCCTGATTCAATATTTGACTTGCTAATTTTTCCCAGGGCACTGAAATAATATTCCTCATATTGTTCCTCCCTGCAATATGCATCTGAAATAAAAGTGGGGGTCCCCTTGGCCGAATGTGGGGTGGCAGGGCTGGGGCAGTGCTCCTGCTCCTGCGGGAATTCTCTTGCTCCGCTTCAGATGAATGCTGTGGACTTTGCCCTGTCCCATTGCCCCCCAGCCCCTCCTGCACCGGGGTCTCCTGCCTGTCCCCACAGTGCCTCACCTGAGTGCCTGTGGGGTGGGGGAGGCTCATTCCCTTTATGTAGTTACTAAATGCTGTTAGTCTGCCTTAAAACAAGAGCACAGAACAAACCCCAACCACCCCCACACGACAGACCCAGCGACAGATTAGAAACACTTGGGATGTAAATTTAGGGATTGGCAGGTGGGAGGGAAGAGCTCCCCTCCAGGATTTTCCTATCCACAGCAGGAGGGCACACTCCATAGGTTTAGTTATTCCCCACAACAGGCTTTTCTCTGGAGCAAGGCTCAGGATTGTGCTGGGGGGAGCTGGATGGAGCAGCAGGTGCTGGTGTGCCTCAGGCTGGGCACCCCCTGGGAGGGGAGGAATGGGAAAGAGCTGTTGGGAGGATTCCTTCCCAGGTGAAAGGCTGCACAGGAGGGTAACAGGGAGCGTGGAGGATGGGACAGGGTGAAAGCACTCAAGGAACATCACAGAGAGCAAGAGAAGCAGTTTTGGGTGTTGGTGTTTGTTGTTGGGTAATTAAAATATCCCCTTCCCACTCCTGTGCCCGCTCAGTGCCCCCTCCAGGTGCCACCATCTCTGGGTGTTCTCTTCTTGTCACTCCTTCAGCACTGATTTTGAAAGCAGCCCACGAGCGAGGGGATGAGACATGATCCTGTCTTGGGACTGAGTCATCGCCTTGCTGGTGTGTCTGCAGCTGAATCCCAGCCCCTGCGGGGGGAGCTGCGTGTGACGGGGAGCTGGGAGTGACACACAGCTGGCCTGGGGTGGCACACAGCTGGCTGGGGGCACTGTTGGGGTCATGTCATACTTGGATCGTGTCCCTCTCTGTCCCTGAGCCGTGGAGGGGACGGGCTCTCGCAGCCCCAGCCCAAGGCTATGGGGTTTGCAGTGGCTCCGTGAGCTGTGGCTGGGACGCCCTGTCCTCATTCCCATCCCTACCCAGTTCCCTGTGCCCATCCCAGGTTGCTCAGCTGGGATATCCGCAGCTCGGTGGGCTCGGGCTCACCCTGGGCTCGCTGCTCCTCGTCTCCTGAACGCTGTCATTTCCCCAGGCACGGGGGCAAGCAAAGGGCAGCGGGGTGGCTGCTCCCCAGCCTATTTCCAGCTCCAGCCTCCCTGGCAGGCTATTTTTAGCTCATCCATTCAGCTTAGAATGTCAAATGTAATATTAAACGAGCAGTGGGACAGTGAAAAGAAAATGCCAGCGAGGTATTTAATAAATGGAAGTTGGAATTTACGTGGGAGGCCAAAGATGCTCCAAACATTGCAGGGGGACAATAAACCCAAACGAGCTGTCCTCGGATTATTGTTCCTTTGACAGGAGCAGGCTGCTTTGCAGAGAGACACCTGTTTTTCTAAGGAAAAGTAAAAGCTGGAAAAGAAACATGATGGGAGTAATTATTTTCCCTTAGATCCCACTGTGGCGGACTCAGTTCTCATCCTGGGTACAGTGCTGGCGAGGGAGATGATGAGCTGAGCCTGGAGTCAAGGTCTGATGCCAGGCTCTGGAGCAACTGACAGAAATGTTGGGCTGTTCTAGAACAGGCCGTGACACTGCCCAGCACCTGTGGCTCTTCCTCCTTCTTGGGGTGGGATTTTGCAGGTTTTGTAGGCCTTGGACACTTCCAGGGATCCAGGGGCAGCCACAGCTTCTCTGGGCAGCCTGTGCCAGGGCCTGCTCCAGATCCTTTAGTTCTAAGCCCCAGTCATTGATCAATAATCTGGTAGATCAACAGAACCATGACTCAGTGCATTTTTTAAAATAAGCTTAAAACTTCTCTGCTGCTGCGTGGTGTAGCTCGCCCATGGTGTGAGTGACACGTTGTCCCCAAGGTGATCAGAGCCCACCAGGCTGTGAATCACACGTTGCTGGCACGACAAAGTCCCCTTGTCTTTGGGTGGCTCAATGGGGGTTTGTGCATTGTGGATATTGCTCATTCTGCTTTCCTCAAAATAGCCCTGGTTTCCCTGGAAAGCTGTTAACCAGAGGTTTGTGAGACATCCCGGGCTGAGAGCTGACAGCCTGTTTTGTTGTGCTGGGTATAAGAGGCTTTTCACTCCCCAGCTCAGCCCTCCTGGGTTCCCGTGGCTGAGACTGCTCCGCTTGACCCAGGAGTACCCCAGTGTAAGGTTAATTCTCCAAACTAGACTAAACAAAAATAGTGAATTTTAGTTTCCCTGCCTTTTTTTTCTTTTTTTTTTTTTTTTGCCTTAGAGTTAAACCTTTCTTTGTTGGGCTGCTGAAAGTGCAGCACATCCTTGTACGGGGAGGTGGAAAAAATCTGGAAATTATTAAGATGCCCAGAAATGCTGAACTGAAAGTTTCAGTGAGGTCCAGATGTGTGTACAAAGACCCTTATCGGGCAGCTCTCGAGGGCAATTCAGTATGGAGCTCAGCCCTGACTCACATCCATATACATTCCCTCTTGGAGAAGCCTCACTGCGTGTCCTGTCACATGTGTGACATCCCTGCTGCCTCCAGGGTTTTCCCCTTGCAGTAACTGTGGCTGTGGAGTGGTTGTGGCCATTTCCATCCCATTCCCCATAAGAACAGGGCTGGATTCTGGCAGAAGAGTAGCCAGGCCCCTTTTCTTCCCGCTTTTGCTGTTGATGAAGAGGCACCATCCAAGCCCCCCGTGGATCCACTGTTGTGGTGCTTCACTCCTGTTCTGACATTGTCCCTGTTTGCTGATGGGATGGTGCATGGGCAGCCTCCCAGAGCACCTCGTGGTCTGACACTGCAGCCTGGGGAGTGTGACAGTCCCCTCGGGATGAGCTGGTAGGGCTGGGGTCAGTCAGTCCCTTTCCCAGACAGCAGAGCAGGGCCACGCCCCCAGTCCTGTATCCCACATGTCATCTTTCCCTTGGGGAGAGAGACTGTCTGGATAATAGAGAATCTTCTTGCCCTCTGTATGGGGTATATTTGTTTACAGAGGCTTAGGAATTATTCTTCTTTCCTACTGGTGACTTTTTCTTCCCCTTTAATCCTGCTTAAAACCCCTCTACAGCTCGCTGCCATTGCCTTTGTATCTCTGTGTGCTGTGGAAATCAGAAGCAGTGCCAGGCTCACAGAGAGCAGCGGTGGGCTGGGTTGTGGTTGCAAAAGCTAATTACCAGGTTATTGTTTCTAACGGTGCTAATCCAAACTTCATTTCCCTGTTAATTGTCCATCCATCCAGGCTGGATGGGTTTTATCATCCTGACTGTGCAGCGCCAGTGGCCGTGAGGTGTAAACCAATGCTGTCGTGGCACTGGGAGCAGTGGCCCTCCCAAGAGATGTGGTTGTGAAATGAAGTGACATGACACACTCCTGGTGCTCCCCCCATCATTTGACTGGAGGAGTCATCTTGGCAAACTCCTGTTAAATGACGCTCTGGTTGAAAATCAGAAGAACAAAGTTAGAGGCACGAAGCTCAAACCTATGGATTCAGCCCTCAGCCCAGCGATGCGTCCCCACAGCCCCTGCAGTGCTGGGCTGCACCACTGCATGTCACCCTCTTGCTCAGAGCGTGGACTGAGCCGTGGAGCCACATAGGAATGGGTTGGGATGACTCCAGTTAGCTCCAAACCAGCTGACTGGTGCAGCTGTAGCACCAGGGCCAAGGGGAGCGCAGGGGCCGTCTGCTGGGGGCGTGAGATGGCAGTGCCCGAGCAAGAAACCATGGAGAAGTGCTGTATTTCTCCTTTTCCCTGGGAGGAAGAGGGTGGCTGGGGATCCCACTGGCAGCAGGGCTGAGTTGCTGTCTCACAGGGCATTGGTGGAATCGCCACGTGGTTCCAGTGGTGTTGAGCAACTTCCAAAGGCAGCAGGAGTAACTGAAAGTGAAAGAATGCAGATCCTTTATTAGTAGGGTTTACAGAAATTTTCTGCTGGGTAGAAATATTGATTCTTTATTCCTGTTTTAAAAGGAGCTTTTTGTAATGATCACTGGGAGTCGTTTTCTGTTATCGATTGCCATGGAGCCATGCTGGAGCCCTCTCTCCATTCATCCCCCAAGTGCCGTTTCCCTTTCAGGAACAAGGAACTTCTTAAATCAGCACTTCTGTCATCTTTGGGGGATTGCAGTGGGTGGTTAAAGAGACACACACGTTTGCTCTTTTAAATCTGGTTACGCTATTCTGGAAGTTCACCTTTGAGCGGGAGGAGGTGTGGGGAGGCAGACGCTAAAAATAAACCTCCCCCCCTTAAGTAGATCAGTTCTGCATTTGACATTTACATGGAATTCATTTGCATCTCATTTGTACATGTTTCTGCTCAATAGGTAGAATGTAAGAAAGCACAACCTAAAGAAGTGATGTTTCCACCAGGGACGAGAGGAAGGGCACGTGGATTGCCGTATACCATGGACGCTTTTATGCTAGGGATGGGAATGTTGGGTAAGTGCTGCAGCCACCACTCTGGAGCCTGTGTTGCCTCCCTGATTTCCAAACCCTTAAGCCACAGGGGTGAGCAAATCCCTGCACCTGTGTGGGTGCCAGGCTGAAACTTTAGCAGGGGTGGAGTGAAGAAAATAATCCTGTCTGTGGTAAATGATTAACTCCTCCCCCCTGCCTGGAATATAAAAAATTTGCATTTAAATGGATGTTTTAAATAGCCTGTTTTACTCTTACTCGCAAAAATAGAATGATGAAAGATGCAGTGTGTTCATTCTGACTAAAAATGATCTCTCCCCTTTTTTAGAGGAATTGAGTCACACATTATTCCCCTTCTTTTAAAGGTAGCTTTGACAGTTCAGCATAGATAATTGAAAATCTTGCTGGTTCTTAAATGGCATGGATGGAGGAAGCGGGGGGATGCGTAACAGGACAGGTCGCAACAATAATTACAAGTTTCAAGGAGATGGAATGGTATTTTAGTCCTGAGTATTGTGTCCAGAAAATACTAATTAAATGGGATAAATGATATTTAATGGCAAATTCCTATTTGTGCACGAGGTCTATTTAGTTATAATTGGTTCTCATTTGTTTCTGCCTAGATAGTTCTTTCTAAATAATGTGACAACCCCTGATACTCTGTCCTCGGCCAAAACGCTGCTAATCCATTGCCAATACTTTTTTGTAAAACACCATATATTTTAAACTTTCTGCTCCCTTTGTGTCCCTGGGCTTTGCCTCAGTTGTCACCTCCTGTGTCCATGAAGCATGTGGGAATGGGAGGGCAATCTGGAGGTGTCCCCAGGCAGCAGTGAGCCTTTCCCAGGCCAGTGTCCCCCTTTGGGATGCTTTGACTTTCCTGTCCTGGGTTTAGATGATCACAGAAACTGAGCACAAAGCCCAGCCTTGGAATCTGGGTTGCCCTGAGCTCTGCTGAGCAGATTCAGGGGCTGGCTGAAATGCTGGAGGACCCCAGAGCCCGTGGGGTGGGCATCAAGTCAGAGCACTCTGTTCCTGCAAGGATCAGGCTGTTATGCTGAGGTGTCTGACACCAGACACTGCTTGATTTGATCGGAAAAACTTCCTGCCATGTTTGCTTTATCTCTGAATTAATAGTACTTCTGTTCGTGTGGCTGGAGCGATCCATTCTGGGATGTGTAATCGGGTTATTGCAGCTGATCATCTGTTTCACTGTCCCCACGCTCCACTGCCACCCAGCCCCATAGTGTTTGGAAATCACTTTTTATGCCTAAAATATTTATCTTGCTCTAGTCAGTCTGTGATTTCGTTACCTTTGTGTTCCCCGGGTGCCTGAGCTAATGTACTTGATTTCTGCCATTTTCTCTTCCTTTTCCACCTGTGCTGCCTGAGGTCAGGGTGGTGGAGGTGGAGTGTGGAGGTCTGTGTGCCACCGTGCTGGCTGCAGGGGGAGAGAGTCCAGGTCACCCTGGGAAGCCAAGAAAATCCACAGCAGCATCATCCTTCACCATATGGCCTCAGCCTTTTTCCTTGCAGCTGAGCACAAAGTGAGTGGAGCTGGATCCACCCCAGTGTCCTGAAGGGAAAGTTCAGCCCCCGGATGCAGTGTGAGTCCGTTCCCACCGGGGCTGTTTCTCTGGAAAAGGATCATCTCAAGCTGTGAGAGTTAAGGAAAGAAGCCCTCAGTGAGTGGAACTGCACAGAGGAAGAGACGGGGCACGTGTTGGACCTGTTGGTCCTGCTGCACTGGGGGGCTGGGTCACCCTGACCAGTGCGGCTCCGGCCGATCCCACACTGCTCTCCCTGCATTTCAGATCGGGGGAACTTGCTGAGCTCTAGTGATTGATGCATGTTGAAGGCCAGATGCTTCATTGTCCACTCGAGCTGCTTTTTCATCTTCCAAGTTCCTGCTTGCTACAGTGGCACTGTGTTAAATAATTAAGTGCTGAACAAGGAAATTGCAGCACAGGAGAGCAGAGCTGCTGGATGGCCATCAGAAACCCCCGGTTTCAAAGGCTTCAGGGCCCATCCCTGCAGGAAGAGGGGCATAATTAACCCATCAAATGATCAGACACAGAGTTCCATCACTGCCGAGTGTTCCATGGGGTCTCACGAGGCTGGGTCAGGTCTACCCTGTTCCTTCTGTTCCATGCGCAACTGGGCTGAACCAGAGCAACTGGGGCTGCTCTGGAAGGATTTTTATACCTGTTTCCAGAGGCCCTTGCTCAAGGTCACCTTCTCCAGCTGCTGTTGATGGGCAGAGGAGGGAATCGGAGGAACGAACGCACAAGACAACCCAAAGGAAGGAGCGGGGAGCGACTCCCTCCAAAGCTATTAAGGAAGTTGGTCTTTTTCATTAATCACAGCCTCCCCAAGGAGCCTGCAGCAGCCGGGGTCTAAAGGCGCGCAGGCAGCCGCTTCTGTGATGATTTGGTTGATTGGAGCAAAATTAAAGTGTTCTTCTGAAAGGATTTTTTGACTGGGAGAGTCAAGAAAGGCTGAACCTTGTGCCAGGACAGCTGCTGGGCTGTCTGGGGTTCAGGCTGCTGGTGGGACACACTGGTCTCAGGGAGAGGAGGAGCACTAATGAGCCCCTCTGCATAAAGAGTGGAGCAGATTCAGTTCCATTGATCTCCCTGTCAGCCCAGCCAGCAGGAAGAGCTGCTCCCCAGCCCCGTGGATGCTCATGAACAGGTCTCGTGTGCCCCCTTGCACGTGTCTGGCTGAGTGGAGCAGTTTGGTGACCAAGAAACTCACCCTGTGCCTGGAGCCTCACGCTGGCTCCTGGCCTTGGTGCACGGGTCAGGAGCCCGGTCACCCAAGGGCACGTGGGTGTCCCAGCATTGTCCCACGGCTTTTTGCCCTCTGTTCAGGTCTGTGCCTGAAAACTTGAAGAGAGGAAAGAAGAGAGCAACGGAGGAGCAACATTAGGAGATGATCTCCCCTCCCATCTGAAGCTGCTCTCTGTGTCTGGGACCGCAGCCACAGCGGTGACACCTGGCTCTGGAGGTGACCCTGAGCTGGGCCCCACAGCACTCATTTCTCCTGGTGATGGGCATCTTCCTGGTGTTTAATGTTAAAATTTGGCTCCTTTTAGCTTGCAAACCCGTCCAGAGGTGGGAGCGCTCAGTCCCCAAGCTCACACCCGCAGAGTGCGGGAGCGATGTGTGGTGGAACATGGATTTCGGAAGGTCTCTGGCAGGGCTCTGTGTTCCTGCACACGCTCAGCCTAGGTAGGCTGAGCTCATGCATAAAAGAAGCTTGTGCCCTTCAAAGAAAGTCATTCCTTTTTCCACCAGACACTGTTCAATGGAGTAGCAGCTGCAACTCAGAGCAACACTTGGAGACAACAACTTCCATGCATTTTCTGGAGCATTTGAATTAATTTTGCAGGGGTCCCCTGTCTCCTTTGTGCTCAGTGTTCCCACATATTGACCATGAGTTTTGTCTACCCCATCACCAAATTTTAAAATGAAAAGACACTTCCATAGCCTGGACAGGAGCTGGGTGGAAGCAGTGGTGTGAAAGTGGTTTGGTTGCTGGTTTGAGTTCTGCTTCCGTGAACAGGAGAGTCTTGCTCTAAAGGAGGTGATGCAGTCAAAACTTGGATTTTTGGTCTAGCAACAGGGGATAATTCAAGGGATTGATCATTGCTAGTAAACCAACTGCTGGGTGCCCAGTGCAGGATGAGGATGGCACCTAATGGGAGTGTTGGATAGGTCAGCATGGCCATCATTTGGCCTGATGAAGGATCCACGTGGGTGTGGCGTTAAGCACCATTGATATTCAGCCAGGCAACGTCCCCCGAGGATCAGGCTTCAAGTCGTTTGAGCAGAGCTGGGCACTGCAGCAGTAAATGAAGAGGAAAATTGAAGTAATGTTGTATTATAAATTTATGATTTCATCTGCCTGACTTCGAGAGTGCTGGCGGTGCCAGCAGAGCCCCCGGGCAGCTTGGCTGGTGCCGTGGCCATCAGGCACAGCCAGGTTTGGCCAGGGACAGGAGGGCTGCAGCAGGCATGCCCTGGGGCCAGAGGCAGGGCCATTTCAAGGCAGGCAGCAGAAGAGGTGGTATCCAAACCACTGTGGGCAGCTGCCATCCCCCCACTGTGCCAATCCAGCTGGGGCCACAGGTACCACACCTGCAGAGCTCAGGTGCTGCCCAGCATGTCAGTCCCTGTGCCCTGACAGTTGTGAGCCGACAGATCTGCTTCAGAATTGCCTGAATCAGAATAAACTGAATTCTTCCTCTTGGCAAGGAGAGAGGGGCTGCGGTTGGACGCCGCAGAGCGATTTTTCAGTGGTGTTAATGGCACTATGTACTTAGCAAACAATCCATTTATCAATAGTGTTGTTAAAAAAAAAAGGAAAGGAAAAAAAGGTTTGTAAAGCTTAACTCTGAAAGATCTGATTTAATGACAGAGGTGATTAATTTCTAAGGGAATCCAGCTGTTGAGCTGTGAAAGGAGGGCTAAAGCAGTGTGTACATATCACTGAGCGCCACGTGCTGTCCGGGCGTCATAGGGCTGCCTTTGCCTGGCACTGCTTAATCCCATAATCAGAATTCATCCAAGCATTTTTATCTTCCAGTTTTAGATTATGATTAATAGTGCGCTGTACGTATATATAAATCTGATCGGAAATGGAGGGACTTGCTGCAGCAGGAAAAGAGCTGGCTGATGGATGGGTGTATTAAAGGATAAATAAAAGCAGGGATAGGAGCCCCCCAGAAGAGCCATTCGGCTGCTGAGCATGTGCCCGGGCTCCAGCCCAGCTGCTGCCAAGATTTCCACTGACTTCAGACAGCGGGAGAAAACTTTTCCTGATGGTTTCTTGGTCTGGAGAGGCCTGGGGTGACTCTGAGGCTCAGTGGGGACATTCTGCGGCATTTAGTGCACTGGAATTGCACGGGGTGGTGCCTGTTTTTAAGAAAACTGAGCGAGGAAAGGTTGAGAATCAATGCGAGGTTAGAATTTTAGGAAACCCTCTGAGTGTACAGGACACCTCGGGACATTGGCCATGTGGGTCAGAGCAAATAGCCACTGTGGGACCAGAGAGAATGGCTGTGCTCTGTAAGGGTGGGGAGGTTAAAACACGGGGTGTCACAGTGTGCGACCCCGTGGCTGCTGCCAGCCCACGCATGGCCAGGGACCAGTGGGACATCCAGCACATGCAGACAAGAGAGTGAGGCCCCCTGCCCAGCCTGGCTGGTCCTGGCACACAGGCACCGTGTGGCACAGGGAGACTTCACCCGAGGCTGGTACCAGTGCCCATCAGCACCCTCGCTCCGGGCCCTGCTCCCTCATATTCCAGCTGCTTGTTCCAGCCAGCAGAGTTGCCACTCTGTGCCTTCACTGAGGTGGTTTTATTCACAGAATGCTCTCAAGTGGGTTTTTCTCCTCATAACCCTCCCAAAGCAGCCCGAGGTCGGCTGCGCCGCTGCTCTGCCTCAGAAAGGGCCTTCGGAAGCACCTCACACAGCTTCCTTTTACTTTCCTGAAAAATTAAAAGCTCTTTGACTCCCTGGCTCGTCGCTGCTGTTGCCTCCAACTCTTTGATGTGTTAACTGTTGTCCTTCACACTCCCGGGATAAAGAATTACTACTACCTTAATCTCCAACTGTCAATAGCTCTGAAGCAAAGTACATTCATTGTAAGCTCTCCAAATGTCAGAGCAAACCCGTGTTATGTGTTTAGCCTTAGCATTTGGCATTTACTCTTCCAGCTAACAAGTATGCACAGTCCTTGGGCTCCAGACACCAAAGTGCATGTTAATTACCAGAGTGACAGGGCTCCTGCTCGGAGCTGGGCCAGCGCCGGCAGCTCGAGATGTTTCTATCCAGGATAATGATGAAACCTCTCTGCAGTTTGGCATGAGCAGAATAAATCTGATTTTTTAATACCTTCTGTAAAATTAGGTCTCACCCATTCTCCCTGTCACTGTGCATTGTATTAAAAAACAAAAAAAAAAAACCCCTTCAGAAAAACCCTTCATTAATCCTCAAACTTCTCTCTCTTGTTGTTGTTTTTTTTTTTTTTTTACATTTCTGTGATCAAGGTTACCCGAATTTTGTTGCAACATATGGCCGAGGATATCCTGGATTTGCCCCAAGTTACAGTTATCAGTTCCCAGGTACGTACATTTCATTTGCAGATTTGCTTTATTTCCCCTCTTTCCTTCTTTTTTTTGGGGTTTTTTCTTGTTTGTTTGTTTTTTGTTTTTTTCCTTTTTTTTTAAGTCCGTAGCTGCAAGCTGAGACAGGCAGGTCTGCAGGGAGCACCTCACACAACAGCAATTTTTTTTTTTTTTTTTTTTTTTTTACTATTTTAAAATAGACATTTATAGCGACATACTTTCAATACATTTTTCCTAATGTATAAATTGGTACTGGTTATTTGAAAACAAAACTTCTTAAATTAAAACATAAAAGCAAGAGAGATCACTGAAGAGCTGTTACCCTCCCTTTGATGGGTTTTTCCTTTCATAGATATTGTAGAGCTACACACAGACACGCACACGCACACAGGGACCCGCACACACCTTCCCGTGCTGGCCTGTGGTAAGTGAACGTTCACTTTTGGAGTGCGGAGTCCGACCTCGCCGTGTTCCGTGCCGGGCTCGGGGGCTCCTCCCCAGGAGCAGCGAGCAGCCGTGGGGTGATGCTGTGCTTTGGCGTTGGTTCGCTTCCCCCTGCCCTCGGCGGAGCTGCCGCGCTGGGCCGGGACTGGGGCGCTCGGCGGGCTCGGGGGTGAACGGATCGTAGAACCACAGAATAGGATGGTTTGGGCTGGAAGGGGCCTTCAAAGGTCCAACCCCCTGCAGTGAGCAGGGGTGCCTTCCACTAGATCAGGTTGCTGAGAGCCCCGTCCAACCTGACCTTGAACATTTCCGGGGATGGGGCATCCAACAAAGCCCATCCAAAGCCTTTGCCCTTTCCAGCGTGTTCCGCAGTGGGACTGGCATCACACAGGACAGGGAGTTTTCTTTCATTCCGGGTTTTTCCCAAGCAGCTGGAACAAGCCAAGCAGCACTGCTGTGTTTGTGGCTGAAGCCCCACCTGGCCACCATGGTTAGGAGACTCCTGAATTCCTGAGCAGCCTTGTCACAAGGGTCACGCACTCCTCAGGGCTCACAGCACAGGGGTGGGAGCTTGGGGTAACGGGGACACCCAGTGAACCCCCCTGCAGTGAGCAGGGAGGGGCAGGAGGAAAACCAGCACCTCACAGGAAGGTTCTCTAGGATGGGTGAGGATGTGAACAGACGCTTAGCTCCACCTGCAGCGCACTGGGGCAAATGTGGAGCCTTGTGTTCAGTCCTAGGTCATTAGGATGACACTCTGCTTTGGGAAAATACGGATTGTTGTCACCTGTAGCATGCACAGTGTCCTTGTGATGGGGTTATTGTGCAGCTGGTTTTTGCAGGATCAATAACACCGAGGGGAACAGCACTGTGAGGGTTTGTGTATTTGAAGTCACAAATGCCAGGGCTCTACCGAAAGCTGAGCCACCTCTTCCCACCAGTGCTACATCTTCCCACCTGGACCAGGCCAAGTCTGAAACAACTGGGGCGTCAGGCAGACAGCAGAGCTGCCAGGGTGACACGGTGCTGGTGGGGACAAGGCAGCTGCCCCAGGTCCAGGTGACACCACCTCTGGTTCTGCTGGAACCAGTGGGAGAGTGTGGTCTGGCAGGATTGCAGCCAGGAGCTGGAGGTGAGGAGGAGGCTTCAGCAAGTGTTTGTGTGTTGTCTCACACTCTGACTCCTCACGATTCTGTGTGCCAGCTGATTGTATGAAGGCACTGAAGAAGAGACACCTTTGATAGGTTTAATGATGGAAATCAGCAGAGCTTAGATGAGTTTAATTATAAACATGTCGAAAGTGAATGTGTCTGCTTGCTGACAGAAAAGGCACCCTTTGACTTGACCCCTTCTTAGATGTATTTTTATTAAGGGCCTATTTTTATCAAAGCAGGACTTCCAGTTACTGCCTGGTTATTTTCAGTCTCCTGCAGAGCTTGAATATGGAAAAAGAATCCATGTGGAAAGCTGTGGGCCATGGTGGGGCCCAGGGGAGCCAGGAAGCACCAGGAGATGCTCAGGGTCCTGTCTCACCTTGTTGAGTTCCCCTGCCCCAAAGCTCTGCCCCTGCTCTCCTCCTGCTCGGATCAATTATTCCTTAGCAGCAATCAGAACCTTTCCAGAGTTGTTGGGAGTTTCTCAGGTGATTTGGGGGTCTGATCTCCAGAATCACAACCCGGCGGAGCGTGCGGGGTGGGGAGCGTCCTGGCCGGAGGCGTGGTGTGAGGAATGGTCCAGTAGCAGGATGGGGTGCCCCCCTCGCTGGAGCAGGTGTTTGGGGCAGGGAGCCCAGGGCCACAGAGCACAGCTCAGTGCCAGGGAGCCTTTCCAGGAGTAGGGCAGGACTCAAGGACAGGGATGTGCCAGCCCTTCCTTTCGTGCATTTTGGCACTTGCAGAAGTTCAGTGGGGCCTGTGGTAGGGCTTGGAGTGTGAGACAGGCACTTGCAAACTGGTGGAAGGGAATCTGAAATGTGCTTTTTTAGTAAGTTGTCAGGTTTAAAGTCTCAGTGTCATGATTTGGAGGGAGAAGTACTCGGCTGTTTCTGCAGGAGCATCCCGGGTCTGAGAGCTTCCTCTGCCTCCCTCCCTGAAGGCGCTGGTGGTGCAGCCTCAGTACAGACACACAGAGGATGTTCAGTCACGCTCTGGGCTGCTCTCAGGAGCTCTGGCAGCGTTTGTCACAGCCCAGTCGTGTCCTGCACCTGCCCATGCTCCATCCACCGGCTGGGCGGGGTGGCCGGGCCGGGGTCACCCCACAGGGCTGTCACAGGCACTGTCCCTGTGCAGGTTGTGCTGCCCAGTTACTATTTCAGTAAATTAAAGCCAGAAAAAGGAATTCCCTTCTGACTGAACTGTCCTGACGGTATTTCCTGTTTTCCAAGTGAAACGAGGTACAAATGCCATGAGGCACCTGTTTGCATTCCCATTCCCGTGTCCGTGTCAGAGCTGTGGGCAGGGTCCCCTCACGGGCTGTCCCATGTCCTCTCCCACATCCTCTCCCACATCTCCACCATTTCCTATGGCATGGGACAGCCCCTGGCTCCAGGGGCAAGACACGCAACCCTTTGGCGACTGCTCTATCTTCTCCCATCCCGTGATTCCTCCCAGCCCTTCCTCATGCAGTACATTGCCTCTTTTTTTTTATTTTAATTGCAATCACTCCCTTTCTGTGTCTCTTCTTTTTTTATTTTTTTTTTAATTTCTGGGACTTATCTTTTCAGTTTAATCTATTAATTTCTGTTCTTATTTCACTTTGCAGACTATTTGCCGATTTCACAAGACATAATTTTTATCAACTAGTTCTTAAAGATGCATAACAAATTAATCGGGGTTTACTACAGTGCTAATGAGAGAGAGACAGAGAAAGCCTGGGTGGTCCATGTTTAATATCAATGTCCACTGAAAAATTGCTGCTCTTACTGGCTGGTTTGATTGACTGGACTTTTTATTTTATTTTTATTTTTTTAAAGGCTCCATATCCTCACTGCTTTGAGTTTGCTTTTTATTTTTTTTTCTTATTTTTTTTCCTCTGCTTTGTTATGAGTTTTTAATGCCCACTTGGAATGTAACTCACAAGGATGGGGTCAGGGGCGTTCCGAAGGCATGACTTCTCACAAACTTTTTAGAAATCATTTTATCAACAAAGTAAGAAGGATGATTGGGTTGATTTGGTCTCACAAACAGCCCCAAAGAGAGTGATTGGCGCTTTTTAACGTGGTGACGTCCAGCAGTAGCACAAATCCCATCCAGGGTGGAGCGAGACGGGCGTCTCCTGTCCCTGGGCCCTTGGCAGCGCAGGGCTGAGTTACCCCAGCTGTGTGACCCTGTGGTGTCACAGGCCCACATGTGTCCCCTTCCTTCCCTTCCCTCTGGCCTGGGGGCTCTTTGGGAGCTGCCACCATCACACCAGGGCCGTGGCAAGATGCCACCAAGAGAGGGGCTCAGGCAGCTGCTGCCCCCCACAGCAATTCCTGCCCTGCTCCCAGAGCCAGTGGGGCTTGGAGCAGCCTGGGACAGTGGAAGGTGCCCATGGCAGGGGTGGAACTGGATGAGCTTTAAGGTCCCTTCCAACCCAAACCATTCTGGGTTTCTCTGATTCTTTGATCCCAACTCTGACCGGCGATGGTCCTGTACACTGCCTGCAGCTGCTTCTCCTTCCAAACTTTGCTTGCAAATCATGGGCAAATTTCCTAAATTCTGGCCAAGCTTTCCCTGCTTAAGCTGCATCGCGCCTCTTCATCTCCACCCAAATCGCAGGAGAGCTGCAAACCTCCATCCATTGGCTTTAACAAGACCAGATTCTGGACTTTCGGGTAGAAAACACACATTCTGTTTAAATTCTGCCGTTCTTGAAGTGTTTCTACCCACTTGATGATAAGTTTGTGAGAAGTATGTTGCATGCTTACAGTAGAACTGTAATGCATTTTAATGTTTGTTAATCCACTTGTTTAAAATGTCGGTGTCAAAGGCTCTACAATCCACGGCTGTGCTGTTCATTTCATTAAAGATGCTTGATGTAATACTTGGGTAGTTTTCTTTTGACTTCTCTGCAGGCAATAGCTTTTTTTAATCTGTATGGCTTCTTATTATTTTGTTTGGGTTTTTTTGCTATGAATTGCTTTGCTTTTGTGAACTTGTCTTAGTGTGCATGATTTGCAAACATTTCAGCTATTGTGAATTTTCTCATTTTTTGTAAATAGTCCATCTGTGCTTTTCTTTTTTTTTCTTTTTTTTTTCTTTTTTATGACTTTTTTCCTGTAAGTAACTGAGGTAGAAAATAATAATAAATTGTTTACAACGGATTTGCTGTGTTGCTGCTCTCTTAGCTTGCAGTTTTAATATTTTGGTTTGGATGCCCCAAATAACCAGTACCAATGACAGTTGAATAAAAGAATAAAACAACCATCACTCAGAGCGTGTGACCCGCTGTTTGAAGAACCTGCAGAGGAACAGTTACATACGAGGTGTGTTTACAGCAAAAATTACACCCAAAAAAAGACAAAATGCTCTCGTAACTGGGGGGAGAGGAAATTGCAGCATCCCCACTGGTCCTCCAGCACTGTGGCAGGATGTTCCTGCACTGTCTTTATCCCAGCTATATTTTCTCCCATCATCACCTGAGTGTTTGGGGGTTGTCGAAGTTCCATAGAAGCCTTCAGGTCAGAAATTTAAATTATTTATTTTAATTAAGGGTTTGTTTGCTTGTATGTTTGTTAAAGCTTATTAAAACTTTTGTATATGGTGAGAGGTGAGAAAAACAAATATTTTCATAAACTTTGCAGAGCTCAGGGAAATATATTTGCTTATTAATACTGGTGCTGCAAAGGCCATGAGCTCAGCCTTGGGTCATGCTCCTGCAGTGCCTGGGGCAGTGGAAATGCAACACAAGATGGTTCAAAGTCTCAGACTGGTGGGGTTTGTTTGTTACTATGAGAGCATTTAAACCAACCTTCTGTTGAGCTTAATTCAGTTTCTCTCCTGATGCCAGTCCCACAGTGTTCACTCATCAGTGCTGGGCAGGGAGGTATCCTGTGTAAAGTTACGTGTGGTGCTCACCTAGGAGGTAATAACTAGAAAATAGGTGTTTTCCAGGTTAGGAAAAGGAACTGGTGCGAAAGACAAGGGGAATTACTATGTCATGCTTAAGGCTTCTTTGTCATAGTGTCTTGACAGGAGGAGAGGGAAGGAGATTCCCGTGTCTGGGGTTTAGGACACCCCAAAGCAAATTCTGTTGCTCAGGTTCCCCCTTGATTAATAACCTCGAAGGGGGGTGCAGTGGGGATGGGAGGAAAAGGGTGTGGTTGCAGCATCCCAAAAAGCCAACCATTCCCTCTGTCCCTTGTGCATTGGTGTGAAACACCCAGCCCTGGGGCGTGTGGTGCTTTATCGACCCCAAGCCACATTTCCCTGTATTCGAGCACCCAACTTCCTACTCTGCTGAGGTAAAGTGATTCTAAAGTGCTGCCTACACATGGCTTCTGTACCCACAGGGAGAGATGAAGTCTGTATTAATAGGGGTCAGCTCTGTAAAACACTCTTCGAGCACTGTTACACAGGTGTAGGGCTTGTAGAACATTTACTAATGGGAGCAAAGTTTGTCTGGTCGTGATACTGGAATGATCAAACGTAACACTCAGAAAAGGAGAACCTGGTGGCAGCTGCAAAATAGAAGGAGGAAATGTGAAACCTGTTTTAAATTGTTCAGTTAGTTAAGCCTTGTAACAGCAAGAGATGTGGAACGAAGCTGGAGATGTTTCTGACTCCTTTGTCTAACCCTCTCTTAACTGCTTAAATCTGCTCTGCTCTCCCCTGTGCTGCATGCCTTGTTTTCACCTAAACACATCACTGCATCTGCATGGCATCACTGGTTTACAGAGTGCATTTGGAATCTGTTGGAACCACCTGAGTTACCCCTTCCCACCTCTCCGTTTCAGCCTCCATTCCTGAGAACAGGCTATAGACTGGACCTGGTTTAAAATTAAGGTTTTGGGTGTTCTTTTGCTGACGAGGGATCGTTCCCATTACAGGCGCATCCCTGGAGGGAGGAGCAGCTGGAACTGTAGACAGCAAACTGAGAAATTAATATAGCAGAGCCCATAAATCTCCACTCAGAAGGTTCTCCTTCAAGTTCTGCTTAGATGATTGTATTTTGATGCAGGAAAAAATGGTCTCTAGAGCTGTTCTCTGAGTCTGAGCAGAACTGAAGCACCTTTGCCTCTTAGGCACAGTTTTTCTGAGAAAAGCTGCAGTTTTTTGATGTTGCAGAGAATTGTGTAAAAGGCCTTTCTCACCTTCTATTTCCCCCTACCCCTTAAAGTAATCCTGTTACGAGATTTAATGTGAGATTTTCCAGAGAGAAGCTGTTGGTCTGTATTGATGGTCCAGTGCCCAGCACTGTCAATGGCAGCAGAGTGTGGCCGGTGAAAATGGAGCCTGTCCCCCTTTTCCTGCCCCATCCCCTCAGTGTGAGGCTGCTCTGGAGGTTTCCCTGAATACCATGTCTGGCTGAGGCCCAAAACTGCCCAGGTCCTTCATAAGATTTTTCTCCACTTACAACTTGAATAACTGAGAAATAAGAACATCTTGAACATTGAACACTGATCGTCCTGTTCTCGGCTGCTCACTGATCTGTGCCTGCAGTTTGAGGCTTTAAAACTTGAGGTTCATTGCTCTGAAAATGAGTGATCCTGAAGGGGCAGAGAGGAGAGAAAAGGAAGAGACCTCCAAACCTGCTGGTGTCTGTAGAGCTCTTTGTGTTTTGGGGTGATGCTGCAGCTCCAGAATGATGGTTTCAGCTTTGAACAGGCCACAGCTGCAGTGACCGGGAGGGTTAATGAGAGCAATTACTCACAAAAGTAAAGAGGCGTAACACAAACACCCGTGTGTGGAGGAAAACATGGATAACCCTGCAGAAGGAGGAACACAGTCTGGTAATGCACATCCTGCTGTAAGGAATTCTCCGTGTCCGAGCCAGCCAGAGCATGACAGCTCCCTTGCGTTCCTGCCTTGTGCCTCAGTAGAGACAATTTTTGACTAAAGCTGTTAAAAATTGAAGCTGAGGTTACAAAGAACTTGACAAGATTGGTCTCCTTATAGCACAAAAACATTCAAATGTGAATGTTTTAGTAGTCGGGTTTCCAGCTGGCCATTGAGGAGCTTCCGCATCCTGCCTTGTCCAGGTGCAGTGATCGTAGTTGCTGCAGCAATGCCTTGAAGATTTCTGGGCTCAGCATCCCAATCCTCCCCTCCGACCTCTTTCATAGTATGGGTTATGGAATGCCCAGTGAGGCACGGGGAAAGTCCCTGTCTGCCAGCGATGGCTGTGCTGGTTGAGCTGCACATGAGTGGTGAAGAGTTCCCCACCCTCTGATAACCTTGTCCTGTGATTTACTGCCTTCTCTTTTATGAAGTTGCCTCTTTGTGTTGAATTTTTCCAGCTTCAGCCTCCAGACACGAGTTCTTTTTATGCCTTTGTTCATCATTAAGGACCTGTCTTTAAATAATACTTACCCAGATAGTTTAGATCATTCATAAAAATTGAGACAAGCAGCTTAACCAAATAGCTCATTTTCTTTACCATCAGAGCAGCAGAAATGAGGCTTGAAGCAAATCAGTGCCACGTTGCTGAACTCCAAATAGGTGCCTTAATGTGGTTCCATCTAACCTGCCCTTGTTCATCCAGCAGCAGGGGACTGAAATGCAGAAATTCAGAGCTGTTGTGCTGCGAGGCAGCGTGGGGCCAGTGAGCACCTGGGTATTCCTGCCCCTGCAGCCATCATTTCCTTTATACTTAACTTGTTGATTAAAAATCTGTGGTAAATGTTTGGCTTTGGCCTTTAAAATAAGTTGTAGCAAGTCCAAAGGAGGCCACCAAGATGATGAGAGGGATGGAGCACCTCTCCTACAAGGAAGGGCTGAGAGAATTGGAATTGTTCATCCTGGAGAAGACTTCAGGGGAGCCTACAGGAAAGATGGAGAGAGACTGTTTACAAGAGCCTGGAGAGACAGGACAAGGAGGAATGGCTTCAAAGTGCCTCAGGGCAGGGTTAGATGGGATACTGGGAAGAAATTCTTACCTGTGAGGGTGGCAAGGACCTCGCAAAGGTTGCCCAGAGAAGCTGTGGCTGCCCCATCCCTGGAAGTGTCCAAGGCTGGGTTGGTGTAGTGGAGCAACCTGGGATAGTGGAAGGTGTCCCTGCCCATGGCAGGGGGTGGAATGAGATGGTTTTTAAGGTCCCTTTAACCCAAACCATTCTGTGACTCTCGTTCTATGAAATTCTTTTATGGAAGCAATCAATTCGTGTTAAACAGAACCATTTGCTTTTAGGAAATGGTGTGGTTGAGATTCTCTTTCATCCATTCACTTGATTCTCTCATAATTCTCTGGGTTTCACCAGTTGCTAATTAGGGACGTTACCAGTTACATACTGGGCCTGAGTGTTGGATGGTGGGGGTTTCCATAGGGCACATTTGAGAAGTGGAGCCCTGAAGCTGCTGTAGGGTAGGAGCAGGTTTTAAGTAGAGTAAATAACCTAAATCAGCTGCCAGCTTTTGCTTCTTGGCTTGTGGTTTTTTGAATAAATAGGGTTTTTTTAGAACAAACTGTTTGCCTTTGAGAAGTTTCCCAGTTTTCAGTATAGTGAAATAACTGCAAAAGGGTTATTGCACTTGAAATGCCCCAGAATGATAATTTGGAGACAGACAAGGCTTTGTCTCGCTGATGCATAAAGTAATTACTGGGCAGAAATGCACCATTCTCATCCTAAAACCCACGGCCTGAGAGTCCCAACAGCTGAAAAATGGGTCATTTACTGTATATAAAGTGGAAGTACCAAATTTTAAATTAACTATATTTGGGATTTATTGTTCTGTTGGAATTCCACAATGGGAATATTTGCTCATCATAACATCCATCTGCAAACAGACATTGGGGGGCATGGGACAGACCTTGCACGTGTGGCTGGGCCCTGGATGATGCAGAGGCTGTGGGATGAGGGTCCGTGATGCATGGTGGGTTCTGGCTGAAATTCCCTAATTTGCTGAAATAGATTTTAACAAGGTTGATGTAACACAGTGGAAAAAGACAAAGGGAAGCACTTAAGGGGCTGTTGCAACAGAGGACTCGGAGCAGGCTTGTAGATGCTGAAAGTGTTACCAGAATTGATCAAAACCGTAGGGAAGTACTGCCCTGTTTCCCTGGAGATCTGCCCTGCTGTGCTGGGTCCTGTTCATCAGCTGTGGTGTGGATGGCACTATCCCACCTCCTCACAGACAAACCAGGGTCACTAGTGGGAAACACAGGACATTCCAAGCAGGGCTTGTTGCTGCCCCACATTCCTGTGGACTTTGAGAAAGCTTTCATAGAGTCTGCAATCAAATCCCGAGGAGTTAATTGCTACTAAACCGTGGTAATGAGTTGTGAATGATTTGGTAGAATCCCGATCTTTGATGAGTTCTAGGGAACATTTGATTTCTGTGGGTGTTATGTTCTTCTCTAAATATTCAGCACTGAGTTGTTCTTTTAAAGCTTGGAGTAGTAGCAGGTTTTGTTCTTTCTTATTTGTGTTTCCTTATAGAAAGGGTGGGGGAGTGTGAGACAGAGAGCCTGGAAGATGAAGGTTTTAAACATAAAGGGATTGTTTTGGGATGGAGCTTTCCCTTGTGTGTGCTCACCATTAAAGACGACATTTTTGCCCGGTAAATTGGACCCACGCCTGCCTGCCTTCAAAAAAAACCTACCAGGCTCTTCTGCTTCATGGTTTTGAGTCTCTGATACTTTTGAAATGAAGCCTAAAGATCCTCCAAAGAGGATAACACTGCCTAATGGAAAGAATAATGCAAGCGAGAACCCATCTGAAATGACAGCTGTGAGCCTGGCGCAGATTTTCGGGCTGATCAAAGCTGCTGGGAACGCCGCTTGAAAAGGGGGGATCAGCTCCTGGGAACGCCGCTTGAAAAGGGGGGATCAGCTCTGGGAACGCCGCTGGAAAAGGGGGGATCAGCTCCTGGGAACGCCTCTGGAAAAGGGGGGATCAGCTCTGGGAACGCCGCTGGAAAAGGGGGGATCAGCTCTGGGAACGCCGCTGGAAAAGGGGGGATCAGCTCCCTGGCTCCTCTCCCTGCTCAGCCTGCACATGAATTCATATTCCAGCCTTTGCACTTCATTCCTGGGAGATGAAGTGACCCTCCTGGAAGGCCGGGGTTCAGGTCAGCTTGCTGGGGAGCACCAGGGGTGTAAGAGGTGAAGTGTTGGGGTGTGAAGGAGCTCTGAGCTCGATCCCCTCAGCACAAGGACCCCCAAACACCCTGCACAGACCAGTCTGCAGCTCACGTGTGAGCACTGCAAACACCCCGTGAACACAGCCCAAAGGGGTTGCTTCTTAGTTGCAGTTTCCTGATGGCTTTTATTTAATTCTCCATGCCTGTTCTATGATTTTGGCTATTTTCTGAAGTCAGGTGGTGATTCGAGCATCTTGGCTTCCATTTTCTTATTTTAAATCCCTTTGCTCATTGCTGAGGTCTGAACATGCGACCTCAGGTGCCCAAGTGCTTTGGCCATTAAACAGAGGAAATCCTTTGCATGATATTTTTTTATGTAAGAATTAATTTCATGATCTTTGTGCCCTTTTTTTGGGTTGATTCTTATTGTCTGACTGGTTGTAGAGGATAGGGTTGTGTGTGCTTTGGGGATGCAAGGTATTTGGGGTCTTCAAAGGCTGATCAGAGCAAGACTGAAGGAGTCAGTGACTTCTCTTAGAGCCGGAGCTGCAGGAAGAGGGTCCTGGCATCAGGAAGGGGGACAAATGGTTCTTGTGTTATTCCCTTGTGGTTGCCTTGTAGCCAGACCCAGGCTGGAGGGCAGGAGAACTCAGTGATTTAAGAAGAAATGATCCCACCAGAGCAGGAGATGGAGCAGGGCAGAGACCTGGTGAGCCCCTGGAGCCCATGTGAAGCCTGGCCCTGCTCAAGCAGCGTCGCGCTCGCCAGATTTGTTCACAAAGCCCCTGGAAAATCTGCTAAATCCTGTGTTCCCACTTCAATACCCAGAGCAAGACAGCAGGGCTGTGTGCTCCAGCCCAAACCTGCTGCTCCAGGGCTGTGCCATCCTGGGATCCCCCTTCTCCCAAACTCACCTGTGCATTGGAGAGACACCAGCCACGGACTAAATGTGGGACCTCAGGGCAAAGAATTTAACACGGATCTGTCCATCTTCCCTTGCTGCTTCACTATTTAAAGTGAAACTATTGATGCAGGAAGCAGGAAAATTTATCTGTGAAAAATTGCACTTGGAACAGGGGTTTTGGCTCATTCCGAGCAATGAGAGAGCATGAAATTGCTGTGAATCCTCAGGGCTTTCCTGGACAGTGTGTGAGCCCAGTGCAAAACGTTTATTGTAAAATACCTTCTAATTGCAGTGCCTGAAGTGGGCACTGCTGGCCTTTGGAATGGCTCTGGGAGCTTGTTTCCTCTGGGCAGCTGGGAGCAGCGGGCACACAAAGCACGGGGATCTTTTGTGCTTAAACAAACACCAGGAATGAATTGATCTCTCCCTCCGCTCTTTTGATTTTCCAGGTGACTTCAGAGGGCTCGGAGAGAGTGGGGCTGATGCAGGCCATGCTCCTGCTTGTCCAGGGTGGGATCCAGAGATGCTGCCATCAATGCTTCCATTGGTTTCAAGGCACTCTTGTCCAGGCACCCATTTGTGGCACCCAGTTACCTCCAAGCTGCTTCTTAAAAATGAATTGGGAGCCTGAGAGCCCCTTAGCAGCAGGTGCAGGGATTAAAGGGCCTGCTGGCACCCTACAGCAGCAGTCTCCAAAGCCACTGCCATCTCCTGGAGATGCCTGCACTTCCCAGGCATTGCTGAGGGGAAACAGTGGCACTGGACCATTGTTATCACGCTGCTGGCTACAAGTTCTCCTTGTCCCCTGCTCCAGCTCTCGGAGGCGTTCCCGGTGCCCTGTGCTGGGAGCCCCATCAGGCAGAGTGGGATGGTGTCAGATGCCCATCACTGCTGAGGGGGTCAGGAGCAGAGAGCCACAGAGGTACCACAGAGATGCTGGCACAGTGGTGGGAGGTCACACAGCATTAGTGGCTCGACAGCAGTGACAGGGGAGCTGTTCCCAGCTGAGCGAGCCGATGGACGGGGGGCCTGGCAAAGAGCATTTTAGCAGGGGATCGATGGCTTTCAGTAGGTCGGATTGATTTGGGGATCCTTCAGTGATGGAGCCATCCTGTGAGTGTATCAGTGAGCAGGGCTTTGCCAATGTTAATAATCAATCCCTGTTTCCATCTCCCGCTCCTGGAGCCTGTGCTGCGGCTGCTCCGCCTGCGGCCCCTGCGGCGTTCCCGCACAGAGCGCGAGCAGCGATCACACTTGAGCTGTTTGGAGTGCCATGTCGCAGGGATGCTTTTATCTCAGAATTGGGATAAAAGCTTCCTTCGGGGGCGGAGGGATTAATTTTTCACACATCTGTCCACTGGAATGCAATAACGGAGCCTTTGTTTGGGCTCTTACCATGGAGCGCCTTCTCCACCCTTGTTATTTCACTCTTCTTTTGCATGGCAAAACTTTTTGTCCTGCATTTCAAATAGATCCTGAGCGTCCCGGGCAGCTGAACAAGAGAAACAAACTTTCCAGCCCTGTTTTTTGTGCTGTTCTCAGGGGATGCTTGGTGATTTGAAGGGTATTTGATTGGTTTTGGCAGAGGCATTTTATTCCATGGAAAGTCCACAGCTCCTCCGATCCCGTATGGATGGTTTAGAGAGCCCCTGGAGCCTCCAAATGAGAGATCTGCGGGTGGCCAGCTGGTCGTGGAGGTGCCATGGGAACGCTGAGGACACTGCTCTTGGACCGGGTGCCGTGGTGGGCAGGGAGCAGAGCGGGAGGGACGGGGGCTGGTGCCAGCTCTGCTCCTGCCTGAGCCGCAGGGGGAGGGCTCGGAGCTTGGCCCAGCCGTGGCTCTGCATGAAAATGAAGCCCCAAAGCCTCAGCCCTTGTCCTGCAGATGCTTTCCTTGCTCTTTGGAGGTTGATTTGACTCTTAACACTAAAGTCTTCTCACTCCAGCCCTAGTCACATGTCGGGGGACCCACCCAGGGTTGATGGCTCCGTCACCAGCAAGAGGGAATTTAACGCTCGGGTTTAACTCTGGTTACAGCAGCCCCCAGTCTGGATGTGCTTCCCCCCCATCCCACTCCACAGAGCCTGTAGTAGTTACCAGCAGACAGGTTCACCAGGAGGACCAGGGCTGGCTTTGCAGTGCTGGGCTCTGTGCACAGGGAGCGCCAGCCTGGGGATCCTCTGCATACATTTCACCTGTGCTATTTTTTTTTTCCCCCAACAGCCCTATTACCATATTTAAATGCAAGTATGTCTTTTTTTGATTGATGTTTTAAGTAGCTTCAAGTCACTCTAGCCTAGTTCTCTGCTCCTTGCCCTGGTAGCTGAGCTGTAGCTGCGCCATAGTGCTGCAGGTAGTGGGCTGTAGCGTGCTGGGCTCGCACTCTCGCTCTCAGGCTCACTCTTCTCTTTCTCAGTGCCTCAGTTGTTCTCCTGTGGTTCTTCAGCCTTGCAAAGCAGCTGTGATCATGGTCCTGGTGCCCGCTCAAGGGCCAGGTTCCGTCGTGGTGCCCACCCCAGGCTTGTCCTGTTGGGTGGCAGGAGCAGTCAGAGCTCCCAGAGACCAGGAACCTCCCTGGAGTTGTTGACTTTGGGGTTTGGGGTTCTTGCTGATTGCCTGGACTTTGCCATTGCCCTCTTAAAATACGCATATTGAAAGTCAGAGTCTCTGGCAGATCTTCTGAATATTAATTAAGTAAAGACATTAAATCTGCAATCTTGCTGGCAGCATTCCATTCCTCTGCAAAGGCTCGGTTCCCTGGAGCAGGGGGGATGTCACAGAGCTCCTTGATCTGCGGCTGGTTTGCTTTCAAGAGCTTTTTCCTTTCTTTCTTTCTTTCTTTTTTAAACCACATTCCATTGAATTTTTTCTGCTTGATCCCAGCAAATTCGTGATCTTGACATGAGGACCTCCTCATATTTTCCATTACTGCTTTGTCTATAGACCAGCACATTATTATCACTTGCAAATAAGCCCAGAAGAGAATTCCCGGGTCGTTGGCGGAGCGGGCTGACCCCGTTCCTGCGGGAGTGTGGAGACACAAGCCAAGTGCTACAGGCTCTGCCTCCAGCCTGTCCTCCTTGGCTCCACGGCGTGCCATGGCCCGGAGCTCCATTCCTCCTGTGCCAAGGGGATTTGTGCTGGCAGGGACCACTGGCCGCGGGCAGCTGGCAAGGGCTCGGTTCGTCCCAAACACAGTGGCCGCTGGTGGCACGGAGAGCCAGGATGGCGAGCTCCGGAACCCTTTGCCCCGCAGAGACTCGCGGTACCCGCTGGCTTCTGTCTTTACCCTTCTCCTTTTCTCCACGGCCAGGTTTTCCGGCAGCGGCTTATGGACCAGTAGCAGCGGCAGCCGTGGCAGCAGCAAGAGGATCAGGTAGGGGGGCCCGTGGAAGAGCAAACCCTGAGAGTGCAGGGTCAGGTAAAAGCTCTGTCGGTATTCTGTGTGGCTGCAGCTCTCCATCATTTCTCTGATTTTCCTCACACTTATCCTGGGGACCTGAAAACAAATAATCAAAAAAAAAAAAAAAAAAAAAAAAAAAAAAAAAATTAGAGAAAAAATAAGTAATCAATCCAAACCCAAACTACAAGCAGAGGCCATGGGGGCTGGAGCACCTGCAGGAGATTGGCGTGAGAACTGCCAAAACCAGGGTAGATACTCCAATTTGTTTCTTTCTTTATTCCTTTATTGTGTTGGTTTCTTTATTTGTTTGGTTTAAATTCGAGGCTCTGAAAGACACCCCGAAAAAGATTAATTTGTGGTTTTGGAAAAAAAGTTTTGGTTGCTCACAGGAAGCTGGGGTTGGGTTGAGGCAGTGGCAGCAGCTCTGGGTGCTCCTGCGCGTGCCCAGAGCCACTGTCACCTCCTCCACCATGGCCAGCACGGGGCAGCCCCATGGTGAGGGACTGTGTCCCTTGGGATGGCATCACTCGTGCCCTCAGCACCAGCACATGGCTGACAGTTCACCATCCCTGCCTGCTCCAACCCCGCTGCTTCCATGGGGAACGACAAAGCTTTTCTTCTGTTCTTCTGAAAACTTCTCCTTTTTTTTTTCCCCTTAAGGGAAATAAATAAATAAATCATTGCCAATTGCCGTTACTGCCTTAGGTTTAAATTTTGCTGAACATGTGAATCAGCACTTTGCTCGGGTGAGAGAGTTCAGAGCAGCCCTCAGTGAGCCATGGGCTCGGCAGCCGCCCCGGCTCCCAACGCAGGCCGGGACGGAGCTGCTGCCGGGACGGAGCCGCTGCCAGCCCCGTGTCCTCCGTCCCGGCGTCTCCTCAGAGGACACGGGGCTGGCAGCACCTCCCAGCTCACTCATGGCCGAGCTGGGGGCTCTCGGTGGCTTTTCCGGCAGTGCCGGTGGGTTATTGAGCTCTCCCCGAAAAGCCCTGACTGCGTGAGGGAGTAGGAGGTGGGCGCAGGCCCAGGTGTGTCTCGAGCGAGAGCCTGATGCCATGGAGGCCAAAGAAAGACACCAGGAGAACTCCGTTCCATGCAAACTGGCACTGCTTGCAGGCTACAAAGGACTCTCTGTACCAGTTCCATCCTGTGGCATGTAGAGAGCGCCTAAGGGGTGACTTGCCAGCCTGGTTGTGGGGATCCCCCAACTCCCGGCTTCTCCTACTGCCCCGGCACGGAGGGGGAAAAACAAACCCAAAGAGGAAAAAAAAAAACCCAAACAAAACCCAAGATTGCTTTTGCATATGCTTCCAGGAAAACAGACCTCATTGTTTCTGCCTCTTCCTCATGTTTTGCCCTTCAGGTTTTGTTTTACGTGCAAACAGACCTGGTGAGTTGCCCCTTAGCAAGGCACAGAGGGTTTGGCTGGATTAACGTTGCTTCCCTGATTATTATTATTTTTTTTTTTTTTTTTTAATCGGAGTGCTTTTGGTGCCCATTACAACTGAACTGAGCATTGATCAATTCTGTGCCTGAAAATCATTTGTCTTTAATTTGAGTGTTTTTTGGTTTCTCTTTTGTTGGGTTTTCTGATTTGTTTTTTCGGTTTTTTTGTTTTTTGATTTGAACTTGCAATACGAAACTAAATCTAACCCTAAATTAACAACACCCTTTCTGGCAAGTTTAAAGAGCAGTATGGTGTTTGGAAATGTCTTTTCAAGCCTCAAAATTGCCTGCGTGCACAAAACTGGCAAAACTCCAAAACTGAATCCAAAGAGCCCCCGTCCCACCCCCAGCCCCGAGGTCTCAAGGAGGAAGGTGGGTTTGTCACCGGCCCCGCTCACATCCGCACCAAGCCGTGGTCTGGGAGCGGGGGAGTTTCTGTAGAGTCATCTCCATCCAAAGCTGGTTTCGGAAGAGACATCCTGGGTTTGCCACTCCATCAGCAACGGTAGTGAATTGTATCCAGGAGCAGTGGAGTCCGATCGATCTTGCGCTGCAGTGTACGGGCCCGATTCATTACAAGAAAAATGGCTGGGGTTTTTTTCCGTCTTTCCTTTTCAGTTGGGTTTTTGTTTTTCCTTCACAAATTCGCACAGCCCTCCTTCACGTGTGCCTGGTCCAAAGCACAGAGCACAGCATGGCTGGCCCTAACTGGTCCCTTTCTGCCAGGAAGTGGAAAGAGCTGGGAAACACCTGGGCAGGCATGTCCCACCACCGCCAGCTCACTGGGAGAGCTCTGCCCAGGGCTGCTGGAGCGGCCCCAGCACAGAGCAAACGTTGTTCAGGAGGTTCCTGGAAAGCATTGATGACAGTCCATGTCATCAATGTCCCCCATCACTGCTGCCTCTTCAGCAGCATTCCAGCCCCCACAGCTCACCCAAAATTGACCTTCTCTGTTCTCCGGCCCCATCCTGCCGGATCTTCCCCACCTTCCTGGCATCAGTGCCAGCACGGAGACTGAGCACCCGCAGAGAGCATCCACCTTCAGATGCGTGTCTTGGTCTCCCCAGGAAGCTGCAGCCCTCTCACTCCAAGCCCCTGGGCACTGACCACCTTGATTTGTCCCTGGGGTGACGTTCCTCCTCTTGGGACACCTGCATGTGTGCTGTGTCAGCAGAAGGAGCCCACCAGGGCAGGTACCTGCTCAGGGCCTCCTCCCTGCCCTCGCCCCTTCTTTTTCTATGGCAGCGTGTCACCAGCTGACCTTGCTAGATAAACAGGTTCTTCTGTGTCACAGCAGGTCTGTCCTACAACCAGCAGAAAGGGATGTGTCCCTGTCCTCGTGCTCAGTGCCACCATAAATTCATGTCCCGCGTCACTGCTCGCGTGCCGGCAGGGTGAGCACCGTGGAGCTGCTCGTAAATCACGTCCCCACTCGACATCCCAGTGATGAGGTGATAGCTGAGGTCCTTCCAGCAGACAGAGGTCTGGCCACATCCATTCGCTCTGGGTGGGACTGTGCTGCCGAATCCCTCCACTGGTTTTGACAACCTCACCCATTCTTGTATTTTTTTAATGAATTGGGACCTGAGCCATGGAAAACGAGCGAAGTTAAAAGTCTGAATGCTGCAAACTCCTCCTAGACAACTTCACTATCAGTGTCACGTTTCTTTTGAATCCACCTGACATATTTTACGTGTAAAACATTTTTGTCGTGTAAATGCTTTTTTTAAAATACAGTCATGGGGGGGCACATTTTTCTCTTGCATTTGACATGGGAGGGGTTCATCTGGCAGGAGAACGAGACGAGGAAAATTTGTCAGGAGAGGGTTTTCGTTCCTTCCTCTTTGGTTCATTGACAAGCCTGAGATTTTTCCAGTTCCCAATCTGTTGCTACCAGCTATTCCTCCCTGAGGACTGGAGACAAAACCCATAAGGCCACACTAATCCAGCCCTGTCCCAGCTCCCTCGGGCAGGCTTTGCCCGCCGAGCCGGCCGGCAGCACTCGGCGCAGTGGGACAGCACAGTGCCACGGCGCCAGGGGCTGCTCTCCACCCCACCCCCTGGCACATCTGGATTTTGGGCCCCAGTCCCGGCTTGCCAGTGCTGCCTTTGAGCCCTGTGCCCCAACAACCCCTTACTGGACTTTATACTTGCCAGCTATAACAAATCTCGTAACGTGAGCTACTGACCTTGATGGTGAGTGTGAGCAGTTATGTTTTGTTGTTTTCTCTCTTGCTTGGTTGGGGCTGCTGTGAGAGAGGGTGTCTCTGAGGCAAACTTTCCGGCCTCTCTTACACTCGGACGTGCACACCTCCTCTCAAACACTCTTCTGAGCGCTCTCAGCGGGAAGGTTTGTCCACACCTATTAATCCTCTCTCAGTGTCCAGCTTCTTGTTAGTAGCAGCTGGTTGCATGTTTTTTGCTTGTTCGGACGAAATGGTTCAAGAAACGACTCATATCAACTCTTGAGAAATGTCTCTATTTTTTTGTACACTTTCTTTCTTTTGATGTTTTATATTAATTTCCCTTACTTAAAAAACAAAACACCTGTCGTCCCGTAAAACATTTCACATCTCCCCTTGCCTGTTCTTAGAGTGTATGTATCTGTGGGACTGAACTAAATGCATGCACTGTAGTAGTCGTACTGGTAGCAGTAGATGTAGTTGTAGAACATGCATTGTCGAGTTGATATTACAGGCACCATCAACGTGAACGAGCGTGGCAGATAAAAGCAGAGCCTTGGTCTGATTGAAAGCGTAGGGATAACACAGCAGAGAGCTGCTGACGGCTTGGATCCATAGAGCCCTATTCGTTAAATCCCATTATCTGGAAGTTTAAATTGAAGCTGGCTATAGGCAACCTACACCCTCCGTACAACCTACACCCCACATGTGCTGTTATGCTGATAGTAAAACTGACATTATTTTTTTTTCAAATTAACCCCCCCCTCAGGAATTGAAATGCTGATTATACCTGCATTCTCTTCTTTTTATTTTGTATCCCAAAGAACTTAAAGATATTTTTCAAATCATTTTACAATCATGGTTTCTCCATCAGCCTGTTACTCGTCCATATTAGCCCATAGACTCATTTGTTGGCAGTCGTAGACCAGATGTGCCACACGCAAATCACTCCATTTGGGAATCCAAATAATTCCGTGTGTGCGAGGCGGCTCCCCGCAGCCTGTCCTGAGCCACCAAGCGATTGTTTGTAGGTCATAAACCTTAAATCTTATTATGCAACAGAAACTCTGAGCTAGTGATGGGTCGTACTCATTGCCATGTCACCCAGCTTAAGGGAACATTTTTAAATGAAGATTTAACATTTCATAAATATCAGCATGAGGAGTTCGAGGCAAGTTCATCCTCTCTGCCATGAGCCAGCAGTGGCTTTGCTTCTCCTGCCTGGGTTTCTGTGCTAAACTTGGAAAACGCAGATACGGCGCTGCAGTCAGTAAATCCAACAGATGGTAATTGAGATCCCGAATTAGGCTTTGGTTTATTTGTTTAGGTTGCTGCTTGTCAGAAAACATCCTGATGGGAGCAGAAAAGCTCCTGCATGGTGTGGTCACCCCTCCCCTCCTCCCCATGCCCTGGCCACCCCCAAAACCAGCTGTGCTGGGTGGGAGCATCTCCCTGCTCCTCTGGGCAGAGCCACACACTCATTAATGCACTTAAGGCAGCAAGGGCTTTCAAAGGAAATAAAATATCCAGAATGGGCTTTCCAGTGTAATTAAGAATTTTTATCTGCTCCTTACCTCTAATAGAACATTGAGTAAATCAAGCAAACAAGCGCTGGGGCTGACACGGTGCGAGGCCAGCTGAGCTGCCCCTGGTGCTGCCGGGGAGCTGAACATTCGTGTGTCAAGGCAGGGATAAGGTCCCCTTCGGATCTCGATCTTCCAGGGAAACGGGGGCCCCGCTGTTCTATGTGCCTATGAAGTGAGGAGTGTGTCTGAAAGCCAGCAGAGCGACAAACTGCATGGGGTCGAGGAAGCCGTGTCTGACACTTAAGGAAGGTGCTCCAAAATCTAATCTACTCATAGGTTAGCAAATTATGGCTATAAAAAGGGGGACAGTGATTGGTTTGTGTGTGCGGGGGAGAGGAGCTGCCATGGGCTCGTGGAGATGTCAGGAGGAGCGTTTCAAAGATCCGGCCATGAACCAATTTGGGATTTCTGCAGCCTGCTGGGAGGACTCCCTTGTGGCACGGTGGCTCTGGTGGAATTGCTCTCCCTTTTTTATTCTCCTCTATAAAAGTACATAAAATTTAATCCAGGCTATGTAATCTCAAAAACCAGAACCTAACAAGTGGACCACTTGGGAGCAGCAAGGGCTGGAATTTCTCACTCCACTGGAACTGCCAGTAATTATGTGACAGAGCCTGGCGGGTGATGCATTGGGAAATTAATGGCTGCATTGGATTTTATCCTTTGCTTATCTCCCTGGCAGAGGCAGCATGTGCTGGGGAGCACGGCAGGTGGCCAGGCAGGGACCCCACACCATGGGGGCTTTTGGGAGGGGTGGAAACAAGGAAAATCATCCTGGTTTAAACAGGAATTTCATCAGCCAGGCCCGGCACAGAGCAGCCCTGGGTGGTGAATGCACTCTGGAGGAGCCACTCTGCAGTCCCATGGGTGGTTTTGGCCTTGTTACTGACAATATTGGGAGCCTTACAGTTACTTGTCTGTCTACTACCCCAAATTATAAAAATAATAATAATGCAAGGGGGGTCTTCTCTGTTTAGTTCAGAAGTGCTGTGCTGCTCCAGGGTGGGAATCCCACAGGTCCTTTTCAGAGCACAGGCTCCAGGCAGGAGAAACTCTGTGTCTTGTTTTACTGTAGGATGCTACTTTTGGATCTTCCTTTATCCATGAGGGACTGAGCTTCTTCCTGCAGTGCCAGGGAGAAAATTCAGTAGATATGAAACAATTTGGTGCTGCTGCTGCTCGACCTTGGCCACAGCAGCCGGTGTTTGACAGAGCGCTGGGCTGAAGTCTATTGAGGTTAAAATACATCAGCTTTAATCAATAATTTTGTAATAGAAAATCTTGTGCACTTGATAAATCATCTCCAGTGCAATTAGTGACCACCTCTGAGCTGCAGTTGAAGTTAATCTGTAGCAAATTTAGCTGGTAACTTTTAATAGTCTTTTCCATCGGGAGAATTATTTTCCACGGGAAAATGCTCCTCAGAATGCTCATCCAGAGCTGTTTTATTTAGGAATAAATTCTTCTCTGTGAGGGTGGTGAGGCACAGGTTGCCCAGAGAAGCTGTGGCTGCCCCATCCCTGGAAGTGTCCAGGGGCTTGGAGCAGCCTGGGAGAGTGGAAGGTGTCCCTGCACATGGCAGGGGGTTGAAACAACTTTGGTACCCTCCAAAGCCCCACTACAGCCAATTATTCATGTTTTATTCCCTTTCTCCCAGCAGAAGCTGGAGGACAGAGCTGTTGGCTGTTGTAATTAGACTTTGCTCCCCACAAGATGCAGATGAGTTGTTGCAGAGTTTGAAGTGGGGTCTCAGCACGTGCTCTCCAGTGCATGAGATCTTCGAGCACAGGATGGTGTCCGATGCATTTTAGTCCCTAAACAGGTAAATACTGCCAGAGCTGAGGGTAACTTGCCTCTCCAGCAGCAGTTGCAGGCTGGTACTCGTTAGTGGAACAACTGCTAACTGTGAGGCGGCGCACATTGGACTGACACACTGCTTGTCAGTATTTTCATGCTGATTCTCTCCCCAAATGCTTTAAAAGTAAATACATAATTACAGTGGTGTTTTTTCTCCCTCTTTCCTTTCTGAAACAGAAAACTGCCAGAGGAGCAGAGTAGTTTTTCCTTGCAGCAGATGTTGGTGTGCATCTGGCTCTGTGTGAGCTCGAGAAGTGCAGTGGGTTAGAAGTTGCCAGAGAATGCAAAATGAGTCTGCAGGTATATAAACCTGAGCTTTTTAAAAATAATAAACTCACACAGCTAGGGCCTTTGTGAGCATTTCCTGATGCTTAAAAGAGCCCAAAACTCTGTGCCCTGACAAGGGGTTGAGGTGTCAGCTGCCAAAAGTGTGGCTGGTGCCACCAGCTCTCCCCCAGGCACCATGTGCTGGGCAGCAGCTTGCCTGGTGCAGACCCTCCTCCAGGAAGGGATGGTTGCATAGGACTGGAGGTTTGCAGTCTGGATGCCTCTTCTGTTACTGGGGTAACCCCCCGTGTTCCTGAGCATCCCCCCCAGCCCATTGGCAACAGGAAGGTGCCCCCCAAGCAAGACCCTCCTGCTACTATGACTTAAATTATGCAGCAAAACAAAGACCCGTTTTTAGTTTAATTTTCCTCCTGTATTGTCTGTTATTGTACAAAAGGCTTCAATTTCAAATTACAGGAGTGATAGCCAGTTAATGTGGTACAGTGGGAGGCCGGAGTTGCTGTTGCTATGGCAATGGAGTTCGGCTCATTTGTTTTGTAGATGAGTAATTACTACGCAATTAGAGTAGGCTAAAAATAAAGAGGCCTTTTGTTCCCTCTTACTCATTAATATTAATAAAAGACCTGTCCGGGCTGTGGTAAACAATTAATGCAGATGTGGTTGCCCATGGTAAAATTAACAGCAGCTTTCGTGCTCCTCGGCGCGAGGTGAAAGCGCCGGCATCACCTGGCTCAGCTCTTCTTTCATTTTAAATGGAAAAATTCTTGCAGAGGGGTCTGTGATATCCGAGCATCTGAGTTTTAGCTCTTATTTGCCAGTTGGATGGGTGGTAATAAGTGTTAAAGCTTCATGTGCAGGCACAGACAGCAGGAGCAGCGCTGGGGTCGGCGCCTGCGACACAGCAAGCGCCCGCAGCCCGCCGAGGGCTCCGAGAGGAACCCGGCAGCAGCAGGTCCTGATGCAGACAGCTCTTCATTCATCCCCCTTGGATAAATGCCAGGGCTGGAGCAAGAAACTTGCCCAAAAACGTGAGCACAGGCAAGGACAAGCGTGATGCTGCTGAAATGACTCCAGCATGGCATGTTACAGACATGGATCGACAAAAAAGAGTGTAACGAACAGTCCCAAGCATTTGATGTGAAGTAAAAAGATGAGAGTAGATTTAGCCTGGATATTAGGATTAAATTCTTCCCTGTGAGGGTGGGGAGGCCCTGGCACAGGTTGCCCAGAGCAGCTGTGGCTGTCCCCCCCCGGAAGTGTCCAAGGCCAGGTTGGACGGGGCTTGGAGCAACCTGGGATAGTGGAAGGTGTCCCTGCCCATGACAAGGAATGGGACTGGATGGGCTTTAAGGTCCCATCCAAACCATTCTGTGATTCTATGAAGTATGTAAACAGTAATCACATCGTATTTTGAATTAACGGTAAAACCAGTTAAATTGGCAGAAACCAGTTAGGAAGACAACTTAACAGGACAGCGTTTATCTGCCCCTTTGGTTTATTTGTGAGTTCCAGCACAGCTGGTGAACATCCCATGCCCGCAGGGAGGGACAGCAGAGCAGGGCAGAGCTGGAATGGGGGTGCTGAGGAGTGGTCACCTGCTCCTGCATCATCCCTGGGGTGCTCGGCACCTCTGGCAAACGCCATCAGGAAGGCAGAACCTCTCCTATGGGCAAATACCCCAGCCCAGAACCCTGGATCCTCTGCTGGGGGGGCTGTGGATGCACAGAACTGCATCCCTCCCAAACTGTTTAACTAATGGAGGGAATCGTAGCAGAGCCTTTGTAAGGTCGACATTTGTTTGTTGTTAAGGATCTAATTAGAAACATGAGAGGAAGCTGAATGGCTGCTTGCTCGGCTAATTAGCGACATGCACGAAGACCACTTTGAACTTCAAGGACACAAAGCTATTAGCGCTTACATCAAAAATGGATTAAACTTCTGTGCTTTTATAATGATTAAAGATGAGCCGCTCGAGAGGAAATCCTTTTGTAAGGCTGTGACAAGAGCTGGCTCCCTGACTGCAGCTCCTACAGGCGAAGCTTTGTGTGGCCTCTGTGTCGCACTCGGCCCGGCGCAAGTGACACTACTAACACACGGTATGGAAAATGGGATTAGGCAATAAATATTGATCGTTGGCAAAAAACTACAGCTGAGCTGCAAAGTGCAGTTATTTGTCCTGCTGCATAACTGCAGGAATTAGAACAGCCGGGCTTGAATGTGCTGAATTTTGTGTCTTTTCTTCTGCAAATTGGTGCACATCAGCAGCTTCCAGATGTGGGGGATGCCTTGGATGTGTTAAGTGCAGTACTTAGCAGAAGCAGGGGCTCACATGCAGCAGTGGGTTTGTAAAACACCTGCACCAGGTGAATTTTTATCTTGCTCAGGCTTGTGGAAGCTGCCCAGCTCTTGCTCCTGGCTCATCTCAGGTGGTTCAGCAGTTGGTTTGTGTCGAGCTGTGGCTGGAGGAGCAGTGGTGGGAGGACATTGAGGCTGCAGCAGGAGCAGTTGCCACAAGATCCCAGGTGCCATTATCACCCCATTGTGCCCATCTGGAGGAGGGTGGGCAGCACTCAGCCCTCCCTCCTGGTTCCCACTCACTTCCAGCAGTAATTGCCGGGAGCCAGCTCACCACCCACTGCTTGCTGTCATTACCCTGCGATATTTTGATGTGTGAAGCCGTTTCCGAAGGGGCTGCAGAGGCAGAACAACCTTTGAAAGTGTGACTGCAGCTAGAAAATAACGTTCAAATAGTACCTTGTTAGGGCAGATCTCGGTGTGTCTCAGCCTCATCACCACTTATTTTGCTGATGAGCCCGACAGTTGTTTTATTTTCCTTTTTCCCTGCAGGGCCAGTGTAGCTGCAGGGGAGGGATAACCTGGGGCAACCTGGCTGCTCCCCATTATGGAGCGTGTCGGGGTGACAGGGGAGGCACAGCGCTCGCGTTTGATTTTCCAGAGTGAGGACTGAGCCAGCTGTCATCTGTAGCTCTTCACACTTGCAGAGGAGCCGTGTCTGCCACAGAGTTCTTAGAGACTTCGCTTTTCAAGTCTGCTTGGGAAGAGCAGGAGCAGAGGGACGCAGGTCCCCGTGAGAGATGTACAACATGGCACCTCTCATCGTGACGTTACTTGTTTTTCTGGTTTGTCTCCCACTTTCTCTTTCGGCGAGTTGGGAGCTGTTTGTACCTTGTTATTCTCCAGAATATCTGTGTGTTTCCAGCTCATTATTTCTGAGACGTTTGTGAGCTGGAGCATTGATCCGAGTTCGAGGTGTGCCACATGCTGCCTCCGACAGAAGCCACACTCTGTAAAAGCTCAGACACAAGGAAGCGATGCTTCCAGTGGCTCAACCTGACCACAAATGAAGGGGTTTGGAGCTCTCTGAGGTGATTGGTATAGAAAAAAAGAGCCTGAATATGAGCTTTTTTTTCTCAGTGCTGTGCCAGTGCACTCCTGCAGCCTGAACAGGCCCCTGAGAACCAGGAGCACCGATGTCTTATTTCAGACTGGAATTAATTTGTACATCCAGTCCCAGGTAAATGACATTCTGGTTGTTAGCAGCTCTGAAAAGCAAGGTACAAACTCCCATTAACTTCAGCCCTGACTGCACAAAGAATTAGCTTTGGCCAAGCGATCTGTAACATGGGTGCAGTGCTGCTAATTATATTTATAAGGCTCTGAGCACTAATGATGTAAGATTTGCATGCAGTGCTGAAGTTGTGCTGGTTATTTAAAGTATCAGCGTCGCACTGTGAGTGCTGCTCTGTTAGTCATGCATGTGACAGCGTGGCCGTTAGTGCCACGCTCTGGGACACTCGGGGTCCCCAAGGAAGGTGGGATTGTCCCCACACCACTCACTGTGGTTTTGCTCTGCGTCCTCTGGCAGCTGTGCTTGGGTGGTTGCAGAGGCAGCACAGCAGGCTGGAATGCTTGGGAGCAGGTGATATTCCTTCTGTGACAGTCTTCTCTTAAAATCCAGCAGTAAATGGACCCAAGTGACTCAAATTCATAGATTCATAGAATCCTAGAACAAGTCGAGTTGGAAGGGACTTTTAAAGACCATCTAGTCCAGCACTATGTCGTGGGCAGGGACACCTTCCACTACACCAGGTTGCTCCAACCTGGCTTTGGAGTTAAATGCCACCAGGCTGTGGGGCAGTCCCCTGTCCCAGCTGGGCTGCTCAGTGCCCTGCCCAGTGCCCCCCATGCCCTGCCTGCTCCCATCCCTGTCGGCAGCATTTGATGTTATTATATCATTTACTGCTTCGAGCTGGAAGATGATGTTTGCAGCATGTTCTATGAATTTTTCATAAAGATAGAAAAACAGACTAATCTTGTGAGCTTTGAGTCTTGGTGGTGGGTAATGGCTTTGATTTAAAGCATTTTGTCTTAATGATAGTTATATTGAAAATTTCCTGCTGCTTTCAAGCACGTTTAGTTATTATCATAAACATTGATGGTAGAAATGCCTGCCAAATTGTGCGTGGCTGTTTATGGCAGATGAGAGAGTCATCCAGAAATTAGAGCGCTGGATCAACAAGTTGCAAAGAAACCTGTTTGTACAGGAATCCACCCTGGGGGCAGTGGGACAAGGCAGGGACAATGAGGGTCTTGAACGGGAAAAGGGCTGGAGATGACCAGCTCTGGTTGTAGGATGTGCTTGACAGGAGATGAGAAATTAATTTCTGATGAGAATCATAGAATCATTTATGTTAGAAAAGACTTCTAAAATCAGTGAATCTTACTTTAACCCCACATGCCAAGCTCCCCTGCCCCTGCAGAGCTGCTCACCCCCATGCATGGCTGCCTGGGGACAAGGAATATCCTGCCTCTGCTTAAAGAGGAAATCCAGTGAATTGTGGTGGTTTCTTGCCCTCATGAGGATTTCCTCATCTGTGCACTATGGCAGGGAAGGCAGACACACACTCTGTACCATTCTTCATCTGGATATTTTTAAATTTCGAAATACTCATATTTGTTATGAGTCCCCTGCAGTGGTGTTTAAGTCTTTGGGTTTTGGTGCTGTAGGAGAGGGAATGGTGTCACCAAGGCTCCATGTGGGCTGTGTGCAGGGGACAATGATTCCCATGCAGTGTCTGTCTTAGTCCTCTGTCCAGATTGCCCCTGGTTTGTTTTCTTTGAAATACAGTATATTTTAGTGGTGCCTAAGTGGTTTTTTTGTCATCAGGTCTCATTTACTAGTCCCTAAGGGCCTGACTGTCATCCCAGTACCGTGTGAGTTCCCCTTGTAGGACAGTAATGTCAAAATCCTCACGTTTCTTCTCCTTTTCCCTCCCTCTTCCCCTTCCTCATCCATGGCTGAATTGAGTTTATTTGGGTGGGATTCCAGCTCCCAGCTTGTCGTGCTTTGCCCAGCCGCGCTCTCCGGCCCGGCGGCGTTCGGGTCCTCGTTAGTGTAACGCTGCTCGTAAGGCAAATGTCAGCAGGAATCCTGACTTAGAAATTTCTCAAGAGTTCATCGAGGGAGAGTTTATCTTTCAGCAGTGACCTTTCTTGTTGAACATGGATTAGCGTGTGAGCAGGATCTGTGTGAGCAAGGCAGTTTGCAGGAGGAGGCTCTGGATGTGCATCCCTGGTTTCAGCCTGGAGCCTCCTGCTCCTGCCTCAGCCTGGGCTGCCAGGCTGGTTTGGGTTCCAGCTCTTGGCTCCTTGACATAAATCACTTGGCTGAATGTGGAGAGGCATCTCACACGCATGTTAAATGGGGATAAAGGCGCTCTGCTGAAGGATGGGTTGGTAATAAAGCAGCCTCGCTGCCTAAAGAGGTCCAGCTCTTGCTGTGCCAGCCCTGCACAGCAGCTCCCAACTCCACCAGTGCCAATGTTGGCATTAAAAAAAGCCTGTTCTGGGGCTGCTTTATGAACCCACATTTTTTATCACATTCTGTGTCGCATCTTGCTTTCCTTTGCTGATTTTCAGTGCTCCCCAAGCCACTGTGACACTGGGCAGAGTAGGCCTGAGGCTCCCCAAAGCCCATCCCTCTGGCCTGCAGGCAAACGTTCACCTGCTGATCAAAATTCACAGGCTCAGAGTCTTTTCTGTGAGAAAAACCACAGCAAATTGAAAGTGAAGCAAGCAAGACATTAACCTGCCCTGTTCCATCACTGCCAGAGCTCCTGGCTGCTGGCCCTTGATCTCCATTGGCAAAGGAAGGAGCTTCTGCAGCCCAGAGGATGGAGGATCACCAGGGCTGAAGATAAAAAGTGGTTGGCTGTGACTTGCAGGCACATCTAATCTTTTCCACATCTCTCCTGACCTTGATCTATCACAGGGCTTCCTGGGGACACTTGGGATTGTAAATTTTGCATAGAGGAAGCCTTTGAGCTGGAGGCACCTAGGTACAGTCTCAGAGCTGTGAAGTCTCCCGGTGCAGGATGGCTTCCTGTACAATGTGAAATGGGACCTGAAATGGGTCCTTTGCTGCCAGGGCTTCCTGAGTGCTGGCAATTCTTGGAAGGGGAGAAGATGGCCCTGCCAGCTCCCAGGCAATGCTGAGTCAGTCTGATGGATCCAGAGTCAGGGGATTCGTGGTCAGCTCAGCCAATGCCTCTGCTGGGACCAGGCAGCAGGTCAGGCTTTGCTCCTGGTCTTGGCATCAGGACACAATCAGTGGTTCCCTCCCCTCCATGGACAGCACAATCCCCTGACAGTTTTTCAGCAACGAGCTTCCAAACATCTGCCTCAATTCCTGTTTTTGCCATGGGATGTTGGTGGCCAGGGAAGAGTCTCCAATTCCTTCCAGCCTGCAAGGAATTGATGTCAGTGCTCTGCAATTCCCGCAGTTCACAGCAGCCATGGACCACTTCTGCCAGCTCCAACATCAGGAATTCTGTCATAACAACACAGGTTCCAAAAAGTGTTAACTTTTTTCCTGATGCAGTATCTGTAGTCTGGAGGATTGCAGGCATTTTTCCTTCTTCCTTTTAGTCTCAGGGTATTCCAGGTTTGTGTAAAACAAACTTGTTTCCAGGTAGTTCTTGCCAGAACACATCAGGATTTGCATGTTGGGGAAGTTGTTCAGGGTCCCTTTGCTGTTGTGATGGTAAAGGTAAAGCTCACCTGAGCTCCTGGAAGAAGACAAATACTTAGCAGCTAACCATGGCTGAGCAAATCATTCAAATACGACTTTCTGAGGCTGCTGAGCCTCCTGCTAATTGTGGGAGCTTTCTGTCTCATTTATTGGGTCTGGAGCGAAGTGTTGGCTCTGGAAAAGCTTCCATTTTTTTCTGTGGAGGTTTTCAGGCACCACATGGAGAAATGCCAGGGCGTCCCAGCCTCCACACAGCACTTCCCAGGCAGTGGAGCAGCCTTTGGTATGCCCATTTTCCCTCCTGTGAGCAGTGTGGGGTGTTGAACCCATGGTCAGTAGATGAAAAATTATCCTTTTCATTACCTACCTGAATTGCCAGCTCTTCTGCAGGTGTGAAAGCCTTACTTCCAGTCTTAAGAGATGCACATGAGAGTGGCTGGGGTGGGATGTGGGATGTGGGGGGACGGAGAGTCTCTCTGGCTCCTCAGTTTGTTGTTCTGGAGGTTTCTGGCGCTGCTGTGGGGTTTGCAGGAGTGTTTCACTGACAGGATGCCCCTGGCCGTGCCGTGTCCTGCTGTCGCTTGGAGCAGCCAACTGGGTTTTCTGTGTGACTTGGCAGGAAAATTCACATCCATTTTATTGAACCAAAGGGAAGAAAAGGGGGGAAAAGTGCTGGCTTCTAGTAATAAAGGGCTTTGGAACATCTCAGCTGGATATTTTTCTTCACGAGTGAGAAGGCCAAATGTTATCTTGACATTTAATCTTTAATAATAAAAAAAGGCTCTTTGTTTGCCAGCGAAGTCCAAAATCTGTTTACTCTCTCATGCCTTATTTCTTTTAACTTGCTAGCTTAGATGTCCTACTTACCCTCCCCTGCTGCCGGTTCAGAGCTGTGGTGAATCATTTATTGTCTAAAACTGATTTCCCTGTCACCACAGAGCCACCAGCTGCCGGGTGCCCTTTGCTTGACCAGTTCATTCATTCATTCGAGAGCTGGGGACCCCTTGGGTGAGCGATGCAGGGGAAGGGGCCAGGGCAGGAGATGTCCAGACTGCGCCCACCACAGCGCTTTGGTGAGAGCACGGGGCTGGCTCCAGGCTTGTCTCCAGGCCCAGGAGAACCCTGGGGTCAGTCCATGCAGCTCTGACCCGTGGGCAGGGGTCACTCCAGGCCACCAGACTTTACAACCCATTCTAGTGTTTAATGAAGATCGTGGGAAGTTGCAGCCAGAGGAAAAGGCTGAAGTAGTCTTGGGGCAGCCTGGAAGGCTGGAGATGGAGGTGGTGGGGTCGGGTGCCCAGGTGGGGTCTGGGTCAGGCTGCGGTGTTGGGCCCACGTCCAGCCCCGTTGGCCGCTGCGTCCCGGCGCTGCCCGCGGTGGGGACACGGTGAGGCACCGGTGGGTGTGGGCAGACCAGGCTCCCTGTGCTCCCCAGGGACCTTGCAGGTACCACCCAGGTGTAGCTCCAGCTTCCCGCAGCCATCTCCATCCAGCTCCTCCCAGTCCGCTGACTTTTCTTTCCCATTGAAACTTCTTCCTCATAAATTCTACATCCAAGAGCAGCCGTGAGAAATGCCAGAAGCCTGACCATCTAACATGCTTTGATATCTAAATTTCTTCTTCAGTATCATTCTTATTTACATTGTTTTTCTTTCTCAAAAAAAAAAAAATAAGAGAGGAAAAAAATTAAATTTTCTTTTACTTCCACATTAGGAGGTGAGTTGTAATCCACCCTCTGGAATTCTTTTTTGCTTTTGATCTTTATTTAATTTGTTTAATTTTGGTTGATGTCCCAAGCATGGTTTTGGAGACGAAGGTAGGTCTTCGCTCTCCAAATCAAAAGAAAAAAAAACTAAATAAAACAACACTCTCCTTGGTCATATTTAAAAGAGAAAAATCCAAACTGTTCCATTCCATATCATTTAAAGAAAAAAAAAAATCAACTATTGAACTATTTCTACAGCTTACTGATCTAAAAGGGCAGGTTTTTTCCAAAAGTATCGAATGGATCCAAAAAACGATTTTCCTAGATGTGATTCAAGTTATTTGCTGTCAACATTTTAATATCAATATTACCACAATGTGTAGTCTCAAACTAGTTCCTTTGTAGTTTGCATGGGATGTGAATGCTGTCTCGGCGTGCCCAGACCTAGAGAACTTGTTACTACTGCATGAGCATCAAGTCAGATGTTGAAAAATACCTATTATATTTTGTGATAATTTGGTGAAAATGAGCACCTCCAGTCTCTGGTTGCAGTAGTGTGTTGAATGATTGTTCTTTTTTTTTTTATATATATCCATATATATATTTTTGGAGCTCTAAGCTTCGTAGTAGTCCGGGCTGACTCTTCTCCAGTACTTGCTCTCCTCTCGCATGGCCTTGGTTAAGTGTTAGAATTGGGCCTAGGCTGTTTATTCTGGTGTTTGGCTTTGTAATACCGGTGCATGCCCGGCGTCTGGCCTCATACCCAGCTTTATTCTCTGCACACCAGTCTTGAATAGCTACAGTGCTCAACCGAATTTTGGCGCACCCGCTTCCCCGGCAGGCTCCAACCCAGCGCGGCCCGGAGGCTTCCCCGGGGCCAACAGCCCCGGGCCCGTCGCGGATCTCTACGGCACGGCCAGCCAGGACTCCGGCGTGGGTAACTACATAAGCGCCGCCAGCCCGCAGCCGGGCTCCGGCTTCGGACACGGCATCGCCGTAAGTACCCCGTGCTCGGCCGGGGCTCCTTGCTGGGGGTGGGAGGGGGCTCTGGGGGGCTCGGGGGTGGTGGCCTGACGGCGAGCGCGGCCTCTCGCTGCCGGAACCTGCGAGCGATGCCCGACCCACCGCTCCCGCTGCCAGCTGGAATCACGGAGTCAGTCATCACTGATTACCAGAACAGTCCAGCTGGAATCATTAAGGTTGGAAAAGACCTCCAAAATCACCGAGTCCAACCTTTGACCAGTCACCACCTTGTCAACCAGACCATATCACAAATTGCCACATTTCTGGGCATGGTGACTCCACCACTGCCCTGGGCAGCCCATTCCAAAGATTCATCACTCTTCCAGTGAAGAAATTTTTCCTAATAGCCAACCTGAACCTCTCTTGGTGCAGACATTCCCTTGGAACCATCTGCAGCCAGACATGACATGTCTCAAAGGGGAATATTTAATAAATAAGGGATTTAAATCCCTGCTTATCCCTATGGGCTTTATATCGGCCCAGCTCCCCCTCCTGGCTGATGCACCCTTTGGCAGACGGAGCAGCAGTCCGTGCTCCCACTAAACGAGCAAAATGAACTCATTAATTTGGCTGGTGGGACCCCAGCAGGGGGACAGGACATGTCCTGCTCCCCTTCACCTGTTTGCTGACCTTTGGGGTCACTTCCAGCATCCCTGCCCGTCCCTCAGAGCCGCAGGTTCCGAGCGAGTGTCCCGCTCGGCTGTCGGGTCACCGGGAGGTGCCTCCTAACGCCGCGTTGGGTCTGCGATCGCACTAATGAGGGGCAGAGATTGGCTTAACAAGGCTGCACGTGGCTGTGTCACTGTGTGTGAGCATGAATGGGGCTGGCCTCCGCCCCGCTGTCACCCCAGCACAGACTGCAGCGGGGGCTCCTGCCCTTTTTGGAGTACGGGCAGGAGTTGGTTTTTATCTCCTGTACGATGAGGAAGTGCAGAGGCTCCCCCGAAGGTCCCTCAAACCGAGAGAACTTCACTCCCTGATGGAATTGGATGGGGGGAGCTGGAGTGTAGTGCAGACAAAGTTCCTGAAACTGTTACTTTCATTGCAAAAAAGACAAACCAACCCTCTGCCTCCCTTCGTGCCTGTGTGCTCAATTCCCATCCTGTCCCTGCCCCTCCCGTGGTCACACCATGGATTTGACAATCCCTGTGGATCAATTCTAGCACAAACATGGAATATTACTGCTCTGCAAGGAGCTACATCAGTTCAAACTGCCACCTCTCACTACTTAAAACACCTCTTATTTCTATTTTTCACCTGAAGACCTGTTTGTGCTTGAAAACTTGGGCACTTCGGCCTCAGCAACATCCTGATTTTTCAAGTGATAGGACACCGGGTCCAAGCCTGGGTATCCAGATTTGTCTGCACTAACACTTCCCAAAGAACCATTTTATAATTGACTTGCAGATTGGCAGCCTCTTAATTCCCCCAATAACTGCAAAGAACCCCATAGCTTTTTTTACATATATATTTATTTAACACTCTCCATTTACTAACCCTGGTTTAAAAACAAAGAAGGGAAAACCCCAAAGCTTATTTTTGCACCTGGGGGAATGAGAAGATGATGGTCTTGGAAAGGTGACCATAGGGTTGAGCACACCTGGTGACCAGAACAGCTCTCGGAAATCCCTATTCATGCTGGCAACACAGTCTTTCAAGTCCTTTGATAATTTCTTGGCAAAATTAATAATCAGCTGTTCCCATGTATAGAGCACTGATGAACTTAACAATTGTACAATTTTAGGGACCTTTGATTGCAACGGCTTTTACAAATGGATACCATTGAAACGTTACACATGGTTGGTTGCCATCTCACTTGGAGGTATTACAGTATATCCCATTTGTACTTTGTGCTGAACTACCATCTCCCCTATATTTACTTTAAGTGAACAATTTTTTATCTTCATTTCGTCTTTCCTTGGCCTTTAATCATTCCTTTCTGTGATTTGTGTTACTCAAATCAACCTCACGGGTTGGAAACTGGAAGACAGATCCAAAGCTAAACCCCCAGCAGTCACTTTGTCATCTTCATGATGCTTCATGCAATAATTTGAAGAGGCAGAAAACCCAGAAAGCTGTGGGGAATCACCCCCAGTGCTGGCAGCCAGAATCCCAGTGGGATCAGAGATCTGCTCCCAATGCACTGGTTTAAAAATAGCTGAGCCCCACTGCTTTATTACTGAGAAACCATCATTCTTAATTAAATGCTGTACCAAATATTACAGCTAAAAGATAACATTGTAACTTGTAACCATAGAGCAATTATCAAGATTAAAAAAAAATTAAACCTGAGCAAATTAAATTAAAGACATTACCTGAGCACCGCAACCCTGGATCGCTGCCAGTTTCCTACCCTTTGAACTAAGCTCGAGTTAATTAAATGTTTAATTTTTATTTTTTATTATTATTTGGCCTTTGGCATATTCATCTTTGCAAACAAATATTCTTAACACTCGGAATGGAATAGATTAGAAAATGCAATGAAAAACAGAAGTTAGCCTAATTAAATGGCATGGGTTTACCTGCAGAGCTCTGAGCCCGGACAGGCAGATGGAATGGATGTGACAGATTTTATTTCCCTGCCTCTTGCCCAGCACTACATGATCAATGTCACATCATTTGCATTCAAAAATCAGTCTATGAAATTAGAATTAAAGTTAATCAAGGGGCTGGGAACTGTGGAAAACATTTGGAGACTTTAAACTACATAAAAATAGATTTACACCTCAACACTAGTGGATAAAGGGGGTTTCTATTTACCCTCCATCTCTACACACACCCCCAAGATTACCTGAAATTGTTCTGTCAATTGATTTGCTCCTCCAAGGAGTGGTTTTTATGGGAAAGAAAAAAGTGCCATAAGCACTCTTGCTTAATCCCAGCTATTACTTGCACGTAGCAGTGTCTGTTCGCCGATCAATTTGTCAGAATCCTTCACGTTTCCTGGGCCGTCAGCCTTTGGAATAGTGAGGTGGTACCCGAGGCCAGCTGGAGCCTGAGCAGAACATCATAACTCAGGCTAATAACGCGCGGTGACGGCAGCCCCGCCAGATTGATGGGCTGTAATCACTCCTCACTTACCACAGCCCATCACTGCAGCCATCAGTTACTGGCCAGCGCTGAGACTCAAACCATTAACGACTTAAAAACAAAGTGCTTTTAATGTTGCTCATTACTAATTAAAATAGATTTTGAGAGGAGGAAATGAGCCTTATTATTAATTCCTCAAGGAACACTGAGTTTGAAATTCCTGTGGCAGCGGCTGGTCCCAGCTGTCCCGGCATCCCCAGGGCAGGATTTGGTTGAGGTGCAGGTTCTGAGGGCAGGGATCAGTTCCCACATCCCTGCAGGATGCTGGTGGGGCCTCACCCTGAGCACGGCTGTTTGGGGATGGGTTTTGGAAGTCATCCCAAAATGACCAGGGAGCATCCTTGCCCGGCCGGCCCTGTGAGCGGCTGCCTGCAGAACCAAGCCCTAAATATTTATATCCCTTGTATACATTATGTATCTCAGCTTCAGGCAGCAGCAGGGATGGAGCATTGGAGGCTGAAGCTCTGGTATAAAATAAATCCTGGCCTCCGCAGTGTGCCCAGGTAAAACTTGTCACCTTCCAGGTACTTCAGAGAAAACTCATTTTACCAAAGCTGTGTAAATTCCTGGCGTAACAGATGCCTGAGGAACAGTTTTTGTCCTGGCTGTGTATCCAGTCACATTTTACTGTTCCTAAACCAGCCCAGCCCTCAGCTAAGCCCCCAGTCTAGGCTTAGCTGGGATAGAGCTGGAAATAAGAGCAGGGAATACATGAGACCCCCTCTCCCATGGGGGCCGTCCTGGGAACACCTCAGCATTCCAGCCAGTCCCTCCTCATCCTCCCTCGGGGTGGATCGGAGCAGGCTGCGGCCACAAAGTGTTTGCAAACGCTTTGGGGTTTTTTTGTTAAAAATCCTAATTGGCCTCAATTAACTGTCCCTCTCCCGTGTCCGTGTCCACCTTCTCCTCACGCAGAGTCTCTCTGGATGTCCGGGCAAGACGGGGCGAAGTTTCTGAAGGGGCCCACAGTTGGGTGATCTCATCAGACTTTGAGCACTACATCATCATCATCATAATCATCATCATCATCACCGCCAACGCAAACTGGAGGTGGCACTCGAAGGACTTGGGTTGTTTAAAATCTCTCTCATCATCTCATGAATCTGCTGTACTATAAAAACAACAGCTTTTAAAAGTATGTATATAAAACCCATTTCTTGTTCGTTTTATTTTCTCGATGGGTTCCCCCCCTCTTTTTAAAGCTCTCCAAACCCACATTTTTTCGTAGCGTTTTTGACATAGTCTCGTAGCCACGTAGTCAGAATTCTTTGTGTATGTAGCGAGAGCCTAACCATAGTGTAACTGTTATATTAAGGGGTTTCTTTTGCTTTTCTTTCCCACCTCCCCTCCTCCTCCTCCCTTCTGTTTTACGTAGTTGTTGTTGCTTAAAGGATGCTGAGATGGTGACAGGAGCCTCGGCCGCCGGTCCCGGCTCGGTGGCAGGGGGAGCGGAGCCGGCGGCGGGCGCAGCATGGGGGGCTGGCAGGGCAGGGGAGGGGGGAGCAACAGGTTCTCTGGCCCTTCTTTTCCTTTGTGGCGTCTTGGTTACTCTAATTCTCTCTATTTTCGGCAATAAGGCGAGGGCGACAAACTTTTTGCGCGTCCTTTTTCTATATAAGTGCTTTTTTTTGTTGAAAGAGGTGATATAAGGTTTTTTGAAATTGTGAATTCTGAAAAAAAAAAAAAGAAAAAATAATAAAATGCTGTAAATACAATTCCATTAACTACATAGAAACTATTAAGAAAGAGAAATACAAACCTATTTTTGTGATGGAGTCAGCCTAAGGCAGTTTCTCTATGAAAATGGATGAAAAAAGACAAGGAAGTTGTAGCCTTTCAGAGCGACTGCCGGAGCTGGCCAGGGGGGTTGTGATGCTGTGGGACCCTCCCAGCTCGCCCAGTTCGTACCAGCAGCTTCGCTCTCAGATGTGCACAGCTTACAAAGGAACAGTCTAGTGGTATTTTTATTTTAATTTAAAACCTGCTTTTCCCAAAACTGATCAAGAAGCTACGATTTTTCCTACTCAACGCATTTACGGTTCAAAGCACACCTTTATTTCGGGTTTTTTTTGTTTGGGTTTTTTTTTTTTTTTTTTTTTTTTTTGGTCATTGTTTTAAACTAGATCAACTTGCTGTCCAGTCATTTCAGCTGCTCTGGGCACCCCGTGCGGGCAGAGCAGCGTCCAGCTTGCATGGTTTCCTTTATTATCCATCACTTTCTGTATTAACAAATTAGAAAGCAACTTTGGTTGGTTTTGTTTTCTTTTTTTTTTTTTTTTTTTTTTTTGGGAATACCTCAGTGCTACAAGTTTCACCCTAGAAGCAATGGAAGATTTTAATTTATTGTAGTTGTAAACAGAATTTAAAAGAAATAAAGTATAAAACATCATTGCACTGTGACTGGTAGGGGAAAAACTGACAGTTTCCTATTTGCACATGTTTAATATTTGGCTGTTATATATATGGTCCTCTGTTGGGGGAGGAAACTTATGAAGGATATTTTTTAATTTAATTTTTTTAATATTGGTAAATAGGCCTGCAACAGCAAACTAGAAGTACAACATGGTAGGTGGCATTAAGAACATACTGTAGTGTGGATATATTTCTTCTTTTTTTAACGTAATATTGACAAGTTTTATTAATATTTTTTTAAATTGTTACGTTTATAAATTTGGTACTTTAGGTACAGCCAGTATAAGACACTGAATGCGACATTTGTTAAAAAGAGCTGCTGCACTCCTATTTTTGTAAATTTTACTAACAAGTAGACTAATGTAGACATTCAATAGACAAGGTAGAGCAAGGCATCTTTAACAAAACAAGGCACCATACTGCTAACCGAAAGGAGAAAACCTTGTTTTTCTTGTTTTTAAAAAAAATCATGCTTTTTATGTAATGTTTTAGGTTTTTTTCTTATTTCAGAACAACCAGGTTTAAGCAAAATGCTGGACGCTTTTTAAATATTGAGACTTGATCAAGTAATAAAAGAAATAAAACCGAATTCTTTAAAAAATAAAAAGGTAAAAAAAAAAAAAAAAAAAAGACAAACCAAATTCCCTGCGATTCAATGTGCCGTCAGGGAATTTTTTATTGCTATTTTGTCAATGTTGATGATGTACTGTACTACCAGTTGGTTTTCCTCTCCATTCCCTGTCACCTCATAGAATATTCTTTGTTGATCATTGTTGTATGTTAATAGTGTATAAAATGGCTTATCTTGTAAGAGTGCTGTCCTGATGGTAGTGTAGTGAATTTTTCCCCCCCTCTTTCTCTCTTCCTCTTCTAGTACATATTGTTAGGTGTATCGTAATTAAGGTTAAAAATTTAGATGTAGTTATTCAGATTTAGGACCAGTAAGGATAGAACTTTCTCTTATTTAAGAAAAAAAAAATGCTAATAATTTTGGGAAGGTTTTCCTCTTTTGTTTTTTTCTTCTCTTTTTTTCTTTCTGTGCTTTTTTTTCTCTTGTTTATTATTTTTCTTTTGCTGATCTGATGCGGTTTCAACTAACCAAAGGTCTCACAATGTTAAAAATGCTGGCAAACTCTTAAGGCATTTGTAGATCCCCACCCTTGACTTTGGAAAGGGGATGTGCCATACTACCTTAAATGCTAATGCTAGATATGCAAAACTGGATTTTTTTAATTTATTTTTTAAAAGAGGGAGGCACGGTATATTAAAACGATTTTACTAAGAGAAAAAAAAAAACATATTTTTTTAAGAATGCTCAGAAGAAATTGCTAATCTGTGTGAATATGTTTTAGATGTTTATATACCTTTTGAGAAGTCCCAGTGGCCCATAGCACAAATGTCGTGGAATCCAAGATGTTTTGATGTGGCTACCTAGACTAAGGTTCACGTTAGTCCCCCACTCATCTAGAAATCCATTTTGGAGGATTTTTTTTTTTTTCTTTTTCTTCGTTTGTTTGGGGGTTTTTTGTAAATTTTTCAGCACAAAGGTTCAGCTGCACCTTTGTTTTACTCAAGCCCAGAGAGCGAAGGATCGTGGAATCATGGAATGGTTTGGGTTGGAAGGGACCCTAAGGACCGTCCAGTTCCACCCCTGCCATGGCAGGGACACCTTCCACTGTCCCAGGCTGCTCCAAGCCCCAGTGTCCAGCCTGGCCTTGGGCACTGCCAGGGATGGAGAGCCCACAGCCTGTGCGGGCACCCCGAGGGACGGTGCCCTTTGCTTTCCAGATCTCTCACACGGACCCGCTACCCCCGGGGTGGCCAAAATGAGGGATTTCCACCACGCTGGGTGACCTGGGCATCCAAAGGGCCCGCAGGGCCACTCCTGCCCGGCTGTGCTGTGGGACGGGCCATGTCCCAAACACCAGGGACATTTTGGAGGAGCCACAAGAGCTTGGGACCCTCCCCCTTCGAATAACCCAAGTCCTTTGTGATCGGCTTGATTAAAGCGAAGCCTGATCTGTCCTTTGGGGTTTTTATTTTTTCTTACACTTCATAAATGTTCATTTTGAGTTGAATTTGTAGCTTGGACTTTAAGGTAGCATGGCTCTCTTTGCTGTAAGTTGATTTTTTTCCATTGTACAGCAGTGTCTGCTGGTGAATGTCACACATCTTGCTAGGCTTAGTTAAACCATTGGGTAATTGTGGGTGATTACGACCTGAAAGGTGTTGGGATTTCTTTTCTTCCCTGCTGGGCAGCCTAGGATGCTGCTTTCATCCGTAGTGTGAATGAGGGCTAGCGACTCCAGCCACACGTCCCTTCCTGTTTCGTTTCTGCCATTCACTCAATGCAACATAATCAATAATAAAGCAATATAGTTTACTACATTTTTACTGAAGGCCAGCCATGGTTCTGTATGATATTGCATATGAAACTGTTTACAAAAACAAAAAAAAACAACACTAACTCATAGCTGTCTTTTATGCTATAGCGATGTCTCTTGGGTGGAATCTTCTGAATTCTTTTTTTTAGTGGTTTGGTTTGTTTTTTTAAAGCGACATAGTTCAGAGAGAGAGGGAGAACTGAGGTTAGTGTTAGGGCGAAGAGACAGGATGCATCGAAGACACACCGGCAGATCCCGGTCTGCGCACAGACACTGTAGAGTTTCCTACGTACAGAATCCAGTCGACCCCGCTGCCGCGTGCGAACACTACGTGAGGAGATTCTGTAAGCTAAGCAATACTTTAATACTGTAATAAAATTACCAAAAAAAAAAAAAAAAAACCACAAAATAATAATAATTTTTAAAAAGAAAAAAAAAAAAAAAAAGTAGTTTGAGAAAGCAAATCCTCGTGGTCGGTTGTCGGCCCCCCAGCAGTCCGACTGTGTTGTGTGGAGAGCTCGGTGTCCGAGCGGGGCGGGCCTGGTGGGCAGCGGGGTCGGCCCCAGACCCCGCCTGGGCTCGTCTGTCGCGTGACCGTCGTAGGTAGCAACCCCCCGTCATTCTCTGTCGTACGAGGTCTGAACTCCCATCAGTACTAGGATGCAAGTGAGCATTTCAGGTGGTCATAAATGTACCTAAATAAACTATGGCACAGTGGCAGGCCTAGCCCTTCCTTTTATACTTTAGTATGAACTGATGAGAACTTTGGTAGTGACTTTTTTTTTATATATATACATATATATATGTATCTATATATATCAAGCATCTTTCAGGTCTCTGTGTATGGCTTTCTGAAGCCCTGTTGTAAAATACTATGTGGATGGGGGTCTCTCACATCACAGATGTGGAAAGTATAATTTTATATTTGTATTTTCAAATAAATAAGTTTGTGAAAGGTTTCCATCCTCTACTGTGGTCCAGAAATCAATGTGTTTGTCTGACGAAAAAATACAATAAACTGTTTTGAACAGATCCATGGAGTCCCTTTCATTGGGGGTCAGGGGGGATTATTTATTCCTGGGGGGTGATTTCAGCTCCATCACCCCAAAACCCATCACCCTCTGTCACTCCTCCTGCTCCCACAGCGTGGGCAGCACATCCGTGCCCTGTCCCTGTCCCCCTGCCCAGTTCCCCATGGCTGGTCCCTCATCCTGTGCCCTGCCAGGCACATTTTTGGCATCATCAGCACTAATCCTATTTCCAGGAGGGGCAGTGGGTGGCCATGTGCTCCCAATCCCATTGGATAAATTCCCAGTCCCCCCCATCCTTGCTGTGTATTTTCCTCATGGGAGTGACACGCTCTCTGTGGCTTCACACCCTCTCTCAGCTCAGATATTCCACCAGAGGCCCTTTGGCTCTTGGCCTGGAGCGGAGCCAACTTCCCCCCACCCCTCCTTTAGCCTGTAAATACTCACAGTGTTCCAGGATGACACAGGTTCCTTTCCTGGAGAGATGGGGCTGCGGGATTGGGCAGGGATGGAGGGGATGCTCCAGCCCCAGCAGCACCAACAAACCTTCCCACTGCATCCCTCGCCTGCGTCCGGCCGTGCCGGGGCTCCGGGGGTCTCAGCCCGGCCGGTGCTGGTGAAGGTCAGCACACGGCAGGATGCAGGACGGGCTCTCTGGAAAGCAGTCAACACATCAAGCCCTTAATGGGATTGATGATTAGTGGAGCACCGAGGGGAAAATTAGATTAGAAAAACAAATGAAAATAATTTCGGAAGTCATGTTTGTTCGGGGTGGAAGGAGCTTCCACTGCGAGGGCTGCAGGAAACGATTTGACTGCAATCCAGAAGAAAAGGAGCGCGGGTCTGGAGTACATTAGTGTGGTGGGAGGCCGGGAATAGCAGCCACTTAACCCTGTCATTCAGCAAACATTAGTGAATTATGAGTGTATTATACGTGGGTGATGTGTTTTGTGCAGAGCCCGCGGGCCCGCTGTAGCAGCACTGAAATGGGAGTGGGGGTCGGTGTCAAAATGTAAATTTTTATACCAGCTCTGGAATAAAAATAAGATTTTGTGTTCGCCTCCCAGCTACTGAAATCAAATTGCAGCCAAAATCAGAGTTGTAAAATAAGCAAAAATTTTCCTTCCTTGTCAAATTAGTGCCCCGATAAAGAAAACAAGGGAGATAAATGTGATTTACTTCCTCTCCCTCCTGACATAAACATTTATGGCCGAGCTGTAACAGTGAGTTTCAGGAGGCAGCTGGGGCCACTGGGGTTGTGCAGAGTGGCCCAGGTGGGGGTCTTTGGGCACCAAGCCCCACTGTGGCACCCACGGGGCAGGTGAGCTCCTGCATCCCTGTGCCACATCCCATCCTGTGCCCCCAATCCTGCACCCCTGCCCCAGGAGCCCCCAGTCCTGTCCCCCAGGCTCTGCCGTATCCCACGCCACAGGTAGCTGTCCTGGCCGTCCCGAATCTCGGAGTAAATCCCGGGTTTATTAACCTGCTTGGAGGACTCGAGCACCCTCTGCTCTTCAGCAGAGCCACGTATCCCCCATCACACATCTCGAGGCTGCAGTTCAGCAGCAGAAACCAAGCCAGCATTTATTAATTATGAGCTTAAGGACTCCCTTTCACGGCTATTTACAAGGGCCTCCTCATTATTAATAAAGAATAATAAATTAGAGGGGTTTAAAGCTCATTTGTTCCACTGGGTACCAGTCCCTGTGGTGGCACGAGCCCAGATGCCACCCAGCCTGAGAGCACTGAAACCCTGATGGTGATGAAACCCACCCCCAAAAAACCCACCCCTTTTTACCATTCTGTATTCAATTATGTCAAATACCATCAGAAATGAGCGATTCCAGCAGCTCCGTATGTCGAGGGCGCAGGGCTGCAGTTTTCAGCTGGTCACGAGGTGGTGGCAGCGCCTGGGTAAGGAGAGACACTTGCAATTCATTAGCGCTTCGCAAAGGGCAGCGGTACTTGACTCCGTTTGTGCATTAGGCAAAGGCTGATTCCTGCTATTTACCTCCACGGCAACGGCTGGAATTAGCACGGAGCAGCTCCCACGGGCCGGGCTGGCTGCATCCACTGCTCTGCAGGGCAAACAGAGCTTATCAGAGAATCACGGAATGGTTTGGGTTGGAAATAACTTCAAAAACCATCCAGTTCCACTCCCTGCCATGGGCAGGGACACATTCCTCTATCCCAGGTTGCTCCAAGCCTCATCCGATCTTGCCTTGAGCACTTCCAGCTTCTCCAGGCAGCCTGTGCCAGGGCCTCCCCACCCTCACAGGGAAGAATTTCTTCCCGATATCCAATCTAAATCTGCCTTCCTTCAGCTTGAAGACATTCCCCTTGTCCTATCACTGCATGCCCTTGTGAAATTAAAGTCTCTTTCCAGTATGGGTAGAAGAGCCTGGTCCCCAAAGCCACTGTATCCCACGGAGGCAGCAAGCCCAGGTCCCCAGCTTGACCTTCCCAACATTAACAACCCTGACAGGGCCAGGGCTGCTGAAACTTGGGCACATTCCCACCCACTGCTGCATTTCTGGCAGTTTGGGAGCCAGCCGAGGTCCCGGTGCCAGTGTCCAGCCCCCAGCCTGCTGCCGCCACCGGGTGCTAACTGCTGTGACACATTGAGCGGCACTCGCCCCGGGAGGGGTGAAAGGAGCCCGCGCACTGCTCCTGCTCGCTAATAATTACTGATTAAAAACTAGTTAAAAAGCCAATGAAGACTGAAACGTGCATTAACCGGATGACCCCGGCCCGCGCCAGCCGCGGAGAGACGGGAGCGAGTACGGAATCTGCACTTGCAGTGTCTCCATCGCTTGGTGACACCCAGCAGGGATCTGTCACCTCCTGCATCTACAGAGCACCCAGCGCGGGCTCTGATGTGACATAAACATCAGCAAGAATAAAAAGCAGGAATAAGTTCCTGCTTTTGCCTTTTCTAAGCCCGCAACGCATTTGGGCCACCAATAAAACTGCACAGGATTTATACAGGGCTTTGCCTCTTCAAAGCCAGGCAGCAGTTTGTTCCTCTCAGCCCCTTTCATCCAGAGATCCAAAGTGCTTCCTATCCGTCCTTTCACAACCTTTTGATGGGTGGGGAATTCCTCTTCTTTAATCTTGAAAAAGTGAGCCTGGCTGGGCGGCGGGCTCCAAACCCTCCTGACAAGAGGTGGAGCCGAACCCAGGTCCCGTCCCTGCCCCTGTCCTGCTTTGCCCCAATAGTGGCTGAGTTACACAGCAAAGGATGCTGCGCTGAGGTGCTGAAGGGACGTGAACACCTGGAGGGGCGCAGCACCCAGGGCCGGGCTCAGCATCACCCCCTGGCCCGGAGCCGCCGGGGCATCACGAACCCGCACCCGCCGGCCCGAAGGACGCGCGGCCGGGCTCTCAGCACTGACCCGGTGCAAACGCAGCCTCCCCGCTCTGCGCCGCGCCGGCCCCATCGATCCGGCAGCGCCGGGAGCATCCCAGAGCGGGGATGACAGCGGGGCGGACACGGGAAGGTCACCGGCGCATCCCGGCCGGGCCACAGCCGTAACCCAGCGGAGGGTCCCCACGGGGGGACGCCGAGCCCCGCACATCCCTGCGCGCTGCGGTTCGCATCCGGCACAATAAAACGAGGCGCCGATGCCACCCGGAGCGAGGGGGAGGCGGCGGTGCCCCAGCCCGAGCCGCCGCTGCTCAGCCGAGCCCCGGAGCCGCACGAACAATGCTCTGCCATTAGCAATCAGAATATCGGCGCGGCCGCTCATAGAAAATCAAGAGGCTAAATAATTGAGTCAATAGCGCTGCGAAAGGATTGCTCCTTCAGCCCCATTCTTGTGCTAAGAATCCTCCAGCAGGGCTGAGGATTCAAAAGCTCGGAGAATCAAAAAGGAATTGATTTGATTCAGAGCTTCAGCCCGGGCTGTATTTAACACATCATTTTTTGCTTGCTCTACATAGAATAGAAACTGTTTGAAGGCAGAGGGGCTGGGGGAGAGAGACAGGGGAGCAGGAAGCACAGGAGCAGGAGAATATTCTGGATTTGCTGCCTTTGTAAGAGCGGTTGGACCCACACTGTCCCCCCCAGACGGCTGACAGACCCTGGGGACCCACAAAGAGACACCCCTGGGCTCCGAGTCCCCTGAGCATCCACCGAATCCGGCTGGGCCCGTGGCTAAAGCAGGACCAGAGCGAATGAAGGGAAGCAACTCGTGCTGCGGATCACTGCTCCACGTCCTCTCTGCTCCGCCGGAGCCGCCGCTTGCATCCATCAGGCTCAAGGGCAGCTGCTGCGGTTTAAGGGCGCGGGAGGCGGCGCCGGGGATGCTTCCGCTTGGGAGAAGGCAGAAGGTGCCTTTTGATCCCTCCCGGCCTTGGCACAGGGTCACAAATCCTCCTCTCCAGCTACCAAGTGGCCATGAGCGAAACTGCACGATTGCCCCCCAAAAGAGTGGGATTCACAAATTCCCAGTGGGAGCACAAACTCCCCACAGCTCCGCGGGTGCTGCAGAGCTGTGCCGGCCCTCGCTTTCTGCTCCTCTCCAAACCACCATTTCCGGGATCCTGCAGCATCCCAGGGAGCTCCCTGCTCCCAGAAAAACTTCCAGGGTTAAACCCCTTGCACTCGGAGGTCTCTCTGACAATTACCTGCTTTTTGGCAAACACCCATGTATATTTTCACAATATCTGTAGTAATTTCCGGGAGCCTTTCTTGGCCTGCTTTTTATCTATGAAAGGGGCAGAAAAATCCTCACCCAGCTCCAGCATGCCACCAATGAAGACAAACTAGTAAATGCAGAATTGCCCCAGATTCCATCAAACGTGAGGGCAACGACCACTGGGAGAGGACCAACAGTTACAAGAACAACCCCACTGTCCCCTCCAAGGCTGTTCTACAAACCACACATTCAAACATCAGCAACACTGAGGCAGCTCAGAACATCCAGATTTAAACACTTCCAGAAAAATCTAAACTAACTGCAGAACAAAACCCAGTATCCTGAGCAGGGGAAGGAGCAAGAGCCAAAAGCATTCCGGCAAAGCCATTTCTCTGCTCATTGTGTGGCACATGAAGTTCTTTAAACCCTTTTGGGTCGTTATACCCCTCACTCAGCCCAGCTGGTGGCTGCCGACACAGCGGGGACCCCGAGATCCCCACCCAGGCAGCTGATCTGATGTGTTGATGAGCAAGTCATGTCGCTATAATAAGGAGTGTTTATTTGAATAATAAGGTCAGGGAGTTAAGTAGTTGGTATTCCACTCGTAGGAAGCAGTTTGCACAGTGTCACTAATAATTAAAGGGGTTTTTTGACTAATCTAGTTGCTCTTCCTAAATATACTCCACTCTGTTCAAGAAACTCATCAAAGCAGCGAAGTGATCTTCGAGGTTATTAATCTCCTTTGCTCCACAGCTGGAGCAAATTTATTTGCTTGAATTAGCATGTAATAAACTTATAATAAAGCTGCCATATCCCTCGCTTTAGAGATATAGTTTGTGTAATGGGTAGTTAAATCTAGGTAATGTAGCTGTGGTCTTTAGGCTTGGAGAGAAGGGGAAAGGAAAAACCTCAGCAGAGCTCTGTGTTATCCCCAGCACTGGAGTTCAGTGAGATTTCTTCCAGGTCAGGAAATTCAAACTTTTTGGAAACCACTGGGTCAGATATTAAGCAGAAATTCCTCCCTGTGAGGGTGGGGAGGCCCTGGCACAGGTATCTGAGAGGAGCTGTGGCTGCCCCTGGATCCCTGGAAGTGCCCAAGGCCAGGTTGGACAGGGCTTGGAGCACCCTGGGATAGTGGAAGGTGTCCCTGCCCATGGCAGGGGGGTGAAAGTGGATAATCTTTAAGGTCCCTTCCAACCCAAACCATTCAAAGATTCTGTGACTCTGGCAACCCCAGCAGCAGCCCCAGCAGCCCCTTCACCATTTCCACCAGAAAACCAGGAACAGATGAGACCTGTTTAGCAGCTCCCACAGCAAAGGAGGGGTCCCCACAAAGCAGTGGGTACCTTCCCCAGCCACCAAAGGAGAATCAGCCCCAAAAAGCACCCTCGGGGCTGTCCATGAGGGCTGAAGCCCCAGCCCCACCGCTGCGCACAGACCCAGTGGACCAGCAGTGGACACTCAGATTGGCACCAGAGCTGCCAACGCCAGCAGGACCCGCAGAGATGGAATATTTCAAATAGGGCTGGGCTTGGCACAGGGTGTCCAAGTGAGAGGAATTAATTTGCGTCAGTTCACTAAGTTGAGCCTTTCTAGGCTGCTGTTTCCCAGGAACAATAAGTCCTCTCACTTCTCCTTCCTGCGGAACACTCACGGCACCGCTGGTTGGGAATGGGCAGGTGGAGACGGATGTGGCAGATAGCAAAGCTCAGCTGCACGGGGAGGGCTGGCCTCCACCTCCTCCTCAGAGGTTATTATTCACAGAGTCTGGGTAGTAAATAATTTTTCCCTCTCTCCATTTCGGCTCTTTTCTGCTCCTGCTCTGCGCTGGAGCAGGGCCTGGGCATTAGCCAGAGGTGTCAGAGGTGTTAGACAAGGTATTAAGGAGGTGTCAATGGTGAAATAGCTGGGATTACAGTAAAGTCTAAATAAGGTGTAAAATAAAACCAAAGGTGATAAAGTCGTTGATAAGAGAAGCTGGAGAAAAATAGGAGTGCAATTATTTTTCATCCTGGTTGTTCACTCTCACAGTGCATTATCTGTGGCTTTGCAAAGACTTAAGTGAGATTTTTTTCCCAGTCTATGGTATTTTCTCCCGGCAGCACCGTGTCTCCACAACCCTTGCACAGCAGGGGAGCATCCAGCGCCTCCACACAAACCCACACCTGCCCAGGAGATGCCCCTTCCTCCTCCTCCATCCTTGTCCAGGGGATTGAAGGGGCCATTCTGGGGAGGACACCGGCGTTTCGGAGGATGTGACCTTGGCAGGAGCTACTGGAGCCAGAGCCCAGCACCGTCCAGGCTGGGGACGTGCAGCTATTGGAAGAGGAGGGTGCTGGTGGGGACATGTCTCTGCCGGGCTGTCAACCCAGCTGTCACGGGGCAGGGACTCACCTTCCCCGGCAAGAACCCATCAATCATCCCGACAGCCCCTAATCAGGGAGACGGGGCTCGGCGGAGGATGGAGAGCTCGCGCTCCCCCTCCCCCAGCAAATTGTATAGGGGGAAAAAAATAATGCAAGAAATTACTCCGGATGGCAAATCAACAAATTAGCCTTGATTACTATCCGGGTCTCACAGCCTCCTCTTCCTCACGCTCATCAGCTCAGTCTGCTGAGCCGCTCTGCTCCTGCAGCGCTCATCCCCGCGTCAGCCGCTGGAGCTCCCTGCGGCTTTCCATGGGGCAGCAGCTCCGGGGCTGCAGGTGGGAACCTCACGGGACCCCCCTTCAGCAGCTGGAGGCTCAGGGGGCCACCCCGAAGGAGGGAGGTGCCTTTTCAAGAGGCAAAACGGTGCGGGAGGATGCAATGGCAGAGCTCTGCCGAGATTCCCTGGCTCTGGGCTCTGAAGCCGGTGGCCCTTTCTGCCCGGCACAAACCAAAATGAGGGTTTTTTTCAGAAAAAAACACGGGGGAGTAATTCTGGGGAGAGAAAAAAAAAAAGTTATTTAAAAGCACATTCATCTGCAATTCTCCCAGGGCTGTGAAGGGTTATTAACTGATTGGATTTCATCACATCCCACTTTGCTGCTGCAGAGGCTGATTGTCCCGTATTTGCATTTCTCTTGGACAAGCAGCAATCCTGGCCCCCACGGTGGGCACAAGGCCGTGCCATGTGCCCTGGGAGGGCAGCGGGAGCTCAGCTCCATCCCATCACGGCTGAACCGCCAGGAGCAGTTCTCTCAGGATCCCCAGGAGTGCTTTCCCCCTCGCTCAGAGCCAGGAGCTGGGAAGCAGCACCATTTCAGACGTAAACTTTTTAGAGTTAATTTGTTTTGGTTCTTTTAAATGGCACAGAACTGCCAGGCAGGCTGACATCACCCGTGAAGGCATTTAAAGAAATGGATGAATACAAGCAGGAGATGGATGTGCTGGCCAAGTACAACCCGGGCGAGCTCAGGTACACGAGCGTGGTGTTCCTTCCCTGCTTATCATCTTCATTAATAATGTCTTTACTCCAAAGCCATTTCCATCATCACGGCTCTGCAGTAACGACCCCAGCGCAGCTCAGCGCTGCTGCCTCAATCTTCTCACAGAACAAGCAGCAAAATAAGGGAGATTAAAACCCAACAGAAACAAACGGCCTTTGCTTGAGAGAGTGATGAGGGGTGTTAAAGGGGGTGTTAATGCCTGGACCCCAGGCAGGGGGGACAGGCCAGATCTGAGCTGGCTGTGCCAGGATGGCACCGGAGGCACCGCTGGCCCCACAGCCACCCCAGGACCGCCCAGACCAGCTGGGTCCAGTGGCCTCATGCACGGCTCTCATTAGAGGTGTGACATTCAATAACCTGGGCAGCCTGAGGTGGGGTCCTGCTGGAGGGGCTGCACACCCTTGGCTCTGATGGGAGCTGCTGGGAGCATCCCAAAGCCGAACCTCTGGCGCTGCAACCCCAGCCCCAACAGCTCCTGCCCCAGTCCCAGCTCCAGAGGAGACGAGATCACACATGTCATAAATCTGCATTTCCCTCTGCTCATCCATCAAACCCTCCCTCCTTCTCCATCTCCAGAGCCAGGGAAGGGAAGTGTGCACGGACAGCTCAGGTGCCAGCTGGGCAGGGACAAACCCAGCCTGCTCCCACCCCTGCAGCCACCCAGAGCCAGCAGCATCCCTCTTACCTGGGAAACACGAGTTTTACGGTGCAAGGGCAGGGGGGAAAGCGCCTCCTCTTCCATGGCAGTGGGAAAAGCATCTCCTCCTCCAGGACAGCAGAGATGTGCAGCGAGTGCTGATCACAAACTTCGCAGCACTTTGGTGTCAGCCCACGGAGATGTCACAGCTCCTGTCCCCAGCATCCCCATGGATGCTGCCTTCATCACCCAGCTCTGGCAACTTGGTTTTTCGGGCAAGAGGTGCTGGAAAAAAACCAGAATTCACTATTAAAAAGGCCGATAAGTGCCTTGTTTGTCCAGGTTTGTATCATCCAGGCCTTGCACACGCCATGGGAACGTCTCTGTGGTGGCCCACGTGGCAGGGTGTGACCCACCACGGGCCAGGGCTGTCACCCAGCACGTCCCCAGCCCGGCACACAGCGCGGCAGAGGGAAGCAGAGATATTAAGTGGCTGATTTACATAGTAATCTGCACGGGGAGAGATGTTTGGGGCGCCCTCAGCCTTCATCAGAACACTTGTCATAGTTGTGCTTCCGTCTGAAGGGGGAGGAGAAGGGAAATAAGTCCTTGGGTTTTTGCACGTGTTATTTTTGGTGTGAAAGCAGGGGCCTGCTGCAGGAAATCAGAGCCAGCATCCCACCCACAGGGATCCCACCCGTGGCTGGATCCCACCAGTCCCACTGCTGGTGGTGGCATTTGGGGTCTGGGGTGTGCAGGCAGTGAGGGGGGTCTGGGGCTGAGAAGAAAATCACCAACATTAAAGTTCTCAATAAAACATCTGGTGCCCTCGCACGGTTGCAGGGCTGGACACTGAGGTCTCACCCATGGGTGCCCCCAGCTCCTCACCAACACCTCACCTGTGCATTTAGCAAAGTATTTCCACTTCAATTTTCTTTAATGTAAAAACATTCAGATCTGTGAACACCTCTGTCACTCCCGTATGTTGTGCTTCTTTTCCATACATGAAACAAGCTGCTTTCAAGCTTTTTAATCAAATAGGGCAAAGTCTCAGTAGAACAATTAGATAATGGGGAGGAAAGGAAATATATTCTACCCTCCATATGAACGATGACAAGAGTTTCCTTCTCCTCACAAGGACTGCAGAGATTGGCTGAATTCAGGGTCAATTCTGTGACTGCCTCAAGAGAAAGCCTGAACTACTTTTTACACAGCCAAGGGCAGGGGAACTCTGGCTGCACCTGCACCCCTGGACACTCAGCTTCCATGGATCCATCATTCACAGCTCCAGCCCATGGACTGACAAGTCCCCACACTCCAGCTGTGCTGCAGGGGCACGTGCAGGGTGTTGGCTCCCAGCCTGGAGCACACAGACACGGCCAACACGGAGCACGGACAGCCAGGGCGCACCGGCCACACCACAGGTCTCCCTTCCCAAAACCCTTTTCCTCCTGGACCGCAGCAAAACACCAAACCCCAAAAGAGCTGCGCCCCAGCACCGCCAGCACCGGCTGCCTGAGCCCATCAGCCCAGCCGGGCGCCGAGCGAGCAGCCGGGGTGATTAATATTGAACATCAACAAACAAAACAATTGGAAAGTCAACAGTTTAGGGGAAGAGGGGGCTGCGACAGCCCCGCGGTCCTGAGGATTATTTTAAATGTGCAAAATGCCATCTCTCTAAATAATCAAACTCCACTGCTGCGACTCGGAAATTGCCACCCACGGCTAAAGCTCCAATTTTAAACGCATCCTCAAGTCAATCTTTGTAAATTCCACATTAAATATTGATCAGCCCCAGAGAGGGCTGATGCTGCGTGTTTAGCATAGATGTGCCATATTCAAACAGCCATGGCTGGGAAGCAGAGTCTGCCCAGATCCCAGCCCAGGCCTCGGACGCGGTCACGGCGATCGCTCCGTGCCAGGAGGGAGGGACATCTCCAGGGGAGGCATCACCATGAGGGCACATCTTGGTGCTGCCCCATCCCAGCAGGGACCCCATTCCCAGGGAACCTGCCTGGATGACCAGCACATGGAAACACACAGGGAAGGGCAAGGAAGCATCCCCAGCAAGGGCCTGGCACGGATGGACAGTGCCTGAAGCACCATAAGGAATATTTAAACACGGACACGGGAGGGGAAGGAGACAAGCGCTGGTGCTCCCCTTCTAAGGACACCAGCTCCAACCATACTCCATGGGAGCAATGAGTGCGTGCCCAAGAAACTCAAGGTACAGCATCAGGGCTGTTCTGCTTCCCAAACTCACACCATCACAGGAGGGCTCCGAGGGGGAGGTCTGAACCACCAACATTCCCAGTGATCCCATCAGGAAGGGGTTTAAGGAAAACACGATTGTTGGGAAGTATTCCCTTCTATTTCCAGATCCCCCATCGTGCATATATATATATATATATATATATGTATATGCCTGGAGTATTATGAAATCATACTTGAAACCCAGATTCCAACTCCATTTCCCATCCACTCGTATAAAATTTTCATTACAGATTGCTGCCCTGCAGTGGAATAGAGGGCAACTTTATTAGAGGCCGCCTGGCAGCAGGAGAATGAGCCAGTCAACAGCTCCAGATATTCCCCTGCAAGATATGGCAGAGTGCTGGAAATGGAACAGATTATATAAAAAAAAAGTAATTCAGAGCAATTTCTAGTAAAGAGTCAAAGAACCATATAATTCAACATTTATATAGACAAGGCTTCAAGGGAACTCTTCAAAAAAAAAGCAAACCAGAGGACGAGGTAACGGTAAGAAACTCTGGTTTGATTTTTCCTCTTTTTTAAATTTCTTTTTTAACCTGCCCTGTTGGTTTGTGCCACCCTGGGCTCCGGCAGCACCTGCAGGGACAATTCCAGCTCCCAGTGCCTGTTCGACTGCTGCTGCCTCCCCTCCTCTTCCTCGCCCCACTCCCCACCTGACCCAAGGGCAGGCCCTGCTTTTCCCAACAAATCTGCCAGCCAAGCAGGGCTGTCCCGGGTGCACTGCCAGGGATGGGGGATGATCCTCCCCAAATGTGCCCACATGCAATTTTCCTCTTCCTCATCTTCCCTCCCTCGCTTATCGTGCTATAAAAAGACCGGAGGAGAAGACAATCCTTTCTCTCCGTGATTAATTAAGGCCGGAGCGGGCCCGAGCAGCGCCGGTACCTGCATCATTTCCAAGGTGCTGCAGCTGCAGCGAGCCCCGTGACTTTCCCCCGCCGTCGTTTGTCATCTCCTGACACTGATAAAGAGCTCCTCCAGTGCTGTGTCTTTGCGAGGGAACATATCCATATCAAAGCTGCTTGGATCATCCTTTTGCAAACTATCTGCTGCATTTTCTGGCCTAGTTTCCTTTCTCATCTCCAGCTCCTGTTCTTCCCCTCCATGAGCCCCTGTAGCAGCACCACCACCCCAGCCTGCCCCAGCACCCAAGGCTGAAGGCTCCTGGGGAAAAAAGGGGTCACTCAGCTTCCACACCATCCAGTGGGGTCTCTGCAAACCCAGAGTGCCTTGGTGCATCAGCCAAAAACACTCCTGCAGCCAAGGATGCCCGTGGTGGGGTGAAAACGTTTCAGCCTGTGATGAGACTCATTCTCAGGCAGCATTTGACATGGGAAAGAACTCCTGGGGTGCAGGAATGGAGGTGCTACAAGCTGGTAGTGGAGCTACAGCTGCCTGGGGGAGGTGAAAACAGCACTTAATTCTCAATATCGCCTCGGGTCACAGTGTGTGTAGTAGAAAAGCAAACACTCACCTTCCCCGAGGTGCATCACAGCTACAGGAGCAACTTTGTGCAGCCAGAGCATGAGCAATGTACTTAGAGCCATCGGGAAAACCATCTCCTGGCTCTCCAATGGAGCAAATTGCACCTGGAAGACCCAGGAAGTGAACAACAAGGAATTGCTGCTTTTTTTTTAATCTAGAGATGCTTTTCTCTCCGTGATGGCACTTCAACAAGAGCTTAATGAACAACTTTTTCTTGGTTCTGAGAGGCACAGACAGGCCAGATAACACCACTGATTCATTAGCATCCCATCATGTCTGCAGCCTCCGTATTCCCCAGCCATATGGCCAGCACGATGTGCTTCCAAAAACTGGGACATCTACGAGGGCTTTATCACCAGCAGCCATCACACTGGAGCAGCCTGCGGTTACATGGAGATGGGGAACATCTTATTTCAGGATCTCCTGGGTGTGAAGGAACACGGCGTGGACGGGAGACAAGGTGACTTTGTGGGACGTGAGCATCCCTCCCGCTGCAGACAGGATTTTGATCAGGATCACTCCAGGTCCTGAGCAAAACACATCTCCAGAGTGGATACACATCTCCAGCAGGGACATGCTGCCTGCCCAGGTGGGAGACACAGCATCTGCTTTTATCTCTCTCCAGATAAATTCCCCACATGACTGATGAAAGCTCCCAGCGAGCTGAGCTGTGTGTCCAGCCATCAGCCCTGTCTGAGCTGAGACCTCAGCCAGGCATGGAAAACAGAGAGCTTCCCCCAGCCCCACCAGCAGCAACATCTGGGCACGGCATTAGGTGGACATAAATAGATGTTAAGTGACCAAAAACAGATATTAAGGGACCATATGCAGCCTCTGAGAGCAGCAATCTGTACAGGAGGCTCCTGGCTCTCATCAAGGCATGGCAGAGAAGAAGCCCCCAAAAAGCAGTGCAGGAAACAGCAGCACCCCGAGGAGTGAGCAGCCCCTGGGGGACTTTATGGGCCTTCGTGGAGGAGCAGGAAATTTGCATCAGCCCAAAGAGCTGCTGGCCCCTGTGGAAAGGGGGACACACAGCCCAGGACATGTGTCCTTGGAGACCCCAGGTGGCATCTCCCACCCCTCCTGAGACCACCTCCTCCTCTCTCAGCACCATCAGAATCTGCCTCCAGGTTCCCAGCACCTCACGTGTGTTTTCTAACAAGCAAATAACTTTTTCCTTACTCCGAGCTCCGTCTGCAATTCCGTGGGACCCAGCGGGAGGGTCTGTGCTCCCCCTGCACTCACCAGCCTGTGTCAGCAGTTTGTTATGCAGCCCTGTGGGTTCTTCAGGTTTTTTTTTTTTTAAAGAGGCATTTTCAAAGCTTTAATGGCTTTGAAAACAACACAGCGAGTTCTCTTTACTGCAGGAGAGGTTAATGATCTCCCTCTGCTACAGAACCAAACTGGACATCATAATAAATAACCATAATAAGATATAAAGTATCACCTGGAGTGGCTCAATGCAGAGAGCGGGTCGGAGTTGTGATGCATTTCCATTATTCAGAGTAACTGCCAGGTGGGAAATGTTCAAAGTGAAAGCAGTCAATTAAAAAATGAAAAGCCTTACTTAAACAGAGAGGGACTGCATCTTATCTTGCCTGCCACGACCGTGTGCTCTGGCTCCTGGCAACCCCGAGGAGGTCCCTGCTCCTCCCCTGTCCTTCCCGAAGGCCAGCAGGGTGGCACCGTGTCGTGCTGCCACCACGGCCCACGGTGGCCCTGCACTCCCAGCGACACTGACAGCGACTGCCAGCAGGTCTGGAAGGCACAAAACCAGAGAACGAGGTGGGTTGGGAGGGACAATAAAGCTCATCTCACTCCGTGTGCCCTGCCAAGGACAGGGACGGCTCCCGCTGGACTAAGCTCCACGCAGAGCCTTGCAGGCACATCCCTGTTTGGGGTCATAAAACCCAGCAGCACCTTGCTCACCTCCACAGCTGCTCTGCCCCGTCCCCACGAGAGATGTGAACTTCACAGAGCCTGGGGTGACACGAGTCCCTGGACACCCAGGAGAACCTGGACAGCAAAAACTCCATCAGGGAGACCCGCACGGGGAGCGACGCGACATCACAAACCGCAGCCCGAGCCGGGGCAGCCCCCCCGCCCCGCACGGGGCTCAGAGCAGGAGCAGGAGCCGATCCATCACCGGCGGCAGGAGCTGCCCCCGGAGCGGTGCCGGGGAGGGGAGGGGGTCGGAGTTCGTCCCACGTGGCATTAATCACCTTTCCTGAGGCTCTGCACGCCTGGACAGACCGATTAATCAGCGGCATATCAGCCCTCCAGCCCGGCCGGGCCCCTTTGTGTGGGTCCCTTCCCATCACAGCCAGATAAGATTATCAGTGACGAGCAAGACACCCATTGAGCAGCACCTGACTCGAAGAATGGGATTTTTTTTTTATTATTTTTTTTATTTATCCCCCTGTCTCAAAGATGAGCTGTTTCTTGTCTTGTCAAACCACATCCTTTTCTTGAAAGAACCAGCTTTAAGAATCCAATTTGTCAAGCTGGACAATCATTTGAGAATCCATAAAAAGCCTCGGTGACTTTATCAAAAAAAAATAAATCAGAAGGTTTTAAATGGTAACTGAAAGGGATTTGAAAATAGGTTGAGTGGCCTACATCAATTAATCTTCACAGAGACGGGGCTTTGTGAAGCTGGAGTGGCAGAGAAGTGACAAAAACTAGTTACTGGGCTTGAGGAGATGGAAGTTATCAATATTTCTCCTCTCCTTTTTCTCTCTTTTCCTCTTTCTCTGCCTCTTCAGAACACAGTGAGGCAACATCCCCCTGCCACAGGGCACGGCAAAGCTGAGGAGGGCTGGTGGTCAAGCCAAGAAGGGGCAGGTGGCCACTCGTTCCTGGTGATATTTTTCCACCAACTATTCCCAATGTCAGCCAACAAGGGCCAGACCTGCTCTGCCACCACGGCTGTGAGTCTGTCACTGTCACTGCTGGAGCTCACCTCCACCACAGCCACAGGGACAGCCCCTGGAAGAAGCCATCAGACACTGCTGGCACTTACAGGTGGCTCAGGAGTCCCGAGGCACATTGTGGCACCTGAGGACCCAGCCGGCTCCGTCACCAGCCGGGGCTCAGCTCGACTGAGGAGGGAGGAGAGAAGGGCAGAAGGAAATAAAAGGTTTCAGTGCAACCCGACAGGAGACCTCAGGGCTCACAGAATGAAATGAAGAAGCTGGAAAATGAAGGATTTGGCCGAGGAGAGCCAGTCCCCTGGGAGGGCGATGGATGTCCCCACCCGAGGGCAGACAGCCACGGCTGCTCCTTGTCCCCGGGGTCGCACGGCCGAGGGACAGGGTGTGACAAAACACCAAGGGATCACCACCAAGGGGACACCTGGATGGAAACAACGGGCTGGACAATTTGCCATAAAAAGAAAGAGCTTGGGAGGAATCAAAACGCTGGAAAGGGAAGGCCCACGCTGCTGCGCTCCGGCACCGAGAGCAGGATGTGAGGGGCTCCAGATGGCTCTGCGGTTTAGTGCAATAAAAAATGTAATCTGACAGGCAAGCATGGGGCTGGAGAATAATAATAAGACAAATAATTTCCTTAAAAAAACCCGAAAGGAGTCTAACAGCTCAAAGATATCTTCATTTGCTGCAAAGAGCAGAGACCATCAGTTATTTACTGCAGTTGGGAGCACGTTCACGAGCTTTCAAGCGGTATTTTGTTGCAGAAGCATAATATAAGGACACTTTCTTTGCTTTCCAGCCAGGGGAAATAGATCTGACTTGGAACTTGGCCAGAAGGACTGCAAGTTCGGGCTCTGAAGCAAAGGTGATAACTTTGCCAATTAAATATGGATGTGATTTTCCCCCCCCCTCCTTCCCTGGAATACTTTTGCAGTGCCATTAGGTGATGATATAAAGACATCGGCCTCCTGGTGCAGCTTAATTGCTCCTATATAGAAAAATGATGAGCTCGATTGCGCTGCACAAGGGCTGCTGTGGCTACTTGCTGCCTTATTAATAGGTGATACTGACGTGTGTTTAATTCTTCTGCCCAAGGAAAAACAGGGAGACAGCAAAGCCCTGCTCAGCAAATGCCTCAGCACTTGCTAAACTGCTCCACTGAACAGCGAGGGGCTGAAGAGAGAGTTTATATTTAATCACACACTTAAAGTGTTTTGCTGAGTCGATGCTCAGTGCAGGGAGACAGGGTGCACTCCCAATTAAGTGACCTTTTATTCCCATATCCTTATATTTTTCTTTTTTATTGATACACAGCACAGACAATCCTGTGTTTTGCAATCTCCTGCTGAACGATTTCTAGTCCAGGGTGAAGCCTGGACAAGCTGAGGACCAAAAAAAAGCTGTTGTTTTAATTCACATGGACCTCAGAAGGGGCTGGGAGCAGAAGGGGCTCTGGGATATCTTCCCCTGGGATGGGGAGGGGACAGAGATCACCTCCAGCACACAGGGATGAGCAGGAACACCGTGCTTAGAGGTGAGCAGGAGGGAGTGTGCAGGGCAGAACACGAGGAGTTGGAAAGGCAGCCAAAGGATGCTGCCTGATATTTAATGTAACATATTATCATTATCATATAATCATAGAATGGTTTAGGTTGAAAAGGACCTTAAAGCTCATCCAGTGCCACCCCTTCCACTATCCCAGGCTGCTCCAAGCCCCATCCAGCCTGGCCTTGGACACTCCCAGGGATCCAGGGGCAGCCACAGCTGCTCTGGGCACCCTGTGCCAGGGCCTGCCCACCCTCACAGGGAGAATTCCTTCCTAATATCCATTTATAACTATTATTATCCAACCTTTGGGAAAGCAGTATTACTGCAGGTTTACAGTCTTTACTTCCTCAGCAGCCACTAAGCCACTCCTAAAAATCCACATTTTCCTCTGCTTTCTAACAGTCTCTCTAGCAAAAAGTTTTTTTAAGGGACTGACTCTCCCAAAAGAAGCTGGGGAGCCGCCCTCCCATCTGCATGAAAAGCAGGTGGGCACGGGCTGCAGGGGATTTGCATTTGCTTCTGCTGAGGCTCTGAAGGTTGAGTTTCATCCCCACAGAAGCTGCGGTTGGCACGGGGGGAGCAGAGCAGGAGGCTGCCACTAAATTGATGGCAACAGAAAAACCTGGAGGTACAAATGGCTCGAGAAAAGGCGTGATGAGATGTGACTGTCCTGGGTGCTGGGACTGCAGAGAGCAAAATGGGAAAAGACCACCTGGACGAAGAGAAAATGCTTCTGATTGCTCGGGGAAAAGCGGAGTTAAAGATCATTGGAACGGACAAGGCAATCTGGCGGCGGCGGCGCTGGGATTGATTCCAGGGCGAGGAGGGGCGGGGGCCGCACCCCCGGGGCTGCCGGAGCGGGGCATCCTCAGCCGGGGGGGCCCGAGGCTCCTGCCACAGCAGCGCTCCGGGCTGGGCAGCCGCAGCTGCGCCCTCCGCAAAGCAGAGCGCTCAGCCCCAGCGCAGCGCTGGGGGAGAACGGGGGTCTCCCTGCCCAGCCCCGGCTCTGCCGGGAAGCAGAACTGAACCAGACCATTATGTGGAAGCACAGTTTAGGGGTCACACAAGTTTTTGGGTGGGACAGGTCTCTGCATCTCCCCCAGTCCAAGGACCTAAACCCCAAGTGATGCTCCGCGCATCCCGGGAGGACGCGTGCCCTGGGCTGTGGATTCACACAGCCAAAGGTTTTCTGAAGGTTATGCAAAGGTTACCACCCAATTAACGTGCCGGAGCAGCACCAGCTCTGTCTGCCTCATTTCCAAACCTGAAGGCCACCGGGCAGCTCGGCAGCTCCCCCCACACATCTGCACTGATCCCCGAGTCCTGGAGCACATTCCAGCACAGGGTGATGGCAGAGATGGAGATAGCAATAATGATGTATCCATTTCCTCTACCTTGGGCATTTTTAAGTCATCTCATCTCAGAAATGAGCCATTTCCAGCGTTTTGCATGACAACCTGTTGGGCCCTCTCAGCGACGGGCAGATGGCGGGCTGTATTCACACATCACCTCGTGGAGCACCAGACAGGCTGGGACCCCATCACTGCTCTGCTTCAAGGTCACAGAATCACCGAATGGTTTGGGTTGAAAGAGACATTAAAGATCATCTAGTTCCAACCCTCTGGAACCATCTGGATTCCTCCCTGGAAGGGAGGAGCAAAGGTCATGGACTGACCCAGCTTTCTCTCACTGATCTGCCTGACACCCTCTGAACTCCTGTGACACCACAGGGGAGGCAAAACCCCGGGAAGATGGAGATTTAGTTTGCTCTGTGTGCTGCCCAAACCTGCAGCAGGTTCTGGAGCCCAGCCTCCAGCTGTAGGATAACACAGCACACACAGGGAGGAACCCTTTTGAAACAGGCACAAGATACATTCCTTCAAATGTCCCTTCTCATGTCATTAATTACGTCTCGGGTTACTAAACACAGGCAAATGAGGATGATTTCCTTCCCAGCATCACAAGCCTGAGGTTTGCTATTCCCTTTCTCTCAGGTCTTCCATTAGCCTTTATAGATGATTTCCCTGTCAGGCTTCCTTCCATGCCTGCTCACAGCTTCCCAGCATTCCAATCCACCCAATCTATGCTCATTGCAACTCCAAGTGCTCCACTAATTCCTCTCCTTGCCTTGCAATTTCACATTGCTCAATACTGGGTGTAACGGCAGCAGCGCTCCTGCCGCTACTTCCCAATTAAATGAGCCAGGAGGAAAAACATTGGGAAACGTTTTCAGCCGAGCCTTTATGGTTTGAAGGACATTTTAAAGGCAGGGAACATAACCTGGCTCCTGCTGATGTTCATGAGGATTTAATCATGAGAAATTGCAAATGGGGGTTGGAGCAGAGCAAAGAAAGGGGTTAAGAAGATGTGACTTTTCCAATCCTCCCTGTGTCCCACAGAGTGGGGCTGGTCATCTCGGCTGTATTTTTGGGGTCCTGTGTTGAGAAAATAAAGAGCCATCACCAGCAGAAGGTGGAGCCCAAGCAACCTTTTTAACCCAAGGAACTGCAAAATCGAGCACATTTCTTAAAACTGTTGTTTTGGAGAGGCTCTCAATAAAGGCACACGGAAAGTACCTGGAGGAGAGGCTGTGGCACTGTGGACACTCCCCCAGGGCCCCCCGTGTGCCCACCCTGCCCCGCAGAGCCAGCAAGGACAACAAACAGCAGCAGAAAGCAGAAAACTTTCAGCCTCCCTCCTGTTAATTATGATCTTATTTTGCACAGAGAACCTGTCATTCAGCCGCCGGTAATGGATAGTTTCTATTTCAATTCTCCCTCCACCCTATTATCTTTTATAAAATTCAGCCAGGCCGGTGATGGATTGATAAGGGACGGTCCCGGCGGGAGCCGGCTCGCTCGGAATGGCTCTCACGCGTGCCCAACTTCTGTATCTTTTTAAATATTTCAGTTGTTTGAGATCTTTATTTCACATTTCGATTTCCTGTAGTACAGTAAATTTATCTTAGTCACCCAGTCAAGTTCTTTCCAAGTGTCTTATCTCCTCCTCTCTGTACAACTGAAGGCCCCTACACTATCTGTGCTGCCGATAACGCCGGCCCTGGCAATCCACAGATCGCGCTGATCCGGCGGCCCCGGCCCAAAGGAGACCTTGGCAGCCCCAGGCTGGGCACCGGCTGGAAGTTCAGCGCTCAAACCCCGCGCTGGCTCCTGCCAAGGCATCTCCAGATCGGCTGGAAAAGCGTCTGGGGCTTCCTGCAGACCCAAGGGATAACGGGGCCAAGGGCAGCTGCTCCCTGCAAGGAAAAGCCCAGCGGGGACCTCCCGGGATGTCTCCAGTGGAGGGGTCTGAGCCAGCCAGAAGCCCTGCCGTGGTCCCAGGCCGGCAGGCACACGTCATCCACACAGGGATGTTTTCCCCTCACTAAACCACAGATTTTTAAATATCTCAACAGCACGGAGCAGAGAGAGCATCGCACGCAGCCACGGGAAACCCCCCGCCACAGCACTGTCACGGCCGGGGAGGAGATGGGAGCAACCACACTGAAATAATAATGAAAAAAACAACAAACAGGTAAACCCGAGTCACCTTCTCGCTGCTGTGCCGGTGGCAGCGCCGAGCGCGATCAGGCAGCACCCCCTGGTGCCACCGCGCCGGAGCGGGGCCGGCACCGGCGAGCCGGGAAAACACTGCCCGGGAAACCTGGAGAGCCAGGGGGCTGGGAAAACACTGCCCGGGAAACCTGGAGAGCCAGCGGGCTGGGAAAACACTGCCCGGGAAACCTGGAGAGCCAGCGGGCTGGGAAAACACTGCCCGGGAAACCTGGAGAGCCAGGGGGCTGGGAAAACACTGCCCGGGAAACCTGGAGAGCCAGCGGGCTGGGAAAACACTGCCCGGGAAACCTGGGGTTCGACCCACAGGGACACACGCCCGGGTGGATGCTCCGGAGAGGCAGCACAGCGCTCCTGCCTCACTCCGAGCACAAACGCGCTGCTCTGGGACCGTCCCCGTCCCTCCTGCCAGCATCCAGGAGCTCTAGGATTCAGGATCAAGGGAATCGAGGTGATTTCCCTCCTGGGGAACAAGTGGGTAACAGCTCTTGCTGGTTATGGCAGGACAAGGAGCTCGGGTCCCCTCCTCTCCCCAGCTCTTGGAGTGATTTCCTCCCCCAGCATCAAACCCAGCAGCAGGGCACCCAATAAATACACCTGGAGAAGGGTGATTTATCTGTAGGGGAAGCCATGGAAATTCCCAAACCCTCTTAAATATCCGTTTCCTGGCTCTAAACCATCAGTAAGTTGCCAACTGGGGAACGCATTTGTCTGCTCCCCTCTGTGTATTTTCTGCTTTTCATTATAATTTGCTAAATAATACATTACAATGAGTTATTTATCACACTCAGCCGTCTCACGATGCCTCCTCCATCCCGGGGAATTTCACCCATAAATCAGACACACAAATATCTGCTGGCATCGCTGCAAGTTTAACCCTGCACCCTTCACCTGCCCCAGCAGCTCCCAGGCTCTGCTGAGAGCCGCTGCTGGATTAAATGACAGCCAGCCCAGGGAAGAGGGGGAAGCTCCAGCACTGGGAAGTGACCAGAGAGGCACAGGAGGGACACCTGCAGACCCCCAGACTTTCTCCTGGTGACTGTGAGCAAAGTGCTTGGTCAACACCGGGATGTCACTGCTGGGAAACGAGACAAGGACAGCGCTCAACTTCAAGAACACCAGGAGGGAAAATTTATGATTCCTCCTTTCCAAGTCACTGTACCTTCCTTTTGAAACAAATTGGCTTGCAAATACGGATTAATTTAACTTTACACCATCCATCTTAAATCAACAGTATCTGGGCCCACAGATTGGGAAATCAAGGCATGGAAGGGAAAATTAAAAAAAAAAAAAAAGCAGAACTAGGAACAAAACCCTCTCTCTGTGCTTTAACTACAAAATCATCTTTCCCCATTAGCAGCTAATCAGAACTACCAGAGGGGAAGAGATTACAGACAGGGCGGAGAGGGGAGTAACTCACAGAAATACAGACATCAGAACAGATTTTCATTTATTTACTCATTTATCACAGTGAGTCACAGGCTTTGAGTTCATGAGTCTGCATTAGCCTTGCAGGATTTTGGGATGCAATCTCCAAAATCTGAAAAGCGAACAGGTCACAGCCACGTGCCATCTCAGGAAGGAGAAAATCAGCAGTTTGGGGTTGGTCTCGGGAAGTCTGATATTGCTTTGCCTGTTGGGATTATGAGAAACCACTAATCTTCCCTCGCCAGCCTTCTAATCTCTCTGGGAGCCCAGATGCCTTATCTGAAACTTGCTCAGTGGAGAGCAGCCCAGGTTGCCTGGCACTGGGACGGATTCCAGCAGCTCTGGGAGCCAGGGAACGGCAGGCAGGGGAGCTGAGGTGCCACAGGGTGCCCTGTGCCATGCCAGCCAGCGGGGCTGCCCTCAGCAGCACACGGCCGGGGTGGGAGCAGTCTGGTGATGGACACCACCGATGTCAAACATCGGGTGCTTGTTCCATAACTGAGCAGCTCCAGAACGAGCCAGGCTCCGAGCGCCAGGGCTGAGACCCTGCAGCCCTCCTGCTCCTCCAAACACCTCTGTGCACACTCAACCCACCTCTGTCCACTTATACACCAAAATAAACCACCAGCAGTTCAGGGGCCTTTTTTCCCCCCTCTCCCTTTTTCCCCAAAATGAGCTGCAAGAAGCCACGAGCTTTATTTACTCCAGGCAGGGAGTGCCTCATTTCAAGCTTTCCTTTCTCTCCTTAGTTCATCCCAGCTCTCCAGAAGAGGAGAGATTCCCACACCTGACCACCACCCCCAGACACTGCCCTGGGTGGGCTCCAAGGTGTCCAGAGGGGACCATGGGTCACACCAGCCCCAGGATGTCCCAACAGGGCACTACCTGCACACAGCATTTCCTCTGGCATTTCCAGCCCTGCACACGAGCCCACGCTGGGAAATGAGAAACATATTTTTAAATAAGAGGAAATGGTGTCTTTGTGTCAGGCAAGTGGAAGAAATCCAGGACCAAGAGACTGCAGAGCCTTTCCACTTCAGACAGCAGGTGCTCTCCAAGATGTGGTTATGGCAACAAAATAAATGATGGATAATTGCTTTTGTGACAACTTGCCAATTAAATTAGACTCAGCAGAATAACATAATGACAATTTGTTATGCTCTGGTGGGCACTAACACACCAATCATAATTAAATGCTATGACTGAAATAGAATGCTGCTGTACACAGGAATATATAACCCCAATTCCCTCCCAGTGAAACATTATAGGTTCAGACTTGATTTCAATTTCTGGAGGATAATAACATTAGCGCACATCAGAATGAGCCTGCAATATGCAGAGAGGCAGCAGCAGCACAGGGACAGACAGAGACAAGGGCAGCTGAGCCACCGGGCTCCTGCGGGGACCCCTCCAGCATCGCTGATGCTCCGGGCCTCGAAGCAGTGGGGGACATCCCAAATCACTGCTGTGTCCACGGGAGATTTCAGATCCCTGGCTCGGGGGAGCAGCTGGGGGAGCAACTGGCTCTGATGGAGTGACACTGGCCCCAGGGGAGCAGCGCCACTGCAGACACCGAGGCAAGAGCTCATCGGGATGGGGCCACAGGGGTTTCTTGGGGCGACACATCCCTTTCTGCCAGCAAAGCCCTCACGCTCCAGAGTGGGCCCCTCGCAGCCAGACTGAGCTGTGGGACACAGCACAGCCCGGCCTTCCTGGAAGGATTGTCAAAATGTTCATTAAATGCACTGCAGTGCCCGAGAGTGAACTCGCCCCGCAGCTGGGATCCCTCAGGGACTCAGCCCCACCAGCTGACCTGGCCAAACTGGCCGTGGCTGCCGTCACTGGGTCAGAACTGACCAACAAGGGGGTCAGGTCCTGCCAGTACTTAACATTTACTGGTAAAACAGCAGCAGCTTCTTCAGCCACTGCTGAGCTCAACCCGCTGTTCTCACTGGTTTGTTCTCACCCTCCCCAGGGGTTTTGTCCTGCATCTTACACATCCCAGAATTCTTGGGCCAGGAATTACTGTGCCATGGACATTGCTGGGGCTGCACAGAAAAACACTGCAAAGAGCACCAATCCCAAACCATTAAAAAGCTCTAATTTAGAACCAGGCAGGTGGCAGAACCAACACTGCCCAGGTCTTGCAAAGCACGAGCCACCTCTACGCCATCCCCTCTTCAGTGTGGAAACACAGCACATCAGAGCCAGCACCCTGCTCTGATTCCACATCCATTTTTCTAACAGATACAGATCTCTGGAATATTCCAAAGCTCAAAACAGGGCAGGTTTGAAGACCAAATGTGTGTGTGCAGGCAGGGCTGGGCAGAGGCAAATCCCAGAGGATTCTACAGAGTAGCAATACCAATAATTTTATATCTTACGTGGAGCCTTCTTTAAACATTAAACCCTTTATTATCTGCCTCGAGGAAGCTTGGCATTGGCAAGGTCAGATCACCTGTTTTTCCAGCAAAGCTGATGAATTATTTTGGCTGCTCCAGACATTAGACCTGATCCTACTAAATCCTTAGTTCCCCTGCCATCAACACATACCAGCGGATAATCCATTGCCCAGGAGCACGTGAAGGGGCTGAGCACGGCTCTGGGGGCAGCTGCCTGTGGGCTTAAACAGTGCCCAAGCTCAGAGCCCGGCTCTGCAGCCCTGATCTGTGGGCCTGGAGGTGCTCGTTCCAGCAGGACACATCCTGCACTGGCACTGTTTGGGAAAAAACATCGGTCTAAGGAATGCTGCATCACCGCCAGCAGACTCCTCCACTCATCCATTGCACCAATGTACCTGCATTCTGCTGGAGGGCAGGCAGTTCTTCACCCTAAAACTTTCAGGTGAAGCCCACGTTTTTAGGAACTGGCCTTGGAAAACCTTCAGCCTGGCAGTCAGAGCTGAGGAAGGTGTCACTGCCGGCGCTTGTCTCGTCTTTGATGGCTCAGGAATTAAGGCACCGTGTAACTAATACTTCGGCATTTACTGTCACTTAAAATAGCCTGGCGATCAGCGAGAGGAGCTGCCGCACGCAGCACTCGCCCCGCGGGAGGAAGGTCAGGAATTTCGCCCAGGAAAGGTCACACTCTGGGACGGGATGTGGGATGGCAGCGACCGCCTCTCTCCGAGCAGCCACCGAGCGTTCCGATGGCAGCCGGGGCTTCGCCGGCTGTGGGACCGCTACCGGACCGCAGGAGCCGTCCTTGCGGAGGGCAAGTGAGAGGGTCACAGCCCTGCAAAGCCCAGGAGCAAACTCTGCCTTCTCCAGGGCAGGAATCCCCGCACCCCGGGGCTCTCCATCACCGCAATTCCCTCGGTGCTTCCCCCGGCTCCCAGGGGAAGCCGCGATGCTTTCTCCAATACTCTCTGGCGCAAGCTCGGACTCTCTCCCTCTCCTGCGGGAGCCCGGCGGTGCTGCCGTGCCCCCCTTGCCGGGCGGGGCTCGGGGAGGGGCCGCGGCCGCCGCTCGGCACCGGGAGCGCGGAGCGCGGCTCCCACCTAGCGGGGAGCGCCGGGGGCCGGGGCTGCGCACCAACCCCTCACACCGCCTGCTGCTGCCGGGGAAACGCCCCGGGAGCGCCGAATCGGCCCCCGGCTGCTGCCCAGAACCTCTTAATTAAAGTGCCTGAGTTCCAGCAGGTCCCGACCACCGGCATCTCCCTCCCAGCCCGTCAAACGCTGTTCGAACTCACTGGGTTTAATTGGTTTTATGTTAATTGCGCCAAACACTCCGGCTCGCATCCCTTATCCCGTGGGTTCCCCGGCACCCACCAGACACAACAAATCCGCGGCGCTGAACATTCCAACCACGGCCTGCCACTGCCCGGCCCAGGGCTGGCTCTGCCCTGGAGCTTCCAAGAGGGAATTCCCACATTCACACCATGGGAAGACTCCTTCCTCCCCCTCTCTCTCCCCTCCACTGAAAACAGAGGATCCCTTACAGAGTTCCAGGTTCTCCCGCACATTTGGCCACATACCTGCCTGGGAACAACGGGGTGCACCCGCCAGTGAAGGGCACAACTGCTCGAGCAGGAGCCGAAGCACCGCTGCACCCTCCCAGCACGGGGCTGCTCCACAAATCCAAGGCTTTCTGCACTTCCCGAATCGTGGTTGGGCTCCGTGGGCACGAGGCAATCACCCTATAACCCTCTCACCTGTGGTCATCGCCTGTGGTCATGGTAATTAATGGCTTGCAGCTGGTCACCATCAACTTCCCAGGTGTTAAAGGGGAGGAAAAACGCCTGAGGGGTCTCTCAGTCCACCCCTCCCAGGCCTCAGCTGTGCCTGAGGGCAAATCCAAGGGCTCCCAGCTGAGCCCACTTAGGGAGGCCGGTCCCGCTGGGAGGGATCTGCCCCCAGAGCCACCCCCCTGACTTTTTTCAACACAAAATAAAACGAATTCCAGCTTTCTCCTCACCTGCTCTGCACAGCAACTCGTTCAGGGCACAGCCCGAGGCTCTGTGAGGGCTCTAAATTCCATGTTATTGCTCAGTCTGGAAATGGATCACTGCTAAAACAGAGGGATTTTTGCTCTTTGTAAGAAAACCTGCACTCCTCTTGAGCTACAGTGCAGAACTAGGAATAAAGTTTAACCACAGAAGCCAAACCACGAGCATTTTTACATCCTGCTTTTCCCTGCCACTGAGCTTTCCTGCATCACACACAGCAGCAGCAGCACTGAACTGGGCAGGGAGGGAGAGATTGGACATCATTTACACCTGCTGGGAAGGGGGTGGCAGTTTGGTATTTTAAAGAATAACAGACAGAAGAAAAACACAAAAAAATCACAAATGAAAAGAGACAAAACAAACAGTGTTTGTCTTTCACACAGCCCAAGCCAAAATGTTTAATGAAAGATCAGCCAGCCACTGGATTTGCAGGCATGGGAAGAACTCCCTCCTAATCCCAGGAAGATTGGTTGTTATTTCCTTATGTTTTTCTCATGCCAAATTTCCAGTGACTGTTTCCTAAGCAGCATCACCTTTCCCTCAGCAAGCAGCTGGAACATCCCATTTTCACACTTCAAAGGTGACCAATTTCATTAGGAGTCACTAAAAACCTGCAAAGCTCCCAATTATCTGGTACTGCCACACTTCATCCCGCTCTGGATTTAAGCAAATGATGGAATGGGAAGAGCATATGATGCCATTTCTATAAATAGCACCTTTCCCCAATCAGCTATAAAAAGATGACACTTCAGACAGCTGCTGGAACACATCAAACAGGATCTGTCATTCCCACAGCAGGAAACATCTTTGCTACTGCAAATGAGACACCTGAACAGGCAGAACCTCCAATTTTTAAAGAAAATGTTTTAATTTTCCACTTTTTCACTCATATTTTCTAACCTGACTTCAGAAAACCATCATGAACCCTAAAAAAAAAATAGAGTTATCTGTGACTCTGTCAATGTGGAGCTGGACAGAGGGGAGGATGTGTCACATGCACAAGCCTGGAGGGCACCAGGATGCTCAGGTGTGTTCCCTGAGGGAAATGTCCCAAAACAAGGGGTGGGGGTTGGTTCCTGGCAGGTGACACAGGACAGCAGGGCTGTCAGGAGGGAGAGGGATTCTCCTTCTGTGTCCCTGCCAGCTCTGGTGGCTGCTCCTCCCCGTCCTTCCTCTTCTCCTGCAGCTCCTCCAGCACAGTTTGGAGCTGCAGGTGCAGGGCAGGATCCCTGGATGCAGCATCCTGCTGCTCCTGCTGTGCTACCTGCAGGGAAGGACAGAAAAACACATAAAACAGGGTGGGAAAAGCTTCTGAAGGGTGCCTGAGGAGAGCAATGGCCCTCTGTGTGCCCAGAAAAAGTTTAATTCATGCTGAGATTATTATGAAGGTACAACACAGTGTCACTAGGGCAGGATACTCCCAGAGAGGCTGCTGACCTTGAGCTAAAAGATGGGAAAATTCACAATGCCACAACAAACATACAAAGTTCCAAAAGGTTTATACAGATACACCATGGACTGTTTGAATGATTATCCATTTCATCACCAGAACAAGATCTTTCCTGACCCACAAGTCCCTTAACCTTGGCCAGACACATTCATGGCCAAGAGCAAAGTGTGTGACTGCCTTGCTGCAGATTTAATTCAGACCAACGCACCGTTAAGGGCCTGGGAGTGGAGTTTTCTCCATCCACCAGCCAAGCAACTCTGTGGATATTTAATACTCACTTTATCTGTTCCTCTTCTCTGTAAAATGATCCCACTGGCCAAAAGGGCTTTTCCTGTTTCTTCAAACAATTTCTCCTCTTCAATCTTCCCTTCTTCCTTCAGTTCATTGTATTTCTCAATGAACCTGGATTGCAAAATTGCTTTTTTACACTCACAAGTAATGTTCTGGTTCACTGATGGACAGGGAGAAAGGGACAGTCTCAGAAATATTCCTGGTTTAATTATCATCTTACCTCTGGCAAGTAGATTTGAAGTTTAACCGTGTCAGGTCAAAAGGTCTTGGGCCATTGCCATAAACTTTGTAAAATCTCCTGGTCAGAAAAGGAAAGAGTTTGGTTTTTGCAGCTAAATCAAGAGTAAATAGACAACAGCACAGTCAGTTAATTTAGTGGGCAGTAAGAGCATTCACACTATTTCTCCTTTTCACAAGAACCTTTATGAACACCTGGAAGTGTCCAAGGCCAGGCTGGACAGGGTTTGGAGCAGCCTGGCATAGTGGAAGGTGGGACTGAATGAGTTTGAGGGTCCCTTTCAACCCAAACCAGTCTGGGATTCTGCAGAAGTTTGTTCCAGCTTTTTTACTGTATTAATAAAGCCCAGTTAATCAGCACCACCACCACCAGCACCAGCAGCAGCAGCAGCAGCAGCAGCGCGTCGGAGCAGCTCCCTCTCAGCGGGGTAACCCAGCCTGGAGCTCCGTGCCCGACAGGGATCTGCCCTTCCCACCGCAGAGGAGCCTCCAGCAGCCACTGCACACACAGGGAACAGCACAAACCCCACCCCATTGACTTCAAACAGCCCCGCGAACCACGAAGCGAAGGCTGCCGCTGATTCGGGAGCGCTCCCCGAGGGACAACGCGGATCGTCCCCTCCCGGTGACACCGGGGACAGCCCTCTGCGCTGCCCGCAGGGCCGGAGGGGCACAGGCCCATAGGCGGCGCCCGGGCCGGACTCACGCTCGCTCTCGGTCCTCCCGGTAGAGGATGGGCGGGATCGCGTCCGTGACCCGCCCGTAGCGCGGCCGCGGCACTCGGTACAGGGGCTCCCGCAGCGGCGGGAACGCGGCGTACACGTCCAGCCACAGCGGCTTCTCCATGATCCCGATGCGCACCAGGTTCCGCGCCCTGTGGGGGACAAGCGGCGGCGGGGGGTGCTCAGGACGCCGCGCTCACGGGAGAACCAGGACCGCCGGCATCCCCCGGCCCCCGCCCCGGATGAACCCTCCTCCCCGCACCGGCTGAACACGCTCCCGATCTTCTGCGTGCGGCTCCCGGCCATGGCGGCCCCGCCAAACGGGCCCCCGGAGCGCCCCGAGCCCGGCCCGGTGCTGCCCCACAGCCGCAGCCGGAACCGGAACCGGAACCGGAGCGGCCGCCAGGGCGCGCGGCCGAGTGCCGAGCGGCAGCGGGAGGAGGTGCGCAGGCGGCGGCAGCCGCTGGCCGAGCGGCGGCGCGGGCGGATCGCCCCGTCGGTTTAAGGCCGCCCCGGCGCCGTCCCGGCCGTGCCCCGGCACCCTCAGCCCCAGCCCCGGCAGCGCCAGCAGTCCCGGGGCTCGCGGGAGCCTCGTCTCCTGTTGGCTGCTGCCGCCATGTCACGGATTCACGGGATCGTGGCACATCCCGAGCTGGACCCACAGCGACGGTCGAGCCCCGCTCGTGTCCCTGCACAGACACCCCAACAGCCCCGCCCTGGGCACCCCTCAGAGCGCTGTCCGAACGCTGCTGGAGTTCTGGCAGCCTCGGTGATCCTTGTCATAGAATCATCAAGGTTGGAAAAGACCTCGAGGTTCACCAAGTCCAGCACTTTCGGCGAGTGGACAGTGGGGTGTGCACAGGCCCTGTCCGGGGCTGCCCCGTGGCCGGAGCCCGCCCCGGACAGCCCCAGCCCTGCCCGCCGGGCTCAGGAGGCTGCAGCAGACACGGCGTGGCCACAGCAGGGTCCCGCCGTGTGCTTTTAACCTCGGTTTATAAAATCCAGCGGCTCCCCCCAGGCCCGGTGTGAACAGCCTTGCTGCGGGCAGCCTTTCCCGGCTGGGAGCAGCCCTGGGCACTAGGTGCAGCCCTTAGCTTGGGAATGAGCTGAAGGGAAGGAAAACACATCTCTGCTTCCATCTTCCAGCCTGGCGAAGGAAGGGGGCAGTAAATTTCCACGGCAGACTGGCAGCCAGCAGGTATCCCCGGGCTCGCACATCTCCAGCCCCATCCTCAGCTGACCACTTTCCAGCCCTGCGCTGTTCTCAGCCGCTGCCTTCCTTAAAACGCTGGTCTGAGAGCAAAACCCCGTCCCTGTGGAGGAGAGGAATTCCAAAGGGAGTGGCTGGGACTGCTCCAGGGCTGCATCTGAGCTGCTCCAAGGACTGGGCTCTGCAGCCCTTCGGGAAGCCCTGGCTCCCCGCCGCGCTCCCTGCGGCACCAAGGCAGCAGCCAGGGTTTCTCCAGCATTTCCATGCTTTTGATATTTAAGGCGAGAATGCCGTGACTTTTTCCAGGCTCTTCTTTCACACGGAAGGTTTCCAAGCCACACTTGAGACTGGGAAGCTCCAATCCTGACAGGAAATGAAAGCTGCTCCCGGAGAGCTGGCACAGGACAGGTGGATTCTGTCCCATCCCTGCAAGTGAGGGGGATGCTCCGTGTGCCCCCCGGCCCTGCCACTGCCCCTCAGGGCTGCCCACAGCAGGAACTGCTTCCCCAGTGATGGGTCACTGGATTCTTGAGGAAATCACTGGACACAAATCCAGCCCCATCAGGAGCAGGGAGGCAGCAAACCAGGGCAGATTTGGGGCATTTGCATCTGAGGGGCACAGCTGGAGCTGGGCTAGAGCTGCCCCTTCCCTCCCCAGCCCCCTTTCTTTCTTCTTCCCCCTGTAAAGAGTAGAAAAATACACAGTGTTAAAAAATATACAGTGTTAAGAGTACAACAGGACTTTATTATAGGAATTACTATTAAACATCTTTAAGAAAAAAATCACGTATGGAAATAAATTCTAAAATAGCCACACTCACAAACATCACAGATCAGTTTGTTTTGTTCTTTTTAAACCTTTTTGTAGAGAAATGATACAAACATCACTGAGAGTTGTACATTTTTATGTAAGAAATGCATTTTGGCTCCCAAGCCGGGTTTGTGGCCTTTCCACTCCTTAGACCTGACTTTTTGTTTTTTACAGGACACATAAACAACCCCTCTCCCTCTCCATTAAAATGATACTTTGTGCCTCCAAGATATTTTGACACGGCTACAGAGTGACATCATCCAGAGGCTGTGCCTGGCCTGGGATGTTTAAGGGCAACTTGTTGGGTGGTGGTGGCCAAGACGTGCCCAGGGCCCTGTGCCAGCTCACAGCCCCCGGCCACCCTTCCTTGCTGTCCCTTTCTCAAGGCTCAGTGGGAGCAGAGGGTGCCGGGCACCTCGGGGATGTGCTCAGGCAGAAGGCAGAGGCAGCTGCTGGTCCGGGACTGCTCCACCAGCAAACCTTGGCTGGGTTACAGAGGTGACTTGGGACGTGTCACTTAACGAGCAGGCTGAGAGGAGGGACAGTGTCCCCTCTTTTCCCCGGCTGCTGCTGAAGCCAGCGGTGCAGCAGGACTGAGCTGTGGCCCTGTGCCAGCCTCCCAGGAGAGCTCAGCCCATCCCCGCAGCCACGGCACGACCCAGCCCGTCCTCAAACCCTGCACGGCAGGTGCTGCGAGAGCCGGGGCCGGGCCAGCCCTCCTGCCAGCACCTCCTCGTCTGGGAGAGCAGAATTCCCTTCCCGCCCGTTGGTGCTTCCTGCGCTCATGGAAACTTCGCTGGGACTGAAGCCCTCGGTAGCTAAGAGGAGCTGGAACGGTGACAAGCTGATCCGCTTCCAAGTTTGATTTTCTTCCAAATATGCAGAGCTGGGAAGGAGTAACGGCAGCCTCCTACGGCCCCCAGGGCCAGCAGAGGGTAGGGAAGGAGCCCCTCCTTCTCTCCACCACCCTCAGAATGAAAGTCCCACCCAGGGACTAAAGGATTTTCCGTTCCCCAATTCACCCTTAGCCCCTTGCACCCTGAGGCAGGTGCTCCTCCAGACCCACATCCTACCCTGGGCAGGGCAGAGCAGCCCAGGACATCCTGTGCCCTTCCAGCACCTCCTGGCAGCCAGGCACACTATCAGGAGCAGGGGTGCTGCCCATGGTGTGGGACAGCCAGCGTGGTTGGGATGGCCCTAACCTGTCACTCACTGGGCTGCCAGGACTCAGGACACGCTCCTCAATCCAAAGGAGTGGACACCGAAACTGGTATGGGCTGGGTGGGGTGGGAATTTTGATGCTTTGATTTTAGGAACCCAAAGCTTGCTGGCATCCCAGGGTGCTCCAAGCCCAGTGCATCCTGCCCTGGTCCTTGGCACCCCAGAACTTGTCTGAGTACTGGTGCTGCGGGAGAGCCCCGTCTGTGCTATGGAGACATCACCCAGACCAGACCCTGCAGCCCCGGACACCTGGAAGCAGCCCTGCCCCTGGCCAGGAGCCAGGAGAAAGTGAAGCTCACGGGATGCCCCCGATCCCCACCATGGCTGCGAGGGGACGACAGCAGCGCTCAACAGGTGCAGCAGCTGCAGCGCTCGCGGGGGAGGAAATCTTGGCGTCCACTTCAAAGGCACGCGAGCTCCGTTGGGATTGAAGAGGAGCCTGTCGGGAGCCAGCGCCTGCAATGGGGACTTTTGTTACCAAACCCTGCGGAGAGGCAGGGAAAACACTTGCGTGAGTGTTTGATGGCTGGGGCTTCTGCGTCTGCCGCCTTCGCAGCTCCAATCCTGCAACATTTGTGCTGGTTGGCGGGAGCCAGAGAGTGAAACAGGCACGTCTAGAGCCACCTCCTGCATTTGGCAGGGAACGTTGTGCCGATAAAGGAGAAGAAAATGTGCTGGCGGGAGCGAATTCTGACTTTACGCTCGTCACTCATTACTTACACAGCGGAGGAATTTGTTTATGTAATTATTTTTAGCCTGACAGCATCTCCCCGAGCTGCAGGATTCCGGTGCTGCGAGAACGAGGAAGGGGCTCTGCTCCTGCCCCGCACCAAACCCAGCAGTGCCCCCAAGCCCCTGTACAGCCTCTCGTGCTGAAAACACCTCCACCAGCCCTGCCAACCCCCGGCTTGGGCTTTGCCTCTTACCTACAGCGGGGGCATCCCTGGAGCTCCCAGGCTCCAGGACCACCCCCAGCACCCCACACCCGGCGAGACATGTCCTGCTCCATCAGTGAGGGTTAAACCGGTGTGAAATCCAGCCCTTGGTGCTGCCCTGTGGCGGCACAAAGCGTCCCAACTTCAAGGCAGTTGTAGCAATGCCGAAGGCAAAGGTTTAATTCAAAGTGAAACGCCTAGGAAAAGAAGGCCTTTCCTTTATAAACAATTTATATTATTTGACTATTACCTGATCTGAATCTCTGCTCATTACTCCTAGCAATAATAGACAACGGCTGTTAGCTTCCCTTTCTCACGTGGTTTTTGTTCCGGTGTGCGCAGAGTAAAGTTACATCAGACCACTACAGATATGTTCAGGAGTGCTCCGGCCAAGCAGACCCCACGTGTGAATGGATCCTCGTTAGTACGACTGATTTCATTCCTCCTGCGCCGCCGCCCGGGCCGAGAGAGCAGGCGGGGCTGCTCTTCCCCAGCCCGAGCTCCACTGGCTCCTCCGCAGCCGCTCGCAGCAGCTGCCTGCTTTTTTTCCTTTTTTTTTTTTCCTTTTTGGCTGATTTGCTGAATAGGAAAAGTTGTTTTCAAACCACTGGTAAGAAAACATTGTGCCTCACTTCAATACTTGTACTTCAGAGGAGTACAGCAGCAGAGGGGGAACAGCCAAAATCTGGGTGATTTGTTGGGTGGGTTTTTCCTTTTCCAGCCATCTCCTGATGAAGCCTCGTGCACATCCTGTGCCAGCAAGAAACCCCAGTGCTGGGACCTGCAGGGAGGGGAAGGGGAGGGAAGGAGAACAGCATGTGCTCAGCCTCAGCCACACAGTGACAGCACCAGGGGCTCTCTCAGCCATGGCACCCATGGCCACTGATGGGGCCTGTCCCCACCAGGACACACTCTGGACACAGCCCAAAGCACGTGGCCCCTCCTCCAGCCAGGCTGGATCATTCACACAGAAGTTATCATCCATCCCCAGGTGCCTCTCACCGTTTACTGCCCTTCCTTCGGCGTCTCCTCCTCCTCCTGGAGCTGCTGCCGCCGTGCTTGGAAATCTTCATCTGAAAGGCAGAGGCAGGCGGGGGCTGTAGCCACCTCCACACCAGGACACCACTGCACCTCAGTCCCAGCTCCAGGAGGAGCCCCAGGGGAGGCAGCCCAGCTTTCCCCAGGGCAGGGATTTCCTTGCTCAGAGAGAGAATTCCCAGTGGGACTTGGGGAGTTTCTACCAGAACTCGCCTGAGAACACTGGATGGAGGTTTTGGCCCACAGGAGCATTTCTGCCGGGCGCTCACACCTGAGCCAGCCCTGGGGTGATCTGGGGCCAGGCACCACGGCAGCCAGCACAGCACACCCAGCACAGCATTCCTTACCATAGGCATGTCCTTCCACATCGTCGAGAAGATTTGCCGTGGAAGCCGCCGTCCCCATCCTGCGCCCTCCGCTAAGGAAAACCGGCTGTGGAGCCAGGATGTGGCCGTGGCACCACCATCGCCCTTCCCAGCCCACACTCCAGCCACAGAGCTGCCCTTGGGGAACCCCCAGGAGCACCCAAGTGAGGCCCCCCTGCCCCACAGCTCCCCAGCCCCTTTCAGGATACACCTGGTGCTTCAGCAAGTGTTTTCTTTTTGATTTCCTCATCTTTGTCTTCTCAGAGAAGGCTCTGGCGAGTTCAAACAGCTTCTTGCGTGTGGCTGGAAGGAAGCAGCCAGGTGAGGGTCTCACCCAAAAACCCTTCCCAAAGCTGCCACGGGCAATGGGAAGGAGATGGGCAGGGCCAGGGGTGTGAGAGCCACCCACACCCTGGCACCCTGTGGTGATGCCCTGGGTTTGCCAGATTCGGAGAGGGAGACAGGGACACCTTGGTCCCTGGCAGGAGGTGCTGGTCTTTTACCCTTTTGCTGGGGTTTTCACGGTCTTCCTCACCCACCCCTCCCACTGTCACCCCTGCCTGCAGCCCAGCTCAGGCTGCCCAAGGATCTCGGTCTAGTTTGTGGTGGCAAAAGCAGGCTGTGACTTCCCAGAGAAAAGGATGAGTTTGGGAGAGTGCCAGGTACTGCTGCCATCTCCCCCTGCCCACCCCACTCCCAGCTGCCCTCCAGCCCTGCCAGGCATCCCGCTGCCAGCACGGGGCCTGCACAGCGACTCACATTTTCCCATGTGTTTCAATTTGTCTCGGAATAAGGCATCGTCGGACACGGCACCGCCGGCCTCGTTGGTTACAGAGGGAGCTACGTCACCTGGAAGGCAAACACCTGGTCACCAGGAGTGCGTGTATGGTGAGGGGGGGCTCAGGACAAGTCACTCCCATGACCCAGTTCCAGCACCAGCAAAGGGCAGAGCTGGGAGAGAGCAGGTGGGACGAGAGCACTGGCACGTGGGGCTGGCTCTGGATGGGGACACAACCCCTGGGACCGGGGGTGCAGAGACAAGGACCAGAGACCCGCAGAGCCACGTCCCTGTTCCCCGGGTCCGTGAGCCCAGCTGGAGCCCTGCCAGGCTGCCCAGCCCCTGCGACTCGCCCGACCCTGCACAGGGCCATCGACAGACACCAGCTCTAATTCTGACTCTGGGCAGCTGCTCTGCTCCCGAGGTTAATCAGGATTACCCGGGAACAGTCATTATGCCTCCAGGCACAATCCTCTGCTCCAGCTCGGCCATGGGAGGGCAGGGATGGATGGAGGCAGGATGCAGGAGCACCTCCACGTGGGGAGGGCAGGAGCACCCATCCCCATCACCCACCAGCTCCTCTCCCGTGCTGGGAGGGCAGCAGGGAGGGATCAGCCAGTTTCCTCCCTCCACAGGCACTCTGGAGGCAGCTGGGCAGAGGGATGGGAATGCAGGGGCTGTGGGGGATCCTGCTGCGGAGAGACAATGCTCCCGTGTGTCTTGGAAGTTACCTGATAAAACGGAGGAGAAACCAAAGTCGTTGCTGACAGCAACACTGGTCGACTTGGATTTTTTGGACTCGTATTTCAATCGATCTGAAAAAGAAAAAACGCAGCGCCCGCTCGATCAGACCCTCGAGGCAGAGCACATGGCTCCACTCCCCTCTCCCCTCACGGCCCCGTGGCTGCCGAGGGACAGGCTGGTGGCAAGGGAGGGAGCTGGGGCTTTGCTTCAGCACAGCGACCACAAGCACTTCGGTGGGAGCCCGCAGCAGCAGAGGAACTGCCCACCCACCACAAGCACATGACGAGCACACCCGTGGTTTTCCTGCCACCTGCAGTGATGGTGCTGCCAGGACCCTGCAAAGCACCAGCGACACCTCTGAGGGAGCTGGGCCCTTGGCCAGAAGGCTCAGAAGGAGGGAAGGGCAGCTCTGTGCTCAGTGGCAGTAAAACCATCCACACCCAAGCCCTTCCTGTGGCACTGGACGAACAACCAGCTCACTGGGAAGGAGTGTAGTGACAGGGAAGGAGCAATCATGGCAAAACTGCTCTCCAATTCAGGCCTGCCAGCACCTGGAGAGGGTGCACAGCTGTGGAGGGCTCAGGGGGCATTTTCAAAGCCCCTTGCTATGGATTCTGCTGGGCTCTGCCACACGTGCTGCAGAGGGGTGGGCAGGGGGAGGAGAGCAGGAGTCTGGGCATGTGGGCAGCTCGGACCACCAGCCTGGCCCCATCCTGCACTGGCTCTGCTTTGGCACAAGCCCTGATCCCACGGGCAGGGCAGTGCTGCCAGCAGCCAGTGTCACAGCAGGGTACACACCCAAAAAGCAGAAGTTTCTGAAGGCACTTTTCACCTCTCTCCAGGGCAAGGAGGAAATCCCGGTTCCTCTGGAGCTCCTTCATGAACTCTTCGTTCTGCAGGAAGAGCGCGATGCGCTCGTCCTCTAGGTACTGCTTCCACCGCCGCTCCTGCTCCAGGGAGCCCTGGCCCCGAGGGACGAGCCCCCGTGGCACAGGCTGCCGGCAGCCGTGGGAGCCCTGCGGAGGCAAACATGGCACAGGTTGGGTGGTGATCTCGGGGGTCCCTGCAGCAGCACCTCGGGCTGAGCTCGGCCTTCTGCCCCTCTGTTACAGCGCAGCTCCCCCAGCCCCGATGGCCACCGACTGCTGCTCCCCAGAGGGGTCCCTCTCTCCTCTGCCCCACAGCCCAGGGCACTGCCCTCAAAAAGGACAAAGGGGGACAGGGCACCACCGCCTCTGCCCCTTGGGAAGGGGGACAGGGCGGAGGGGATGGACATCCCATGGGTCAAACTTTTGGAGCTCCTTTTGCAGAGCACAGGCTGGCACAGATTAACTCTAAAGGATGTGGTTGTGCCACGGCAGAACCTGGTGTGGAGGTAAGAGAAGGGTCTCAGCAGCATCGCTGCTTTATCTCCCTTCTCCAAAGAGCAGAGTCTGCAATGTCCCGCTGACAAACATCCCTGCACGAGGCACGTGACGCCTCGCACCTGGGGAGCAGCACAGCCGCACGCTGCAGCACAGCCTCATCCCTGCCTACAAGATTTATCTGATTTGTAGCTGCTCCCAGAGAGCCATAAAAAGCAAAAGCACACAATTACTGGGGAAAGAAAAGGGCAGCTGCTCTTCTCCTCCCCCTGAGCCCAAATGAATTGGCATGCTCCTATTCCCAGAAAGGTAATAGAGCCCATGAAGCTCAACTTGCAGGGCAATCATTCATGAAAACGTGGCAGGCTGCCTTTGGAGACGAAAAGGGAGGGAGGAACAGGGTGCCTGCAGGCCCCCCAGCCCCTCATCATGGCAGGAGGGTGCTGGACCCATTTAGGGGTTCCTGTGTTAGCAAAAGGCCAAGGGATGCCCCAAACTGTGGCTTGCCTGGAGTTGAGCTGGGTGCCCAGCATGTGTTGGGGCTGTTTGTTCCCCGTGGGATGCTGCTGGCACGCAAACCTTGTGGCTTAAAACCACCATGGAGTACACGTGGACTCTGATTTCCCAGGGGCAAATCTACTGGCTTGCACTAGGTTTCCCACCCAAATTCCACTGCAGCAGCCCTCAAGTGCCCTGGCAGTGCTGCTCTCCTTAGGAGCATTACTGGTCCTGCTGCACCTCACCAGGGCAGTGGGCAAGATTTTCAAATAATTGAAAATATAAGGTGCTTCTGGCAAGTGGCATTTCTGGCACTAATCACTGGGATAATGGCAGGAAAAAAACCAAAGCCTCGCTGAGAGATCTTTGACACCTTGCCCACTTCAGTCTCTTGAACAGGACACGCTCCAAAACTTTCGGTTTAGTGCACACCTGGTACCCAGATGCTTCCAGAGTGCTGATGCTGCAAGCTCAGGGTGGCTGAGGACTGGGATGGTGCTCCACACCACCTCACGGAGCCAGGCTGGAAGGGGTGGCCGAGCCTCACCTGTGTGCCGGCCGTCTGCTGGGGCAGGATGCGCAGGAAGTCCTCGGGGAGGTTGCCCAGGAGCGGCGGGTTCCAGTTCCTGTAGTGCGCGGGCGCCGCGGCGCTGCCAGGGCCTGGCACGTCCGTCCTGCGGGGCAAGCACAGGCAGCACCTCTGGCGAGGGAGAAACCCACCAACACCTGCCATGGCAGCTGGGCACAGGGCCTGGCACAGCAGTGCCTGGCACAGCAGAGCCTGCCCAGCTCCACCAGTGGTCCCGGGAACCAGGAAACCCCAGCACATCCCCGAATGTGCAGCGTTAGCATCAGCTCTGGAGAGCAAAAGGCTTTCCTAAAGCGTTTGGAATCTTTGGGAGCTGCATTTCAAGCCTTGCCCTGCAACTCTGCACGCTGGGCTTTCCTTCTCCTCCTTGTTTCACTCAGACTCCCAAAACCCAGCCCGGTGGAGCCCCAGCACTGCAGGGATTTGCTTACGGAACTGACAAATGCCTCTCACCAGATGCCACACCCAGCCTGCACAGAGGGCAGGGGCTGGCACACAGGTGCCCGGGGCTCACACTTGCTGTCCCCCAGCCCCACACCTACAGCCAGAGCGGTGCTGCCAGGGGACAAGTGAAGCCAGCCGAGGTGTGCGGTGAGGAGCCGGCGCGGGGCCCGGCCACCCAGCACCTGGTGTTTTCCAGTAGAGGCGAGCGCTCCCCGCCCCCAGGAGCTGATTTTTGCCATTCCACATGCTGCCGGAGCGGCTTTCCGGCCCCTCAGCTGTTCGTGTTTTAAGCCCTCACAGGGATTTTTGAGCCAGCTGTGAGCTTCATTCATCTCCCTTGGCTTTGTCTCACTCGACCCTATAACGAACTGGGGCCAGACGGTGTGCCAGGGCCAGCTGAGGGCAGCTTGCCCCCCGTGTGCTGGCACAGGGTGCCCCAGGAGCGGGAGCTGTGCGGGGCTGGGGCTCACCTGGGCGGGGGGGTGGGCGGTGCACGGGGGTAGCGGCTGCCCAAGGCCTGGCTCTCGTAGGCGGGAGGGGAGTACACAGGAGGAGGCTCCTCGTCTGAGCTGTCCGGCTCCAGGGTCCGCTCCAAGATCTGCAGGGTGAGAGGATGGGGTGAGGGCAGGACAGGGAAATGCTCCGCAGCGGGCCAGGGCCCCACGTGCAGCAGCAAAGCAGGGATGGCACGGGCTGAATGCTGCTGCAGAGAGGACGGGCAACCTCCTGGCACTGGACCTCCTGCACCCAGCAGGGTTTGGTGGAGTTTGAAGGTGCTGCTTTCAAGGGAAGAAGGTGCTATCTTTGGATGCACACAACCCTGGGGAGTCTTTCTGACAGCAGCAGAAGGGTCTCTGTTGGGTTTTGGGATGAGAGAGAGGTGGGAGAGCACTTTGGCTTCAGCCTGAAGCTCTGCCCAAGACAATCTTGAGTGCAGCAGCCTGGCTGAACCGGGCACTCAAACCTCTGCCTGCCTGCAGCAGTCGAGCAGCACTGTGCCCAGGCAGGAGGAGGCAGGAGGAGGCAGGATGAGACTGAGGTGCCCACTCACGGTGACCCGGCTGTGGAAGCCAGAGCCCAGCAGAGGATCTCCACGCAGGTTACCTCGGGGGGGATGCTGTCCTCCGAGTCCGAGCTGTCGTCACAGCCGCTGCCGTCCAGGTTCATCTGCAGGAGCTGGTCGATGGTGGCGTCCACGGCGCCGTTGTTGGCTCTCAAGACACACTCGATTATGTCGTAGTCCATGTTGGGGAACATGGTCTTGAAGTCCTCCATGGCCTGGTTGAACTCCAGGCGCCGCACCTGCCTGGCGGGGCGGCTGTTGTTGAGCTCCTGGGCGGAGGAGCCGCCGCGGGAGCCGCCGTTGCTGCTGCTCCGGCGGAAGAGGCTCGTCATGGCGGGGCGGCTGCGGGGGCTCGGCGCCCACGGTCCCGGCTGTGCCCGTGCCCCTCCTCACGGGGGGCTGCCCCTCCTGCCAGCCGGGACCATGGGTGGGCGGCGGGGCTCCCGCTCCCCGCGGCCGGCGGCTCCGCGCGTCAGCCCCCGGCGCACGGCAGCATCCTCCCACCTGCGGAGGGGACACGGGACAAAGTCACCCACGGGACAGCACGCAGAGGCTCCCCCGTCTCAACAGGGGACATTCGGTTCCATCCCACCCATCCCTGCGGGACTGTGCCATCCCCCGCAGCGGGCGCGGCACGCCGGAAGGTGGATGTGCCATGCCGGGAGCTGTACCAACAAAATGCAAGGCAAGAAAAATGGCATTACTTCCACTGCTGAAGGCTGCCCAGATTTAACGTTTCCAGGTTTGGCACGTATTTATAAACACAGCAAAATCACTCTTTAAAATAAAACATGGAGTCGGCTCAGAGAGTGTCAGAGCAGGGGGCTAAAATGCTCTGCAGCACGGCAAATCGACCCTTTGGAAAAGCCAACAAATCCAAGATTAACATTCACTTTAAAACCATAAACAGATTATACAGCTACTGCTTCTCGTTTGAAAATGCAGGGCCAAATTCAGTTCTGGATTAACTCCACTGTTTGAAACAGAATTACCCCAGGAACACTTTTGATCCATAATATCATTTTCAAAGGCTTTTTCCTAAGCAGCAGGCAGAGAGGTCAGGATAACTGTCCCTAAATGGTATTTAATGCAGAAGAACGTGCCAAGCACATTTCTTAGCAAAATGGCATAATCAGATTCCAAGCCATTAAGAGGAGCAGTCACCTCTGAAGGTCACCCAGGCTCTCCCCTGCCCAGCAAGACCGTGTGTGACAGCCATGTCCCCAGTGCTCGGCCCCTGTGCCAGCCCACAGCCCTGAGCTGCTCCAAGGGGTTTCCAGGGGCTCCCAGAGGCTGCTGAGAGTGAAACACACTTGTAAAACATGGAGAGCTCAGCAGGAACTTGGGGAGAAGTTCACTTTTTGCCACGCTCCTTAACCCCCAACTTCATCCCCAGGGACAGCACTGCTCTGGCTTGGTACCAGAGGAATCACGGGGATGATTCCTGCTCCAGGCACGCTCTGCTCTCCTTCCCTGGCTTTTTTGTAATCCTGGAAGCATTTGCATTTGGATGCACTACAACAGCAGCCCCGTGCAAACACCAGCACCCAATCAGTTGCTGCACCTCGGTCCCCGGGCTGAGGATGGTGCCGGGGCCATCCAGTGCCACCTTCCCGTGGCATTTGCTCCCACGCAGGACAGGACCCGTACAAAAGAAGCAGGAGAATTGCTGTCGGGCACAAGGGGCCATTTCCAAACAGCACTGGGAGCCCCCAGCTTGCTCCTGCTCACTAATAATATCCATTTAACTGGTCACTCAGCCAGGAACTGTCTCCATCCCAGTAATTCTCAGTCCCCAGGATCTGCTCCAGCTTGCCAGGAGCCAGGCATGGAGCAGCACTGTGCGAGTGAAGCAGGAACAATTCCGACAGCTCTGCCCGGCTCTATTCACTGAGGACAAATAAATCCGCTGGAGTCAATTAATAAAACACTGCTGCTTGGTTCCTCCTACGCTCCCCTGACTCATTCCCAGCAAAGAGCCGGCATTGTTCACACCTCTGGAATTATACTTTAATTGCAATATTGCATGGCTGGTTTAGTCACGTATTAAATTGAGTTGTAACACATTCACAGGGTACACACCTCCTTACGAGATTTGGCTACTCCAAGAGGATGGAGAACGAGCCTGGACACCCACGGGGACACAGCTTATACTGGATACACTGCAAACACACACACAATGCACATATGGGCATGAGAGTTTCTGTGGAGAACTGTTGGCTCAGCAATGCTGTGCCAGCCCATAAACCTCAAACAGCAAAATCAGCCCTCAAAATCAGGCTGGAAATCCCCAGATCTCTATAAAGTAACCAAAGTACCTGTGGCTGGGGAATCTCTGTGTCCCAGCATTTGACCTTTGAGTGTGTATTTAACATCTCCTCTGTAACCACGAGGGCCATGGCTGTGCCAGGCACTGGCAATCCCCCTGCGAGCCCTTTGGGCTCCTGTTGCCAACACTGACTCTGGGGAGGTGTTAGTCAACACTGCACGAGAGGGACAACTCCCTGGAAGTGCTGGGTAGTGTGATTGAGCACAGCAACGTGCAGAGCCACGGAAATCTTCTGGTCAGAAGACCAACAAAATTAGGGATGGGAACAAGACATTTATACACCAGAAAGGCTCTGCTGCACATCTGGCTTCAAACAGTCCCAAGGGAATGTGTTGGGACATTCCCTGCCCTGAGATACACCCGGAATTTGGGGCTGGCAGGGGCTGCTGCGAAGGTGCAGCTGAAGGTGCTGCAGGTGCTGTGGCACAGACCAGGGCAGTTCATGTGCCCTGAAGGCTTTTAAACCTATTTTTTTCAAAGTCCTGCTGCTCATCCAGAGAAGTGCAAATCACCACATCAGCATGAGTTAAAATCCAGGGAAAAGCAAGTGGTCCTGTTGGCAGGAGTTGATTTAAAAGATCAACAGGTAGCTGTATTCCGAGGATCCTCCCCAGTTCCTGCATGTCTGCAGCAGCGTCTTCAGGTGAGCAGTGGGGACAGCAGCCAGACCTCTGTGACAGCTGGGGAAGGGGCTCAACATGTTCCTGGCCCTTATTTCTGTGATGTCAGTGAGGGCCTGGGAAGATGCCAGGAAAAGCAAAATCCTTTGGATTTCCCAAAAAGGAAAGAAGAAGTTGGTGTCTGCAGCCCACGTGCGGGCACAGGCGCACTTGGGGCACGGGCTGGGCTCCTCTTCCCCTCGTGCCCCATTTGCAGAGTGAGGCTGTGATGACTCTTATGGCTGCTGCCTGATCAACTTTCTCCCTGTCTGACAATAGCTCCTGCCCTGTTATCCTGCGAAAAGGACCCTGAATGCTGTTATTCATTCACCAAACCCAGGCACAGGCATAATCCTTCGCCCTTCTGCTGTTCCATCACAGGAGGAGCTTAAAGGCTTTGCAAGCTCCTGGTCCATGTGTCCCTGTCCCACAGGTCACAGAGAGCAGCCAGTCAGCAGCGGGGACACTGGTGTGCCTGGCACCATCCCCGTGCCCCACCAGCCCTGGCAGCACAGGATAAATCCTCCTGTCCTGGCTCACCCCAGCTGAGCCGCCTCCACATCCAGCAGTGGTGGCTGTGCTGGCACTGACCTGTACCACGGAGAAAGTGCCATGTGACATCCCAGTGCCAGGCTGGGGCCAGGCACAGAGCCAGCACTGGGTTAGGAAGGGCTGCCAGGATGCCACATCCACACCAGCTTTTATCCAAGTGCTTTCATGCCCTGGGACAGGGCTGGCACTGAAAATGCTGTGTTTTGGTGTCACTGCGTAGCCAGGACAGCACAGGACACTTTCCCACACACCTGCATGACTGCTGTCTCACTGCACACTGTTCTCAGGCATTGGCACACCTTTGGCTGCAGCTCCTGCCCTTAGGTCACCCCTCAAAACCACAAAATACAACCAAACACAAGCTGGCTTTGGGAGGCAGGTCCCCTCTGCCCGCCCAGGGGTTCACCCTGCTCTTCTCCCACCCAAGCTGCCAATGACTTGCACAATTCAGATCCACCCTCACCAGAGCCAAGAACGAGACCAGAGCCAGGAGAACGCCTCAGTCAGGCTCCTGGGGAGGGATAATGCTCACAGCCTGGGAGGCACATCCTCCTGTGCTCCTGGCATCCCTCCTGGGCATGGCTGCTCTCACCCAGCCCCTGAGCAGGCACTCGGTACCTCCCAGAAATGGGCTCTTCCCATGGAGGGATGGCCCGAGGGGAAGCTCTGGGAGCAGGCACGGTGTAAAGAGGAGGCTGCCAGCCCTCAGCTGCCTGGGAAGAGCAGCTGGATAATCCCGGGGGTCGGTCAGACCGGTAATGTCGTGCTGGAAGCAGCAGTTGCTCGGCTCTGCGAGGAGCACAGCCCAACCGGAGGAGCCAGCAGCTGGAAAAGCACTGGGACTGATCGCTTGCAGCCCTCTCTGCTCAGGGAAGAGCCTTGGCACCAAGTGCAAACGAGAATATTCCCTTCCCCAGTGTCTGCTGCAGCTCAGACAGCAGATGGGATTGCTCAAACACTGCCCAGCCCCTTCTCCCCTGCTATTGCCACGCTGTGTTCATAGATCACCCCTGAAAACACGCTGGAGCTGGGACCCCGCCCTGCAGCCAGCATGGGGGTGACACCACCGACTGCTGGGTCCCTCCAGCCCTGCACTCCCCAACCCTCAGGCCACTCATCCCGTGGTGGCTGCAAGCCCAGGCCTCTGGTGCCTCAGCTGGGGATGCACAGCAGATGTGCAGAAGCCTTTCCATGCACAGGATTATTTGGAGACAACAGCTGACAGCCCCCCCAGTTTCTGGAGGGAAGACTCTTGGAAGAAGTCTCAAAACTTAGGGATGTTAAACCAGAAATAATGGCTCTGTCCAGAGCAGATGTGCTGAGTTCTGCTGCAGCCAGGCCCCTGCAAAGAGATTGCTCAATGTGGGAACGAGAAGTCTGGGAACGTGACTGCTTGGCAGCTACAGGTGTGATTATAACAGGACTGAAATTGGGATGAAAAGTAAATGATCAGGAACAGAAATTGTTATTCTCTACCACCAAACATGCCAAGGATGTGCAGGATGGGTCCCTACCAGTCTCTCCTAAATCCTCTTGTCACCTTCCTCTCTGCCTCAGGGGATGCTGTGCACCCCTCCTGGGCCCGCAGCCTGGGAAAATTGCTCCGAGCAAATCCTTTTTCATGGAAACAAATAAGCACCTGAGGATCTACTTTAATACTTGTTCTACCGCATATTAAAATGGCTGGGTTTAAGCCCTTTTCAAAAGCAAAAGCAAAAGCAAAAGCAATCAGGGAGGCGAGCACAAGTAAGCCCTGCTTGGGAACCTGTGCAGCACGTACCTCTCTGCAACAGGAAATTCCCCTCTTGGCTCCACAGCAAGTGCGGAGGAACCAGGAGAGCCATGGAGTGATCCCAAGCCCAACGCGGCACCGTCAGCATTCCTGCCCAGGCGCTCTCCACCGACTGCTTTACTGGGGAGCCCATGGACACGGCAGCACTCTGAACACTCAATATCCACGTTTCAGAGCTGCAGTGGCTGCCGCTGCCTCGGGGCACCCACTGCTCTCCCACCACGGCCGGCCATGCCCTCCTCATGGACAGATTTATAGGAGCCCTTTGTGAGCCGACCAGATTTCGGCCCTCCACAGCACCCAGCTGGATCCTAAAACAACAACACTCTGATAAAACTGGGGGGGACACACTCAGCTGGGACCACAGAGCCAGGCAGGGCTGCACCGGGGACCCCTCACACAGCACCCAGAGCACCCACCTTCCCCCTGCCAGTGCTGGGATGCAGCGGGATCTGCAGGGCTGCCAGGGGGTCCTGGTGCCCCCAGTCCCCTGTGCCAAGCGAGGCAGAGCCACCCCCCTGCCCCTCGGCATTGTGCAGCGCTAATCCCTGGCTTTCACACGTTTTCCACGGCAGGACCACAGCCCCCGCCCCAAACTAAGCCCACATTAATGAGGTAGCACTAGATCCTCATCCAAAAGTCGCCTGCCTTGCGAGGCCGCCTTGCACTGGTTTCATTGAAGGTAATTTGATCTTGGTAGGACGACATTCCTAAAATAGTTGAGGGAATTCAAACATGAAATAAGGTTTCCAGGAAGGGATTAAAAAAAAAATAGGTCAAGCAAGTGTGAGCGATTAAAGTGACCCAGCATCTCTTTGTACGGTTTAACTGCGACTCTGTTCAACTCTATCTTGCACCAATATGTAATAAATTAGATCCAAGAGGCTGCCCAAAGCAGAGAGGCTGATATAAGATTATTCCAGGAGGTGGCTGGAGTCGGTGACCTTTCCTCCCCTGGCTTTCACCGCCGACATCAAACACACACGGCCCAGCTGAACGATCGGCTCAGAGCTTTGGAACGGCGCACACGACCGCGCCACGGCCGGATGCCAGCACTGCCTCCGTCCCACAGGACGGCCCTGCGCCCATCCCAAACTTTCTGCCTCAGTTTACCCATCCCAAGGCTGGCAGGAGGGAAGCCCAGGCACCCCTGTGGCCGCTGGTGTCCCCCCGGCGCTGGCCACAGTCGCCATGCAAAGCCCTAGCGCCATATGTCACGCAAACCCATCCTTAACTGCTTATCCCTCTTCTCCCTTTGTGCTCCCAGCTCGGCACAAAAGCGCCGGGAAGCAGCTGGGAGTGAAAGAAAATAAAAATTCCTGTGGAGACAAAGGTGTGTGGCATTCCCTGGGGACTGGGCTCAGGGCAGGGCATGTGGAGGACTCGCTGCTGGGCAATTTTTGGGTTAGGTTTGGGCAGTGAGTGATAAAGGGGAGTGGGGGAACATGAACCCAGGCTGGGGGCAGGGCCAACCCCGCTCCCTGGATAATTAGTGTGGCTGATTCCAATTGCTAATTTGCCATTATAGGTCAAGAGTCACAGAAATTAAAGGATGGGAGGGAAAAAGGAAGAAAAAGCCTGAGTAAAGGCAGTTCCTTCCCCTCCATCTCTCTGCATAGCAGGAACATACTGGATCAGGCTGGGCTGACTCTGCCCCAGGCTGGTGCAGAGCATCTCTGCAGGATTTGGCCCTGGGCATCCCACAAAGGCAGGGACAGGCAGGGACAGGCAGGGACAGGCAGGGACAGGCAGGGACAGGCGGTGCAGACCAGGCGCAGCCTCCAGCATCTCCGGTGGCTGCTCTCCTGCCATCAGGGTTTAAGGGCCGGCACTCACTGTGCAAAGGAAAAATCCTGTATTGATTCACCCGAAGCTCTGGAGCACAGACCGCACGAGTTTCTATGGAAACAAAATTAGTGGAGTAAAACTCTCCCTGCCGGCACACGGTGAATTATTCACCAGGACAGGCCCCTGGGCAGAGGGGCTGCTGGGAAGATTTAAAGGTGATCACAGAGTGGCTGCTGTGATCCCCCTTCCCTGGGAGACCCAACCACAACCAGGGAGAACGAAAGGCCCTGGGTTTCCACACCATGTGCGTGGTGGGAAGGTCCTGCACCTCCCTCACTGTGTCCACAGCCTCTGGGGTCCCCAGGGACAGAACAAGGGCTTCCCGCCTCGCTTCCCCCACTCCCAGCCCCTTGCACCACAGCATGGCAGTAATACATGGCACAAAGTGTCACTGCCTGATGTCCACCTGGCATGCACCGGCCACCCTGTGGTCAGCCACCTCTGGCACCCAGGATGAGCCTGTGAGGGCAGGACCGGCCGCAGCCCCGCTCATCCCACAGAGCCTCTCAGCACCGTGCTCACCACTGCGAGCCAAGAGCCAGGGAAGAAAGGGACTAATTAAGTCACAAACAGAGGACGGTTTTTTTATGAGTCACTAAGCCATATGGCTGATGCAAGCTATCCCGGGAAAGTGCCGAGCCAACAATCCAGTGCTGCTGTACCCTCGTTGTCCTGGGACACGGTGTCACACTGTAATTGCGCCAGGCTTTTGTCCTCCCTCGTGCCGGGTGACATTGCTCAGCGGAGGAGAACCTGCTTGAAAGGCTACACCTCACCAGGGACAGGTATTTAATTAAGGCCCTACATCAGACCCCTCCTGCCAACCAGCACAGGCTGCTCCATCCCGGCACAACCCGGACTGTGGGGTGGAGAAAAGCCCTGAAAGGAGGAATGTTGAGATTGCTCCGTCACAGCACATCACAGAAATTACACGGGACACTAACCTGGATTTGAAGCCAGGCCAAGGCTCAGAGAAGCTCTCAGTCTCCTCAGCAGCAGAGTCACCCCTGCACCAGCACAGCCGTGTTCTGGGTGGCAAAGGGACCAGGCCCTGAGCAGTGGCTCTGCTCCTTGCCCGTTTGCCACGTGCTGGACCCAGCCACCACAACGGGTCACATTCTTCAAAATCCCATCTTGCTTCTCTTTCATTATTTTTAAGTTTGCATTACTAATTCAGGTACATCCCATCCCAGCTGATTTGCACTGATCGTGGTAATCACCAGCCAGGGAGGTTAAAAGCCACCAGGATTTCAGAAGTAACAGTTTAGGCTCCAGGAGCTGGGAATCCTCCCCAAAGACTGTCCCCCATCCCCACTGCTGCCTTACAGCCCCAGCACATGATCCCAGTGACCCATCTCCATCAGCAGAGCTCCAGCCACCGTTCTCTCCATTTTCTGGAGGCTATCTCCCTATTTTCCCCCGCTCAGCCCTGCTTTCCTACGCCAAGGACAGCGGCCAGGCTCCATCCCGGAGTGTTTGTGTGCCCATCTGCGTGTGCCTTCCCTGGGGAAGAGAGAGCGAGGGCAGGGATCGACCAGCTGTCAGGCAGAAGGAAGAAATACCACTTCCAGGAGTCAGAGCTCATTTCCCAGCAATAAAAGCAGGCTGCAAAAAAGTACCACTAATGGGAATGCACATCCCACACCACTCCAGCCACCGATAGCAAAGCACCCAGGGGCTGTAGCTTGGAAAAATAAAAGCCATCAACAAGGCTCGGTTTTAAGCAGCACAGCTGTAGACTAGGCCCAGATCAGGGCATAAAGGATCTGCCATTCCCCACACAGGATTATTGCTGTGGATGATGCCTTCCACGTGCCAACCTTGGCTCCTGGCTCTGAGTTATGGCTCCTCCAGCAGATGGAAAAGAAAACCTTACTGCTTCCTTCCAGGGAGGGGAATAGCTCAGATCAGCATCCGCCCTTAACTGCTCCACTCTCCATCTTCCTCAGCCCCATTATCCCCACTCCACACACACACTGCTCTGGGGACCTGAGGAAGAGCCAGAGTCTCCAGTGCTTGTAAATGCCACCTAGAAAGGAAGACCTGAAGAGTTTGTGCTTCCTGGAGTTAATTGTGGGTGGATGTCATCTCCTTTCCCATCTATTCTCGGTGTGCTTTGGTGAGGAGGGTCCTCATCACTGCATAGGCAGCCTGCCTTCCCTCTGCCAGGCTCACACCCTCTGAGCAGGGGTGTGAGACAGCTCTACCTCCCCAAAACAACCCCCGGAGATCCCGGCAGACCCCAGGGACCAGCCGGGGGACAGCTCCTGCAAGGCAGTTACTCTGGGTTTTAAGACACACTTGTTTGTTTGTTTGTCGCTGAGCAACAGAGAGGATGGAAAAAATATCAATGTCATATTGTCACCTATGAGTCACAGCTCAGCACGGGTCGAGATGCCCCGGTTCTGCTGCCACTGAGCACGGGGAGACGGAAAAGGGCGTGAGGCACCCCAAAAGCAGCTCACTCCCCCTCTCTCTGCCTGTCAGGCCCTGCCCCAACACCTTCCCCATCCCCACAGATGGGGGGGACTCGAGTGGCCTGGGCACATCAGTGGCCTGGGGACATCGGTGGCCCAGGGACAACTCTGCGAGCCCTGGAAGTCGAGGCAGGAATTTGCATTCCTATTTGCATTACCTAATTGCGCCTGCGGGTTTCCTGGGGCAGCGGCTGGCTCTGGTTTCCATGGCAGGTTTTGTGCAGACCTGGAGAACCGAGGGAGGCACAAAGGGGCCACAATGGACCTGCCACTCACCCGCATCAAAGGCGGCCGGCGGGGCGGGCCGGGGGCACCGCGGACGGGGCACCGCAGCCTGTCCCCCCGGCACCGCCAGCACCGGGGCACCCCGGGGCAGGGCGAGCGGGTGGCTGGTGGCCGACGCGCGGGGACACCCGCGGTTCCAGCGGTGGGGACACGCCGCTGGTGAGGCTGCTTGACGGAGGAGTGGAGCCGCAGCCGCTTGTCGCCCAGAGGCAGCAGCTGCTCCGCGCCCGTCGGAAGTGGTGCAAGAGCTGGACCCAGATGTTCCCCCTGTTCTCATTTCCTGTTATTTTCAGCCAGCTTTCCACCCAACTGGGTGGGTGGCTTTGTCCTTCCAACTTCTCTCTCCATTCAGGGACCGTCTCGCTCGCTGCTGTGCCCACCCAGCGCCCGTGCTGACCCCAGGGAACTGGCAGAATAGCCAAACCCTGGTCCCCACACCATTGCTGCAAGCCCAGTGCCACCGAGCAGCAGTGAGGATCCAGCCAGTGTCCCTCCATCACCCTGGCCATGGTGACAGAGATGTTGCCACCACAGCCACGGCACAGAGGGACCCATCTCTACCTCACACACCTGTGAGGAGCTCTGTGCTATTATTTCAATTTTTTTTCCGTATTTTACAGTTATCAATTACCATCCCCACCATCACCTTGTGCTGCCCCAAAGCCTCCCGGCTCTGACCACAAGCACCCCACAGGCGAGTGCACCCACAGGGTTAGGGCAGCAGCCCCCTCCCCACAGGTCCCACTCCAGGATTTTACCCTCACAGCACAGACCCTGACCATGAATGGCCCTCCGGATCCCCTCCTGGCTATCCCACTCTGAATGCCAGCAGCCACAGCATGTCTGGTTATCTGTGCCCCCACAGAGGGTGTTGCTGCAGGCAGATAAGCACCAGCACTCACTATCATGCTGCTGTTCCCAGGGCTCAGGGAACCACAGCACAGATGCCATGGCAAAGCTGCTCGGCCACGCCACCAACACGGTCAGGTGTCGGTGTGCTTTGTTCGTTTTTTTCTCATTTGAAAGCTCATTTTCAATAAAATGCTGGAAAAGTCAAAGCCTTCCCAGGAACTCTGTGGCTGGGAAGAGGATGGGCACCTTTGACGGAAACAATTTTGGCTATCAGATGCTCTGACACCAGGGATGGGCTGTTGACAGCCAGGGACTGGTGCACAAGGCTCTGCCAGCATGAGGCACATCCTCACCACAGGGTGGTTGGATAACCAACCACCCACCTGTGGGTAAGGCCACAAGTGCACAACTACCAGGAGGTGATGGCAGGGTCTCCTCTGCTATGACAACCACCAAAAGCTTCCCACTACCACCACCACCACCAGCACCAGCCAATCTCCACTCCCAGAGGGCTCCCCTGGGGTCTCATTGCCCCAGTGCTGCACTCCTGCTGAGCACTTCCACAGGAAAACCTCTGTGAAAACCACAAAAAGCTTCTCAGCGGAGCAGATGCCGCTTCAGCCTGTGTTCTTAGAGATGGAGGAGGAGGAGGAGGATGTGTGGAAAGCCACAGCTTCCCCAGCCGCGGGGCAGCCCCGCCAGCAAAGCCCCAGCGGCAGCCTCCGGGGTCAGCCCAGGATGGTGGTTCTCTCGTGGAAATCCTTACGGCTCCAGCCCCCGTGTTTGTTGTCAGTGGCAGCAGCAGCAGGAGGTGTGAGGAGGAGGTGCGACTCCACTGCTTTTTAAGAAAATAATAAAAAAAGAGCCTTTCCAACCCGCCTGAGAGACAGTGCAGGAGAGCACTGCTCTGAGTGGTGACTTGCACTTGACTCCTTCTCCATTGCTGTCTGTCCACAACCCACTGGCAGCAATTTTGGCGCTGGATGGGAACCCCAGGCGAGGATCAGCCTGGCAGGATGGTGCCCTCCATCCTTATGGAGGATGTGATATGTGGCTGAGCTGGGCACCCGATCGGGGGCTCACAAATGACCCTGGTCACCCAGGAGGTGACCACCACTGCTGTGGCAACCCAGGGCCCCGCCAATTCCTGCAGCAAGCCATGACCCATCCGGCAGGGATGGCAGGGATGGCGGGGATGGTGGGGCGTGAGGTGTGCTGCTCCATGAAGGCGGCGGAGGGGACAGGGACGATGTCCAGCAGCAGGAAGCCACCAAACCCGCAGCGCACGGAGGGGTCACGCTCGGGGACCGGCGATGCTCCGGGGCTGAGCGGGACGCGGGTGCTGCCCCACGGCCGAGTCTGCCGGCCCGCGCCCGGCCCCACGCGGGGAAGGCACCCTTGGCCCCACGCCGGCCCACGGGCTTCGCACGCGGGACCCTCCCGAGCCCGGCGCAGGCCCGCGGCGGAGCCGAGCAGCCGGAGCAGCGGCGGGGCCGTGCCGGGGCTGCGGCCCCCAGCGCTCCGCTCCGGCCCGGCTCCGGAGGGGCGGCCGAGCGGCCGCAACAGGCGCGGCCCCGGCCCCGGCCCCGGCCCCGGCCCCGGCCCCGGCCCCGGCCCCGCCGCCGCTCCGCCCGGGCCCCGGTGGAGGCCGAGCCGGCGGCGCCCCCGCTCCCCCCCAGCCCCGGTGGGGCCCGCGCGGCTCCGGGCCCGACCCGCGCAGGCCGAGCGGCACCGCCCGCCCCAGCCCAGCTCAGCCCAGCCCGGCTCGGCTCGGCCCGGCCCGGCCCGGCGCACAAAGAGCCCCGGCCCGCCCCCCCTTACCGGCGGTCGGCGCCGCGCTGCGGGGGCGGCGGCGGGCGGCTCCAGTCACGCCGGGAACCATGGAAAGGAGCCGGGACGGGAGACGTACGTGGCGGGCGGGCGGGGGCGGCCGTGCCCGGCAGCGGGGGGCGGCGCGGCGGGGCCGGGGCCGGGGCCGGGCCGGGCCGGGGGGGCGCGGGGAGCGGGGCCGAGCGGGGCCGCGCCGAGAGGCTGAGGGGGCGGGGGTGCGCGGGGCCCCGCGGGACTGCTGTGTCCCCCCGGGACTGCTGTGTCTCCCCCGGGACTGCTGTGTCCCCCCCGGGACTGCTGTGTCCCCCCCGGGCCGGAGTCCCCCCTTGCGGCGCGCGGAGCTCGATTCGGCCCGGCCGGCGGCATCGAGGGGCGGCACCGCCCGCGCCCCGCCGCCAGCCGAGGTGAGACAGCCCTGGTCGGGGTCCCCCCGTTGTCCCCAGGCTTCCCCAACGCCTCCAGCCCTGGGGTCGGCACCTCCGGCCCTGAGTGGCCTGGGGGCCAGTGTGGAGGGAGCAGCATCCCCTGGATGGATGGATGGATGGATGGATGGACGGACGGACGGATCCCAGCTCTCCAGGCTGGCTCTCAGCCTCTTCCACACCTTTGGAGTGTCCCAGGCTCCTGGAGCCCGGACCTCCAGTCCCGTGGTAAGGAAGAGGAGACAGCACTGCTGCCCCACAGCTGAACATCCCAGACGGGTTATAACCAAGCATCACTTGGAGCAGACAGAAAACAGCCGTCCCCGTACAGCACGCTCTGGCTGACAGCTCAGGACGGGAAGCGATCTCGTCTTACAAATTACAGGAGCCCGTTTACACTGGGCAAACACTTCCCGTTCCACAGAGACCAAAGACCGCGAACGGCAGCAGGTCAGAGCCTCCACTTCCCTCGTGGCTCTCCAAACCTTCCAGGCGTGCTGCGGGAAGAACTCCACACCTCTGGGCACCACGGCCTCCCCCAGCACCCTGCCACAGCCAGAGACTGCTTGGGTGCACAGCTGTGGGTGCTGGAGCCTGAGCACATGTGTGGAATGGTCCAGAGCTCTCACGGGACAGCTCTTCGTGCTGAGATTTGTCCCATTCCATCGTTTCATCTGTGTCTGGGAGCTGAGCGATCCTGGGTAAAGATCTGGAAGGCTCTGACAGGGAACAGAGCAAGAGTGGAAATACTGGAGGCAAACCTTCGGTTTTCAGCACGTACCGAACATGTGCCACATCATTCTCTTCCCCAAGTTAGCGCAGATCAGACTCTTCCGAGGCACAGCGCCTTGCAGTGAGCTTTGGTGGCTGCAATCTCCTCCTAATCCAGGCTTGTTTCAGGGAAAACAGGCAATTTTACATCCCTTTGATATGGGTCTTAGCTGCTAATGATGCTAGGAGGTAAAAAGAAATGGGCATAGAAATACACAACTATGAAGAATTAAAATAGTGAATTTAATTCAGCCAATTCCAACAAAACTGGTAATTCCCTGGAAAACAAACCTTGCACAGAAAACACAGAACAGAAATGGTTTTGTCATGACAGCTGGTGAGAACAACTGGGTGAAAAGGTGAATGGAATATTTCTGACTTCTCTGGAAAACAAAATGTTTCACGCATCCTGAAAATGCCCTATTTTTTACTAAATGGGTCGGTTTGCGAGGCAGTGATTGTAAAGGCTCTGCAAGGAAAGCACACGTCTGTGCTCTGACACAACCAGTGACTGCAGATGCCAAACGTCTGGTTTCTAAAAAACCCTGATGCTTCCCTAAAGGAAAAGCTGGGACTTCTAAAAATCATAGAAACATGGAATGGTTTGGGCTGGAAGGGAACCTCAAAGCTCATCTCATTCTAAGACCTCACCAAGAGCAGGGACACATTCCACTAGACTAGCCCAGAAACCTGAAGAACGACAACAAAAATATCTATTATTTTTAAGAATCATAAGCCTGGCTTGCCCAGTGGTCCTGGTTTTGGCTTCGGGGTGATGCAGAGTCGGATGAAACGGTGCGAGGCTGTGGCCAGGCGCGTGGAGGGAGCTGGCTGGACAGCCTAGCTCAGCTCCTCCAGCACTGAAATACTCTTTCCAAACCAATACCAAAAAAGGTTTGTTTCTAGGTCAGGACCTCAGCACTCAATTTTAACCAGGGGCTGACAGTCCAATCTGAACACAGCTGTAAAATGGATTCGCGGGAGAAGCTTTGGCATTCCTTTTGTAATTAGAAAACAGCCACTGAGCTGTGTGCCTTTAAAGGTGAAAGCTATTCTTGACATAAAAATTAGCATGTAGTTCCTCTGACATCCCTTGGCTGCTGCGCTGGGAGCTGTGAGCGAACAATCCAAAGATAAGCAAGAAATATAAACATGCTGAATTATACAAATACGTAGAAGGGGATCAGGTTTAATTTATTTTATTCTCTGACGGACAAAGAGATTTATTTTTACACTTTTTCTCCTAAAAAGCACTGGTTAAAAGGTCCACTTAAGCACTGAAACCTCAATGGCATTTAAAAACTTGAAGTGCTTTTAATAGCTGCCTTTTGAAAATACTGTTAAATCTATTTTTGAGATGGATAAACTAAGCTACCAGTGAAGCAGGGCAGGAGTTTTTGGAAGGGCCCAGCAGTGAGAAACTGTCGTTCATTTCTCAAAAACTCACCTCCTGTACAGGGACCTTGAGATAAAAACTACCACACTGCTCGATGCTTTAAAAACCTGAGGGTCCTTTAAATTCCAATTTTCTCTCTTTGGTGGGAATCTAACCCCGACAGCCTTGAAAATGAACCCCAGGCAGTTTTCAGGATACGGCTCAGAGTGGCTGTTTGTAAAATAAAAGTGAGGGAAGAGCGAGGAGAACTTGGAGGCTTATCAGCACCCGGAATGCCCCGGCTAATCCTCGGCAGCCCCGGCCCCTTTATGTAACCTGGGATTGCTGCAGCTCAACAGCTTACTGGGGTCTGGGTGGTTTTCTTTAAACCTCTTGTGGACAAATGCAAACACATTAAATACTTCTTTCTTCTGCCTCTCTAAGGAAAAAAATTGTTGTAAGAGGGGAAAAAAAATGTTTTATTTGTGAACAAGGGCTAATAGAATTAAACTCGTATACTGAGACTAAAACGTGTTTCTCTCTGATCCATCTTGACTGAACAGAACCTGCCCAATTTACAATACTCAGGTGTAACTCTTTGAAAAAAGGTTGAATCCCAAATTTCCCTTCACCTCAAATACTCTCTGGAAGTGCTGGGGTGTTCCAAATAAAGAGAAGAACTGCCCCTTTATACCATGTGCACCATTTCTGGCAGCATGGGTGGCTGTGCTGGAATACTTACGTCCTCGTGGCCGCTTCCCCGCGGCTCTCCTTGCCCGGAGGACGCCTTCCCGTGCCCTCCATCTGACTGCTCTGACTTTCCACGGCACATATCCTTCCAAGGCAAAATTCAACTTTCAAACTCTCAGCCGGTGCTAAGCCATTCACCTCACACTGAATGCTTACGGAAACTTCAGAAGGAAAAAAAATAAACCCCCTATTGAACTCCTTGCAATCGGAGACCTGAATGGGCTCGATATAAACCCCACTCGAACCAGCGGCAGCAATAGGCTTCCCTGGATGTTGGATTTGATCCAGCTTAAAAGTTTCCATGAAATAAACTAGGCTAAGCGCATCAGCTGCATAGAAACTAACTCGGTGTAACAGGAGCATCTGTTCTTCACATCCACCATTTTCTTAGAGCCTTAACTCGGCGGCGCTGCGAGGTGCCAGCGGATCCCCGGCCGCGCCGGCACCGGCACGGACATCGATTAGCAGGGAGCATGCACGTCGTATAAACCACTTGACCAGGTAGCTTTTGTTTGTCAGAAAAACAGCTTAATGTATTTGGAAGGATGGCGTTACAGAGCGAAGTCAATGTCCGCACTGAGACAGCGGAGGAGCACACCTCGGACCCATTAATACACGGTACAAAGCAAATGTTTACCCAAGTACAAATGAAACAGGTCGACAATTAGCTAATGCAGCTTTGTGGACATAAACCAGGTACAGTCGAGCAGAACCAACATAAAATAGAAAGGAAACAGCCCTTTTCCTACGCCACGCTAAGAGCACCGTGGTTAGTGGTTTGGGAAGCCTCTGTCACGGTGAAAAATTTCCTTGCCGGTGTTTATTCTACTGCTACACTGCTGGGATAAAAATAACAGCTGGCTGTACAAGGGACCCACTGTCAATACTGCAGTAATTGACAACATACAATTAAGTCTCACACCTGTTTATTGTAAGTAATTCATAGATAACCACTTCTAGTACACATTTTCATACTGGCTTTTAATGCTTTTCTCTTTTTTTTTTTTTTGTAAGCTCAGGGATACCCAAATTTCATCTAAGGGTCATCACTGTGGTTACCCGGACCCAGAAGGCTATACCTACTTTGGGAAACTGGTGCGAGGTGGTGTGGTGGCCAGGGGTGACAGAGATGGCTGGGGAACTACAGGTCCCAACATGCAGGACGGTGTGGTGGTGGTGGCAGCGGGGCCGGGGGAGCGGGGCTGGGGACATGCGCTGGCGGGCCGGCCATGCACGCCGGGCTCTACACAGGGCCAAAACAAAGACCTCTACACACCTGGAGTGAGAACAGTGGTAACAAAGTCATAGCTACATATTCTTCTCTACATTTTTGTTTATTGAGACAAACTAATTAAAAGGCACAAACATAGGGCATATGTTTACATGGACATTATAACAAACATATACATTAAAAGTGTAGGAATGTGTTTCCTTTCTGCTAAACAGAAAGTTCCTAAGCTTTTATATATACAAAAGTTGTACAATTTGATGTCCTAAAGTACAAAAGATCATTTATAAAATTATTTTACACTAAGCTCTATTATTTTTTTTTGTTTGTTTTTGTTTTACTATGTAGTCCAAGCCCCTAGAACAGTTTCACGTAAGGATACAGATACCTGTCACCTGAGCCAGCAGCCTGGCAATCACTGCTCGCACGGACACGGCCGGGGAGGAACGGAAGCAGTCCAGTGTGACTGGTCAGTCCTGCTAGCACTCTGTGAAAATGCACACGCTAATCTCCAGAGCTCTCAACTTCATAAAGATAAAAACATCTCAACTGTAATTTCTTTTTTTTTTTTCCTCTTTTTTTTTTTTTTTATTTAATGTAGAGTCTTGGGTTTAGGGTGGTTTGTTTTTTTTAAACAAAGTTTTAAAAATGTGAATATGTGACATGATAGTCTAAAAAGTATATCTGTTTCCCTAGACTTTGCTTTCTACTTTATGTACAGATAAACAGGTTAAGAAAAAAAAGCACATGTAGCTTAAACATGTGTGACCATTTATGAGCAGTTCTGGGCTGGACAGCTCAGCACCCCAGAACTCCCACAAATTGATAGAAATGTGTTAACACAATAGAAGAATAACGTAAAAATGATGATGTTTGCAAATATTTACAAAGTTGAACAGATTTGCACAACACTTGATTAAGAAATAGGGGAGAAATTAAAAGACGTTCTCTGCTTGTCCTGGAGGGGCATCCTACCTAGTTAGTGGTTAGAATAAAAACTGTATACAATTTAATATAAGACAAAACTTCTAGTGAACAACTAACACGTCTGTCCCCTGCTGAAACACCAGCAGGCTCTGATTGGGAGGCAGAGGGCATAAAAATCACACCCAGGGCCTCCAGAATCTTCCAGCTTAAAGCAATTTTCCTTAAGTTTCCAAGCACTCCTTTTGCTCCTAGATAAGAGTCCCATGGGGGTCTGACTGTTCAGAGACCATGTTTACATACATTTCGACTCCTCTTCTGTCAGCCATGGCTGTTTCTCACCAAACAATAACAGGTTTTTTTAAAAAAATGTTGACTACAATGCTCTATTCCCTTAGGGTAATATGTTGGGTAATATTTACATCTCCAAATATCAGGTCACAATCCCTATTATATGTTGAAGTTAGAATGATAAGTTATCATATGCTTTGCATATCAGAGCTGGTATCACCTTTCCCATAGGGAATGCTGCCTGAAATTACCATATTCCCAAAGGTAAAATGCATATTTTCTCCAAAAATGCATTTTTTTTTTTAATGACAACATTGTAATGCATTTACTCATTAAAAAAAATAAAAAAAAAAAAAAACATCAACACAGACAAAGGTTCTACACTAGCTCAGAAACAGTGGACTTGCCTGGCAGGTTAAAATGAGCCATCCACCCTGTCACAGATACAGAGGGGTCTTTGCTAGTGTTCAGATTAAAATAATTTTCTAAGTTATAATTTGAGGGGATAAAACATAAAACTGTTTTTTTTAATTACCTTTTTTTTCTTTTTTTTTTTCTTTTTTTTTTTTTTTTTAAACTCTGGCAAATAAGTATCTGTTCTAATTCAGCATCAGTCAGCTACAAGGTAAAACTTAATTTAAATGAAGTGCTCCAGTGAAACTCAAGCCTGAACCATGTGAGCCAAATCAAGGGGAAGATGCTATTGTGGTCTCTGATGGTGTTGCCCCAGTGTCTTAGTCTGAATTTATTATTAACTAAAACAAAACAAAACAAAAAACCCAACAGAACAAAACAAAACAAAACAAAACAAAAAAACCCCAACCAAACAAAACCCAAAAAAGAACTGCTGGTAAGGATTCCATTTTAATCCTTTTTAATACTGTTTAGAACTTGTTTACCAGGGAGGAGAGGTGGGCAAGGCCTGGGGCAGGAAAGGCATGCTCTCCACTGGTCTCATGGCTATGTTGAGGGGACCAGCCAGCGTCATGGGGGTGGGCAGGTTCATGGGGGACGTGATGGTGACGGGGTGCGCTATGTTCACTGGAGCGGTTACCGGGGTGGGCAGGTTCACCGGGGTGGTGAGCGTTAATGGAGAGGTCATGGACAGAGGACTGGTTATAGTTACAGGATGCCCTAAGTTCATCGGACTGGATATATTAACTGCACTTGATACATTTACTGGACTTCTCATGCTCATTGCAGCTGCCACTGTGACTGGGTTTGTGATAGTCCCAGAAGCCACAGAGGACGTTATATTGAATGGAGTAGTAAGAGTCACAGGCGTAGTAGCAGCAGTGGAGGTTTGGCACAAGTTAGCAGCTTCTAAAAATGAGACATAAAAAAGACAAAAAGTTTTTAACACATAAAAAAACCATGGACAAGATTTAAACAAAACAAAACAAAACAAAAAACCCAAAAACCAAACAAGAACAGGTACAAATTCTGGAATAATTTTCTTTAGGTATTATTAGTAAGTTAAAACTGTTAACATTCTATAGCCTACAGGAAATACAAACTCTCATGCAGGTCATTTCAATTCAGTATTTTTTCCTGAGAAGTCAAGTGAGGTTGTCTTAGCAAGAGGTTTTCCATGTTCATAAAAACAGTATTGTACAATCAAAAAAATCCTCCCAAGAGGAACAGTAGAAATAGAGGAGAGAGTGTACATACCGAATGGTACGTACTCTATAGCCTTCTCAAAGGTGAACTGACATTCTGTGAAGGTTTTAAAAAGTCATTATTAGGGACTGATAAGCAAAGCTCGTTTCAATATTTACCTGCTTATTTCAGTCTTAATTATTGCTACTAAACTGCTCCACTGCTCACAGTACCTCTACTTCAAGGCTACCCCGGCAGCACATCCCTCAACCCCCATCAGCTCCTCAGCTTTCACATAAGCTACAGCTCCACACCATGTTGGTTTGGGGGGTTTTGGGGTGGGTTTGCAGCAAGCAGGACTGAAGTGCAGAGCAAGGGAGACCCAGGAGGCCGGGGCTGGGGAGCGGGGCCGGCCGGGGGGACGCGGGGGGGACGGGAATCACTCCACATCCATCAGCACCACCTGCCGGCTACCCACACCGGGAGGCTCCGGAAACAGGGAACAGGGCAGGGCTGGCTGCTAAAGAAACCGGGGAAAATACGCTCTACAACAACGTTACTAAGCCGTGTCCGATTCCACAATTGCAGGGCAGGACCCCAAGCTCAGTTACACCCACGTGTCAGAGGTAAGCCAGGAGCAAAGAGTCCACTTTGCCACTGGGGCAATGCAAATGTAACTTTGAAAGCAACATTAGCCCCATTCAAGGGTTACTGTTGGTTCTTCAAAGTCCATAGCTAGGAGGGGTGGAGAGGAAGGGAAAGAGTAAAAAAAAAAAAAAAAAAAAAATTGTGAAAATAAATTGTACTAGACTAAAAAAAATCCCATCTAGTGTTGTAAAGCCACCACAAGTGGAACTAGCACAGGAGAACCAGCATGGAAAGAGCAGCTCAGGCATGGCACTGACTGGTCTAACTTCACCTTCAAGCATAGTCACACCCAAAGACACATCCCACCCATGCTCCTTCCCCAATTCAGTTAAGCTAAAAGCACCAGTCTGACACCACTGCTACCCACCCACCTCCCTCACTCCCCATCCTGCCCCAAAACACTATTAAGTTAAAGCATATTCAACATTCTCAATAAGAAAGGAAAAGGAAACAAGACACAGGGAAGAACAAGCAGAAAAAAATTCTCAGTGATTTCCTAAATCTGACACCATTTCCTTTATCTATTTAGTGGCCTGATGATACGTAATGTTTCTGTTATCACTACATTTTAACATGAATAAGCTGTTTCTGTACTGTCTGATCACAGAATTCAATTACTGGCATAACAAGGGGAAAGGAAGCAAGCAGCCTAAAACACAAACAAGAACCTAGAAAACAAAAACAGATTGAAGAAACTGAAAGGAAGGTTAGGAGAAGAGAAAAAAATAAGGTGAGTCAAAAACATTCCTAAAAACAGCCAGTGAAAAACAATAAGCAGTGGTCACTAAGAACTTCTAAAACATGTAATCCATGAAGTCACATGATGGGCATTAGTAATCAAACTGTTGTGAAACAAATAAGCAGCAGAAACAGAAGAGTTTAAACTACTATATCCTAAAACCACTGAACGGAAGCAATCTGTTCTCTACAAACTGACACAATGACCAACAACAGCAATTCCACTTCAATTACAGCAGCACAGGTAGAGGTGAGCAGTGAGCCAGCACTGATGAGAAAAGGATCACCGATTAGCTCATTTTGTAATAAAAAAAAAGCAACAGAGAAAGAAACTTATCTGAAGTCTAGAAAACTATACAGTTATATGATGATAGAGCAGATGGAATAAATTGGGAGAGAGAAGATGAACAGGACACAGAAAGCACACAGGTGCACACTGGTGCTGATGCAAGGACAGGGGGTGTGTGTATGTGTGTGCACACAAGTGAACAAGGGCAAATATGCACCAAGACAGCTAAAAGCCACATGCAAGTCAAAGCCCACACTCCTGCCCTGGAGCAGACACAAGCTCCCCTCTGTAACTGATGGCTCCAAGGACACAGGCAAGCACAGAGACCAAGGGAGCAAGTCATGAGCAAGTCATTTAACAGCCTGATCTGGGGCCTGTTTCCTCCTGTTCTTTCTTAGCTGTGACTTCTAAGAATGAAACTGTCATGTAAGACATCCCTCCTGACACCTTAAACTCCCCAAATGACTGTAAACTCCACTACCTCACAAACCCAAATGCGTCAATATTGGTTTGTTTTACCTTTCTTCCTTGCTTTGACGGCCTCTTCCCACAATCTCAGGGTCTCTACCTGCTTTCCAGGCCAACTTGTTACGTGTTGCTGCTGCTGCTGCTGTTGCTGCTGCTGCTGCTGTTGTTGCTGTTGTTGTTGTTGTTGCTGCTGCTGCTGCTGCTGCTGCTGTTGTTGTTGCTGTTGCTGCTGCTGCTGTTGCTGTTTCTGGTTGCTGGTCTCTTCACTCATGCATGCTATGCCAATCAAGTAAGAACACAAATTCACCTTGAAAAGTTACTCTGCTTTCTGCTGAGATAACAAAGGCAACTTCTACAAAGAGCATGTGGAATCTCACAGGATTCCAAGAACGAAACCACAGAGGTGTTTAAAACAATATCATTAATTCTGTGCTTTATAAAACTACTTTTCCAAGAGCTAAAAACCCAAATGTAAGTCAAGAACATCTACTTTAACTGCCAAAAATGTATTTGTATTTAGGAAGAATGAAGTTAAAAACTCCAATGAGTCCTCTATAACTCAAGCTGATTCTACTTTCTCTAAACTTTAGCTCCAGCTTAAAAATGAAAAATAGAAAAGCCTTTTTACTTCTTATTGCAAGTATGACTTAAAAATTTCAGTTTACCTTTACATCACAGAACAGCCTGTCACTACTCTCTGGCCACAGCACAGCTCATCATTTCCACGTCTAACAACTGCTCTAAATGCCTCATGTGAACTGGCTTAGCACCACCAAACTGGCTTGGGAAGCCAGAGTTGTAACCTTATACCTTGAAAAATACTTCACATCCAAATTTCTTACTAAGCTCAACAATCAGGCATTTCAGACATTCCCAGTACCTTCAGATTATCCAGGAGTAACAGGAACTGCAAAGATGTTGTAAATTAATACAGTTTAAAAGGCTTTAAGGACACAGTTTCCAAAGACATTCCTTACTTCTGCCTCTTGATTCCTCTGAAAACCCGTTTTATATTACTAACCATGTGGGTTAACTTAAGTTACAGGTATTTTAATAGGGAAAATTTGAAAGTCAAGTCTTCATTTGCTTGCTAGGCACTCCCAGGCCCAGACCGCAGCACTTCCACAGAGTTTAAGGCTAGAAGGAGCTATTACAAACATCTCATCTGACCTCCTGCACACCACCAGTCAGATGCCATCGATGCCTAAAACATATCAGGGCTGGATTTAAATCCTTTTCCTGTCAGCTACAGCTTGAGGGAGGAAACACTGAGCCCCAGGGTCAAAACCCAGAGAAAGAAGAGAAATCTTTCTCCTGATTTTGATGAGCTTTAGATGAGGCTTCAGACCTGAAACCTGGCAGGTCTTAGCAGTTCTTAAATAGTCTAAAATCACCAAACTATCTGTTGGACTTTTAGGCCTGCACAGTTCAGGAGGTAGTACTAAACTTAAAAGGTGAGAAAATTTTGGAACTCTTTTCTTCAAGAGATTGGTCACTGTCATGAACTGCAGGGCATTCCTAAGGGATAAGAGCACAGTGTAGCAGCAAACCAACTCCACACATGCCAATTCTTGAGCTGAAGCAGATTCTGTTACTAAATATCTACTTTTTTGTCACCCAAACTGACAGACACATAGCTGAATTTTAATGTCATCAAAGGCAATTCCCTTCGCAAACACACTGTTATTAGAAATGTTTGTAAAACGTTCACCTACTTTTATTGATGCCTTGTTTACAGGTATTACAGTTGATACTTTGGCTCTGCCCGTGTGTCTTTAAGTGGCTGGTGATATATGCTGCACTCAGAAGTTTACCACAGATATTACACGATACCTTTCCTTCATGGCGCACCATGTGTGTCCGCAGTCTGTCTTTGGTGGCAAAGGCAGCAGTGCACGTCTAGATGAAGGACAACAGTTACACTTGAGGTGCAGACAGAGCAGTACAGCATCACCTACAGGCCCACTGGGAGCCCACGTTACCTTGCAGGTCCTAACGGTATCCTAAGTGCATTGACAACATTAAGTTTTACCCGTATTTATAGAGAAACCAAACTGCTCAGCAGAGACTGAGAATGGAACTCATTTCTGAGGCAATCAGGACAAAAATCATACTCTGTACTATTTGAACTTTCTAAAAACAGCGGGTTGCCTTACCCACCAATGCAAGAGGGAGCTTATAAAAAATGCCTACAACAGGCAAAGTTGGTTTCTAATATAATTTTACTGTACAAATATGAACTTGGTACCTTACACTGCTCAAGTACTTCTGTTCCCATCCAGAACAAGGAAACAAAACCTTTTCCTAACGCTATTCTTTTTACCCAAGGCTTTTGTTTAATAAGATGAGTCACTAAAACACAGGTTGGAATAAGCATGGATATTCCAAGCAAAACAGTTAATTGTTCAAGGGCAATCAAATTATTTTTCCTAGACTCAGTCATCAACTTATGACAACTTGCTTTCCCCTTCCAGCAAAATAACAGATCCAGAATCAACCATTCCCACCCATTTTAAATAGATGTGCTGAGAAAGAGATTTGATTTGAACATGCTGAGAAACACACTGCACACACTACCCCAGAAATGAGCACTGAGCTGAGGATGCTGCTACAATTTACTACTAAGTTAAGCATATGGTAAAACAGAGCAACTACGCTGTTCTCCAAGAAAACAAAAACCCTCTAATCTTCCTAAAAAAGCAGCCACAGCATCTTTCTAAAGTTCCACCGTAACTCCAGCGCTGTGGTGAGGTAGAGGATGTGGCTTTATTCCTAAACTTGCTTTTCAAAAGTCCAGGAGCAAATATGGTTCTGGAAAGATTCACCTGAGCTGTACTGACACAATAAGGTATTGTTCTTAATAAACCATTTTAGCCCTTACTTGGCATTTGAAGGGTCTCTCTGTTGAGTGAACATGTTTAACGTGACAGCTTAAATGATCAGGCCTGCAAGAAAGAGAGGAACAGGAGAAAAGTGCACACAGTTACAAACACAAAGTCAGGACACCTTGGTTAGCAGTGCTGACACCGCGCTGGTTGCTCCCTGCAGCCCCCATCCCTCTGACAGCCAGGATAAATCCCTTCCCCTCACCTACCACGAGCTTCACCTGCAACACCTCACAGCTTAAAAACAACCTGCAGTTTAAAACTTAACTCTGTTCTCCTCACACACCTGAAAATGGCACGTTTGGTCACACCTTGTGTAAAGGTGAGAGCGCAACAGCTCTAAAGGTTGAAGTTTTCTCTGTTGCAAGCACAGGTACAAACAGGGCCGGCAGCAATGCAAGCCCCCCTGTGCTCTGTCAGTGCTCTCCACCCTGCCGTAAGATCAGGTGACAGTTTACCTGCCCTGCTGCATTCGGACACAGACCATGGCAAAGGCTGGTAAAGGGGCTCTGTGCACATCCCCAGTGACACAGACACATGTCTTACGGGACCTGGATGAGGTCAAGAAACCATTTCAAACAACTCTCGTAAAAAAGGGACCACTTCTGGCCACTGCTGACCTTGCTCAGATGGAGATTCCCTCACCCTAAAGGCAGACAAGGCTCCTCATCTCCTCACCAATCTCCTCAGAGGTTTGGTTCTCCCAGCCCCTCACTACGATAGCTTAACCCTCTCCTTGCTCATGAAAAGCCAACAGTGGAGCATGCCTGGGATTTGCTACATGGTACCTTGAGAAGCCTTTTCCACAAACACCACAGGTGTAGGGTTTCGTGATGCCACCTTCGTGAGACCTCACGTGGTAGGTCATGCGATCCTTTCTCTTGAAGCGCTGATTGCAAATGGGACATTCAAAGGGTTTCTCATCGGAGTGGGACAGCTTGTGCCGGTTGAGGTGGTAGACGTCCCTGAAGGCCTTTCCACACATCTCACAAGCATGGTTCTTCTTCACGGGCTTGCTGGGCTTCTTCACTGTCTGCGTCACTGCCATCGCCGTGGCGCCGGCGCTGCTGCTGGGGTTGGTGGCAGAGGAAGACGTAGTGACTGTGGACAGGATGCCTGCGATAGTCGAAACCAGTGAACTCCGGCTGTTGTCACCAGCGATGGTCGAGATAAGGGGCACCATTGTGGTGGGAGTTTTCTTTGGCCGTGACACTAACTTTATCCCTGTGTGGCAGGACTCGTGACGCCTCAAATGGTAGCTGTCCCTGAAAGCTTTGCTGCAGTAAGTGCACACAAAGGAGGTTTTAGGTTTTTCCTTTTTAATCCCAACAATAGCATCCTTTAATGTTTCTGGTGCAGGCTGAGGTTTCTGCGTTATTGGTAAGGGCAGAATCGGCTTCTGATCGGGCGGCTCAACAGCAGAGCTCAGGAGAGGCAACAAACTGTTCTGTGCTGCCTGCTGTTGGTGATGGGAGGCTTCGTGTGCCTAAAACCAAACATTCACACTTAAATTCTCTGGATGGGTGCTCACTCTGGCCTGGTGAGAACATTTACAAACGACAGGGAAGCACATTCTAGACCAAAAGCCATGGAAGGAACAACAGGAGAAGGTTACATAACACTGGTTTTGGACAAGATAAACCGCTCACGCTGTAAATGCCCTGGCTGTGCAGGTCCTGTGGTAAGTGTAGGACACAGTGCAACAATTATTAAGAATTATTAAGTTTCTGGAGGGCAACTTTTCATGGAAGACTAGGTGCTTGTCAGATCTTTTAGTAACAGCATTTCATCTTTACATAACAGATAACTCATTTTGCTAATGATCGTATCAGATGGCATCTCAGGACTATCTCTGGAGAGGATGAAGGTGCTGACAGGAGTTGCAAAATAATGCCTCACCTTTAAGCCGAGCTTAGTGAATTGAACTGCAGCCACAGAGAGCCAGGATGTGATAAGGCGTCTTATTTAAACAGTGTGTTCATACCCCTGTGCCAGCACTGAAACCAAAGCAACTGGAATCGGGAGCTGTCTAAAGCCACATCTCTATATTTAGCAGGTTCCTGATGCATTTATCCACTGACCACTGTGCTCTCTGCATCTGGAACTAACAAGAATAGCGGCACGGCCTTTTTCTCTTTGTCAGCAGCTACTTTGTGCTGGGAAGAGAAGCTGATCGATACACACTGGGAGATGTCTAGAGATGCTGGAGAACACGGTTCGGGGGTGTTTGGGATAAACCCTGAAAGCTGTTTGAAAGCAGCCAATACCAACTAACTTTGCACTACAGAATCAGTGGCAGAAGCTACAGGGAAGGGAAGGGGGGGCCTGCAGCCAGCACCGCTCAGCTGAGCTGCAGCTTGCCTGCCACGGGCTGTGCTGCACCACGCGTGGTTATTCTAAGGCAGAAACACTGTTATTAAAACTCATCCAGTCAGACTGGGACAAAACCCTGGCAGATACAATTTTAATGTGGTTTAGAAACCACACAGACCAATTCAGCCTAATGGAGCATTAAAATAAATCACTCCAGCACCTTAAGCCAGTTTAAGTGCATCTGTATTCAAGATGTGCCTTGGTCTCATCAGACCAGTTTTAAATCAGGCTCGTTATTAACGCAGCGTGCCAGGCCTGAAGCTGAGTTTGGGGAAACTTGCATTCCCATTAGATCAGTACTGCAGCCTTCCAGGACTCCTTTCCTATGGCTTTCCTCACAAAATAACATGACTCAAAGCTGCGAGAGCTGAATAAAACACTGTGCTGGTGCACGACCCCGACCTATCTACTTTTACATCTGTTGGGGATGACAGTGCTAGGAAGTGCACTCAGGCTAATGCTCTTCCCTTGGGGATCCATTTCAACGCGTCCTTTGGACAAGCCAGTATTTCTAGAAGCTCACTTTGGGCCTTTTTCCTAGTTGTACCCTGGATGCTTTGCCTGTCTGGATTGCAGCACGGACTACAGCCCCCCCCAGAGCATCTCTCCCTTGCTGCAGGGCAGCTCCTGCCCCACACAAGCCCTGCATCACTCCAATCTCACTTTTTGGGAGCGTGATGCTGGTGATCTTTGGATAAAAGCCATGGGTGGATACCAACACTAACCCACGTGGGAAGGAATACAAGCTCCCGAACACTCCAAGTCTATCTGACAGGAAAACAGTTTACAGGAGAAAGCCTGGACTCCGAACATTAACAGGAGACAAAACTTGTGGGAATCATTAGGAGCCAGGCCAGGCTGTCCATCAGTATCTGCATTTTAGATCCATCTGTGCCGAAGCTTGGGATGCAACAGGTAGGCTGGATATTACCACACCTGCCTGGCCACAGCAGCCACCTCAAACAACAGCCCAAGGGGCTGGTTTATTTTAGGGAGCGATTGCCGAAGAGCTGGATCCAGAACTCTCCTGGAGGCGACGCTACTAAATCAGGGCATGGCACAAGCTCCAGCAGCTCCATTAAACTTTTCCCTGACTTCAGTGACAATTGTGGATTTTTAAACTATTTATTTTCCATATTTTTAAAGAGGTTTTGACACTTCTGCATTGCATGAAAATAGAGTCTGCATGATACACACTGACAGCACAATACTGAGCAAGTTGTGCACTTCAACACAATTTTAACTTAAAAAAAAACCTGAAATGTTTTACAACTTCAAATCAGCGTTAAACAATGTTAAACTGCACCAGAAGACACTGCAGAGCACCTAATGATAGTTCCAGAGATACAATTTCAAAGGCAGAGCTAGCAGATCGGATAATGGAGAGCCCAAATCCTTTGGACAAGGTTCAAACTTGGGCAGTTTATGGATATTTTTAAGCCTCAAAGAATGGTCAGCACTTCAAGGTAATGATGCACTTATTCCTACAGATCCGATGGAGACAGCAGACATAAAACAATGTATATCCACAAAGCTACAGGCTATGGTGCTGCTGCTTATGTAAGTCTGCTTATCTTGGTTCCCAGGGAGCCGGCGTTATTAGCAGTGCCGTGCTCCTCGCAGCCCCTCTGCCACGAGCCGTGTTCCTCAGTTTCCAAGGGCCGTTAAAGCCTTTTAAAAAAGGATCAGGCAGCATTTTTTTTTAACTCCCTGTTGGAGAAGGGAAGCCAGCACCTGCTGCACGCCTCTGGCAGGCGCAGTTATCCAGGCTCCAACCATGGTTTTACTTGACCCAGCATTAACGTCACGTCAACAATCTGGGGATATTTTGATGGCCTGGGACAGGCTCTCGTGCAAAATCCCCTTGTTCTGTCACTAATTCCTTCTCTCCTGGGGGGGCAGTAAACAAAAAAACCCTGCAATTCGTGACCCGGAGTGTAGGATGTGGCATTGTGAACTTCCAATGCCAGAGGCTAAAATATTTTTGTACTCCAGCCTTAATGTGAGAGCAACAAATTAGCATGAGTCATATCTTGAACACTCCGTCTGATGGATGAGTCCTCCTCACATTAACAGATACAACTTTCACTTCCCAAGCAGATACTAAAAGTGGTTTTCAAACTATGCATTTTGGGGACTAAGAAGATCCAAACAAGAACTGCTTATTCAGTAGCATGACTGTTTCTTTAGAAAGGGATACAGTTCATCAAGATGCCACCTAAAAACAATCAAACAACTTTATTTGGAAGGAGCGATTTACAGTCGCACAGCCCACTGCTACAGGACTAAAATTAAAACGTTGAACCCTCCTCTAAAAACATTTGGCTAAAAATTACAACTTTATATTCCACATATTAAGCTGTCCCTTAGGAATCCTGTCCCAGCTGGAACACACACTTGGTTTAACACTCCCCCCAGGAAGAATGAGTGTGAATATTCAGCCACTTCCATTTGTTATTTAACTGACACTAGGGAGAGGCTTTTAAATCCACGCTTTTTAACTAGTTTTAACTAATCAGCTGGATCAGGGCTGACATGCTGCTGTGGGAATGGGAAGAAGAAAAACGAAAGTCACATCAGGACTACCTCAGTGCTGCTTTCTGCTGGGTGCATTGGCATGCTCACACCCCACATCACTGATTTTAACAAAACCACTCAAGAAACAATATTCAGCATTTATCATAAGCTCTGAAAGCTTTATTATTTAGGGAGGAAAAAAAAAAAATCAGAGGAAAATTTCCACGTCACAGTTTTATGAAGATGCTTCCGAGTCGCACGTTCGGAAAGTGAACTGCTGACTCCTTAATTAAAAGCAGCAAAGCCGACTCCTAAATCAGCGTGTGACATCACTACTTCAAAACTCAGCACCTTCAAAAAAACACGGAGGAACAGCGAGGAGCTGGACACGTACTTGAAAGCATTACTTGGCATTTCTCAGCCTGCTGCAATACAGTCCTGCCAGCCTAGGAAAAATTTCCCCTGGAAAACACTCAGCTGGGAGGCAGCAAGGCACTAAACCAGCCCCGGCTCGGAGGGAGATGGCCCTCAACTAAGGAGATTAACTTCTTAGCGTGAAGTTTCCTACGTGCGAATCACAACTGCCCACTAGAGTGAGAAATAATTCACCAGACCTCAGCCAAACTCGATGGCATCACCCGCATCCATCACGAAAAGGCGGAAAACCCAGAGCCCAGCTCCCGGTACCGGCTCCCCGGAACATTCCCGGCGTGTTTTCGGAGGCAGAGAACCCGAGCGAGTGACTCATCCCTTGGTACTTGCAAGGGACGAATTTTTCCTCTCTAAAGGAATGGTGCTCGCTCTTGGCGGATTTATTCATTCAACTCAGGTTTTCAAACTCGTGTCACGGGTTGGGTTCGGGTTTAATTCCGAGGAGGACAGTGAGAAAGCGAGCGGCCGCGACCGGGAATGTGCAAAGAGGATTATTTTACCTTGAGAAAGGTGATGTGCTGGGCTCTTTCCCCCCCCCCCCCCCCGCTGCTGCTGCTGCAATCACACATTTTATGCTTTCCAGCTCAAAAAAAAAGCAGGAGAAAACAATCTGGCGTGAAAGGGCTCGCGAGCCTCACAAAAGCCAGGCGAGGAATTTTTTTTTTTTTTTTAGTTTTTTTTCTGGTACATTGGATTTTCTTCGGAATTACATAAACAGCGGTGTTTTTAAGTCAGTCTTTCACCGACAGAAAGGGGGAAAATTGTGACTCAGTTAGCAAAGGGAGGGGTTGCACGCTCCACCGTCCCTATTCCTCCCCATTCCCGTTAGGATTTCGCCAGTTTTTACAGAAATCCGGCCCGCTCGCGTCCTATTTTAAAAGAAAACAAGCTCCCTCGTCAGCCGGCCCTGAGTCAGGCTGTTTAAAGAGGGATTAATTTATTCTCCCAGACACGGCGTTTGTTCCATCGGGGTTTTGTTGGAGCCCGGTGGAAGCTTGGGGTTGCTCTTTTTTTTTTTTTTTTTTTGGTTGGGGTTTTTTTTTCTGTTGTTGTTGTTTTTCTTTTTGGGCGGGGGGGGGGGGGGGAGAGAGAAAAACAAGCAAACATAAAAAAAAATACAAACAAAAAAACCCAAAAAGCGCGAGCTCATGTTTTACGGTGGGAAAATAAAAATAAAATATAACTATGAATATCGGTGGTTTGCAATGAAAGCGGGAAGGGAGCGCGCTGCGGGGCGGCGGCGGAGGGAGAAAGTGCAGGAGGGAAGGAGGGAGAAGCGGAGCCGCGGGGCCGGTGAGGCGCTGCCCGGCGGGCCGGGTCGGGCCGGGCCGGGCCGGGCCGGGGGCGGGCGGGGGCCGGGCGGCCGCGCTGAGTGACAGCCCGGCCCGGCGGGGACCGGCGGGGCCGCGGCCGTGAGGGAGGGAGGGAGGGAGAGAGGGGGGGCGCGGGCAGCGCCGCCGCCGCGGGGGCCTCACCTGAAAGAGGAACGCGGTCCAGTTGGCCTCCATGGCGGGGGCGGCGCGGCCCCGGGCGGCGGCGGCGGCGGCTGCGGCGGGCGGTCCCCCCGTCGCTCCCTCCCCCGGGCCGCAGCTACATGGAGCCGACAACAAAGCGGCGGCGGCGGCGGCGGCTCAACATGGCAGCGCCGAGCGGCCGCTTCCGCTAACCTCGGGCTGCACCACTGCGGCCCAGAGGGGGGAGGCGGCGGCGCGGCGCCCCGGCGGGGCGGCGATGGCCCGGGCGGCCGCGGCGCCGCCCCCGCCGCTCCCCTCGCCGCGGGGCGGGCGGCGGGCCCGGGGCGGCGCGGCGGGGCGGCGGCGCGGGCGGCGGGGCCGGGGCGGCGCGGCGGGCCGGCCGCCCCCCCCGCGGGGCTGGCAATGGGCCGGTCCCGGGCTGGGGAAGCCGAGCTGTGGCGAGAGAAGATGGAGGAGCGGCCGAGGTGTCCGGGGCCGCCGCCGCCGCCCGCCCCGGCCCGGCCCCGGGGCCGCCGAGCCGCCCGCCCGCCCCTTCTCCCCTCCCCGCCCGCCCGCCGCCCCCGCCTGCCGCGCCGGGAGGGAGGGAGGGAGCCGCGGGGGCGGCGGGGGGCGGCTTCGCCCGCGGGTGCGGGCGGGCGGCAGCGCCGGAGGCGGAGGGGGGGGGGTGTGAACTCGAGGTCGCCCCAGGGGTCGCCCGGCGCCGCCACCGCCTCGGCACAGTCAGGCTCGCCCTCAGCCCACCCGGGCTCACCCTCATCCCTCCAGGGCTGCTACCGCCTCCCCGGGCCGGCCCTGCTTCGCACCCCGCCTGGCCGGGCTCCAGGAGGGCCGGGCCCGTCACCGTCCCGCAGCCCGGGGCCCCAGCAGCCTCCCCCGGGCCGGGCCGTGTCCTCCGGCCCTGCCGCCCGCGGGGTCTCGGGCGATGCGGTGACCCTGCGCAGCCCCGCACACCTCCACCGGTCCGGCTGAGTGGATTCGCCCGTACCTGAGGCATCTTCGGCGCAGCACACGCATGCAAATCGTAGCCACGAGCAATTAAATACATACGTACCGTTAATTATGTGTTTACATACATCAAGCACGTCCCTGACAGGCAGCAGGACGGGGCCCAGGGACGGCTCCGTGCACCTCCCTGGTGCTCCCAGGACAGGAAAGGATGCAGGGGACATCTGTGCCCTGCCTCAGGGGGTATCTGAGGGACACGCAGCATTTCTTTGACACCTGAGTGTGGCAGGTTTAACACTGTCACAGGAGGGGGGTTTTAATCCCGACCTCCCCTCGCCTTCCCTGGCACTCGGGAGATGAGAACAGGCTTACAGCACTTTATTTTTTATTTTCTCCCAGCTCTGGTCAATCCTCTTTGCTCAGGCTCAGATCCCTGCTGAGCATCCGAGGCCTCGGCGGCACTGGGAGTGGGAAGAAGCAGCCGAGGCGCCCTGGCTGCAGCGTGCAGGGCTAAATTTGGCCCCTGTGACTTCCTCCCGTGTGGGACACCCGGGTGGTTTTTCTTGTCTCCTGTTACAGATAATGCAAAGGCCGGTCCTGAAGCCGCAGCTCGGGGAAACCCAGCGCAGCAGGGAGGAGGGACAGTGGGGACAGAGCAGGGACCAGGGGACACTCAGCGGGGGTCGCAGCCCGCCGGCTCAGCTGTGGCTTTGAGCAGCGTTGGGCAGGTCACCTGGCTCCTGCAGGGCTGGTCCTCGGCCCTCCCGAGGCGTTTCTTCACCTTCCGAGAGCGTTGCAAAACAGTCGTTGTTCTGTTCTGAGAGATGCCTGCGGTTCTTTCACGCCTCTCAGGCTTTTTCCTTGAAACTCCGGCGCCAGAGTCAAGTGGTTATGTCAAAACGTGTTTGCATTTGAAACAAAAAAGTTTCTGAGTCTTGTGACCCCAGAGGGAAGTTTGTGACTACGTGCCCAGGGGCTTGGCTGCCTGGAGTGGCCCAGCCTGCTTGGGAGCACCTGCAGCTCCAAGGGTCCATCTGCCTCAGGGAATTTGGAGCCTGCTTGGTTTTGACTCCCCTGTCTGCACCACAGTAGAGCTCTATGCTGATGCACAGCACTGGAAACTGCAAAACGTTGCCCTTGCTCTGCAGAAGCTCCAAACTGAGAAAAACAGACCAGAAAAAGGAGCCAAAGGGGGTTGCCAGTGCAGCACTCCACCAGCCCAGCTCGCCTGGAGATGGTCTCTGCTCATCCCAAATGTTTTTCCCAGCCGTGGTGTGGGACCAGCTGGATCACCCCCACGGCACCCCGTGTGCTGAGCCGGAGGGTGTCCCTGTGCTGCCCTGCGTTCCGACCCCGGCACTGCCCCCAGGAGAGCCCGGAGGAACCCCACGTTTGAGGAGAGGGGACACCACTGCCGCCCCTGGTTATTTCCCTCCCGGTCGCTCAGTTATTTTTGTTAACGCTTATTAAGGGAGACTTGGGAGAGCTCTTTGTTAAGGGCTCACACTCACTTCAATTAAAGGCTAAGAAAACTACCCAAGCGTATCACTGACTCATCGGAGAAATCCCGACGAGCACGTAGCCGGCTAAACTCTGTTCTTGTTTTCACAGCTAAAGGACCAAGAGGGGATACAGGAACAAAACCTGCGAGACTCACAGCTAAGCCAGACGAGAGGGAAATGGAGTTGGAACCCACTTCCCTCTCGGCAGTGCCCGGCTGGGCCCTCCCAGCCCCTCTCTTACCCCGACACATCCCGCAGCCAAGAGCTGGGTTGGGAGCAGAGCGAGCCGAGGCGCTGGGAGTCCCCGGGGGGAAGGACTCGCAGGAGCTCTATTTAGAAAGGGCAAGTCTGTGCCAAACCTGACGAACTTTCCTTTACCCAGAATTATAACTGGAAGTCTAAAAAGCCGCAGTGTTTGAAAACACATATTTACATTATATATGCCCCAAAGCAGAATAAACAAAGGTTAGATTTGTAAGCTCTCCATCTTAATTAAAGCAGCACTGCTTAGGACAAACCCACATAACAGGCGGCTTGAAGTGTTGTGTTATTTAATTTATACCTTCCAGCTCCCTTAGTCATGGAGCTGGGACAGCGATAGCATCAGCAGCCACCCTGCTGTGCGGCGCACAGGGAATTTCTAGGGCACTGGGAACCGTGTGGCCCATTTACCACCGTCCCGAGGCTGCGCTTTTCTGCCTTTTCAAGCTCAAATCTTCCCTCCTTCTGCCTTGGCACTTCCCACATTGTTAGGAAAGAAGGGAATGCTGCTGGGTGTCTCCTGCCTCCAGTGCCGGTGCCGAGGCTGGTTGTGAGGAGCCTCCCAGGGACAGGCCAGCACCGGAGCTGCCCCTCGGTGCCACAGCCGTGCTCTGCCAATGCCAGCACGACGCGTGCCCCAGCCCCTGCTGACAGTCCCTGCTCCGCTTCTGCTGGGCCAGCGTGTGCTTGCATCACTTAGAATAGAAACTGTGGTCAAGTATTGCAGCTTTAGAGGAACCCCTTTCTGTTCATGCTCTGAGTGACACAGCGGGCTTTGAATCTCACAGCTCTGTGGGGCTGGAGAGCCCTCGAGAGTGTAAATAAGCTGCGCTGGTGGTACTGAGAATGTGCTCCCCACAGGCAATTTCCCTTCAGCTGCTTCCCAAGTTCTGTCTTCTCTGGTTTCTCTCTTTGCAGCCTCAATTCCCTCTCAAAGCGATCAGGGACACTAAACAGAGACAGTGAATTGCATTGCGGGAAGCAGGTGTGCAAGCAGAGTGTTCCTGCTGGGAGGAACCGTGGGATGATCCAGCAGCCTCAGAAGAGCATCCCACGGTCTCCCACTGCCCAGAACCTGCTGGATGAGCATCTCTGACCTGCAGGAAAATGAGGGTGGAAGGTGCTGCAGGGACAGGCAACCCATTTACTAGGCAGAGGGAAATGGAAATGGGAACAGAAAAGGAAAGGGAAAAGGAATGGGAAAGGGAAATGGAAAGGGAAAGGGAAAGGAAAAGGGAAAGGGAAAGGGAAAGGGAAAGTTCTTGCCAGATGGCTGCCCACAGTCACGGCCTCCATCCCACCCTCGTGGATGGCAGTGATGCCCTGCCCTGCCCTGCCCGTGCCATGCCAGGGCCACCACGCCAGCCGGCCCCGGGGCTCGGCGGGTGCGCTGCCGCTGCCGAGAGCTCCGGAGCCTTCTCGTAATTAGTGCATCTGAAAGATCGCTCCACTTTTCAAAGGAGGGAAATAGAATGCAGGAAATTACCAGCCAGCTCGGCTGAAGCGCTGAGAGGCAGGACTGCGATCAGTGGGGAAGCAGCGAGGAGCTGCTGCAGGGGAAGGAGCGTTGTCAGTGGGACTGAGCAGGGATGGCTGAGTGCTGCTCCCTGCTCTGCTTTCCTGGTTTTAGCCCCCAACTCTGAGGTGCTTTGCTGCAGTGATGTGTCAGGAGGAGGGAGGGAGGGAAGCTGGAGAAGCCAGAGGGATGCCCAGGGCAGTGGGGTTGTGGTGCCAGGGCCACACACGGCTGTGACAGCAGGGACACTTCTGGGTCTGTCCGGAGCTGGGTGTCAGCTCCCACCACACACTCACCATCCCAGGGCTCCCCGAGGGCCGGGCCATGCCCGTGCTCCCTCCAGGCAGGAAAAGCCTCACGGTTACTCCATGCTTTAAGCATCCCCTGGTGAAAGCACTCCCATGGCAAACTGCCCGGCAATGGTCACTCCCTTCCCTGCAGTGCTCCCGAACTCTTTCTTCCCTGCTGCACCTCCTGCACCCCCTGTCCCCCCTCGGCCACGCTGCCGCACCTGCCATGGGAAACCCTTCCTGCCTTCCTGGGATTTCCTCATCCTCCCTAATCGTTGCCACCCCTGCGAATCCATCAGTGTCTCCTGTCCCCGGGGTGCCGCAGCAGGCGGATTCCCGCTTCCCGGCAGCCTGAGCTTCGCCTTCCCCGGCTGGGCACGGGGCTGGCCGCCTTCCCCCGCGCCTCGGACGCCCCGTCGGGGCCCAGCACACGCCGTGGCCGGGCAGGAGACGCTCGGAGCTTCCGGCGGGGAGGGACAGCGAGCCCTGGGCTATGTTTAGCCCTGCGGCCGCACGCCGGGAAGTGCCGTTATCTCTTCCCACCTCCTTGTCCTCGGCCGTGCCTGGGCTAATCTCTGCTTGGCACCTTGAGCGCCGCAGCTGCCCCACGCCGCCGGCACCCAGCGGCTTTTTGTTGTTATTTTAGTGATCTTCGCCACAACTTTTTTCCCATAGAACGCCCGCTGTCATCTGCGCCCCGACGGAAGAGCCGCCCCTCGATGGCCCCGCCGGGGATGCTGCTGGTGCGGCCCGCAGGGTCACTGCCCGTGCTCATCATCTCTGCCGCTGCCACTGTGGGGACACACGCGGGGGACACCCCGGGACTGCCGCACACGGGGGTGCGCAGGGCTGGGCACTGATGTCACATGGTGGGGATTGCCCGCGTTTAATATCAAATCCGAGAATCGTGGAACGGTTCGGGCTGGAAGGGATACTGAAGATCATCCAGTTCCTCCCCCCTGCCATGCTCAGGGACACTTTCCACTAGACCAGGTTGCTCCAAGCTCCGTCCTTGAACACTTCCAGGGATGGATGGGGCAGCCACAGCTCCTCTGTGTCCTTATGATTTACATGGTGTACACAGAGACAAGGAGACACGCAGCTTTTTCTGTCTCATATGGAACATTTCAGAGCCCTCCTGGCAGGTGCTCACCGACCCCTGCTCACCCCCTGCCTCGCGCTGCCCTCAGCACTCTGCCTTTGAACCTGCTGAACTCTGCTGCTCTCCAGGAAAACATTCCCAGTTTGATTTAAAAACTTCCCGAGCCAGAGCCTGTACCAATTACTTAGCAGCGCACTGCTCCGGTTAATCACCAGTGACCATTTTTAGTAATAATTCCTGCGGGGCCAAGGACTGCAGGGAAACATCCGCTCCTGCCTTGCTCCCCTTCCACCATCTGCCCCGGCTTCTCGCGGGCACGGGATGTACAGCAGCAGGCACATAAGGTCAGTGCATTTAGGGAAAAACATGACCACTGAATTAGAGCAGCCGAGCCAGCGAGGAAATCCTAACACTAATCCCTGATCTTTCACTGACACACGGCAAAGCTCAGCCGAGCCGGCTGCTTCCCTCCTCCCCAGCCACAGCTGGAAAACACGGATAATGCTGCATTACCTTCCCTGCAGGGCTGCTGCGATTAATAGCAGCAGAGAGCTCCGAAATCCTTCAGGGATGGGGATGGCAGGGATTAATATTCGGCTGGATGGTCCCCCAGGACCCTTTGCCAACACCATGCCCCATTTTCTTTATTCTTTGCTATTTACTTTTATTTTTTTCTAGGACCTGGGTGGTGTTTAATCTCATTTGGCAGTTATGGATTGTCTCCAAAATAATCAATGTTTGTGCATTCATCTGCATCGCTCAGCTGATCCCACAGGGATGAGCATGCAGCGCTGGCAGGAGCCTCAGGCAGAGCATCCCTGCTCTCACTGGCCAAGGAACCAACTTTGCTCTGTGTTTCCAAGGGGGAAACAAAACCTTCGGTGGTAGCAGGCAGCTCTGCCTCAAATTAATTTGGGTGCCCTCGGGAAAATATCCTGTATCATCCTGCAAATCAGGCAGAAAATGATGCTCGCCGTGCCTTCCCTCCTGCCTGCACCCTGTGTACTGTAAAGACACGCACGTGCGAGGATGGAGAATCAATGGATCCAGAGTCTGCACAGCGGAATTCTTTTCCCCATGTTTCATCTGGTATCAAAAAATCACTACAAAAATACAGCCCTGCCCTTTGTCAGAAGGAAAATACCAAGAGTTCAGCAAACTGCCAAGTTTTTCATGTTTAAATTTCCGCTGGCAGCTGCTCTCTGCAGCTTCCCAGCCAGTCAAACACCCCGTGGGATCCAGCCGGCCCCAGAGCCCCGGATCCACGCTGGCAAATCTTCCCAGGTCGGCATCCGCGTGGTCTGAGCTCGTCAGGATCTGTCACGTCATCATCTGCGCAGAGGGCAACCAAGTCATGCGAGAAACGGGCATTTCTTAAAAAAATACACGACCCCGAGCGTGAATCGTGGCTGAGTCACCGAAACACGAAACTCACTAAAGGGATGAATTAGAGCTATTAGAATATAGAGGTAATTACTCATGTGAACAATGCCCTGCTCGACTCTTTAATGATTACACAAATTAGTGCACAAAATTATGTTAATGGCTCTGCAAGCGGCACATCCACCCAGCCCGCCCGGCGGGAGGGGACGCAGAGGTGAGCCAGGTCCCCCTCAGCACCCAGGAGCAAGGTGAGGGAAGGCCAGGAGAGGCTGCAGCCCATCCTGCGGCTCTGCCCGGCTCTGTGCCCGTCCTGCCCCGCAGTTCTGCCAGGCTCCATGCCCGTCCCATGGCTCTGCCAGGCTCCACGCCTGTCCCACGGCACTGCTGGGCTCCGTGCCCATCCTGCGGCTCTGCCGGGCTCCAGGACTATCCCGCAGCTCTGCCAGGCTCTGTGCCCATCCCGTCCTGCAGCTCTGCCCTGCTCCATTCCCGTCCTGTCCTGCAGCTCTGCCGGGCTCCGTGCCCATCCCGCAGCTCTGCCAGGCTCCGTGCCCGTTCTGTCCCATGACTCTGGCAGGCTCTGTGCCCATCCCATCCCGCAGCTCCGCCGGGCTAGGACAAAGCACTGCAAGGACCACGCAGTGCGGGTGGGTACAGCACTGACTCACCTTCAGGTGTGCGGGAGAGGGATTTTAGGGAAAGTTTATTACACAGGGAGCTGCCTGGAATCTTCATTTTTCCTAATAATTCAGCTTTCTATTTGAAACCACTCCAACTGCAATTCCAGATGAACCGCTCTTCCCGCGCAGGTGCAGCGAGGATCATTCTGCACTCGGCATGGGGGACTCTCACCAAAGCTGGGGCTGTTTTTAGCCAATCTAGAAATGACTCTGATTTTGCTGCACAGCTAAAAACTCTGCTGGTATCAGGACAAGAAACCTCACGGCACAACCAACGCACACAGATCAATGAAAGAATCCCCTGTTCTAAAGCAGAAGTCTCTTGTTAGAAAAAAAAAAAAAAAAAAACAACCAACCAAACAACAGAAAAAAACCCCAAACTGTGGTTTCTGGGAGAAACCACAAGTTTTCTAACCGTTTCTATTTCGGAGCTAGTGATGGGTTTATTAAGCACGGGCTATCGGAACGATGTGCAGTTAAGGAGGAGAGATTCCCTCCCTCTCCACGGCGCTTCCCGAAGTGTTCGCACAAAGAAGGCAGTATCGGGCCGGGCTGCCGGGCAGCTGCGCGGCCGAGGGCGGCACAGAGAGGCCACCCAGCCCCGGGGCGCACAATCGCCCTCAGTTGTACCAACAAAGCGGCACTATCGGAAGCGCAGGAGCGTCGGAACAGGCGGATTCCCTGCAGGAATGGCGGAGCTCATCCAGTGCTGCCGAGTAGAAGCACCGGGGAGGGAACGCTGCCTGCTCGCTGTGCAGCAGAAACTCGCCTGCTTCTGGATGGAAAAATTATTTAGGAGAGGGGGTTACATTTGGATGTCCCCATCTGCTTTAACAAAGGCAATTCCATTTCCCTACCCCTTTCCACCTTCTTTAGAGAGAATGGACTCTCAAAACTCTTAAGTTTCAGGAAGAGCACATGCATAAAGAAGACACCTGGTGCCTTGGTTGGCATCTGTTGAAATCCTAGCAAATACCTTCCCGGAAGACGTGCTGGTGGAACAGCCACCGAGAGCTGCCTGCCTGCAGCCAGCCCGTTCCCACTAATGCACGAGGATATTGAAATCAATGCCAGTTCTACCCACCAGCCCCAGCCGGGCGAGCGGATGGCTCCCAGGGCCCTGCCTGGAAGCAGATTCCCCACGGGGGAAGTCAAGCAGGCACTTACTCAGATTCACTTTCACCCTTGGAGAAGCTGAAGGGCAAAAGAGATGGCACCGAGCTCCCCAGGTTGTGCCAGGCCGGAGTGTTGCTCCCAAAACTCACCGACTCCTCACCATCTCTGTCACAACATTAATGAACTCATAACGTGGTATAATTAAAAACTGAGAGTGTGTCAGGAGGCACAGCCTCCTCCAGTTAACTTCTCCTAACGCTGTCAAACCTGGTTCACAGCACGTTTCTGAGATATTAATTTAATTCCTCTATTTTATGTCAATCAGAGAACATGATGTTCCCCCCGAGGATGGCGGAACACGCTGGATCAGAATCTGAAATTAAAACACAGGGCACCTGGGGAAAGCCTTGCTTCACCCTGTGGCTTCCCTGCCCCAGCACTGCCTGGCTGGCTGTTTGCTGGCTGACAATTTTAGGAGAAAAAAGGTGGAATGCACAAGGGCTCCACACTGGGAACAGGTTTATTACAGGATCTCAAAGTGCTTCACAAACACCACAGCAGGGACACAGAGAACAAAGTGAGTGGATGATGCTGGGGCAGGAACAGGACCAGCAGCTTCTGCTGGAGTGACCCGAGCTCTCCCCTTGGGGGGGGGGGAAGCCAAAATGAGAGAGAGAACCCAGGAGTGCTCCATTCCCTTCCATTTTCCAGGTGAAATGGAAAGGCAGCCTTGCCACTCTGCGGGGAGGACGGCAGCCTTCTGGCACAGGTGTGGTCCCCACCGGCTCTGTGACACTCCATGTCAGAAGCTTTCCAGGAAGGTGACACTCCACAAATCCCAGCACAGAGAACGCTGTGTTCCCAGGTCCTCTTCCTGGGAGTCAGTGTCCTCCCGGGGCAGCCACAGGGTGATCCAAACCACTGAGATAATCGCAGGAGCAAACAATCCTCAGGTATTTCCTGCTCCAGTAGCTGATCCACACACAGGTGAGACTTGGAGCACATCCTGCACCCACTGGCTCCCTGGTGCCAGAACCAGGCTTGACAAACTACAGCCTTCCTGCACCTCCAGCCCACACCTTGTACAGGGAAATCCGAGTTACAGCCTTCTGCACCTCCAGCCCACACCTTGTACAGGGAAATCCGAGTTACAGCCTTCCTGCACCTCCAGCACACACCTTGTACAGGGACTTCCACATCATAGTTGGCTGAACTACCCCTGAAATTGGTGCTCCACACGTTGCTGAGCTCCTGGTGAACCTGCTTAGAGCCACCAGCTCTGCCTGGACTCCCTGGGTCAGAACTAACGCTTCTATTTCAAAGTGAGGATGGTGATTCCTGGGGTCCTTCACTCCTTCTCCCCGTGGGTCCTTTGAAGAGTGATCCTCTCCAAACTCCACTTCAGTCCTGGCACACCTAACTCTGCAGGTTTCCCTTCACGAAACACCCTGAGCACGCCTGTACCCTTTCAAATCGCTTTCACCTTCCTTCACCACCGGTGGTGGAACAGATCAGTTCCCAGAAGTTTGGGGTTTTTGAGTCAAACTTCACCTTTGCTTTCCCAGCTCACACCCGTGTGCCCTGGAGCCCCCACTGCCCTCGTTTCCCACATCCCAACAAACTTCTCTGGCAGCAGTCACCCCACGGTCCCCACGGCCACAGCCTCCTCTGGGCATCCATCCCCTTCCACCTGGGAAGGCGCTGTGTGCAGCCGGGCCACGGCTGCCACAGGGGTGCAATTCCCAGTGCCCACAGCTCAGGGATGACGCCAAGATCCCAGCTCCTGCTCAGTTTCCTCCCCCCACACCAGTAGTGGTCAGAGAGAGCAGTTCTGCCCCCATTCATCCTCAGGACAAGCCCATAAATCTCCCATTTTCCCCATGTGATCTCCCACCAACCCTCATATTAACACTCCCTCTAAGCATGGAGAACTCATTCTTTTCCCTTCCCCAACTACTAAATTCCACCCATTTCCCAGGGAACTGATCCTTTATTGAGGAGCAGCTCAAACATGGACGCTTCCTGTGGAACACTCCGGCTCTGTTCCACACAAAAGGCTTTTGTCCGGATCCCCAACGCGAGGGCGGTGGGCGAGGACGAGACTCCGCGACCAACGATGACACGGGGCGTGTTTTTGTAAAAATTTTATTTGTCAAAGAAAAAAAAGCAATTGCCAATTGAAACCTACGCCATCTTTAACTCCAATTTTGGTCTTTAAATTTAGAGAAATGACTTATTTACTTTTTTTTTTTTTTTTTTTAAACAAACCCCCCTTTTTCCCCTTTAAGGTTTACCATCTACTCGTGCTGAATCCTTCCAAGGAGATTGCTCCAGCGTACCTCTCCAGGTCCTCGCTTTGCTCCTTTTACCAAAAAAATGCAAAACTCCATCGTGCATCTTAAGGGCTCCAATCGTCAAAAATAGGAAAAAAAATATCTTTGGAATAGCCAATTGAGTTGAATAAAAAAATCCACACGAATGCGGTTTGGTTGGGGCAGGAATCCACTCCTATGTTCCTGGTAATTTGATCCCGCTCCATGAATCCTTGTAATTCAGCCTCCCTATCCTATCCACATTATGATTTGAATCCAATGATCCAGCTCCAAGGATTGGGATCCAGTGAGCCCTCTCCAATCCAAACCTTTATAACCAGCAAAACCAAAAAAGAGGAGGCAAAAAGTTAGATACTGTAATGAAAAAATAGGATTCTGGGGAATGATCAGTTATGTTTGCCATCAATTAATTCAGATGTACAGTAATAACTATCAATTCCCCAAAACAAACTTTCCAATGGTGATGCTCAGATAATTTCTTTAGAAATGTTAATTACTATTTGGAGGAAACACTGTAAATATTTACAATATGTCAACTGGAAATGCCAACATACTCAGCGCATTGGTGGGTACGAGGTTTTGTGGTTGTAAAAAATGGTCTTACTAAACTGGAAAAGCTTTAACTGCTCGGTCTATCCACCTACTATGGAATGGCTGGACTACAGCTGCACTCCCAGCTGGAGGGAACGTTAACAATCGGTGTTTTCACACGGATCGTGAGTCAATCGTGAATTAGTCTGAGGGGGCAGGGCTGAGACTTAAATTATTCCCCGCTAGGTTTGCCATTTTTATTTTGCTTTCATTCTGGTACTTATAAAAATGCAACAGCCACGCTGTATCAGTCACACAGAGGACATGCAGATTTTAGCAGTATTGATATTATACTCTGATTGCAAGTTCTACTACAAGTGTACGGATACTACGGACATGGACACTTGTAACCAAACGCTGTGGGACGAAATAAACCAATACTCCCCCCCCGGCCCCGGTTATTCCTTTAAAAAACTAGAATGGAATAGAGAATTACAAAAGCAGGGATCTGGCCACAATTGCCCCCCCAGAAAATGAAGTTTTAAAAGAGAAGAGCAATCGCAGCCTGCGGTCACGAGAACATGCCTGAAGCGACACGTGGGGACACGTATGTGCTCGGCCTCAATTCCCCTGTCTCTCAGTATAAGGTCAATACTGCCAAGTTCATCTGTGACAATAGCACTTGGAGTCATACCATTGCCTCCATTATTGATCTGATCCTCCTCAATCCTCCTTTTGACAATCCTAAAATGATTGACATGTGCTCCACAATCCTTTAATCCAAAGCATTCTTAATCCATCTCTTCAGATATGTCTACAGAAAGACACACGAAAAGGCAAGATAAAATGTAAGATCCCCCAGAAGAGACAAGTTAGCCACAAACATCCCAACATCCCCAGCTCGTCTCGACCACAGCGGAACACTGAGACATTTACACAGCAATACCACAGCTCCAAGAATGTTGGTATTGAACTAGAACTAAACCGGAACAATCCTGACTGACAGCAATTAAAATACAATTTACCAAAGACAGGAGGGGAATGTCGGTGTCGAGGAGCAAATACTCACTAGGGATTTTACACAAGAATGCAATTCAACACTTCAGCCAATTCGAGTAAAACAGTTGGAATTTTAAAAAAAATAATGAAAGACTGTACTAAGTAAAGGAAAACTGTGTACAACATGGGGTTCTACAAAAAGATCAGAGCTAGTGATGTTTATGTACGAGATCGGGATCTGCTGTGGCGGGGAGAGTAGCGTGGAGATCCTCTGCTTCTTCTTGGGGAATAACTGCGGCTTCTGCTGTTGCTTCGACTACGGCTCCTGCTACGACTACGGCTGCGGGACCGAGATCTTCCATAGCTTGGGCTTCTTGGGCCATCAACTTTAACACGGATGTAGGCAGTTTCTCCCTATTGAATAGACAGAACTTTCGATTGAAACGTCGAGGCTTCAGGGCCATCTTTCAGGCATGCTGACAGACTGCAGACAGCGTTACTACGGCCGGGACAGACAGCAGAGCTTACACGTCTTATCTCCAGCCTGACCACACACTTATTTAGCTGCTTTGTAACCAAACAGTGAGCACCACACGTTCCTTACCTTCAAATCCTACTGTTAAGCCCCTTGTATCCAATTCTGGCCAAAGAAAGTAAGTGTGATACCTACCTCGTGAGATCTAAATTTAGTGTTATCCAGCTTTCGCACAGCGTAGGTCATGTCTTCCTTCCGCACAAACTCCACGACACCAGTGCCATCTCGGAAAACATCAGCATAACATACATCACCTGCTTCACGCATGTGATCCTTTAAATCCTGCCAACTTCCACTTGGAGGCAGCCCTACAGAAAAACCAAAACGTGACTTTAAAACCGGATTAGAGCTTCACCTCCTGTAGTTACAGCAGCAGCGGCACAGTGAAGGAGAGGAGCGCTCAGCATCCGGGAGACACCACTCCTCCCCTCCCGAAGCACACGGGGCGATGCTTTTTAAGGGGAAGCTCGCAGCAGCACCGCGCCTGGAGGACCCTGGGGGAGTACTTAGGCTGAAAGAGAGAGCAATGACTCACCCGAGACTATCACTCTGTACTCCGAGCGCCGGGACGGGGGGCCGTACCTGCCCCGGGGGGCTCCTCCCCCTCCGCCGCCGCCGCCGCCTCTGCCGGTGCCGCGGCCGCTCCGAGGGAACTCCACGCGGAGGCGATACCCATCGTAGTCGTAGCCGTCCCGCCCGTAGACGGCGTCCTCCGCGTCCCTACGGGCGGCACGGGGCGGGCGGTGAGCGCGGCCGCCGCACCCCCCGCCTTTGTTCCCGCTTCCCGCCCGCCTCTCCCCGCCCGCCGCCTCAGCGGCCCCGTTAGCGCGGCCCAGGGCGCGGGGCGCTGCTCCCGGGCGGGCAGCGGAGGCTCCCTCGGGGCTGGGGAGCCCAGCGAAGCGCCACAGGGGTCTCACCTGGGGTCCTCAAACTCGACGAAGGCGAAGGGCGGGCCCCCGCGGCGGTTCTTCAAGTCGATGTCGCGGATGGCGCCGTACTTGTAGAACACGTCCTCGATGTCCTTGGTGCGGATGTCGGGGGGCAGGTTCCCCACGTAGATGCGGCAGTCGTTGTTGCCGGCCGGGCCGCGGATGACGCCGCCGCCGGACATGGCGAGGTCGGCAATGTTTGCGGCGGCGCGGGGCGGTGCGGGCGGCGCGGGGCGGCGGTGGCGGGGCCGGGCCGGGCTCTCGGAGCGCTCGTCACCTCCCCCGACCGCCGCTTCAAAATGGCGCCCGCGGCTCCGCTCGCGCTGCCTCTGCGCGCACCGATCTCACCCCGGGACGCAGCACCAGCCGCAGCACCACCCGCGCTCACGGCGGAGCAGCGGCGCACGCGTCTTCCGCCGCGTCCTCACTCCTCCGCCCCGCGCATGCGCGGTTTCACCGCAAAATAGTCCCTCGGTTCTTGCCGCTTCGGAGAGGCCGAGTCCGTGCGGGTGGCGCAGCCGTGGGGCGCGGGGGCGCGGCGAGCTCAGTTATGCCGTGGGAAACCTCCCGTGCCCGCGGCAGGTGGAAGACGCGTCTCCCGGCGGCGGCTTAAGCGGCGGCGGCTGCGTGACGTCACGTCCGGTGCGGCGTCCCGCGCCTCTAGGCCCGGCCGGGGAGGGCGCGCCCCACAATGCCCTGCGCGGGACGGCGGGGGCGCTTGGCGCCAAGCGCGAGGCGCGTCCCACAGTGCACCGCGGCGGGGGCGGGAGCGCGCGGGG